>NC_133413.1:48552500-49802500 GCF_049350105.2 Macaca mulatta
CGATAACAAAGAGAAAGAAGCTTTCTGAGAAACTTCTTTGTGTTCTGTGAAATCATCTCACAGAGTTACAGCTTTCCCCTCAAGAAGCCTTTCCCTAAGATAGTTCTTGTGGAATTGGCAAAGTGATATTTGGAAGCCCATATAGGGCTATGGTGAAAAAGGAAATATCCTCAGATGAAATCTGGAAAGAAGCTTTCTGAGAAACTGCTCTGTGATGTGTGACTTCCACTCACAGGGTTACATCTGTATTTCGTGGTCTCTTTGCTAGCCTTATTTCTGTGGAATCTGAGAACAGATATTTCGGATCCCTTTGAAGACTATAGGGCCAAAGGAAATATCCTCCGATAACAAAGAGAAAGAAGCTTTCTGAGAAACTTCTTTGTGTTCTGTGAAATCATCTCACAGAGTTACAGCTTTCCCCTCAAGAAGCCTTTCGCTAAGACAGTTCTTGTGGAATTGGCAAAGTGATATTTAGAAGCCCATAGCGGGCTATGGTGAAAAAGGAAATATCCTCAGATGAAATCTGGAAAGAAGCTTTTTGAGAAACTGCTCTGTGACGTGTGACTTCCACTCACAGAGTTACATCTGTATATCGTGGATCTCTTTGCTAGCCTTATTTCTGTGGAATCTGAGAACCGATATTTCAGATCCCTTTGAAGATTATAGGGCCAAAGGAAATATCCTCCGATAACAAAGAGAAGGAAGCTTTCTGAGAAACTTCTTTGTGTTCTGTGAAATCATCTCACAGAGTTACAACTTTCCCCTCAAGAAGCCTTTCGCTAAGACAGTTCTTGTGCAATTGGCAAAGTGATATTTGGAATCCCATAGTGGGCTATGGTGAAAACGGAAATATCCTCAGATGAAATCTGGAAAGAAGCTTTCTGAGAAACTGCTTAGTGTTCTGTTCATTCATCTCACAGAGTTACATCTGTATTTCGTGGATCTCTTTGCTAGCCTTATTTCTGTGGAATCTGAGAACAGATATTTCGGATCCCTTTGAAGACTATAGGGCCAAAGGAAATATCCTCCGATAACAAAGAGAAAGAAGCTTTCTGAGAAACTTCTTTGTGTTCTGTGAAATCATCTCACAGATTTAGAGCTTTCCCCTCAAGAAGCCTTTCGCTAAGACAGTTCTTGTGGAATTGGCAAAGTGATATTTGGAAGCCCATAGAGGGCTACGGTGAAAAAGGAAAGATCCTCAGATGAAATCTGGACAGAAGCTTTCTGAGAAACTGCTCTGTGACGTGTGACTTCCACTCACAGAGTTACATCTGTATTTCGTGGATCTCTTTGCTAGCCTTATTTCTGTGGAATCTGAGAACAGATATTTCAGATCCCTCCGAAGACTATAGGGCCAAAGGAAATATCCTCAGATAACAAAGAGAAAGAAGCTTTCTGAGAAACTTCTTTGTGTTCTGTGAAATCATCTCACAGAGGTACAGCTTTCCCCTGAAGAAGCCTTTCGCTAAGACAGTTCTTGTGGAATTGGCAAATGATATTTGGAAGACCATAGAGGGCTATGGTGAAAAAGGAAATATCCTCAGATGAAATCTGGAAAGAAGCTTTTTGAGAAACTGCTCTGTGACCTGTGACTTCCACTCACAGAGTTACATCTGTATTTCGTGGATCTCCTTGCTAGCCTTATTTCTTTGGAATCTGAGTACCGATATTTCGGATCCCTTTGAAGACTATAGGGCCAAAGGAAATATCCTCCGATAACAAAGAGAAGGAAGCTTTCTGAGAAACTTCTTTGTGTTCTGTGAAATCATCTCACAGAGTTACAGCTTTCCCCTCCAGAAGCCTTTCGCTAAGACAGTTCTTGTGCAATTGGAAATGTGATATTTGGTAGCCCATAGTGGTCTATGGTGAAAAGGGAAATATCCTCAGATGAAATCTGGAAAGAAGTTTTCTGAGAAACTGCTTAGTGTTCTGTTCATTCATCTCACAGAGTTACATCTGTATTTCGTGGATCTCTTTGCTAGCCTTATTTCTGTGGAATCTGAGAACAGATATTTCGGATCCCTTTGAAGACAATAGGTCCAAAGGAAATATCCTCCGATAACAAAGAGAAAGAAGCTTTCTGAGAAACTGCTTTGTGTTCTGCGAAATCATGTCACAGAGTTACAGCTTTCCCCTCAAGAAGCCTTTCGCTAAGACAGTTCTTGTGGAATTGGCAAAGTGATATTTGGAAGCCCATAGAGGGCTATGGTGAAAAAGGAAATATCCTCAGATGAAATCTGGAAAGAAGCTTTCTGAGAAACTGCTCTGTGATGTGTGACTTCCACTCACAGAGTTACATCTGTATTTCGTGGATCTCTTTGCTAGCCTTATTTCTGTGGAATCTGAGAACAGATATTTCGGATCCCTTTGAAGACTATAGGGCCAAAGGAAATATCTTCCGATAACAAAGAGAAAGAAGCTTTCTGAGAAACTTCTTTGTGTTCTGCGAAATCATCTCACAGAGTTACAGCTTTCCCCTCAAGAAGCCTTTCGCTAAGACAGTTCTTGTGGAATTGGCAAAGTGATATTTGGAAGCCCGTAGAGGGCTATGGTGAAAAAGGAAATATCCTCAGATGAAATCTGGAAAGAAGCTTTTTGAGAAACTGCTCTGTGACGTGTGACTTCCACTCACAGAGTTACATCTCTATATCGTGGATCTCTTTGCTAGCCTTATTTCTGTGGAATCTGAGAACCGATATTTCGGATCCCTTTGAAGATTATAGGGCCAAAGGAAATATCCTCCGATATCAAAGAGAAGGAAGCTTTCTGAGAAACTTCTTTGTGTTCTGTGAAATCATCTCACAGAGTTACAGCTTTCCCCTCCAGAAGCCTTTCGCTAAGACAGTTCTTCTGCAATTGGCAAAGTGATATTTGGAAGCCCATAGTGGGCTATGGTGAAAACGGAAATATCCTCAGATGAAATCTGGAAAGAAGCTTTCTGAGAAACTGCTTAGTGTTCTGTTCATTCATCTCACAGAGTTACATCTGTATTTCGTGGATCTCTTTGCTAGCCTTATTTCTGTGGAATCTGAGAACAGATATTTCGGATCCCTTTGAAGACTATAGGGCCAAAGGAAATATCCTCTGATAGCAAAGAGAAAGAAGCTTTCTGAGAAAGTTCTTTGTGTTCTGTGAAATCATCTCACAGAGTTACAGCTTTCCCCTCAAGAAGCCTTTCGCTAAGACAGTTCTTGTGGAATTGGCAAAGTGAAATTTGGAAGCCCATAGAGGGCTATGGTGAAAAAGGAAATATCCTCAGATGAAATCGGGAAAGAAGCTTTCTGAGAAACTGCTTAGTGTTCTGTTCCTTCATCTCACAGATTTACATCTGTATTTCATGGATCTCTTTGCTAGCCTTATTTCTGTGGAATCTGAGAACAGATATTTCGGATCCCTTTGAAGACTATAGGGCCAAAGGAAATATCCTCCGATAACAAAGAGAAAGAAGCTTTCTGAGAAACTTCTTTGTGTTCTGTGAAATCATCTCACAGAGTTACAGCTTTCCCCTCCAGAAGCCTTTCGCTAAGACAGTTCTTGTGCAATTGGATATGTGATATTTGGAAGCCCGTAGTGGGCTATGGTGCTAACGGAAATATCCTCAGATGAAATCGGGAAAGAAGCTTTCTGAGAAACTGATTAGTGTTCTGTCCCTTCATCTCACAGAGTTACATCAGTATTTCGTGGATCTCTTTGCTAGCCTTATTTCTGTGGAATCTGAGAATAGATATTTCGGATCCCTTTGAAGACTATAGGGCCAAAGGAAATATCCTCCAATAACAAAAAGAAAGAAGCTTTCTGAGAAACTTCTTTGTGTTCTGTGAAATCATCTCACAGAGTTACAGCTTTCCCCTCTAGAAGCCTTTCGCTAAGACAGTTCTTGTGGAATTGGCAAAGTGATATTTGGAAGCCCATAGAGGGCTATGGTGAAAAAGGAAATATCCTCAGATGAACTCTGGAAAGAAGCTTTTTGAGAAACTGCTCTGTGACGTGTGATTTCCACTCACAGAGTTACATCTGTATTTCGTGGATCTCTTTGCTAGCCTTATTTCTGTGGAATCTGAGAACCGATATTTCGGATCCCTTTGAAGACTATAGGGCCAAAGGAAATATCCTCCGATAACAAAGAGAAGGAAGCTTTCTGAGAAACTTCTTTGTGTTCTGTGAAATCATCTCACAGAGTTACAGCTTTCCCCTCCAGAAGCCTTTCGCTAAGACAGTTCTTGTGCAATTGGCAAAGTGATATTTGGAAGCCCATAGTGGGCTATGGTGAAAAGGGAAATATCCTCAGATGAAATCTGGAAAGAAGCTTTCTGAGAAACTGCTTAGTGTTCTGTTCATTCATCTCACATAGTTACATCTGTATTTCGTGGATCTCTTTGCTAGCCTTATTTCTGTGGAATCTGAGAACAGATATTTCGGATCCCTTTGAAGACAATAGGGCCAAAGGAAATATCCTCCGATAACAAAGAGAAAGAAGCTTTCTGAGAAACTTCTTTGTGTTCTGTGAAATCATCTCACAGAGTTACAGCTTTCACCTCAAGAAGCCTTTCCCTAAGATAGTTCTTGTGGAATTGGCAAAGTGATATTTGGAAGCCCATACAGGGCTATGGTGAAAAAGGAAATATCCTCAGATGAAATCTGGAAAGAAGCTTTCTGAGAAACTGCTCTGTGATGTGTGACTTCCACTCACAGGGTTACATCTGTATTTCGTGGATCTCTCTGCTAGCCTTATTTCTGTGGAATCTGAGAACAGATATTTCGGATCCCTTTGAAGACTATAAGGCCAAAGGAAATATCCTCCGATAGCAAAGAGAAAGAAGCTTTCTGAGAAAGTTCTTTGTGTTCTGTGAAATCATCTCACAGAGTTACAGCTTTCCCCTCAAGAAGCCTTTCGCTAAGACAGTTCTTGTGGAATTGGCAAAGTGATATTTGGAAGCCCATAGAGGGCTATGGTGAAAAAGGAAATATCCGCAGATGAAATCGGGAAAGAAGCTTTCTGAGAAACTGCTTAGTGTTCTGTTCCTTCATCTCACAGATTTACATCTGTATTTCATGGATCTCTTTGCTAGCCTTATTTCTGTGGAATCTGAGAACAGATATTTCGGATCCCTTTGAAGACTATAGGGCCAAAGGAAATATCCTCCGATAACAAAGAGAAAGAAGCTTTCTGAGAAACTTCTTTGTGTTCCGTGAAATCATCTCACAGAGTTACAGCTTTCCCCTCAAGAAGCCTTTCGCTAAGACAGTTCTTGTGGAATTGGCAAAGTGATATTAGGAAGCCCATAGAGGGCTATGGTGAAAAAGGAAATATCCTCAGATGAAATCGGGAAAGAAGCTTTCTGAGAAACTGCTTAGTGTTCTGTTCATTCATCTCACAGTGTTACATCTGTATTTCGTGGATCTCTTTGCTACCCTTATTTCTGTGGAATCTGAGAACAGATATTTCGGATCCCTTTGAAGACTCTAGGGCCAAAGGAAATATCCTCCGATAACAAAGAGAAAGAAGCTTTCTGAGAAACTTCTTTGCGTTCTGTGAAATCATCTCACAGAGTTACAGCTTTCCCCTCAAGAAGTCTTTCGCTAAGACAGTTCTTGTGGAATTGGCAAAGTGATATTTGGAAGCCCATAGAGGGCTATGGTGAAAAAGGAAATATCCTCAGATGAAGTCTGGAAAGAAGCTTTCGGAGAAACTGCTCTGTGATGTGTGACTTCCACTCACAGAGTTACATCTGTATTTCGTGGATCTCTTTGCTAGCCTTATTTCTGTGGAATCTGAGAACAGATATTTCGGATCCCTTTGAAGACTATAGGGCCAAAGGAAATATCCTCCGATAACAAAGAGAAAGAAGCTTTCTGAGAAACTTCTTTGTGTTCGGCGAAATCATCTCACAGAGTTACAGCTTTCCCCTCAAAAAGCCTTTCGCTAAGAGAGTTCTTGTGGAATTGGCAAAGTGATATTTGGAAGCCCATAGAGGGCTAAGGTGAAAAAGGAAATATCCTCAGATGAAATCTGGAAAGAAGCTTTCTGAGAAACTGCTCTGTGATGTGTGACTTCCACTCACAGGGTTACATCAGTATTTCGTGGATCAATTTGCTAGCCTTATTTCTGTGGAATCTGAGAACAGATATTTCGGATCCCTTTGAAGACTATAGGGCCAAAGGAAATATCCTCCGATAACAAAGAGAAAGAAGCTTTCTGAGAAACTTGTTTGTGTTCTGCGAAATCATCTCACAGAGTTATAGCTTTCCCCTCAAGAAGCCTTTCGCTAAGACAGTTCTTGTGGAATTGGCAAAGTGATATTTGGAAGCCCTTAGCGGGCTATGGTGAAAAAGGAAATATCCTCAGATGAAATCTGGAAAGAAGCTTTCTGAGAAACTGCTCTGTGACGTGTGACTTATACTCACAGAGTTACATCTGTATTTCGTGGATCTCTTTGCTAGCCTTATTTCTGTGGAATCTGAGAACCGATATTTCGGATCCCTTTGAAGATTATAGGGCCAAAGGAAATATCCTCCGATAACAAAGAGAAGGAAGCTTTCTGAGAAACTTCTTTGTGTTCTGTGAAATCATCTCACAGAGTTACAACTTTCCCCTCAAGAAACCTTTCGCTAAGACAGTTCTTGTGCAATTGGCAAAGTGATATTTGGAAGCCCATAGTGGGCTATGGTGAAAACGGAAATATCCTCAGATGAAATCTGGAAAGAAGCTTTCTGAGAAACTGCTTAGTGTTCTGTTCATTCATCTCACAGAGTTACATCTGTATTTCGTGGATCTCTTTGCTAGCCTTATTTCTGTGGAATCTGAGAACAGATATTTCGGATCCCTTTGAAGACTATAGGGCCAAAGGAAATATCCTCCGATAGCAAAGAGAAAGAAGCTTTCTGAGAAACTTCTTTGCGTTCTGTGAAATCATCTCACAGAGTTACAGCTTTCCCCTCAAGAAGTCTTTCGCTAAGACAGTTCTTGTGGAATTGGCAAAGTGATATTTGGAAGCCCCTAGAGGGCTATGGTGAAAAAGGAAATATCCTCAGATGAAGTCTGGAAAGAAGCTTTCGGAGAAACTGCTCTGTGATGTGTGACTTCCACTCACTGAGTTACATCTGTATTTCGTGGATCTCTTTGCTAGCCTTATTTCTGTGGAATCTGAGAACAGATATTTCGGATCCCTTTGAAGACAATAGGGCCAAAGGAAATGTCCTCCGATAACAAAGAGAAAGAAGCTTTCTGAGAAACTTCTTTGTGTTCTGCGAAATCATCTCACAGAGTTACAGCATTCCACTCAAGAAGCCTTTCGCTAAGACAGTTCTTGTGGAATTCGCAAAGTGATATTTGGAAGCCCATAGATTTCTATGGTGAAAAAAGAAATATCCTCAGATGAAATCTGGAAAGAAGCTTTCTGAGAAACTGCTCTGTGATATGTGACTTCCACTCACAGAGTTACATCTGTATTTCGTGGATCTCTTTGCTAGCCTTATTTCTGTGGAATCTGAGAACAGATATTTCGGATCCCTTTGAAGACGATAGGGCCAAAGGAAATATCCTCCGATAACAAAGAGAAAGAAGCTTTCTGAGAAACTTCTTTGTGTTCGGCGAAATCATCTCACAGAGTTACAGCTTTCCCCTCAAAAAGCCTTTCGCTAAGACAGTTCTTATGGAATTGGCAAAGTGATATTTGGAAGCCCATAGAGGGCTATGGTGAAAAAGGAAATATCCTCAGATGAAATCTGGAAAGAAGCTTTCTGAGAAACTGCTCTGTGATGTGTGACTTCCACTCACAGGGTTACATCAGTATTTCGTGGATCTCTTTGCTAGCCTTATTTCTGTGGAATCTGAGAACAGATATTTCGGATCCCTTTGAAGACTATAGGGCCAAAGGAAATATCCTCCGATAACAAAGAGAAAGAAGCTTTCTGAGAAACTTCTTTGTGTTCTGCGAAATCATCTCACAGAGTTACAGCTTTCCCATCAAGAAGCCTTTCGCTAAGACAGTTCTTGTGGAATTGGCAAAGTGATATTTGGAATCCCTTCGAGGGCTAGTGTGAAAAAGGAAATATCCTCAGATGAAATCTGGAAAGAAGGTTTTGATAAACTGCTTAGTGTTCTGTTCATTCATCTCACAGAGTTACATCTGTATTTCGTGGATCTCTTTGCTAGCCTTATTTCTGTGGAATCTGAGAACAGATATTTCGGATCCCTTTGAAGGCTATAGGGCCAAAGGAAATATCCTCCGATAACAAAGAGAAAGAAGCTTTCTGAGAAACTTCTTTGTGTTCTGTGAAATCATCTCACAGATTTACAGCTTACCCCTCAAGAAGCCTTTCGCTAAGACAGTTCTTGTGGAATTGGCAAAGTGATATTTGGAAGCCCAAAGAGGGCTATGGTGAAAAAGGAAAGATCCTCAGATGAAATCTGGAAAGCAGCTTTCTGAGAAACTGCTCTGTGACGTGTGACTTCCACTCACAGAGTTACATCTGTATTTCGTGGATCTCTTTGCTAGCCTTATTTCTGTGGAATCTGAGAACAGATATTTCCGATCCCTTTGAAGACTATAGGGCCAAAGGAAATATCCTCCGATAACAAAGAGAAGGAAGCTTTCTGAGAAACTTCTTTGTGTTCTGTGAAATCATCTCACAGAGTTACAGCTTTCCCCTCCAGAAGCCTTTCGCTAAGACAGTTCTTGTGCAATTGGCAAAGTGATATTTGGAAGCCCATAGTGGGCTATGGTGAAAAGGGAAATATCCTCAGATGAAATCTGGAAAGAAGCTTTCTGAGAAACTGCTTAGTGTTCTGTTCATTCATCTCACAGAGTTACATCTGTATTTCGTGGATCTCTTTGCTAGCCTTATTTCTGTGGAATCTGAGAACAGATATTTCGGATCCCTTTGAAGACTATAGGGCCAAAGGAAATATCCTCCGATAGCAAAGAGAAAGAAGCTTTCTGTGAAAGTTCTTTGTGTTCTGTGAAATCATCTCACAGAGTTACAGCTTTCCCCTCAAGAAGCCTTTCGCTAAGACAGTTCTTGTGGAATTGGCAAAGTGAAATTTGGAAGCCCATAGAGGGCTATGGTGAAAAAGGAAATATCCTCAGATGAAATCGGGAAAGAAGCTTTCTGAGAAACTACTTAGTGTTCTGTTCCTTCATCTCACAGATTTACATCTGTATTTCATGGATCTCTTTGCTAGCCTTATTTCTGTGGAATCTGAGAACAGATATTTCGGATCTCTCTGAAGACTATAGGGCCAAAGGAAATATCCTCCGATAACAAAGAGAAAGAAGCTTTCTGAGAAACTTCTTTGTGTTCCGTGAAATCATCTCACAGAGTTACAGCTTTCCCCTCAAGAAGCCTTTCGCTAAGACAGTTCTTGTGGAATTGGCAAAGTGATATTTGGAAGCCCATAGAGGGCTATGGTGAAAAAGAAAATATCCTCAGATGAAATCGGGAAAGAAGCTTCTGAGAAACTGCTTAGTGTTCTGTTCCTTCATCTCACAGAGTTACATCAGTATTTCGTGGATCAATTTGCTAGCCTTATTTCTGTGGAATCTGAGAACAGATATTTCGGATCCCTTTGAAGACTATAGAGCCAAAGGAAATATCCTCCGATAACAAAGAGAAAGACGCTTTCTGAGAAACTTCTTTGTGTTCTGTGAAATCATCTCACAGAGGTACAGCTTTCCCCTCAAGAAGCCTTTCGCTAAGACAGTTCTTGTGGAATTGGCAAAGTGATATTTGGAAGACCATAGAGGGCTATGGTGAAAATGGAAATATCCTCAGATGAAATCTGGAAAGAAGCTTTTTGAGAAACTGCTCTGTGACCTGTGACTTCCACTCACAGAGTTACATCTGTATTTCGTGGATCTCCTTGCTAGCCTTATTTCATTGGAATCTGAGAACCGATATTTCGGATCCCTTTGAAGACTTTAGGGCCAAAGGAAATATTCTCCGATAACAAAGAGAAGGAAGCTTTCTGAGAAACTTCTTTGTGTTCTGTGAAATCATCTCACAGAGTTACAGCTTTCCCCTCCAGAAGCCTTTCGCTAAGACAGTTCTTGTGCAATTGGCAAAGTGATATTTGGAAGCCCATAGTGGGATATGGTGAAAAGGGAAATATCCTCAGATGAAATCTGGAAAGAAGCTTTCTGAGAAACTGCTTAGTGTTCTGTTCATTCATCTCACAGAGTTACATCTGTATTTCGTGGATCTCCTTGCCAGCCTTATTTCTGTGGAATCTGAGAACAGATATTTCGGATCCCTTTGAAGACTATAGGGCCAAAGGAAATATCTTCCGATAACAAAGAGAAAGAAGCTTTCTGAGAAACTTCTTTGTGTTCTGCGAAATCATCTCACAGAGTTACAGCTTTCCCCTCAAAAAGCCTTTCGCTAAGAGAGTTCTTGTGGAATTGGCAAAGTGATATTTGGAAGCCCATAGAGGGCTATGGTGAAAAAGGAAATATCCTCAGATGAAATCTGGAAAGAAGCTTTCTGAGAAACTGCTCTGTGATGTGTGACTTCCATTCACAGGGTTACATCTGTATTTCGTGGATCTCTTTGCTAGCCTTATTTCTGTGGAATCTGAGAACAGATATTTCGGATCCCTTTGAAGACTATAGGGCCAAAGGAAATATCCTCCGATAACAAAGAGAAAGAAGCTTTCTGAGAAACTTCTTTGTGTTCTGCGAAATCATCTCACAGAGTTACAGCTTTCCCCTCATGAAGACTTTCGCTAAGACAGTTCTTGTGGAATTGGCAAAGTGATATTTGGAAGCCCTTCGAGGGCTAGTGTGAAAAAGGAAATATCCTCAGATGAAATCTGGAAAGAAGCTTTCTGAGAAACTGATTAGTGTTCTGTTCATTCATCTCACAGAGTTACATCTGTATTTCGTGGATCTCTTTGCTAGGCTTATTTCTGTGGAATCTGAGAACAGATATTTCGGATCCCTTTGAAGACTATAGGGCCAAAGGAAATATCCTCCGATAACAAAGAGAAAGAAGCTTTCTGAGAAACTTCTTTGTGTTCTGTGAAATCATCTCACAGATTTACAGCTTTCCCCTGAAGAAGCCTTTCGCTAAGACAGTTCTTGTGGAATTGGCAAAGTGATATTTGGAAGCCCATAGAGGGCTATGGTGAAAAAGGAAAGATCCTCAGATGAAATCTGGAAAGAAGCTTTCTGAGAAACTGCTCTGTGACGTGTGACTTCCACTCACAGAGTTACATCTGTATTTCGTGTATCTCTTTGCTAGCCTTATTTCTGTGGAATCTGAGAACAGATATTTCGGATCCCTTTGAAGACTATAGGGCCAAAGGAAATATCCTCCGATAACAAAGAGAAGGAAGCTTTCTGAGAAACTTCTTTGTGTTCTGTGAAATCATCTCACAGAGTTACAGCTTTCCCCTCCAGAAGCCTTTCGCTAAGACAGTTCTTGTGCAATTGGCAAAGTGATATTTGGAAGCCCATAGTGGGCTATGGTGAAAACGGAAATATCCTCAGATGAAATCTGGAAAGAAGCTTTCTGTGAAACTGCTTAGTGTTCTGTTCATTCATCTCACAGATTTACATCTGTATTTCATGGATCTCTTTGCTAGCCTTATTTCTGTGGAATCTGAGAACAGATATTTCGGATCCCTTTGAAGACTATAGGGCCAAAGGAAATATCCTCCGATAACAAAGAGAAAGAAGCTTTCTGAGAAACTTCTTTGTGTTCCGTGAAATCATCTCACAGAGTTACAGCTTTCCCCTCAAGAACCCTTTCGCTAAGACAGTTCTTGTGGAATTTGCAAAGTGATATTTGGAAGCCCATAGAGTGCTATGGTGAAAAAGGAAATATCCTCAGATGAAATCGGGAAAGAAGCTTTCTGAGAAACTGCTTAGTGTTCTGTTGATTCATCTCACAGAGTTACATCAGTATTTCGTGGATCAATTTGCTAGCCTTATTTCTGTGGAATCTGAGAACAGATATTTCGGATCCCTTTGAAGACTATAGGGCCAAAGGAAATATCCTCCGATAACAAAGAGAAAGAAGCTCTCTGAGAAACTTCTTTGTGTTCTGTGAAATCATCTCACAGAGGTACAGCTTTCCCCTGAAGAAGCCTTTCGCTAAGACAGTTCTTGTGGAATTGGCAAAGTGATATTTGGAAGACCATAGAGGGCTATGGTGAAAAAGGAAATATCCTCAGATGAAATCTGGAAAGAAGCTTTTTGAGAAACTGCTCTGTGACCTGTGACTTCCACTCACAGAGTTACATCTGTATTTCGTGGATCTCCTTGCTAGCCTTATTTCTTTGGAATCTGAGAACCGATATTTCGGATCCCTTTGAAGACTATAGGTCCAAAGGAAATATTCTCCGATAACAAAGAGAAGGAAGCTTTCTGAGAAACTTCTTTGTGTTCTGTGAAATCATCTCACAGAGTTACAGCTTTCCCCTCCAGAAGCCTTTCGCTAAGACAGTTCTTGTGCAATTGGAAATGTGATATTTGGAAGCCCATAGTGGGCTATGGTGAAAACGGAAATATCCTCAGATGAAATCGGGAAAGAAGCTTTCTGAGAAACTGCTTAGTGTTCTGTTCCTTCATCTCACAGAGTTACATCAGTATTTCGTGGATCTCTTTGCTAGCCTTATTTCTGTGGAATCTGAGAATAGATATTTCGGATCCCTTTGAAGACTATAGGGCCAAAGGAAATATCCTCCAATAACAAAAAGAAAGAAGCTTTCTGAGAAACTTCTTTGTGTTCTGTGAAATCATCTCACAGAGTTACAGCTTTCCCCTCAAGAAGCCTTTCGCTAAGACAGTTCTTGTGGAATTGGCAAAGTGATATTTGGAAGCCCATAGAGGGCTATGGTGAAAAAGGAAATATCCTCAGATGAAATCTGGAAAGAAGCTTTTTGAGAAACTGCTGTGTGACGTGTGACTTCCACTCACAGATTACATCTGTATTTCGTGGCTCTCTTTGCTAGCCTTATTTCTGTGGAATCTGAGAACCGATATTTCGGATCCCTTTGAAGACTATAGGGCCAAAGGAAATATCCTCCGATAACAAAGAGAAGGAAGCTTTCTGAGAAACTTCTTTGTGTTCTGTGAAATCATCTCACAGAGTTACAGCTTTCCCCTCCAGAAGCCTTTCGCTAAGACAGTTCTTGTGCAATTGGCAAAGTGATATTTGGAAGCCCATATTGGGCTATGGTGAAAAGGGAAATATCCTCAGATGAAATCTGGAAAGAAGCTTTCTGAGAAACTGCTAAGTGTTCTGTTCATTCATCTCACAGAGTTACATCTGTATTTCGTGGATCTCTTTGCTATCCTTATTTCTGTGGAATCTGAGAACAGATATTTCGGATCCCTTTGAAGACTATAGGGCCAAAGGAAATATCTTCCGATAACAAAGAGAAAGAAGCTTTCTGAGAAACTTCTTTGTGTTCTGCGAAATCATCTCACAGAGTTACAGCTTTCCCCTCAAGAAGCCTTTCGCTAAGACAGTTCTTGTGGAATTGGCAAAGTGATATTTGGAAGCCCATAGAGGGCTATGGTGAAAAAGGAAATATCCTCAGATGAAATCTGGAAAGAAGCTTTCTGAGAAACTGCTCTGTGATGTGTGACTTCCACTCACAGAGTTACATCTGTATTTCGTGGATCCCTTTGCTAGCCTTATTTCTGTGGAATCTGAGAACAGATATTTCGGATCCCTTTGAAGACTATAGGGCCAAAGGAAACATCCTCCGATAACAAAGAGAAAGAAGCTTTCTGAGAAACTTCTTTGTGTTCTGTGAAATCATCTCACAGAGTTACAGCTTTCCCCTCAAGAAGCCTTTCGCTAAGACAGTTCTTGTGGAATTGGCAAAGTGATATTTGGAAGACCATAGAGGGCTATGGTGAAAAAGGAAATATTCTCAGATGAAATCTGCAAAGAAGCTTTCTGAGAAACTGCTCTGTAATGTGTGACTTCCACTCACAGAGTTACATCTGTATTTCGTGGATCTCTTTGCTAGCCTTATTTCTGTGGAATATGAGAACAGATATTTCGGATCCCTTTGAAGACAATAGGGCCACAAGAAATATCCTCCGATAACAAAGAGAAAGAAGCTTTCTGAGAAACTTCTTTGTGTTCTGTGAAATCATCTCACAGAGTTACAGCTTTCCCCTCAAGAAGCCTTTCGCTAAGACAGTTCTTGTGGAATTGGCAAAGTGATATTTGGAAGCCCATAGAGGGCTATGGTGAAAAAGGAAATATCCTCAGATGAAATCGGGAAAGAAGCTTTCTGAGAAACTGCTCTGTTATGTGTGACTTCCACTCACAGAGTTACATCTGTATTTCGTGGATCTCTTTGCTAGCCTTATTTCTGTGGAATCTGAGAACAGATATTTCGGATCCCTTTGAAGACAATAGGGCCAAAGGAAATATCCTCCGATAACAAAGAGAAAGAAGCTTTCTGAGAAACTTCTTTGTGTTCTGTGAAATCATCTCACAGAGTTACAGCTTTCCCCTGAAGAAGCCTTTCCCTAAGATAGTTCTTGTGGAATTGGCAAAGTGATATTTGGAAGCCCATACAGGGCTATGGTGAAAAAGGAAATATCCTCAGATGAAATCTGGAAAGAAGCTTTCTGAGAAACTGCTCTGTGATGTGTGACTTCCACTCACAGGGTTACATCTGTATTTCGTGGTCTCTTTGCTAGCCTTATTTCTGCGGAATCTGAGAACAGATATTTCGGATCCCTTTGAAGACTATAGGGCCAAAGGAAATATCCTCCGATAACAAAGAGAAAGAAGCTTTCTGAGAAACTTCTTTGTGTTCTGTGAAATCATCTCACAGAGTTACAGCTTTCCCCTCAAGAAGCCTTTCGCTAAGACAGTTCTTGTGGAATTGGCAAAGTGATATTTGGAAGCCCATAGTGGGATATGGTGAAAAGGGAAATAACCTCAGATGAAATCTGGAAAGAAGCTTTCTGAGAAACTGCTTAGTGTTCTGTTCATTCATCTCACAGAGTTACATCTGTATTTCGTGGATCTCCTTGCCAGCCTTATTTCTGTGGAATCTGAGAACAGATATTTCGGATCCCTTTGAAGACTATAGGGCCAAAGGAAATATCTTCCGATAACAAAGAGAAAGAAGCTTTCTGAGAAACTTCTTTGTGTTCTGCGAAATCATCTCACAGAGTTACAGCTTTCCCCTCAAAAAGCCTTTCGCTAAGAGAGTTCTTGTGGAATTGGCAAAGTGATATTTGGAAGCCCATAGAGGGCTATGGTGAAAAAGGAAATATCCTCAGATGAAATCTGGAAAGAAGCTTTCTGAGAAACTGCTCTGTGATGTGTGACTTCCATTCACAGGGTTACATCTGTATTTCATGGATCTCTTTGCTAGCCTTATTTCTGTGGAATCTGAGAACAGATATTTCGGATCCCTTTGAAGACTATAGGGCCAAAGGAAATATCCTCCGATAACAAAGAGAAAGAAGCTTTCTGAGAAACTTCTTTGTGTTCTGCGAAATCATCTCACAGAGTTACAGCTTTCCCCTCAAGAAGACTTTCGCTAAGACAGTTCTTGTGGAATTGGCAAAGTGATATTTGGAAGCCCTTCGAGGGCTAGTGTGAAAAAGGAAATATCCTCAGATGAAATCTGGAAAGAAGCTTTCTGAGAAACTGCTTAGTGTTCTGTTCATTCATCTCACAGAGTTACATCTGTATTTCGTGGATCTCTTTGCTAGGCTTATTTCTGTGGAATCTGAGAACAGATATTTCGGATCCCTTTGAAGACTACAGGGCCAAAGGAAACATCCTCCGATAACAAAGAGAAAGAAGCTTTCTGAGAAACTTCTTTGTGTTCTGTGAAATCATCTCACAGATTTACAGCTTTCCCCTGAAGAAGCCTTTCGCTAAGACAGTTCTTGTGGAATTGGCAAAGTGATATTTGGAAGCCCATAGAGGGCTATGGTGAAAAAGGAAAGATCCTCAGATGAAATCTGGAAAGAAGCTTTCTGAGAAACTGCTCTGTGACGTGTGACTTCCACTCACAGAGTTACATCTGTATTTCGTGTATCTCTTTGCTAGCCTTATTTCTGTGGAATCTGAGAACAGATATTTCGGATCCCTTTGAAGACTATAGGGCCAAAGGAAATATCCTCCGATAACAAAGAGAAGGAAGCTTTCTGAGAAACTTCTTTGTGTTCTGTGAAATCATCTCACAGAGTTACAGCTTTCCCCTCCAGAAGCCTTTCGCTAAGACAGTTCTTGTGCAATTGGCAAAGTGATATTTGGAAGCCCATAGTGGGCTATGGTGAAAACGGAAATATCCTCAGATGAAATCTGGAAAGAAGCTTTCTGTGAAACTGCTTAGTGTTCTGTTCATTCATCTCACAGATTTACATCTGTATTTCATGGATCTCTTTGCTAGCCTTATTTCTGTGGAATCTGAGAACAGATATTTCGGATCCCTTTGAAGACTATAGGGCCAAAGGAAATATCCTCCGATAACAAAGAGAAAGAAGCTTTCTGAGAAACTTCTTTGTGTTCCGTGAAATCATCTCACAGAGTTACAGCTTTCCCCTCAAGAACCCTTTCGCTAAGACAGTTCTTGTGGAATTTGCAAAGTGATATTTGGAAGCCCATAGAGTGCTATGGTGAAAAAGGAAATATCCTCAGATGAAATCGGGAAAGAAGCTTTCTGAGAAACTGCTTAGTGTTCTGTTCCTTCATCTCACAGAGTTACATCAGTATTTCGTGGATCAATTTGCTAGCCTTATTTCTGTGGAATCTGAGAACAGATATTTCGGATCCCTTTGAAGACTATAGGGCCAAAGGAAATATCCTCCGATAACAAAGAGAAAGAAGCTTTCTGAGAAACTTCTTTGTGTTCTGTGAAATCATCTCACAGAGGTACAGCTTTCCCCTGAAGAAGCCTTTCGCTAAGACAGTTCTTGTGGAATTGGCAAAGTGATATTTGGAAGCCCATAGAGGGCTATGGTGAAAAAGGAAATATCCTCAGATGAAATCGGGAAAGAAGCTTTCTGAGAAACTGCTCTGTTATGTGTGACTTCCACTCACAGAGTTACATCTGTATTTCGTGGATCTCTTTGCTAGCCTTATTTCTGTGGAATCTGAGAACAGATATTTCGGATCCCTTTGAAGACTATAGGGCCAAAGGAAATATCCTCCGATAACAAAGAGAAAGAAGCTTTCTGAGAAACTTCTTTGTGTTCTGCGAAATCATCTCACAGAGTTACAGCTTTCCCCTCAAGAAGACTTTCGCTAAGACAGTTCTTGTGGAATTGGCAAAGTGATATTTGGAAGCCCTTCGAGGGCTAGTGTGAAAAAGGAAATATCCTCAGATGAAATCTGGAAAGAAGCTTTCTGAGAAACTGCTTAGTGTTCTGTTCATTCATCTCACAGAGTTACATCTGTATTTCGTGGATCTCTTTGCTAGGCTTATTTCTGTGGAATCTGAGAACAGATATTTCGGATCCCTTTGAAGACTATAGGGCCAAAGGAAATATCCTCCGATAACAAAGAGAAAGAAGCTTTCTGAGAAACTTCTTTGTGTTCTGTGAAATCATCTCACAGATTTACAGCTTTCCCCTGAAGAAGCCTTTCGCTAAGACAGTTCTTGTGGAATTGGCAAAGTGATATTTGGAAGCCCATAGAGGGCTATGGTGAAAAAGGAAAGATCCTCAGATGAAATCTGGAAAGAAGCTTTCTGAGAAACTGCTCTGTGACGTGTGACTTCCACTCACAGAGTTACATCTGTATTTCGTGTATCTCTTTGCTAGCCTTATTTCTGTGGAATCTGAGAACAGATATTTCGGATCCCTTTGAAGACTATAGGGCCAAAGGAAATATCCTCCGATAACAAAGAGAAGGAAGCTTTCTGAGAAACTTCTTTGTGTTCTGTGAAATCATCTCACAGAGTTACAGCTTTCCCCTCCAGAAGCCTTTCGCTAAGACAGTTCTTGTGCAATTGGCAAAGTGATATTTGGAAGCCCATAGTGGGCTATGGTGAAAACGGAAATATCCTCAGATGAAATCTGGAAAGAAGCTTTCTGTGAAACTGCTTAGTGTTCTGTTCATTCATCTCACAGATTTACATCTGTATTTCATGGATCTCTTTGCTAGCCTTATTTCTGTGGAATCTGAGAACAGATATTTCGGATCCCTTTGAAGACTATAGGGCCAAAGGAAATATCCTCCGATAACAAAGAGAAAGAAGCTTTCTGAGAAACTTCTTTGTGTTCCGTGAAATCATCTCACAGAGTTACAGCTTTCCCCTCAAGAACCCTTTCGCTAAGACAGTTCTTGTGGAATTTGCAAAGTGATATTTGGAAGCCCATAGAGTGCTATGGTGAAAAAGGAAATATCCTCAGATGAAATCGGGAAAGAAGCTTTCTGAGAAACTGCTTAGTGTTCTGTTCCTTCATCTCACAGAGTTACATCAGTATTTCGTGGATCAATTTGCTAGCCTTATTTCTGTGGAATCTGAGAACAGATATTTCGGATCCCTTTGAAGACTATAGGGCCAAAGGAAATATCCTCCGATAACAAAGAGAAAGAAGCTTTCTGAGAAACTTCTTTGTGTTCTGTGAAATCATCTCACAGAGGTACAGCTTTCCCCTCAAGAAGCCTTTCGCTAAGACAGTTCTTGTGGAATTGGCAAAGTGATATTTGGAAGACCATAGAGGGCTATGGTGAAAAAGGAAATATCCTCAGATGAAATCTGGAAAGAAGCTTTTTGAGAAACTGCTCTGTGACCTGTGACTTCCACTCACAGAGTTACATCTGTATTTCGTGGATCTCCTTGCTAGCCTTATTTCTTTGGAATCTGAGAACCGATATTTCGGACCCCTTTGAAGACTATAGGTCCAAAGGAAATATTCTCCGATAACAAAGAGAAGGAAGCTTTCTGAGAAACTTCTTTGTGTTCTGTGAAATCATCTCACAGAGTTACAGCTTTCCCCTCCAGAAGCCTTTCGCTAAGACAGTTCTTGTGCAATTGGAAATGTGATATTTGGAAGCCCATAATGGGCTATGGTGAAAACGGAAATATCCTCAGATGAAATCGGGAAAGAAGCTTTCTGAGAAACTGCTTAGTGTTCTGTTCCTTCATCTCACAGAGTTACATCAGTATTTCGTGGATCTCTTTGCTAGCCTTATTTCTGTGGAATCTGAGAATAGATATTTCGGATCCCTTTGAAGACTATAGGGCCAAAGGAAATATCCTCCAATAACAAAAAGAAAGAAGCTTTCTGAGAAACTTCTTTGTGTTCTGTGAAATCATCTCACAGAGTTACAGCTTTCCCCTCAAGAAGCCTTTCGCTAAGACAGTTCTTGTGGAATTGGCAAAGTGATATTTGGAAGCCCATAGAGGGCTATGGTGAAAAAGGAAATATCCTCAGATGAAATCTGGAAAGAAGCTTTTTGAGAAACTGCTGTGTGACGTGTGACTTCCACTCACAGATTACATCTGTATTTCGTGGCTCTCTTTGCTAGCCTTATTTCTGTGGAATCTGAGAACCGATATTTCGGATCCCTTTGAAGACTATAGGGCCAAAGGAAATATCCTCCGATAACAAAGAGAAGGAAACTTTCTGAGAAACTTCTTTGTGTTCTGTGAAATCATCTCACAGAGTTACAGCTTTCCCCTCCAGAAGCCTTTCGCTAAGACAGTTCTTGTGCAATTGGCAAAGTGATATTTGGAAGCCCATATTGGGCTATGGTGAAAAGGGAAATATCCTCAGATGAAATCTGGAAAGAAGCTTTCTGAGAAACTGCTTAGTGTTCTGTTCATTCATCTCACAGAGTTACATCTGTATTTCGTGGATCTCTTTGCTATCCTTATTTCTGTGGAATCTGAGAACAGATATTTCGGATCCCTTTGAAGACTATAGGGCCAAAGGAAATATCTTCCGATAACAAAGAGAAAGAAGCTTTCTGAGAAACTTCTTTGTGTTCTGCGAAATCATCTCACAGAGTTACAGCTTTCCCCTCAAGAAGCCTTTCGCTAAGACAGTTCTTGTGGAATTGGCAAAGTGATATTTGGAAGCCCATAGAGGGCTATGGTGAAAAAGGAAATATCCTCAGATGAAATCTGGAAAGAAGCTTTCTGAGAAACTGCTCTGTGATGTGTGACTTCCACTCACAGAGTTACATCTGTATTTCGTGGATCCCTTTGCTAGCCTTATTTCTGTGGAATCTGAGAACAGATATTTCGGATCCCTTTGAAGACTATAGGGCCAAAGGAAACATCCTCCGATAACAAAGAGAAAGAAGCTTTCTGAGAAACTTCTTTGTGTTCTGTGAAATCATCTCACAGAGTTACAGCTTTCCCCTCAAGAAGCCTTTCGCTAAGACAGTTCTTGTGGAATTGGCAAAGTGATATTTGGAAGACCATAGAGGGCTATGGTGAAAAAGGAAATATCCTCAGATGAAATCTGCAAAGAAGCTTTCTGAGAAACTGCTCTGTAATGTGTGACTTCCACTCACAGAGTTACATCTGTATTTCGTGGATCTCTTTGCTAGCCTTATTTCTGTGGAATATGAGAACAGATATTTCGGATCCCTTTGAAGACAATAGGGCCACAAGAAATATCCTCCGATAACAAAGAGAAAGAAGCTTTCTGAGAAACTTCTTTGTGTTCTGTGAAATCATCTCACAGAGTTACAGCTTTCCCCTCAAGAAGCCTTTCGCTAAGACAGTTCTTGTGGAATTGGCAAAGTGATATTTGGAAGCCCATAGAGGGCTATGGTGAAAAAGGAAATATCCTCAGATGAAATCGGGAAAGAAGCTTTCTGAGAAACTGCTCTGTTATGTGTGACTTCCACTCACAGAGTTACATCTGTATTTCGTGGATCTCTTTGCTAGCCTTATTTCTGTGGAATCTGAGAACAGATATTTCGGATCCCTTTGAAGACAATAGGGCCAAAGGAAATATCCTCCGATAACAAAGAGAAAGAAGCTTTCTGAGAAACTTCTTTGTGTTCTGTGAAATCATCTCACAGAGTTACAGCTTTCCCCTGAAGAAGCCTTTCCCTAAGATAGTTCTTGTGGAATTGGCAAAGTGATATTTGGAAGCCCATACAGGGCTATGGTGAAAAAGGAAATATCCTCAGATGAAATCTGGAAAGAAGCTTTCTGCGAAACTGCTCTGTGATGTGTGACTTCCACTCACAGGGTTACATCTGTATTTCGTGGTCTCTTTGCTAGCCTTATTTCTGCGGAATCTGAGAACAGATATTTCGGATCCCTTTGAAGACTATAGGGCCAAAGGAAATATCCTCCGATAACAAAGAGAAAGAAGTTTTCTGAGAAACTTCTTTGTGTTCTGTGAAATCATCTCACAGAGTTACAGCTTTCCCCTCAAGAAGCCTTTCGCTAAGACAGTTCTTGTGGAATTGGCAAAGTGATATTTGGAAGCCCATAGTGGGATATGGTGAAAAGGGAAATATCCTCAGATGAAATCTGGAAAGAAGCTTTCTGAGAAACTGCTTAGTGTTCTGTTCATTCATCTCACAGAGTTACATCTGTATTTCGTGGATCTCCTTGCCAGCCTTATTTCTGTGGAATCTGAGAACAGATATTTCGGATCCCTTTGAAGACTATAGGGCCAAAGGAAATATCTTCCGATAACAAAGAGAAAGAAGCTTTCTGAGAAACTTCTTTGTGTTCTGCGAAATCATCTCACAGAGTTACAGCTTTCCCCTCAAAAAGCCTTTCGCTAAGAGAGTTCTTGTGGAATTGGCAAAGTGATATTTGGAAGCCCATGGAGGGCTATGGTGAAAAAGGAAATATCCTCAGATGAAATCTGGAAAGAAGCTTTCTGAGAAACTGCTCTGTGATGTGTGACTTCCATTCACAGGGTTACATCTGTATTTCGTGGATCTCTTTGCTAGCCTTATTTCTGTGGAATCTGAGAACAGATATTTCGGATCCCTTTGAAGACTATAGGGCCAAAGGAAATATCCTCCGATAACAAAGAGAAAGAAGCTTTCTGAGAAACTTCTTTGTGTTCTGCGAAATCATCTCACAGAGTTACAGCTTTCCCCTCAAGAAGACTTTCGCTAAGACAGTTCTTGTGGAATTGGCAAAGTGATATTTGGAAGCCCTTCGAGGGCTAGTGTGAAAAAGGAAATATCCTCAGATGAAATCTGGAAAGAAGCTTTCTGAGAAACTGCTTAGTGTTCTGTTCATTCATCTCACAGAGTTACATCTGTATTTCGTGGATCTCTTTGCTAGGCTTATTTCTGTGGAATCTGAGAACAGATATTTCGGATCCCTTTGAAGACTATAGGGCCAAAGGAAATATCCTCCGATAACAAAGAGAAAGAAGCTTTCTGAGAAACTTCTTTGTGTTCTGTGAAATCATCTCACAGATTTACAGCTTTCCGCTGAAGAAGCCTTTCGCTAAGACAGTTCTTGTGGAATTGGCAAAGTGATATTTGGAAGCCCATAGAGGGCTATGGTGAAAAAGGAAAGATCCTCAGATGAAATCTGGAAAGAAGCTTTCTGAGAAACTGCTCTGTGACGTGTGACTTCCACTCACAGAGTTACATCTGTATTTCGTGTATCTCTTTGCTAGCCTTATTTCTGTGGAATCTGAGAACAGATATTTCGGATCCCTTTGAAGACTATAGGGCCAAAGGAAATATCCTCCGATAACAAAGAGAAGGAAGCTTTCTGAGAAACTTCTTTGTGTTCTGTGAAATCATCTCACAGAGTTACAGCTTTCCCCTCCAGAAGCCTTTCGCTAAGACAGTTCTTGTGCAATTGGCAAAGTGATATTTGGAAGCCCATAGTGGGCTATGGTGAAAACGGAAATATCCTCAGATGAAATCTGGAAAGAAGCTTTCTGTGAAACTGCTTAGTGTTCTGTTCATTCATCTCACAGATTTACATCTGTATTTCATGGATCTCTTTGCTAGCCTTATTTCTGTGGAATCTGAGAACAGATATTTCGGATCCCTTTGAAGACTATAGGGCCAAAGGAAATATCCTCCGATAACAAAGAGAAAGAAGCTTTCTGAGAAACTTCTTTGTGTTCCGTGAAATCATCTCACAGAGTTACAGCTTTCCCCTCAAGAACCCTTTCGCTAAGACAGTTCTTGTGGAATTTGCAAAGTGATATTTGGAAGCCCATAGAGTGCTATGGTGAAAAAGGAAATATCCTCAGATGAAATCGGGAAAGAAGCTTTCTGAGAAACTGCTTAGTGTTCTGTTCCTTCATCTCACAGAGTTACATCAGTATTTCGTGGATCAATTTGCTAGCCTTATTTCTGTGGAATCTGAGAACAGATATTTCGGATCCCTTTGAAGACTATAGGGCCAAAGGAAATATCCTCCGATAACAAAGAGAAAGAAGCTTTCTGAGAAACTTCTTTGTGTTCTGTGAAATCATCTCACAGAGGTACAGCTTTCCCCTGAAGAAGCCTTTCGCTAAGACAGTTCTTGTGGAATTGGCAAAGTGATATTTGGAAGACCATAGAGGGTTATGGTGAAAAAGGAAATATCCTCAGATGAAATCTGGAAAGAAGCTTTTTGAGAAACTGCTCTGTGACCTGTGACTTCCACTCACAGAGTTACATCTGTATTTCGTGGATCTCCTTGCTAGCCTTATTTCTTTGGAATCTGAGAACCGATATTTCGGATCCCTTTGAAGACTTTAGGGCCAAAGGAAATATTCTCCGATAACAAAGAGAAGGAAGCTTTCTGAGAAACTTCTTTGTGTTCTGTGAAATCATCTCACAGAGTTACAGCTTTCCCCTCCAGAAGCCTTTCGCTAAGACAGTTCTTGTGGAATTGGCAAAGTGATATTTGGAAGACCATAGAGGGCTATGGTGAAAAAGGAAATATCCTCAGATGAAATCTGCAAAGAAGCTTTCTGAGAAACTGCTCTGTAATGTGTGACTTCCACTCACAGAGTTACATCTGTATTTCGTGGATCTCTTTGCTAGCCTTATTTCTGTGGAATATGAGAACAGATATTTCGGATCCCTTTGAAGACAATAGGGCCACAAGAAATATCCTCCGATAACAAAGAGAAAGAAGCTTTCTGAGAAACTTCTTTGTGTTCTGTGAAATCATCTCACAGAGTTACAGCTTTCCCCTCAAGAAGCCTTTCGCTAAGACAGTTCTTGTGGAATTGGCAAAGTGATATTTGGAAGCCCATAGAGGGCTATGGTGAAAAAGGAAATATCCTCAGATGAAATCGGGAAAGAAGCTTTCTGAGAAACTGCTCTGTTATGTGTGACTTCCACTCACAGAGTTACATCTGTATTTCGTGGATCTCTTTGCTAGCCTTATTTCTGTGGAATCTGAGAACAGATATTTCGGATCCCTTTGAAGACAATAGGGCCAAAGGAAATATCCTCCGATAACAAAGAGAAAGAAGCTTTCTGAGAAACTTCTTTGTGTTCTGTGAAATCATCTCACAGAGTTACAGCTTTCCCCTGAAGAAGCCTTTCCCTAAGATAGTTCTTGTGGAATTGGCAAAGTGATATTTGGAAGCCCATACAGGGCTATGGTGAAAAAGGAAATATCCTCAGATGAAATCTGGAAAGAAGCTTTCTGAGAAACTGCTCTGTGATGTGTGACTTCCACTCACAGGGTTACATCTGTATTTCGTGGTCTCTTTGCTAGCCTTATTTCTGCGGAATCTGAGAACAGATATTTCGGATCCCTTTGAAGACTATAGGGCCAAAGGAAATATCCTCCGATAACAAAGAGAAAGAAGCTTTCTGAGAAACTTCTTTGTGTTCTGTGAAATCATCTCACAGAGTTACAGCTTTCCCCTCAAGAAGCCTTTCGCTAAGACAGTTCTTGTGGAATTGGCAAAGTGATATTTGGAAGCCCATAGTGGGATATGGTGAAAAGGGAAATATCCTCAGATGAAATCTGGAAAGAAGCTTTCTGAGAAACTGCTTAGTGTTCTGTTCATTCATCTCACAGAGTTACATCTGTATTTCGTGGATCTCCTTGCCAGCCTTATTTCTGTGGAATCTGAGAACAGATATTTCGGATCCCTTTGAAGACTGTAGGGCCAAAGGAAATATCTTCCGATAACAAAGAGAAAGAAGCTTTCTGAGAAACTTCTTTGTGTTCTGCGAAATCATCTCACAGAGTTACAGCTTTCCCCTCAAAAAGCCTTTCGCTAAGAGAGTTCTTGTGGAATTGGCAAAGTGATATTTGGAAGCCCATAGAGGGCTATGGTGAAAAAGGAAATATCCTCAGATGAAATCTGGAAAGAAGCTTTCTGAGAAACTGCTCTGTGATGTGTGACTTCCATTCACAGAGTTACATCTGTATTTCGTGGATCTCTTTGCTAGCCTTATTTCTGTGGAATCTGAGAACAGATATTTCGGATCCCTTTGAAGACTATAGGGCCAAAGGAAATATCCTCCGATAACAAAGAGAAAGAAGCTTTCTGAGAAACTTCTTTGTGTTCTGCGAAATCATCTCACAGAGTTACAGCTTTCCCCTCAAGAAGACTTTCGCTAAGACAGTTCTTGTGGAATTGGCAAAGTGATATTTGGAAGCCCTTCGAGGGCTAGTGTGAAAAAGGAAATATCCTCAGATGAAATCTGGAAAGAAGCTTTCTGAGAAACTGCTTAGTGTTCTGTTCATTCATCTCACAGAGTTACATCTGTATTTCGTGGATCTCTTTGCTAGGCTTATTTCTGTGGAATCTGAGAACAGATATTTCGGATCCCTTTGAAGACTATAGGGCCAAAGGAAATATCCTCCGATAACAAAGAGAAAGAAGCTTTCTGAGAAACTTCTTTGTGTTCTGTGAAATCATCTCACAGATTTACAGCTTTCCCCTGAAGAAGCCTTTCGCTAAGACAGTTCTTGTGGAATTGGCAAAGTGATATTTGGAAGCCCATAGAGGGCTATGGTGAAAAAGGAAAGATCCTCAGATGAAATCTGGAAAGAAGCTTTCTGAGAAACTGCTCTGTGACGTGTGACTTCCACTCACAGAGTTACATCTGTATTTCGTGTATCTCTTTGCTAGCCTTATTTCTGTGGAATCTGAGAACAGATATTTCGGATCCCTTTGAAGACTATAGGGCCAAAGGAAATATCCTCCGATAACAAAGAGAAGGAAGCTTTCTGAGAAACTTCTTTGTGTTCTGTGAAATCATCTCACAGAGTTACAGCTTTCCCCTCCAGAAGCCTTTCGCTAAGACAGTTCTTGTGCAATTGGCAAAGTGATATTTGGAAGCCCATAGTGGGCTATGGTGAAAACGGAAATATCCTCAGATGAAATCTGGAAAGAAGCTTTCTGTGAAACTGCTTAGTGTTCTGTTCATTCATCTCACAGATTTACATCTGTATTTCATGGATCTCTTTGCTAGCCTTATTTCTGTGGAATCTGAGAACAGATATTTCGGATCCCTTTGAAGACTATAGGGCCAAAGGAAATATCCTCCGATAACAAAGAGAAAGAAGCTTTCTGAGAAACTTCTTTGTGTTCCGTGAAATCATCTCACAGAGTTACAGCTTTCCCCTCAAGAACCCTTTCGCTAAGACAGTTCTTGTGGAATTTGCAAAGTGATATTTGGAAGCCCATAGAGTGCTATGGTGAAAAAGGAAATATCCTCAGATGAAATCGGGAAAGAAGCTTTCTGAGAAACTGCTTAGTGTTCTGTTCCTTCATCTCACAGAGTTACATCAGTATTTCGTGGATCAATTTGCTAGCCTTATTTCTGTGGAATCTGAGAACAGATATTTCGGATCCCTTTGAAGACTATAGGTCCAAAGGAAATATTCTCCGATAACAAAGAGAAGGAAGCTTTCTGAGAAACTTCTTTGTGTTCTGTGAAATCATCTCACAGAGTTACAGCTTTCCCCTCCAGAAGCCTTTCGCTAAGACAGTTCTTGTGCAATTGGAAATGTGATATTTGGAAGCCCATAGTGGGCTATGGTGAAAACGGAAATATCCTCAGATGAAATCGGGAAAGAAGCTTTCTGAGAAACTGCTTAGTGTTCTGTTCCTTCATCTCACAGAGTTACATCAGTATTTCGTGGATCTCTTTGCTAGCCTTATTTCTGTGGAATCTGAGAATAGATATTTCGGATCCCTTTGAAGACTATAGGGCCAAAGGAAACATCCTCCGATAACAAAGAGAAAGAAGCTTTCTGAGAAACTTCTTTGTGTTCTGTGAAATCATCTCACAGAGTTACAGCTTTCCCCTCAAGAAGCCTTTCGCTAAGACAGTTCTTGTGGAATTGGCAAAGTGATATTTGGAAGACCATAGAGGGCTATGGTGAAAAAGGAAATATCCTCAGATGAAATCTGGAAAGAAGCTTTCTGAGAAACTGCTCTGTAATGTGTGACTTCCACTCACAGAGTTACATCTGTATTTCGTGGATCTCTTTGCTAGCCTTATTTCTGTGGAATCTGAGAACAGATATTTCGGATCCCTTTGAAGACAATAGGGCCACAAGAAATATCCTCCGATAACAAAGAGAAAGAAGCTTTCTGAGAAACTTCTTTGTGTTCTGTGAAATCATCTCACAGAGTTACAGCTTTCCCCTCAAGAAGCCTTTCGCTAAGACAGTTCTTGTGGAATTGGCAAAGTGATATTTGGAAGCCCATAGAGGGCTATGGTGAAAAAGGAAATATCCTCAGATGAAATCGGGAAAGAAGCTTTCTGAGAAACTGCTGTGTTATGTGTGACTTCCACTCACAGAGTTACATCTGTATTTCGTGGATCTCTTTGCTAGCCTTATTTCTGTGGAATCTGAGAACAGATATTTCGGATCCCTTTGAAGACAATAGGGCCAAAGGAAATATCCTCCGATAACAAAGAGAAAGAAGCTTTCTGAGAAACTTCTTTGTGTTCTGTGAAATCATCTCACAGAGTTACAGCTTTCCCCTGAAGAAGCCTTTCCCTAAGATAGTTCTTGTGGAATTGGCAAAGTGATATTTGGAAGCCCATACAGGGCTATGGTGAAAAAGGAAATATCCTCAGATGAAATCTGGAAAGAAGCTTTCTGAGAAACTGCTCTGTGATGTGTGACTTCCACTCACAGGGTTACATCTGTATTTCGTGGTCTCTTTGCTAGCCTTATTTCTGCGGAATCTGAGAACAGATATTTCGGATCCCTTTGAAGACTATAGGGCCAAAGGAAATATCCTCCGATAACAAAGAGAAAGAAGCTTTCTGAGAAACTTCTTTGTGTTCTGTGAAATCATCTCACAGAGTTACAGCTTTCCCCTCAAGAAGCCTTTCGCTAAGACAGTTCTTGTGGAATTGGCAAAGTGATATTTGGAAGCCCATAGCGGGCTATGGTGAAAAAGGAAATATCCTCAGATGAAATCTGGAAAGAAGCTTTTTGAGAAACTGCTCTGTGACGTGTGACTTCCACTCACAGAGTTACATCTGTATATCGTGGATCTCTTTGCTAGCCTTATTTCTGTGGAATCTGAGAACCGATATTTCGGATCCCTTTGAAGTTTATAGGGCCAAAGGAAATATCCTCCGATAACAAAGAGAAGGAAGCTTTCTGAGAAACTTCTTTGTGTTCTGTGAAATCATCTCACAGAGTTACAACTTTCCCCTCAAGAAGCCTTTCGCTAAGACAGTTCTTGTGCAATTGGCAAAGTGATATTTGGAAGCCCATAGTTGGCTATGGTGAAAACGGAAATATCCTCAGATGAAATCTGGAAAGAAGCTTTCTGAGAAACTGCTTAGTGTTCTGTTCATTCATCTCACAGAGTTACATCTGTATTTCGTGGATCTCTTTGCTAGCCTTATTTCTGTGGAATCTGAGAACAGATATTTCGTATCCCTTTGAAGACTATAGGGCCAAAGGAAATATCCTCCGATAACAAAGAGAAAGAAGCTTTCTGAGAAACTTCTTTGTGTTCTGTGAAATCATCTCACAGATTTACAGCTTTCCCCTCAAGAAGCCTTTCGCTAAGACAGTTCTTGTGGAATTGGCAAAGTGATATTTGGAAGCCCATAGAGGGCTATGGTGAAAAAGGAAAGATCCTCAGATGAAATCTGGAAAGAAGCTTTCTGAGAAACTGCTCTGTGTCGTGTGACTTCCACTCACAGAGTTACATCTGTGTTTCGTGGATCTCTTTGCTAGCCTTATTTCTGTGGAATCTGAGAACAGATATTTCGGATCCCTTTGAAGACTATAGGGCCAAAGGAAATATCCTCCGATAACAAAGAGAAGGAAGCTTTCTGAGAAACTTCTTTGTGTTCTGTGAAATCATCTCACAGAGTTACAGCTTTCCCCTCAAGAAGCCTTTCGCTAAGACAGTTCTTGTGCAATTGGCAAAGTGATATTTGGAAGCCCATAGTGGGCTATGCTGAAAACGGAAATATCCTCAGATGAAATCTGGAAAGAAGCTTTCTGAGAAACTGCTTAGTGTTCTGTTCATTCATCTCACAGAGTTACATCTGTATTTCGTGGATCTCTTTGCTAGCCTTATTTCTGTGGAATCTGAGAACAGATATTTCAGATCCCTTTGAAGACTATAGGGCCAAAGGAAATATCCTCCG
This sequence comes from Macaca mulatta, assembly GCF_049350105.2. Classification (NCBI taxonomy): domain Eukaryota; kingdom Metazoa; phylum Chordata; class Mammalia; order Primates; family Cercopithecidae; genus Macaca; species Macaca mulatta. The sequence goes on from NC_133413.1 coordinate 48,581,991, forward strand.
ATAACAAAGAGAAAGAAGCTTTCTGAGAAACTTCTTGGTGTTCCGAGAAATCATCTCACAGAGTTACAGCTTTCCCCTCAAGAATCCTTTCGCTAAGACAGTTCTTGTGGAATTGGCAAAGTGATATTTGGAAGCCCATAGAGGGCTATGGTGAAAAAGGAAATATCCTCAGATGAAATCGGGAAAGAAGCTTTCTGAGAAACCGCTTAGTGTTCTGTTCCTTCATCTCACAGAGTTACATCAGTATTTCGTGGATCAATTTGCTAGCCTTATTTCTGTGGAATCTGAGAACAGATATTTCGGATCCCTTTGAAGACTATAGGGCCAAAGGAAATATTCTCCGATAACAAAGAGAAAGAAGCTTTCTGAGAAACTTCTTTGTGTTCTGTGAAATCATCTCATAGAGGTTCAGCTTTCCCCTCAAGAGGCCTTTCGCTAAGACAGTTCTTGTGGAATTGGCAAAGTGATATTTGGAAGACCATAGAGGGCTATGGTGAAAAAGGGAATATCCTCACATGAAATCTGGAAAGAAGCTTTTTGAGAAACTGCTCTGTGACCTGTGACTTCCACTCACAGAGTTACACCTGTATTTCGTGGATCTCCTTGCTAGCCTTATTTCTTTGGAATCTGAGAACCGATATTTCGGATCCCTTTGAAGACTATAGGGCCAAAGGAAATATTCTCCAATAACAAAGAGAAGGAAGCTTTCTGAGAAACTTCTTTGTGTTCTGTGAAATCATCTCACAGAGTTACAGCTTTCCCCTCAAGAAGCCTTATGCTAAGACAGTTATTGTGCAATTGGATATGTGATATTTGGAAGCCCGTAGTGGGCTATGGTGCTAACGGAAATATCCTCAGATGAAATCGGGAAAGAAGCTTTCTGAGAAACTGATTAGTGTTCTGTTCCTTCATCTCACAGAGTTACATCAGTATTTCGTGGATCTCTTTGCTAGCCTTATTTCTGTGGAATCTGAGAATAGATATTTCGGATCCCTTTGAAGACTATAGGGCCAAAGGAAATATCCTCCAATAACAAAAAGAAAGAAGCTTTCTGAGAAACTTCTTTGTGTTCTGTGAAATCATCTCACAGAGTTACAGCTTTCCCCTCTAGAAGCCTTTCGCTAAGACAGTTCTTGTGGAATTGGCAAAGTGATATTTGGAAGCCCATAGAGGGCTATGGTGAAAAAGGAAATATCCTCAGATGAAATCTGGAAAGAAGCTTTTTGAGAAACTGCTCTGTGACGTGTGACTTCCACTCACAGAGTTACATCTGTATTTCGTGTATCTCTTTGCTAGCCTTATTTCTGTGGAATCTGAGAACCGATATTTCGGATCCCTTTGAAGACTATACGGCCAAAGGAAATATCTTCCGATAACAAAGAGAAGGAAGCTTCCTGAGAAACTTCTTTGTGTTCTGTGAAATCATCTCACAGAGTTACAGCTTTCCCCTCCGGAAGCCTTTCGCTAAGACAGTTCTTCTGCAATTGGCAAAGTGATATTTGGAAGCCCATAGTGGGCTATGGTGAAAAGGGAAATATCCTCAGATGAAATCTGGAAAGAAGCTTTCTGAGAAACTGCTTAGTGTTCTGTTCATTCATCTCACATAGTTACATCTGTATTTCGTGGATCTCTTTGCTAGCCTTATTTCTGTGGAATCTGAGAACAGATATTTCGGATCCCTTTGAAGACAATAGGGCCAAAGGAAATATCCTCCGATAACAAAGAGAAAGAAGCTTTCTGAGAAACTTCTTTGTGTTCTGTGAAATCATCTCACAGAGTTACAGCTTTCCCCTCAAGAAGCCTTTCCCTAAGATAGTTCTTGTGGAATTGGCAAAGTGATATTTGGAAGCCCATACAGGACTATGGTGAAAAAGGAAATATCCTCAGATGAAATCTGGAAAGAAGCTTTCTGAGAAATTGCTCTGTGATGTGTGACTTCCACTCACAGGGTTACATCTGTATTTCGTGGATCTCTTTGCTAGCCTTATTTCTGTGGAATCTGAGAACAGATATTTCGGATCCCTTTGAAGACTATAGGGCCAAGGAAATATCCTCCGATAACAAAGAGAAAGAAGCTTTCTGAGAAACTTCTTTGTGTTCTGTGAAATCATCTCACAGAGTTACAGCTTTGCCCTCAAGAAGCCTTTCCCTAAGATAGTTGTTGTGGAATTGGCAAAGTGATATTTGGAAGCCCATACAGGGCTACGGTGAAAAAGGAAATATCCTCAGATGAAATCTGGAAAGAAGCTTTCTGAGAAACTGCTCTGTGATGTGTGACATCCTCTCACAGGGTTACATCTGTATTTCGTGGATCTCTTTGCTAGCCTTATCTGTGGAATCTGAGAACAGATATTTCGGATCCCTTTGAATACTATAGGGCCAAAGGAAATATCCTCCGATAACAAAGAGAAAGAAGCTTTCTGAGAAACTTCTTTGTGTTCTGCGAAATCATCTCACAGAGTTACAGCTTTCCCCTCAAGAAGCCTTTCGCTAAGACAGTTCTTGTGGAATTGGCAAATGATATTTGGAAGCCCTTCGAGGGCTAGTGTGAAAAAGGAAATATCCTCAGATGAAATCTGGAAAGAAGCTTTCTGAGAAACTGCTTAGTGGTCTGTTCATTCATCTCACAGAGTTATATCTGTATTTCGTGGATCTCTTTGCTAGCCTTATTTCTGTGGATTCTGAGAACAGATATTTCGGATCCCTTTGAAGACTATAGGGCCAAAGGAAATATCCTCCGATAACAAAGAGAAAGAAGCTTTCTGAGAAAGTTCTTTGTGTTCTGTGAAATCATCTCACAGAGTTACAGCTTTCCCCTCAAGAAGCCTTTCGCTAAGACAGTTCTTGTGGAATTGGCAAAGTGATATTTGGAAGCCCATAGAGGGCTATGGTGAAAAAGGAAATATCCGCAGATGAAATCGGGAAAGAAGCTTTCTGAGAAACTACTTAGTGTTCTGTTCCTTCATCTCACAGATTTACATCTGTATTTCATGGATCTCTTTGCTAGCCTTATTTCTGTGGAATCTGAGAACAGATATTTCGGATCCCTTTGAAGATTATAGGGCCAAAGGAAATATCCTCCGATAACAAAGAGAAAGAAGCTTTCTGAGAAACTTCTTTGTGTTCCGTGAAATCATCACACAGAGTTACAGCTTTCCCCTCAAGAAGCCTTTCGCTAAGACAGTTCTTGTGGAATTGGCAAAGTGATATTTCGAAGCCCATAGAGGGCTATGGTGAAAAAGGAAATATCCTCAGATGAAATCGGGAAAGAAGCTTTCTGAGAAACTGCTTAGTGTTCTGTTCATTCATCTCACAGAGTTACATCTATATTTCGTGGATCTCTTTGCTAGCCTTATTTCTGTGGAATCTGAGAACAGATATTTCGGATCCCTTTGAAGACTCTAGGGCCAAAGGAAATATCCTCCGATAGCAAAGAGAAAGAAGCTTTCTGAGAAACTTCTTTGCGTTCTGTGAAATCATCTCACAGAGTTACAGCTTTCCCCTCAAGAAGTCTTTCGCTAAGACAGTTCTTGTGGAATTGGCAAAGTGATATTTGGAAGCCCATAGAGGGCTATGGTGAAAAAGGAAATATCCTCAGATGAAGTCTGGAAAGAAGCTTTCGGAGAAACTGCTCTGTGATGTGTGACTTCCACTCACTGAGTTACATCTGTATTTCGTGGATCTCTTTGCTAGCCTTATTTCTGTGGAATCTGAGAACAGATATTTCGGATCCCTTTGAAGACAATAGGGCCAAAGGAAATGTCCTCCGATAACAAAGAGAAAGAAGCTTTCTGAGAAACTTCTTTGTCTTCTGCGAAATCATCTCTCAGAGTTACAGCATTCCGCTCAAGAAGCCTTTCGCTAAGACAGTTCTTGTGGAATTGGCAAAGTGATATTTGGAAGCCCATAGATTGCTATGGTGAAAAAAGAAATATCCTCAGATGAAATCTGGAAAGAAGTTTTCTGAGAAACTGCTTTGTGATGTGTGACTTCCACTCACAGAGTTACATCTGTATTTCGTGGATCTCTTTGCTAGCCTTATTTCTGTGGAATCTGAGAACAGATATTTCGGATCCCTTTGAAGACTATAGGGCCAAAGGAAATATCCTCCGATAACAAAGAGAAAGAAGCTTTCTGAGAAACTTCTTTGTGTTCGGCGAAATCATCTCACAGAGTTACAGCTTTCCCCTCAAAAAGCCTTTCGCTAAGAGAGTTCTTGTGAAATTGGCAAAGTGATATTTGGAAGCCCATAGAGGGCTATGGTGAAAAAGGAAATATCCTCAGATGAAATCTGGAAAGAAGCTTTCTGAGAAACTGCTCTGTGATGTGTGACTTCCACTCACAGGGTTACATCTGTATTTCGTGGATCTCTTTGCTAGCATTATTTCTGTGGAATCTGAGAACAGATATTTCAGATACCTTTGAAGACTATAGGGCCAAAGGAAATATCCTCCGATAACAAAGAGAAAGAAGCTTTCTGAGAAACTTGTTTGTGTTCTGCGAAATCATCTCACAGAGTTACAGCTTTCCCCTCAAGAAGCCTTTCGCCAAGACAGTTCTTGTGGAATTGGCAAAGTGATATTTGGAAGCCCATAGCGGGCTATGGTGAAAAAGGAAATATCCTCAGATGAAATCTGGAAAGAAGCTTTCTGAGAAACTGCTCTGTGACGTGTGACTTATACTCACAGAGTTACATCTGTATTTCGTGGATCTCTTTGCTAGCCTTATTTCTGTGGAATCTGAGAACAGATATTTCGGATCCCTTTGAAGACGATAGGGCCAAAGGAAATATCTTCCGATAACAAAGAGAAAGAAGCTTTCTGAGAAACTTCTTTGTGTTCGGCGAAATCATCTCACAGAGTTACAGCTTTCCCCTCAAAAAGCCTTTCGCTAAGACAGTTCTTGTGGAATTGGCAAAGTGATATTTGGAAGCCCTTCGAGGGCTATGGTGAAAAAGAAATATCCTCAGATGAAATCTGGAAAGAAGCTTTCTGAGAAACTGCTCTGTGACGTGTGACTTCCACTCACAGAGTTACATCTGTATTTCGTGGATCTCTTTGCTAGCCTTATTTCTGTGCAAACTGAGAACAGATATTTCGGATCCCTTTGAAGACTATAGGGCCAAAGGAAATATCCTCCGATAACAAAGAGAAGGAAGCTTTCTGAGAAACTTCTTTGTGTTCTGTGAAATCATCTCACAGAGTTACAGCTTTCCCCTCCAGAAGCCTTTCGCTAAGACAGTTCTTGTGCAATTGGCAAAGTGATATTTGGAAGCCCCTAGTGGGCTATGGTGAAAACGGAAATATCCTCAGATGAAATCTGGAAAGAAGCTTTCTGAGAAACTGCTTAGTGTTCTGTTCATTCATCTCACAGAGTTACATCTGTATTTCGTGGATCTCTTTGCTAGCCTTATTTCTGTGGAATCTGAGAACAGATATTTCGGATCCCTTTGAAGACTATAGGGCCAAAGGAAATATCCTCCGATAGCAAAGAGAAAGAAGCTTTCTGAGAAAGTTCTTTGTGTTCTGTGAAATCATCTCACAGAGTTACAGCTTTCCCCTCAAGAAGCCTTTCGCTAAGACAGTTCTTGTGGAATTGGCAAAGTGATATTTGGAAGCCCATAGAGGGCTACGGTGAAAAAGGAAATATCCTCAGATGAAATCGGGAAAGAAGCTTTCTGAGAAACTGCTTAGTGTTCTGTTCCTTCATCTCACAGAGTTACATCTGTATTTTGTGGATCTCTATGCCAGCCATATTTCTGTGGAATCTGAGAACAGATATTTTAGATCCCTTTGAAGACTATAGGGCCAAAGGAAATATCCTCCGATAACAAAGAGAAAGAAGCTTTCTGAGAAACTTCTTTGTGTTCTGTGAAATCATCTCACAGAGGTACAGCTTTCCCCTCAAGAAGCCTTTCGCTAAGACAGTTCTTGTGGAATTTTCAAAGTGATATTTGGAAGACCATAGAGGGCTATGGTGAAAAAGGAAATATCCTCAGATGAAATCTGGAAAGAAGCTTTTTGAGAAACTGCTCTGTGACCTGTGACTTCCACTCACAGAGTTACATCTGTATTTCGTGGATCTCCTTGCTAGCCTTATTTCTTGGAATCTGAGAACCGATATTTCGGATCCCTTTGAAGACTATAGGGCCAAAGGAAATATCCTCCGATAACAAAGAGAAAGAAGCTTTCTGAGAAACTTCTTTGTGTTCTGCGAAATCATCTCACAGAGTTACAGCTTTCCCCTCAAGAAGCCTTTCGCTAAGACAGTTCTTGTGGCATTGGCAAAGTGATATTTGGAAGCCCTTTGAGGGCTAGTGTGAAAAAGGAAATATCCTAAGATGAAATTTGGAAAGAAGCTTTCTGAGAAACTGCTTAGTGTTCTGTTCATTCATCTCACAGAGTTACATCTGTATGTCGTGGATCTCTTTGCTAGCCTTATTTCTGTGGAATCAGAAAACAGATATTTCGGATCCCTTTGAAGACTATAGGGCCAAAGGAAATATCCTCCGATAACAAAGAGAAGGAAGCTTTCTGAGAAACTTCTTTGTGTTCTGTGAAATCATCTCACAGAGTTACAGCTTTCCCCTCCAGAAGCCTTTCGCTAAGACAGTTCTTGTGCAATTGGCAAAGTGATATTTGGAAGCCCATAGTGGGCTATGGTGAAAACGGAAATATCCTCAGATGAAATCTGGAAAGAGGCTTTCTGAGAAACTGCTTAGTGTTCTGTTCATTCATCTCACAGAGTTACATCTGTATTTCGTGGATCTCTTTGCTAGCCTTATTTCTGTGGAATCTGAGAACAGATATTTCGGATCCCTTTGAAGACTATAGGGCCAAAGGTAATATCCTCCGATAGCAAAGAGAAAGAAGCTTTCTGAGAAACTTCTTTGTGTTCTGCGAAATCATCTCACATAGTTACAGCTTTCCCCTCAAGAAGCCTTTCGCTAAGACAGTTCTTGTGGAATTGGCAAAGTGATATTTGGAAGCCCTTTGAGGGATAGTGTCAAAAAGGAAATATCCTCAGATGAAATTTGGAAAGAAGCTTTCTGAGAAACTGCTTAGTGTTCTGTTCATTCATCTCACAGAGTTACATCTGTATTTCGTGGATCTCTTTGCTAGCCTTATTTCTGTGGAATCAGAAAACAGATATTTCGGATCCCTTTGAAGACTATAGGGCCAAAGGAAATATCCTCCGATAACAAAGAGAAAGAAGCTTTCTGAGAAACTTCTTTGTGTTCTGTGAAATCATCTCACAGATTTACAGCTTTCCCCTCGAGAAGCCTTTCGCTAAGACAGTTCTTGTGGAATTGGCAAAGTGATATTTGGAAGCCCATAGAAGGCTATGGTGAAAAAGGAAATATCCTCAGATGAAATCTGGAAAGAAGCTTTCTGAGAAACTGCTCTGTGACGAGTGACTTCCACTCACAGAGTTACATCTGTATTTCGTGGATCTCTTTGCTAGCCTTATTTCTGTGGAATCTGAGAACAGATATTTCGGATCCCTTTGAAGACTATAGGGCCAAAGGAAATATCCTCCGATAACAAAGAGAAGGAAGCTTTCTGAGAAACTTCTTTGTGTTCTGTGAAATCATCTCACAGAGTTACAGCTTTCCCCTTCAGAAGCCTTTCGCTAAGACAGTTCTTGTGCAATTGGCAAAGTGATATTTGGAAGCCCATAGTGGGCTATGGTGAAAACGGAAATATCCTCAGATGAAATCTGGAAAGAAGCTTTCTGAGAAACTGCTTAGTGTTCTGTTCATTCATCTCACAGAGTTACATCTGTATTTCGTGGATCTCTTTGCTAGCCTTATTTCTGTGGAATCTGAGAACAGATATTTCGGATCCCTTTGAAGACTATAGGGCCAAAGGTAATATCCTCTAATAGCAAAGAGAAAGAAGCTTTCTGAGAAACTTCTTTGTGTTCTGTGAAATCATCTCACAGAGTTACAGCTTCCCCCTCAAGAAGCCTTTCGCTAAGACAGTTCTTGTGGAATTGGCAAAGTGATATTTGGAAGCCCATAGAGGGCTATGGTGAAAAAGGAAATATCCTCAGATGAAATCGGGAAAGAAGCTTTCTGAGAAATTGCTCTGTAATGTTTGACTTCCACTCACAGAGTTACATCTGCATTTCGTGGATCTCTTTGCTAGCCTTATTTCTGTGGAATCTGAGAACAGATATTTCGGATCCCTTTGAAGACAATAGGGCCAAAGGAAATATCCTCCGATAACAAAGAGAAGGAAGCTTTCTTAGAAACTTCTTTGTGTTCTGTGAAATCATCTCACAGAGTTACAGCTTTCCCCTCAAGAAGCCTTTCCCTATGATAGTTGTTGTGGAATTGGCAAAGTGATATTTGGAAGCCCATACAGGGCAATGGTGAAAAAGGAAATATCCTCAGATGAAATCTGGAAAGAAACTTCCTGAGAAACTGCTCTGTGATGTGTGACTTCCACTCACAGGGTTACATCTGTATTTCGTGGATCTCTTTGCTAGCCTTATTTCTGTGCAATCTGAGATCAGATATTTCGGATCCCTTTGAAGACTATAGGGCCAAAGGAAATATCTTCCGATAACAAAGAGAAAGAAGCTTTCGGAGAAACTTCTTTGTGTTCTCCGAAATCATCTCACAGAGTTACAGCTTTCCCCTCAAGAAGCCTTTCGCTAAGACAGTTCTTGTGGAATTGGCAAAGTGATATTTGGAAGCCCATAGAGGGCTATGGTGAAAAAGGAAATATCCTCAGATGAAATCTGGAAAGAAGCTTTCTGAGAAACTGCTCTGTGATGTGTGACTTCCACTCACCGGGTTACATCTGTATTTCGTGGATCTCTTTGCTAGCCTTATTTCTGTGGAATCTGAGAACAGATATTTCGGATCCCTTTGAAGACTACAGGGCCAAAGGAAATATCCTCCGATAGCAAAGAGAAAGAAGCTTTCTGAGAAACTTCTTTGTGTTCCGTGAAATCATCTCACAGAGTTACAGCTTTCCCCTCAAGAAGCCTTTCGCTAAGACAGTTCTTGTGGAATTGGCAAAGTGATATTTGGAAGCCCACAGTGGGCTATGGTGAAAACGGAAATATCCTCAGATGAAATCTGGAAAGAAGCTTTCTGAGAAACTGCTTAGTGTTCTGTTCATTCATCTCACAGAGTTACATCTGTATTTCGTGGATCTCTTTGCTAGCCTTATTTCTGTGGAATCTGAGAACAGATATTTCGGATCCCTTTGAAGACTATAGGGCCAAAGGAAATATCCTCCGATAGCAAAGAGAAAGAAGCTTTCTGAGAAAGTTCTTTGTGTTCTGTGAAATCATCTCACAGAGTTACAGCTTTCCCCTCAAGAAGCCTTTCGCTAAGACAGTTCTTGTGGAATTGGCAAAGTGAAATTTGGAAGCCCATAGAGGGCTATGGTGAAAAAGGAAATATCCTCAGATGAAATCGGGAAAGAAGCTTTCTGAGAAACTGCTTAGTGTTCTGTTCCTTCATCTCACAGATTTACATCTGTATTTCATGGATCTCTTTGCTAGCCATATTTCTGTGGAATCTGAGAACAGATATTTCGGATCCCTTTGAAGACTATAGGGCCAAAGGAAATATCCTCCGATAACAAAGAGAAAGAAGCTTTCTGAGAAACTTCTTTGTGTTCCGTGAAATCATCTCACAGAGTTACAGCTTTCCCCTCAAGAAGCCTTTCGCTAAGACAGTTCTTGTGGAATTGGCAAAGTGATATTTGGAAGCCCTTAGAGGGCTATGGTGAAAAAGGAAATATCCTCAGATGAAATCGGGAAAGAAGCTTTCTGAGAAACTGCTTAGTGTTCTGTTCCTTCATCTCACAGAGTTACATCAGTATTTCGTGGATCAATTTGCTAGCCTTATTTCTGTGGAATCTGAGAACAGATATTTCGGATCCCTTTGAAGACTATAGGGCCAAAGGAAATATCCTCCGATAACAAAGAGAAAGAAGCTTTCTGAGAAACTTCTTTGTGTTCTGTGAAATCATCTCACAGAGGTACAGCTTTCCCCTCAAGAAGCCTTTCGCTAATACAGTTCTTGTGGAATTGGCAAAGTGATATTTGGAAGCCCATAGAAGGCTATGGGGAAAAAGGAAATATCCTCAGATGAAATCTGGAAAGCAGCTTTCTGAGAAACTGCTCTGTGACGTGTGACTTCCACTCACAGAGTTACATCTGTATTTCATCGATCTCTTTGCTAGCCTTATTTCTGTGGAATCTGAGAACAGATATTTCGAATCCCCTTGAAGACTATAGGGCCAAAGGAAATATCCTCCGATAACAAAGAGAAGGAAGCTTTCTGAGAAACTTCTTTGTGTTCTGTGAAATCATCTCACAGAGTTACAGCTTTCCCTTCCAGAAGCTTTTCGCTAAGACAGTTCTTGTGCAATTGGCAAAGTGATATTTGGAAGCCCATAGTGGGCTATGGTGAAAACGGAAATATCCTCAGATGAAATCTGGAAAGAAGCTTTCTGAGAAACTGCTTAGTGTTCTGTTCATTCATCTCACAGAGTTACATCTGTATTTCGTGGATCTCTTTGCTAGCCTTATTTCTGTGGAATCTGAGAACAGATATTTCGGATCCCTTTGTAGACTATAGGGCCAAAGGAAATATCCTCCGATAGCAAAGAGAAGGAAGCTTTCTGAGAAAGTTCTTTGTGTTCTGTGAAATCATCTCACAGAGTTACAGCTTTCCCCTCAAGAAGCCTTTCGCTAAGACAGTTCTTGTGGAATTGGAAAAGTGAAATTTGGAAGCCCATAGAGGGCTATGGTGAAAAAGGAAATATCCTCAGATGAAATCGGGAAAGAAGCTTTCTGAGAAACTTCTTAGTGTTCTGTTCCTTCATCTCACAGATTTACATCTGTATTTCATGGATCTCTTTGCTAGCCTTATTTCTGTGGAATCTGAGAACAGATATTTCGGATCCCTTTGAAGACTATAGGGCCAAAGGAAATATCCTCCGATAACAAAGAGAAAGAAGCTTTCTGAAAAACTTCTTTGTGTTCTGTGAAATCATCTCACAGAGTTACAGCTTTCCCCTCAAGAAGCCTTTCCCTAAGATAGTTCTTGTGGAATTGGCAAAGTGACATTTGGAAGCCCATACAGGGCTATGGTGAAAAAGGAAATATACTCAGATGAAACCTGGAAAGAAGTTTTCTGAGAAACTGCTCTGTGATGTGTGACTTCCACTCACAGGGTTACATCTGTATTTCGTGGATCTCTTTGCTAGCCTTATTTCTGTGGAATCTGAGAACAGATATTTCGGATCCCTTTGAAGACTACAGGGCCAAAGGAAATATCCTCCGATAACAAAGAGAAAGAAGCTTTCTGAGAAACTTCTTTGTGTTCTGCGAAATCATCTCACATAGTTACAGCTTTCCCCTCAAGAAGCCTTTCGCTAAGACAGTTCTTGTGGAATTGGCAAAGTGATATTTGGAAGCCCTTTGAGGGATAGTGTCAAAAAGGAAATATCCTCAGATGAAATTTGGAAAGAAGCTTTCTGAGAAACTGCTTAGTGTTCTGTTCATTCATCTCACAGAGTTACATCTGTATTTCGTGGATCTCTTTGCTAGCATTATTTCTGTGGAATCAGAAAACAGATATTTCGGATCCCTTTGAAGACTATAGGGCCAAAGGAAATATCCTCCGATAACAAAGAGAAAGAAGCTTTCTGAGAAACTTCTTTGTGTTCTGTGAAATCATCTCACAGATTTACAGCTTTCCCCTCGAGAAGCCTTTCGCTAAGACAGTTCTTGTGGAATTGGCAAAGTGATATTTGGAAGCCCATAGAAGGCTATGGTGAAAAAGGAAATATCCTCAGATGAAATCTGGAAAGAAGCTTTCTGAGAAACTGCTCTGTGACGAGTGACTTCCACTCACAGAGTTACATCTGTATTTCGTGGATCTCTTTGCTAGCCTTATTTCTGTGGAATCTGAGAACAGATATTTCGGATCCCTTTGAAGACTATAGGGCCAAAGGAAATATCCTCCGATAACAAAGACAAGGAAGCTTTCTGAGAAACTTCTTTGTGTTCTGTGAAATCATCTCACAGAGTTACAGCTTTCCCCTCAAGAAGCCTTTCGCTAAGACAGTTCTTGTGCAATTGGCAAAGTGATATTTGGAAGCCCATAGTGGGCTATGGTGAAAACGGAAATATCCTCAGATGAAATCTGGAAAGAAGCTTTCTGAGAAACTGCTTAGTGTTCTGTTCATTCATCTCACAGAGTTACATCTGTATTTCGTGGATCTCTTTGCTAGCCTTATTTCTGTGGAATCTGAGAACAGATATTTCGGATCCCTTTGAAGACTATAGGGCCAAAGGTAATATCCTCTAATAGCAAAGAGAAAGAAGCTTTCTGAGAAACTTCTTTGTGTTCTGTGAAATCATCTCACAGAGTTACAGCTTCCCCCTCAAGAAGCCTTTCGCTAAGACAGTTCTTGTGGAATTGGCAAAGTGATATTTGGAAGCCCATAGAGGGCTATGGTGAAAAAGGAAATATCCTCAGATGAAATCGGGAAAGAAGCTTTCTGAGAAACTGTTTAGTGTTCTCTTCCTTCATCTCACAGAGTTACATCTGTATTTCGTGGATCTCTTTGCAAGCCTTATTTCTGTGGAATCTGAGAACAGATATTTCGGATCCCTTTGAAGACTATAGGGCCAAAGGAAATATCTCCCGATAACAAAGAGAAAGAAGCTTTCTGAGAAACTTTTTTGTGTTCTGTGAAATCATCTCACAAAGTTACAGCTTTCCCCTCAAGAAGCCTTTCGCTAAGACAGTTCTTGTGGAATTGGCAAAGTGATATTTGGAAGCCAATAGCGGGCTATGGTGAAATAGGAAATATCCTCAGATGAAATCTGGAAAGAAGCTTTTTGAGAAACTGCTCTGTGACGTGTGACTTCCACTCACAGAGTTACATCTGTATTTCGTGGATCTCTTTGCTAGCCTTATTTCTGTGGAATCTGAGAACCGATATTTCGGATCCCTTTGAAGATTATAGGGCCAAAGGAAATATCCTCCGATAACAAAGAGAAGGAATCTTTCTGAGAAACTTCTTTGTGTTCTGTGAAATCATCTCACAGAGTTACAACTTTCCCCTCAAGAAGCCTTTCGCTAAGACAGTTCTTGTGCAATTGGCAAAGTGATATTTGGAAGCCCATAGTGGGCTATGGTGAAAACGGAAATATCCTCAGATGAAATCGGGAAAGAAGCTTTCTGAGAAACTGCTTAGTGTTCTGTTCATTCATCTCCGAGAGTTACATCTGTATTTCGTGGATCTCTTTGCTAGCCTTATTTCTGTGGAATCTGTGAACAGATATTTCGGATCCCTTTGAAGACTATAGGGCCAAAGGAAATATCCTCCGATAGCAAAGAGAAAGAAGCTTTCTGAGAAACTTCTTTGCGTTCTGTGAAATCATCTCACAGAGTTACATCTTTCCCCTCAAGAAGTCTTTCGCTAAGACAGTTCTTGTGGAATTGGCAAAGTGATATTTGGAAGCCCATAGAGGGCTATGGTGAAAAAGGAAATATCCTCAGATGAAGTCTGGAAAGAAGCTTTCGGAGAAACTGCTCTGTGATGTGTGACTTCCACTCACTGAGTTACATCTGTATTTCGTGGATCTCGTTGCTAGCCTTATTTCTGTGGAATCTGAGAACAGATATTTCGGATCCCTTTGAAGACTATAGGGCCAAAGGAAATATCTTCTGATAACAAAGAGAAAGAAGCTTTCTGAGAAACTTCTTTGTGTTCTGTGAAATCATCTCACAGAGTTACAGCTTTCCCCTCTAAAAGCCTTTCGCTAAGAGAGTTCTTGTGGAATTGGCAAAGTGATATTTGGAAGCCCCTAGAGGGCTATGGTGAAAAAGGAAATATCCTCAGATGAAATCTGGAAAGAAGCTTTCTGAGAAACTGCTCTGTGATGTGTGACTTCCCTTCACAGGGTTACATCTGTATTTCGTGGATCTCTTTGCTAGCCTTATTTCTGTGGAATCTGAGAACAGATATTTCGGATCCCTTTGAAGACTATAGGGCCAAAGGAAATATCCTCCGATAACAAAGAGAAAGAAGCTTTCTGAGAAACTTCTTTGTGTTCTGCGAAATCATCTCACAGAATTACAGCTTTCCCCTCAAGAAGCCTTTCGCTAAGACAGTTCTTGTGGAATTGGCAAAGTGATATTTGGAAGCCCTTCGAGGGCTAGTGTGAAAAAGGAAATATCCTCAGATGAAATCTGGAAAGAAGCTTTCTGAGAAACTGATTAGTGTTCTGTTCATTCATCTCACAGAGTTACATCTGTATTTCGTGGATCTCTTTGCTAGCCTTATTTCTGTGGAATCTGAGAACAGATATTTCGGATCCCTTTGAAGACTATAGGGCCAAAGGAAATATCCTCCGATAACAAAGAGAAAGAAGCTTTCTGAGAAACTTCTTTGTGTTCTGTGAAATCATCTCACAGATTTACAGCTTTCCCCTCAAGAAGCCTTTCGCTAAGACAGTTCTTGTGGAATTGGCAAAGTGATATTTGGAAGCCCATAGAGGGCTATGGTGAAAAAGGAAAGATCCTCAGATGAAATCTGGAAAGAAGCTTTCTGAGAAACTGCTCTGTGACGTGTGACTTCCACTCACAGAGTTACATCTGTATTTCGTGGATCTCTTTGCTAGCCTTATTTCTGTGGAATCTGAGAACAGATATTTCGGATCCCTTTGAAGACTATAGGGCCAAAGGAAATATCCTCCGATAACAAAGAGAAGGAAGCTTTCTGAGAAACTTCTTTGTGTTCTGTGAAATCACCTCACAGAGTTACAGCTTTCCCCTCCAGAAGCCTTTCGCTAAGACAGTTCTTGTGCAATTGGCAAAGTGATATTTGGAAGCCCATAGTGGGCTATGGTGAAAAGGGAAATATCCTCAGATGAAATCTGGAAAGAAGCTTTCTGAGAAACTGCTTAGTGTTCTGTTCATTCATCTCACGGAGTTACATCTGTATTTCGTGGATCTCTTTGCTAGCCTTATTTCTGTGGAATCTGAGAACAGATATTTCGGATCCCTTTGAAGACTATAGGGTCAAAGGAAATATCCTCCGATAACAAAGAGAAAGAAGCTTTCTGAGAAACTTCTTTGTGTTCCGTGAAATCATCTCACAGAGTTACAGCTTTCCCCTCAAGAAGCCTTTCGCTAAGACAGTTCTTGTGGAATTGGCAAAGTGATATTTGGAAGCCCATAGAGGGCTATGGTGAAAAAGGAAATATCCTCAGATGAAATCGGGAAAGAAGCTTTCTGAGAATCTGCTTAGTGTTCTGTTCCTTCATCTCACAGAGTTACATCAGTATTTCGTGGATCAATTTGCTAGCCTTATTTCTGTGGAATCTGAGAACAGATATTTCGGATCCCTTTGAAGACTATAGGGCCAAAGGAAATATCCTCCGATAACAAAGAGAAAGAAGCGTTCTGAGAAACTTCTTTGTGTTCTGTGAAATCATCTCACAGAGGTACAGCTTTCCCCTCAAGAAGCCTTTCGCTAAGACAGTTCTTGTGGAATTGGCAAAGTGATATTTGGAAGACCATAGAGGGCTATGGTGAAAAAGGAAATATCCTCAGATGAAATCTGGAAAGAAGCTTTTTGAGAAACTGCTCTGTGACCTGTGACTTCCACTCACAGAGTTACATCTGTATTTCGTGTATCTCCTTGCTAGCCTTATTTCTTTGGAATCTGAGAACCGATATTTCGGATCCCTTTAAAGACTATAGGGCCAAAGGAAATATTCTCCGATAACAAAGAGAAGGAAGCTTTCTGAGAAACTTCTTTGTGTTCTGTGAAATCATCTCACAGAGTTACAGCTTTCCCCTCCAGAAGCCTTTCGCTAAGACAGTTCTTGTGCAATTGGCAAAGTGATATTTGGAAGGCCATAGTGGGATATGGTGAAAAGGGAAATATCCTCAGATGAAATCGGGAAAGAAGCTTTCTGAGAAACTGCTTAGTGTTCTGTTCATTCATCTCACAGAGTTACATCTGTATTTCGTGGATCTCTTTGCTAGCCTTATTTCTGTGGAATCTGAGAACAGATATTTCGGATCCCTTTGAAGACTATAGGGCCAAAGGAAATATCCTCCGATAACAAAGAGAAAGAAGCTTTCTGAGAAACTTCTTTGTGTTCTGTGAAATCATCTCACAGATTTACAGCTTTCCCCTCAAGAAGCCTTTCGCTAAGACAGTTCTTGTGGAATTGGCAAAGTGATATCTGGAAGCCCATAGAGGGCTATGGTGAAAAAGGAAAGATCCTCAGATGAAATCTGGAAAGAAGCTTTCTGAGAAACTGCTCTGTGACGTGTGACTTCCACTCACAGAGTTACTTCTGTATTTCGTGGATCTCTTTGCTAGCCTTATTTCTGTGGAATCTGAGAACAGATATTTCGGATCCCTTTGAAGACTCTAGGGCCAAAGGAAATATCCTCCGATAACAAAGAGAAGGAAGCTTTCTGAGAAACTTCTTTGTGTTCTGTGAAATCATCTCACAGAGTTACAGCTTTCCCCTCCAGAAGCCTTTCGCTAAGACAGTTCTTGTGCAATTGGCAAAGTGATATTTGGAAGCCCATAGTGGGCTATGGTGAAAACGGAAATATCCTCAGATGAAATCTGGAAAGAAGCTTTTTGAGAAACTGCTCTGTGACCTGTGACTTCCACTCACAGAGTTACATCTGTATTTCGTGGATCTCCTTGCTAGCCTTATTTCTTTGGAATCTGAGAACCGATATTTCGGATCCCTTTGAAGACTATAGGGCCAAAGGAAATATTCTCCGATAAAAAAGAGAAGGAAGCTTTCTGAGAAACTTCTTTGTGTTCTGTGAAATCATCTCACACAGTTACAGCT
This sequence comes from Macaca mulatta, assembly GCF_049350105.2. Taxonomy (NCBI): domain Eukaryota; kingdom Metazoa; phylum Chordata; class Mammalia; order Primates; family Cercopithecidae; genus Macaca; species Macaca mulatta. Next base: position 48,598,863 of record NC_133413.1, read on the forward strand.
TTCCCCTCCAGAAGCCTTTCGCTAAGACAGTTCTTGTGCAATTGGAAATGTGATATTTGGAAGCCCTTAGTGGGCTATGGTGAAAACGGAAATATCCTCAGATGAAATGGGGAAAGAAGCTTTCTGAGAAACTGCTTAGTGTTCTGTTCCTTCATCTCACAGAGTTACATCAGTATTTCGTGGATCTCTTTGCTAGCCTTATTTCTGTGGAATCTGAGAATAGATATTTCGGATCCCTTTGAAGACTATAGGGCCAAAGGAAATATCCTCCAATAACAAAAAGAAAGAAGCTTTCTGAGAAACTTCTTTGTGTTCTGTGAAATCATCTCACAGAGTTACAGCTTTCCCCTCTAGAAGCCTTTCGCTAAGACAGTTCTTGTGGAATTGGCAAAGTGATATTTGGAAGCCCATAGAGGGCTATGGTGAAAAAGGAAATATCCTCAGATGAAATCTGGAAAGAAGCTTTCTGAGAAACTGCTTAGTGTTCTGTTCATTCATCTCACAGAGTTACATCTGTATTTCGTGGATCTCTTTGCTAGCCTTATTTCTGTGGAATCTGAGAACAGATATTTCGGATCCCTTTGAAGACTATAGGGCCAAAGGAAATATCCTCCGATAACAAAGAGAAAGAAGCTTTCTGAGAAACTTCTTTGTGTTCTGTGAAATCATCTCACAGAGTTACAGCTTTCCCCTCAAGAAGCCTTTCGCTAAGACAGTTCTTGTGGAATTGGCAAAGTGATATTTGGAAGCCCATAGAGGGCTATGGTGAAAAAGGAAAGATCCTCAGATGAAATCTGGAAAGAAGCTTTCTGAGAAACTGCTCTGTGACGTGTGACTTCCACTCACAGAGTTACATCTGTATTTCGTGGATCTCTTTGCTAGCCTTATTTCTGTGGAATCTGAGAACAGATATTTCGGATCCCTTTGAAGACTATAGGGCCAAAGGAAATATCCTCCGATAACAAAGAGAAGGAAGCTTTCTGAGAAACTACTTTGTGTTCTGTGAAATCATCTCACAGAGTTACAGCTTTCCCCTCCAGAAGCCTTTCGCTAAGACAGTTCTTGTGCAATTGGCAAAGTGATATTTGGAAGCCCATAGTGGGCTATGGTGAAAAGGGAAATATCCTCAGATGAAATCTGGAAAGAAGCTTTCTGAGAAACTGCTTAGTGTTCTGTTCATTCCTCTCACAGAGTTACATCTGTATTTCGTGGATCTCTTTGCTAGCCTTATTTCTGTGGAATCTGAGAACAGATATTTCGGATCCCTTTGAAGACTATAGGGCCAAAGGAAATATCCTCCGATAGCAAAGAGAAAGAAGCTTTCTGTGAAAGTTCTTTGTGTTCTGTGAAATCATCTCACAGAGTTACAGCTTTCCCCTCCAGAAGCCTTTCGCTAAGACAGTTCTTGTGGAATTGGCAAAGTGAAATTTGGAAGCCCTTAGAGGGCTATGGTGAAAAAGGAAATATCCTCAGATGAAATCGGGAAAGAAGCTTTCTGAGAAACTGCTTAGTGTTCTGTTCCTTCATCTCACAGATTTACATCTGTATTTCATGGATCTCTTTGCTAGCCTTATTTCTGTGGAATCTGAGAACAGATATTTCGGATCTCTCTGAAGACTATAGGGCCAAAGGAAATATCCTCCGATAACAAAGAGAAAGAAGCTTTCTGAGAAACTTCTTTGTGTTCCGTGAAATCATCTCACAGAGTTACAGCTTTCCCCTCAAGAAGACTTTCGCTAAGACAGTTCTTGTGGAATTGACAAAGTGATATTTGGAAGCCCATAGAGGGCTATGGTGAAAAAGAAAATATCCTCAGATGAAATCGGGAAAGAAGCTTTCTGAGAAACTGCTTAGTGTTCTGTTCCTTCATCTCACAGAGTTACATCAGTATTTCGTGGATCAATTTGCTAGCCTTATTTCTGTGGAATCTGAGAACAGATATTTCGGATCCCTTTGAAGACTATAGGGCCAAAGGAAATATCCTCCGATAACAAAGAGAAAGAAGCTTTCTGAGAAACTTCTTTGTGTTCTGTGAAATCATCTCATAGAGGTACAGCTTTCCCCTCAAGAAGCCTTTCGCTAAGACAGTTCTTGTGGAATTGGCAAAGTGATATTTGGAAGACCATAGAGGGCTATGGTGAAAAAGGAAATATCCTCAGATGAAATCTGGAAAGAAGCTTTTTGAGAAACTGCTCTGTGACCTGTGACTTCCACTCACAGAGTTACATCTGTATTTCGTGGATCTCCTTGCTACCCTTATTTCTTTGGAATCTGAGAACCGATATTTCGGATCCCTTTGAAGACTTTAGGGCCAAAGGAAATATTCTCCGATAACAAAGAGAAGGAAGCTTTCTGAGAAACTTCTTTGTGTTCTGTGAAATCATCTCACAGAGTTACAGCTTTCCCCTCCAGAAGCCTTTCGCTAAGACAGTTCTTGTGCAATTGGCAAAGTGATATTTGGAAGCCCATAGAGGGCTATGGTGAAAAAGGAAATATCCTCAGATGAAATCTGGAAAGAACCTTTCTGAGAAACTGCTCTGTGATGTGTGACTTCCATTCACAGGGTTACATCTGTATTTCGTGGATCTCTTTGCTAGCCTTATTTCTGTGGAATCTGAGAACAGATATTTCGGATCCCTTTGAAGACTATAGGGCCAAAGGAAATATCCTCCGATAACAAAGAGAAAGAAGCTTTCTGAGAAACTTCTTTGTGTTCCGTGAAATCATCACACAGAGTTACAGCTTTCCCCTCCAGAAGCCTTTCGCTAAGACAGTTCTTGTGGATTGCCAAAGTGATATTTGGGAGCCCATAGAGGGTTATGGTGAAAAAGGAAATATCCTCAGATGAAATCTGGAAAGAAGGTTTGTGAGAAACTGCTTAGTGTTCTGTTCATTCATCTCACAGAGTTACATCTGTATTTCGTGGATCTCCTTGCTAGCCTGATTTCTGTGGAATATGAGAACAGATATTTCGGATCCCTTTGAAAACAATAGGGCCAAAGGAAATATCCTCCGATAACAAAGAGAAAGAAGCTTTCTGAGAAACTTCTTTGTGTTCTGTGAAATCATCTCACAGAGTTACAGCTTTCCCCTCAAGAAGCCTTTCCCTAAGATAGTTCTTGTGGAATTGGCAAAGTGATATTTGGAAGCCCATATAGGGCTATGGTGAAAAAGGAAATATCCTCAGATGAAATCTGGAAAGAAGCTTTCTGAGAAACTGCTCTGTGATGTGTGACCTCCACTCACAGGGTTACATCTGTATTTCGTGGATCTCTGTGCTAGCCTTATTTCTGTGGAATATGAGAACAGATATTTCGGATCCCTTTGAAAACAATAGGGCCAAAGGAAATATCCTCCGATAACAAAGAGAAAGAAGCTTTCTGAGAAACTTCTTTGTGTTCTGTGAAATCATCTCACAAAGTTACAGCTTTCCCCTCAAGAAGCCTTTCCCTAAGATACTTCTTGTGGAATTGGCAAAGTGATATTTGGAAGCCCATATAGGGCTATGGTGAAAAAGGAAATATCCTCAGATGAAATCTGGAAAGAAGTTTCTGAGAAACTGCTCTGTGATGTGTGACTTCCACTCACAGGGTTACATCTGTATTTCGTGGTCTCTTTGCTAGCCTTATTTCTGTGGAATCTGAGAACAGATATTTCGGATCCCTTTGAAGACTATAGGGCCAAAGGAAATATCCTCCGATAACAAAGAGAAAGAAGCTTTCTGAGAAACTTCTTTGTGTTCTGTGAAATCATCTCACAGAGTTACAGCTTTCCCCTCAAGAAGCCTTTCGCTAAGACAGTTCTTGTGGAATTGGCAAAGTGATATTTGGAAGCCCTTCGAGGGCTAGTGTTAAAAAGGAAATATCCTCAGATGAAATCTGGAAAGAAGCTTTCTGAGAAACTGCTTAGTGTTCTGTTCATTCATCTCACAGAGTTACATCTGTATTTCGTGGATCTCTTTGCTAGCCTTATTTCTGTGGAATCTGAGAACAGATATTTCAGATCCCTCCGAAGACTATAGGGCCAAAGGAAATATCCTCCGATAACAAAGAGAAAGAAGCTTTCTGAGAAACTTCTTTGTGTTCTGTGAAATCATCTCACAGAGGTACAGCTTTCCCCTGAAGAAGCCTTTCGCTAAGACAGTTCTTGTGGAATTGGCAAATGATATTTGGAAGACCATAGAGGGCTATGGTGAAAAAGGAAATATCCTCAGATGAAATCTGGAAAGAAGCTTTTTGAGAAACTGCTCTGTGACCTGTGACTTCCACTCACAGAGTTACATCTGTATTTCATGGATCTCCTTGCTAGCCTTATTTCTTTGGAATCTGAGAACCGATATTTCGGATCCCTTTGAAGACTATAGGGCCAAAGGAAATATCCTCCGATAACAAAGAGAAGGAAGCTTTCTGAGAAACTTCTTTGTGTTCTGTGAAATCATCTCACAGAGTTACAGCTTTCCCCTCCAGAAGCCTTTCGCTAAGACAGTTCTTGTGCAATTGGAAATGTGATATTTGGTAGCCCATAGTGGTCTATGGTGAAAAGGGAAATATCCTCAGATGAAATCTGGAAAGAAGTTTTCTGAGAAACTGCTTAGTGTTCTGTTCATTCATCTCACAGAGTTACATCTGTATTTCGTGGATCTCTTTGCTAGCCTTATTTCTGTGGAATCTGAGAACAGATATTTCGGATCCCTTTGAAGACTATAGGGCCAAAGGAAATATCCTCCGATAACAAAGAGAAAGAAGCTTTCTGAGAAACTGCTTTGTGTTCTGCGAAATCATGTCACAGAGTTACAGCTTTCCCCTCAAGAAGCCTTTCGCTAAGACAGTTCTTGTGGAATTGGCAAAGTGATATTTGGAAGCCCATAGAGGGCTATGGTGAAAAAGGAAATATCCTCAGATGAAATCTGGAAAGAAGCTTTCTGAGAAACTGCTCTGTAATGTGTGACTTCCACTCACAGAGTTACATCTGTATTTCGTGGATCTCTTTGCTAGCCTTATTTCTGTGGAATCTGAGAACAGATATTTCGGATCCCTTTGAAAACAATAGGGCCAAAGGAAATATCCTCCGATAACAAAGAGAAAGAAGCTTTCTGAGAAACTTCTTTGTGTTCTGTGAAATCATCTCACAGAGTTACAGCTTTCCCCTCAAGAAGACTTTCGCTAAGACAGTTCTTGTGGAATTGGCAAAGTGATATTTGGAAGCCCTTCGAGGGCTAGTGTGAAAAAGGAAATATCCTCAGATGAAATCTGGAAAGAAGCTTTCTGAGAAACTGCTTAGTGTTCTGTTCATTCATCTCACAGAGTTACATCTGTATTTCGTGGATCTCTTTGCTAAGCTCATTTCTGTGGAATCTGAGAACAGATATTTCGGATCCCTTTGAAGACTATAGGGCCAAAGGAAATATCCTCCGATAACAAAGAGAAAGAAGCTTTCTGAGAAACTTCTTTGTGTTCTGTGAAATCATCTAACAGATTTACAGCTTTCCCCTCAAGAAGCCTTTCGCTAAGACAGTTCTTGTGGAATTGGCAAAGTGATATTTGGAAGCCCTTAGAGGGCTATGGTGAAAAAGGAAAGATCCTCAGATGAAATCTGGAAAGAAGCTTTCTGAGAAACTGCTCTGTGACGTGTGACTTCCACTCACAGAGTTACATCTGTATTTCGTGGATCTCTTTGCTAGCCTTATTTCTGTGGAATCTGAGAACAGATATTTCGGATCCCTTTGAATACTATAGGGCCAAAGGAAATATCCTCCGATAACAAAGAGAAGGAAGCTTTCTGAGAAACTTCTTTGTGTTCTGTGAAATCATCTCACAGAGTTACAGCTTTCCCCTCCAGAAGCCTTTCGCTAAGACAGTTCTTGTGCAATTGGCAAAGTGATATTTGGAAGCCCATAGTGGGCTATGGTGAAAATGGAAATATCCTCAGATGAAATCTGGAAAGAAGCTTTCTGAGAAACTGCTTAGTGTTCTGTTCATTCATCTCACAGAGTTACATCTGTATTTCGTGGATCTCTTTGCTAGCCTTATTTCTGTGGAATCTGAGAACAGATATTTCGGATCCCTTTGAAGTCTATAGGGCCAAAGGAAATATCCTCCGATAGCAAAGAGAAAGAAGCTTTCTGAGAAAGTTCTTTGTGTTCTGTGAAATCATCTCACAGAGTTACAGCTTTCCCCTCAAGAAGCCTTTCCCTAAGACAGTTCTTGTGGAATAGGCAAAGTGAAATTTGGAAGCCCATAGAGGGCTATGGTGAAAAAGGAAATATCCTCAGATGAAATCGGGAAAGAAGCTTTCTGAGAAACTTCTTAGTGTTCTGTTCATTCATCTCACAGATTTACATCTGTATTTCATGGATCTCTTTGCTAGCCTTATTTCTGTGGAATCTGAGAACAGATATTTCGGATCCCTTTGAAGACTATAGGGCCAAAGGAAATATCCTCCGATAACAAAGAGAAAGAAGCTTTCTGAGAAACTTCTTTGTGTTCCGTGAAATCATCTCACAGAGTTACAGCTTTCCCCTCAAGAAGCCTTTCGCTAAGACAGTTCTTGTGGAATTTGCAAAGTGATATTTGGAAGCCCATAGAGTGCTATGGTGAAAAAGGAAATATCCTCAGATGAAATCGGGAAAGAACCTTTCTGAGAAACTGCTTAGTGTTCTGTTCCTTCATCTCACAGAGTTACATCAGTATTTCGTGGATCAATTTGCTAGCCTTATTTCTGTGGAATCTGAGAACAGATATTTCGGATCCCTTTGAAGACTATAGGGCCAAAGGAAATATCCTCCGATAACAAAGAGAAAGAAGCTTTCTGAGAAACTTCTTTGTGTTCTGTGAAATCATCTCACAGAGGTACAGCTTTCCCCTCAAGAAGCCTTTCGCTAAGACAGTTCATGTGGAATTGGCAAAGTGATATTTGGAAGACCATAGAGGGCTATGGTGAAAAAGGAAATATCCTCAGATGAAATCTGGAAAGAAGCTTTTTGAGAAACTGCTCTGTGACCTGTGACTTCCACTCACAGAGTTACATCTGTATTTCGTGGATCTCCTTGCTAGCCTTATTTCTGTGGAATCTGACAACCGATAATTCGGATCCCTTTGAAGACTATAGGGCCAAAGGAAATATCCTCTGATAACAAAGAGAAGGAAGCTTTCTGAGAAACTTCTTTGTGTTCTGTGAAATCATGTCACAGAGTTACAGCTTTCCCCTCCAGAAGCCTTTCGCTAAGACAGTTCTTGTGCAACTGGCAAAGTGATATTTGGAAGCCCATAGTGGGCTATGGTGAAAAGGGAAATATCCTCAGATGAAATCTGGAAAGAAGTTTTCTGAGAAACTGCTTAGTGTTCTGTTCATTCATCTCAAAGAGTTACATCTGTATTTCGTGGATCTCTTTGCTAGCCTTATTTCTGTGGAATCTGAGAACAGATATTTCGGATCCCTTTGAAGACTATAGGGCCAAAGGAAATATCCTCCGATAACAAAGAGAAAGAAGCTTTCTGAGAAACTGCTTTGTGTTCTGCGAAATCATGTCACAGAGTTACAGCTTTCTCCTCAAGAAGCCTTTCGCTAAGACAGTTCTTGTGGAATTGGCAAAGTGATATTTGGAAGCCCATAGAGGGCTATGGTGAAAAAGGAAATATCCTCAGATGAAATCTGGAAAGAAGCTTTCTGAGAAACTGCTCTGTAATGTGTGACTTCCACTCACAGAGTTACATCTGTATTTCGTGGATCTCTTTGCTAGCCTTATTTCTGTGGAATATGAGAACAGATATTTCGGATCCCTTTGAAAACAGTAGGGCCAAAGGAAATATCCTCCGATAACAAAGAGAAAGAAGCTTTCTGAGAAACTTCTTTGTGTTCTGTGAAATCATCTCACAGAGTTACAGCTTTCCCCTCCAGAAGCCTTTCCCTAAGATAGTTCTTGTGGAATTGGCAAAGTGATATTTGGAAGCCCATATAGGGCTATGGTGAAAAAGGAAATATCCTCAGATGAAATCTGGAAAGAAGCTTTCTGAGAAACTGCTCTGTGATGTGTGACTTCCACTCACAGGGTTACATCTGTATTTCGTGGATCTCTGTGCTAGCCTTATTTCTGTGGAATATGAGAACAGATATTTCGGATCCCTTTGAAAACAATAGGGCCAAAGGAAATATCCTCCGATAACAAAGAGAAAGAAGCTTTCTGAGAAACTTCTTTGTGTTCTGTGAAATCATCTCACAGAGTTACAGCTTTCCCCTCAAGAAGCCTTTCCCTAAGATAGTTCTTGTGGAATTGGCAAAGTGATATTTGGAAGCCCATATAGGGCTATGGTGAAAAAGGAAATATCCTCAGATGAAATCTGGAAAGAAGCTTTCTGAGAAACTGCTCTGTGATGTGTGACTTCCACTCACAGAGTTACATCTGTATTTCGTGGATCTCTTTGCTAGCCTTATTTCTGTGGAATCTGAGAACAGATATTTCGGATCCCTTTGAAGACTATAGGGCCAAAGGAAATATCTTCCGATAACAAAGAGAAAGAAGCTTTCTGAGAAACTTCTTTGTGTTCTGCGAAATCATCTCACAGAGTTACAGCTTTCCCCTCAAGAAGCCTTTCGCTAAGACAGTTCTTGTGGAATTGGCAAAGTGATATTTGGAAGCCCGTAGAGGGCTATGGTGAAAAAGGAAATATCCTCAGATGAAATCTGGGAAGAAGCTTTTTGAGAAACTGCTCTGTGACGTGTGACTTCCACTCACAGAGTTACATCTGTATATCGTGGATCTCTTTGCTAGCCTTATTTCTGTGGAATCTGAGAACCGATATTTCGGATCCCTTTGAAGATTATAGGGCCAAAGGAAATATCCTCCGATATCAAAGAGAAGGAAGCTTTCTGAGAAACTTCTTTGTGTTCTGTGAAATCATCTCACAGAGTTACAGCTTTCCCCTCCAGAAGCCTTTCGCTAAGACAGTTCTTGTGCAATTGGCAAAGTGATATTTGGAAGCCCATAGTGGGCTATGGTGAAAACGGAAATATCCTCAGATGAAATCTGGAAAGAAGCTTTCTGAGAAACTGCTTAGTGTTCTGTTCATTCATCTCACAGAGTTACATCTGTATTTCGTGGATCTCTTTGCTAGCCTTATTTCTGTGGAATCTGAGAACAGATATTTCGGATCCCTTTGAAGACTATAGGGTCAAAGGAAATATCCTCCGATAACAAAGAGAAAGAAGCTTTCTGAGAAACTGCTTTGTGTTCTGCGAAATCATGTCACAGAGTTACAGCTTTCCCCTCAAGAAGCCTTTCGCTAAGACAGTTCTTGTGGAATTGGCAAAGTGATATTTGGAAGCCCATAGAGGGCTATGGTGAAAAAGGAAATATCCTCAGATGAAATCTGGAAAGAAGCTTTCTGAGAAACTGCTCTGTAATGTGTGACTTCCACTCACAGAGTTACATCTGTATTTCGTGGATCTCTTTGCTAGCCTTATTTCTGTGGAATATGAGAACAGATATTTCGGATCCCTTTGAAAACAATAGGGCCAAAGGAAATATCCTCCGATAACAAAGAGAAAGAAGCTTTCTGAGAAACTTCTTTGTGTTCTGTGAAATCATCTCACAGAGTTACAGCTTTCCCCTCAAGAAGCCTTTCCCTAAGATAGTTCTTGTGGAATTGGCAAAGTGATATTTGGAAGCCCATATAGGGCTATGGTGAAAAAGGAAATATCCTCAGATGAAATCTGGAAAGAAGCTTTCTGAGAAACTGCTCTGTGATGTGTGACTTCCACTCACAGGGTTACATCTGTATTTCGTGGATCTCTGTGCTAGCCTTATTTCTGTGGAATATGAGAACAGATATTTCGGATCCCTTTGAAAACAATAGGGCCAAAGGAAATATCCTCCGATAACAAAGAGAAAGAAGCTTTCTGAGAAACTTCTTTGTGTTCTGTGAAATCATCTCACAGAGTTACAGCTTTCCCCTCAAGAAGCCTTTCGCTAAGACAGTTCTTGTGGAATTGGCAAAGTGATATTTGGAAGCCCTTCGAGGGCTAGTGTGAAAAAGGAAATATCCTCAGATGAAATCTGGAAGGAAGCTTTCTGAGAAACTGCTTAGTGTTCTGTTCATTCATCTCACAGAGTTACATCTGTATTTCGTGGATCTCTTTGCTAGGCTCATTTCTGTGGAATCTGAGAACAGATATTTCGGATCCCTTTGAAGACTATAGGGCCAAAGGAAATATCCTCCGATAACAAAGAGAAAGAAGCTTTCTGAGAAACTTCTTTGTGTTCTGTGAAATCATCTAACAGATTTACAGCTTTCCCCTCAAGAAGCCTTTCGCTAAGACAGTTCTTGTGGAATTGGCAAAGTGATATTTGGAAGCCCTTAGAGGGCTATGGTGAAAAAGGAAAGATCCTCAGATGAAATCTGGAAAGAAGCTTTCTGAGAAACTGCTCTGTGACGTGTGACTTCCACTCACAGAGTTACATCTGTATTTCGTGGATCTCTTTGCTAGCCTTATTTCCGTGGAATCTGAGAACAGATATTTCGGATCCCTTTGAATACTATAGGGCCAAAGGAAATATCCTCCGATAACAAAGAGAAGGAAGCTTTCTGAGAAACTTCTTTGTGTTCTGTGAAATCATCTCACAGAGTTACAGCTTTCCCCTCCAGAAGCCTTTCGCTAAGACAGTTCTTGTGCAATTGGCAAAGTGATATTTGGAAGCCCATAGTGGGCTATGGTGAAAATGGAAATATCCTCAGATGAAATCTGGAAAGAAGCTTTCTGAGAAACTGCTTAGTGTTCTGTTCATTCATCTCACAGAGTTACATCTGTATTTCGTGGATCTCTTTGCTAGCCTTATTTCTGTGGAATCTGAGAACAGATATTTCGGATCCCTTTAAAGTCTATAGGGCCAAAGGAAATATCCTCCGATAGCAAAGAGAAAGAAGCTTTCTTAGAAAGTTCTTTGTGTTCTGTGAAATCATCTCACAGAGTTACAGCTTTCCCCTCAAGAAGCCTTTCCCTAAGACAGTTCTTGTGGAATAGGCAAAGTGAAATTTGGAAGCCCATAGAGGGCTATGGTGAAAAAGGAAATATCCTCAGATGAAATCGGGAAAGAATCTTTCTGAGAAACTTCTTAGTGTTCTGTTCATTCATCTCACAGATTTACATCTGTATTTCATGGATCTCTTTGCTAGCCTTATTTCTGTGGAATCTGAGAACAGATATTTCGGATCCCTTTGAAGACTATAGGGCCAAAGGAAATATCCTCCGATAACAAAGAGAAAGAAGCTTTCTGAGAAACTTCTTTGTGTTCCGTGAAATCATCTCACAGAGTTACAGCTTTCCCCTCAAGAAGCCTTTCGCTAAGACAGTTCTTGTGGAATTGGCAAAGTGATATTTGGAAGCCCATAGAGGGCTATGGTGAAAAAGGAAATATCCTCAGATGAAATCTGGAAAGAAGCTTTCTGAGAAACTGCTCTGTAATGTGTGACTTCCACTCACAGAGTTACATCTGTATTTCGTGGATCTCTTTGCTAGCCTTATTTCTGTGGAATATGAGAACAGATATTTCGGATCCCTTTGAAAACAATAGGGCCAAAGGAAATATCCTCCGATAACAAAGAGAAAGAAGCTTTCTGAGAAACTTCTTTGTGTTCTGTGAAATCATCTCACAGAGTTACAGCTTTCCCCTCAAGAAGCCTTTCCCTAAGATAGTTCTTGTGGAATTGGCAAAGTGATATTTGGAAGCCCATATAGGGATATGGTGAAAAAGGAAATATCCTCAGATGAAATCTGGAAAGAAGCTTTCTGAGAAACTGCTCTGTGATGTGTGACTTCCACTCACAGGGTTACATCTGTATTTCGTGGATCTCTGTGCTAGCCTTATTTCTGTGGAATATGAGAACAGATATTTCGGATCCCTTTGAAAACAATAGGGCCAAAGGAAATATCCTCCGATAACAAAGAGAAAGAAGCTTTCTGAGAAACTTCTTTGTGTTCTGTGAAATCATCTCACAGAGTTACAGCTTTCCCCTCAAGAAGCCTTTCGCTAAGACAGTTCTTGTGGAATTGGCAAAGTGATATTTGGAAGCCCTTCGAGGGCTAGTGTGAAAAAGGAAATATCCTCAGATGAAATCTGGAAAGAAGCTTTCTGAGAAACTGCTTAGTGTTCTGTTCATTCATCTCACAGAGTTACATCTGTATTCCTTGGATCTCTTTGCTAGGCTCATTTCTGTGGAATCTGAGAACAGATATTTCGGATCCCTTTGAAGAATATAGGGCCAAAGGAAATATCCTCCGATAACAAAGAGAAAGAAGCTTTCTGAGAAACTTCTTTGTGTTCTGTGAAATCATCTAACAGATTTACAGCTTTCCCCTCAAGAAGCCTTTCGCTAAGACAGTTCTTGTGGAATTGGCAAAGTGATATTTGGAAGCCCTTAGAGGGCTATGGTGAAAAAGGAAAGATCCTCAGATGAAATCTGGAAAGAAGCTTTCTGAGAAACTGCTCTGTGACGTGTGACTTCCACTCACAGAGTTACATCTGTATTTCGTGGATCTCTTTGCTAGCCTTATTTCTGTGGAATCTGAGAACAGATATTTCGGATCCCTTTGAATACTATAGGGCCAAAGGAAATATCCTCCGATAACAAAGAGAAGGAAGCTTTCTGAGAAACTTCTTTGTGTTCTGTGAAATCATCTCACAGAGTTACAGCTTTCCCCTCCAGAAGCCTTTCGCTAAGACAGTTCTTGTGCAATTGGCAAAGTGATATTTGGAAGCCCATAGTGGGCTATGGTGAAAATGGAAATATCCTCAGATGAAATCTGGAAAGAAGCTTTCTGAGAAACTGCTTAGTGTTCTGTTCATTCATCTCACAGAGTTACATCTGTGTTTCGTGGATCTCTTTGCTAGCCTTATTTCTGTGGAATCTGAGAACAGATATTTCGGATCCCTTTGAAGTCTATAGGGCCAAAGGAAATATCCTCCGATAGCAAAGAGAAAGAAGCTTTCTGAGAAAGTTCTTTGTGTTCTGTGAAATCATCTCACAGAGTTACAGCTTTCCCCTCAAGAAGCCTTTCCCTAAGACAGTTCTTGTGGAATAGGCAAAGTGAAATTTGGAAGCCCATAGAGGGCTATGGTGAAAAAGGAAATATCCTCAGATGAAATCGGGAAAGAAGCTTTCTGAGAAACTTCTTAGTGTTCTGTTCATTCATCTCACAGATTTACATCTGTATTTCATGGATCTCTTTGATAGCCTTATTTCTGTGGAATCTGAGAACAGATATTTCGGATCCCTTTGAAGACTATAGGGCCAAAGGAAATATCCTCCGATAACAAAGAGAAAGAAGCTTTCTGAGAAACTTCTTTGTGTTCCGTGAAATCATCTCACAGAGTTACAGCTTTCCCATCAAGAAGCCTTTCGCTAAGACAGTTCTTGTGGAATTTGCAAAGTGATATTTGGAAGCCCATAGAGTGCTATGGTGAAAAAGGAAATATCCTCAGATGAAATCGGGAAAAAGCTTTCTGAGAAACTGCTTAGTGTTCTGTTCCTTCATCTCACAGAGTTACATCAGTATTTCGTGGATCAATTTGCTAGCCTTATTTCTCTGGAATCTGAGAACAGATATTTCGGATCCCTTTGAAGACTATAGGGCCAAAGGAAATATCCTCCGATAACAAAGAGAAAGAAGCTTTCTGAGAAACTTCTTTGTGTTCTGTGAAATCATCTAACAGATTTACAGCTTTCCCCTCAAGAAGCCTTTCGCTAAGACAGTTCATGTGGAATTGGCAAAGTGATATTTGGAAGACCATAGAGGGCTATGGTGAAAAAGGAAATATCCTCAGATGAAATCTGGAAAGAAGCTTTTTGAGAAACTGCTCTGTGACCTGTGACTTCCACTCACAGAGTTACATCTGTATTTCGTGGATCTCCTTGCTAGCCTTATTTCTGTGGAATCTGAGAACCGATAATTCGGATCCCTTTGAAGACTATAGGGCCAAAGGAAATATCCTCCGATAACAAAGAGAAGGAAGCTTTCTGAGAAACTTCTTTGTGTTCTGTGAAATCATCTCACAGAGTTACAGCTTTCCCCTCCAGAAGCCTTTCGCTAAGACAGTTCTTGTGCAACTGGCAAAGTGATATTTGGAAGCCCATAGTGGGCTATGGTGAAAAGGGAAATATCCTCAGATGAAATCTGGAAAGAAGTTTTCTGAGAAACTGCTTAGTGTTCTGTTCATTCATCTCAAAGAGTTACCTCTGTATTTCGTGGATCTCTTTGCTAGCCTTATTTCTGTGGAATCTGAGAACAGATATTTCGGATCCCTTTGAAGACTATAGGGCCAAAGGAAATATCCTCCGATAACAAAGAGAAAGAAGCTTTCTGAGAAACTGCTTTGTGTTCTGCGAAATCATGTCACAGAGTTACAGCTTACTCCTCAAGAAGCCTTTCGCTAAGACAGTTCTTGTGGAATTGGCAAAGTGATATTTGGAAGCCCATAGAGGGCTATGGTGAAAAAGGAAATATCCTCAGATGAAATCTGGAAAGAAGCTTTCTGAGAAACTGCTCTGTAATGTGTGACTTCCACTCACAGAGTTACATCTGTATTTCGTGGATCTCTTTGCTAGCCTTATTTCTGTGGAATATGAGAACAGATATTTCGGATCCCTTTGAAAACAATAGGGCCAAAGGAAATATCCTCCGATAACAAAGAGAAAGAAGCTTTCTGAGAAACTTCTTTGTGTTCTGTGAAATCATCTCACAGAGTTACAGCTTTCCCCTCAAGAAGCCTTTCCCTAAGATAGTTCTTGTGGAATTGGCAAAGTGATATTTGGAAGCCCATATAGGGCTATGGTGAAAAAGGAAATATCCTCAGATGAAATCTGGAAAGAAGCTTTCTGAGAAACTGCTCTGTGATGTGTGACTTCCACTCACAGGGTTACATCTGTATTTCGTGGATCTCTGTGCTAGCCTTATTTCTGTGGAATATGAGAACAGATATTTCGGATCCCTTTGAAAACAATAGGGCCAAAGGAAATATCCTCCGATAACAAAGAGAAAGAAGCTTTCTGAGAAACTTCTTTGTGTTCTGTGAAATCATCTCACAGAGTTACAGCTTTCCCCTCAAGAAGCCTTTCCCTAAGATAGTTCTTGTGGAATTGGCAAAGTGATATTTGGAAGCCCATATAGGGCTATGGTGAAAAAGGAAATATCCTCAGATGAAATCTGGAAAGAAGCTTTCTGAGAAACTGCTCTGTGATGTGTGACTTCCACTCACAGGGTTACATCTGTATTTCGTGGTCTCTTTGCTAGCCTTGTTTCTGTGGAATCGGAGAACAGATATTTCGGATCCCTTTGAAGACTATAGGGCCAAAGGAAATATCCTCCGATAACAAAGAGAAAGAAGCTTTCTGAGAAACTTCTTTGTGTTCTGTGAAATCATCTCACAGAGTTACAGCTTTCCCCTCAAGAAGCCTTTCGCTAAGACAGTTCTTGTGGAATTGGCAAAGTGATATTTGGAAGCCCATAGCGGGCTATGGTGAAAAAGGAAATATCCTCAGATGAAATCTGGAAAGATGCTTTTTGAGAAACTGCTCTGTGACGTGTGACTTCCACTCACAGAGTTACATCTGTATATCGTGGATCTCTTCGCTAGCCTTATTTCTGTGGAATCTGAGAACCGATATTTCGGATCCCTTTGAAGATTATAGGGCCAAAGGAAATATCCTCCGATAACAAAGAGAAGGAAGCTTTCTGAGAAACTGCTTTGTGTTCTGTGAAATCATCTCACAGAGTTACAACTTTCCCCTCAAGAAGCCTTTCGCTAAGACAGTTCTTGTGCAATTGGCAAAGTGATATTTGGAATCCCATAGTGGGCTATGGTGAAAACGGAAATATCCTCAGATGAAATCTGGAAAGAAGCTTTCTGAGAAACAGCTTAGTGTTCTGTTCATTCATCTCACAGAGTTACATCTGTATTTCGTGGATCTCTTTGCTAGCCTTATTTCTGTGGAATCTGAGAACAGATATTTCGGATCCCTTTGAAGACTATAGGGCCAAAGGAAATATCCTCCGATAACAAAGAGAAAGAAGCTTTCTGAGAAACTTCTTTGTGTTCTGTGAAATCATCTCACAGACTTACAGCTTTCCCCTCAAGAAGCCTTTCGCTAAGACAGTTCTTGTGGAATTGGCAAAGTGATATTTGGAAGCCCATAGAGGGCTACGGTGAAAAAGGAAAGATCCTCAGATGAAATCTGGAAAGAAGCTTTCTGAGAAACTGCTCTGTGACGTGTGACTTCCACTCACAGAGTTACATCTGTATTTCGTGGATCTCTTTGCTAGCCTTATTTCTGTGGAATCTGAGAACAGATATTTCAGATCCCTCCGAAGACTATAGGGCCAAAGGAAATATCCTCCGATAACAAAGAGAAAGAAGCTTTCTGAGAAACTTCTTTGTGTTCTGTGAAATCATCTCACAGAGGTAAAGCTTTCCCCTGAAGAAGCCTTTCGCTAAGACAGTTCTTGTGGAATTGGCAAATGATATTTGGAAGACCATAGAGGGCTATGGTGAAAAAGGAAATATCCTCAGATGAAATCTGGAAAGAAGCTTTTTGAGAAACTGCTCTGTGACCTGTGACTTCCACTCACAGAGTTACATCTGTATTTCGTGGATCTCCTTGCTAGCCTTATTTCTGTGGAATCTGAGAACAGATATTTCGGATCCCTTTGAAGACTATAGGGCCAAAGGAAATATCTTCCGATAACAAAGAGAAAGAAGCTTTCTGAGAAACTTCTTTGTGTTCTGCGAAATCATCTCACAGAGTTACAGCTTTCCCCTCAAGAAGCCTTTCGCTAAGACAGTTCTTGTGGAATTGGCAAAGTGATATTTGGAAGCCCTTAGCGGGCTATGGTGAAAAAGGAAATATCCTCAGATGAAATCTGGAAAGAAGCTTTCTGAGAAACTGCTCTGTGACGTGTGACTTATACTCACAGAGTTACATCTGTATTTCGTGGATCTCTTTGCTAGCCTTATTTCTGTGGAATCTGAGAACCGATATTTCGGATCCCTTTGAAGATTATAGGGCCAAAGGAAATATCCTCCGATAACAAAGAGAAGGAAGCTTTCTGAGAAACTTCTTTGTGTTCTGTGAAATCATCTCACAGAGTTACAGCTTTCCCCTCCAGAAGCCTTTCGCTAAGACAGTTCTTGTGCAATTGGAAATGTGATATTTGGAAGCCCATAGTGGGCTATGGTGAAAACGGAAATATCCTCAGATGAAATCGGGAAAGAAGCTTTCTGAGAAACTGCTTAGTGTTCTGTTCATTCATCTCACAGAGTTACATCAGTATTTCGTGGATCTCTTTGCTAGCCTTATTTCTGTGGAATCTGAGAATAGATCTTTCGGATCCCTTTGAAGACTATAGGGCCAAAGGAAATATCCTCCGATAACAAAGAGAAAGAAGCTTTCTGAGAAACTTGTTTGTGTTCTGCGAAATCATCTCACAGAGTTACAGCTTTCCCCTCAAGAAGCCTTTCGCTAAGACAGTTCTTGTGGAATTGGCAAAGTGATATTTGGAAGCCCTTAGCGGGCTATGGTGAAAAAGGAAATATCCTCAGATGAAATCTGGAAAGAAGCTTTCTGAGAAACTGCTCTGTGACGTGTGACTTATACTCACAGAGTTACATCTGTATTTCGTGGATCTCTTTGCTAGCCTTATTTCTGTGGAATCTGAGAACCGATATTTCGGATCCCTTTGAAGATTATAGGGCCAAAGGAAATATCCTCCGATAACAAAGAGAAGGAAGCTTTCTGAGAAACTTCTTTGTGTTCTGTGAAATCATCTCACAGAGTTACAACTTTCCCCTCAAGAAACCTTTCGCTAAGACAGTTCTTGTGCAATTGGCAAAGTGATATTTGGAAGCCCATAGTGGGCTATGGTGAAAACGGAAATATCCTCAGATGAAATCTGGAAAGAAGCTTTCTGAGAAACTGCTTAGTGTTCTGTTCATTCATCTCACAGAGTTACATCTGTATTTCGTGGATCTCTTTGCTAGCCTTATTTCTGTGGAATCTGAGAACAGATATTTCGGATCCCTTTGAAGACTATAGGGCCAAAGGAAATATCCTCCGATAGCAAAGAGAAAGAAGCTTTCTGAGAAACTTCTTTGCGTTCTGTGAAATCATCTCACAGAGTTACAGCTTTCCCCTCAAGAAGTCTTTCGCTAAGACAGTTCTTGTGGAATTGGCAAAGTGATATTTGGAAGCCCCTAGAGGGCTATGGTGAAAAAGGAAATATCCTCAGATGAAGTCTGGAAAGAAGCTTTCGGAGAAACTGCTCTGTGATGTGTGACTTCCACTCACAGAGTTACATCTGTATTTCGTGGATCTCTTTGCTAGCCTTATTTCTGTGGAATCTGAGAACAGATATTTCGGATCCCTTTGAAGACAATAGGGCCAAAGGAAATGTCCTCCGATAACAAAGAGAAAGAAGCTTTCTGAGAAACTTCTTTGTGTTCTGCGAAATCATCTCACAGAGTTACAGCATTCCACTCAAGAAGCCTTTCGCTAAGACAGTTCTTGTGGAATTCGCAAAGTGATATTTGGAAGCCCATAGATTTCTATGGTGAAAAAAGAAATATCCTCAGATGAAATCTGGAAAGAAGCTTTCTGAGAAACTGCTCTGTGATGTGTGACTTCCACTCACAGAGTTACATCTGTATTTCGTGGATCTCTTTGCTAGCCTTATTTCTGTGGAATCTGAGAACAGATATTTCGGATCCCTTTGAAGACGATAGGGCCAAAGGAAATGTCCTCCGATAACAAAGAGAAAGAAGCTTTCTGAGAAACTTCTTTGTGTTCGGCGAAATCATCTCACAGAGTTACAGCTTTCCCCTCAAAAAGCCTTTCGCTAAGACAGTTCTTATGGAATTGGCAAAGTGATATTTGGAAGCCCATAGAGGGCTATGGTGAAAAAGGAAATATCCTCAGGTGAAATCTGGAAAGAAGCTTTCTTAGAAACTGCTCTGTGATGTGTGACTTCCACTCACAGGGTTACATCAGTATTTTTGGATCTCTTTGCTAGCCTTATTTCTGTGGAATCTGAGAACAGATATTTCGGATCCCTTTGAAGACTATAGGGCCAAAGGAAATATCCTCCGATAACAAAGAGAAAGAAGCTTTCTGAGAAACTTCTTTGTGTTCTGCGAAATCATCTCACAGAGTTACAGCTTTCCCATCAAGAAGCCTTTCGCTAAGACAGTTCTTGTGGAATTGGCAAAGTGATATTTGGAATCCCTTCGAGGGCTAGTGTGAAAAAGGAAATATCCTCAGATGAAATCTGGAAAGAAGCTTTTGATAAACTGCTTAGTGTTCTGTTCATTCATCTCACAGAGTTACATCTGTATTTCGTGGATCTCTTTGCTAGCCTTATTTCTGTGGAATCTGAGAACAGATATTTCGGATCCCTTTGAAGGCTATAGGGCCAAAGGAAATATCCTCCGATAACAAAGAGAAAGAAGCTTTCTGAGAAACTTCTTTGTGTTCTGTGAAATCATCTCACAGATTTACAGCTTACCCCTCAAGAAGCCTTTCGCTAAGACAGTTCTTGTGGAATTGGCAAAGTGATATTTGGAAGCCCAAAGAGGGCTATGGTGAAAAACGAAAGATCCTCAGATGAAATCTGGAAAGAAGCTTTCTGAGAAACTGCTCTGTGACGTGTGACTTCCACTCACAGAGTTACATCTGTATTTCGTGGATCTCTTTGCTAGCCTTATTTCTGTGGAATCTGAGAACAGATATTTCCGATCCCTTTGAAGACTATAGGGCCAAAGGAAATATCCTCCGATAACAAAGAGAAGGAAGCTTTCTGAGAAACTTCTTTGTGTTCTGTGAAATCATCTCACAGAGTTACAGCTTTCCCCTCCAGAAGCCTTTCGCTAAGACAGTTCTTGTGCAATTGGCAAAGTGATATTTGGAAGCCCATAGAGGGCTATGGTGAAAAGGGAAATATCCTCAGATGAAATCTGGAAAGAAGCTTTCTGAGAAACTGCTTAGTGTTCTGTTCATTCATCTCACAGAGTTACATCTGTATTTCGTGGATCTCTTTGCTAGCCTTATTTCTGTGGAATCTGAGAACAGATATTTCGGATCCCTTTGAAGACTATAGGGCCAAAGGAAATATCCTCCGATAGCAAAGAGAAAGAAGCTTTCTGTGAAAGTTCTTTGTGTTCTGTGAAATCATCTCACAGAGTTACAGCTTTCCCCTCAAGAAGCCTTTCGCTAAGACAGTTCTTGTGGAATTGGCAAAGTGATATTTGGAAGCCCATAGAGGGCTATGGTGAAAAAGGAAATATCCTCAGATGAAATCGGGAAAGAAGCTTTCTGAGAAACTGCTTAGTGTTCTGTTCCTTCATCTCACAGATTTACATCTGTATTTCATGGATCTCTTTGCTAGCCTTATTTCTGTGGAATCTGAGAACAGATATTTCGGATCTCTCTGAAGACTATAGGGCCAAAGGAAATATCCTCCGATAACAAAGAGAAAGAAGCTTTCTGAGAAACTTCTTCGTGTTCCGTGAAATCATCTCACAGAGTTACAGCTTTCCCCTCAAGAAGCCTTTCGCTAAGACAGTTCTTGTGGAATTGTCAAAGTGATATTTGGAAGCCCATAGAGGGCTATGGTGAAAAAGAAAATATCCTCAGATGAAATCGGGAAAGAAGCTTCTGAGAAACTGCTTAGTGTTCTGTTCCTTCATCTCACAGAGTTACATCAGTATTTCGTGGATCAATTTGCTAGCCTTATTTCTGTGGAATCTGAGAACAGATATTTCGGATCCCTTTGAAGACTATAGGGCCAAAGGAAATATCCTCCGATAACAAAGAGAAAGACGCTTTCTGAGAAACTTCTTTGTGTTCTGTGAAATCATCTCACAGAGGTACAGCTTTCGCCTCAAGAAGCCTTTCGCTAAGACAGTTCTTGTGGAATTGGCAAAGTGATATTTGGAAGACCATAGAGGGCTATGGTGAAAATGGAAATATCCTCAGATGAAATCTGGAAAGAAGCTTTTTGAGAAACTGCTCTGTGACCTGTGACTTCCACTCACAGAGTTAAATCTGTATTTCGTGAATCTCCTTGCTAGCCTTATTTCATTGGAATCTGAGAACCGATATTTCGGATCCCTTTGAAGACTTTAGGGCCAAAGGAAATATTCTCCGATAACAAAGAGAAGGAAGCTTTCTGAGAAACTTCTTTGTGTTCTGTGAAATCATCTCACAGAGTTACAGCTTTCCCCTCCAGAAGCCTTTCGCTAAGACAGTTCTTGTGCAATTGGCAAAGTGATATTTGGAAGCCCATAGTGGGATATGGTGAAAAGGGAAATATCCTCAGATGAAATCTGGAAAGAAGCTTTCTGAGAAACTGCTTAGTGTTCTGTTCATTCATCTCACAGAGTTACATCTGTATTTCGTGGATCTCCTTGCCAGCCTTATTTCTGTGGAATCTGAGAACAGATATTTCGGATCCCTTTGAAGACTATAGGGCCAAAGGAAATATCTTCTGATAACAAAGAGAAAGAAGCTTTCTGAGAAACTTCTTTGTGTTCTGAGAAATCATCTCACAGAGTTACAGCTTTCCCCTCAAAAAGCCTTTCGCTAAGAGAGTTCTTGTGGAATTGGCAAAGTGATATTTGGAAGCCCATAGAGGGCTATGGTGAAAAAGGAAAGATCCTCAGATGAAATCTGGAAAGAAGCTTTCTGAGAAACTGCTCTGTGACGTGTGACTTCCACTCACAGAGTTACATCTGTATTTCGTGTATCTCTTTGCTAGCCTTATTTCTGTGGAATCTGAGAACAGATATTTCGGATCCCTTTGAAGACTATAGGGCCAAAGGAAATATCCTCCGATAACAAAGAGAAGGAAGCTTTCTGAGAAACTTCTTTGTGTTCTGTGAAATCATCTCACAGAGTTACAGCTTTCCCCTCCAGAAGCCTTTCGCTAAGACAGTTCTTGTGCAATTGGCAAAGTGATATTTGGAAGCCCATAGTGGGCTATGGTGAAAACGGAAATATCCTCAGATGAAATCTGGAAAGAAGCTTTCTGTGAAACTGCTTAGTGTTCTGTTCATTCATCTCACAGATTTACATCTGTATTTCATGGATCTCTTTGCTAGCCTTATTTCTGTGGAATCTGAGAACAGATATTTCGGAACCCTTTGAAGACTATAGGGCCAAAGGAAATATCCTCCGATAACAAAGAGAAAGAAGCTTTCTGAGAAACTTCTTTGTGTTCCGTGAAATCATCTCACAGAGTTACAGCTTTCCCCTCAAGAAGCCTTTCGCTAAGACAGTTCTTGTGGAATTTGCAAAGTGATATTTGGAAGCCCATAGAGTGCTATGGTGAAAAAGGAAATATCCTCAGATGAAATCGGGAAAGATGCTTTCTGAGAAACTGCTTAGTGTTCTGTTCCTTCATCTCACAGAGTTACATCAGTATTTCGTGGATCAATTTGCTAGCCTTATTTCTGTGGAATCTGAGAACAGATATTTCGGATCCCTTTGAAGACTATAGGGCCAAAGGAAATATCCTCCGATAACAAAGAGAAAGAAGCTTTCTGAGAAACTTCTTTGTGTTCTGTGAAATCATCTCACAGAGGTACAGCTTTCCCCTGAAGAAGCCTTTCGCTAAGACAGTTCTTGTGGAATTGGCAAAGTGATATTTGGAAGACCATAGAGGGCTATGGTGAAAAAGGAAATATCCTCAGATGAAATCTGGAAAGAAGCTTTTTGAGAAACTGCTCTGTGACCTGTGACTTCCACTCACAGAGTTACATCTGTATTTCGTGGATCTCCTTGCTAGCCTTATTTCTTTGGAATCTGAGAACCGATATTTCGGATCCCTTTGAAGACTATAGGTCCAAAGGAAATATTCTCCGATAACAAAGAGAAGGAAGCTTTCTGAGAAACTTCTTTGTGTTCTGTGAAATCATCTCACAGAGTTACAGCTTTCCCCTCCAGAAGCCTTTCGCTAAGACAGTTCTTGTGCAATTGGAAATGTGATATTTGGAAGCCCATAGTGGGCTATGGTGAAAACGGAAATATCCTCAGATGAAATCGGGAAAGAAGCTTTCTGAGAAACTGCTTAGTGTTCTGTTCCTTCATCTCACAGAGTTACATCAGTATTTCGTGGATCTCTTTGCTAGCCTTATTTCTGTGGAATCTGAGAATAGATATTTCGGATCCCTTTGAAGACTATAGGGCCAAAGGAAATATCCTCCAATAACAAAAAGAAAGAAGCTTTCTGAGAAACTTCTTTGTGTTCTGTGAAATCATCTCACAGAGTTACAGCTTTCCCCTCAAGAAGCCTTTCGCTAAGACAGTTCTTATGGAATTGGCAAAGTGATATTTGGAAGCCCATAGAGGGCTATGGTGAAAAAGGAAATATCCTCAGATGAAATCTGGAAAGAAGCTTTTTGAGAAACTGCTGTGTGACGTGTGACTTCCACTCACAGAGTTACATCTGTATTTCGTGGCTCTCTTTGCTAGCCTTATTTCTGTGGAATCTGAGAACCGATATTTCGGATCCCTTTGAAGACTATAGGGCCAAAGGAAATATCCTCCGATAACAAAGAGAAGGAAGCTTTCTGAGAAACTTCTTTGTGTTCTGTGAAATCATCTCACAGAGTTACAGCTTTCCCCTCCAGAAGCCTTTCGCTAAGACAGTTCTTGTGCAATTGGCAAAGTGATATTTGGAAGCCCATATTGGGCTATGGTGAAAAGGGAAATATCCTCAGATGAAATCTGGAAAGAAGCTTTCTGAGAAACTGCTTAGTGTTCTGTTCATTCATCTCACAGAGTTACATCTGTATTTCGTGGATCTCTTTGCTAGCCTTATTTCTGTGGAATCTGAGAACAGATATTTCGGATCCCTTTGAAGACTATAGGGCCAAAGGAAATATCTTCCGATAACAAAGAGAAAGAAGCTTTCTGAGAAACTTCTTTGTGTTCTGCGAAATCATCTCACAGAGTTACAGCTTTCCCCTCAAGAAGCCTTTCGCTAAGACAGTTCTTGTGGAATTGGCAAAGTGATATTTGGAAGCCCATAGAGGGCTATGGTGAAAAAGGAAATATCCTCAGATGAAATCTGGAAAGAAGCTTTCTGAGACACTGCTCTGTAATGTGTGACTTCCACTCACAGAGTTACATCTGTATTTCGTGGATCTCTTTGCTAGCCTTATTTCTGTGGAATATGAGAACAGATATTTCGGATCCCTTTGAAGACAATAGGGCCACAAGAAATATCCTCCGATAACAAAGAGAAAGAAGCTTTCTGAGAAACTTCTTTGTGTTCTGTGAAATCATCTCACAGAGTTACAGCTTTCCCCTCAAGAAGCCTTTCGCTAAGACAGTTCTTGTGGAATTGGCAAAGTGATATTTGGAAGCCCATAGAGGGCTATGGTGAAAAAGGAAATATCCTCAGATGAAATCGGGAAAGAAGCTTTCTGAGAAACTGCTCTGTGATGTGTGACTTCCACTCACAGAGTTACATCTGTATTTCGTGGATCTCTTTGCTAGCCTTATTTCTGTGGAATCTGAGAACAGATATTTCGGATCCCTTTGAAGACAATAGGGCCAAAGGAAATATCCTCCGATAACAAAGAGAAAGAAGCTTTCTGAGAAACTTCTTTGTGTTCTGTGAAATCATCTCACAGAGTTACAGCTTTCCCCTGAAGAAGCCTTTCCCTAAGATAGTTCTTGTGGAATTGGCAAAGTGATATTTGGAAGCCCATACAGGGCTATGTTGAAAAAGGAAATATCCTCAGATGAAATCTGGAAAGAAGCTTTCTGAGAAACTGCTCTGTGATGTGTGACTTCCACTCACAGGGTTACATCTGTATTTCGTGGTCTCTTTGCTAGCCTTATTTCTGCGGAATCTGAGAACAGATATTTCGGATCCCTTTGAAGACTATAGGGCCAAAGGAAATATCCTCCGATAACAAAGAGAAAGAAGCTTTCTGAGAAACTTCTTTGTGTTCTGTGAAATCATCTCACAGAGTTACAGCTTTCCCCTCAAGAAGCCTTTCGCTAAGACAGTTCTTGTGGAATTGGCAAAGTGATATTTGGAAGCCCATAGCGGGCTATGGTGAAAAAGGAAATATCCTCAGATGAAATCTGGAAAGAAGCTTTTTGAGAAACTGCTCTGTGACGTGTGACTTCCACTCACAGAGTTACATCTGTATATCGTGGATCTCTTTGCTAGCCTTATTTCTGTGGAATCTGAGAACCGATATTTCGGATCCCTTTGAAGTTTATAGGGCCAAAGGAAATATCCTCCGATAACAAAGAGAAGGAAGCTTTCTGAGAAACTTCTTTGTGTTCTGTGAAATCATCTCACAGAGTTACAACTTTCCCCTCAAGAAGCCTTTCGCTAAGACAGTTCTTGTGCAATTGGCAAAGTGATATTTGGAAGCCCATAGTTGGCTATGGTGAAAACGGAAATATCCTCAGATGAAATCTGGAAAGAAGCTTTCTGAGAAACTGCTTAGTGTTCTGTTCATTCATCTCACAGAGTTACATCTGTATTTCGTGGATCTCTTTGCTAGCCTTATTTCTGTGGAATCTGAGAACAGATATTTCGTATCCCTTTGAAGACTATAGGGCCAAAGGAAATATCCTCCGAAAGCAAAGAGAAAGAAGCTTTCTGAGAAACTTCTTTGTGTTCTGTGAAATCATCTCACAGATTTACAGCTTTCCCCTCAAGAAGCCTTTCGCTAAGACAGTTCTTGTGGAATTGGCAAAGTGATATTTGGAAGCCCCTAGAGGGCTATGGTGAAAAAGGAAAGATCCTCAGATGAAATCTGGAAAGAAGCTTTCTGAGAAACTGCTCTGTGACGTGTGACTTCCACTCACAGAGTTACATCTGTATTTCGTGGATCTCTTTGCTAGCCTTATTTCTGTGGAATCTGAGAACAGATATTTCGGATCCCTTTGAAGACTATAGGGCCAAAGGAAATATCCTCCGATAACAAAGAGAAGGAAGCTTTCTGAGAAACTTCTTTGTGTTCTGTGAAATCATCTCACAGAGTTACAGCTTTCCCCTCAAGAAGCCTTTCGCTAAGACAGTTCTTGTGCAATTGGCAAAGTGATATTTGGAAGCCCATAGTGGGCTATGCTGAAAACGGAAATATCCTCAGATGAAATCTGGAAAGAAGCTTTCTGAGAAACTGTTTAGTGTTCTGTTCATTCATCTCACAGAGTTACATCTGTATTTCGTGGATCTCTTTGCTAGCCTTATTTCTGTGGAATCTGAGAACAGATATTTCAGATCCCTTTGAAGACTATAGGGCCAAAGGAAATATCCTCCGATAACAAAGAGAAAGAAGCTTTCTGAGAAACTTCTTGGTGTTCCGAGAAATCATCTCACAGAGTTACAGCTTTCCCCTCAAGAATCCTTTCGCTAAGACAGTTCTTGTGGAATTGGCAAAGTGATATTTGGAAGCCCATAGAGGGCTATGGTGAAAAAGGAAATATCCTCAGATGAAATCGGGAAAGAAGATTTCTGAGAAACTGCTTAGTGTTCTGTTCCTTCATCTCACAGAGTTACATCAGTATTTCGTGGATCAATTTGCTAGCCTTATTTCTGTGGAATCTGAGAACAGATATTTCGGATCCCTTTGAAGACTATAGGGCCAAAGGAAATATTCTCCGATAACAAAGAGAAAGAAGCTTTCTGAGAAACTTCTTTGTGTTCTGTGAAATCATCTCATAGAGGTTCAGCTTTCCCCTCAAGAGGCCTTTCGCTAAGACAGTTCTTGTGGAATTGGCAAAGTGATATTTGGAAGACCATAGAGGGCTATGGTGAAAAAGGAAATATCCTCACATGAAATCTGGAAAGAAGCTTTTTGAGAAACTGCTCTGTGACCTGTGACTTCCACTCACAGAGTTACACCTGTATTTCGTGGATCTCCTTGCTAGCCTTATTTCTTTGGAATCTGAGAACCGATATTTCGGATCCCTTTGAAGACTATAGGGCCAAAGGAAATATTCTCCAATCACAAAGAGAAGGAAGCTTTCTGAGAAACTTCTTTGTGTTCTGTGAAATCATCTCACAGAGTTACAGCTTTCCCCTCAAGAAGCCTTACGCTAAGACAGTTCTTGTGCAATTGGATATGTGATATTTGGAAGCCCGTAGTGGGCTATGGTGCTAACGGAAATATCCTCAGATGAAATCGGGAAAGAAGCTTTCTGAGAAACTGATTAGTGTTCTGTTCCTTCATCTCACAGAGTTACATCAGTATTTCGTGGATCTCTTTGCTAGCCTTATTTCTGTGGAATCTGAGAATAGATATTTCGGATCCCTTTGAAGACTATAGGGCCAAAGGAAATATCCTCCAATAACAAAAAGAAAGAAGCTTTCTGAGAAACTTCTTTGTGTTCTGTGAAATCATCTCACAGAGTTACAGCTTTCCCCTCTAGAAGCCTTTCGCTAAGACAGTTCTTGTGGAATTGGCAAAGTGATATTTGGAAGCCCATAGAGGGCTATGGTGAAAAAGGAAATATCCTCAGATGAAATCTGGAAAGAAGCTTTTTGAGAAACTGCTCTGTGACGTGTGACTTCCACTCACAGAGTTACATCTGTATTTCGTGTATCTCTTTGCTAGCCTTATTTCTGTGGAATCTGAGAACCGATATTTCGGATCCCTTTGAAGACTATAGGGCCAAAGGAAATATCTTCCGATAACAAAGAGAAGGAAGCTTTCTGAGAAACTTCTTTGTGTTCTGTGAAATCATCTCACAGAGTTACAGCTTTCCCCTCCGGAAGCCTTTCGCTAAGACAGTTCTTCTGCAATTGGCAAAGTGATATTTGGAAGCCCACAGTGGGCTATGGTGAAAAGGGAAATATCCTCAGATGAAATCTGGAAAGAAGCTTTCTGAGAAACTGCTTAGTGTTCTGTTCATTCATCTCACATAGTTACATCTGTATTTCGTGGATCTCTTTGCTAGCCTTATTTCTGTGGAATCTGAGAACAGATATTTCGGATCCCTTTGAAGACAATAGGGCCAAAGGAAATATCCTCCGATAACAAAGAGAAAGAAGCTTTCTGAGAAACTTCTTTGTGTTCTGTGAAATCATCTCACAGAGTTACAGCTTTCCCCTCAAGAAGCCTTTCGCTAAGACAGTTCTTGTGGAATTGGCAAAGTGATATTTGGAAGCCCATAGAGGGCTACGGTGAAAAAGGAAATATCCTCAGATGAAATCGGGAAAGAAGCTTTCTGAGAAACTGCTTAGTGTTCTGTTCCTTCATCTCACAGAGTTACATCTGTATTTTGTGGATCTCTATGCCAGCCATATTTCTGTGGAATCTGAGAACAGATATTTTAGATCCCTTTGAAGACTATAGGGCCAAAGGAAATATCCTCCGATAACAAAGAGAAAGAAGCTTTCTGAGAAACTTCTTTGTGTTCTGTGAAATCATCTCACAGAGGTACAGCTTTCCCCTCAAGAAGCCTTTCACTAAGACAGTTCTTGTGGAATTTGCAAAGTGATATTTGGAAGACCATAGAGGGCTATGGTGAAAAAGGAAATATCCTCAGATGAAATCTGGAAAGAAGCTTTTTGAGAAACTGCTCTGTGACCTGTGACTTCCACTCACAGAGTTACATCTGTATTTCGTGGATCTCCTTGCTAGCCTTATTTCTTTGGAATCTGAGAACCGATATTTCGGATCCCTTTGAAGACTATAGGGCCAAAGGAAATATCCTCCGATAACAAAGAGAAAGAAGCTTTCTGAGAAACTTCTTTGTGTTCTGCGAAATCATCTCACAGAGTTACAGCTTTCCCCTCAAGAAGCCTTTCGCTAAGACAGTTCTTGTGGCATTGGCAAAGTGATATTTGGAAGCCCTTTGAGGGCTAGTGTGAAAAAGGAAATATCCTAAGATGAAATTTGGAAAGAAGCTTTCTGAGAAACTGCTTAGTGTTCTGTTCATTCATCTCACAGAGTTACATCTGTATGTCGTGGATCTCTTTGCTAGCCTTATTTCTGTGGAATCAGAAAACAGATATTTCGGATCCCTTTGAAGACTATAGGGCCAAAGGAAATATCCTCCGATAACAAAGAGAAGGAAGCTTTCTGAGAAACTTCTTTGTGTTCTGTGAAATCATCTCACAGAGTTACAGCTTTCCCCTCCAGAAGCCTTTCGCTAAGACAGTTCTTGTGCTATTGGCAAAGTGATATTTGGAAGCCCATAGTGGGCTATGGTGAAAACGGAAATATCCTCAGATGAAATCTGGAAAGAGGCTTTCTGAGAAACTGCTTAGTGTTCTGTGCATTCATCTCACAGAGTTACATCTGTATTTCGTGGATCTCTTTGCTAGCCTTATTTCTGTGGAATCTGAGAACAGATATTTCGGATCCCTTTGAAGACTATAGGGCCAAAGGAAATATCCTCCGATAACAAAGAGAAAGAAGCTTTCTGAGAAACTTCTTTGTGTTCTGCGAAATCATCTCACAGAGTTACAGCTTTCCCCTCAAGAAGCCTTTCGCTAAGACAGTTCTTGTGGAATTGGCAAAGTGATATTTGGAAGCCCTTCGTGGGCTAGTGTGAAAAAGGAAATATCCTCAGATGAAATCTGGAAAGAAGCTTTCTGAGAAACTGCTTAGTGTTCTGTTCATTCGTCTCACAGAGTTACATCTGTATTTCGTGGATCTCTTTGCTAGCCTTATTTCTGTGGAATCTGAGAATAGATATTTCGGATCCCTTTGAAGACTATAGGGCCAAAGGAAATATCCTCCGATAACAAAGAGAAAGAAGCTTTCTGAGAAACTTCTTTGTGTTCTGTGAAATCATCTCACAGATTTACAGCTTACCCCTCAAGAAGCCTTTCGCTAAGACAGTTCTTGTGGAATTGGCAAAGTGATATTTGGAAGCCCATAGAGGGCTATGGTGAAAAAGGAAAGATCCTCAGATGAAATCTGGAAAGAAGATTTCTGAGAAACTGCTCTGTGACGTGTGACTTCCACTCACAGAGTTACATCTGTATTTCGTGGATCTCTTTGCTAGCCTTATTTCTGTGGAATCGGAGAACAGATATTTCGGATCCCTTTGAAGACTATAGGGCCAAATTAAATATCCTCCGATAACAAAGAGAAGGAAGCTTTCTGAGAAACTTCTTTTTGTTCTGTGAAATCATCTCACAGAGTTACAGCTTTCCCCTCCAGAAGCCTTTCGCTAAGACAGTTCTTGTGCAATTGGCAAAGTGATATTTGGAAGCCCCTAGTGGGCTATGGTGAAAACGGAAATATCCTCAGATGAAATCTGGAAAGAAGCTTTCTGAGAAACTGCTTAGTGTTCTGTTCATTCATCTCACAGAGTTACATCTGTATTTCGTGGATCTCTTTGCTAGCCTTATTTCTGTGGAATCTGAGAACAGATATTTCGGATCCCTTTGAAGACTATAGGGCCAAAGGAAATATCCTCCGATAGCAAAGAGAAAGAAGCTTTCTGAGAAAGTTCTTTGTGTTCTGTGAAATCATCTCACAGAGTTACAGCTTTCCCCTCAAGAAGCCTTTCGCTAAGACAGTTCTTGTGGAATTGGCAAAGTGATATTTGGAAGCCCATAGAGGGCTATGGTGAAAACGGAAATATCCTCAGATGAAATCGGGAAAGAAGCTTTCGGAGAAACTGCTTAGTGTTCTGTTCCTTCATCTCACAGAGTTACATCTGTATTTTGTGGATCTCTATGCCAGCCATATTTCTGTGGTATCTGAGAACAGATATTTCAGATCCCTTTGAAGACTATAGGGCCAAAGGAAGTATCCTCCGATAACAAAGAGAAAGAAGCTTTCTGAGATACTTCTTTGTGTTCTGTGAAATCATCTCACAGAGGTACAGCTTTCCCCTCAAGAAGCCTTTCGATAAGACAGTTCTTGTGGAATTTGCAAAGTGATATTTGGAAGACCATAGAGGGCTATGGTGAAAAAGGAAGTATCCTCAGATGAAATCTGGAAAGAAGCTTTTTGAGAAACTGCTCAGTGACCTGTGACTTCCACTCACAGAGTTGCATCTGTATTTCGTGGATCTCCTTGCTAGCCTTATTTCTTTGGAATCTGAGAACCGATATTTCGGATCCCTTTGAAGACTATAGGGCCAAAGGAAATATTCTCCGATAACAAAGAGAAGGAAGCTTTCTGAGAAACTTCTTTGTGTTCTGTGAAATCATCTCACAGAGTTACAGCTTTCCCCTCAAGAAGCCTTTCGCTAAGACAGTTCTTGTGGAATTGGCAAAGTGATATTTGGAAGCCCATAGCGGGCTATGGTGAAAAAGGAAATATCCTCAGATGAAATCTGGAAAGATGCTTTTTGAGAAACTGCTCTGTGACGTGTGACTTCCACTCACAGAGTTACATCTGTATATCGTGGATCTCTTCGCTAGCCTTATTTCTGTGGAATCTGAGAACCGATATTTCGGATCCCTTTGAAGATTATAGGGCCAAAGGAAATATCCTCCGATAACAAAGAGAAGGAAGCTTTCTGAGAAACTGCTTTGTGTTCTGTGAAATCATCTCACAGAGTTACAACTTTCCCCTCAAGAAGCCTTTCGCTAAGACAGTTCTTGTGCAATTGGCAAAGTGATATTTGGAATCCCATAGTGGGCTATGGTGAAAACGGAAATATCCTCAGATGAAATCTGGAAAGAAGCTTTCTGAGAAACAGCTTAGTGTTCTGTTCATTCACCTCACAGAGTTACATCTGTATTTCGTGGATCTCTTTGCTAGCCTTATTTCTGTGGAATCTGAGAACAGATATTTCGGATCCCTTTGAAGACTATAGGGCCAAAGGAAATATCCTCCGATAACAAAGAGAAAGAAGCTTTCTGAGAAACTTCTTTGTGTTCTGTGAAATCATCTCACAGACTTACAGCTTTCCCCTCAAGAAGCCTTTCGCTAAGACAGTTCTTGTGGAATTGGCAAAGTGATATTTGGAAGCCCATAGAGGGCTACGGTGAAAAAGGAAAGATCCTCAGATGAAATCTGGAAAGAAGCTTTCTGAGAAACTGCTCTGTGACGTGTGACTTCCACTCACAGAGTTACATCTGTATTTCGTGGATCTCTTTGCTAGCCTTATTTCTGTGGAATCTGAGAACAGATATTTCAGATCCCTCCGAAGACTATAGGGCCAAAGGAAATATCCTCCGATAACAAAGAGAAAGAAGCTTTCTGAGAAACTTCTTTGTGTTCTGTGAAATCATCTCACAGAGGTAAAGCTTTCCCCTGAAGAAGCCTTTCGCTAAGACAGTTCTTGTGGAATTGGCAAATGATATTTGGAAGACCATAGAGGGCTATGGTGAAAAAGGAAATATCCTCAGATGAAATCTGGAAAGAAGCTTTTTGAGAAACTGCTCTGTGACCTGTGACTTCCACTCACAGAGTTACATCTGTATTTCGTGGATCTCCTTGCTAGCCTTATTTCTGTGGAATCTGAGAACAGATATTTCGGATCCCTTTGAAGACTATAGGGCCAAAGGAAATATCTTCCGATAACAAAGAGAAAGAAGCTTTCTGAGAAACTTCTTTGTGTTCTGTGAAATCATCTCACAGAGTTACAGCTTTCCCCTCAAGAAGCCTTTCGCTAAGACAGTTCTTGTGGAATTGGCAAAGTGATATTTGGAAGCCCTTAGCGGGCTATGGTGAAAAAGGAAATATCCTCAGATGAAATCTGGAAAGAAGCTTTCTGAGAAACTGCTCTGTGACGTGTGACTTATACTCACAGAGTTACATCTGTATTTCGTGGATCTCTTTGCTAGCCTTATTTCTGTGGAATCTGAGAACCGATATTTCGGATCCCTTTGAAGATTATAGGGCCAAAGGAAATATCCTCCGATAACAAAGAGAAGGAAGCTTTCTGAGAAACTTCTTTGTGTTCTGTGAAATCATCTCACAGAGTTACAGCTTTCCCCTCCAGAAGCCTTTCGCTAAGACAGTTCTTGTGCAATTGGAAATGTGATATTTGGAAGCCCATAGTGGGCTATGGTGAAAACGGAAATATCCTCAGATGAAATCGGGAAAGAAGCTTTCTGAGAAACTGCTTAGTGTTCTGTTCATTCATCTCACAGAGTTACATCAGTATTTCGTGGATCTCTTTGCTAGCCTTATTTCTGTGGAATCTGAGAACAGATCTTTCGGATCCCTTTGAAGACTATAGGGCCAAAGGAAATATCCTCCGATAACAAAGAGAAAGAAGCTTTCTGAGAAACTTGTTTGTGTTCTGCGAAATCATCTCACAGAGTTACAGCTTTCCCCTCAAGAAGCCTTTCGCTAAGACAGTTCTTGTGGAATTGGCAAAGTGATATTTGGAAGCCCTTAGCGGGCTATGGTGAAAAAGGAAATATCCTCAGATGAAATCTGGAAAGAAGCTTTCTGAGAAACTGCTCTGTGACGTGTGACTTATACTCACAGAGTTACATCTGTATTTCGTGGATCTCTTTGCTAGCCTTATTTCTGTGGAATCTGAGAACCGATATTTCGGATCCCTTTGAAGATTATAGGGCCAAAGGAAATATCCTCCGATAACAAAGAGAAGGAAGCTTTCTGAGAAACTTCTTTGTGTTCTGTGAAATCATCTCACAGAGTTACAACTTTCCCCTCAAGAAACCTTTCGCTAAGACAGTTCTTGTGCAATTGGCAAAGTGATATTTGGAAGCCCATAGTGGGCTATGGTGAAAACGGAAATATCCTCAGATGAAATCTGGAAAGAAGCTTTCTGAGAAACTGCTTAGTGTTCTGTTCATTCATCTCACAGAGTTACATCTGTATTTCGTGGATCTCTTTGCTAGCCTTATTTCTGTGGAATCTGAGAACAGATATTTCGGATCCCTTTGAAGACTATAGGGCCAAAGGAAATATCCTCCGATAGCAAAGAGAAAGAAGCTTTCTGAGAAACTTCTTTGCGTTCTGTGAAATCATCTCACAGAGTTACAGCTTTCCCCTCAAGAAGTCTTTCGCTAAGACAGTTCTTGTGGAATTGGCAAAGTGATATTTGGAAGCCCCTAGAGGGCTATGGTGAAAAAGGAAATATCCTCAGATGAAGTCTGGAAAGAAGCTTTCGGAGAAACTGCTCTGTGATGTGTGACTTCCACTCACTGAGTTACATCTGTATTTCGTGGATCTCTTTGCTAGCCTTATTTCTGTGGAATCTGAGAACAGATATTTCGGATCCCTTTGAAGACAATAGGGCCAAAGGAAATGTCCTCCGATAACAAAGAGAAAGAAGCTTTCTGAGAAACTTCTTTGTGTTCTGCGAAATCATCTCACAGAGTTACAGCATTCCACTCAAGAAGCCTTTCGCTAAGACAGTTCTTGTGGAATTCGCAAAGTGATATTTGGAAGCCCATAGATTTCTATGGTGAAAAAAGAAATATCCTCAGATGAAATCTGGAAAGAAGCTTTCTGAGAAACTGCTCTGTGATGTGTGACTTCCACTCACAGAGTTACATCTGTATTTCGTGGATCTCTTTGCTAGCCTTATTTCTGTGGAATCTGAGAACAGATATTTCGGATCCCTTTGAAGACGATAGGGCCAAAGGAAATGTCCTCCGATAACAAAGAGAAAGAAGCTTTCTGAGAAACTTCTTTGTGTTCGGCGAAATCATCTCACAGAGTTACAGCTTTCCCCTCAAAAAGCCTTTCGCTAAGACAGTTCTTATGGAATTGGCAAAGTGATATTTGGAAGCCCATAGAGGGCTATGGTGAAAAAGGAAATATCCTCAGGTGAAATCTGGAAAGAAGCTTTCTTAGAAACTGCTCTGTGATGTGTGACTTCCACTCACAGGGTTACATCAGTATTTTTGGATCTCTTTGCTAGCCTTATTTCTGTGGAATCTGAGAACAGATATTTCGGATCCCTTTGAAGACTATAGGGCCAAAGGAAATATCCTCCGATAACAAAGAGAAAGAAGCTTTCTGAGAAACTTCTTTGTGTTCTGCGAAATCATCTCACAGAGTTACAGCTTTCCCATCAAGAAGCCTTTCGCTAAGACAGTTCTTGTGGAATTGGCAAAGTGATATTTGGAATCCCTTCGAGGGCTAGTGTGAAAAAGGAAATATCCTCAGATGAAATCTGGAAAGAAGCTTTTGATAAACTGCTTAGTGTTCTGTTCATTCATCTCACAGAGTTACATCTGTATTTCGTGGATCTCTTTGCTAGCCTTATTTCTGTGGAATCTGAGAACAGATATTTCGGATCCCTTTGAAGACTATAGGGCCAAAGGAAATATCCTCCGATAGCAAAGAGAAAGAAGCTTTCTGTGAAAGTTCTTTGTGTTCTGTGAAATCATCTCACAGAGTTACAGCTTTCCCCTCAAGAAGCCTTTCGCTAAGACAGTTCTTGTGGAATTGGCAAAGTGATATTTGGAAGCCCATAGAGGGCTATGGTGAAAAAGGAAATATCCTCAGATGAAATCGGGAAAGAAGCTTTCTGAGAAACTGCTTAGTGTTCTGTTCCTTCATCTCACAGATTTACATCTGTATTTCATGGATCTCTTTGCTAGCCTTATTTCTGTGGAATCTGAGAACAGATATTTCGGATCTCTCTGAAGACTATAGGGCCAAAGGAAATATCCTCCGATAACAAAGAGAAAGAAGCTTTCTGAGAAACTTCTTCGTGTTCCGTGAAATCATCTCACAGAGTTACAGCTTTCCCCTCAAGAAGCCTTTCGCTAAGACAGTTCTTGTGGAATTGTCAAAGTGATATTTGGAAGCCCATAGAGGGCTATGGTGAAAAAGAAAATATCCTCAGATGAAATCGGGAAAGAAGCTTCTGAGAAACTGCTTAGTGTTCTGTTCCTTCATCTCACAGAGTTACATCAGTATTTCGTGGATCAATTTGCTAGCCTTATTTCTGTGGAATCTGAGAACAGATATTTCGGATCCCTTTGAAGACTATAGGGCCAAAGGAAATATCCTCCGATAACAAAGAGAAAGACGCTTTCTGAGAAACTTCTTTGTGTTCTGTGAAATCATCTCACAGAGGTACAGCTTTCGCCTCAAGAAGCCTTTCGCTAAGACAGTTCTTGTGGAATTGGCAAAGTGATATTTGGAAGACCATAGAGGGCTATGGTGAAAATGGAAATATCCTCAGATGAAATCTGGAAAGAAGCTTTTTGAGAAACTGCTCTGTGACCTGTGACTTCCACTCACAGAGTTAAATCTGTATTTCGTGGATCTCCTTGCTAGCCTTATTTCATTGGAATCTGAGAACCGATATTTCGGATCCCTTTGAAGACTTTAGGGCCAAAGGAAATATTCTCCGATAACAAAGAGAAGGAAGCTTTCTGAGAAACTTCTTTGTGTTCTGTGAAATCATCTCACAGAGTTACAGCTTTCCCCTCCAGAAGCCTTTCGCTAAGACAGTTCTTGTGCAATTGGCAAAGTGATATTTGGAAGCCCATAGTGGGATATGGTGAAAAGGGAAATATCCTCAGATGAAATCTGGAAAGAAGCTTTCTGAGAAACTGCTTAGTGTTCTGTTCATTCATCTCACAGAGTTACATCTGTATTTCGTGGATCTCCTTGCCAGCCTTATTTCTGTGGAATCTGAGAACAGATATTTCGGATCCCTTTGAAGACTATAGGGCCAAAGGAAATATCTTCTGATAACAAAGAGAAAGAAGCTTTCTGAGAAACTTCTTTGTGTTCTGAGAAATCATCTCACAGAGTTACAGCTTTCCCCTCAAAAAGCCTTTCGCTAAGAGAGTTCTTGTGGAATTGGCAAAGTGATATTTGGAAGCCCATAGAGGGCTATGGTGAAAAAGGAAAGATCCTCAGATGAAATCTGGAAAGAAGCTTTCTGAGAAACTGCTCTGTGACGTGTGACTTCCACTCACAGAGTTACATCTGTATTTCGTGTATCTCTTTGCTAGCCTTATTTCTGTGGAATCTGAGAACAGATATTTCGGATCCCTTTGAAGACTATAGGGCCAAAGGAAATATCCTCCGATAACAAAGAGAAGGAAGCTTTCTGAGAAACTTCTTTGTGTTCTGTGAAATCATCTCACAGAGTTACAGCTTTCCCCTCCAGAAGCCTTTCGCTAAGACAGTTCTTGTGCAATTGGCAAAGTGATATTTGGAAGCCCATAGTGGGCTATGGTGAAAACGGAAATATCCTCAGATGAAATCTGGAAAGAAGCTTTCTGTGAAACTGCTTAGTGTTCTGTTCATTCATCTCACAGATTTACATCTGTATTTCATGGATCTCTTTGCTAGCCTTATTTCTGTGGAATCTGAGAACAGATATTTCGGAACCCTTTGAAGACTATAGGGCCAAAGGAAATATCCTCCGATAACAAAGAGAAAGAAGCTTTCTGAGAAACTTCTTTGTGTTCCGTGAAATCATCTCACAGAGTTACAGCTTTCCCCTCAAGAAGCCTTTCGCTAAGACAGTTCTTGTGGAATTTGCAAAGTGATATTTGGAAGCCCATAGAGTGCTATGGTGAAAAAGGAAATATCCTCAGATGAAATCGGGAAAGATGCTTTCTGAGAAACTGCTTAGTGTTCTGTTCCTTCATCTCACAGAGTTACATCAGTATTTCGTGGATCAATTTGCTAGCCTTATTTCTGTGGAATCTGAGAACAGATATTTCGGATCCCTTTGAAGACTATAGGGCCAAAGGAAATATCCTCCGATAACAAAGAGAAAGAAGCTTTCTGAGAAACTTCTTTGTGTTCTGTGAAATCATCTCACAGAGGTACAGCTTTCCCCTGAAGAAGCCTTTCGCTAAGACAGTTCTTGTGGAATTGGCAAAGTGATATTTGGAAGACCATAGAGGGCTATGGTGAAAAAGGAAATATCCTCAGATGAAATCTGGAAAGAAGCTTTTTGAGAAACTGCTCTGTGACCTGTGACTTCCACTCACAGAGTTACATCTGTATTTCGTGGATCTCCTTGCTAGCCTTATTTCTTTGGAATCTGAGAACCGATATTTCGGATCCCTTTGAAGACTATAGGTCCAAAGGAAATATTCTCCGATAACAAAGAGAAGGAAGCTTTCTGAGAAACTTCTTTGTGTTCTGTGAAATCATCTCACAGAGTTACAGCTTTCCCCTCCAGAAGCCTTTCGCTAAGACAGTTCTTGTGCAATTGGCAAAGTGATATTTGGAAGCCCATAGTGGGCTATGGTGAAAACGGAAATATCCTCAGATGAAATCGGGAAAGAAGCTTTCTGAGAAACTGCTTAGTGTTCTGTTCCTTCATCTCACAGAGTTACATCAGTATTTCGTGGATCTCTTTGCTAGCCTTATTTCTGTGGAATCTGAGAATAGATATTTCGGATCCCTTTGAAGACTATAGGGCCAAAGGAAATATCCTCCAATAACAAAAAGAAAGAAGCTTTCTGAGAAACTTCTTTGTGTTCTGTGAAATCATCTCACAGAGTTACAGCTTTCCCCTCAAGAAGCCTTTCGCTAAGACAGTTCTTATGGAATTGGCAAAGTGATATTTGGAAGCCCATAGAGGGCTATGGTGAAAAAGGAAATATCCTCAGATGAAATCTGGAAAGAAGCTTTTTGAGAAACTGCTGTGTGACGTGTGACTTCCACTCACAGAGTTACATCTGTATTTCGTGGCTCTCTTTGCTAGCCTTATTTCTGTGGAATCTGAGAACCGATATTTCGGATCCCTTTGAAGACTATAGGGCCAAAGGAAATATCCTCCGATAACAAAGAGAAGGAAGCTTTCTGAGAAACTTCTTTGTGTTCTGTGAAATCATCTCACAGAGTTACAGCTTTCCCCTCCAGAAGCCTTTCGCTAAGACAGTTCTTGTGCAATTGGCAAAGTGATATTTGGAAGCCCATATTGGGCTATGGTGAAAAGGGAAATATCCTCAGATGAAATCTGGAAAGAAGCTTTCTGAGAAACTGCTTAGTGTTCTGTTCATTCATCTCACAGAGTTACATCTGTATTTCGTGGATCTCTTTGCTAGCCTTATTTCTGTGGAATCTGAGAACAGATATTTCGGATCCCTTTGAAGACTATAGGGCCAAAGGAAATATCTTCCGATAACAAAGAGAAAGAAGCTTTCTGAGAAACTTCTTTGTGTTCTGCGAAATCATCTCACAGAGTTACAGCTTTCCCCTCAAGAAGCCTTTCGCTAAGACAGTTCTTGTGGAATTGGCAAAGTGATATTTGGAAGCCCATAGAGGGCTATGGTGAAAAAGGAAATATCCTCAGATGAAATCTGGAAAGAAGCTTTCTGAGACACTGCTCTGTAATGT
This sequence comes from Macaca mulatta, assembly GCF_049350105.2. Classification (NCBI taxonomy): domain Eukaryota; kingdom Metazoa; phylum Chordata; class Mammalia; order Primates; family Cercopithecidae; genus Macaca; species Macaca mulatta. The sequence goes on from NC_133413.1 coordinate 48,638,095, forward strand.
GTGACTTCCACTCACAGAGTTACATCTGTATTTCGTGGATCTCTTTGCTAGCCTTATTTCTGTGGAATATGAGAACAGATATTTCGGATCCCTTTGAAGACAATAGGGCCACAAGAAATATCCTCCGATAACAAAGAGAAAGAAGCTTTCTGAGAAACTTCTTTGTGTTCTGTGAAATCATCTCACAGAGTTACAGCTTTCCCCTCAAGAAGCCTTTCGCTAAGACAGTTCTTGTGGAATTGGCAAAGTGATATTTGGAAGCCCATAGAGGGCTATGGTGAAAAAGGAAATATCCTCAGATGAAATCGGGAAAGAAGCTTTCTGAGAAACTGCTCTGTGATGTGTGACTTCCACTCACAGAGTTACATCTGTATTTCGTGGATCTCTTTGCTAGCCTTATTTCTGTGGAATCTGAGAACAGATATTTCGGATCCCTTTGAAGACAATAGGGCCAAAGGAAATATCCTCCGATAACAAAGAGAAAGAAGCTTTCTGAGAAACTTCTTTGTGTTCTGTGAAATCATCTCACAGAGTTACAGCTTTCCCCTGAAGAAGCCTTTCCCTAAGATAGTTCTTGTGGAATTGGCAAAGTGATATTTGGAAGCCCATACACGGCTATGTTGAAAAAGGAAATATCCTCAGATGAAATCTGGAAAGAAGCTTTCTGAGAAACTGCTCTGTGATGTGTGACTTCCACTCACAGGGTTACATCTGTATTTCGTGGTCTCTTTGCTAGCCTTATTTCTGCGGAATCTGAGAACAGATATTTCGGATCCCTTTGAAGACTATAGGGCCAAAGGAAATATCCTCCGATAACAAAGAGAAAGAAGCTTTCTGAGAAACTTCTTTGTGTTCTGTGAAATCATCTCACAGAGTTACAGCTTTCCCCTCAAGAAGCCTTTCGCTAAGACAGTTCTTGTGGAATTGGCAAAGTGATATTTGGAAGCCCATAGCGGGCTATGGTGAAAAAGGAAATATCCTCAGATGAAATCTGGAAAGAAGCTTTTTGAGAAACTGCTCTGTGACGTGTGACTTCCACTCACAGAGTTACATCTGTATATCGTGGATCTCTTTGCTAGCCTTATTTCTGTGGAATCTGAGAACCGATATTTCGGATCCCTTTGAAGTTTATAGGGCCAAAGGAAATATCCTCCGATAACAAAGAGAAGGAAGCTTTCTGAGAAACTTCTTTGTGTTCTGTGAAATCATCTCACAGAGTTACAACTTTCCCCTCAAGAAGCCTTTCGCTAAGACAGTTCTTGTGCAATTGGCAAAGTGATATTTGGAAGCCCATAGTTGGCTATGGTGAAAACGGAAATATCCTCAGATGAAATCTGGAAAGAAGCTTTCTGAGAAACTGCTTAGTGTTCTGTTCATTCATCTCACAGAGTTACATCTGTATTTCGTGGATCTCTTTGCTAGCCTTATTTCTGTGGAATCTGAGAACAGATATTTCGTATCCCTTTGAAGACTATAGGGCCAAAGGAAATATCCTCCGAAAGCAAAGAGAAAGAAGCTTTCTGAGAAACTTCTTTGTGTTCTGTGAAATCATCTCACAGATTTACAGCTTTCCCCTCAAGAAGCCTTTCGCTAAGACAGTTCTTGTGGAATTGGCAAAGTGATATTTGGAAGCCCCTAGAGGGCTATGGTGAAAAAGGAAAGATCCTCAGATGAAATCTGGAAAGAAGCTTTCTGAGAAACTGCTCTGTGACGTGTGACTTCCACTCACAGAGTTACATCTGTATTTCGTGGATCTCTTTGCTAGCCTTATTTCTGTGGAATCTGAGAACAGATATTTCGGATCCCTTTGAAGACTATAGGGCCAAAGGAAATATCCTCCGATAACAAAGAGAAGGAAGCTTTCTGAGAAACTTCTTTGTGTTCTGTGAAATCATCTCACAGAGTTACAGCTTTCCCCTCAAGAAGCCTTTCGCTAAGACAGTTCTTGTGCAATTGGCAAAGTGATATTTGGAAGCCCATAGTGGGCTATGCTGAAAACGGAAATATCCTCAGATGAAATCTGGAAAGAAGCTTTCTGAGAAACTGTTTAGTGTTCTGTTCATTCATCTCACAGAGTTACATCTGTATTTCGTGGATCTCTTTGCTAGCCTTATTTCTGTGGAATCTGAGAACAGATATTTCAGATCCCTTTGAAGACTATAGGGCCAAAGGAAATATCCTCCGATAACAAAGAGAAAGAAGCTTTCTGAGAAACTTCTTGGTGTTCCGAGAAATCATCTCACAGAGTTACAGCTTTCCCCTCAAGAATCCTTTCGCTAAGACAGTTCTTGTGGAATTGGCAAAGTGATATTTGGAAGCCCATAGAGGGCTATGGTGAAAAAGGAAATATCCTCAGATGAAATCGGGAAAGAAGATTTCTGAGAAACTGCTTAGTGTTCTGTTCCTTCATCTCACAGAGTTACATCAGTATTTCGTGGATCAATTTGCTAGCCTTATTTCTGTGGAATCTGAGAACAGATATTTCGGATCCCTTTGAAGACTATAGGGCCAAAGGAAATATTCTCCGATAACAAAGAGAAAGAAGCTTTCTGAGAAACTTCTTTGTGTTCTGTGAAATCATCTCATAGAGGTTCAGCTTTCCCCTCAAGAGGCCTTTCGCTAAGACAGTTCTTGTGGAATTGGCAAAGTGATATTTGGAAGACCATAGAGGGCTATGGTGAAAAAGGAAATATCCTCACATGAAATCTGGAAAGAAGCTTTTTGAGAAACTGCTCTGTGACCTGTGACTTCCACTCACAGAGTTACACCTGTATTTCGTGGATCTCCTTGCTAGCCTTATTTCTTTGGAATCTGAGAACCGATATTTCGGATCCCTTTGAAGACTATAGGGCCAAAGGAAATATTCTCCAATCACAAAGAGAAGGAAGCTTTCTGAGAAACTTCTTTGTGTTCTGTGAAATCATCTCACAGAGTTACAGCTTTCCCCTCAAGAAGCCTTACGCTAAGACAGTTCTTGTGCAATTGGATATGTGATATTTGGAAGCCCGTAGTGGGCTATGGTGCTAACAGAAATATCCTCAGATGAAATCGGGAAAGAAGCTTTCTGAGAAACTGATTAGTGTTCTGTTCCTTCATCTCACAGAGTTACATCAGTATTTCGTGGATCTCTTTGCTAGCCTTATTTCTGTGGAATCTGAGAATAGATATTTCGGATCCCTTTGAAGACTATAGGGCCAAAGGAAATATCCTCCAATAACAAAAAGAAAGAAGCTTTCTGAGAAACTTCTTTGTGTTCTGTGAAATCATCTCACAGAGTTACAGCTTTCCCCTCTAGAAGCCTTTCGCTAAGACAGTTCTTGTGGAATTGGCAAAGTGATATTTGGAAGCCCATAGAGGGCTATGGTGAAAAAGGAAATATCCTCAGATGAAATCTGGAAAGAAGCTTTTTGAGAAACTGCTCTGTGACGTGTGACTTCCACTCACAGAGTTACATCTGTATTTCGTGGATCTCCTTGCTAGCCTTATTTCTTTGGAATCTGAGAACCGATATTTCGGATCCCTTTGAAGACTATAGGGCCAAAGGAAATATCCTCCGATAACAAAGAGAAAGAAGCTTTCTGAGAAACTTCTTTGTGTTCTGCGAAATCATCTCACAGAGTTACAGCTTTCCCCTCAAGAAGCCTTTCGCTAAGACAGTTCTTGTGGCATTGGCAAAGTGATATTTGGAAGCCCTTTGAGGGCTAGTGTGAAAAAGGAAATATCCTAAGATGAAATTTGGAAAGAAGCTTTCTGAGAAACTGCTTAGTGTTCTGTTCATTCATCTCACAGAGTTACATCTGTATGTCGTGGATCTCTTTGCTAGCCTTATTTCTGTGGAATCAGAAAACAGATATTTCGGATCCCTTTGAAGACTATAGGGCCAAAGGAAATATCCTCCGATAACAAAGAGAAGGAAGCTTTCTGAGAAACTTCTTTGTGTTCTGTGAAATCATCTCACAGAGTTACAGCTTTCCCCTCCAGAAGCCTTTCGCTAAGACAGTTCTTGTGCAATTGGCAAAGTGATATTTGGAAGCCCATAGTGGGCTATGGTGAAAACGGAAATATCCTCAGATGAAATCTGGAAAGAGGCTTTCTGAGAAACTGCTTAGTGTTCTGTGCATTCATCTCACAGAGTTACATCTGTATTTCGTGGATCTCTTTGCTAGCCTTATTTCTGTGGAATCTGAGAACAGATATTTCGGATCCCTTTGAAGACTATAGGGCCAAAGGAAATATCCTCCGATAACAAAGAGAAAGAAGCTTTCTGAGAAACTTCTTTGTGTTCTGCGAAATCATCTCACAGAGTTACAGCTTTCCCCTCAAGAAGCCTTTCGCTAAGACAGTTCTTGTGGAATTGGCAAAGTGATATTTGGAAGCCCTTCGTGGGCTAGTGTGAAAAAGGAAATATCCTCAGATGAAATCTGGAAAGAAGCTTTCTGAGAAACTGCTTAGTGTTCTGTTCATTCGTCTCACAGAGTTACATCTGTATTTCGTGGATCTCTTTGCTAGCCTTATTTCTGTGGAATCTGAGAATAGATATTTCGGATCCCTTTGAAGACTATAGGGCCAAAGGAAATATCCTCCGATAACAAAGAGAAAGAAGCTTTCTGAGAAACTTCTTTGTGTTCTGTGAAATCATCTCACAGATTTACAGCTTACCCCTCAAGAAGCCTTTCGCTAAGACAGTTCTTGTGGAATTGGCAAAGTGATATTTGGAAGCCCATAGAGGGCTATGGTGAAAAAGGAAAGATCCTCAGATGAAATCTGGAAAGAAGATTTCTGAGAAACTGCTCTGTGACGTGTGACTTCCACTCACAGAGTTACATCTGTATTTCGTGGATCTCTTTGCTAGCCTTATTTCTGTGGAATCGGAGAACAGATATTTCGGATCCCTTTGAAGACTATAGGGCCAAATTAAATATCCTCCGATAACAAAGAGAAGGAAGCTTTCTGAGAAACTTCTTTTTGTTCTGTGAAATCATCTCACAGAGTTACAGCTTTCCCCTCCAGAAGCCTTTCGCTAAGACAGTTCTTGTGCAATTGGCAAAGTGATATTTGGAAGCCCCTAATGGGCTATGGTGAAAACGGAAATATCCTCAGATGAAATCTGGAAAGAAGCTTTCTGAGAAACTGCTTAGTGTTCTGTTCATTCATCTCACAGAGTTACATCTGTATTTCGTGGATCTCTTTGCTAGCCTTATTTCTGTGGAATCTGAGAACAGATATTTCGGATCCCTTTGAAGACTATAGGGCCAAAGGAAATATCCTCCGATAGCAAAGAGAAAGAAGCTTTCTGAGAAAGTTCTTTGTGTTCTGTGAAATCATCTCACAGAGTTACAGCTTTCCCCTCAAGAAGCCTTTCGCTAAGACAGTTCTTGTGGAATTGGCAAAGTGATATTTGGAAGCCCATAGAGGGCTATGGTGAAAACGGAAATATCCTCAGATGAAATCGGGAAAGAAGCTTTCGGAGAAACTGCTTAGTGTTCTGTTCCTTCATCTCACAGAGTTACATCTGTATTTTGTGGATCTCTATGCCAGCCATATTTCTGTGGTATCTGAGAACAGATATTTCAGATCCCTTTGAAGACTATAGGGCCAAAGGAAGTATCCTCCGATAACAAAGAGAAAGAAGCTTTCTGAGATACTTCTTTGTGTTCTGTGAAATCATCTCACAGAGGTACAGCTTTCCCCTCAAGAAGCCTTTCGATAAGACAGTTCTTGTGGAATTTGCAAAGTGATATTTGGAAGACCATAGAGGGCTATGGTGATAAAGGAAGTATCCTCAGATGAAATCTGGAAAGAAGCTTTTTGAGAAACTGCTCAGTGACCTGTGACTTCCACTCACAGAGTTGCATCTGTATTTCGTGGATCTCCTTGCTAGCCTTATTTCTTTGGAATCTGAGAACCGATATTTCGGATCCCTTTGAAGACTATAGGGCCAAAGGAAATATTCTCCGATAACAAAGAGAAGGAAGCTTTCTGAGAAACTCCTTTGTGTTCTGTGAAATCATCTCACAGAGTTACAGCTTTCCCCTCCAGAAGCCTTTCGCTAAGACAGTTCTTGTGGAATTGGCAAAGTGATATTTGGAAGCCCATAGAGGGCTATGGTGAAAAAGGAAATATCCTCAGATGAAATCTGGAAAGAAGCTTTCTGAGAAACTGCTCTGTAATGTGTGACTTCCACTCACAGAGTTACATCTGTATTTCGTGGATCTCTTTGCTAGCCTTATTTCTGTGGAATATGAGAACAGATATTTCGGATCCCTTTGAAGACAATAGGGCCACAAGAAATATCCTCCGATAACAAAGAGAAAGAAGCTTTCTGAGAAACTTCTTTGTGTTCTGTGAAATCATCTCACAGAGTTACAGCTTTCCCCTGAAGAAGCCTTTCCCTAAGATAGTTCTTGTGGAATTGGCAAAGTGATATTTGGAAGCCCATACAGGGCTATGTTGAAAAAGGAAATATCCTCAGATGAAATCTGGAAAGAAGCTTTCTGAGAAACTGCTCTGTGATGTGTGACTTCCACTCACAGGGTTACATCTGTATTTCGTGGTCTCTTTGCTAGCCTTATTTCTGCGGAATCTGAGAACAGATATTTCGGATCCCTTTGAAGACTATAGGGCCAAAGGAAATATCCTCCGATAACAAAGAGAAAGAAGCTTTCTGAGAAACTTCTTTGTGTTCTGTGAAATCATCTCACAGAGTTACAGCTTTCCCCTCAAGAAGCCTTTCGCTAAGACAGTTCTTGTGGAATTGGCAAAGTGATATTTGGAAGCCCATAGCGGGCTATGGTGAAAAAGGAAATATCCTCAGATGAAATCTGGAAAGAAGCTTTTTGAGAAACTGCTCTGTGACGTGTGACTTCCACTCACAGAGTTACATCTGTATATCGTGGATCTCTTTGCTAGCCTTATTTCTGTGGAATCTGAGAACCGATATTTCGGATCCCTTTGAAGTTTATAGGGCCAAAGGAAATATCCTCCGATAACAAAGAGAAGGAAGCTTTCTGAGAAACTTCTTTGTGTTCTGTGAAATCATCTCACAGAGTTACAACTTTCCCCTCAAGAAGCCTTTCGCTAAGACAGTTCTTGTGCAATTGGCAAAGTGATATTTGGAAGCCCATAGTTGGCTATGGTGAAAACGGAAATATCCTCAGATGAAATCTGGAAAGAAGCTTTCTGAGAAACTGCTTAGTGTTCTGTTCATTCATCTCACAGAGTTACATCTGTATTTCGTGGATCTCTTTGCTAGCCTTATTTCTGTGGAATCTGAGAACAGATATTTCGTATCCCTTTGAAGACTATAGGGCCAAAGGAAATATCCTCCGAAAGCAAAGAGAAAGAAGCTTTCTGAGAAACTTCTTTGTGTTCTGTGAAATCATCTCACAGATTTACAGCTTTCCCCTCAAGAAGCCTTTCGCTAAGACAGTTCTTGTGGAATTGGCAAAGTGATATTTGGAAGCCCCTAGAGGGCTATGGTGAAAAAGGAAAGATCCTCAGATGAAATCTGGAAAGAAGCTTTCTGAGAAACTGCTCTGTGACGTGTGACTTCCACTCACAGAGTTACATCTGTATTTCGTGGATCTCTTTGCTAGCCTTATTTCTGTGGAATCTGAGAACAGATATTTCGGATCCCTTTGAAGACTATAGGGCCAAAGGAAATATCCTCCGATAACAAAGAGAAGGAAGCTTTCTGAGAAAGTTCTTTGTGTTCTGTGAAATCATCTCACAGAGTTACAGCTTTCCCCTCAAGAAGCCTTTCGCTAAGACAGTTCTTGTGCAATTGGCAAAGTGATATTTGGAAGCCCATAGTGGGCTATGCTGAAAACGGAAATATCCTCAGATGAAATCTGGAAAGAAGCTTTCTGAGAAACTGTTTAGTGTTCTGTTCATTCATCTCACAGAGTTACATCTGTATTTCGTGGATCTCTTTGCTAGCCTTATTTCTGTGGAATCTGAGAACAGATATTTCAGATCCCTTTGAAGACTATAGGGCCAAAGGAAATATCCTCCGATAACAAAGAGAAAGAAGCTTTCTGAGAAACTTCTTGGTGTTCCGAGAAATCATCTCACAGAGTTACAGCTTTCCCCTCAAGAATCCTTTCGCTAAGACAGTTCTTGTGGAATTGGCAAAGTGATATTTGGAAGCCCATAGAGGGCTATGGTGAAAAAGGAAATATCCTCAGATGAAATCGGGAAAGAAGATTTCTGAGAAACTGCTTAGTGTTCTGTTCCTTCATCTCACAGAGTTACATCAGTATTTCGTGGATCAATTTGCTAGCCTTATTTCTGTGGAATCTGAGAACAGATATTTCGGATCCCTTTGAAGACTATAGGGCCAAAGGAAATATTCTCCGATAACAAAGAGAAAGAAGCTTTCTGAGAAACTTCTTTGTGTTCTGTGAAATCATCTCATAGAGGTTCAGCTTTCCCCTCAAGAGGCCTTTCGCTAAGACAGTTCTTGTGGAATTGGCAAAGTGATATTTGGAAGACCATAGAGGGCTATGGTGAAAAAGGAAATATCCTCACATGAAATCTGGAAAGAAGCTTTTTGAGAAACTGCTCTGTGACCTGTGACTTCCACTCACAGAGTTACACCTGTATTTCGTGGATCTCCTTGCTAGCCTTATTTCTTTGGAATCTGAGAACCGATATTTCGGATCCCTTTGAAGACTATAGGGCCAAAGGAAATATTCTCCAATCACAAAGAGAAGGAAGCTTTCTGAGAAACTTCTTTGTGTTCTGTGAAATCATCTCACAGAGTTACAGCTTTCCCCTCAAGAAGCCTTACGCTAAGACAGTTCTTGTGCAATTGGATATGTGATATTTGGAAGCCCGTAGTGGGCTATGGTGCTAACGGAAATATCCTCAGATGAAATCGGGAAAGAAGCTTTCTGAGAAACTGATTAGTGTTCTGTTCCTTCATCTCACAGAGTTACATCAGTATTTCGTGGATCTCTTTGCTAGCCTTATTTCTGTGGAATCTGAGAATAGATATTTCGGATCCCTTTGAAGACTATAGGGCCAAAGGAAATATCCTCCAATAACAAAAAGAAAGAAGCTTTCTGAGAAACTTCTTTGTGTTCTGTGAAATCATCTCACAGAGTTACAGCTTTCCCCTCTAGAAGCCTTTCGCTAAGACAGTTCTTGTGGAATTGGCAAAGTGATATTTGGAAGCCCATAGAGGGCTATGGTGAAAAAGGAAATATCCTCAGATGAAATCTGGAAAGAAGCTTTTTGAGAAACTGCTCTGTGACGTGTGACTTCCACTCACAGAGTTACATCTGTATTTCGTGTATCTCTTTGCTAGCCTTATTTCTGTGGAATCTGAGAACCGATATTTCGGATCCCTTTGAAGACTATAGGGCCAAAGGAAATATCTTCCGATAACAAAGAGAAGGAAGCTTTCTGAGAAACTTCTTTGTGTTCTGTGAAATCATCTCACAGAGTTACAGCTTTCCCCTCCGGAAGCCTTTCGCTAAGACAGTTCTTCTGCAATTGGCAAAGTGATATTTGGAAGCCCACAGTGGGCTATGGTGAAAAGGGAAATATCCTCAGATGAAATCTGGAAAGAAGCTTTCTGAGAAACTGCTTAGTGTTCTGTTCATTCATCTCACATAGTTACATCTGTATTTCCTGGATCTCTTTGCTAGCCTTATTTCTGTGGAATCTGAGAACAGATATTTCGGATCCCTTTGAAGACAATAGGGCCAAAGGAAATATCCTCCGATAACAAAGAGAAAGAAGCTTTCTGAGAAACTTCTTTGTGTTCTGTGAAATCATCTCACAGAGTTACAGCTTTCCCCTCAAGAAGCCTTTCGCTAAGACAGTTCTTGTGGAATTGGCAAAGTGATATTTGGAAGCCCATAGAGGGCTATGGTGAAAACGGAAATATCCTCAGATGAAATCGGGAAAGAAGCTTTCGGAGAAACTGCTTAGTGTTCTGTTCCTTCATCTCACAGAGTTACATCTGTATTTTGTGGATCTCTATGCCAGCCATATTTCTGTGGTATCTGAGAACAGATATTTCAGATCCCTTTGAAGACTATAGGGCCAAAGGAAGTATCCTCCGATAACAAAGAGAAAGAAGCTTTCTGAGATACTTCTTTGTGTTCTGTGAAATCATCTCACAGAGGTACAGCTTTCCCCTCAAGAAGCCTTTCGATAAGACAGTTCTTGTGGAATTTGCAAAGTGATATTTGGAAGACCATAGAGGGCTATGGTGAAAAAGGAAGTATCCTCAGATGAAATCTGGAAAGAAGCTTTTTGAGAAACTGCTCAGTGACCTGTGACTTCCACTCACAGAGTTGCATCTGTATTTCGTGGATCTCCTTGCTAGCCTTATTTCTTTGGAATCTGAGAACCGATATTTCGGATCCCTTTGAAGACTATAGGGCCAAAGGAAATATTCTCCGATAACAAAGAGAAGGAAGCTTTCTGAGAAACTCCTTTGTGTTCTGTGAAATCATCTCACAGAGTTACAGCTTTCCCCTCCAGAAGCCTTTCGCTAAGACAGTTCTTCTGCAATTGGAAATGTGATATTTGGAAGCCCATAGTGGGCTATGGTGAAAACGGAAATATCCTCAGATGAAATCGGGAAAGAAGCTTTCTGAGAAACTGCTTAGTGTTCTGTTCATTCATCTCACAGAGTTATATCTGTATTTCGTGGATCTCTTTGCTAGCCTTATTTCTGTGGAATCTGAGAACAGATATTTCAGATCCCTTTGAAGACTATAGGGCCAAAGGAAATATCCTCCGATAGCAAAGGGAAAGAAGCTTTCTGAGAAAGTTCTTTGTGTTCTGTGAAATTATCTCACAGAGTTACAGCTTTCCCCTCAAGAAGCCTTTCGGTAAGACAGTTCTTGTGGAATTGGCAAAGTGATATTTGGAAGCCCAAAGAGGGCTATGGTGAAAAAGGAAATATCCTCAGATGAAATCGGGAAAGAAGCTTTCTGAGAAACTGCTTAGTGTTCTGTTCCTTCATCTCACAGATTTACATCTGTATTTCATGGATGTCTTTGCTAGCCTTATTTCTGTGGAATCTGAGAACAGATATTTCGGATCCCTTTGAAGACTATAGGGCCAAAGGAAATATCCTCCGATAACAAAGAGAAAGAAGCTTTCTGAGAAACTACTTTGTGTTCGGCGAAATCATCTCACAGAGTTACAGCTTTCCCCTCAAAAAGCCTTTCGCTAAGACAGTTCTTGTGGAATTGGCAAAGTGATATTTGGAAGCCCATAGAGGGCTATGGTGAAAAAGGAAATATCCTCAGATGAAATCTGGAAAGAAGCTTTCTGAGAAACTGCTCTGTGATGTGTGACTTCCACTCACAGAGTTACATCTGTATTTCGTGGATCTCTTTGCTAGCCTTATTTCTGTGGAATCTGAGAACAGATATTTCGGATCCCTTTGAAGACTATAGGGCCAAAGGAAATATCCTCCGATAACAAAGAGAAAGAAGCTTTCTGAGAAACTTCTTTGTGTTCTGCGAAATCATCTCACAGAGTTACAGCTTTCCCATCAAGAAGCCTTTCGCTAAGACAGTTCTTGTGGAATTGGCAAAGTGATATTTGGAAGCCCTTCGAGGGCTAGTGTGAAAAAGGAAATATCCTCAGATGAAATCTGGAAAGAAGCTTTCTGAGAAACTGCTTAGTGTTCTGTTCATTCATCTCACAGAGTTACATCTGTATTTCGTGGATCTCTTTGCTAGCCTTATTTCTGTGGAATCTGAGAACAGATATTTCGGATCCCTTTGAAGACTATAGGGCCAAAGGAAATATCCTCCGATAACAAAGAGAAAGAAGCTTTCTGAGAAACTTCTTTGTGTTCTGTGAAATCATCTCACAGATTTACAGCTTACCCCTCAAGAAGCCTTTCGCTAAGACAGTTCTTGTGGAATTGGCAAAGTGATATTTGGAAGCCCATAGAGGGCTATGGTGAAAAAGGAAAGATCCTCAGATGAAATCTGGAAAGAAGATTTCTGAGAAACTGCTCTGTGACGTGTGACTTCCACTCACAGAGTTACATCTGTATTTCGTGGATCTCTTTGCTAGCCTTATTTCTGTGGAATCGGAGAACAGATATTTCGGATCCCTTGGAAGACTATAGGGCCAAAGGATATATCCTCCGATAACAAAGAGAAGGAAGCTTTCTGAGAAACTTCTTTGTGTTCTGTGAAATCATCTCACAGAGTTACAGCTTTCCCCTCCAGAAGCCTTTCGCTAAGACAGTTCTTGTGCAATTGGCAAAGTGATATTTGGAAGCCCATAGTGGGCTATGGTGAAAACGGAAATATCCTCAGATGAAATCTGGAAAGAAGCTTTCTGAGAAACTGCTTAGTGTTCTGTTCATTCATCTCACAGAGTTACATCTGTATTTCGTGGATCTCTTTGCTAGCCTTATTTCTGTGGAATCTGAGAACAGATATTTCGGATCCCTTTGAAGACTATAGGGCCAAAGGAAATATCCTCCGATAGCAAAGAGAAAGAAGCTTTCTGAGAAAGTTCTTTGTGTTCTGTGAAATCATCTCACAGAGTTACAGCTATACCCTCAAGAAGCCTTTCGCTAAGACAGTTCTTGTGGAATTGGCAAAGTGATATTTGGAAGCCCATAGAGGGCTATGGTGAAAAAGGAAATATCCTCAGATGAAATCGGGAAAGAAGCTTACGGAGAAACTGCTTAGTGTTCTGTTCCTTCATCTCACAGAGTTACATCTGTATTTTGTGGATCTCTATGCCAGCCATATTTCTGTGGAATCTGAGAACAGATATTTCAGATCCCTTTGAAGACTATAGGGCCAAAGGAAATATCCTCCGATAACAAAGAGAAAGAAGCTTTCTGAGAAACTTCTTTGTGTTCTGTGAAATCATCTCACAGAGGTACAGCTTTCCCCTCAAGAAGCCTTTCGATAAGACAGTTCTTGTGGAATTTGCAAAGTGATATTTGGAAGACCATAGAGGGCTATGGTGAAAAAGGAAGTATCCTCAGATGAAATCTGGAAAGAAGCTTTTTGAGAAACTGCTCAGTGACCTGTGACTTCCACTCACAGAGTTGCATCTGTATTTCGTGGATCTCCTTGCTAGCCTTATTTCTTTGGAATCTGAGAACCGATATTTCGGATCCCTTTGAAGACTATAGGGCCAAAGGAAATATTCTCCGATAACAAAGAGAAGGAAGCTTTCTGAGAAACTCCTTTGTGTTCTGTGAAATCATCTCACAGAGTTACAGCTTTCCCCTCCAGAAGCCTTTCGCTAAGACAGTTCTTCTGCAATTGGAAATGTGATATTTGGAAGCCCATAGTGGGCTATGGTGAAAACGGAAATATCCTCAGATGAAATCGGGAAAGAAGCTTTCTGAGAAACTGCTTAGTGTTCTGTTCCTTCATCTCACAGAGTTACATCAGTATTTCGTGGATCTCTTTGCTAGCCTTATTTCTGTGGAATCTGAGAATAGATATTTCGGATCCCTTTGAAGACTATAGTGCCAAAGGAAATATCCTCCAATAACAAAAAGAAAGAAGCTTTCTGAGAAACTTCTTTGTGTTCTGTGAAATCATCTCACAGAGTTACAGCTTTCCCCGCCAGAAGCCTTTCGCTAAGACAGTTCTTGTGGAATTGGCAAAGTGATATTTGGAAGCCCATAGAGGGCTACGGTGAAAAAGGAAATATCCTCAGATGAAATCGGGAAAGAAGCTTTCTAAGAAACTGCTCTGTGACGTGTGACTTCCACTCACAGAGTTACATCTGTATTTCGTGGATCTCTTTGCTAGCCTTATTTCTGTGGAATCTGAGAACAGATATTTCGGATCCCTTTGAAGACTATAGGGCCAAAGGAAATATCCTCCGATAACAAAGAGAAGGAAGCTTTCTGAGAAACTTCTTTGTGTTCTGTGAAATCATCTCACAGAGTTACAGCTTTCCCCTCCAGAAGACTTTCGCTAAGACAGTTCTTGTGCAATTGGCAAAGTGATATTTGGAAGCACATAGTGGGCTATGGTGAAAACGGAAATATCCTCAGATGAAATCGGGAAAGAAGCTTTCTGAGAAACTGCTTAGTGTTCTGTTCATTCATCTCACAGAGTTACATCTGTATTTCGTGGATCTCTTTGCTAGCCTTATTTCTGTGGAATCTGAGAACAGATATTTCGGATCCCTTTGAAGACTATAGGGCCAAAGGAAATATCCTCCGATAGCAAAGGGAAAGAAGCTTTCTGAGAAAGTTCTTTGTGTTCTGTGAAATTATCTCACAGAGTTACAGCTTTCCCCTCAAGAAGCCTTTCGCTAAGACAGTTCTTGTGGAATTGGCAAAGTGATATTTGGAAGCCCGTAGAGGGCTATGGTGAAAAAGGAAATATCCTCAGATGAAATCTGGAAAGAAGCTTTCTGAGAAACTGCTCTGTGATGTGTGACTTCCACTCACAGAGTTACATCTGTATTTCGTGGATCTCTTTGCTAGCCTTATTTCTGTGGAATCTGAGAACAGATATTTCGGATCCCTTTGAAGACTATAGGGCCAAAGGAAACATCCTCCGATAACAAAGACAAAGAAGCTTTCTGAGAAACTTCTTTGTGTTCTGTGAAATCATCTCACAGAGTTACAGCTTTCCCCTCAAGAAGCCTTTCGCTAAGACTGTTCTTGTGGAATTGGCAAAGTGATATTTGGAAGCCCATAGAGGGCTATGGTGAAAAAGGAAATATCCTCAGATGAAATCGGGAAAGAAGCTTTCTGAGAAACTGCTCTGTAATGTGTGACTTCCACTCACAGAGTTACATCTGTATTTCGTGGATCTCTTTGCTAGCCTTATTTCTGTGGAATCTGAGAACAGATATTTCGGATCCCTTTGAAGACAATAGGGCCAAAGGAAATATCCTCCGATAACAAAGAGAAAGAAGCTTTCTGAGAAACTTCTTTGTGTTCTGTGAAATCATCTCACAGAGTTACAGCTTTCCCCTCAAAAAGCCTTTCGCTAAGACAGTTCTTGTGGAATTGGCAAAGTGATATTTGGAAGCCCTTTGAGGGCTAGTGTGAAAAAGGAAATATCCTCAGATGAAATTTGGAAAGAAGCTTTCTGAGAAACTGCTTAGTGTTCTGTTCATTCATCTCACAGAGTTACATCTGTATTTCGTGGATCTCTTTGCTAGCCTTATTTCTGTGGAATCAGAAAACAGATAATTCGGATCCCTTTGAAGACTATAGGGCCAAAGGAAATATCCTCCGATAACAAAGAGAAAGAAGCTTTCTGAGAAACTTCTTTGTGTACTGTGAAATCATCTCACAGTTTTACAGCCTTCCCCTCAAGTAGCCTTTCGCTAAGACAGTTCTTGTGGAATTGGCAAAGTGATATTTGGAAGCCCATAGAAGGCTATGGTGAAAAAGGAAATATCCTCAGATGAAATCTGGAAAGAAGCTTTCTGAGAAACTGCTTAGTGTTCTGTTCATTCATCTCACAGAGTTACATCTGTATTTCGTGGATCTCTTTGCTAGCCTTATTTCTGTGGAATCTGAGAACAGATATTTCGGATCCCTTTGAAGACTATAGGGCCAAAGGAAATATCCTCCGATAACAAAGAGAAAGAAGCTTTCTGAGAAACTTCTTTGTGTTCTGTGAAATCATCTCACAGATTTACAGCTTACCCCTCAAGAAGCCTTTCGCTAAGACAGTTCTTGTGGAATTGGCAAAGTGATATTTGGAAGCCCATAGAGGGCTATGGTGAAAAAGGAAAGATCCTCAGATGAAATCTGGAAAGAAGATTTCTGAGAAACTGCTCTGTGACGTGTGACTTCCACTCACAGAGTTACATCTGTATTTCGTGGATCTCTTTGCTAGCCTTATTTCTGTGGAATCGGAGAACAGATATTTCGGATCCCTTTGAAGACTATAGGGCCAAAGGATATATCCTCCGATAACAAAGAGAAGGAAGCTTTCTGAGAAACTTCTTTGTGTTCTGTGAAATCATCTCACAGAGTTACAGCTTTCCCCTCCAGAAGCCTTTCGCTAAGACAGTTCTTGTGCAATTGGCAAAGTGATATTTGGAAGCCCATAGTGGGCTATGGTGAAAACGGAAATATCCTCAGATGAAATCTGGAAAGAAGCTTTCTGAGAAACTGCTTAGTGTTCTGTTCATTCATCTCACAGAGTTACATCTGTATGTCGTGGATCTCTTTGCTAGCCTTATTTCTGTGGAATCTGAGAACAGATATTTCGGATCCCTTTGAAGACTATAGGGCCAAAGGAAATATCCTCCGATAGCAAAGAGAAAGAAGCTTTCTGAGAAAGTTCTTTGTGTTCTGTGAAATCATCTCACAGAGTTACAGCTATACCCTCAAGAAGCCTTTCGCTAAGACAGTTCTTGTGGAATTGGCAAAGTGATATTTGGAAGCCCATAGAGGGCTATGGTGAAAAAGGAAATATCCTCAGATGAAATCGGGAAAGAAGCTTTCGGAGAAACTGCTTAGTGTTCTGTTCCTTCATCTCACAGAGTTACATCTGTATTTTGTGGATCTCTATGCCAGCCATATTTCTGTGGAATCTGAGAACAGATATTTCAGATCCCTTTGAAGACTATAGGGCCAAAGGAAATATCCTCCGATAACAAAGAGAAAGAAGCTTTCTGAGAAACTTCTTTGTGTTCTGTGAAATCATCTCACAGAGGTACAGCTTTCCCCTCAAGAAGCCTTTCGATAAGACAGTTCTTGTGGAATTTGCAAAGTGATATTTGGAAGACCATAGAGGGCTATGGTGAAAAAGGAAGTATCCTCAGATGAAATCTGGAAAGAAGCTTTTTGAGAAACTGCTCAGTGACCTGTGACTTCCACTCACAGAGTTGCATCTGTATTTCGTGGATCTCCTTGCTAGCCTTATTTCTTTGGAATCTGAGAACCGATATTTCGGATCCCTTTGAAGACTATAGGGCCAAAGGAAATATTCTCCGATAACAAAGAGAAGGAAGCTTTCTGAGAAACTCCTTTGTGTTCTGTGAAATCATCTCACAGAGTTACAGCTTTCCCCTCCAGAAGCCTTTCGCTAAGACAGTTCTTGTGCAATTGGAAATGTGATATTTGGAAGCCCATAGTGGGCTATGGTGAAAACGGAAATATCCTCAGATGAAATCGGGAAAGAAGCTTTCTGAGAAACTGCTTAGTGTTCTGTTCCTTCATCTCACAGAGTTACATCAGTATTTCGTGGATCTCTTTGCTAGCCTTATTTCTGTGGAATCTGAGAATAGATATTTCGGATCCCTTTGAAGACTATAGTGCCAAAGGAAATATCCTCCAATAACAAAAAGAAAGAAGCTTTCTGAGAAACTTCTTTGTGTTCTGTGAAATCATGTCACAGAGTTACAGCTTTCCCCGCCAGAAGCCTTTCGCTAAGACAGTTCTTGTGGAATTGGCAAAGTGATATTTGGAAGCCCATAGAGGGCTACGGTGAAAAAGGAAATATCCTCAGATGAAATCGGGAAAGAAGCTTTCTAAGAAACTGCTCTGTGACGTGTGACTTCCACTCACAGAGTTACATCTGTATTTCGTGGATCTCTTTGCTAGCCTTATTTCTGTGGAATCTGAGAACAGATATTTCGGATCCCTTTGAAGACTATAGGGCCAAAGGAAATATCCTCCGATAACAAAGAGAAGGAAGCTTTCTGAGAAACTTCTTTGTGTTCTGTGAAATCATCTCACAGAGTTACAGCTTTCCCCTCCAGAAGACTTTCGCTAAGACAGTTCTTGTGCAATTGGCAAAGTGATATTTGGAAGCACATAGTGGGCTATGGTGAAATCGGAAATATCCTCAGATGAAATCGGGAAAAAAGCTTTCTGAGAAACTGCTTAGTGTTCTGTTCATTCATCTCACAGAGTTACATCTGTATTTCGTGGATCTCTTTGCTAGCCTTATTTCTGTGGAATCTGAGAACAGATATTTCGGATCCCTTTGAAGACTATAGGGCCAAAGGAAATATCCTCCGATAGCAAAGGGAAAGAAGCTTTCTGAGAAAGTTCTTTGTGTTCTGTGAAATTATCTCACAGAGTTACAGCTTTCCCCTCAAGAAGCCTTTCGCTAAGACAGTTCTTGTGGAATTGGCAAAGTGATATTTGGAAGCCCGTAGAGGGCTATGGTGAAAAAGGAAATATCCTCAGATGAAATCTGGAAAGAAGCTTTCTGAGAAACTGCTCTGTGATGTGTGACTTCCACTCACAGAGTTACATCTGTATTTCGTGGATCTCTTTGCTAGCCTTATTTCTGTGGAATCTGAGAACAGATATTTCGGATCCCTTTGAAGACTATAGGGCCAAAGGAAACATCCTCCGATAACAAAGACAAAGAAGCTTTCTGAGAAACTTCTTTGTGTTCTGTGAAATCATCTCACAGAGTTACAGCTTTCCCCTCAAGAAGCCTTTCGCTAAGACTGTTCTTGTGGAATTGGCAAAGTGATATTTGGAAGCCCATAGAGGGCTATGGTGAAAAAGGAAATATCCTCAGATGAAATCGGGAAAGAAGCTTTCTGAGAAACTGCTCTGTAATGTGTGACTTCCACTCACAGAGTTACATCTGTATTTCGTGGATCTCTTTGCTAGCCTTATTTCTGTGGAATCTGAGAACAGATATTTCGGATCCCTTTGAAGACAATAGGGCCAAAGGAAATATCCTCCGATAACAAAGAGAAAGAAGCTTTCTGAGAAACTTCTTTGTGTTCTGTGAAATCATCTCACAGAGTTACAGCTTTCCCCTCAAAAAGCCTTTCGCTAAGACAGTTCTTGTGGAATTGGCAAAGTGATATTTGGAAGCCCTTTGAGGGCTAGTGTGAAAAAGGAAATATCCTCAGATGAAATTTGGAAAGAAGCTTTCTGAGAAACTGCTTAGTGTTCTGTTCATTCATCTCACAGAGTTACATCTGTATTTCGTGGATCTCTTTGCTAGCCTTATTTCTGTGGAATCAGAAAACAGATATTTCGGATCCCTTTGAAGACTATAGGGCCAAAGGAAATATCCTCCGATAACAAAGAGAAAGAAGCTTTCTGAGAAACTTCTTTGTGTACTGTGAAATCATCTCACAGTTTTACAGCCTTCCCCTCCAGTAGCCTTTCGCTAAGACAGTTCTTGTGGAATTGGCAAAGTGATATTTGGAAGCCCATAGAAGGCTATGGTGAAAAAGGAAATATCCTCAGATGAAATCTGGAAAGAAGCTTTCTGAGAAACTGCTCTGTGACGAGTGACTTCCACTCACAGAGTTACATCTGTATTTCGTGGATCTCTTTGCTAGCCTTATTTCTGTGGAATCTGAGAACAGATATTTCGGATCCCTTTGAAGAATATAGAGCCAAAGGAAACATCCTCCGATAACAAAGAGAAGGAAGCTTTCTGAGAAACTTCTTTGTGTTCTGTGAAATCATCTCACAGAGTTACAGCTTTCCCCTCAAGAAGCCTTTCGCTAAGACAGTTCTTGTGCAATTGGCAAAGTGATATTTGGAAGCCCATAGTGGGCTATGGTGAAAACGGAAATATCCTCAGATGAAATCTGGAAAGAAGCTTTCTGAGAAACTGCTTAGTGTTCTGTTCATTCATCTCAGAGAGTTACATCTGCATTTCGTGGATCTCTTTGCTAGCCTTATTTCTGTGGAATCTGAGAACAGATATTTCGGATCCCTTTGAAGACTATAGGGCCAAAGGAAATATCCTCCGATAACAAAGAGAAAGAAGCTTTCTGAAAAACTTCTTTGTGTTCTGTGAAATCACCTCACACATTTACAGCTTTCCCCTCAAGAAGCCTTTCACTAAGATAGTTCTTGTGGAATTGGCAAAGTGATATTTGGAAGCCCATAGAGGGCTATGGTGAAAAAGGAAAGATCCTCAGATGAAATCTGGAAAGAAGCTTTCTGAGAAACTGCTCTGTGACGTGTGACTTCCACTCACAGAGTTACATCTGTATTTCGTGGATCTCTTTGCTAGCCTTATTTCTGTGGAATCTGAGAACAGATATTTCGTATTCCTTTGAAGACTATAGGGCCAAAGGAATTATCCTCCGATAACAAAGAGAAGGAAGCTTTCTGAGAAACTTCTTTGTGTTCTGTGAAATCATCTCACAGAGTTACAGCTTTCCCTTCAAGAAGCCTTTCGCTAAGACAGTTCTTGTGCAATTGGCAAAGTGATATTTGGAAGCCCATAGTGGGCTATGGTGAAAACGGAAATATCCTCAGATGAAATCTGGAAAGAAGCTTTCTGAGAAACTGCTTAGTGTTCTGTTCATTCATCTCTCAGAGTTACATCTGTATTTCGTGGATCTCTTTGCTAGCCTTATTTCTGTGGAATCTGAGAACAGATATTTCGGATCCCTTTGAAGACTATAGGGCCAAAGGAAATATCCTCCGATAGCAAAGAGAAAGAAGCTTTCTGAGAAAGTTCTTTGTGTTCTGTGAAATCATCTCACAGAGTTACAGCTTTCCCCTCAAGAAGCCTTTCGCTAAGACAGTTCTTGTGGAATTGGCAAAGTGATATTTGGAAGCCCATAGAGGGCTATGGTGAAAAAGGAAATATCCTCAGATGAAATCTGGAAAGAAGCTTTCTGAGAAACTGCTTAGTGTTCTGTTCCTTCATCTCACAGAGTTACATCAGTATTTCGTGGATCAATTTGCTAGCCTTATTTCTGTGGAATCTGAGAACAGATATTTCGGATCCCTTTGAAGACTATAGGGCCAAAGGAAATATCCTCCGATAACAAAGAGAAAGAAGCTTTCTGAGAAACTTCTTTGTGTTCTGTGAAATCATCTCACAGAGTTACAGCTTTCCCTCTAGAAGCCTTTCGCTAAGACAGTTCTTGTGGAATTGGCAAAGTGATATTTGGAAGCCCATAGAGGGCTATGATGAAAAAGGAAATATCCTCAGATGAAATCTGGAAAGAAGCTTTTTGAGAAACTGCTCTGTGACGTGTGACTTCCACTCACAGAGTTACATCTGTATTTCGTGGATCTCTTTGCTAGCCTTATTTCTGTGGAATCTGAGAACCGATATTTCGGATCCCTTTGAAGACTATAGGGCCAAAGGAAATATTCTCCGATAACAAAGAGAAGGAAGCATTCTGAGAAACTTCTTTGTGTTCTGTGAAATCATCTCACAGAGTTACAGCTTTCCCCTCCAGAAGCCTTTCGCTAAGACAGTTCTTGTGCAATTGGCAAAGTGATATTTTGAAGCCCATAGTGGGCTATGGTGAAAAGGGAAATATCCTCAGATGAAATCTGGAAAGAAGCTTTCTGAGAAACTGCTTAGTGTTCTGTTCATTCATCTCACAGAGTTACATCTGTACTTCGTGGATCTCTTTGCTAGCCTTATTTCTGTGGAATCTGAGAACAGATATTTCGGATCCCTTTGAAGACAATAGGGCCAAAATAAATGTCCTCCGATAACAAAGAGAAAGAAGCTTTCTGAGAAACTTCTTTGTGTTATGCGAAATCATCTCACAGAGTTACAGCTTTCCCCTCAAGAAGCCTTTCGCTAAGACAGTTCTTGTGGAATTGGCAAAGTGATATTTGGAAGCCCATAGAGGGCTATGGTGAAAAAGGAAATATCCTCAGATGAAATCGGGAAAGAAGCTTTCTGAGAAACTGCTTAGTGTTCTGTTCCTTCATCTCACAGAGTTACATCAGTATTTCGTTGATCAATTTGCTAGCCTTATTTCTGTGGAATCTGAGAACAGATATTTCGGATCCCTTTGAAGACTATAGGGCCAAAGGAAATATCCTCCGATAACAAAGAGAAAGAAGCTTTCTGAGAAACTTCTTTGTGTTCTGTGAAATCATCTCACAGAGGTACAGCTTTCCCCTCAAGAAGCCTTTCGCTAAGACATTTCTTGGGGAATTGGCAAAGTGATATTTGGAAGACCATAGAGGGCTATGGTGAAAAAGGAACTATCCTCAGATGAAATCTGGAAAGAAGCTTTTTGAGAAACTGCTCTGTGACCTGTGACTTCCACTCACAGAGTTACATCTGTATTTCGTGGATCTCCTTGCTAGCCTTATTTCTTTGGAATATGAGAACCGATATTTCGGATGCCTTTGAAGACTATAGGTCCAAAGGAAATATTCTCCGATAACAAAGAGAAGGAAGCTTTCTGAGAAACTTCTTTGTGTTCTGTGAAATCATCTCACAGAGTTACAGCTTTCCCCTCAAGAAGCCTTTCGCTAACACAGTTCTTGTGCAATTGGAAATGTGATATTTGGAAGCCCATAGTGGGCTATGGTGAAAACGGAAATATCCTCAGATGAAATCGGGAAAGAAGGTTTCTGAGAAACTGCTTAGTGTTCTGTTCCTTCATCTCATAGATTTACATCAGTATTTCGTGGATCTCTTTGCTAGCCTTATTTCTGTGGAATCTGAGAATAGATATTTCGGATCCCTTTGAAGACTATAGGGCCAAAGGAAATATCCTCCAATAACAAACAGAAAGAAGCTTTCTGAGAAACTTCTTTCTGTTCTGTGAAATCATCTCACAGAGTTACAGCTTTCCCCTCTAGAAGCCTTTCGCTAAGACAGTTCTTGTGGAATTGGCAAAGTGATATTTGGAAGCCCATAGAGGGCTATGGTGAAAAAGGAAATATCCTCAGATGAAATCTGGAAAGAAGCTTTTTGAGAAACTGCTCTGTGACGTGTGACTTCCACTCACAGAGTTACATCTGTATTTCGTGGATCTCTTTGCTAGCCTTATTTCTGTGGAATCTGAGAACCGATATTTAGGATCCCTTTGAAGACTATAGGGCCAAAGGAAATATTCTCCGATAACAAAGAGAAGGAAGCTTTCTGAGAAACTTCTTTGTGTTCTGTGAAATCATCTCACAGAGTTACAGCTTTCCCCTCCAGAAGCCTTTCGCTAAGACAGTTCTTGTGCAATTGGCAAAGTGATATTTTGAAGCCCATAGTGGGCTACGGTGAAAAGGGAAATATCCTCAGATGAAATCTGGAAAGAAGCTTTCTGAGAAACTGCTTAGTGTTCTGTTCATTCATCTCACAGAGTTACATCTGTACTTCGTGGATCTCTTTGCTAGCCTTATTTCTGTGGAATCTGAGAACAGATATTTCAGATGCCTTTGAAGACTATAGGGCCAAAGGAAATATCCTCCGATAGCAAATAGAAAGAAGCTTTCTGAGAAACTACTTTGTGTTCTGTGAAATCATCTCACAGAGTTACAGCTTTCCCCTCAAGAAGCCTTTCGCTAAGACAGTTCTTGTGGAGTTCGCAAAGTGATATTTGGAAGCCCAAAGAGGGCTATGGTGAAAAAGGAAATATCATCAGATGAAGTCTGGAAAGAAGCTTTCTGAGAAACTGCTCTGTGATGTGTGACTTCCACTCACTGAGTTACATCTGTATTTCGTGGATCTCTTTGCTAGCCTTATTTCTGTGGAATCTGAGAACAGATATTTCGGATCCCTTTGAAGACAATAGGGCCAAAAGAAATGTCCTCCGATAACAAAGAGAAAGAAGCTTTCTGAGAAACTTCTTTGTGTTCTGCGAAATCATCTCACAGAGTTACAGCTTTCCCCTCAAGAAGCCTTTCGCTAAGACAGTTCTTGTGGAATTGGCAAAGTGATATTTGGATGCCCATAGAGGGCTATGGTGAAAAAGGAAATATCCTCAGATGAAATCTGGAAAGAAGCTTTCTGAGAAACTGCTCTGTGATGTGTGACTTCCACTCACAGAGTTACATCTGTATTTCGTGGATCTCTTTGCTAGCCTTATTTCTGTGGAATCTGAGAACAGATATTTCGGATCCCTTTGAAGACAATAGGGCCAAAGGAAATGTCCTCCGATAACAAAGAGAAAGAAGCTTTCTGAGAAACTTCTTTGTGTTCTGCGAAATCATCTCTCAGAGTTACAGCATTCCGCTCAAGAAGCATTTCGCTAAGACAGTTCTTGTGGAATTGGCAAAGTGATATTTGGAAGCCAATAGAGGGCTACGGTGAAAAAGAAAATATCCTCAGATGAAATCGGGAAAGAAGCTTTCTGAGAAACTGCTCTGTAATGTGTGACTTCCACTCACAGATTTACATCTATATTTCGTGGATCTCTTTGCTAGCCTTATTACTGTGGAATCTGAGAACAGATATTTCGGATCCCTTTGAAGACAATAGGGCCAAAGGAAATATCCTCCGATAACAAAGAGAAAGAAGCTTTCTGAGAAATTTCTTTGTGTTCTGTGAAATCATCTCACAGAGTTACAACTTTCCCCTCAAGAAGCCTTTCGCTAAGACAGTTCTTGTGGAATTGGCAAAGTGATATTTGGAAGCCCATAGTGGGCTATGGTGAAAACGGAAATATCCTCAGATGAAATCTGGAAAGAAGCTTTCTGAGAAACTGCTTAGTGTTCTGTTCATTCATCTCACAGAGTTACATCTGTATTTCGTGGATCTCTTTGCTAGCCTTATTTCTGTGGAATCTGAGTACCGATATTTCGGATGCCTTTGAAGACAATAGGGCCAAAGGAAATGTCCTCCGATAACAAAGAGAAAGAAGCTTTCTGAGAAACTTCTTTGTGTTCTGCGAAATCATCTCACAGAGTTACAGCATTCCGCTCAAGAAGCCTTTCGCTAAGACAGTTCTTGTGGAATTGGCAAAGTGATATTTGGAAGCCCATAGATTGCTATGGTTACAAAAGAAATATCCTCAGATGAAATCGGGAAAGAAGCTTTCTGAGAAACTGCTCTGTGATGTGAGACTTCCACTCACAGAGTTACAGCTGTATTTCGTGGATCTGTTTGCTAGCCTTATTTCTGTGGAATCTGAGAACAGATATTTCGGATCCCTTTGAAGACTATAGGGCCAAAGGAAACATCCTCCGATAACAAAGAGAAAGAAGCTTTCTGAGAAACTTCTTTGTGTTCTGTGAAATCATCTCACAGAGTTACAGCTTTCCCCTCAAGAAGCCTTTCGCTAAGACAGTTCTTGTGGCATTGGCAAAGTGATATTTGGAAGCCCATAGAGGGCTATGGTGAAAAAGGAAATATCCTCAGATGAAATCGGGAAAGAAGCTTTCTGAGAAACTGCTCTGTAATGTGACTTCCACTCACAGAGTTACATCTGTATTTCGTGGATCTCTTTGCTAGCCTTATTTCTGTGGAATCTGAGAACAGATATTTCGGATCCCTTTGAAGACTATAGGGCCAAAGGAAATATCCTCCGATAAAAAAGAGAAAGAAGCTTTCTGAGAAACTTCTTTGTGTTCTGTGAAATCATCTCACAGAGTTACAGCTTTCCCCTCAAGAAGCCTTTCGCTAAGACAGTTCTTGTGGAATTGGCAAAGTGATATTTGGAAGCCCTTCGAGGGCTATGGTGAAAAAGGAAATATCCTCAGATGAAATCTGGAAAGAAGCTTTCTGAGAAACTGCTTAGTGTTCTGTTCATTCATCTCAGAGAGTTACGTCTGCATTTCGTGGATCTCTTTGCTAGCCTTATTTCTGTGGAATCTGAGAACAGATATTTCGGATCCCTTTGAAGACTATAGGGCCAAAGAAAATATCCTCCGATAACAAAGAGAAAGAAGCTTTCTGAAAAACTTCTTTGTGTTCTGTGAAATCACCTCACACATTTACAGCTTTCCCCTCAAGAAGCCTTTCGCTAAGACAGTTCTTGTGGAATTGGCAAAGTGATATTTGGAAGCCCATAGAGGGCTATGGTGAAAAAGGAAAGGTCCTCAGATGAAATCTGGAAAGAAGCTTTCTGAGAAACTGCTCTGTAACGTGTCACTTCCACTCACAGAGTTACATCTGTATTTTGTGGATCTCTTTGCTAGCCTTATTTCTGTGGAATCTGAGAACAGATATTTCGGATCCCTTTGAAGACTATAGGGCCAAAGGAAATATCCTCCGATAACAAAGAGAAGGAAGCTTTCTGAGAAACTTCTTTGTGTTCTGGGAAATCATCTCACAGAGTTACAGCTTTCCCCTCAAGAAGCCTTTCGCTAAGACAGTTCTTGTGCAATTTTCAAAGTGATATTTGGAAGCCCATAGTGGGCTATGGTGAAAACGGAAATATCCTCAGATGAAATCTGGAAAGAAGCTTTCTGAGAAACTGCTTAGTGTTCTGTTCATTCATCTCACAGAGTTACATCTGTATTTCGTGGATCTCTTTGCTAGCCTTATTTCTGTGGAATCTGAGAACAGATATTTCGGATCCCTTTGAAGACTATAGGGCCAAAGGAAATATCCTCCGATAGCAAAGAGAAAGAAGCTTTCTGAGAAAGTTCTTTGTGTTCTGTGAAATCATCTCACAGAGTTACAGCTTTCCCCTCAAGAAGCCTTTCGCTAAGACAGTTCTTGTGGAATTGGCAAAGTGATATTTGGAAGCCCATAGAGGGCTATGGTGAAAAAGGAAATATCCTCAGATGAAATCGGGAAAGAAGCTTTCTGAGAAACTGCTTAGTGTTCTGTTCATTCATCTCACAGAGTTACATCAGTATTTCGTGGATCAATTTGCTAGCCTTATTTCTGTGGAATCTGAGAACAGATATTTCGGATCCCTTTGAAGACTATAGGGCCAAAGGAAATATCCTCCGATAAAAAAGAGAAAGAAGCTTTCTGAGAAACTTCTTTGTGTTCTGTGAAATCATCTCACAGAGGTACAGCTTTCCCCTCAAGAAGCCTTTCGCTAAGACATTTCTTGGGGAATTGGCAAAGTGATATTTGGAAGAACATAGAGGGCTATGGTGAAGAAGGAACTATCCTCAGATGAAATCTGGAAAGAAGCTTTTTGAGAAACTGCTCTGTGACCTGTGACTTCCACTCACAGAGTTACATCTGTATTTCGTGGATCTCTTTGCTAGCCTTATTTCTTTGGAATCTGAGAACCGATATTTCGGATCCCTTTGAAGACTATAGGGCCAAAGGAAATATTCTCCGATAACAAAGAGAAGGAAGCTTTCTGAGAAACTTCTTTGTGTTCTGTGAAATCATCTCACAGAGTTACAGCTTTCCCCTCCAGAAGCCTTTCGCTAAGACAGTTCTTGTGCAATTGGAAATGTGATATTTGGAAGCCCATAGTGGGCTATGGTGAAAACGGAAATATCCTCAGATGAAATCGGGAAAGAAGGTTTCTGAGAAACTGCTTAGTGTTCTGTTCCTTCATCTCATAGATTTACATCAGTATTTCGTGGATCACTTTGCTAGCCTTATTTCTGTGGAATCTGAGAATAGATATTTCGGATCCCTTTGAAGACTATAGGGCCAAAGGAAATATCCTCCAATAACAAAAAGAAAGAAGCTTTCTGAGAAACTTCTTTGTGTTCTGTGAAATCATCTCACAGAGTTACAGCTTTCCCCTCTAGAAGCCTTTCGCTAAGACATTTCTTGGGGAATTGGCAAAGTGATATTTGGAAGCCCATAGAGGGCTATGGTGAAAAAGGAAATACCCTCAGATGAAATCTGGAAAGAAGCTTTTTGAGAAACTGCTCTGTGACGTGTGACTTCCACTCACAGAGTTACATCTGTATTTCGTGGATCTCTTTGCTAGCCTTATTTCTGTGGAATCTGAGAACCGATATTTCGGATCCCTTTGAAGACTATAGGGCCAAAGGAAATGTCCTCCGATAACAAAGAGAAAGAAGCTTTCTGAGAAACTTCTTTGTGTTCTGCGAAATCATCTCTCAGAGTTACAGCATTCCGCTCAAGAAGCATTTCGCTAAGATAGTTCTTGTGGAATTGGCAAAGTGATATTTGGAAGCCCATAGAGGGCTACGGTGAAAAAGGAAATATCCTCAGATGAAATCGGGAAAGAAGCTTTCTGAGAAACTGCTCTGTAATGTGTGACTTCCACTCACAGAGTTACATCTGTATTTCGTGGATCTCTTTGCTAGCCTTATTACTGTGGAATCAGAGAACAGATATTTCGGATCCCTTTGAAGACAATAGGGCCAAAGGAAATATCCTCCGATAACAAAGAGAAAGAAGCTTTCTGAGAAATTTCTTTGTGTTCTGTGAAATCATCTCACAGAGTTACAACTTTCCCCTCAAGAAGCCTTTCGCTAAGCCAGTTCTTGTGCAATTGGCAAAGTGATATTTGGAAGCCCATAGTGGGCTATGGTGAAAACGGAAATATCCTCAGATGAAATCTGGAAAGAAGCTTTCTGAGAAACTGCTTAGTGTTCTGTTCATTCATCTCAGAGTTACATCTGTATTTCGTGGATCTCTTTGCTAGCCTTATTTCTGTGGAATCTGAGAACCGATATTTCGGATCCCTTTGAAGACAATAGGGCCAAAGGAAATGTCCTCCGATAACAAAGAGAAAGAAGCTTTCTGAGAAACTTCTTTGTGTTCTGCGAAATCATCTCACAGAGTTACAGCATTCCGCTCAAGAAGCCTTTCGCTAAGACAGTTCTTGTGGAATTGGCAAAGTGATATTTGGAAGCCCATAGATTGCTATGGTTACAAAAGAAATATCCTCAGATGAAATCTGGAAAGAAGCTTTCTGAGAAACTGCTCTGTGATGTGAGACTTCCACTCACAGAGTTACATCTGTATTTCGTGGATCTGTTTGCTAGCCTTATTTCTGTGGAATCTGAGAACAGATATTTCGGATCCCTTTGAAGACTATAGGGCAAAAGGAAACATCCTCCGATAACAAAGAGAAAGAAGCTTTCTGAGAAACTTCTTTGTGTTCTGTGAAATCATCTCACAGAGTTACAGCTTTCCCCTCAAGAAGCCTTTCGCTAAGACAGTTCTTGTGGAATTGGCAAAGTGATATTTGGAAGCCCATAGAGGGCTATGGTGAAAAAGGAAATATCCTCAGATGAAATCGGGAAAGAAGCTTTCTGAGAAACTGCTCTGTAATGTGTGACTTCCACTCACAGAGTTACATCTGTATTTCGTGGATCTCTTTGCTAGCCTTATTTCTGTGGAATCTGAGAACAGATATTTCGGATTCCTTTGAAGACAATAGGGCCAAAGGAAATATCCTCCGATAACAAAGAGAAAGAAGCTTTCTGAGAAACTTCTTTGTGTTCTGTGAAATCATCTCACAGAGTTACAACTTTCCCCTCAAGAAGCCTTTCACTAAGCCAGTTCTTGTGCAATTGGCAAAGTGATATTTGGAAGCCCATAGTGGGCTATGGTGAAAACGGAAATATCCTCAGATGAAATCTGGAAAGAAGCTTTCTGAGAAACTGCTTAGTGTTCTGTTCATTCATCTCACAGAGTTACATCTGTATTTCGTGGATCTCTTTGCTAGCCTTATTTCTGTGGAATCTGAGAAACGATATTTCGGATCCCTTTGAAGACAATAGGGCCAAAGGAAATGTCCTCCGATAACAAAGAGAAAGAAGCTTTCTGAGAAACTTCTTTGTGTTCTGCGAAATCATCTCACAGAGTTACAGCATTCTGCTCAAGAAGCCTTTCGCTAAGACAGTTCTTGTGGAATTGTCAAAGTGATATATGGAAGCCCATAGATTGCTATGGTGAAAAAAGAAATATCCTCAGATGAAATCTGGAAAGAAGCTTTCTGAGAAACTACTCTGTGATGTGAGACTTCCACTCACAGAGTTACATCTGTATTTCGTGGATCTCTTTGCTAGCCTTATTTCTGTGGAATCTGAGAACAGATATTTCGGATCCCTTTGAAGACTATAGGGCCAAAGGAAATATCCTCCGATAACAAAGAGAAAGAAGCTTTCTGAGAAACTTCTTTGTGTTCTGCGAAATCATCTCACAGAGTTACAGCTTTCCCCTCAAGAAGCCTTTCGCTAAGACAGTTCTTGTGGAATTGGCAAAGTGATATTTGGAAGCCCTTCGAGGGCTATGGTGAAAAAGGAAATATCCTCAGATGAAATCTGGAAAGAAGCTTTCTGAGAAACTGCTTAGTGTTCTGTTCATTCATCTCAGAGAGTTACATCTGCATTTCGTGGATCTCTTTGCTAGCCTTATTTCTGTGGAATCTGAGAACAGATATTTCGGATCCCTTTGAAGACTATAGGGCCAAAGGAAATATCCTCCGATAACAAAGAGAAAGAAGCTTTCTGAAAAACTTCTTTGTGTTCTGTGAAATCACCTCACACATTTACAGCTTTCCCCTCAAGAAGCCTTTCGCTAAGACAGTTCTTGTGGAATTGGCAAAGTGATATTTGGAAGCCCATAGAGGGCTATGGTGAAAAAGGAAAGATCCTCAGATGAAATCTGGAAAGAAGCTTTCTGAGAAACTGCTGTGTGACGTGTGACTTCCACTCACAGAGTT
Source organism: Macaca mulatta (assembly GCF_049350105.2). Taxonomy (NCBI): domain Eukaryota; kingdom Metazoa; phylum Chordata; class Mammalia; order Primates; family Cercopithecidae; genus Macaca; species Macaca mulatta. Next base: position 48,668,293 of record NC_133413.1, read on the forward strand.
ACATCTGTATTTCGTGGATCTCTTTGCTAGCCTTATTTCTGTGGAATCTGAGAACAGATATTTCGGATCCCTTTGAAGACTATAGGGCCAAAGGAAATATCCTCCGATAACAAAGAGAAGGAAGGTTTCTGAGAAACTTCTTTGTGTTCTGTGAAATCATCTCACAGAGTTACAGCTTTCCCCTCAAGAAGCCTTTCGCTAAGACAGTTCTTGTGCAATTGGCAAAGTGATATTTGGAAGCCCATAGTGGGCTATGGTGAAAACGGAAATATCCTCAGATGAAATCTGGAAAGAAGCTTTCTGAGAAACTGCTTAGTGTTCTGTTCATTCATCTCACAGATTTACATCTGTATTTCGTGGATCTCTTTGCTAGCCTTATTTCTGTGGAATCTGAGAACAGATATTTCGGATCCCTTTGAAGACTATAGGGCCAAAGGAAATATCCTTCGATAGCAAAGAGAAAGAAGCTTTCTGAGAAAGTCCTTTGTGTTCTGTGAAATCATCTCACAGAGTTACAGCTTTCCCCTCAAGACGCCTTTCGCTAAGACATTTCTTGTGGAATTGGCAAAGTGATATTTGGAAGCCCATAGAGGGCTATGGTGAAAAAGGAAATATCCTCAGATGAAATCGGGAAAGAAGCTTTCTGAGAAACTGCTTAGTGTTCTGTTCCTTCATCTCACAGAGTTACATCAGTATTTCGTAGATCAATTTGCTAGCCTTATTTCTGTGGAATCTGAGAACAGATATTTCGGATCCCTTTGAAGACTATAGGGCCAAAGGAAATATCCTCCGATAACAAAGAGAAAGAAGCTTTCTGAGAAACTTCTTTGTGTTCTGTGAAATCATCTCACAGATGTACAGCTTTCCCCTCAAGAAGCCTTTCGCTAAGACATTTCTTGTGGAATTGGCAAAGTGATATTTGGAAGACCATAGAGGGCTATGGTGAAAAAGGAACTATCCTCAGATGAAATCTGGAAAGAAGCTTTCTGAGAAACTGCTCTGTGATGTGTGACTTCCACTCACAGGGTTACATCTGTATTTCGTGGATCTCTTTGCTAGCCTTATTTCTGTGGAATCTGAGAACAGATATTTCGGATCCCTTTGAAGACTATAGGGCCAAAGGAAATATCTTCCGATAAAAAAGAGAAAGAAGCTTTCTGAGAAACTTCTTTGTGTTCTGCGAAATCATCTCACAGAGTTACAGCTTTCCCCTCAAAAAGCCTTTCGCTAAGACAGTTCTTGTGCAATTGGCAAAGTGATATTTGGAAGCCCATAGTGGGCTATGGTGAAAACGGAAATATCCTCAGATGAAATCTGGAAAGAAGCTTTCTGAGAAACTGCTTAGTGTTCTGTTCATTCATCTCACAGAGTTACATCTGTATTTCGTGGATCTCTTTGCTAGCCTTATTTCTGTGGAATCTGAGAACAGATATTTCGGATCCCTTTGAAGACTATAGGGCCAAAGGAAATATCCTCCGATAGCAAAGAGAAAGAAGCTTTCTGAGAAACTTCTTTGCGTTCTGTGAAATCATCTCACAGAGTTACAGCTTTCCCCTCAAGAAGTCTTTCGCTAAGACAGTTCTTGTGGAATTGGCAAAGTGATATTTGGAAGCCCATAGAGGGCTATGGTGAAAAAGGAAATATCCTCAGATGAAGTCTGGAAAGAAGCTTTCTGAGAAACTGCTCTGTGATGTGTGACTTCCACTCACAGAGTTACATCTGTATTTCGTGGATCTCTTTGCTAGCCTTATTTCTGTGGAATCTGAGAACAGATATTTCGGATCCCTTTGAAGACTATAGGGCCCAAGGAAATATCTTCCGATAACAAAGAGAAAGAAGCTTTCTGAGAAACTTCTTCGTGTTCGGCGAAATCATCTCACAGAGTTACAGCTTTCCCCTCAAAAAGCCTTTCGCTAAGACAGTTCTTGTGGAATTGGCAAAGTGATATTTGGAAGCCCATACAGGGCTATGGTGAAAAAGGAAATATCCTCCGATGAAATCTGGAAAGAAGCTTTCTGAGAAACTGCTCTGTGATGTGTGACTTCCACTCACAGGGTTACATCTGTTTTTCGTGGATCTCTTTGCTAGCCTTATTTCTGTGGAATCTGAGAACAGATATTTCGGATCCCTTTGAAGACTATAGGGCCGAAGGATATATCCTCCGATAACAAAGAGAAAGAAGCTTTCTGAGAAACTTCTTTGTGTTCTGCGAAATCATCTCACAGAGTTACAGCTTTCCCCTCAAGAAGCCTTTCGCTAAGACAGTTCTTGTGGAATTGGCAAAGTGATATTTGGAAGCCCTTCGAGGGCTAGTGTGAAAAAGGAAATATCCTCAGATGAAATCTGGAAAGAAGCTTTCTGAGAAACTGCTTAGTGTTCTGTTCATTCATCTCACACAGTTACATCTGCATTTCGTGGATCTCTTTGCTAGCCTTATTTCTGTGGAATCTGAGAACAGATATTTCCGATCCCTTTGAAGACTATAGGGCCAAAGGAAATATCCTCCGATAACAAAGAGAAAGAAGCTTTCTGAAAAACTTCTTTGTGTTCTGTGAAATCACCTCACACATTTACAGCTTTCCCCTCAAGAAGCCTTTCGCTAAGACAGTTCTTTTGGAATTGGCAAAGTGATATTTGGAAGCCCATAGAGTGCTATGGTGAAAAAGGAAAGATCCTCAGATGAAATCTGGAAAGAAGCTTTCTGAGAAACTGCTCTGTGACGTGTGACTTCCACTCACAGAGTTACATCTGTATTTCGTGGATCTCTTTGCTAGCCTTATTTCTGTGGAATCTGAGAACAGATATTTCGGATCCCTTTGAAGACTATAGGGCCAAAGGAAATATCCTCCGATAACAAAGAGAAAGAAGCTTTCTGAGAAACTTCTTTGTGTTCTGTGAAATCATCTCACAGATTTACAGCTTACCCCTCAAGAAGCCTTTCACTAAGACAGTTCTTGTGGAATTGGCAAAGTGATATTTGGAAGCCCATAGAGGGCTATGGTGAAAAAGGATAGATCCTCAGATGAAATCTGGAAAGAAGCTTTCTGAGAAACTGCTCTGTGACGTGTGACTTCCACACACAGAGTTACATCTGTATTTCGTGGATCTCATTTCTAGCCTTATTTCTGTGGAATCTGAGAAAATTTATTTCGGATCCCTTTGAAGACTATAGGGCCAAAGGAAATATCCTCCGATAACAAAGAGAAGGAAGCTTTCTGAGAAACTTCTTTGTGTTCTGTGAAATCATCTCACAGAGTTACAGCTTTCCCCTCCAGAAGCCTTTCGCTAAGACAGTTCTTGTGCAATTGGCAAAGTGATATTTGGAAGCCCCTAGTGGGATATGGTGAAAACGGAAATATCTTCAGATGAAATCTGGAAAGAAGCTTTCTGAGAAACTGCTTAGTGTTCTGTTCATTCATCTCACAGAGTTACATCTGTATTTCGTGGATCTCTTTGCTAGCCTTATTTCTGTGGAATCTGAGAACAGATATTTCGGATCCCTTTGAAGACTATAGGGCCAAAGGAAATATCCTCCGATAGCAAAGAGAAAGAAGCTTTCTGAGAAAGTTCTTTGTGTTCTGTGAAATCATCTCACAGAGTTACAGCTTTCCCCTCAAGAAGCCTTTCGCTAAGACAGTTCTTGTGGAATTGGCAAAGTGATATTTGGAAGCCCATAGAGGGCTATGGTGAAAAAGGAAATATCCTCAGATGAAATCGGGAAAGAAGCTTTCTGAGAAACTGCTTAGTGTTCTGTTCCTTCATCTCACAGATTTACATCTGTATTTCATGGATCTCTTTGCTAGCCTTATTTCTGTGGAATCTGAGAACCGATATTTCGGATCCCTTTGAAGACTATAGGGCCAAAGGAAATATCCTCCGATAACAAAGAGAAAGAAGCTTTCTGAGAAACTTCTTTGTGTTCCGTGAAATCATCTCACAGAGTTACAGCTTTCCCCTCAAGAAGCCTTTCGCTAAGAAAGTTCTTGTGGAATTGGCAAAGTGATATTTGGAAGCATATAGAGGGCTATGGTGAAAAAGGAAATATCCTCAAATGAAATCGGGAAAGAAGCTTTCTGAGAAACTGCTTAGTGTTCTGTTCGTTCATCTCACAGAGTTACATCAGTATTTCGTGGATCAATTTGCTAGCCTTATTTCTGTGGAATCTGAGAACAGATATTTCGGATCCCTTTGAAGACTATAGGGCCAAAGGAAATATCCTCCGATAACAAAGAGAAAGAAGCTTTCTGAGAAACTTCTTTGTGTTCTGTGAAATCATCTCACAGAAGTACAGCTTTCCCCTCAAGAAGCCTTTCGCTAAGACAGTTCTTGTGGAATTTGCAAAGTGATATTTGGTAGACCATAGAGGGCTATGGTGAAAAAGGAACTATCCTCAGATGAAATCTGGAAAGAAGATTTTTGAGAAACTGCTCTGTGACCTGTGACTTCCACTCACAGAGTTACATCTGTATTTCGTGGATCTCCTTGCTAGCTTTATTTCTGTGGAATCTGAGAACCGATATTTCGGATCCCTTTGAAGACTATAGGGACAAAGGAAATATTCTCCGATAACAAAGAGAAGGAAGCTTTCTGAGAAACTTCTTTGTGTTCTGTGAAATCATCTCACAGAGTTACAGCTTTCCCCGCCAGAAGCCTTTCGCTAAGACAGTTCTTGTGGAATTGGCAAAGTGATATTTGGAAGCCCATAGAGGGCTATGGTGAAAAAGGAAATATCCTCAGATGAAATCGGGAAAGAAGCTTTCTAAGAAACTGCTCTGTGACGTGTGACTTCCACTCACAGAGTTACATCTGTATTTCGTGGATCTCTTTGCTAGCCTTATTTCTGTGGAATCTGAGAACAGATATTTCGGATCCCTTTGAAGACTATAGGGCCAAAGGAAATATCCTCCGATAACAAAGAGAAGGAAGCTTTCTGAGAAACTTCTTTGTGTTCTGTGAAATCATCTCACAGAGTTACAGCTTTCCCCTCCAGAAGCCTTTCGCTAAGACAGTTCTTGTGCAATTGGCAAAGTGATATTTGGAAGCCCATAGTGGGCTATGGTGAAAACGGAAATATCCTCAGATGAAATCTGGAAAGAAGCTTTCTGAGAAACTGCTTAGTGTTCTGTTCATTCATCTCACAGAGTTACATCTGTATTTCGTGGATCTCTTTGCGAGCCTTATTTCTGTGGAATCTGAGAACAGATATTTCGGATCCCTTTGAAGACTATAGGGCCAAAGGAAATATCCTCCGATAGCAAAGGGAAAGAAGCTTTCTGAGAAAGTTCTTTGTGTTCTGTGAAATTATCTCACAGAGTTACAGCTTTCCCCTCAAGAAGCCTTTCGCTAAGACAGTTCTTGTGGAATTGGCAAAGTGATATTTGGAAGCCCATAGAGGGCTATGGTGAAAAAGGAAATATCCTCAGATGAAATCGGGAAAGAAGCTTTCTGAGAAACTGCTTAGTGTTCTGTTCCTTCATCTCACAGATTTACATCTGTATTTCATGGATCTCTTTGCTAGCCTTATTTCTGTGGAATCTGAGAACAGATATTTCGGATCCCTTTGAAGACTATAGGGCCAAAGGAAATATCCTCCGATAACAAAGAGAAAGAAGCTTTCTGAGAAACTTCTTAGTGTTCCGTGAAATCATCTCACAGAGTTTCAGCTTTCCCCTCAAGAAGCCTTTCGCTAAGACAGTTCTTGTGGAATTGGCAAAGTGATATTTGGAAGCCCATAGAGGGCTATGGTGAAAAAGGAATTATCCTCAGATGAAATCTGGAAAGAAGCTTTCTGAGAAACTGCTCTGTGATGTGTGACTTCCACTCACAGAGTTACATCTGTATTCGTGGATCTCTTTGCTAGCCTTATATCTGTGGAATCTGAGAACAGATATTTCGGATTCCTTTGAAGACTATAGTGCCAAAGGAAACATCCTCCGATAACAAAGAGAAAGAAGCTTTCTGAGAAACTTCTTTGTGTTCTGTGAAATCATCTCACAGAGTTACAGCTTTCCCCTCAAGAAGCCTTTCGCTAAGACAGTTCTTGTGGAATTGGCAAAGTGATATTTGGAAGCCCTTAGAGGGCTATGGTGAAAAGGGAAATATCCTCAGATGAAATCGGGAAAGAAGCTTTCTGAGAAACTGCTCTGTAATGTGTGACTTCCACTCACAGAGTTAAATCTGTATTTCGTGGATCTCTTTGCTAGCCTTATTTCTGTGGAATCTGAGAACAGATATTTCGGATCTCTTTGAAGACAATAGGGCCAAAGGAAATATCCTCCGATAACAAAGAGAAAGAAGCTTTCTGAGAAACTTCTTTGTGTTCTGTGAAATCATCTCACAGAGTTACAGCTTTCCCCTCAAGAAGCCTTTCCCTAAGATAGTTCTTGTGGATTTGGCAAAGTGATATTTGGAAGCCCATAAAGGGCTATGGTGAAAAAGGAAATATCCTCAGATGAAATCTGGAAAGAAGCTTTCTGAGAAACTGCTCTGTGATGTGTGACTTCCACTCACAGGGTTACATCTGTATTTCGTGGATCTCTTTGCTAGCCTTATTTCTGTGGAATCTGAGAATAGATATTTCGGATCCCTTTGAAGACTATAGGGCCAAAGGAAATATCCTCCGAAAGCAAAGAGAAAGAAGCTTTCTGAGAAACTTCTTTGTGTTCTGAGAAATCATCTCACAGAGTTACAGCTTTCCCCTCAAGAAGCCTTTCGCTAAGACAGTTCTTGTGGAATTGGCAAAGTGATATTTGGAAGCCCTTTGAGGGCTAGTGTGAAAAAGGAAATATCCTCAGATGAAATTTGGAAAGAAGCTTTCTGAGAAACTGCTTAGTGTTCTGTTCATTCATCTCACAGAGTTACATCTGTATTTCGTTTATCTCTTTGCTAGCCTTATTTCTGTGGAATCAGAAAACAGATATTTCGGATCCCTTTGAAGACTATAGGGCCAAAGGAAATATCCTCCGATAACAAAGAGAAAGAAGCTTTCTGAAAAACTTCTTTGTGTTCTGTGAAATCACCTCACACATTTACAGCTTTCCCCTCAAGAAGCCTTTCGCTAAGACAGTTCTTGTGGAATTGGCAAAGTGATATTTGGAAGCCCATAGAGTGCTATGGTGAAAAAGGAAAGATCCTCAGATGAAATCTGGAAAGAAGCTTTCTGAGAAACTGCTCTGTGACGTGTGACTTCCACTCACAGAGTTACATCTGGATTTCGTGGATCTCTTTGCTAGCCTTATTTCTGTGGAATCTGAGAACAGATATTTCGGATCCCTTTGAAGACTATAGGGCCAAAGGAAATATCCTCCGATAACAAAGAGAAAGAAGCTTTCTGAGAAACTTCTTTGTGTTCTGTGAAATCATCTCACAGATTTACAGCTTACCCCTCAAGAAGCCTTTCGCTAAGACAGTTCTTGTGGAATTGGCAAAGTGATATTTGGAAGCCCATAGAGGGCTATGGTGAAAAAGGATAGATCCTCAGATGAAATCTGGAAAGAAGCTTTCTGAGAAACTGCTCTGTGACGTGTGACTTCCACACACAGAGTTACATCTGTATTTCGTGGATCTCATTTCTAGCCTTATTTCTGTGGAATCTGAGAAAATTTATTTCGGATCCCTTTGAAGACTATAGGGCCAAAGGAAATATCCTCCGATAACAAAGAGAAGGAAGCTTTCTGAGAAACTTCTTTGTGTTCTGTGAAATCATCTCACAGAGTTACAGCTTTCCCCTCCAGAAGCCTTTCGCTAAGACAGTTCTTGTGCAATTGGCAAAGTGATATTTGGAAGCCCCTAGTGGGATATGGTGAAAACGGAAATATCTTCAGATGAAATCTGGAAAGAAGCTTCCTGAGAAACTGCTTAGTGTTCTGTTCATTCATCTCACAGAGTTACATCTGTATTTCGTGGATCTCTTTGCTAGCCTTATTTCTGTGGAATCTGAGAACAGATATTTCGGATCCCTTAGAAGACTATAGGGCCAAAGGAAATATCCTCCGATAGCAAAGAGAAAGAAGCTTTCTGAGAAAGTTCTTTGTGTTTTGTGAAATCATCTCACAGAGTTACAGCTTTCCCCTCAAGAAGCCTTTCGCTAAGACAGTTCTTGTGGAATTGGCAAAGTGATATTTGGAAGCCCATAGAGGGCTATGGTGAAAAAGGAAATATCCTCAGATGAAATCGGGAAAGAAGCTTTCTGAGAAACTGCTTAGTGTTCTGTTCCTTCATCTCACAGATTTACATCTGTATTTCATGGATCTCTTTGCTAGCCTTATTTCTGTGGAATCTGAGAACCGATATTTCGGATCCCTTTGAAGACTATAGGGCCAAAGGAAATATCCTCCGATAACAAAGAGAAAGAAGCTTTCTGAGAAACTTCTTTGTGTTCCGTGAAATCATCTCACAGAGTTACAGCTTTCCCCTCAAGAAGCCTTTCGCTAAGAAAGTTCTTGTGGAATTGGCAAAGTGATATTTGGAAGCATATAGAGGGCTATGGTGAAAAAGGAAATATCCTCAAATGAAATCGGGAAAGAAGCTTTCTGAGAAACTGCTTAGTGTTCTGTTCGTTCATCTCACAGAGTTACATCAGTATTTCGTGGATCAATTTGCTAGCCTTATTTCTGTGGAATCTGAGAACAGATATTTCGGATCCCTTTGAAGACTATAGGGCCAAAGGAAATATCCTCCGATAACAAAGAGAAAGAAGCTTTCTGAGAAACTTCTTTGTGTTCTGTGAAATCATCTCACAGAAGTACAGCTTTCCCCTCAAGAAGCCTTTCGCTAAGACAGTTCTTGTGGAATTTGCAAAGTGATATTTGGTAGACCATAGAGGGCTATGGTGAAAAAGGAACTATCCTCAGATGAAATCTGGAAAGAAGATTTTTGAGAAACTGCTCTGTGACCTGTGACTTCCACTCACAGAGTTACATCTGTATTTCGTGGATCTCCTTGCTAGCTTTATTTCTGTGGAATCTGAGAACCGATATTTCGGATCCCTTTGAAGACTATAGGGACAAAGGAAATATTCTCCGATAACAAAGAGAAGGAAGCTTTCTGAGAAACTTCTTTGTGTTCTGTGAAATCATCTCACAGAGTTACAGCTTTCCCCTCCAGAAGCCTTCCGCTAAGACAGTTCTTGTGCAATTGGAAATGTGATATTTGGAAGCCCATAGTGGGCTATGGTGAAAACGGAAATATCCTCAGATGAAATCGGGGAAGAAGCTTTCTGAGAAACTGCTTAGTGTTCTGTTCCTTCATCTCACAGAGTTACATCAGTATTTCGTGGATCTCTTTGCTAGCCTTATTTCTGTGGAATCTGAGAATAGATATTTCGGATCCCTTTGAAGACTATAGGGCCAAAGGAAATATCCTCCAATAACAAAAAGAAAGAAGCTTTCTGAGAAACTTCTTTGTGTTCTGTGAAATCATCTCACAGAGTTACAGCTTTCCCCGCCAGAAGCCTTTCGCTAAGACAGTTCTTGTGGAATTGGCAAAGTGATATTTGGAAGCCCATAGAGGGCTATGGTGAAAAAGGAAATATCCTCAGATGAAATCGGGAAAGAAGCTTTCTAAGAAACTGCTCTGTGACGTGTGACTTCCACTCACAGAGTTACATCTGTATTTCGTGGATCTCTTTGCTAGCCTTATTTCTGTGGAATCTGAGAACAGATATTTCGGATCCCTTTGAAGACTATAGGGCCAAAGGAAATATCCTCCGATAACAAAGAGAAGGAAGCTTTCTGAGAAACTTCTTTGTGTTCTGTGAAATCATCTCACAGAGTTACAGCTTTCCCCTCCAGAAGCCTTTCGCTAAGACAGTTCTTGTGCAATTGGCAAAGTGATATTTGGAAGCCCATAGTGGGCTATGGTGAAAACGGAAATATCCTCAGATGAAATCTGGAAAGAAGCTTTCTGAGAAACTGCTTAGTGTTCTGTTCATTCATCTCACAGAGTTACATCTGTATTTCGTGGATCTCTTTGCGAGCCTTATTTCTGTGGAATCTGAGAACAGATATTTTGTATCCCTTTGAAGACTATAGGGCCAAAGGAAATATCCTCCGATAGCAAAGGGAAAGAAGCTTTCTGAGAAAGTTCTTTGTGTTCTGTGAAATTATCTCACAGAGTTACAGCTTTCCCCTCAAGAAGCCTTTCGCTAAGACAGTTCTTGTGGAATTGGCAAAGTGATATTTGGAAGCCCATAGAGGGCTATGGTGAAAAAGGAAATATCCTCAGATGAAATCGGGAAAGAAGCTTTCTGAGAAACTGCTTAGTGTTCTGTTCCTTCATCTCACAGATTTACATCTGTATTTCATGGATCTCTTTGCTAGCCTTATTTCTGTGGAATCTGAGAACAGATATTTCGGATCCCTTTGAAGACTATAGGGCCAAAGGAAATATCCTCCGATAACAAAGAGAAAGAAGCTTTCTGAGAAACTTCTTAGTGTTCCGTGAAATCATCTCACAGAGTTTCAGCTTTCCCCTCAAGAAGCCTTTCGCTAAGACAGTTCTTGTGGAATTGGCAAAGTGATATTTGGAAGCCCATAGAGGGCTATGGTGAAAAAGGAATTATCCTCAGATGAAATCTGGAAAGAAGCTTTCTGAGAAACTGCTCTGTGATGTGTGACTTCCACTCACAGAGTTACATCTGTATTCGTGGATCTCTTTGCTAGCCTTATATCTGTGGAATCTGAGAACAGATATTTCGGATTCCTTTGAAGACTATAGTGCCAAAGGAAACATCCTCCGATAACAAAGAGAAAGAAGCTTTCTGAGAAACTTCTTTGTGTTCTGTGAAATCATCTCACAGAGTTACAGCTTTCCCCTCAAGAAGCCTTTCGCTAAGACAGTTCTTGTGGAATTGGCAAAGTGATATTTGGAAGCCCTTAGAGGGCTATGGTGAAAAGGGAAATATCCTCAGATGAAATCGGGAAAGAAGCTTTCTGAGAAACTGCTCTGTAATGTGTGACTTCCACTCACAGAGTTAAATCTGTATTTCGTGGATCTCTTTGCTAGCCTTATTTCTGTGGAATCTGAGAACAGATATTTCGGATCTCTTTGAAGACAATAGGGCCAAAGGAAATATCCTCCGATAACAAAGAGAAAGAAGCTTTCTGAGAAACTTCTTTGTGTTCTGTGAAATCATCTCACAGAGTTACAGCTTTCCCCTCAAGAAGCCTTTCCCTAAGATAGTTCTTGTGGATTTGGCAAAATGATATTTGGAAGCCCATAAAGGGCTATGGTGAAAAAGGAAATATCCTCAGATGAAATCTGGAAAGAAGCTTTCTGAGAAACTGCTCTGTGATGTGTGACTTCCACTCACAGGGTTACATCTGTATTTCGTGGATCTCTTTGCTAGCCTTATTTCTGTGGAATCTGAGAATAGATATTTCGGATCCCTTTGAAGACTATAGGGCCAAAGGAAATATCCTCCGAAAGCAAAGAGAAAGAAGCTTTCTGAGAAACTTCTTTGTGTTCTGAGAAATCATCTCACAGAGTTACAGCTTTCCCCTCAAGAAGCCTTTCGCTAAGACAGTTCTTGTGGAATTGGCAAAGTGATATTTGGAAGCCCTTTGAGGGCTAGTGTGAAAAAGGAAATATCCTCAGATGAAATTTGGAAAGAAGCTTTCTGAGAAACTGCTTAGTGTTCTGTTCATTCATCTCACAGAGTTACATCTGTATTTCGTTTATCTCTTTGCTAGCCTTATTTCTGTGGAATCAGAAAACAGATATTTCGGATCCCTTTGAAGACTATAGGGCCAAAGGAAATATCCTCCGATAACAAAGAGAAAGAAGGTTTCTGAGAAACTTCTTTGTGTTCTGTGAAATCTTCTCACAGATTTACACCTTTCCCCTCAAGATGCCTTTCGCTAAGACAGTTCTTGTGGAATTGGCAAAGTGATATTTGGAAGCCCATAGAAGGCTATGGTGAAAAAGGAAATATCCTCAGATGAAATCTGGAAAGAAGCTTTCTGAGAAACTGCTCTGTGACGAGTGACTTTCACTCACAGAGTTACATCTGTATTTCGTGGATCTCTTTGCTAGCCTTATTTCTGTGGAATCTGAGAACAGATATTTCGGATCCCTTTGAAGACTATAGGCCAAATGAAATATCCTCCGATAACAAAGAGAAGGAAGCTTTCTGAGAAACTTCTTTGTGTTCTGTGAAATCATCTCACAGAGTTACAGCTTTCCCCTCCAGAAGCCTTTCGCTAAGACAGTTCTTGTGCAATTGGCAAAGTGATATTTGGAAGCCCATAGTGGGCTATGGTGAAAACAGAAATATCCTCAGATGAAATCTGGAAAGAAGCTTTCTGAGAAACTGCTTAGTGTTCTGTTCATTCATCTCACAGAGTTACATCTGTATTTCGTGGATCTCTTTGCTAGCCTTATTTCTGTGGAATCTGAGAACAGATATTTCGGATCCCTTTGAAGACTATAGGGCCAAAGGAAATATCCTCCGATAGCAAAGGGAAAGAAGCTTTCTGAGAAAGTTCTTTGTGTTCTGTGAAATTATCTCACAGAGTTACAGCTTTCCCCTCAAGAAGCCTTTCGCTAAGACAGTTCTTGTGGAATTGGCAAAGTGATATTTGGAAGCCCATAGAGGGCTATGGTGAAAAAGGAAATATCCTCAGATGAAATCGGGAAAGAAGCTTTCTGAGAAACTGCTTAGTGTTCTGTTCCTTCATCTCACAGATTTACATCTGTATTTCATGGATCTCTTTGCTAGCCTTATTTCTGTGGAATCTGAGAACAGATATTTCGGATCCCTTTGAAGACTATAGGGCCAAAGGAAATATCCTCCGATAACAAAGAGAAAGAAGCTTTCTGAGAAACTTCTTAGTGTTCCGTGAAATCATCTCACAGAGTTACAGCTTTCCCCTAAAGAAGCCTTTCGCTAAGACAGTTCTTGTGGAATTGGCAAAGTGATATTTGGAAGCCCATAGAGGGCTATGGTGAAAAAGGAATTATCCTCAGATGAAATCTGGAAAGAAGCTTTCTGAGAAACTGCTCTGTGATGTGTGACTTCCACTCACAGAGTTACATCTGTATTCGTGGATCTCTTTGCTAGCCTTATTTCTGTGGAATCTGAGAACAGATATTTCAGATTCTTTTGAAGACTATAGGGCCAAAGGAAACATCCTCCGATTACAAAGAGAAAGAAGCTTTCTGAGAAACTTCTTTGTGTTCTGTGAAATCATCTCACAGAGTTACAGCTTTCCCCTCAAGAAGCCTTTCGCTAAGACAGTTCTTGTGGAATTGGCAAAGTGATATTTGGAAGCCCTTAGAGGGCTATGGTGAAAAGGGAAATATCCTCAGATGAAATCGGGAAAGAAGCTTTCTGAGAAACTGCTCTGTAATGTGTGACTTCCACTCACAGAGTTAAATCTGTATTTCGTGGATCTCTTTGCTAGCCTTATTTCTGTGGAATCTGAGAACAGATATTTCGGATCTCTTTGAAGACAATAGGGCCAAAGGAAATATCCTCCGATAACAAAGAGAAAGAAGCTTTCTGAGAAACTTCTTTGTGTTCTGTGAAATCATCTCACAGAGTTACAGCTTTCCCCTCAAGAAGCCTTTCCCTAAGATAATTCTTGTGGATTTGGCAAAGTGATATTTGGAAGCCCATAAAGGGCTATGGTGAAAAAGGAAATATCCTCAGATGAAATCTGGAAAGAAGCTTTCTGAGAAACTGCTCTGTGATGTGTGACTTCCACTCACAGGGTTACATCTGTATTTCGTGGATCTCTTTGCTAGCCTTATTTCTGTGGAATCTGAGAATAGATATTTCGGATCCCTTTGAAGACTATAGGGCCAAAGGAAATATCCTCCGATAACAAAGAGAAAGAAGCTTTCTGAGAAACTTCTTTGTGTTCTGAGAAATCATCTCACAGAGTTACAGCTTTCCCCTCAAGAAGCCTTTCGCTAAGACAGTTCTTGTGGAATTGGCAAAGTGATATTTGGAAGCCCTTTGAGGGCTAGTGTGAAAAAGGAAATATCCTCAGATGAAATTTGGAAAGAAGCATTCTGAGAAACTGCTTAGTGTTCTGTTCATTCATCTCACAGAGTTACATCTGTATTTCGTTTATCTCTTTGCTAGCCTTATTTCTGTGGAATCAGAAAACAGATATTTCGGATCCCTTTGAAGACTATAGGGCCAAAGGAAATATCCTCCGATAACAAAGAGAAAGAAGCTTTCTGAGAAACTTCTTTGTGTTCTGTGAAATCTTCTCACAGATTTACACCTTTCCCCTCAAGATGCCTTTCGCTAAGACAGTTCTTGTGGAATTGGCAAAGTGATATTTGGAAGCCCATAGAAGGCTATGGTGAAAAAGGAAATATCCTCAGATGAAATCTGGAAAGAAGCTTTCTGAGAAACTGCTCTGTGACGAGTGACTTCCACTCACAGAGTTACATCTGTATTTCGTGGATCTCTTTGCTAGCCTTATTTCTGTGGAATCTGAGAACAGATATTTCGGATCCCTTTGAAGACTATAGGCCAAAGGAAATATCCTCCGATAACAAAGAGAAGGAAGCTTTCTGAGAAACTTCTTTGTGTTCTGTGAAATCATCTCACAGAGTTACAGCTTTCCCCTCCAGAAGCCTTTCGCTAAGACAGTTCTTGTGCAATTGGCAAAGTGATATTTGGAAGCCCATAGTGGGCTATGGTGAAAACGGAAATATCCTCAGATGAAATCTGGAAAGAAGCTTTCTGAGAAACTGCTTAGTGTTCTGTTCATTCATCTCACAGAGATACATCTGTATTTCATGGATCTCTTTGCTAGCCTTATTTCTGTGGAATCTGAGAACAGATATTTCGGATCCCTTTGATGACTATAGAGCCAAAGGTAATATCCTCCGATAGCAATGAGAAAGAAGCTTTCTGAGAAACTTCTTTGTGTTCTGTGAAATCATCTCACAGAGTTACAGCTTTCCCCTCAAGAAGCCTTTCGCTAAGACAGTTCTTGTGGAATTGGCAAAGTGATATTTGGAAGCCCATAGAGGGCTATGGTGAAAAAGGAAATATCCTCAGATGAAATCGGGAAAGAAGCTTTCTGAGAAACTGCTCTGTAATGTGTGACTTCCACTCACAGAGTTACATCTGTATTTCGTGGATCTCTTTGCTAGCCTTATTTCTGTGGAATCTGAGAACAGATATTTCGGATCTCTTTGAAGACAATAGGGCCAAAGGAAATATCCTCCGATAACAAAGAGAAAGAAGCTTTCTGAGAAACTTCTGTGTGTTCTGTGAAATCATCTCACAGAGTTACAGCTTTCCCCTCAAGAAACCTTTCCCTAAGACAGTTCTTGTGGAATTAGCAAAGTGATATTTGGAAGCCCATACAGGGCTATGGTGAAAAAGGAAATATCCTCAGATGAAATCTGGAAAGAAGCTTTCTGAGAAACTGCTCTGTGACGTGTGACTTCCACTCACAGAGTTACATCTGTATTTCGTGGATCTCTTTGCTAGCCTTATTTCTGTGGAATCTGAGAACCGATATTTCGGATCCCTTTGAAGATTATAGGGCCAAAGGAAATATCCTCCGATAACAAAGAGAAGGAAGCGTTCTGAGAAACTTCTTTGTGTTCTGTGAAATCATCTCACAGAGTTACAGCTTTCCCCTCAAGAAGCCTTTCGCTAAGACAGTTCTTGTGGAATTGGCAAAGTGATATTTGGAAGCCCATAGAGGGCTATGGTGAAAAAGGAAATATCCTCAGATGAAGTCTGGAAAGAAGCTTTCGGAGAAACTGCTCTGTGATGTGTGACTTCCACTCACTGAGTTACATCTGTATTTCGTGGATCTCTTTGCTAGCCTTATTTCTGTGGAATCTGAGAACATATATTTCGGATCCCTTTGAAGACAATAGGGCCAAAGGAAATGTCCTCCGATAACAAAGAGAAAGAAGCTTTCTGAGAAACTTCTTTGTGTTCTGCTAAATCATCTCACAGAGTTACAGCATTCCGCTCAAGAAGCCTTTCGCTAAGACAGTTCTTGTGGAATTGGCAAAGTGATATTTGGAAGCCCATAGATTGCTATGGTGAAAAAAGAAATATCCTCAGATGAAATCTGGAAAGAAGCTTTCTGAGAAACTGCTCTGTGATGTGTGACTTCCACTCACAGAGTTACATCTGTATTTCGTGGATCTCTTTGCTAGCCTTATTTCTGTGGAATCTGAGAACAGATATTTCGGATCCCTTTGAAGACTATAGGGCCAAAGGAAATATCTTCCGATAACAAAGAGAAAGAAGCTTTCTGAGAAACTTCTTTGTGTTCGGCGAAATCATCTCACAGAGTTACAGCTTTCTCCTCAAAAAGCCTTTCGCTAAGACAGTTCTTGTGGAATTGGCAAAGTGATATTTGGAAGCCCATACAGGGCTATGGTGAAAAAGGAAATATCCTCAGATGAAATCGGGAAAGAAGCTTTCTGAGAAACTGCTTAGTGTTCTGTTCCTTCATCTCACAGAGTTACATCAGTATTTCGTGTATCAATTTGCTAGCCTTATTTCTGTGGAATCTGAGAACAGATATTTCAGATCCCTTTGAAGACTATAGGGCCAAAGGAAATATCCTCCGATAACAAAGAGAAAGAAGCTTTCTGAGAAACTTCTTTGTGTTCTGTGAAATCATCTCACAGAGGTACAGCTTTCCCCTCAAGAAGCCTTTCGCTAAGACATTTCTTGTGGAATTGGCAAAGTGATATTTGGAAGACCATAGAGGGCTATGGTGAAAAAGGAACTATCCTCAGATGAAATCTGGAAAGAAGCTTTCTGAGAAACTGCTCTGTGATGTGTGACTTCCACTCACAGGGTTACATCTGTATTTCGTGGATCTCTTTGCTAGCCTTCTTTCTGTGGAATCTGAGAACAGATATTTCGGATCCCTTTGAAGACTATAGGGCCAAAGGAAATATCTTCCGATAAAAAAGAGAAAGAAGCTTTCTGAGAAACTGCTTAGTGTTCTGTTCATTCATCTCACAGAGTTACATCTGTATTTCGTGGATCTCTTTGCTAGCCTTATTTCTGTGGAATCTGAGAACAGATATTTCGGATCCCTTTGAAGACTATAGGGCCAAAGGAAATATCCTCCGATAGCAAAGAGAAAGAAGCTTTCTGAGAAACTTCTTTGCGTTCTGTGAAATCATCTCACAGAGTTACAGCTTTCCCCTCAAGAAGTCTTTCGCTAAGACAGTTCTTGTGGAATTGGCAAAGTGATATTTGGAAGCCCATAGAGGGCTATGGTGAAAAAGGAAATATCCTCAGATGAAGTCTGGAAAGAAGCTTTCGGAGAAACTGCTCTGTGATGTGTGACTTCCACTCACTGAGTTACATCTGTATTTCGTGGATCTCTTTGCTAGCCTTATTTCTGTGGAATCTGAGAACATATATTTCGGATCCCTTTGAAGACAATAGGGCCAAAAGAAATGTCCTCCGATAACAAAGAGAAAGAAGCTTTCTGAGAAACTTCTTTGTGTTCTGCTAAATCATCTCACAGAGTTACAGCATTCCGCTCAAGAAGCCTTTCGCTAAGACAGTTCTTGTGGAATTGGCAAAGTGATATTTGGAAGCCCATAGATTGCTATGGTGAAAAAAGAAATATCCTCAGATGAAATCTGGAAAGAAGCTTTCTGAGAAACTGCTCTGTGATGTGTGACTTCCACTCACAGAGTTACATCTGTATTTCGTGGATCTCTTTGCTAGCCTTATTTCTGTGGAATCTGAGAACAGATATTTCGGATCCCTTTGAAGACTATAGGGCCAAAGGAAATATCTTCCGATAACAAAGAGAAAGAAGCTTTCTGAGAAACTTCTTTGTGTTCGGCGAAATCATCTCACAGAGTTACAGCTTTCCCCTCAAAAAGCCTTTCGCTAAGACAGTTCTTGTGGAATTGGCAAAGTGATATTTGGAAGCCCATACAGGGCTATGGTGAAAAAGGAAATATCCTCCGATGAAATCTGGAAAGAAGCTTTCTGAGAAACTGCTCTGTGATGTGTGACTTCCACTCACAGGGTTACATCTGTATTTCGTGGATCTCTTTGCTAGCCTTATTTCTGTGGAATCTGAGAACAGATATTTCGGATCCCTTTGAAGACTATAGGGCCAAAGGAAATATCCTCCGATAACAAAGAGAAAGAAGCTTTCTGAGAAACTTCTTTGTGTTCTGCGAAATCATCTCACAGAGTTACAGCTTTCCCCTCAAGAAGCCTTTCGCTAAGACAGTTCTTGTGGAATTGGCAAAGTGATATTTGGAAGCCCTTCGAGGGCTAGTGTGAAAAAGGAAATATCCTCAGATGAAATCTGGAAAGAAGCTTTCTGAGAAACTGCTTAGTGTTCTGTTCATTCATCTCACAGAGTTACATCTGTATTTCGTGGATCTCTTTGCTAGCCTTATTTCTGTGGAATCTGAGAACAGATATTTCGGATCCCTTTGAAGACTATAGGGCCAAAGGAAATATCCTCCGATAACAAAGAGAAAGAAGCTTTCTGAGAAACTTCTTTGTGTTCTGTGAAATCATCTCACAGATTTACAGCTTACCCCTCAAGAAGCCTTTCGCTAAGACAGTTCTTGTGGAATTGGCAAAGTGATATTTGGAAGCCCATAGAGGGCTGTGGTGAAAAAGGATAGATCCTCAGATGAAATCTGGAAAGAAGCTTTCTGAGAAACTGCTCTGTGACGTGTGACTTCCACACACAGAGTTACATCTGTATTTCGTGGATCACTTTGCTAGCCTTATTTCTGTGGAATCTGAGAACAGATATTTCGGATCCCTTTGAATACTATAGGGCCAAAGGAAATATCCTCCGATAACAAAGAGAAGGAAGCTTTCTGAGAAACTTCTTTGTGTTCTGTGAAATCATCTCACAGAGTTACAGCTTTCCCCTCCAGAAGCCTTTCGCTAAGACAGTTCTTGTGCAATTGGCAAAGTGATATTTGGAAGCCCCTAGTGGGATATGGTGAAAACGGAAATATCTTCAGATGAAATCTGGAAAGAAGCTTTCTGAGAAACTGCTTAGTGTTCTGTTCATTCATCTCACAGAGTTACATCTGTATTTCGAGGATCTCTTTGCTAGCCTTATTTCTGTGGAATCTGAGAACAGATATTTCGGATCCCTTTGAAGACTATAGGGCCAAAGGAAATATCCTCCGATAGCAAAGAGAAAGAAGCTTTCTGAGAAAGTTCTTTGTGTTCTGTGAAATCATCTCACAGAGTTACAGCTTTCCCCTCAAGAAGCCTTTCGCTAAGACAGTTCTTGTGGAATTGGCAAAGTGATATTTGGAAGCCCATAGAGGGCTATGGTGAAAAAGGAAATATCCTCAGATGAAATCGGGAAAGAAGCTTTCTGAGAAACTGCTTAGTGTTCTGTTCCTTCATCTCACAGATTTACATCTGTATTTCATGGATCTCTTTGCTAGCCTTATTTCTGTGGAATCTGAGAACCGATATTTCGGATCCCTTTGAAGACTATAGGGCCAAAGGAAATATCCTCCGATAACAAAGAGAAAGAAGCTTTCTGAGAAACTTCTTTGTGTTCCGTGAAATCATCTCACAGAGTTACAGCTTTCCCCTCAAGAAGCCTTTCGCTAAGAAAGTTCTTGAGGAATTGGCAAAGTGATATTTGGAAGCAAATAGAGGGCTTTGGTGAAAAAGGAAATATCCTCAAATGAAATCGGGAAAGAAGCTTTCTGAGAAACTGCTTAGTGTTCTGTTCGTTCATCTCACAGAGTTACATCAGTATTTCGTGGATCAATTTGCTAGCCTTATTTCTGTGGAATCTGAGAACAGATATTTCGGATCCCTTTGAAGACTATAGGGCCAAAGGAAATATCCTCCGATAACAAAGAGAAAGAAGCTTTCTGAGAAACTTCTTTGTGTTCTGTGAAATCATCTCACAGAAGTACAGCTTTCCCCTCAAGAAGCCTTTCGCTAAGACAGTTCTTGTGGAATTTGCAAAGTGATATTTGGTAGACCATAGAGGGCTATGGTGAAAAAGGAACTATCCTCAATGAAATCTGGAAAGAAGCTTTTTGAGAAACTGCTCTGTGACCTGTGACTTCCACTCACAGAGTTACATCTGTATTTCGTGGATCTCCTTGCTAGCTTTATTTCTGTGGAATCTGAGAACCGATATTTCGGATCCCTTTGAAGACTATAGGGACAAAGGAAATATTCTCCGATAACAAAGAGAAGGAAGCTTTCTGAGAAACTTCTTTGTGTTCTGTGAAATCATCTCACAGAGTTACAGCTTTCCCCTCCAGAAGCCTTCCGCTAAGACAGTTCTTGTGCAATTGGAAATGTGATATTTGGAAGCCCATAGTGGGCTATGGTGAAAACGGAAATATCCTCAGATGAAATCGGGGAAGAAGCTTTCTGAGAAACTGCTTAGTGTTCTGTTCCTTCATCTCACAGAGTTACATCAGTATTTCGTGGATCTCTTTGCTAGCCTTATTTCTGTGGAATCTGAGAACAGATATTTCGGATCCCTTTGAAGACTATAGGGCCAAAGGAAATATCCTCCAATAACAAAAAGAAAGAAGCTTTCTGAGAAACTTCTTTGTGTTCTGTGAAATCATCTCACAGAGTTACAGCTTTCCCCGCCAGAAGCCTTTCGCTAAGACAGTTCTTTTGGAATTGGCAAAGTGATATTTGGAAGCCCATAGAGGGCTATGGTGAAAAAGGAAATATCCTCAGATGAAATCGGGAAAGAAGCTTTCTAAGAAACTGCTCTGTGACGTGTGACTTCCACTCACAGTGTTACATCTGTATTTCGTGGATCTCTTTGCTAGCCTTATTTCTGTGGAATCTGAGAACAGATATTTCGGATCCCTTTGAAGACTATAGGGCCAAAGGAAATATCCTCCGATAACAAAGAGAAGGAAGCTTTCTGAGAAACTTCTTTGTGTTCTGTGAAATCATCTCACAGAGTTACAGCTTTCCCCTCCAGAAGCCTTTCGCTAAGACAGTTCTTGTGCAATTGGCAAAGTGATATTTGGAAGCCCATAGTGGGCTATGGTGAAAACGGAAATATCCTCAGATGAAATCTGGAAAGAAGCTTTCTGAGAAACTGCTTAGTGTTCTGTTCATTCATCTCACAGAGTTACATCTGTATTTCGTGGATCTCTTTGCTAGCCTTATTTCTGTGGAATCTGAGAACAGATATTTCGGATCCCTTTGAAGACTATAGGGCCAAAGGAAATATCCTCCGATAGCAAAGGGAAAGAAGCTTTCTGAGAAAGTTCTTTGTGTTCTGTGAAATTATCTCACAGAGTTACACCTTTCCCCTCAAGAAGCCTTTCGCTAAGACAGTTCTTGTGGAATTGGCAAAGTGATATTTGGAAGCCCATAGAGGGCTATGGTGAAAAAGGAAATATCCTCAGATGAAATCGGGAAAGAAGCTTTCTGAGAAACTGCTTAGTGTTCTGTTTCTTCATCTCACAGATTTACATCTGTATTTCATGGATCTCTTTGCTAGCCTTATTTCTGTGGAATCTGAGAACAGATATTTCGGATCCCTTTGAAGACTATAGGGCCAAAGGAAATATCCTCCGATAACAAAGAGAAAGAAGCTTTCTGAGAAACTTCTTAGTGTTCCGTGAAATCATCTCACAGAGTTACAGCTTTCCCCTCAAGAAGCCTTTCACTAAGACAGTTCTTGTGGAATTGGCAAAGTGATATTTGGAAGCCCATAGAGGGCTATGGTGAAAAAGGAATTATCCTCATTTGAAATCTGGAAAGAAGCTTTCTGAGAAACTGCTCTGTGATGTGTGACTTCCACTCTCAGAGTTACATCTGTATTCGTGGATCTCTTTGCTAGCCTTATTTCTGTGGAATCTGAGAACAGATATTTCGGATTCCTTTGAAGACTATAGGGCCAAAGGAAACATCCTCCGATAACAAAGAGAAAGAAGCTTTCTGAGAAACTTCTTTGTGTTCTGTGAAATCATCTCACAGAGTTACAGCTTTCCCCTCAAGAAGCCTTTCGCTAAGACAGTTCTTGTGGAATTGGCAAAGTGATATTTGGAAGCCCTTAGAGGGCTATGGTGAAAAGGGAAATATCCTCAGATGAAATCGGGAAAGAAGCTTTCTGAGAAACTGCTCTGTAATGTGTGACTTCCACTCACAGAGTTAAATCTGTATTTCGTGGATCTCTTTGCTAGCCTTATTTCTGTGGAATCTGAGAACAGATATTTCGGATCTCTTTGAAGACAATAGGGCCAAAGGAAATATCCTCCGATAACAAAGAGAAAGAAGCTTTCTGAGAAACTTCTTTGTGTTCTCTGAAATCATCTCACAGAGTTACAGCTTTCCCCTCAAGAAGCCTTTCCCTAAGATAGTTCTTGTTGATTTGGCAAAGTGATATTTGGAAGCCCATAAAGGGCTATGGTGAAAAAGGAAATATCCTCAGATGAAATCTGGAAAGAAGCTTTCTGAGAAACTGCTCTGTGAAATGTGACTTCCACTCACAGGGTTACATCTGTATTTCATGGATCTCTTTGCTAGCCTTATTTCTGTGGAATCTGAGAATAGATATTTCGGATCCCTTTGAAGACTATAGGGCCAAAGGAAATATCCTCCGATAACAAAGAGAAAGAAGCTTTCTGAGAAACTTCTTTGTGTTCTGAGAAATCATCTCACAGAGTTACAGCTTTCCCCTCAAGAAGCCTTTCGCTAAGACAGTTCTTGTGGAATTGGCAAAGTGATATTTGGAAGCCCTTTGAGGGCTAGTGTGAAAAAGGAAATATCCTCAGATGAAATTTGGAAAGAAGCTTTTTGAGAAACTGCTTAGTGTTCTGTTCATTCATCTCACAGAGTTACATCTGTATTTCGTTTATCTCTTTGCTAGCCTTATTTCTGTGGAATCAGAAAACAGATATTTCGGATCCCTTTGAAGACTATAGGGCCAAAAGAAATATCCTCCGATAACAAAGAGAAAGAAGCTTTCTGAGAAACTTCTTTGTGTTCTGTGAAATCTTCTCACAGATTTACACCTTTCCCCTCAAGATGCCTTTCGCTAAGACAGTTCTTGTGGAATTGGCAAAGTGATATTTGGAAGCCCATAGAAGGCTATGGTGAAAAAGGAAATATCCTCAGATGAAATCTGGAAAGAAGCTTTCTGAGAAACTGCTCTGTGACGAGTGACTTCCACTCACAGAGTTACATCTGTATTTCGTGGATCTCTTTGCTAGCCTTATTTCTGTGGAATCTGAGAACAGATATTTCGGATCCCTTTGAAGACTATAGGCCAAAGGAAATATCCTCCGATAACAAAGAGAAGGAAGCTTTCTGAGAAACTTCTTTGTGTTCTGTGAAATCATCTCACAGAGTTACAGCTTTCCCCTCCAGAAGCCTTTCGCTAAGACAGTTCTTGTGCAATTGGCAAAGTGATATTTGGAAGCCCATAGTGGGCTATGGTGAAAACGGAAATATCCTCAGATGAAATCTGGAAAGAAGCTTTCTGAGAAACTGCTTAGTGTTCTGTTCATTCATCTCACAGAGTTACATCTGTATTTCATGGATCTCTTTGCTAGCCTCATTTCTGTGGAATCTGAGAACAGATATTTCGGATCCCTTTGAAGACTATAGAGCCAAAGGTAATATCCTCCGATAGCAATGAGAAAGAAGCTTTCTGAGAACCTTCTTTGTGTTCTGTGAAATCATCTCACAGAGTTACAGCTTTCCCCTCAAGAAGCCTTTCGCTAAGACAGTTCTTGTGGAATTGGCAAAGTGATATTTGGAAGCCCATAGAGGGCTATGGTGAAAAAGGAAATATCCTCAGATGAAATATGGAAAGAAGCTTTCTGAGAAACTGCTCTGTAATGTGTGACTTCCACTCACAGAGTTACATCTGTATTTCGTGGATCACTTTGCTAGCCTTATTTCTGTGGAATCTGAGAACAGATATTTCGGATCTCTTTGAAGACAATAGGGCCAAAGGAAATATCCTCCGATAACAAAGAGAAAGAAGCTTTCTGAGAAACATCTGTGTGTTCTGTGAAATCATCTCACAGAGTTACAGCTTTCCCCTCAAGAAGCCTTTCCCTAAGACAGTTCTTGTGGAATTAGCAAAGTGATATTTGGAAGACCATACAGGGCTATGGTGAAAAAGGAAATATCCTCAGATGAAATCTGGAAAGAAGCTTTCTGAGAAACTGCTCTGTGATGTGTGACTTCCACTCACAGAGTTACATCTGTATTTCGTGGATCTCTTTGCTAGCCTTATTTCTGTGGAATCTGAGAACCGATATTTCGGATCCCTTTGAAGATTATAGGGCCAAAGGAAATATCCTCCGATAACAAAGAGAAGGAAGCGTTCTGAGAAACTTCTTTGTGTTCTGTGAAATCATCTCACAGAGTTACAACTTTCCCCTCAAGAAGCCTTTCGCTAAGACAGTTCTTGTGCAATTGGCAAAGTGATATTTGGAAGCCCATAGTGGGCTATGGTGAAAACGGAAATATCCTCAGATGAAATCTGGAAAGAAGCTTTCTGAGAAACTACTTAGTGTTCTGTTCATTCATCTCACAGAGTTACATCTGTATTTCGTGGATCTCTTTGCTAGCCTTATTTCTGTGGAATCTGAGAACAGATATTTCGGATCCCTTTGAAGACTATAGGGCCAAAGGAAATATCCTCCGATAGCAAAGAGAAAGAAGCTTTCTGAGAAACTTCTTTGCGTTCTGTGAAATCATCTCACAGAGTTACAGCTTTCCCCTCAAGAAGTCTTTCGCTAAGACAGTTCTTGTGGAATTGGCAAAGTGATATTTGGAAGCCAATAGAGGGCTATGGGGAAAAAGGAAATATCCTCAGATGAAGTCTGGAAAGAAGCTTTCGGAGAAACTGCTCTGTGAGGTGTGACTTCCACTCACTGAGTTACATCTGTATTTCGTGGATCTCTTTGCTAGCCTTATTTCTGTGGAATCTGAGAACAGATATTTCGGATCCCTTTGAAGACTATAGGGCCAAAGGAAATATCTTCCGATAACAAAGAGAAAGAAGCTTTCTGAGAAACTTCTTTGTGTTCGGCGAAATCATCTCACAGAGTTACAGCTTTCCCCTCAAAAAGCCTTTCGCTAAGACAGTTCTTGTGGAATTGGCAAAGTGATATTTGGAAGCCCATAAAGGGCTATGGTGAAAAAGGAAATATCCTCAGATGAAATCTGGAAAGAAGCTTTCTGAGAAACTGCTCTGTGATGTGTGACTTCCACTCACAGGGTTACATCTGTATTTCGTGGATCTCTTTGCTAGCCTTATTTCTGTGGTATCTGAGAATAGATATTTCAGATCCCTTTGAAGACTATAGGGCCAAAGGAAATATCCTCCGATAACAAAGAGAAAGAAGCTTTCTGAGAAACTTCTTTGTGTTCTGAGAAATCATCTCCCAGAGTTACAGCTTTCCCCTCAAGAAGCCTTTCGCTAAGACAGTTCTTGTGGAATTGGCAAAGTGATATTTGGAAGCCCTTCGAGGGCTAGTGTGAAAAAGGAAATATCCTCAGATGAAATCTGGAAAGAAGCTTTCTGAGAAACTGCTTAGTGTTCTGTTCATTCATCTCACAGAGTTACATCTGTATTTCGTGGATCTCTTTGCTAGCCTTATTTCTGTGGAATCTGAGAACAGATATTTCGGATCCCTTTGAAGACTATAGGGCCAAAGGAAATATCCTCCGATAACAAAGAGAAAGAAGCTTTCTGAGAAACTTCTTTGTGTTCTGTGAAATCATCTCACAGATTTACAGCTTACCCCTCAAGAAGCCTTTCGCTAAGACAGTTCTTGTGGAATTGGCAAAGTGATATTTGGAAGCCCATAGAGGGCTATGGTGAAAAAGGATAGATCCTCAGATGAAATCTGGAAAGAAGCTTTCTGAGAAACTGCTCTGTGACGTGTGACTTCCACACACAGAGTTACATCTGTATTTCGTGGATCTCTTTGCTAGCCTTATTTCTGTGGAATCTGAGAACAGATATTTCGGATCCCTTTGAAGACTATAGGGCCAAAGGAAATATCCTCCGATAACAAAGAGAAGGAAGCTTTCTGAGAAACTTCTTTGTGTTCTGTGAAATCATCTCACAGAGTTACAGCTTTCCCCTCCAGAAGCCTTTCGCTAAGACAGTTCTTGTGCAATTGGCAAAGTGATATTTGGAAGCCCCTAGTGGGATATGGTGAAAACGGAAATATCTTCAGATGAAATCTGGAAAGAAGCTTTCTGAGAAACTGCTTAGTGTTCTGTTCATTCATCTCACAGAGTTACATCTGTATTTCGTGGATCTCTTTGCTAGCCTTATTTCTGTGGAATCTGAGAACAGATATTTCGGATCCCTTTGAAGACTATAGGGCCAAAGGAAATATCCTCCGATAGCAAAGAGAAAGAAGCTTTCTGAGAAACTTCTTTGCGTTCTGTGAAATCATCTCACAGAGTTACAGCTTTCCCCTCAGGAAGTCTTTCGCTAAGACAGTTCTTGTGGAATTGGCAAAGTGATATTTGGAAGCCAATAGAGGGCTATGGTGAAAAAGGAAATATCCTCAGATGAAGTCTGGAAAGAAGCTTTCGGAGAAACTGCTCTGTGAGGTGTGACTTCCACTCACTGAGTTACATCTGTATTTCGTGGATCTCTTTGCTAGCCTTATTTCTGTGGAATCTGAGAACAGATATTTCGGATCCCTTTGAAGACAATAGGGCCAAAGGAAATGTCCTCCGATAACAAAGAGAAAGAAGCTTTCTGAGAAACTTCTTTGTGTTCTGCGAAATCATCTCACAGAGTTACAGCATTCCGCTCAAGAAGCCTTTCGCTAAGACAGTTCTTGTGGAATTGGCAAAGTGATATTTGGAAGCCCATAGATTGCTATGGTGAAAAAAGAAATATCCTCAGATGAAATCTGGAAAGAAGCTTTCTGAGAAACTGCTCTGTGATGTGTGACTTCCACTCACAGAGTTACATCTGTATTTCGTGGATCTCTTTGCTAGCCTTATTTCTGTGGAATCTGAGAATAGATATTTCGGATCCCTTTGAAGACTATAGGGCCAAAGGAAATATCCTCCGATAACAAAGAGAAAGAAGCTTTCTGAGAAACTTCTTTGTGTTCTGCGAAATCATCTCACAGAGTTACAACTTTCCCCTCAAGAAGCCTTTCGTTAAGACAGTTCTTGTGGAATTGGCAAAGTGATAATTGGAAGCCCTCGAGGGCTAGTGTGAAAAAGGAAATATCCTCAGATGAAATCTGGAAAGAAGCTTTCTGAGAAACTGCTTAGTGTTCTGTTCATTCATCTCACACAGTTACATCTGCATTTCGTGGATCTCTTTGCTAGCCTTATTTCTGTGTAATCTGAGAACAGATATTTCGGATCCCTTTGAAGACTATAGGGCCAAAGGAAATATCCTCCGATAACAAAGAGAAAGAAGCTTTCTGAAAAACTTCTTTGTGTTCTGTGAAATCATCTCACAGATTTACAGCTTTCCCCTCAAGAAGCCTTTCGCTAAGACAGTTCTTGTGGAATTGGCAAAGTGATATTTGGAAGCCCATAGAGGGCTATGGTGAAAAAGGAAAGATCCTCACATGAAATCTGGAAAGAAGCTTTCTGAGAAACTGCTCTGTGACGTGTGACTTCCACTCACAGAGTTACATCTGTATTTCGTGGATCTCTTTGCTAGCCTTATTTCTGTGGAATCTGAGAACAGATATTTCGGATCCCTTTGAAGACTATAGGGCCAAAGGAAATATCCTCCGATAACAAAGAGAAGGAAGCTTTCTGAGAAACTTCTTTGTGTTCTGTGAAATCATCTCACAGAGTTACAGCTTTCCCCTCCAGAAGCCTTTCGCTAAGACAGTTCTTGTGCAATTGGCAAAGTGATATTTGGAAGCCCATAGTGGGCTATGGTGAAAACTGAAATATCCTCAGATGAAATCTGGAAAGAAGCTTTCTGAGAAACTGCTTAGTGTTCTGTTCATTCATCTCACAGAGTTACATCTGTATTTCGTGGATCTCTTTGCTAGCCTTATTTCTGTGGAATCTGAGAACAGATATTTCGGATCCCTTTGAAGACTATAGGGCCAAAGGAAATATCCTCCCATAGCAAAGAGAAAGAAGCTTTCTGAGAAAGTTCTTTGTGTTCTGTGAAATCATCTCACAGAGTTACAGCTTTCCCCTCAAGAAGCCTTTCGCTAAGACAGTTCTTGTGGAATTGGCAAAGTGATATTTGGAAGCCCATAGAGGGCTATGGTGAAAAAGGAAATATCCTCAGATGAAATCGGGAAAGAAGCTTTCTGAGAAACTGCTCTGTAATGTGTGACTTCCACTCACAGAGTTACATCTGTATTTCGTGGATCTGTTTGCTAGCCTTATTTCTGTGGAATCTGAGAACAGATATTTCGGATCTCTTTGAAGACAATAGGGCCAAAGGAAATATCCTCCGATAACAAAGAGAAAGAAGCTTTCTGAGAAACTTCTGTGTGTTCTGTGAAATCATCTCACAGAGTTACAGCTTTCCCCTCAAGAAGCCTTTCCCTAAGACAGTTCTTGTGGAATTAGCAAAGTGATATTTCGAAGCCCATACAGGGCTATGGTGAAAAAGGAAATATCCTCAGATGAAATCTGGAAAGAAGCTTTCTGAGAAACTGCTCTGTGATGTGTGACTTCCACTCACAGAGTTACATCTGTATTTCGTGGATCTCTTTGCTAGCCTTATTTCTGTGGAATCTGAGAACCGATATTTCGGATCCCTTTGAAGATTATAGGGCCAAAGGAAATATCCTCCGATAACAAAGAGAAGGAAGCGTTCTGAGAAACTTCTTTGTGTTCTGTGAAATCATCTCACAGAGTTACAACTTTCCTCTCAAGAAGCCTTTCGCTAAGACAGTTCTTGTGCAATTGGCAAAGTGTTATTTGGAAGCCCATAGTGGGCTATGGTGAAAACGGAAACATCCTCAGATGAAATCTGGAAAGAAGCTTTCTGAGAAACTGCTTAGTGTTCTGTTCATTCATCTCACAGAGTTACATCTGTATTTCGTGGATCTCTTTGCTAGCCTTATTTCTGTGGAATCTGAGAACAGATATTTCGGATCCCTTAGAAGACTATAGGGCCAAAGGAAATATCCTCCGATAGCAAAGAGAAAGAAGCTTTGTGAGAAACTTCTTTGCGTTCTGTGAAATCATCTCACAGAGTTACAGCTTTCCCCTCAAGAAGTCTTTCGCTAAGACAGTTCTTGTGGAATTGCAAAGTGATATTTGGAAGCCAATAGAGGGCTATGGTGAAAAAGGAAATATCCTCAGATGAAGTCTGGAAAGAAGCTTTCGGAGAAACTGCTCTGTGAGGTGTGACTTCCACTCACTGAGTTACATCTGTATTTCGTGGATCTCTTTGCTAGCCTTATTTCTGTGGAATCTGAGAACAGATATTTCGGATAACTTTGAAGACAATAGGGCCAAAGGAAATGTCCTCCGATAACAAAGAGAAAGAAGCTTTCTGAGAAACTTCTTTGTGTTCTGTGAAATCATCTCACAGAGTTACAGCATTCCGCTCAAGAAGCCTTTCGCTAAGACAGTTCTTGTGGAATTGGCAAAGTGATATTTGGAAGCCCATAGATTGCTATGGTGAAAAAAGAAATATCCTCAGATGAAATCTGGAAAGAAGCTTTCTGAGAAACTGCTCTGTGATGTGTGACTTCCACTCACAGAGTTACATCTGTATTTCGTGGATCTCTTTGCTAGCCTTATTTCTGTGGAATCTGAGAATAGATATTTCGGATCCCTTTGAAGACTATAGGGCCAAAGGAAATATCCTCCGATAACAAAGAGAAAGAAGCTTTCTGAGAAACTTCTTTGTGTTCTGCGAAATCATCTCACAGAGTTACAGCTTTCCCCTCAAGAAGCCTTTCGTTAAGACAGTTGTTGTGGAATTGGCAAAGTGATATTTGGAAGCCCTTCGAGGGCTAGTGTGAAAAAGGAAATATCCTCAGATGAAATCTGGAAGGAAGCTTTCTGAGAAACTGCTTAGTGTTCTGTTCATTCATCTCACACAGTTACATCTGCATTTCGTGGATCTCTTTGCTAGCCTTATTTCTGTGTAATCTGAGAACAGATATTTCGGATCCCTTTGAAGACTATAGGGCCAAAGGAAATATCCTCCGATAACAAAGAGAAAGAAGCTTTCTGAAAAACTTCTTTGTGTTCTGTGAAATCATCTCACAGATTTACAGCTTTCCCCTCAAGAAGCCTTTCGCTAAGACAGTTCTTGTGGAATTGGCAAAGTGATATTTGGAAGCCCATAGAGGGCTATGGTGAAAAAGGAAAGATCCTCACATGAAATCTGGAAAGAAGCTTTCTGAGAAACTGATCTGTGACGTGTGACTTCCACTCACAGAGTTACATCTGTATTTCGTGGATCTCTTTGCTAGCCTTATTTCTGTGGAATCTGAGAACAGATATTTCGGATCCCTTTGAAGACTATAGGGCCAAAGGAAATATCCTCCGATAACAAAGAGAAGGAAGCTTTCTGAGAAACTTCTTTGTGTTCTGTGAAATCATCTCACAGAGTTACAGCTTTCCCCTCCAGAAGCCTTTCGCTAAGACAGTTCTTGTGCAATTGGCAAAGTGATATTTGGAAGCCCATAGTGGGCTATGGTGAAAACGGAAATATCCTCAGATGGAATCTGGAAAGAAGCTTTCTGAGAAACTGCTTAGTGTTCTGTTCATTCATCTCACAGAGTTACATCTGTATTTCGTGGATCTCTTTGCTAGCCTTATTTCTGTGGAATGTGAGAACAGATATTTCGGATCCGTTTGAAGACTATAGGGCCAAAGGAAATATCCTCCGATAGCAAAGGGAAAGATGCTTTCTGAGAAAGTTCTTTGTGTTCTGTGAAATTATCTCACAGAGTTACAGCTTTCCCCTCAAGAAGCCTTTCGCTAAGACAGTTCTTGTGGAATTGGCAAAGTGATATTTGGAAGCCCATAGAGGGCTATGGTGAAAAAGGAAATATCCTCAGATGAAATCGGGAAAGAAGCTTTCTGAGAAACTGCTTAGTGTTCTGTTCCTTCATCTCACAGATTTACATCTGTATTTCATGGATCTCTTTGCTAGCCTTATTTCTGTGGAATCTGAGAACAGATATTTCGGATCCCTTTGAAGACTATAGGGCCAAAGGAAATATTCTCCGATAACAAAGAGAAAGAAGCTTTCTGAGAAACTTCTTAGTGTTCCGTGAAATCATCTCACAGAGTTACAGCTTTCCCCTCAAGAAGCCTTTCGCTAAGACAGTTCTTGTGGAATTGGCAAAGTGATATTTGGAAGCCCTTAGAGGGCTATGGTGAAAGGGGAAATATCCTCAGATGAAATCGGGAAAGAAGCTTTCTGAGAAACTGCTCTGTAATGTGTGACTTCCACTCACAGAGTTAAATCTGTATTTCGTGGATCTCTTTGCTAGACTTATTTCTGTGGAATCTGAGAACAGATATTTCGGATCTCTTTGAAGACAATAGGGCCAAAGGAAATATCCTCCGATAACAAAGAGAAAGAAGCTTTCTGAGAAACTTCTTTGTGTTCTGTGAAATCATCTCACAGAGTTACAGCTTTCCCCTCAAGAAGCCTTTCCCTAAGATAGTTCTTGTGGATTTGGCAAAGTGATATTTGGAAGCCCATAAAGGGCTATGGTGAAAAAGGAAATATCCTCAGATGAAATCTGGAAAGAAGCTTTCTGAGAAACTGCTCTGTGATGTGTGACTTCCACTCACAGGGTTACATCTGTATTTCGTGGATCTCTTTGCTAGCCTTATTTCTGTGGAATCTGAGAATAGATATTTCAGATCCCTTTGAAGACTATAGGGCCAAAGGAAATATCCTCCGATAACAAAGAGAAAGAAGCTTTCTGAGAAACTTCTTTGTGTTCTGAGAAATCATCTCACAGAGTTACAGCTTTCCCCTCAAGAAGCCTTTCGCTAAGACAGTTCTTGTGGAATTGGCAAAGTGATATTTGGAAGCCCTTTGAGGGCTAGTGTGAAAAAGGAAATATCCTCAGATGAAATTTGGAAAGAAGCTTTCTGAGAAACTGCTTAGTGTTCTGTTCATTCATCTCACAGAGTTACATCTGTATTTCGTTTATCTCTTTGTTAGCCTTATTTCTGTGGAATCAGAAAACAGATATTTCGGATCCCTTTGAAGACTATAGGGCCAAAGGAAATATCCTCCGATAACAAAGAGAAAGAAGCTTTCTGAGAAACTTCTTTGTGTTCTGTGAAATCATCTCACAGAGTTACAGCTTTCCCCTCAAGAAGCCTTTCGCTAAGACAGTTCTTGTGGAATTGGCAAAGTGATATTTGGAAGCCCATAGAGGGCTATGGTGAAAAAGGAAATATCCTCAGATGAAATCGGGAAAGAAGCTTTCTGAGAAACTGCTCTGTAATGTGTGACTTCCACTCACAGAGTTACATCTGTATTTCGTGGATCTCTTTGCTAGCCTTATTTCTGTGGAATCTGATAACAGATATTTCGGATCTCTTTGAAGACAATAGGGCCAAAGGAAATATCCTCCGATAACAAAGAGAAAGAAGCTTTCTGAGAAACTTCTTTGTGTTCTGCGAAATCATCTCACAGAGTTACAGCATTCCGCTCAAGAAGCCTTTCGCTAAGACAGTTCTTGTGGAATTGGCAAAGTGATATTTGGAAGCCCATAGATTGCTATGGTGAAAAAAGAAATATCCTCAGATGAAATCTGGAAAGAAGCTTTCTGAGAAACTGCTCTGTGATGTGTGACTTCCACTCACAGAGTTACATCTGTATTTCGTGGATCTCTTTGCTAGCCTTATTTCTGTGGAATCTGAGAATAGATATTTCGGATCCCTTTGAAGACTATAGGGCCAAAGGAAATATCCTCCGATAACAAAGAGAAAGAAGCTTTCTGAGAAACTTCTTTGTGTTCTGCGAAATCATCTCACAGAGTTACAACTTTCCCCTCAAGAAGCCTTTCGTTAAGACAGTTCTTGTGGAATTGGCAAAGTGATAATTGGAAGCCCTCGAGGGCTAGTGTGAAAAAGGAAATATCCTCAGATGAAATCTGGAAAGAAGCTTTCTGAGGAACTGCTTAGTGTTCTGTTCATTCATCTCACACAGTTACATCTGCATTTCGTGGATCTCTTTGCTAGCCTTATTTCTGTGGAATCTGAGAACAGATATTTCGGATCCCTTTGAAGACTATAGGGCCAAAGGAAATATCCTCCCATAGCAAAGAGAAAGAAGCTTTCTGAGAAAGTTCTTTGTGTTCTGTGAAATCATCTCACAGAGTTACAGCTTTCCCCTCAAGAAGCCTTTCGCAAAGACAGTTCTTGTGGAATTGGCAAAGTGATATTTGGAAGCCCATAGAGGGCTATGGTGAAAAAGGAAATATCCTCAGATGAAATCGGGAAAGAAGCTTTCTGAGAAACTGCTCTGTAATGTGTGACTTCCACTCACAGAGTTACATCTGTATTTCTTGGATCTGTTTGCTAGCCTTATTTCTGTGGAATCTGAGAACAGATATTTCGGATCTCTTTGAAGACAATAGGGTCAAAGGAAATATCCTCCGATAACAAAGAGAAAGAAGCTTTCTGAGAAACTTCTGTGTGTTCTGTGAAATCATCTCACAGAGTTACAGCTTTCCCCTCAAGAAGCCTTTCCCTAAGACAGTTCTTGTGGAATTAGCAAAGTGATATTTGGAAGCCCATACAGGGCTATGGTGAAAAAGGAAATATCCTCAGATGAAATCTGGAAAGAAGCTTTCTGAGAAACTGCTCTGTGATGTGTGACTTCCACTCACAGAGTTACATCTGTATTTCGTGGATCTCTTTGCTAGCCTTATTTCTGTGGAATCTGAGAACCGATATTTCGGATCCCTTTGAAGATTATAGGGCCAAAGGAAATATCCTCCGATAACAAAGAGAAGGAAGCGTTCTGAGAAACTTCTTTGTGTTCTGTGAAATCATCTCACAGAGTTACAACTTTCCCCTCAAGAAGCCTTTCGCTAAGACAGTTCTTGTGCAATTGGCAAAGTGATATTTGGAAGCCCATAGTGGGCTATGGTGAAAACGGAAATATCCTCAGATGAAATCTGGAAAGAAGCTTTCTGAGAAACTGCTTAGTGTTCTGTTCATTCATCTCACAGAGTTACATCTGTATTTCGTGGATCTCTTTGCTTGCCTTATTTCTGTGGAATCTGAGAACAGATATTTCGGATCCCTTAGAAGACTATAGGGCCAAAGGAAATATCCTCCGATAACAAAGAGAAAGAAGCTTTCTGAAAAACTTCTTTGTGTTCTGTGAAATCATCTCACAGATTTACAGCTTTCCCCTCAAGAAGCCTTTCGCTAAGACAGTTCTTTTGGAATTGGCAAAGTGATATTTGGAAGCCCATAGAGGGCTATGGTGAAAAAGGAAAGATCCTCACATGAAATCTGGAAAGAAGCTTTCTGAGAAACTGATCTGTGACGTGTGACTTCCACTCACAGAGTTACATCTGTATTTCGTGGATCTCTTTGCTAGCCTTATTTCTGTGGAATCTGAGAACAGATATTTCGGATCCCTTTGAAGACTATAGGGCCAAAGGAAATATCCTCCGATAACAAAGAGAAGGAAGCTTTCTGAGAAACTTCTTTGTGTTCTGTGAAATCATCTCACAGAGTTACAGCTTTCCCCTCCAGAAGCCTTTCGCTAAGACAGTTCTTGTGCAATTGGCAAAGTGATATTTGGAAGCCCATAGTGGGCTATGGTGAAAACGGAAATATCCTCAGATGGAATCTGGAAAGAAGCTTTCTGAGAAACTGCTTAGTGTTCTGTTCATTCATCTCACAGAGTTACATCTGTATTTCGTGGATCTCTTTGCTAGCCTTATTTCTGTGGAATCTGAGAACATATATTTCGGATCCCTTTGAAGACAATAGGGCCAAAGGAAATGTCCTCCGATAGCAAAGGGAAAGAAGCTTTCTGAGAAACTTCTTTGTGTTCTGCTAAATCATCTCACAGAGTTACAGCATTCCGCTCAAGAAGCCTTTCGCTAAGACAGTTCTTGTGGAATTGGCAAAGTGATATTTGGAAGCCCATAGATTGCTATGGTGAAAAAAGAAATATCCTCAGATGAAATCGGGAAAGAAGCTTTCTGAGAAACTGCTCTGTGATGTGTGACTTCCACTCACAGAGTTACATCTGTATTTCGTGGATCTCTTTGCTAGCCTTATTTCTGTGGAATCTGAGAACAGATATTTCGGATCCCTTTGAAGACTATAGGGCCAAAGGAAATATCTTCCGATAACAAAGAGAAAGAAGCTTTCTGAGAAACTTCTTTGTGTTCGGCGAAATCACCTCACAGAGTTACAGCTTTCCCCTCAAAAAGCCTTTCGCTAAGACAGTTCTTGTGGAATTGGCAAAGTGATATTTGGAAGCCCATAAAGGGCTATGGTGAAAAAGGAAATATCCTCAGATGAAATCTGGAAAGAAGCTTTCTGAGAAACTGCTCTGTGATGTGTGACTTCCACTCACAGGGTTACATCTGTATTTCGTGGATCTCTTTGCTAGCCTTATTTCTGTGGTATCTGAGAATAGATATTTCAGATCCCTTTGAAGACTATAGGGCCAAAGGAAATATCCTCCGATAACAAAGAGAAAGAAGCTTTCTGAGAAACTTCTTTGTGTTCTGAGAAATCATCTCACAGAGTTACAGCTTTCCCCTCAAGAAGCCTTTCGCTAAGACAGTTCTTGTGGAATTGGCAAAGTGATATTTGGAAGCCCTTCGAGGGCTAGTGTGAAAAAGGAAATATCCTCAGATGAAATCTGGAAAGAAGCTTTCTGAGAAACTGCTTAGTGTTCTGTTCATTCATCTCACAGAGTTACATCTGTATTTCGTGGATCTCTTTGCTAGCCTTATTTCTGTGGAATCTGAGAACAGATATTTCGGATCCCTTTGAAGACTATAGGGCCAAAGGAAATATCCTCCGATAGCAAAGAGAAAGAAGCTTTCTGAGAAAGTTCTTTGTGTTCTGTGAAATCATCTCACAGAGTTACAGCTTTCCCCTCAAGAAGCCTTTCGCTAAGACAGTTCTTGTGGAATTGGCAAAGTGATATTTGGAAGCCCATAGAGGGCTATGGTGAAAAAGGAAATATAATCAGATGAAATCGGGAAAGAAGCTTTCTGAGAAACTGCTCTGTAATGTGTGACTTCCACTCACAGAGTTACATCTGTATTTCGTGGATCTCTTTGCTAGCCTTATTTCTGTGGAATCTGAGAACAGATATTTCGGATCTCTTTGAAGACAATAGGGCCAAAGGAAATATCCTCCGATAACAAAGAGAAAGAAGCTTTCTGAGAAACTTCTGTGTGTTCTGTGAAATCATCTCACAGAGTTACAGCTTTCCCCTCAAGAAGCCTTTCCCTAAGACAGTTCTTGTGGAATTAGCAAAGTGATATTTGGAAGCCCATACAGGGCTATGGTGAAAAAGGAAATATCCTCAGATGAAATCTGGAAAGAAGCTTTCTGAGAAACTGCTCTGTGATGTGTGACTTCCACTCACAGAGTTACATCTGTATTTCGTGGATCTCTTTGCTAGCCTTATTTCTGTGGAATCTGAGAACCGATATTTCGGATCCCTTTGAAGATTATAGGGCCAAAGGAAATATCCTCCGATAACAAAGAGAAGGAAGCGTTCTGAGAAACTTCTTTGTGTTCTGTGAAATCATCTCACAGAGTTACAACTTTCCCCTCAAGAAGCCTTTCGCTAAGACAGTTCTTGTACAATTGGCAAAGTGATATTTGGAAGCCCATAGTGGGCTATGGTGAAAACGGAGATATCCTCAGATGAAATCTGGAAAGAAGCTTTCTGAGAAACTGCTTAGTGTTCTGTTCATTCATCTCACAGAGTTACATCTGTATTTCGTGGATCTCTTTGCTAGCCTTATTTCTGTGGAATCTGAGAACAGATATTTCGGATCCCTTAGAAGACTATAGGGCCAAAGGAAATATCCTCCGATAGCAAAGAGAAAGAAGCTTTCTGAGAAACTTCTTTGCGTTCTGTGAAATCATCTCACAGAGTTACAGCTTTCCCCTCAAGAAGTCTTTCGCTAAGACAGTTCTTGTGGAATTGGCAAAGTGATATTTGGAAGCCAATAGAGGGCTATGGTGAAAAAGGAAATATCCTCAGATGAAGTCTGGAAAGAAGCTTTCGGAGAAACTGCTCTGTGAGGTGTGACCTCCACTCACTGAGTTACATCTGTATTTCGAGGATCTCTTTGCTAGCCTTATTTCTGTGGAATCTGAGAACAGATATTTCGGATCCCTTTGAAGACAATAGGGCCAAAGGAAATGTCCTCCGATAACAAAGAGAAAGCAGCTTTCTGAGAAACTTCTTTGTGTTCTGCGAAATCATCTCACAGAGTTACAGCATTCCGCTCAAGAAGCCTTTCGCTAAGACAGTTCTTGTGGAATTGGCAAAGTGATATTTGGAAGCCCATAGATTGCTATGGTGAAAAAAGAAATATCCTCAGATGAAATCTGGAAAGAAGCTTTCTGAGAAACTGCTCTGTGATGTGTGACTTCCACTCACAGAGTTACATCTGTATTTCGTGGATCTCTTTGCTAGCCTTATTTCTGCGGAATCTGAGAATAGATATTTCGGATCCCTTTGAAGACTATAGGGCCAAAGGAAATATCCTCCGATAACAAAGAGAAAGAAGCTTTCTGAGAAACTTCTTTGTGTTCTGCGAAATCATCTCACACAGTTACAACTTTCCCCTCAAGAAGCCTTTCGTTAAGACAGTTCTTGTGGAATTGGCAAAGTGATAATTGGAAGCCCTCGAGGGCTAGTGTGAAAAAGGAAATATCCTCAGATGAAATCTGGAAAGAAGCTTTCTGAGAAACTGCTTAGTGTTCTGTTCATTCATCTCACACAGTTACATCTGCATTTCGTGGATCTCTTTGCTAGCCTTATTTCTGTGTAATCTGAGAACAGATATTTCGGATCCCTTTGAAGACTATAGGGCCAAAGGAAATATCCTCCAATAACAAAGAGAAAGAAGCTTTCTGAAAAACTTCTTTGTGTTCTGTGAAATCATCTCACAGATTTACAGCTTTCCCCTCAAGAAGCCTTTCGCTAAGACAGTTCTTGTGGAATTGGCAAAGTGATATTTGGAAGCCCATAGAGGGCTATGGTGAAAAAGTAAAGATCCTCACATGAAATCTGGAAAGAAGCTTTCTGAGAAACTGCTCTGTGACGTGTGACTTCCACTCACAGAGTTACATCTGTATTTCGTGGATCTCTTTGCTAGCCTTATTTCTGTGGAATCTGAGAACAGATATTTCGGATCCCTTTGAAGACTATAGGGCCAAAGGAAATATCCTCCGATAACAAAGAGAAGGAAGCTTTCTGAGAAACTTCTTTGTGTTCTGTGAAATCATCTCACAGAGTTACAGCTTTCCCCTCCAGAAGCCTTTCGCTAAGACAGTTCTTGTGCAATTGGCAAAGTGATATTTGGAAGCCCATAGTGGGCTATGGTGAAAACTGAAATATCCTCAGATGAAATCTGGAAAGAAGCTTTCTGAGAAACTGCTTAGTGTTCTGTTCATTCATCTCACAGAGTTACATCTGTATTTCGTGGATCTCTTTGCTAGCCTTATTTCTGTGGAATCTGAGAACAGATATTTCGGATCCCTTTGAAGACTATAGGGCCAAAGGAAATATCCTCCCATAGCAAAGAGAAAGAAGCTTTCTGAGAAAGTTCTTTGTGTTCTGTGAAATCATCTCACAGAGTTACAGCTTTCCCCTCAAGAAGCCTTTCGCTAAGACAGTTCTTGTGGAATTGACAAAGTGATATTTGGAAGCCCATAGAGGGCTATGGTGAAAAAGGAAATATCCTCAGATGAAATCGGGAAAGAAGCTTTCTGAGAAACTGCTCTGTAATGTGTGACTTCCACTCACAGAGTTACATCTGTATTTCGTGGATCTGTTTGCTAGCCTTATTTCTGTGGAATCTGAGAACAGATATTTCGGATCTCTTTGAAGACAATAGGGCCAAAGGAAATATCCTCCGATAACAAAGAGAAAGAAGCTTTCTGAGAAACTTCTGTGTGTTCTGTGAAATCATCTCACAGAATTACAGCTTTCCCCTCAAGAAGCCTTTCCCTAAGACAGTTCTTGTGGAATTAGCAAAGTGATATTTCGAAGCCCATACAGGGCTATGGTGAAAAAGGAAATATCCTCAGATGAAATCTGGAAAGAAGCTTTCTGAGAAACTGCTCTGTGATGTGTGACTTCCACTCACAGAGTTACATCTGTATTTCGTGGATCTCTTTGCTAGCCTTATTTCTGTGGAATCTGAGAACCGATATTTCGGATCCCTTTGAAGATTATAGGGCCAAAGGAAATATCCTCCGATAACAAAGAGAAGGAAGCGTTCTGAGAAACTTCTTTGTGTTCTGTGAAATCATCTCACAGAGTTACAACTTTCCCCTCAAGAAGCCTTTCGCTAAGACAGTTCTTGTGCAATTGGCAAAGTGTTATTTGGAAGCCCATAGTGGGCTATGGTGAAAACGGAAATATCCTCAGATGAAATCTGGAAAGAAGCTTTCTGAGAAACTGCTTAGTGTTCTGTTCATTCATCTCACAGAGTTACATCTGTATTTCGTGGATCTCTTTGCTAGCCTTATTTCTGTGGAATCTGAGAACAGATATTTCGGATCCCTTAGAAGACTATAGGGCCAAAGGAAATATCCTCCGATAGCAAAGAGAAAGAAGCTTTCTGAGAAACTTCTTTGCGTTCTGTGAAATCATCTCACAGAGTTACAGCTTTCCCCTCAAGAAGTCTTTCGCTAAGACAGTTCTTGTGGAATTGCAAAGTGATATTTGGAAGCCAATAGAGGGCTATGGTGAAAAAGGAAATATCCTCAGATGAAGTCTGGAAAGAAGCTTTCGGAGAAACTGCTCTGTGAGGTGTGACTTCCACTCACTGAGTTACATCTGTATTTCGTGGATCTCTTTGCTAGCCTTATTTCTGTGGAATCTGAGAACAGATATTTCGGATAACTTTGAAGACAATAGGGCCAAAGGAAATGTCCTCCGATAACAAAGAGAAAGAAGCTTTCTGAGAAACTTCTTTGTGTTCTGCGAAATCATCTCACAGAGTTACAGCATTCCGCTCAAGAAGCCTTTCGCTAAGACAGTTCTTGTGGAATTGGCAAAGTGATATTTGGAAGCCCATAGATTGCTATGGTGAAAAAAGAAATATCCTCAGATGAAATCTGGAAAGAAGCTTTCTGAGAAACTGCTCTGTGATGTGTGACTTCCACTCACAGAGTTACATCTGTATTTCGTGGATCTCTTTGCTAGCCTTATTTCTGTGGAATCTGAGAATAGATATTTCGGATCCCTTTGAAGACTATAGGGCCAAAGGAAATATCCTCCGATAACAAAGAGAAAGAAGCTTTCTGAGAAACTTCTTTGTGTTCTGCGAAATCATCTCACAGAGTTACAGCTTTCCCCTCAAGAAGCCTTTCGTTAAGACAGTTGTTGTGGAATTGGCAAAGTGATATTTGGAAGCCCTTCGAGGGCTAGTGTGAAAAAGGAAATATCCTCAGATGAAATCTGGAAGGAAGCTTTCTGAGAAACTGCTTAGTGTTCTGTTCATTCATCTCACACAGTTACATCTGCATTTCGTGGATCTCTTTGCTAGCCTTATTTCTGTGTAATCTGAGAACAGATATTTCGGATCCCTTTGAAGACTATAGGGCCAAAGGAAATATCCTCCGATAACAAAGAGAAAGAAGCTTTCTGAAAAACTTCTTTGTGTTCTGTGAAATCATCTCACAGATTTACAGCTTTCCCCTCAAGAAGCCTTTCGCTAAGACAGTTCTTGTGGAATTGGCAAAGTGATATTTGGAAGCCCATAGAGGGCTATGGTGAAAAAGGAAAGATCCTCACATGAAATCTGGAAAGAAGCTTTCTGAGAAACTGATCTGTGACGTGTGACTTCCACTCACAGAGTTACATCTGTATTTCGTGGATCTCTTTGCTAGCCTTATTTCTGTGGAATCTGAGAACAGATATTTCGGATCCCTTTGAAGACTATAGGGCCAAAGGAAATATCCTGCGATAACAAAGAGAAGGAAGCTTTCTGAGAAACTTCTTTGTGTTCTGTGAAATCATCTCACAGAGTTACAGCTTTCCCCTCCAGAAGCCTTTCGCTAAGACAGTTCTTGTGCAATTGGCAAAGTGATATTTGGAAGCCCATAG
The DNA here is from genome assembly GCF_049350105.2 of Macaca mulatta. Lineage (NCBI taxonomy): Eukaryota > Metazoa > Chordata > Mammalia > Primates > Cercopithecidae > Macaca > Macaca mulatta. Next base: position 48,709,515 of record NC_133413.1, read on the forward strand.
TGGGCTATGGTGAAAACGGAAATATCCTCAGATGGAATCTGGAAAGAAGCTTTCTGAGAAACTGCTTAGTGTTCTGTTCATTCATCTCACAGAGTTACATCTGTATTTCGTGGATCTCTTTGCTAGCCTTATTTCTGTGGAATGTGAGAACAGATATTTCGGATCCGTTTGAAGACTATAGGGCCAAAGGAAATATCCTCCGATAGCAAAGGGAAAGAAGCTTTCTGAGAAAGTTCTTTGTGTTCTGTGAAATTATCTCACAGAGTTACAGCTTTCCCCTCAAGAAGCCTTTCGCTAAGACAGTTCTTGTGGAATTGGCAAAGTGATATTTGGAAGCCCATAGAGGGCTATGGTGAAAAAGGAAATATCCTCAGATGAAATCGGGAAAGAAGCTTTCTGAGAAACTGCTTAGTGTTCTGTTCCTTCATCTCACAGATTTACATCTGTATTTCATGGATCTCTTTGCTAGCCTTATTTCTGTGGAATCTGAGAACAGATATTTCGGATCCCTTTGAAGACTATAGGGCCAAAGGAAATATTCTCCGATAACAAAGAGAAAGAAGCTTTCTGAGAAACTTCTTAGTGTTCCGTGAAATCATCTCACAGAGTTACAGCTTTCCCTCAAGAAGCCTTTCGCTAAGACAGTTCTTGTGGAATTGGCAAAGTGATATTTGGAAGCCCTTAGAGGGCTATGGTGAAAGGGGAAATATCCTCAGATGAAATCGGGAAAGAAGCTTTCTGAGAAACTGCTCTGTAATGTGTGACTTCCACTCACAGAGTTAAATCTGTATTTCGTGGATCTCTTTGCTAGACTTATTTCTGTGGAATCTGAGAACAGATATTTCGGATCTCTTTGAAGACAATAGAGCCAAAGGAAATATCCTCCGATAACAAAGAGAAAGAAGCTTTCTGAGAAACTTCCTTGTGTTCTGTGAAATCATCTCACAGAGTTACAGCTTTCCCCTCAAGAAGCCTTTCCCTAAGATAGTTCTTGTGGATTTGGCAAAGTGATATTTGGAAGCCCATAAAGGGCTATGGTGAAAAAGGAAATATCCTCAGATGAAATCTGGAAAGAAGCTTTCTGAGAAACTGCTCTGTGATGTGTGATTTCCACTCACAGGGTTACATCTGTATTTCGTGGATCTCTTTGCTAGCCTTATTTCTGTGGAATCTGAGAATAGATATTTCAGATCCCTTTGAAGACTATAGGGCCAAAGGAAATATCCTCCGATAACAAAGAGAAAGAAGCTTTCTGAGAAACTTCTTTGTGTTCTGAGAAATCATCTCACAGAGTTACAGCTTTCCCCTCAAGAAGCCTTTCGCTAAGACAGTTCATGTGGAATTGGCAAAGTGATATTTGGAAGCCCTTTGAGGGCTAGTGTGAAAAAGGAAATATCCTCAGATGAAATTTGGAAAGAAGCTTTCTGAGAAACTGCTTAGTGTTCTGTTCATTCATCTCACAGAGTTACATCTGTATTTCGTTTATCTCTTTGCTAGCCTTATTTCTGTGGAATCAGAAAACAGATATTTCGGATCCCTTTGAAGACTATAGGGCCAAAGGAAATATCCTCCGATAACAAAGAGAAAGAAGCTTTCTGAGAAACTTCTTTGTGTTCTGTGAAATCATCTCACAGAGTTACAGCTTTCCCCTCAAGAAGCCTTTCGCTAAGACAGTTCTTGTGGAATTGGCAAAGTGATATTTGGAAGCCCATAGAGGGCTATGGTGAAAAAGGAAATATCCTCAGATGAAATCGGGAAAGAAGCTTTCTGAGAAACTGCTCTGTAATGTGTGACTTCCACTCACAGAGTTACATCTGTGTTTCGTGGATCTCTTTGCTAGCCTTATTTCTGTGGAATCTGAGAACAGATATTTCGGATCTCTTTGAAGACAATAGGGCCAAAGGAAATATCCTCCGATAACAAAGAGAAAGAAGCTTTCTGAGAAACTTCTTTGTGTTCTGCGAAATCATCTCACAGAGTTACAGCATTCCGCTCAAGAAGCCTTTCGCTAAGACAGTTCTTGTGGAATTGGCAAAGTGATATTTGGAAGCCCATAGATTGCTATGGTGAAAAAAGAAATATCCTCAGATGAAATCTGGAAAGAAGCTTTCTGAGAAACTGCTCTGTGATGTGTGACTTCCACTCACAGAGTTACATCTGTATTTCGTGGATCTCTTTGCTAGCCTTATTTCTGTGGAATCTGAGAATAGATATTTCGGATCCCTTTGAAGACTATAGGGCCAAAGGAAATATCCTCCGATAACAAAGAGAAAGAAGCTTTCTGAGAAACTTCTTTGTGTTCTGCGAAATCATCTCACAGAGTTACAACTTTCCCCTCAAGAAGCCTTTCGTTAAGACAGTTCTTGTGGAATTGGCAAAGTGATAATTGGAAGCCCTCGAGGGCTAGTGTGAAAAAGGAAATATCCTCAGATGAAATCTGGAAAGAAGCTTTCTGAGGAACTGCTTAGTGTTCTGTTCATTCATCTCACACAGTTACATCTGCATTTCGTGGATCTCTTTGCTAGCCTTATTTCTGTGTAATCTGAGAACAGATATTTCGGATCCCTTTGAAGACTATAGGGCCAAAGGAAATATCCTCCGATAACAAAGAGAAAGAAGCTTTCTGAAAAACTTCTTTGTGTTCTGTGAAATCATCTCACAGATTTACAGCTTTCCCCTCAAGAAGCCTTTCGCTAAGACAGTTCTTGTGGAATTGGCAAAGTGATATTTGGAAGCCCCTAGAGGGCTATGGTGAAAAAGGAAAGATCCTCACATGAAATCTGGAAAGAAGCTTTCTGAGAAACTGCTCGGTGACGTGTGACTTCCACTCACAGAGTTACATCTGTATTTCGTGGATCTCTTTGCTAGCCTTATTTCTGTGGAATCTGAGAACAGGTATTTCGGATCCCTTTGAAGACTATAGGGCCAAAGGAAATATCCTCCGATAACAAAGAGAAGGAAGCTTTCTGAGAAACTTCTTTGTGTTCTGTGAAATCATCTCACAGAGTTACAGCTTTCCCCTCCAGAAGCCTTTCGCTAAGACAGTTCTTGTGCAATTGGCAAAGTGATATTTGGAAGCCCATAGTGGGCTATGGTGAAAACTGAAATATCCTCAGAAGAAATCTGGAAAGAAGCTTTCTGAGAAACTGCTTAGTGTTCTGTTCATTCATCTCACAGAGTTACATCTGTATTTCGTGGATCACTTTGCTAGCCTTATTTCTGTGGAATCTGAGAACAGATATTTCGGATCCCTTTGAAGACTATAGGGCCAAAGGAAATATCCTCCCATAGCAAAGAGAAAGAAGCTTTCTGAGAAAGTTCTTTGTGTTCTGTGAAATCATCTCACAGAGTTACAGCTTTCCCCTCAAGAAGCCTTTCGCTAAGACAGTTCTTGTGGAATTGGCAAAGTGATATTTGGAAGCCCATAGAGGGCTATGGTGAAAAAGGAAATATCCTCAGATGAAATCGGGAAAGAAGCTTTCTGAGAAACTGCTTAGTATTCTGTTCCTTTATCTCACAGATTTACGTCTGTATTTCATGGATCTCTTTGCTAGCCTTATTTCTGTGGAATCTGAGAACAAATATTTCGGATCCCTTTGAAGACTATAGGGCTAAAGGAAATCTCCTCCGATAACAGAGAGAAAGAAGCTTTCTGAGAAACTTCTTTGTGTTCCGTGAAATCATCTCACAGAGTTACAGCTTTCCCCTCAAGAAGCCTTTCGCCAAGACAGTTCTTGTGGAATTGGCAAAGTGATATTTTGAAGCCCATAGAGGGCTATGGTGAAAAAGGAAATATCCTCAGATGAAATCGGGAAAGAAGCTTTCTGAGAAACTGCTTAGTGTTCTGTTCCTTCATCTCACAGAGTTACATCAGTATTTCGTGGATCAATTTGCTAGCCTTATTTCTGTGGAATCTGAGAACAGATATTTCGGATCCCATTGAAGACTATAGGGCCAAAGGAAATATCCTCCGATAACAAAGAGAAAGAAGCTTTCTGAGAAACTTCTTTGTGTTCTGTGAAATCATCTCACAGAGGTACAGCTTTCCCCTCAAGAAGCCTTTCTCTAAGACATTTCTTGTGGAATTGGCAAAGTGATATTTGGAAGACCATAAAGGGCTATGGTGAAAAAGGAACTATCCTCAGATGAAATCTGGAAAGAAGCTTTTTGAGAAACTGCTCTGTGACCTGTGACTTCCACTCACAGAGTTACATCTGTATTTCGTGGATCTCCTTGCTAGCCTTATTTCTTTGGAATCTGAGAACCGATATTTCGGATCCCTTTGAAGACTATAGGACCAAGGGAAATATTCTCCGATAACAAAGAGAAGGAAGCTTTCTGAGAAACTTCTTTGTGTTCTGTGAAATCATCTCACAGAGTTACAGCTTTCCCCTCCAGAAGCCTTTCGCTAAGACAGTTCTTGTGCAATTGGAAATGTGATATTTGGAAGCCCATAGTGGGCTATGGTGAAAACGGAAATATCCTCAGAAGAAATCTGGAAAGAAGCTTTCTAAGAAACTGCTTAGTGTTCTGTTCATTCATATCACAGAGTTACATCTGTATTTCGTGTATCTCTTTGCTAGCCTTATTTCTGTGGAATCTGAGAACAGATATTTCGGATCCCTTTGAAGACTATAGGGCCAAATGAAATATCCTCCGATAACAAAGAGAAAGAAGCTTTCTGAGAAACTTCTTTGTGTTCTGTGAAATCATCTCTCAGAGTTACAGCTTTCCCCTCAGGAAGCCTTTCGCTAAGACAGTTCTTGTGGAATTGGCAAAGTGATATTAGGAAGCCCATAGAGGGCTATGGTGAAATAGGAAATATCCTCAGATGAAATCTGGAAACAGGCTTTCTGAGAAACTGCTCTGTGATGTGTGACTTCCACTCACAGAGTTACATCTGTATTTCGTGGATCTCTTTGCTAGCCTTCTTTCTGTGGAATCTGAGAACAGATATTTCGGATCCCTTTGAAGACTATAGGGCCAAAGGAAATATCCTCCGATAACAAAGAGAAAGAAGCTTTCTGAGAAACTTCTTTGTGTTCTGTGAAATCATCTCACAGAGTTACAGCTTTCCCCTCAAGAAGCCTTTCGCTATGACAGTTCTTGTGGAATTGGCAAAGTGATATTTGGAAGCCCACAGAGGGCTATGGTGAAAAAGGAAATATCCTCAGATGAAATCGGGAAAGAAGATTTCTGAGAAACTGCTCTGTAATGTCTGACTTCCACTCACAGAGTTACATCTGTATTTCGTGGATCTCTCTGCTAGCCTTCTTTCTGTGGAATCTGAGAACAGATATTTCGGATCCCTTTGAAGACTATAGGCAAAGGAAATATCCTCCGATAACAAAGAGAAGGAAGCTTTCTGAGAAACTTCTTTGTGTTCTGTGAAATCATCTCACAGAGTTACAGCTTTCCCCTCCAGAAGCCTTTCGCTAAGACAGTTCTTGTGCAATTGGCAAAGTGATATTTGGAAGCCCATAGTGGGCTATGGTGAAAACGGAAATATCCTCAGATGAAATCTGGAAAGAAGCTTTCTGAGAAACTGCTTAGTGTTCTGTTCATTCATCTCACAGAGTTACATCGGTATTTCATCGATCTCTTTGCTATCCTTATTTCTGTGGAATCTGAGAACAGATATTTCGGATCCCTTTGAAGACTATAGAGCCAAAGGTAATATCCTCCGATAGCAATGAGAAAGAAGCTTTCTGAGAAACTTCTTTGTGTTCTGTGAAATCATCTCACAGAGTTACAGCTTTTCCCTCAAGAAGCCTTTCGCTAAGACAGTTCTTGTGGAATTGGCAAAGTGATATTTGGAAGCCCATAGAGGGCTATGGTGAAAAAGGAAATATCCTCAGATGAAATCGGGAAAGAAGCTTTCTGAGAAACTGCTTAGTGTTCTGTTCCTTCATCTCACAGATTTACATCTGTATTTCATGGATCTCTTTGCTAGCCTTATTTCTGTGGAATCTGAGAACAGATATTTCGGATCCCTTTGAAGACTATAGGGCCAAAGGAAATATCCTCCGATAGCAAAGAGAAAGAAGCTTTCTGAGAAAGTTCTTTGTGTTCTGTGAAATCATCTCACAGAGTTACAGCTTTCCCCTCAAGAAGCCTTTCGCTAAGACAGTTCTTGTGGAATTGGCAAAGTGATATTTGGAAGCCCATAGAGGGCTATGGTGAAAAAGGAAATATCCTCAGATGAAATCGGGAAAGAAGCTTTCTGAGAAACTGCTTAGTGTTCTGTTCCTTCATCTCACAGATTTACATCTGTATTTCATGGATCTCTTTGCTAGCCTTATTTCTGTGGAATCTGAGAACAGATATTTCGGATCCCTTTGAAGACTATAGGGCCAAAGGAAATATCCTCCGATAACAAAGAGAAAGAAGCTTTCTGAGAAACTTCTTTGTGTTCCGTGAAATCATCTCACAGAGTTACAGCTTTCCCCTCAAGAAGCCTTTCGCTAAGACAGTTCTTGTGCAATTGGAAATGTGATATTTGGAAGCCCATAGTGGGCTATGGTGAAAACGGAAATATCCTCAGATGAAATCGGGGAAGAAGCTTTCTGAGAAACTGCTTAGTGTTCTGTTCCTTCATCTCACAGATTTACATCAGTATTTCGTGGATCTCTTTGCTAGCCTTATTTCTGTGGAATCTGAGAATAGATATTTCGGATCCCTTTGAAGACTATAGGGCCAAAGGAAATATCCTCCAATAACAAAAAGAAAGAAGCTTTCTGAGAAACTTCTTTGTGTTCTGTGAAATCATCTCACAGAGTTACAGCTTTCCCCTCTAGAAGCCTTTCGCTAAGACAGTTCTTGTGGAATTGGCAAAGTGATATTTGGAAGCCCATAGAGGGCTATGGTGAAAAAGGAAATATCCTCAGATGAAATCGGGAAAGAAGCTTTCTGAGAAACTGCTCTGTGACGTGTGACTTCCACTCACAGAGTTACATCTCTATTTCGTGGATCTCTTTGCTAGCCTTATTTCTGTGGAATCTGAGAACAGATATTTCGGATCCCTTCGAAGACTATAGGGCCAAAGGAAATATCCTCCGATAACAAAGAGAAGGAAGCTTTCTGAGAAACTTCTTTGTGTTCTGTGAAATCATCTCACAGAGTTACAGCTTTCCCCTCCAGAAGCCTTTCGCTAAGACAGTTCTTGTGGAATTGGCAAAGTGATATTTGGAAGCCCATAGAGGGCTATGGTGAAAAAGGAAATATCCTCAGATGAAATCGGGAAAGAAGCTTTCTGAGAAACTGCTTAGTGTTCTGTTCCTTCATCTCACAGATTTACATCTGTATTTCATGGATCTCTTTGCTAGCCTTATTTCTGTGGAATCTGAGAACAGATATTTCGGATCCCTTTGAAGACTATAGGGCCAAAGGAAATATCCTCCGATAACAAAGAGAAAGAAGCTTTCTGAGAAACTTCTTTGTGTTCTGTGAAATCATCTCACCGAGGTACAGCTTTCCCCTCAAGAAGCCTTTCGCTAAGACAGTTCTTGTGGAATTGGCAAAGTGATATTTGGAAGACCATAGAGGGCTACGGTGAAAAAGGAAATATCCTCAGATGAAATCTGGAAAGAAGATTTTTGAGAAACTGCTCTGTGACCTGTGATTTCCACTCACAGAGTTACATCTGTATTTCGTGGATCTCCTTGCTAGCCTTATTTCTTTGGAATCTGAGAACCGATATTTCGGATCCCTTTGAAGACTATAGGGCCAAAGGAAATATTCTCCGATAACAAAGAGAAGGAAGCTTTCTGGGAAACTTCTTTGTGTTCTGTGAAATCATCTCACAGAGTTACAGCTTTCCCCTCCAGAAGCCTTTCGCTAAGACAGTTCTTGTGCAATTGGAAATGTGATATTTGGAAGCGCATAGTGGGCTATGGTGAAAACGGAAATATCCTCAGATGAAATCGGGAAAGAAGCTTTCTGAGAAACTGCTTAGTGTTCTGTTCCTTCATCTCACAGAGTTACATCAGTATTTCGTGGATCTCTTTGCTAGCCTTATTCCTGTGGAATCTGAGAATAGATATTTCGGATCCCTTTGAGACTATAGGGCCAAAGGAAATATCCTCCAATAACAAAAAGAAAGAAGCTTTCTGAGAAACTTCTTTGTGTTCTGTGAAATCATCTCACAGAGTTACAGCTTTCCCCTCTAGAATCCTTTCGCTAAGACAGTTCTTGTGGAATTGGCAAAGTGATATTTGGAAGCCCATAGAGGGCTAAGGTGAAAAAGGAAATATCCTCAGATGAAATCTGGAAAGAAGCTTTTTGAGAAACTGCTCTGTGACGTGTGACTTCCACTCACAGAGTTACATCTGTATTTCGTGGATCTCTTTGCTAGCCTTATTTCTGTGGAATCTGAGAACCGATATTTCGGATCCCTTTGAAGACTATAGGGCCAAAGGAAATATCCTCCGATAACAAAGAGAAGGAAGCTTTCTGAGAAACTTCTTTGTGTTCTGTGAAATCATCTCACAGAGGTACACCTTTCCCCTCCAGAAGCCTTTCGCTAAGACAGTTCTTGTGCAATTGGCAAAGTGATATTTGGAAGCCCATAGTGGGCTATGGTGAAAAGGGAAATATCCTCAGATGAAATCTGGAAAGAAGCTTTCTGAGAAACTGCTTAGTGTTCTGTTCATTCATCTCACAGAGTAACATCTGTATTTCGTGGGTCTGTTTGCTAGCCTTATTTCTGTGGAATCTGAGAACAGATATTTCGGATCCCTTTGAAGACTATAGGGCCAAAGGAAATATCTTCCGATAACAAACAGAAAGAAGCTTTCGGAGAAACTTCTTTGTGTTCTGTGAAATCTTCTCACAGATTTACAGCTTTCCCCTCAAGATGCCTTTCGCTAAGACAGTTCTTGTGGAATTGGCAAAGTGATATTTGGAAGCCCATAGAAGGCTATGGTGAAAAAGGAAATATCCTCAGATGAAATCTGGAAAGAAGCTTTCTGAGAAACTGCTCTGTGATGTGTGACTTCCACTCACAGGGTTACATCTGTATTTCGTGGATCTCTTTGCTAGCCTTATTTCTGTGGAATCTGAGAACAGATATTTCGGATCCCTTTGAAGACTATAGAGCCAAAGGAAATATCCTCCGATAACAAAGAGAAAGAAGCTTTCTGAGAAACTTCTTTGTGTTCTGCGAAATCATCTCACAGAGTTACAGCTTTCCCCTCAAGAAGCCTTTTGCTAAGACACTTCTTGTGGAATTGGCAAAGTGATATTTGGAAGCCCTTTGAGGGCTAGTGTGAAAAAGGAAATATCCTCAGATGAAATCTGGAAAGAAGCTTTCTGAGAAACTGCTTAGTGTTCTGTTCATTCATCTGACAGAGTTACATCTGTATTTCGTGGATCTCTTTGCTAGCCTTATTTCTGTGGAATCAGAAAACAGATATTTCGGATCCCTTTGAAGACTATAGGGCCAAAGGAAATATCCTCCGATAACAAAGAGAAAGAAGCTTTCTGAGAAACTTCTTTGTGTTCTGTGAAATCTTCTCACAGATTTACAGCTTTCCCCTCAAGATGCCTTTCGCTAAGACAGTTCTTGTGGAATTGGCAAAGTGATATTTGGAAGCCCATAGAAGGCTATGGTGAAAAAGGAAATATCCTCAGATGAAATCTGGAAAGAAGCTTTCTGAGAAACTGCTCTGTGACGAGTGACTTCCACTCACAGAGTTACATCTGTATTTCGTGGATCTCTTTGCTAGCCTTATTTCTGTGGAATCTGAGAACAGATATTTCGGATCCCTTTGAAGACTATAGGCAAAGGAAATATCCTCCGATAACAAAGAGAAGGAAGCTTTCTGAGAAACTTCTTTGTGTTCTGTGAAATCATCTCACAGAGTTACAGCTTTCCCCTCCAGAAGCCTTTCGCTAAGACAGTTCTTGTGGAATTGGCAAAGTGATATTTGGAAGCCCATAGTGGGCTATGGTGAAAACGGAAATATCCTCAGATGAAATCTGGAAAGAAGCTTTCTGAGAAACTGCTTAGTGTTCTGTTCATTCATCTCACAGAGTTACACCTGTATTTCATGGATCTCTTTGCTAGCCTTATTTCTGTGGAATCTGCGAACAGATATTTCGGATCCCTTTGAAGACTATAGAGCCAAACGTAATATCCTCCGATAGCAATGAGAAAGAAGCTTTCTGAGAAACTTCTTTGTGTTCTGTGTAATCATCTCACAGAGTTACAGCTTTCCCCTCCAGAAGCCTTTCGCTAAGACAGTTCTTGTGCAATTGGGAAAGTGATATTTGGAAGCCCATAGTGGGCTATGGTGAAAACTGAAATATCCTCAGATGAAATCTGGAAAGAAGCTTTCTGAGAAACTGCTTAGTGTTCTGTTCATTCATCTCACAGAGTTACATCTGTATTTCGTGGATCTCTTTGCTAGCCTTATTTCTGTGGAATCAGAAAACAGATATTTCGGATCCCTTTGAAGACTATAGGGCCAAAGGAAATATCCTCTGATAACAAAGAGAAAGAAGCTTTCTGAGAAACTTCTCTGTTTTCTGTGAAATCATCTCACAGAGTTACAGCTTTCTCCTCAAGAAGCCTTTCGCTAGGACAGTTCTTGTGGAATGGCAAAGTCATATTTGGAAGCCCTTAGAGGGCTATGGTGAAAAAGGAAATATCCTCAGATGAAATCTGGAAAGAAGCTTTCTGAGAAACTGCTCTGTGATGTGTGACTTCCACTCGCAGAGTTACATCTGTATTTCGTGGATCCCTTTGCTAGCCTTATTTCTGTGGAATCTGAGAACAGATATTTCGGATCCCTTTGAAGACTATAGGGCCAAAGGAAATATCCTCCGATAACAAAGAGAAAGAAGCTTTCTGGGAAACTTCTTTGTGTTCTGTGAAATCATCTCACAGAGTTACAGCTTTCCCCTCAAGAAGCCTTTCGCTAAGACAGTTCTTGTGGAATTGGCAAAGTGATATTTGGAAGCCCATAGAGGGCTATGGTGAAAAAGAAATATCCTCAGATGAAATCTGGAAAGAGGCTTTCTGAGAAACTGCTCTGTGATGTGTGACTTCCACTCACAGGGTTACATCTGTATTTCGTGGATCTCTTTGCTAGCCTTATTTCTGTGGAATCTGAGAACAGATATTTCGGATCCCTTTGAAGACTATAGGGCCAAAGGAAATATCCTCCGATAACAAAGAGAAAGAAGCTTTCTGAGAAACTTCTTTGTGTTCTGTAAAATCATCTCACAGAGTTACAGCTTTCCCCTCAAGAAGCCTTTCGCTAAGACAGTTCTTGTGGAATTGGCAAAGTGATATTTGGAAGCCAACAGAGGGCTATGGTGAAAAAGGAAATATCCTCAGATTAAATCGGGAAAGAAGCTTTCTGAGAAAGTGCTCTGTAATGTGTGACTTCCACTCACAGAGTTACATCTGTATTTCGTGGATCTCTTTGCTAGCCTTATTTCTGTGGAATCTGAGAACAGATATTTCGGATCCCTTTGAAGACCATAGGGCCAAAGTTAATATCCTCCGATAACAAAGAGAAAGAAGTTTTCTGAAAAACTTCTTTGTGTTCTGTGAAATCATCTCACAGAGTTACAGCTTTCCCCTCAAGAAGCCTTTCGCTAAGACAGTTCTTGTGGAATTGGCAAAGTGATATTTGGAAGCCCATAGAGGGCTCTGGTGAAAAAGGAAATATCCTCAGATGAAATCTGGAAAGAAGCTTTCTGAGAAACTGCTCTGTGATGTGTGACTTCCACTCACAGAGTTACATCTGTATTTCGTGGATCTCTTTGCTAGCCTTATTTCTGGGGAATCTGAGAACAGATATTTCGGATCCCTTTGAAGTCTATAGGGCCAAAGGAAATATCCTCCGATAACAAAGAGAAAGAAGCTTTCTGAGAAACTTCTTTGTGTTCTGCGAAATCATCTCACAGAGTTACAGCTTTCCCCTCAAGAAGCCTTTCGCTAACACAGTTCTTGTGGAATTGGCAAAGTGATATTTGGAAGCCCATAGAGGGCTAGGGTGAAAAAGGAAATATCCTCAGATGAAATCTGGAAAGAAGCTTTCTGAGAAACTACTTAGTTTTCTGTTCATTCATCTCACAGAGTTACACCTGTATTTCGTGGATCTCTTTGCTAGCCTTATTTCTGTGGAATCTGAGAACAGAAATTTCGGATCCCTTTGAAGACTATAGGGCCAAAGGAAATATCCTCCGATAGCAAAGAGAAAGAAGCTTTCTGAGAAACTTCTTTGTGTTCTGCGAAATCATATCACAGAGTTACAGCTTTCCCCTCAAGAAGCCTTCCGCTAAGATAGTTCTTGTGGAATTGGAAAAGTGATATTTGGAAGCCCATAGAGGGCTATGGTGAAAAAGGAAAAATCCTCAGATGAAATCTGGAAAGAAGCTTTCTGAGAAACTACTCTGTGATGTGTGACTTCCACTCACAGAGTTACATCTGTATTTCGTGGATCTCTTTGCTAGCCTTATTTCTGTGGAATCTCAGAACAGATATTTCGGATCCCATTGAAGTCCATAGGGCCAAAGGAAACATCCTCCGATAGCAGAGAGAAAGAAGCTTTCTGAGAAACTTCTTTGTGTTCTGTGAAATCATCTCACAGAGTTACAGCTTTCCCCTCAAGAAGCCTTTCGCTAAGACAGTTCTTGTGGAATTGGCAAAGTGATATTTGGAAGCCCATAGAGGGCTAGGGTGAAAAAGGAAATATCCTCAGATGAAATCTGGAAAGAAGCTTTCTGAGAAACAGCTCTGTGATGTGTGACTTCCACTCACAGAGTTACATCTGTATTTCGTGGATCTCTTTGCTAGCCTTATTTCTGTGGAATCTGAGACAGATATTTCGGATCCCTTTGAAGACTATAGGGCCAAAGGAAATATCCTCCGATAACAAAGAGAAAGAAGCTTTCTGAGAAACTTCTTTGTGTTCTGTGAAATCATCTCACAGAGTTACAGCTTTCCCCTCAAGAAGCCTTTCGCTAAGACAGTTCTTGTGGAATTGGCAAAGTGATATTTGGAAGCCCATAGAGGGCTATGGTGAAAAAGGAAATATCCTCAGATGAAATCTGGAAAGAAGCTTTCTGAGAAACTGCTTAGTGTTCTGTTCATTCATCTCACAGTGTTATATCTGTATTTCGTGGATCTCTTTGCTAGCCTTATTTCTGTGGAATCTGAGAACAGATATTTCGGATCCCTTTGAAGACTATAGGGCCAAAGGAAATATCCTCCGATAACAAAGAGAAGGAAGCTTTCTGAGAAACTTCTTCGTGTTCTGTGAAATCATCTCACAGAGTTACAGCCTTCCCCTCCAGAAGCCTTTCGCTAAGACAGTTCTTGTGCAATTGGCAAAGTGATATTTGGAAGCCCATATTGGGCTATGGTGAAAACGGAAATATCCTCAGAAGAAATCTGGAAAGAAGCTTTCTGAGAAACTGCTTAGTGTTCTGTTCATTCATCTCACAGAGTTACATCTGTATTTCGTGGATTTCTTTGCTAGCCTTATTTCTGTGGAATCTGAGAGCAGATATTTCGGATCCCTTTGAAGACTATAGGGCCAAAGGAAATATCCTCCGATAGCAAAGACAAAGAAGCTTTCTGAGAAACTTCTTTGTGTTCTGTGAAATCATCTCACAGAGTTACAGCTTTCCCCTCAAGAAGCCATTCGCTAAGACAGTTCTTGTGGAATTGGCTAAGTGATATTTGGAAGCCCATAGAGGGCTATGGTGAAAAAGGAAATATCCTCAGATGAAGTCTGGAAAGAAGCTTTCGGAGAAACTGCTCTGTGATGTGTGACTTCCACTCACAGAGTTACATCTGTATTTCGTGGATCTCTTTGCTAGCCTTATTTCTGTGGAATCTGAGAACAGATATTTCGGATCCCTTTGAAGACTATAGGGCCAAAGGAAATATCCTCCGATAACAAAGAGAAAGAAGCTTTCCGAGAAACTTCTTTGTGTTCTGTGAAATTATCTCACAAAGTAACAGCTTTCCCTCAAGAAGTCTTTCGCTAAGACAGTTCTTGTTGAATTGGCAAAGTGATATTTGGAAGCCCATAGAGGGCTAGGGTGAAAAAGGAAATATCCTCAGATGAAATCTGGAAAGAGGCTTTCTGAGAAACTGCTCTGTGATGTGTGACTTCCACTCACAGAGTTACATCTGTATTTCGTGGATCTCTTTGCTAGCCTTATTTCTGTGGAATCTGAGAACAGATATTTCGGATCCCTTTGAAGACTATAGGGCCAAAGGAAATATCCTGCGATAAGAAAGAGAGAGAAGCTTTCTGAGAAACTTCTTTGTGTTCTGTGAAATCATCTCACAGAGTTAAAGCTTTCCCCTCAAGAAGCCTTTCGCTAAGACAGTTCTTGTGGAATTGCCAAAGGGATATTTGGAAGCCCATAGAGGGCTATGGTGAAAATGAAATATCCTCAGATGAAATCTGGAAAGAAGCTTTCTGAGAAACTGCTTAGTGTTCTGTTCATTCACCACACAGGGTTACATCTGTGTTTCGTGGATCTCTTTGCTAACCTTATTTCTGTGGAATCTGAGAACAGATATTTCGGATCCCTTTGAAGACTATAGGGCCAAAGGAAATATCCTCCGATAACAAAGAGAAAGAAGCTTTCTGAGAAACTTCTCTGTGTTCTGTGAAATCATCTCACAGAGTTACAGCCTTCCCCTCCAGAAGCCTTTCGCTAAGACAGTTCTTGTGCAATTGGCAAAGTGATATTTGGAAGCCCATATTGGGCTATGGTGAAAACGGAAATATCCTCAGAAGAAATCTGGAAAGAAGCTTTCTGAGAAACTGCTTAGTGTTCTGTTCATTCATCTCACAGAGTTACATCTGTATTTCGTGGATTTCTTTGCTAGCCTTATTTCTGTGGAATCTGAGAACAGATATTTCGGATCCCTTTGAAGACTATAGGGCCAAAGGAAATATCCTCCGATAGCAAAGACAAAGAAGCTTTCTGAGAAACTTCTTTGTGTTCTGTGAAATCATCTCACAGAGTTACAGCTTTCCCCTCAAGAAGCCATTCGCTAAGACAGTTCTTGTGGAATTGGCTAAGTGATATTTGGAAGCCCATAGAGGGCTATGGTGAAAAAGGAAATATCCTCAGATGAAGTCTGGAAAGAAGCTTTCGGAGAAACTGCTCTGTGATGTGTGACTTCCACTCACAGAGTTACATCTGTATTTCGTGGATCTCTTTGCTAGCCTTATTTCTGTGGAATCTGAGAACAGATATTTCGGATCCCTTTGAAGACTATAGGGCCAAAGGAAATATCCTCCGATAACAAAGAGAAAGAAGCTTTCCGAGAAACTTCTTTGTGTTCTGTGAAATTATCTCACAAAGTAACAGCTTTCCCTCAAGAAGTCTTTCGCTAAGACAGTTCTTGTTGAATTGGCAAAGTGATATTTGGAAGCCCATAGAGGGCTAGGGTGAAAAAGGAAATATCCTCAGATGAAATCTGGAAAGAGGCTTTCTGAGAAACTGCTCTGTGATGTGTGACTTCCACTCACAGAGTTACATCTGTATTTCGTGGATCTCTTTGCTAGCCTTATTTCTGTGGAATCTGAGAACAGATATTTCGGATCCCTTTGAAGACTATAGGGCCAAAGGAAATATCCTGCGATAAGAAAGAGAGAGAAGCTTTCTGAGAAACTTCTTTGTGTTCTGTGAAATCATCTCACAGAGTTAAAGCTTTCCCCTCAAGAAGCCTTTCGCTAAGACAGTTCTTGTGGAATTGCCAAAGGGATATTTGGAAGCCCATAGAGGGCTATGGTGAAAATGAAATATCATCAGATGAAATCTGGAAAGAAGCTTTCTGAGAAACTGCTTAGTGTTCTGTTCATTCACCACACAGGGTTACATCTGTGTTTCGTGGATCTCTTTGCTAACCTTATTTCTGTGGAATCTGAGAACAGATATTTCGGATCCCTTTGAAGACTATAGGGCCAAAGGAAATATCCTCCGATAACAAAGAGAAAGAAGCTTTCTGAGAAACTTCTCTGTGTTCTGTGAAATCATCTCACAGAGTTACAGCTTTCTCCTCAAGAAGCCTTTCGCTAAGACAGTTCTTGTGGAATTGCAAAGTCATATTTGGAAGCCCTTAGAGGGCTAGGGTGAAAAAGGAAATATCCTCAGATGAAATCTGGAAAGAAGCTTTCTGAGAAACTGCTCTGTGATGTGTGACTTCCACTCGCAGAGTTACATCTGTATTTCGTAGATCTCTTTGCTACCTTATTTCTGTGGAATCTGAGAACAGATATTTCGGATCCCTTTGAAGACTATAGGGCCAAAGGAAATATCCTCCGATAACAAAGAGAAAGAAGCTTTCTGAGAAACTTCTTTGTGTTCTGTGAAATCATCTCACAGAGTTACAGCTTTCCCCTCAAGAAGCCTTTCGCTAAGACAGTTCTTGTGGAATTGGCAAAGTGATATTTGGAAGCCCAAAGAGGACTATGGTGAAAAAGGAAATATCCTCAGATGAAATCTGGAAAGAAGCTTTCTGAGAAACTGCTCTGTGATGTGTGACTTCCACTTACAGAGTTACATCTGTATTTCGTGGATCTCTTTGCCAGCCTTCTTTCTGAGGAATCTGAGAACAGATATTTCGGATCCCTTTGAAGACTATAGGGCCAAAGGAAATATCCTCCGATAACAAAGAGAAGGAAACTTTCTGAGAAACTTCTTCGTGTTCTGTGAAATCATCTCACAGAGTTACAGCCTTCCCCTCCAGAAGCCTTTCGCTAAGACAGTTCTTGTGCAATTGGCAAAGTGATATTTGGAAGCCCATATTGGGCTATGTTGAAAACGGAAATATCCTCAGAAGAAATCTGGAAAGAAGCTTTCTGAGAAACTGCTTAGTGTTCTGTTCATTCATCTCACAGAGTTACATCTGTATTTCGTGGATCTCTTTGCTAGCCTTATTTCTATGGAATCTGAGAGCAGATATTTCGGATCCCTTTGAAGACTATAGGGCCAAAGGAAATATCCTCCGATAGCAAAGACAAAGAAGCTTTCTGAGAAACTTCTTTGTGTTCTGTGAAATCATCTCACAGAGGTACAGCTTTCCCCTCAAGAAGCCTTTCGCTAAGACAGTTCTTGTGGAATTGGCTAAGTGATATTTGGAAGCCCATAGAGGGCTATGGTGAAAAAGGAAATATCCTCAGATGAAGTCTGGAAAGAAGCTTTCGGAGAAACTGCTGTGTGATGTGTGACTTCCACTCACAGAGTTACATCTGTATTTCGTGGATCTCTTTGCTAGCCTTATTTCTGTGGAATCTGAGAACAGATATTTCGGATCCCTTTGAAGACTATAGGGCCAAAGGAAATATCCTCCGATAACAAAGAGAAAGAAGCTTTCCGAGAAACTTCTTTGTGTTCTGTGAAATCATCTCACAGAGTTACAGCTTTCCCCTCAAGAAGCCTTTCGCTAAGACAGTTCTTGGGGAATTGGCAAAGTGATATTTGGAAGCCCATAGAGGGCTATGGTGAAAAAGGAAATATCCTCAGATGAAATCTGGAAAGAAGATTTCTGAGAAACTGCTTAGTGTTCTGTTCATTCATCTCACAGAGTTACATCTGTATTTCGTGAATCTCTTTGCTAGCCTTATTTCTGTGGCATCTGAGAACAGATATTTCGGATCCCTTTGAAGACTATAGGGCCAAAGGAAATATCCTCCGATAACAAAGAGAAGGAAGCTTTCTGAGAAACTTCTTCGTGTTCTGTGAAATCATCTCACAGAGTTACAGCCTTCCCCTCCAGAAGCCTTTCGCTAAGACAGTTCTTGTGCAATTGGCAAAGTGATATTTGGAAGCCCATATTGGGCTATGGTGAAAACGGAAATATCCTCAGAAGAAATCTGGAAAGAAGCTTTCTGAGAAACTGCTTAGTGTTCTGTTCATTCATCTCACAGAGTTACATCTGTATTTCGTGGATCTCTTTGCTAGCCTTATTTCTGTGGAATCTCAGAAGAGATATTTCGGATCCCTTTGAAGACTATAGGGCCAAAGGAAATATCCTCCGATAGCAAAGACAAAGAAGCTTTCTGAGAAACTTCTTTGTGTTCTGTGAAATCATCTCACAGAGCTTTCCCCTCAAGAAGCCTTTCGCTAAGACAGTTCTTGTGGAATTGGCTAAGTGATATTTGGAAGCCCATAGAGGGCTATGGTGAAAAAGGAAATATCCTCAAATGAAGTCTGGAAAGAAGCTTTCGGAGAAACTGCTCTGTGATGTGTGACTTCCACTCACTGAGTTATATCTGTATTTCGTGGATCTCCTTGCTAGCCTTATTTCTGTGGAATCTGAGAACAGATATTTCGGATCCCTTTGAAGACTATAGGGCCAAAGGAAATATCTTCCGATAACAAAGAGAAAGAAGCTTTCTGAGAAACTTCTTTGTGTTCTTCGAAATCATCTCACAGAGTTACAGCTTTCCCCTCAAGAAGCCTTTCACTAAGACAGTTCTTGTGGAATTGGCAAAGTGATATTTGGAAGCCCATAGAGGGCTACGGTGAAAAAGGAAATATCCTCAGATGAAATCTGGAAAGAAGCTTTCTGAGAAACTGCTCTGTGATGTGTGACTTCCACTCACAGAGTTACATCTGTATTTCGTGGATCTCTTTGCTAGCCTTATTTCTGTGGAATCTGAGAACAGATATTTCGGATCCCTTTGAAGACTGTAGGGCAAAAGGAAACATCCTCCGATAACAAAGAGAAAGAAGCTTTCTGAGAAACTTCTTTGTGTTCTGTGAAATCATCTCACAGAGTTAAAGCTTTCCCCTCAAGAAGCCTTTCGCTAAGACAGTTGTTGTGGAATTGCCAAAGGGATATTTGGAAGCCCATAGAGGGCTATGGTGAAAATGAAATATCCTCAGATGAAATCTGGAAAGAAGCTTTCTGAGAAACTGCTTAGTGTTCTGTTCATTCACCACACAGGGTTACATCTGTGTTTCGTGGATCTCTTTGCTAGCCTTATTTCTGTGGAATCTGAGAACAGATATTTCGGATCCCTTTGAAGACTATAGGGCCAAAGGAAATATCCTCGGATAACAAAGAGAAAGAAGCTTTCTGAGAAACTTCTCTGTGTTCTGTGAAATCATCTCACAGAGTTACAGCTTTCTCCTCAAGAAGCCTTTCGCTAAGACAGTTCTTGTGGAATTGCAAAGTCATATTTGGAAGCCCTTAGAGGTCTAGGGTGAAAAAGGAAATATCCTCAGATGAAATCTGGAAAGAAGCTTTCTGAGAAACTGCTCTGGGATGTGTGACTTCCACTCGCAGAGTTACATCTGTATTTCGTAGATCTCTTTGCTACCTTATTTCTGTGGAATCTGAGAACAGATATTTCGGATCCCTTTGAAGACTATAGGGCCAAAGGAAATATCCTCCGATAACAAAGAGAAAGAAGCTTTCTGAGAAACTTCTTTGTGTTCTGTGAAATCATCTCACAGAGTTACAGCTTTCCCCTCAAGAAGGCTTTCGCTAAGACAGTTCTTGTGGAATTGGCAAAGTGATATTTGGAAGCCCAAAGAGGACTATGGTGAAAAAGGAAATATCCTCAGATGAAATCTGGAAAGAAGCTTTCTGAGAAACTGCTCTGTGATGTGTGACGTCCACTCACAGAGTTACATCTGTATTTCGTGGATCTCTTTGCTAGCCTTCTTTCTGTGGAATCTGAGAACAGATATTTCGGATCCCTTTGAAGACTATAGGGCCAAAGGAAATATCCTCCGATAACAAAGACAAAGAAGCTTTCTGAGAAACTTCTTTGTGTTCTGTGAAATCATCTCACAGAGTTACAGCTTTCCCCTCAAGAAGCCTTTCCCTATGACAGTTCTTGTGGAATTGGCAAAGTGATATTTGGAAGCCAACAGAGGGCTATGGTGAAAAAGGAAATATCCTCAGATGAAATCTGGAAAGAAGCTTTCTGAGAAACTGCTTAGTGTTCTGTTCATTCATCTCACAGAGTTACATCTGTATTTCGTAGATCTCTTTGCTAGCCTTATTTCTGTGGAATCTGAGAACAGATATTTCGGATCCCTTTGAAGACTATAGGGCCAAAGGAAATATCCTCCGATAAAAAAGAGAAGGAAGCTTTCTGAGAAACTTCTTCGTGTTCTGTGAAATCATCTCACAGAGTTACAGCCTTCCCCTCCAGATGCCTTTCGCTAAGACAGTTCTTGTGCAATTGGAAAAGTGATATTTGGAAGCCCATAGTGGGCTATGGTCAAAACGGAAATATCCTCAGAAGAAATCTGGAAAGAAGCTTTCTGAGAAACTGCTTAGTGTTCTGTTCATTCATCTCACAGAGTTACACCTGTATTTCGTGGATCTCTTTGCTAGCCTTATTTCTGTGGAATCTGAGAAGAGATATTTCGGATCCCTTTGAAGACTATAGGGCCAAAGGAAATATCCTCCGATAGCAAAGAGAAAGAAGCTTTCTGAGAAACTTCTTTGTGTTCTGCGAAATCATATCACAGAGTTACAGCTTTCCCCTCAAGAAGCCTTTCGCTAAGACAGTTCTTGTGGAATTGGCAAAGTGATATTTGGAAGCCCATATTGGGCTATGGTGAAAACGGAAATATCCTCAGAAGAAATCTGGAAAGAAGCTTTCTGAGAAACTGCTTAGTGTTCTGTTCATTCATCTCACAGAGTTACATCTGTATTTCGTGGATCTCTTTGCTAGCCTTATTTCTGTGGAATCTGTGAGCAGATATTTCGGATCCCTTTGAAGACTATAGGGCCAAAGGAAATATCCTCCGATAGCAAAGACAAAGAAGCTTTCTGAGAAACTTCTTTGTGTTCTGTGAAATCATCTCACAGAGTTACAGCTTTCCCTCAAGAAGCCTTTCGCTAAGACAGTTCTTGTGGAATTGGCAAAGTGATATTTGGAAGCCCATAGAGGGCTATGGTGAAAAAGGAAATATCCTCAGATGAAATCTGGAAAGAGTCTTTCTGAGAAACTGCTCTGTGACATGTGACTTCCACTCACAGAGTTACATCTGTATTTCGTGGATCTCTTTGCTAGCCTTATTTCTGTGGAATCTGAGAACAGATATTTCGGATCCCTTTGAAGACTATAGGGCCAAAGGAAATATCCTCCGATAACAAAGAGAGAGAAGCTTTCTGAGAAATTTCTTTGTGTTCTGTGAAATCATCTCACAGAGTTACAGCTTTCCCCTCAAGAAGCCTTTCGCTAAGACAGTTCTTGTGGAATTGGCAAAGTGATATTTGGAAGCCCATTGAGGGCTATGGTTAAAAAGGAAATATCCTCAGATGAAATCTGGAAAGAAGCTTTCTGAGAAACAGCTCTGTGATGTGTGACTTCCACTCACAGAGTTACATCTGTATTTCGTGGATCTCTTTGCTAGCCTTCTTTCTGTGGAATCTGAGAGCAGATATTTCGGATCCCTTTGAAGACTATAGGGCCAAAGGAAATATCCTCCGATAGCAAAGACAAAGAAGCTTTCTGAGAAACTTCTTTGTGTTCTGTGAAATCATCTCACAGAGTTACAGCTTTCCCCTCAAGAAGCCTTTCGCTAAGACAGTTCTTGTGGAATTGGCTAAGTGATATTTGGAAGCCCATAGAGGGCTATGGTGAAAAAGGAAATATCCTCAGATCAAGTCTGGAAAGAAGCTTTCGGAGAAACTGGTCTGTGATGTGTGACTTCCACTCACAGAGTTACATCTGTATTTCGTGGATCTCTTTGCTAGCCTTATTTCTGTGGAATCTGAGAACAGATATTTCGGATCCCTTTGAAGACTATAAGGCCAATGGAAATATCCTCCGATAACAAAGAGAAAGAAGCTTTCCGAGAAACTTCTTTGTGTTCTGTGAAATTATCTCACAAAGTAACAGCTTTCCCTCAAGAAGTCTTTCGCTAAGACAGTTCTTGTTGAATTGGCAAAGTGATATTTGGAAGCCCATAGAGGGCTAGGGTGAAAAAGGAAATATCCTCAGATGAAATCTGGAAAGAGGCTTTCTGAGAAACTGCTCTGTGATGTGTGACTTCCACTAACAGAGTTACATCTGTATTTCGTGGATCTCTTTGCTAGCCTTATTTCTGTGGAATCTGAGAACAGATATTTCGGATCCCTTTGAAGACTATAGGGCCAAAGGAAATATCCTGCGATAAGAAAGAGAGAGAAGCTTTCTGAGAAACTTCTTTGTGTTCTGTGAAATCATCTCACAGAGTTACAGCTTTCCCTCAAGAAGCCTTTCGCTAAGACAGTTCTTGTGGAATTGGCAAAGTGATATTTGGAAGCCCATTGAGGGCTATGGTGAAAAAGGAAATATCCTCAGATGAAATCTGGAAAGAAGCTTTCTGAGAAACTGCTCTGTGATGTGTGACTTCCACTCACAGAGTTACATCTGTATTTCGTGGATCTCTTTGCTAGCCTTATTTCTGTGGAATCTGAGAACAGATATTTCGGATCCCTTTGAAGACTATAGGGCCAAAGGAAATATCCTCCGATAACAAAGAGAAAGAAGCTTTCTGAGAAACTTCTTTGTGTTCTGTGAAATCATCTCACAGAGTTACAGCTTTCCCCTCAAGAAGCCTTTCGCTAAGACAGTTCTTGTGGAATTGGCAAAGTGATATTTGGAAGCCCATAGAGGGCTATGGTGAAAAAGGAAATATCCTCAGATGAAATCTGGAAAGAAGTTTTCTGAGAAACTGCTTAGTGTTCTGTTCATTCATCTCACAGAGTTACATCTGTATTTCGTGGATCTCTTTGCTAGCCTTATTTCTGTGGAATCTGAGAACAGATATTTCGGATCCCTTTGAAGACTATAGGGCCAAAGGAAATATCCTCCGATAACAAAGAGAAGGAAGCTTTCTGAGAAACTTCTTCGTGTTCTGTGAAATCATCTCACAGAGTTACAGCCTTCCCCTCCAGAAGCCTTTCGCTAAGACAGTTCTTGTGCAATTGGCAAAGTGATATTTGGAAGCCCATATTGGGCTATGGTGAAAACGGAAATATCCTCAGAAGAAATCTGGAAAGAAGCTTTCTGAGAAACTGCTTAGTGTTCTGTTCATTCATTTCACAGAGTTACATCTGTATTTCGTGGATCTCTTTGCTAGCCTTATTTCTGTGGAATCTGAGAGCAGATATTTCGGATCCCTTTGAAGACTATAGGGCCAAAGGAAATATCCTCCGATAGCAAAGACAAAGAAGCTTTCTGAGAAACTTCTTTGTGTTCTGTGAAATCATCTCACAGAGCTTTCCCCTCAAGAAGCCTTTCGCTAAGACAGTTCTTCTGGAATTGGCTAAGTGATATTTGGAAGCCCATAGAGGGCTATGGTGAAAAAGGAAATATCCTCAGATGAAGTCTGGAAAGAAGCTTTCGGAGAAACTGGTCTGTGATGTGTGACTTCCACTCACTGAGTTACATCTATATTTAGTGGATCTCCTTGCTAGCCTTATTTCTGTGGAATCTGAGAACAGATATTTCGGATCCCTTTGAAGACTATAGGGCCAAAGGAAATATCCTCCGATAAGAAAGAGAAAGAAGCTTTCTGAGAAACTTCTCTGTGTTTTGTGAAATCATCTCACAGAGTTACAGCTTTCCCCTCAAGAAGCCTTTCGCTATGACAGTTCTTGTGGAATTGGCAAAGTGATATTTGGAAGCCCACAGAGGGCTATGGTGAAAAAGGAAATATCCTCAGATGAAATCTGGAAAGAAGCTTTCTGAGAAACTGCTCTGTAATGTGTGACTTCCACTCACAGAGTTACATCTGTATTTCGTGGATCTCTTTGCTAGTCTTATTTCTGTGGAATCTGAGAACAGATATTTCGGATCCCTTTGAAGACTATAGGGCCAAAGGAAATATCCTCCGATAACAAAGAGAAAGAAGTTCTCTGAAAAACTTCTTTGTGTTCTGTGAAATCATCTCACAGAGTTACAGCTTTCCCCTCAAGAAGCCTTTCGCTAAGACAGTTCTTGTGGAATTGGCAAAGTTGTATTTGGAAGCCCATAGAGGGCTTTGGTGAAAAAGGAAATATCCTCAGATGAAAGCTGGAAAGAAGCTTTCTGAGAAACTGCTCTGTGATGTGTGACTTCCACTCACAGAGCTACATCTGTATTTCGTGGATCTCTTTGCTAGCTTTATTTCTGTGGAATCTGAGAACAGATATTTCGGATCCCTTTGAAGTCTAAAGAGCCAAAGGAAATATCCTCCGATAACAAAGAGAAAGAAGCTTTCTGAGAAACTTCTTTGTGTTCTGCGAAATCATCTCACAGAGTTACAGCTTTCCCTCAAGAAGCCTTTCGCTAAGACAGTTCTTGTGGAATTGGCAAAGTGATATTTGGAAGCCCATAGAGGGCTACGGTGAAAAAGGAAATATCCTCAGATGAAATCTGGAAAGTAGCTTTCTGAGAAACTGCTTAGTGTTCTGTTCATTCATCTCACAGAGTTACATCTGTATTTCGTAGATCTCCTTGCTAGCCTTATTTCTGTGGAATCTGAGAACAGATATTTCGGATCCCTTTGAAGACTATAGGGCCAAAGGAAATATCCTCCGATAAAAAAGAGAAGGAAGCTTTCTGAGAAACTTCTTCGTATTCTGTGAAATCATCTCACAGAGTTACAGCCTTCCCCTCCAGACGCCTTTCGCTAAGACAGTTCTTGTGCAATTGGCAAAGTGATATTTGGAAGCCCATAGTGGGCTATGGTGAAAACGGAAATATCCTCAGAAGAAATCTGGAAAGAAGCTTTCTGAGAAACTGCTTAGTGTTCTGTTCATTCATCTCACAGAGTTACATCTGTATTTCGTGGATCTCTTTGCTAGCCTTATTTCTGTGGAATCTGAGAAGAGATATTTCGGATCCCTTTGAAGACTATAGGGCCAAAGGAAATATCCTCCGATAGCAAAGAGAAAGAAGCTTTCTGAGAAACTTCTGTGTGTTCTGCGAAATCATCTCACAGAGTTACAGCTTTCCCCTCAAGAAGCCTTTCACTAAGACAGTTCTTGTGGATTTGGCAAAGTGATATTTGGAAGCCCATAGAGGGCTACGGTGAAAAAGGAAATATCCTCAGATGAAATCTGGAAAGAAGCTTTCTGAGAAACTGCTCTGTGATGTGTGACTTCCACTCACAGAGTTACATCTGTATTTCGTGGATCTCTTTGCTAGCCTTATTTCTGTGGAATCTGAGAACAGATATTTCGGATCCCTTTGAAGACTATAGGGCCAAAGGAAATATCCTCCGATAACAAAGAGAAAGAAGCTTTCTGAGAAACTTCTCTGTGTTCTGTGAAATCATCTCACAGAGTTACAGCTTTCCCCTCAAGAAGCCTTTCACTATGACAGTTCTTGTGGAATTGGCAAAGTGATATTTGGAAGCCCACAGAGGGCTATGGTGAAAAAGGAAATATCCTCAGATGAAATCTGGAAAGAAGCTTTCTGAGAAACTGCTCTGTAATGTGTGACTTCCACTCACAGAGTTACATCTGTATTTCGTGGATCTCTTTGCTAGTCTTATTTCTGTGGAATCTGAGAACAGATATTTTGGATCCCTTTGAAGACTATAGGGCCAAAGGAAATATCCTCCGATAACAAAGAGAAAGAAGTTCTCTGAAAAACTTCTTTGTGTTCTGTGAAATCATCTCACAGAGTTACAGCTTTCCCCTCAAGAAGCCTTTCGCTAAGACAGTTGTTGTGGAATTGGCAAAGTGATATTTGGAAGCCCATATTGGGCTATGGTGAAAACGGAAATATCCTCAGAAGAAATCTGGAAAGAAGCTTTCTGAGAAACTGCTTAGTGTTCTGCTCATTCATCTCACAGAGTTACATCTGTATTTCGTGGATCTCTTTGCTAGCCTTATTTCTGTGGAATCTGTGAGCAGATATTTCGGATCCCTTTGAAGACTATAGGGCCAAAGGAAATATCCTCCGATAGCAAAGACAAAGAAGCTTTCTGAGAAACTTCTTTGTGTTCTGTGAAATCATCTCACAGAGTTACAGCTTTCCCCTCAAGAAGCCTTTCGCTAAGACAGTTCTTGTGGAATTGGCAAAGTGATATTTGGAAGCCCACAGAGGGCTATGGTGAAAAAGGAAATATCCTCAGATGAAATCTGGAAAGAAGCTTTCTGAGAAACTGCTCTGTGATGTGTGACTTCCACTCACAGAGTTACATCTGTATTTCGTCGATCTCTTTGCTAGCCTTATTTCTGTGGCATCTGAGAACAGATATTTCGGATCCCTTTGAAGACTATAGGGCCAAAGGAAATATCCTCCGATAACAAAGAGAAGAAACCTTTCTGAGAAACTTCTTCGTGTTCTGTGAAATCATCTCACAGAGTTACAGCCTTCCCCTCCAGAAGCCTTTCGCTAAGACAGTTCTTGTGCAATTGGCAAAGTGATATTTGGAAGCCCATATTGGGCTATGGTGAAAACGGAAATATCCTCAGAAGAAATCTGGAAAGAAGCTTTCTGAGAAACTGCTTAGTGTTCTTTTCATTCATCTCACAGAGTTACATCTGTATTTCGTGGATCTCTTTGCTAGCCTTATTTTTGTGGAATCTCAGAAGAGATATTTCGGATCCCTTTGAAGACTATAGGGCCAAAGGAAATATCCTCCGATAGCAAAGACAAAGAAGCTTTCTGAGACACTTCTTTGTGTTCTGTGAAATCATCTCACAGAGCTTTCCCCTCAAGAAGCCTTTCGCTAAGACAGTTCTTGTGGAATTGGCTAAGTGATATTTGGAAGCCCATAGAGGGCTATGGTGAAAAAGGAAATATCCTCAGATGAAGTCTGGAAAGAAGCTTTCGGAGAAACTGCTCTGTGATGTGTGACTTCCACTCACTGAGTTACATCTGTATTTCGTGGATCTCCTTGCTAGCCTTATTTCTGTGGAATCTGAGAACAGATATTTCGGATCCCTTTGAAGACTATAGGGCCAAAGGAAATATCTTCCGATAACAAAGAGAAAGAAGCTTTCTGAGAAACTTCTTTGTGTTCTGCGAAATCATCTCACAGAGTTACAGCTTTCCCCTCAAGAAGCCTTTCACTAAGACAGTTCTTGTGGAATTGGCAAAGTGATATTTGGAAGCCCATAGAGGGCTACGGTGAAAAAGGAAATATCCTCAGATGAAATCT
The DNA here is from genome assembly GCF_049350105.2 of Macaca mulatta. Classification (NCBI taxonomy): domain Eukaryota; kingdom Metazoa; phylum Chordata; class Mammalia; order Primates; family Cercopithecidae; genus Macaca; species Macaca mulatta. Next base: position 48,736,611 of record NC_133413.1, read on the forward strand.
GGAAAGAAGCTTTCTGAGAAACTGCTCTGTGATGTGTGACTTCCACTCACAGAGTTACATCTGTATTTCGTGGATCTCTTTGCTAGCCTTATTTCTGTGGAATCTGAGAACAGATATTTCGGATCCCTTTGAAGACTATAGGGCAAAAGGAAACATCCTCCGATAACAAAGAGAAAGAAGCTTTCTGAGAAACTTCTTTGTGTTCTGTGAAATCATCTCACAGAGTTAAAGCTTTCCCTTCAAGAAGCCTTTCGCTAAGACAGTTGTTGTGGAATTGCCAAAGGGATATTTGGAAGCCCATAGAGGGCTATGGTGAAAATGAAATATCCTCAGATGAAATCTGGAAAGAAGCTTTCTGAGAAACTGCTTAGTGTTCTGTTCATTCACCACACAGGGTTACATCTGTGTTTCGTGGATCTCTTTGCTAGCCTTATTTCTGTGGAATCTGAGAACAGATATTTCGGATCCCTTTGAAGACTATAGGGCCAAAGGAAATATCCTCGGATAACAAAGAGAAAGAAGCTTTCTGAGAAACTTCTCTGTGTTCTGTGAAATCATCTCACAGAGTTACAGCTTTCTCCTCAAGAAGCCTTTCGCTAAGACAGTTCTTGTGGAATTGCAAAGTCATATTTGGAAGCCCTTAGAGGGCTAGGGTGAAAAAGGAAATATCCTCAGATGAAATCTGGAAAGAAGCTTTCTGAGAAACTGCTCTGTGATGTGTGACTTCCACTCGCGGAGTTACATCTGTATTTCGTAGATCTCTTTGCTACCTTATTTCTGTGGAATCTGAGAACAGATATTTCGGATCCCTTTGAAGACTATAGGGCCAAAGGAAATATCCTCCGATAACAAAGAGAAAGAAGCTTTCTGAGAAACTTCTTTGTGTTCTGTGAAATCATCTCACAGAGTTACAGCTTTCCCTCAAGAAGGCTTTCGCTAAGACAGTTCTTGTGGAATTGGCAAAGTGATATTTGGAAGCACAAAGAGGACTATGGTGAAAAAGGAAATATCCTCAGATGAAATCTGGAAAGAAGCTTTCTGAGAAACAGCTCTGTGATGTGTGACTTCCACTCACAGAGTTACATCTGTATTTCGTGGATCTCTTTGCTAGCCTTATTTCTGTGGAATCTGAGAGCAGATATTTCGGATCCCTTTGAAGACTATAGGGCCAAAGGAAATATCCTCCGATAGCAAAGACAAAGAAGCTTTCTGAGAAACTTCTTTGTGTTCTGTGAAATCATCTCACAGAGTTACAGCTTTCCCCTCAAGAAGCCTTTCGCTAAGACAGTTCTTGTGGAATTGGCTAAGTGATATTTGGAAGCCCATAGAGGGCTATGGTGAAAAAGGAAATATCCTCAGATGAAGTCTGGAAAGAAGATTTCGGAGAAACTGCTCTGTGATGTGTGACTTCCACTCACAGAGTTACATCTGTATTTCGTGGATCTCTTTGCTAGCCTTATTTCTGTGGAATCTGAGAACAGATATTTCAGATCCCTTTGAAGACTATAGGGCCAAAGGAAATATCCTCCGATAACAAAGAGAAAGAAGCTTTCCGAGAAACTTCTTTGTGTTCTGTGAAATTATCTCACAAAGTAACAGCTTTCCCTCAAGAAGTCTTTCGCTAAGACAGTTCTTGTTGAATTGGCAAAGTGATATTTGGAAGCCCATAGAGGGCTACGGTGAAAAAGGAAATATCCTCAGATGAAATCTGGAAAGAGGCTTTCTTAGAAACTGCTCTGTGATGTGTGACTTCCACTCACAGAGTTACATCTGTATTTCGTGGATCTCTTTGCTAGCCTTATTTCTGTGGAATCTGAGAACAGATATTTCGGATCCCTTTGAAGACTATAGGGCCAAAGGAAATATCCTGCGATAAGAAAGAGAGAGAAGCTTTCTGAGAAACTTCTTTGTGTTCTGTGAAATCATCTCACAGAGTTACAGCTTTCCCTCAAGAAGCCTTTCGCTAAGACAGTTCTTGTGGAATTGGCAAAGTGATATTTGGAAGCCCATTGAGGGCTATGGTGAAAAAGGAAATATCCTCAGATGAAATCTGGAAAGAAGCTTTCTGAGAAACAGCTCTGTGATGTGTGACTTCCACTCACAGAGTTACATCTGTATTTCGTGGATCTCTTTGCTAGCCTTATTTCTGTGGAATCTGAGAACAGATATTTCGGATCCCTTTGAAGACTATAGGGCCAAAGGAAATATCCTCCGATAACAAAGAGAAAGAAGCTTTCTGAGAAACTTCTTTGTGTTCTGTGAAATCATCTCACAGAGTTACAGCTTTCCCCTCAAGAAGCCTTTCGCTAAGACAGTTCTTGTGGAATTGGCAAAGTGATATTTCGAAGCCCATAGAGGGCTATGGTGAAAAAGGAAATATCCTCAGATGAAATCTGGAAAGAAGTTTTCTGAGAAACTGCTTAGTGTTCTGTTCATTCATCTCACAGAGTTACATCTGTATTTCGTGGATCTCTTTGCTAGCCTTATTTCTGTGGCATCTGAGAACAGATATTTCGGATCCCTTTGAAGACTATAGGGCCAAAGGAAATATCCTCCGATAACAAAGAGAAGGAAGCTTTCTGAGAAACTTCTTCGTGTTCTGTGAAATCATCTCACAGAGTTACAGCCTTCCCCTCCAGAAGCCTTTCGCTAAGACAGTTCTTGTGCAATTGGCAAAGTGATATTTGGAAGCCCATATTGGGCTATGGTGAAAACGGAAATATCCTCAGAAGAAATCTGGAAAGAAGCTTTCTGAGAAACTGCTTAGTGTTCTGTTCATTCATTTCACAGAGTTACATCTGTATTTCGTGGATCTCTTTGCTAGCCTTATTTCTGTGGAATCTGAGAGCAGATATTTCGGATCCCTTTGAAGACTATAGGGCCAAAGGAAATATCCTCCGATAGCAAAGACAAAGAAGCTTTCTGAGAAACTTCTTTGTGTTCTGTGAAATCATCTCACAGAGCTTTCCCCTCAAGAAGCCTTTCGCTAAGACAGTTCTTCTGTAATTGGCTAAGTGATATTTGGAAGCCCATAGAGGGCTATGGTGAAAAAGGAAATATCCTCAGATGAAATCTGGAAAGAAGATTTCTGAGAAACTGCTCTGTGATGTGTGACTTCCACTCACAGAGTTACATCTGTATTTCGTGGATCTCTTTGCTAGCCTTATTTCTGTGGAATCTGAAAACAGTTATTTCGGATCCCTTTGAAGTCTATAGGGCCAAAGGAAATATCCTCCGATAACAAAGAGAAAGAAGCTTTCTGAGAAACTTCTTTGTGTTCTGCGAAATCATCTCACAGAGTTACAGCTTTCCCCTCCAGAAGCCTTTCGCTAAGACAGTTCTTGTGGAATTGGCAAAGTGATATTTGGAAGCCCATACAGGGCTAGGGTGAAAAAGGAAATATCCTCAGATGAAATCTGGAAAGAAGCTTTCTGAGAAACTGCTTAGTGTTCTGTTCATTCATCTCACAGAGTTACATCTGTATTTCGTGGATCTCTTTGCTAGCCTTATTTCTGTGGAATCTGGGAACAGATATTTCGGATCCCTTTGAAGACTATAGGGCCAAAGGAAAAATCCTCCGATAACAAAGACAAAGAAGCTTTCTGAGAAACTTCTTTGTGTTCTGTGAAATCATCTCACAGATTTACAGCTTTCCCCTCCAGAAGCCTTTAGCTAAGACAGTTCTTGTGGAATTGGCAAAGTGATATTTGGAAGCCCATAGAGGGCTATGGTGAAAAAGGAAATACCCTCAGATGAAATCTGGAAAGAAGCTTTCTGAGAAACTGCTCTGTGACGTGTCACTTCCACTCACAGAGTTACATCTGTATTTCGTGGATCTCTTTGCTAGCCTTATTTCTGTGGAATCTGAGAACAGATATTTCGGATCCCTTTGAAGACTATAGTGCCAAAGGAAATATCCTCCGATAACAAAGAGAAAGAAGCTTTCTGAGAAACTTCTTTGTGTTCTGCGAAATCATCTCACAGAGTTACAGCTTTCCCCTCAAGAAGCCTTTCGCTAAGACAGTTCTTGTGGAATTGGCAAAGTGATATTTGGAAGCCCGTAGAGGGCTATGGTGAAAAAGGAAATATCCTCAGATGACATCTGGAAAGAAGCTTTCTGAGAAACTGCTCTGTGATGTGTGACTTCTACTCACAGAGTTACATCTGTATTTCGTGGATCTCTTTGCTAGCCTTATTTCTGTGGAATCTGAGAACAGATATTTCGGATCCCTTTGAAGACTATAGGGCCAAGGGAAATATCCTCCGATAACAAAGAGAAAGAAGCTGTCTGAGAAACTTCTTTGTGTTCTGTGAAATCATCTCACAGAGTTACAGCTTTCCCCTCAAGAAGCCTTTCGCTAAGACAGTTCTTGTGGATTGCCAAAGTGATATTTGGGAGCCCATAGAGGGTTATGGTGAAAAAGGAAATATCCTCAGATGAAATCTGGAAAGAAGGTTTCTGAGAAACTGCTTAGTGTTCTGTTCATTCATCTCACAGAGTTACATCTGTATTTCGTGGATCTCCTTGCTAGCCTGACTTCTGTGGAATCTGACAACAGATATTTCGGATCCCTTTGAAGACTAGAGGGCCAAAGGAAATACCCTCCGATAACAAAGAGAAAGAAGCTTTCTGAGAAACTTCTTTGTGTTCTGCGAAATCATCTCACAGAGTTAAAGCTTTCCCCTCAAGAAGCCTTTCGCTAAGACAGTTCTTGTGGAATTGGCAAAGTGATATTTGGAAGTCCTTAGAGGGGTATGGTGAAAAAGGAAATATCCTCAGATGAAATCTGGAAAGAAGCTTTCTGAGAAACTGCTCTGTGACGTGTGACTTCCACTCACAGAGTTACATCTGTATTTCGTGGATCTCTTTGCTAGCCTTATTTCTGTGGAATCTGAGAACAGATATTTCGGATCCCTTTGAAGACTATAGGGCCAAAGGAAATATCTTCCGATAACAAAGAGAAAGAAGCTTTCTGAGAAACTCCTATGTGTTCTGTGAAATTATCTCACAGAGTTACAGCTTTCCCCTCAAGAAGGCTTTCGCTAAGACAGTTCTTGTGGAATTGGCAAAGTGATATTTGGAAGCCCATTGAGGGCTATGGTGAAAAAGGAAATATCCTCAGATGAAATCTGGAAAGAAGCTTTCTGAGAAACAGCTCTGTGATGTGTGACTTCCACTCACAGAGTTACATCTGTATTTCGTGGATCTCTTTGCTAGCCTTATTTCTGTGGAATCTGAGAACAGATATTTCGGATCCCTTTGAAGACTATAGGGCCGAAGGAAATATCCTCCGATAACAAAGAGAAAGAAGCTTTCTGAGAAACTTCTTTGTGTTCTGTGAAATCATCTCACAGATTTACAGCTTTCCCCTCCAGAAGCCTTTAGCTAAGACAGTTCTTGTGGAATTGGCAAAGTGATATTTGGAAGCCCATAGAGGGCTATGGTGAAAAAGGAAATACCCTCAGATGAAATCTGGAAAGAAGCTTTCTGAGAAACTGCTCTGTGACGTGTCACTTCCACTCACAGAGTTACATCTGTATTTCGTGGATCTCTTTGCTAGCCTTATTTCTGTGGAATCTGAGAACAGATATTTCGGATCCCTTTGAAGAATATAGGGCCAAAGGAAATATCCTCCGATAACAAAGAGAAGGAAGCTTTCTGAGAAACTTCTTCGTGTTCTGTGAAATCATCTCATAGAGTTACAGCCTTCGCCTCCAGATGCCTTTCGCTAAGACAGTTCTTGTGCAATTGGCAAAGTGATATTTGGAAGCCCATAGTGGGCTATGGTAAAAACGGAAATATCCTCAGAAGAAATCTGGAAAGAAGCTTTCTGAGAAACTGCTTAGTGTTCTGTTCATTCATCTCACAGTGTTACATCTGTATTTCGTGGATCTCTTTGCTAGCCTTATTTCTGTGGAATCTCAGAACAGATATTTCGGATCCCTTTGAAGACTACAGGGCCAAAGGAAATATCCCCCGATAACAAAGAGAAAGAAGCTTTCTGAGAAACATCTCTGTGTTCTGTGAAATCATCTCACAGAGTTACAGCTTTCTCCTCAAGAAGCCTTTCGCTAAGACAGTTCTTGTGGAATTGGCAAAGTGATATTTCGAAGCCCATAGAGGGCTATGGTGAAAAAGGAAATATCCTCAGATGAAATCTGGAAAGAAGCTTTCTGAGAAACTGCTCTGTGATGTGTGACTTCCACTCACAGAGTTACATCTGTATTTCGTGGATCTCTTTGCTAGCCTTATTTCTGTGGAATCTGAGAACAGATATTTCGGATCCCTTTGAAGACTATAGTGCCAAAGGAAATATCCTCCGATAACAAAGAGAAAGAAGCTTTCTGAGAAACTTCTTTGTGTTCTGCGAAATCATCTCACAGAGTTACAGCTTTCCCCTCAAGAAGCCTTTCGCTAAGACAGTTCTTGTGGAATTGGCAAAGTGATATTTGGAAGCCCGTAGAGGGCTATGGTGAAAAAGGAAATATCCTCAGATGACATCTGGAAAGAAGCTTTCTGAGAAACTGCTCTGTGATGTGTGACTTCCACTCACAGAGTTACATCTGCATTTCGTGGATCTCTTTGCTAGCCTTATTTCTGTGGAATCTGAGAACAGATATTTCGGATCCCTTTGAAGACTATAGGGCCAAGGGAAATATCCTCCGATAACAAAGAGAAAGAAGCTGTCTGAGAAACTTCTTTGTGTTCTGTGAAATCATCTCACAGAGTTACAGCTTTCCCCTCAAGAAGCCTTTCGCTAAGACAGTTCTTGTGGATTGCCAAAGTGATATTTGGGAGCCCATAGAGGGTTATGGTGAAAAAGGAAATATCCTCAGATGAAATCTGGAAAGAAGGTTTCTGAGAAACTGCTTAGTGTTCTGTTCATTCATCTCACAGAGTTACATCTGTATTTCGTGGATCTCCTTGCTAGCCTGACTTCTGTGGAATCTGACAACAGATATTTCGGATCCCTTTGAAGACTAGAGGGCCAAAGGAAATACCCTCCGATAACAAAGAGAAAGAAGCTTTCTGAGAAACTTCTTTGTGTTCTGCGAAATCATCTCACAGAGTTACAGCTTTCCCCTCAAGAAGCCTTTCGCTAAGACAGTTCTTGTGGAATTGGCAAAGTGATATTTGGAAGTCCTTAGAGGGGTATGGTGAAAAAGGAAATATCCTCAGATGAAATCTGGAAAGAAGCTTTCTGAGAAACTGCTCTGTGACGTGTGACTTCCACTCACAGAGTTACATCTGTATTTCGTGGATCTCTTTGCTAGCCTTATTTCTGTGGAATCTGAGAACAGATATTTCGGATCCCTTTGAAGACTATAGGGCCAAAGGAAATATCTTCCGATAACAAAGAGAAAGAAGCTTTCTGAGAAACTCCTATGTGTTCTGTGAAATTATCTCACAGAGTTACAGCTTTCCCCTCAAGAAGCCTTTCGCTAAGACAGTTCTTGTGGAATTGGCAAAGTGATATTTGGAAGCCCATAGAGGGCTACGGTGAAAAAGGAAATATCCTCAGATGAAATCTGAAAAGAAGCTTTCTGAGAAACAGCTCTGTGATGTGTGACTTCCACTCACAGAGTTACATCTGTATTTCGTGGATCTCTTTGCTAGCCTTATTTCTGTGGAATCTGAGAACAGATATTTCGGATCCCTTTGAAGACTATAGGGCCAAAGGAAATATCCTGCGATAAGAAAGAGAGAGAAGCTTTCTGAGAAACTTCTTTGTGTTCTGTGAAATCATCTCACAGAGTTACAGCTTTCCCCTCAAGAAGCCTTTCGCTAAGACAGTTCTTGTGGAATTGGCAAAGTGATATTTGGAAGCCCATTGAGGGCTATGGTGAAAAAGGAAATATCCTCAGATGAAATCTGGAAAGAAGCTTTCTGAGAAACAGCTCTGTGATGTGTGACTTCCACTCACAGAGTTACATCTGTATTTCGTGGATCTCTTTGCTAGCCTTATTTCTGTGGAATCTGAGAACAGATATTTCGGATCCCTTTGAAGACTATAGGGCCAAAGGAAATATCCTCCGATAACAAAGAGAAAGAAGCTTTCTGAGAAACTTCTTTGTGTTCTGTGAAATCATCTCACAGAGTTACAGCTTTCCCCTCAAGAAGCCTTTCGCTAAGACAGTTCTTGTGGAATTGGCAAAGTGATATTTGGAAGCCCATAGAGGGCTATGGTGAAAAAGGAAATATCCTCAGATGAAATCTGGAAAGAAGCTTTCTGAGAAACTGCTTAGTGTTCTGTTCATTCATCTCACAGTGTTACATCTGTATTTCGTGGATCTCTTTGCTAGCCTTATTTCTGTGGAATCTGAGAACAGATATTTCGGATCCCTTTGAAGACTACAGGGCCAAAGGAAATATCCCCCGATAACAAAGAGAAAGAAGCTTTCTGAGAAACATCTCTGTGTTCTGTGAAATCATCTCACAGAGTTACAGCTTTCTCCTCAAGAAGCCTTTCGCTAAGACAGTTCTTGTGGAATTGGCAAAGTGATATTTCGAAGCCCATAGAGGGCTATGGTGAAAAAGGAAATATCCTCAGATGAAATCTGGAAAGAAGCTTTCTGAGAAACTGCTCTGTGATGTGTGACTTCCACTCACAGAGTTACATCTGTATTTCGTGGATCTCTTTGCTAGCCTTATTTCTGTGGAATCTGAGAACAGATATTTCGGATCCCTTTGAAGACTATAGTGCCAAAGGAAATATCCTCCGATAACAAAGAGAAAGAAGCTTTCTGAGAAACTTCTTTGTGTTCTGCGAAATCATCTCACAGAGTTACAGCTTTCCCCTCAAGAAGCCTTTCGCTAAGACAGTTCTTGTGGAATTGGCAAAGTGATATTTGGAAGCCCGTAGAGGGCTATGGTGAAAAAGGAAATATCCTCAGATGACATCTGGAAAGAAGCTTTCTGAGAAACTGCTCTGTGATGTGTGACTTCCACTCACAGGGTTACATCTGTATTTCGTGGATCTCTTTGCTAGCCTTATTTCTGTGGAATCTGAGAACAGATATTTCGGATCCCTTTGAAGACTATAGGGCCAAGGGAAATATCCTCCGATAACAAAGAGAAAGAAGCTGTCTGAGAAACTTCTTTGTGTTCTGTGAAATCATCTCACAGAGTTACAGCTTTCCCCTCAAGAAGCCTTTCGCTAAGACAGTTCTTGTGGATTGCCAAAGTGATATTTGGGAGCCCATAGAGGGTTATGGTGAAAAAGGAAATATCCTCAGATGAAATCTGGAAAGAAGGTTTCTGAGAAACTGCTTAGTGTTCTGTTCATTCATCTCACAGAGTTACATCTGTATTTCGTGGATCTCCTTGCTAGCCTGACTTCTGTGGAATCTGACAACAGATATTTCGGATCCCTTTGAAGACTAGAGGGCCAAAGGAAATACCCTCCGATAACAAAGAGAAAGAAGCTTTCTGAGAAACTTCTTTGTGTTCTGTGAAATCATCTCACAGAGTTACAGCTTTCCCCTCAAGAAGCCTTTCGCTAAGACAGTTCTTGTGGAATTGGCAAAGTGATATTTGGAAGTCCTTAGAGGGGTATGGTGAAAAAGGAAATATCCTCAGATGAAATCTGGAAAGAAGCTTTCTGAGAAACTGCTCTGTGACGTGTGACTTCCACTCACAGAGTTACATCTGTATTTCGTGGATCTCTTTGCTAGCCTTATTTCTGTGGAATCTGAGAACAGATATTTCGGATCCCTTTGAAGACTATAGGGCCAAAGGAAATATCTTCCGATAACAAAGACAAAGAAGCTTTCTGAGAAACTCCTATGTGTTCTGTGAAATTATCTCACAGAGTTACAGCTTTCCCCTCAAGAAGCCTTTCGCTAAGACAGTTCTTGTGGAATTGGCAAAGTGATATTTGGAAGCCCATAGAGGGCTATGGTGAAAAAGGAAATATCCTCAGATGAAATCTGAAAAGAAGCTTTCTGAGAAACAGCTCTGTGATGTGTGACTTCCACTCACAGAGTTACATCTGTATTTCGTGGATCTCTTTGCTAGCCTTATTTCTGTGGAATCTGAGAACAGATATTTCGGATCCCTTTGAAGACTATAGGGCCAAAGGAAATATCCTTGCGATAAGAAAGAGAGAGAAGCTTTCTGACAAACTTCTTTGTGTTCTGTGAAATCATCTCACAGAGTTACAGCTTTCCCCTCAAGAAGCCTTTCGCTAAGACAGTTCTTGTGGAATTGGCAAAGTGATATTTGGAAGCCCATTGAGGGCTATGGTGAAAAAGGAAATATCCTCAGATGAAATCTGGAAAGAAGCTTTCTGAGAAACAGCTCTGTGATGTGTGACTTCCACTCACAGAGTTACATCTGTATTTCGTGGATCTCTTTGCTAGCCTTATTTCTGTGGAATCTGAGAACAGATATTTCGGATCCCTTTGAAGACTATAGGGCCAAAGGAAATATCCTCCGATAACAAAGAGAAAGAAGCTTTCTGAGAAACTTCTTTGTGTTCTGTGAAATCATCTCACAGAGTTACAGCTTTCCCCTCAAGAAGCCTTTCGCTAAGACAGTTCTTGTGGAATTGGCAAAGTGATATTTGGAAGCCCCTAGAGGGCTATGGTGAAAAAGGAAATATCCTCAGATGAAATCTGGAAAGAAGCTTTCTGAGAAACTGCTTAGTGTTCTGTTCATTCATCTCACAGTGTTACATGTGTATTTCGTGGATCTCTTTGCTAGCCTTATTTCTGTGGAATCTGAGAACAGATATTTCGGATCCCTTTGAAGACTATAGGGCCAAAGGAAATATCCTCCGATAACAAAGAGAAGGAAGCTTTCTGAGAAACTTCTTCGTGTTCTGTGAAATCATCTCACAGAGTTACAGCCTTCCCCTCCAGAAGCCTTTCGCTAAGACAGTTCTTGTGCAATTGGCAAAGTGATATTTGGAAGCCCATATTGGGCTATGGTGAAAACGGAAATATCCTCAGAAGAAATCTGGAAAGAAGCTTTCTGAGAAACTGCTTAGTGTTCTGTTCATTCATCTCACAGATTTACATCTGTATTTCGTGGATCTCTTTGCTAGCCTGATTTCTGTGGAATCTGAGAGCAGATATTTCGGATCCCTTTGAAGACTATAGGGCCAAAGGAAATATCCTCCGATAGGAAAGACAAAGAAGCTTTCTGAGAAACTTCTTTGTGTTCTGTGAAATCATCTCACAGAGTTACAGCTTTCCCCTCAAGAAGCCATTCGCTAAGACAGTTCTTGTGGAATTGGCTAAGTGATATTTGGAAGCCCATAGAGGGCTATGGTGAAAAAGGAAATATCCTCAGATGAAGTCTGGAAAGAAGCTTTCGGAGAAACTGCTCTGTGATGTGTGACTTCCACTCACAGAGTTACATCTGTATTTCGTGGATCTCTTTGCTAGCCTTATTTCTGTGGAATCTGAGAACAGATATTTCGGATCCCTTTGAAGACTATAGGGCCAAAGGAAATATCCTCCGATAACAAAGAGAAAGAAGCTTTCCGAGAAACTTCTTTGTGTTCTGTGAAATTATCTCACAAAGTAACAGCTTTCCCTCAAGAAGTCTTTCGCTAAGACAGTTCTTGTTGAATTGGCAAAGTGATATTTGGAAGCCCATAGAGGGCTAGGGTGAAAAAGGAAATATCCTCAGATGAAATCTGGAAAGAGGCTTTCTGAGATACTGCTCTGTGATGTGTGACTTCCACTCACAGAGTTACATCTGTATTTCGTGGATCTCTTTGCTAGCCTTATTTCTGTGGAATCTGAGAACAGATATTTCGGATCCCTTTGAAGACTATAGGGCCAAAGGAAATATCCTCCGATAACAATGAGAAAGAAGCTTTCTGAGAAACTTCTTTGTGTTCTGTGAAATCATCTCACAGAGTTACAGCTTTCCAATCAAGAAGCCTTTCGCTAAGACAGTTCTTGTGGAATTGCCAAAGGGATATTTGGAAGCCCATAGAGGGCTATGGTGAAAAAGGAAATATCCTCAGATGAAATCTGGAAAGAGGTTTCTGAGAAACTGCTCTGTGATGTGTGACTTCCACTCACAGAGTTACATCTGTATTTCGTGGATCTCTTTGCTAGCCTTATTTCTGTGGAATCTGAGAACAGATATTTCGGATCCCTTTGAAGACTATAGGGCCAAAGGAAATATCCTCGGATAACAAAGAGAAAGAAGCTTTCTGAGAAACTTCTCTGTGTTCTGTGAAATCATCTCACAGAGTTACAGCTTTCTCCTCAAGAAGCCTTTCGCTAAGACAGTTCTTATGGAATTACAAAGTCATATTTGGAAGCCCTTAGAGGGCTAGGGTGAAAAAGGAAATATCCTCAGATGAAATCTGGAAAGAAGCTTTCTGAGAAACTGCTCTGTGATGTGTGACTTCCACTCGCAGAGTTACATCTGTATTTCGTAGATCTCTTTGCTACCTTATTTCTGTGGAATCTGAGAACAGATATTTCGGATCCCTTTGAAGACTATAGGGCCAAAGGAAATATCCTCCGATAACAAAGAGAAAGAAGCTTTCTGAGAAACTTCTTTGTGTTCTGTGAAATCATCTCACAGAGTTACAGCTTTCCCCTCAAGAAGGCTTTCGCTAAGACAGTTCTTGTGGAATTGGCAAAGTGATATTTGGAAGCCCAAAGAGGACTATGGTGAAAAAGGAAATATCCTCAGATGAAATCTGGAAAGAAGCTTTCTGAGAAACTGCTCTGTGATGTGTGACGTCCACTCACAGAGTTACATCTGTATTTCGTGGATCTCTTTGCTAGCCTTCTTTCTGTGGAATCTGAGAACAGATATTTCGGATCCCTTTGAAGACTATAGGGCCAAAGGAAATATCCTCCGATAACAAAGAGAAAGAAGCTTTCCGAGAAACTTCTTTGTGTTCTGTGAAATCATCTCACAGAGTTACAGCTTTCCCCTCAAGAAGCCTTTCGCTATGACAGTTCTTGTGGAATTGGCAAAGTGATATTTGGAAGCCCACAGAGGGCTATGGTGAAAAAGGAAATATCCTCAGATGAAATCTGGAAAGAAGCTTTCTGAGAAACTGCTCTGTAATGTGTGACTTCCACTCACATAGTTACATCTGTATTTCGTGGATCTCTTTGCTAGTCTTATTTCTGTGGAATCTGAGAACAGATATTTCGGATCCCTTTGAAGACTATAGGGCCAAAGGAAATATCCTCCGATAACAAAGAGAAAGAAGTTTTCTGAAAAACTTCTTTGTGTTCTGTGAAATCATCTCACAGAGTTACAGCTTTCCCCTCAAGAAGCCTTTCGCTAAGACAGTTCTTGTGGAATTGGCAAAGTGATATTTGGAAGCCCATAGAGGGCTTTGGTGAAAAAGGAAATATCCTCAGATGAAATCTGGAAAGAAGCTTTCTGAGAAACTGCTCTGTGATGTGTGACTTCCACTCACAGAGCTACATCTGTATTTCGTGGATCTCTTTGCTAGCCTTATTTCTGTGGAATCTGAGAACAGATATTTCGGATCCCTTTGAAGACTACAGGGCCAAAGGAAATATCCCCCGATAACAAAGAGAAAGAAGCTTTCTGAGAAACATCTCTGTGTTCTGTGAAATCATCTCACAGAGTTACAGCTTTCTCCTCAAGAAGCCTTTCGCTAAGACAGTTCTTGTGGAATTGGCAAAGTGATATTTCGAAGCCCATAGAGGGCTATGGTGAAAAAGGAAATATCCTCAGATGAAATCTGGAAAGAAGCTTTCTGAGAAACTGCTCTGTGATGTGTGACTTCCACTCACAGAGTTACATCTGTATTTCGTGGATCTCTTTGCTAGCCTTATTTCTGTGGAATCTGAGAACAGATATTTCGGATCCCTTTGAAGACTATAGTGCCAAAGGAAATATCCTCCGATAACAAAGAGAAAGAAGCTTTCTGAGAAACTTCTTTGTGTTCTGCGAAATCATCTCACAGAGTTACAGCTTTCCCCTCAAGAAGCCTTTCGCTAAGACAGTTCTTGTGGAATTGGCAAAGTGATATTTGGAAGCCCGTAGAGGGCTATGGTGAAAAAGGAAATATCCTCAGATGACATCTGGAAAGAAGCTTTCTGAGAAACTGCTCTGTGATGTGTGACTTCCACTCACAGAGTTACATCTGCATTTCGTGGATCTCTTTGCTAGCCTTATTTCTGTGGAATCTGAGAACAGATATTTCGGATCCCTTTGAAGACTATAGGGCCAAGGGAAATATCCTCCGATAACAAAGAGAAAGAAGCTGTCTGAGAAACTTCTTTGTGTTCTGTGAAATCATCTCACAGAGTTACAGCTTTCCCCTCAAGAAGCCTTTCGCTAAGACAGTTCTTGTGGATTGCCAAAGTGATATTTCGGAGCCCATAGAGGGTTATGGTGAAAAAGGAAATATCCTCAGATGAAATCTGGAAAGAAGGTTTCTGAGAAACTGCTTAGTGTTCTGTTCATTCATCTCACAGAGTTACATCTGTATTTCGTGGATCTCCTTGCTAGCCTGACTTCTGTGGAATCTGACAACAGATATTTCGGATCCCTTTGAAGACTAGAGGGCCAAAGGAAATACCCTCCGATAACAAAGAGAAAGAAGCTTTCTGAGAAACTTCTTTGTGTTCTGCGAAATCATCTCACAGAGTTACAGCTTTCCCCTCAAGAAGCCTTTCGCTAAGACAGTTCTTGTGGAATTGGCAAAGTGATATTTGGAAGTCCTTAGAGGGGTATGGTGAAAAAGGAAATATCCTCAGATGAAATCTGGAAAGAAGCTTTCTGAGAAACTGCTCTGTGACGTGTGACTTCCACTCACAGAGTTACATCTGTATTTCGTGGATCTCTTTGCTAGCCTTATTTCTGTGGAATCTGAGAACAGATATTTCGGATCCCTTTGAAGACTATAGGGCCAAAGGAAATATCTTCCGATAACAAAGAGAAAGAAGTTTTCTGAGAAACTCCTATGTGTTCTGTGAAATTATCTCACAGAGTTACAGCTTTCCCCTCAAGAAGCCTTTCGCTAAGACAGTTCTTGTGGAATTGGCAAAGTGATATTTGGAAGCCCATAGAGGGCTACGGTGAAAAAGGAAATATCCTCAGATGAAATCTGAAAAGAAGCTTTCTGAGAAACAGCTCTGTGATGTGTGACTTCCACTCACAGAGTTACATCTGTATTTCGTGGATCTCTTTGCTAGCCTTATTTCTGTGGAATCTGAGAACAGATATTTCGGATCCCTTTGAAGACTATAGGGCCAAAGGAAATATCCTGCGATAAGAAAGAGAGAGAAGCTTTCTGAGAAACTTCTTTGTGTTCTGTGAAATCATCTCACAGAGTTACAGCTTTCCCCTCAAGAAGCCTTTCGCTAAGACAGTTCTTGTGGAATTGGCAAAGTGATATTTGGAAGCCCATTGAGGGCTATGGTGAAAAAGGAAATATCCTCAGATGAAATCTGGAAAGAAGCTTTCTGAGAAACAGCTCTGTGATGTGTGACTTCCACTCACAGAGTTACATCTGTATTTCGTGGATCTCTTTGCTAGCCTTATTTCTGTGGAATCTGAGAACAGATATTTCGGATCCCTTTGAAGACTATAGGGCCAAAGGAAATATCCTCCGATAACAAAGAGAAAGAAGCTTTCTGAGAAACTTCTTTGTGTTCTGTGAAATCATCTCACAGAGTTACAGCTTTCCCCTCAAGAAGCCTTTCGCTAAGACAGTTCTTGTGGAATTGGCAAAGTGATATTTGGAAGCCCATAGAGGGCTATGGTGAAAAAGGAAATACCCTCAGATGAAATCTGGAAAGAAGCTTTCTGAGAAACTGCTTAGTGTTCTGTTCATTCATCTCACAGTGTTACATGTGTATTTCGTGGATCTCTTTGCTAGCCTTATTTCTGTGGAATCTGAGAACAGATATTTCGGATCCCTTTGAAGAATATAGGGCCAAAGGAAATATCCTCCGATAACAAAGAGAAGGAAGCTTTCTGAGAAACTTCTTCGTGTTCTGTGAAATCATCTCATAGAGTTACAGCCTTCGCCTCCAGATGCCTTTCGCTAAGACAGTTCTTGTGCAATTGGCAAAGTGATATTTGGAAGCCCATAGTGGGCTATGGTAAAAACGGAAATATCCTCAGAAGAAATCTGGAAAGAAGCTTTCTGAGAAACTGCTTAGTGTTCTGTTCATTCATCTCACAGTGTTACATCTGTATTTCGTGGATCTCTTTGCTAGCCTTATTTCTGTGGAATCTGAGAACAGATATTTCGGATCCCTTTGAAGACTACAGGGCCAAAGGAAATATCCCCCGATAACAAAGAGAAAGAAGCTTTCTGAGAAACATCTCTGTGTTCTGTGAAATCATCTCACAGAGTTACAGCTTTCTCCTCAAGAAGCCTTTCGCTAAGACAGTTCTTGTGGAATTGGCAAAGTGATATTTCGAAGCCCATAGAGGGCTATGGTGAAAAAGGAAATATCCTCAGATGAAATCTGGAAAGAAGCTTTCTGAGAAACTGCTCTGTGATGTGTGACTTCCACTCACAGAGTTACATCTGTATTTCGTGGATCTCTTTGCTAGCCTTATTTCTGTGGAATCTGAGAACAGATATTTCGGATCCCTTTGAAGACTATAGTGCCAAAGGAAATATCCTCCGATAACAAAGAGAAAGAAGCTTTCTGAGAAACTTCTTTGTGTTCTGCGAAATCATCTCACAGAGTTACAGCTTTCCCCTCAAGAAGCCTTTCGCTAAGACAGTTCTTGTGGAATTGGCAAAGTGATATTTGGAAGCCCGTAGAGGGCTATGGTGAAAAAGGAAATATCCTCAGATGACATCTGGAAAGAAGCTTTCTGAGAAACTGCTCTGTGATGTGTGACTTCCACTCACAGAGTTACATCTGTATTTCGTGGATCTCTTTGCTAGCCTTATTTCTGTGGAATCTGAGAACAGATATTTCGGATCCCTTTGAAGACTATAGGGCCAAGGGAAATATCCTCCGATAACAAAGAGAAAGAAGCTGTCTGAGAAACTTCTTTGTGTTCTGTGAAATCATCTCACAGAGTTACAGCTTTCCCCTCAAGAAGCCTTTCGCTAAGACAGTTCTTGTGGATTGCCAAAGTGATATTTGGGAGCCCATAGAGGGTTATGGTGAAAAAGGAAATATCCTCAGATGAAATCTGGAAAGAAGGTTTCTGAGAAACTGCTTAGTGTTCTGTTCATTCATCTCACAGAGTTACATCTGTATTTCGTGGATCTCCTTGCTAGCCTGACTTCTGTGGAATCTGACAACAGATATTTCGGATCCCTTTGAAGACTAGAGGGCCAAAGGAAATACCCTCCGATAACAAAGAGAAAGAAGCTTTCTGAGAAACTTCTTTGTGTTCTGCGAAATCATCTCACAGAGTTACAGCTTTCCCCTCAAGAAGCCTTTCGCTAAGACAGTTCTTGTGGAATTGGCAAAGTGATATTTGGAAGTCCTTAGAGGGGTATGGTGAAAAAGGAAATATCCTCAGATGAAATCTGGAAAGAAGCTTTCTGAGAAACTGCTCTGTGACGTGTGACTTCCACTCACAGAGTTACATCTGTATTTCGTGGATCTCTTTGCTAGCCTTATTTCTGTGGAATCTGAGAACAGATATTTCGGATCCCTTTGAAGACTATAGGGCCAAAGGAAATATCTTCCGATAACAAAGAGAAAGAAGCTTTCTGAGAAACTCCTATGTGTTCTGTGAAATTATCTCACAGAGTTACAGCTTTCCCCTCAAGAAGCCTTTCGCTAAGACAGTTCTTGTGGAATTGGCAAAGTGATATTTGGAAGCCCATAGAGGGCTAAGGTGAAAAAGGAAATATCCTCAGATGAAATCTGAAAAGAAGCTTTCTGAGAAACAGCTCTGTGATGTGTGACTTCCACTCACAGAGTTACATCTGTATTTCGTGGATCTCTTTGCTAGCCTTATTTCTGTGGAATCTGAGAACAGATATTTCGGATCCCTTTGAAGACTATAGGGCCAAAGGAAATATCCTGCGATAAGAAAGAGAGAGAAGCTTTCTGAGAAACTTCTTTGTGTTCTGTGAAATCATCTCACAGAGTTACAGCTTTCCCCTCAAGAAGCCTTTCGCTAAGACAGTTCTTGTGGAATTGGCAAAGTGATATTTGGAAGCCCATTGAGGGCTATGGTGAAAAAGGAAATATCCTCAGATGAAATCTGGAAAGAAGCTTTCTGAGAAACAGCTCTGTGATGTGTGACTTCCACTCACAGAGTTACATCTGTATTTCGTGGATCTCTTTGCTAGCCTTATTTCTGTGGAATCTGAGAACAGATATTTCGGATCCCTTTGAAGACTATAGGGCCAAAGGAAATATCCTCCGATAACAAAGAGAAAGAAGCTTTCTGAGAAACTTCTTTGTGTTCTGTGAAATCATCTCACAGAGTTACAGCTTTCCCCTCAAGAAGCCTTTCGCTAAGACAGTTCTTGTGGAATTGGCAAAGTGATATTTGGAAGCCCATAGAGGGCTATGGTGAAAAAGGAAATATCCTCAGATGAAATCTGTAAAGAAGCTTTCTGAGAAACTGCTTAGTGTTCTGTTCATTCATCTCACAGTGTTACATGTGTATTTCGTGGATCTCTTTGCTAGCCTTATTTCTGTGGAATCTGAGAACAGATATTTCGGATCCCTTTGAAGACTATAGGGCCAAAGGAAATATCCTCCGATAACAAAGAGAAGGAAGCTTTCTGAGAAACTTCTTCGTGTTCTGTGAAATCATCTCACAGAGTTACAGCCTTCCCCTCCAGAAGCCTTTCGCTAAGACAGTTCTTGTGCAATTGGCAAAGTGATATTTGGAAGCCCATATTGGGCTATGGTGAAAACGGAAATATCCTCAGAAGAAATCTGGAAAGAAGCTTTCTGAGAAACTGCTTAGTGTTCTGTTCATTCATCTCACAGATTTACATCTGTATTTCGTGGATCTCTTTGCTAGCCTGATTTCTGTGGAATCTGAGAGCAGATATTTCGGATCCCTTTGAAGACTATAGGGCCAAAGGAAATATCCTCCGATAGGAAAGACAAAGAAGCTTTCTGAGAAACTTCTTTGTGTTCTGTGAAATCATCTCACAGAGTTACAGCTTTCCCCTCAAGAAGCCATTCGCTAAGACAGTTCTTGTGGAATTGGCTAAGTGATATTTGGAAGCCCATAGAGGGCTATGGTGAAAAAGGAAATATCCTCAGATGAAGTCTGGAAAGAAGCTTTCGGAGAAACTGCTCTGTGATGTGTGACTTCCACTCACAGAGTTACATCTGTATTTCGTGGATCTCTTTGCTAGCCTTATTTCTGTGGAATCTGAGAACAGATATTTCGGATCCCTTTGAAGACTATAGGGCCAAAGGAAATATCCTCCGATAACAAAGAGAAAGAAGCTTTCCGAGAAACTTCTTTGTGTTCTGTGAAATTATCTCACAAAGTAACAGCTTTCCCTCAAGAAGTCTTTCGCTAAGACAGTTCTTGTTGAATTGGCAAAGTGATATTTGGAAGCCCATAGAGGGCTAGGGTGAAAAAGGAAATATCCTCAGATGAAATCTGGAAAGAGGCTTTCTGAGATACTGCTCTGTGATGTGTGACTTCCACTCACAGAGTTACATCTGTATTTCGTGGATCTCTTTGCTAGCCTTATTTCTGTGGAATCTGAGAACAGATATTTCGGATCCCTTTGAAGACTATAGGGCCAAAGGAAATATCCTCCGATAACAAAGAGAAAGAAGCTTTCTGAGAAACTTCTTTGTGTTCTGTGAAATCATCTCACAGAGTTACAGCTTTCCAATCAAGAAGCCTTTCGCTAAGACAGTTCTTGTGGAATTGCCAAAGGGATATTTGGAAGCCCATAGAGGGCTATGGTGAAAAAGGAAATATCCTCAGATGAAATCTGGAAAGAGGTTTCTGAGAAACTGCTCTGTGATGTGTGAGTTCCACTCACAGAGTTACATCTGTATTTCGTGGATCTCTTTGCTAGCCTTATTTCTGTGGAATCTGAGAACAGATATTTCGGATCCCTTTGAAGACTATAGGGCCAAAGGAAATATCCTGCGATAAGAAAGAGAGAGAAGCTTTCTGAGAAACTTCTTTGTGTTCTGTGAAATCATCTCACAGAGTTACAGCCTTCCCCTCCAGAAGCCTTTCGCTAAGACAGTTCTTGTGCAATTGGCAAAGTGATATTTGGAAGCCCATATTGGGCTATGGTGAAAACGGAAATATCCTCAGAAGAAATCTGGAAAGAAGCTTTCTGAGAAACTGCTTAGTGTTCTGTTCATTCATCTCACAGAGTTACATCTGTATTTCGTGGATCTCTTTGCTAGCCTTATTTCTGTGGAATCTCAGAAGAGATATTTCGGATCCCTTTGAAGACTATAGGGCCAAAGGAAATATCCTCCGTTAGCAAAGACAAAGAAGCTTTCTGAGAAACTTCTTTGTGTTCTGTGAAATCATCTCACAGAGGTTTCCCCTCAAGAAGCCTTTCGCTAAGACAGTTCTTGTGGAATTGGCTAAGTGATATTTGGAAGCCCATAGAGGGCTATGGTGAAAAAGGAAATATCCTCAGATGAAGTCTGGAAAGAAGCTTTCGGAGAAACTGCTCTGTGATGTGTGACTTCCACTCACTGAGTTACATCTGTATTTCGTGGATCTCCTTGCTAGCCTTATTTCTGTGGAATCTGAGAACCGATATTTCGGATCCCTTTGAAGACTATAGGGCCAAAGGAAATATCTTCCGATAACAAAGAGAAAGAAGCTTTCTGAGAAACTTCTTTGTGTTCTGCGAAATCATCTCACAGAGTTACAGCTTTCCCCTCAAGAAGCCTTTCACTAAGACAGTTCTTGTGGAATTGGCAAAGTGATATTTGGAAGCCCATAGAGGGCTACGGTGAAAAAGGAAATATCCTCAGATGAAATCTGGAAAGAAGCTTTCTGAGAAACTGCTCTGTGATGTGTGACTTCCACTCACAGAGTTACATCTGTATTTCGTGGATCTCTTTGCTAGCCTTATTTCTGTGGAATCTGAGAACAGATATTTCGGATCCCTTTGAAGACTATAGGGCAAAAGGAAACATCCTCCGATAACAAAGAGAAAGAAGCTTTCTGAGAAACTTCTTTGTGTTCTGTGAAATCATCTCACAGAGTTAAAGCTTTCCCCTCAAGAAGCCTTTCGCTAAGACAGTTGTTGTGGAATTGCCAAAGGGATATTTGGAAGCCCATAGAGGGCTATGGTGAAAATGAAATATCCTCAGATGAAATCTGGAAAGAAGCTTTCTGAGAAACTGCTTAGTGTTCTGTTCATTCACCAACAGGGTTACATCTGTGTTTCGTGGATCTCTTTGCTAGCCTTATTTCTGTGGAATCTGAGAACAGATATTTCGGATCCCTTTGAAGACTATAGGGCCAAAGGAAATATCCTCGGATAACAAAGAGAAAGAAGCTTTCTGAGAAACTTCTCTGTGTTCTGTGAAATCATCTCACAGAGTTACAGCTTTCTCCTCAAGAAGCCTTTCGCTAAGACAGTTCTTATGGAATTGCAAAGTCATATTTGGAAGCCCTTAGAGGGCTAGGGTGAAAAAGGAAATATCCTCAGATGAAATCTGGAAAGAAGCTTTCTGAGAAACTGCTCTGTGATGTGTGACTTCCACTCGCAGAGTTACATCTGTATTTCGTAGATCTCTTTGCTACCTTATTTCTGTGGAATCTGAGAACAGATATTTCGGATCCCTTTGAAGACTATAGGGCCAAAGGAAATATCCTCCGATAACAAAGAGAAAGAAGCTTTCTGAGAAACTTCTTTGTGTTCTGTGAAATCATCTCACAGAGTTACAGCTTTCCCCTCAAGAAGGCTTTCGCTAAGACAGTTCTTGTGGAATTGGCAAAGTGATATTTGGAAGCCCAAAGAGGACTATGGTGAAAAGGGAAATATCCTCAGATGAAATCTGGAAAGAAGCTTTCTGAGAAACTGCTCTGTGATGTGTGACGTCCACTCACAGAGTTACATCTGTATTTCGTGGATCTCTTTGCTAGCCTTCTTTCTGTGGAATCTGAGAACAGATATTTCGGATCCCTTTGAAGACTATAGGGCCAAAGGAAATATCCTCCGATAACAAAGAGAAAGAAGCTTTCCGAGAAACTTCTTTGTGTTCTGTGAAATCATCTCACAGAGTTACAGCTTTCCCCTCAAGAAGCCTTTCGCTATGACAGTTCTTGTGGAATTGGCAAAGTGATATTTGGAAGCCCACAGAGGGCTATGGTGAAAAAGGAAATATCCTCAGATGAAATCTGGAAAGAAGCTTTCTGAGAAACTGCTCTGTAATGTGTGACTTCCACTCACATAGTTACATCTGTATTTCGTGGATCTCTTTGCTAGTCTTATTTCTGTGGAATCTGAGAACAGATATTTCGGATCCCTTTGAAGACTATAGGGCCAAAGGAAATATCCTCCGATAACAAAGAGAAAGAAGTTTTCTGAAAAACTTCTTTGTGTTCTGTGAAATCATCTCACAGAGTTACAGCTTTCCCCTCAAGAAGCCTTTCGCTAAGACAGTTCTTGTGGAATTGGCAAAGTGATATTTGGAAGCCCATAGAGGGCTTTGGTGAAAAAGGAAATATCCTCAGATGAAATCTGGAAAGAAGCTTTCTGAGAAACTGCTCTGTGATGTGTGACTTCCACTCACAGAGCTACATCTGTATTTCGTGGATCTCTTTGCTAGCCTTATTTCTGTGGAATCTGAGAACAGATATTTCGGATCCCTTTGAAGACTACAGGGCCAAAGGAAATATCCCCCGATAACAAAGAGAAAGAAGCTTTCTGAGAAACATCTCTGTGTTCTGTGAAATCATCTCACAGAGTTACAGCTTTCTCCTCAAGAAGCCTTTCGCTAAGACAGTTCTTGTGGAATTGGCAAAGTGATATTTCGAAACCCATAGAGGGCTATGGTGAAAAAGGAAATATCCTCAGATGAAATCTGGAAAGAAGCTTTCTGAGAAACTGCTCTGTGATGTGTGACTTCCACTCACAGAGTTACATCTGTATTTCGTGGATCTCTTTGCTAGCCTTATTTCTGTGGAATCTGAGAACAGATATTTCGGATCCCTTTGAAGACTATAGTGCCAAAGGAAATATCCTCCGATAACAAAGAGAAAGAAGCTTTCTGAGAAACTTCTTTGTGTTCTGCGAAATCATCTCACAGAGTTACAGCTTTCCCCTCAAGAAGCCTTTCGCTAAGACAGTTCTTGTGGAATTGGCAAAGTGATATTTGGAAGCCCGTAGAGGGCTATGGTGAAAAAGGAAATATCCTCAGATGACATCTGGAAAGAAGCTTTCTGAGAAACTGCTCTGTGATGTGAGACTTCCACTCACAGAGTTACATCTGCATTTCGTGGATCTCTTTGCTAGCCTTATTTCTGTGGAATCTGAGAACAGATATTTCGGATCCCTTTGAAGACTATAGGGCCAAGGGAAATATCCTCCGATAACAAAGAGAAAGAAGCTGTCTGAGAAACTTCTTTGTGTTCTGTGAAATCATCTCACAGAGTTACAGCTTTCCCCTCAAGAAGCCTTTCGCTAAGACAGTTCTTGTGGATTGCCAAAGTGATATTTCGGAGCCCATAGAGGGTTATGGTGAAAAAGGAAATATCCTCAGATGAAATCTGGAAAGAAGGTTTCTGAGAAACTGCTTAGTGTTCTGTTCATTCATCTCACAGAGTTACATCTGTATTTCGTGGATCTCCTTGCTAGCCTGACTTCTGTGGAATCTGACAACAGATATTTCGGATCCCTTTGAAGACTAGAGGGCCAAAGGAAATACCCTCCGATAACAAAGAGAAAGAAGCTTTCTGAGAAACTTCTTTGTGTTCTGCGAAATCATCTCACAGAGTTACAGCTTTCCCCTCAAGAAGCCTTTCGCTAAGACAGTTCTTGTGGAATTGGCAAAGTGATATTTGGAAGTCCTTAGAGGGGTATGGTGAAAAAGGAAATATCCTCAGATGAAATCTGGAAAGAAGCTTTCTGAGAAACTGCTCTGTGACGTGTGACTTCCACTCACAGAGTTACATCTGTATTTCGTGGATCTCTTTGCTAGCCTTATTTCTGTGGAATCTGAGAACAGATATTTCGGATCCCTTTGAAGACTATAGGGCCAAAGGAAATATCTTCCGATAACAAAGAGAAAGAAGTTTTCTGAGAAACTCCTATGTGTTCTGTGAAATTATCTCACAGAGTTACAGCTTTCCCCTCAAGAAGCCTTTCGCTAAGACAGTTCTTGTGGAATTGGCAAAGTGATATTTGGAAGCCCATAGAGGGCTACGGTGAAAAAGGAAATATCCTCAGATGAAATCTGAAAAGAAGCTTTCTGAGAAACAGCTCTGTGATGTGTGACTTCCACTCACAGAGTTACATCTGTATTTCGTGGATCTCTTTGCTAGCCTTATTTCTGTGGAATCTGAGAACAGATATTTCGGATCCCTTTGAAGACTATAGGGCCAAAGGAAATATCCTGCGATAAGAAAGAGAGAGAAGCTTTCTGAGAAACTTCTTTGTGTTCTGTGAAATCATCTCACAGAGTTACAGCTTTCCCCTCAAGAAGCCTTTCGCTAAGACAGTTCTTGTGGAATTGGCAAAGTGATATTTGGAAGCCCATTGAGGGCTATGGTGAAAAAGGAAATATCCTCAGATGAAATCTGGAAAGAAGCTTTCTGAGAAACAGCTCTGTGATGTGTGACTTCCACTCACAGAGTTACATCTGTATTTCGTGGATCTCTTTGCTAGCCTTATTTCTGTGGAATCTGAGAACAGATATTTCAGATCCCTTTGAAGACTATAGGGCCAAAGGAAATATCCTCCGATAACAAAGAGAAAGAAGCTTTCTGAGAAACTTCTTTGTGTTCTGTGAAATCATCTCACAGAGTTACAGCTTTCCCCTCAAGAAGCCTTTCGCTAAGACAGTTCTTGTGGAATTGGCAAAGTGATATTTGGAAGCCCATAGAGGGCTATGGTGAAAAAGGAAATATCCTCAGATGAAATCTGGAAAGAAGCTTTCTGAGAAACTGCTTAGTGTTCTGTTCATTCATCTCACAGTGTTACATGTGTATTTCGTGGATCTCTTTGCTAGCCTTATTTCTGTGGAATCTGAGAACAGATATTTCGGATCCCTTTGAAGACTATAGGGCCAAAGGAAATATCCTCCGATAACAAAGAGAAGGAAGCTTTCTGAGAAACTTCTTCGTGTTCTGTGAAATCATCTCACAGAGTTACAGCCTTCCCCTCCAGAAGCCTTTCGCTAAGACAGTTCTTGTGCAATTGGCAAAGTGATATTTGGAAGCCCATATTGGGCTATGGTGAAAACGGAAATATCCTCAGAAGAAATCTGGAAAGAAGCTTTCTGAGAAACTGCTTAGTGTTCTGTTCATTCATCTCACAGATTTACATCTGTATTTCGTGGATCTCTTTGCTAGCCTGATTTCTGTGGAATCTGAGAGCAGATATTTCGGATCCCTTTGAAGACTATAGGGCCAAAGGAAATATCCTCCGATAGGAAAGACAAAGAAGCTTTCTGAGAAACTTCTTTGTGTTCTGTGAAATCATCTCACAGAGTTACAGCTTTCCCCTCAAGAAGCCATTCGCTAAGACAGTTCTTGTGGAATTGGCTAAGTGATATTTGGAAGCCCATAGAGGGCTATGGTGAAAAAGGAAATATCCTCAGATGAAGTCTGGAAAGAAGCTTTCGGAGAAACTGCTCTGTGATGTGTGACTTCCACTCACAGAGTTACATCTGTATTTCGTGGATCTCTTTGCTAGCCTTATTTCTGTGGAATCTGAGAACAGATATTTCGGATCCCTTTGAAGACTATAGGGCCAAAGGAAATATCCTCCGATAACAAAGAGAAAGAAGCTTTCCGAGAAACTTCTTTGTGTTCTGTGAAATTATCTCACAAAGTAACAGCTTTCCCTCAAGAAGTCTTTCGCTAAGACAGTTCTTGTTGAATTGGCAAAGTGATATTTGGAAGCCCATAGAGGGCTAGGGTGAAAAAGGAAATATCCTCAGATGAAATCTGGAAAGAGGCTTTCTGAGATACTGCTCTGTGATGTGTGACTTCCACTCACAGAGTTACATCTGTATTTCGTGGATCTCTTTGCTAGCCTTATTTCTGTGGAATCTGAGAACAGATATTTCGGATCCCTTTGAAGACTATAGGGCCAAAGGAAATATCCTCCGATAACAAAGAGAAAGAAGCTTTCTGAGAAACTTCTTTGTGTTCTGTGAAATCATCTCACAGAGTTACAGCTTTCCAATCAAGAAGCCTTTCGCTAAGACAGTTCTTGTGGAATTGCCAAAGGGATATTTGGAAGTCCATAGAGGGCTATGGTGAAAAAGGAAATATCCTCAGATGAAATCTGGAAAGAGGTTTCTGAGAAACTGCTCTGTGATGTGTGAGTTCCACTCACAGAGTTACATCTGTATTTCGTGGATCTCTTTGCTAGCCTTATTTCTGTGGAATCTGAGAACAGATATTTCGGATCCCTTTGAAGACTATAGGGCCAAAGGAAATATCCTGCGATAAGAAAGAGACAGAAGCTTTCTGAGAAACTTCTTTGTGTTCTGTGAAATCATCTCACAGAGTTACAGCCTTCCCCTCCAGAAGCCTTTCGCTAAGACAGTTCTTGTGCAATTGGCAAAGTGATATTTGGAAGCCCATATTGGGCTATGGTGAAAACGGAAATATCCTCAGAAGAAATCTGGAAAGAAGCTTTCTGAGAAACTGCTTAGTGTTCTGTTCATTCATCTCACAGAGTTACATCTGTATTTCGTGGATCTCTTTGCTAGCCTTATTTCTGTGGAATCTCAGAAGAGATATTTCGGATCCCTTTGAAGACTATAGGGCCAAAGGAAATATCCTCCGTTAGCAAAGACAAAGAAGCTTTCTGAGAAACTTCTTTGTGTTCTGTGAAATCATCTCACAGAGGTTTCCCCTCAAGAAGCCTTTCGCTAAGACAGTTCTTGTGGAATTGGCTAAGTGATATTTGGAAGCCCATAGAGGGCTATGGTGAAAAAGGAAATATCCTCAGATGAAGTCTGGAAAGAAGCTTTCGGAGAAACTGCTCTGTGATGTGTGACTTCCACTCACTGAGTTACATCTGTATTTCGTGGATCTCCTTGCTAGCCTTATTTCTGTGGAATCTGAGAACCGATATTTCGGATCCCTTTGAAGACTATAGGGCCAAAGGAAATATCTTCCGATAACAAAGAGAAAGAAGCTTTCTGAGAAACTTCTTTGTGTTCTGCGAAATCATCTCACAGAGTTACAGCTTTCCCCTCAAGAAGCCTTTCACTAAGACAGTTCTTGTGGAATTGGCAAAGTGATATTTGGAAGCCCATAGAGGGCTACGGTGAAAAAGGAAATATCCTCAGATGAAATCTGGAAAGAAGCTTTCTGAGAAACTGCTCTGTGATGTGTGACTTCCACTCACAGAGTTACATCTGTATTTCGTGGATCTCTTTGCTAGCCTTATTTCTGTGGAATCTGAGAACAGATATTTCGGATCCCTTTGAAGACTATAGGGCAAAAGGAAACATCCTCCGATAACAAAGAGAAAGAAGCTTTCTGAGAAACTTCTTTGTGTTCTGTGAAATCATCTCACAGAGTTAAAGCTTTCCCCTCAAGAAGCCTTTCGCTAAGACAGTTGTTGTGGAATTGCCAAAGGGATATTTGGAAGCCCATAGAGGGCTATGGTGAAAATGAAATATCCTCAGATGAAATCTGGAAAGAAGCTTTCTGAGAAACTGCTTAGTGTTCTGTTCATTCACCAACAGGGTTACATCTGTGTTTCGTGGATCTCTTTGCTAGCCTTATTTCTGTGGAATCTGAGAACAGATATTTCGGATCCCTTTGAAGACTATAGGGCCAAAGGAAATATCCTCGGATAACAAAGAGAAAGAAGCTTTCTGAGAAACTTCTCTGTGTTCTGTGAAATCATCTCACAGAGTTACAGCTTTCTCCTCAAGAAGCCTTTCGCTAAGACAGTTCTTATGGAATTGCAAAGTCATATTTGGAAGCCCTTAGAGGGCTAGGGTGAAAAAGGAAATATCCTCAGATGAAATCTGGAAAGAAGCTTTCTGAGAAACTGCTCTGTGATGTGTGACTTCCACTCGCAGAGTTACATCTGTATTTCGTAGATCTCTTTGCTACCTTATTTCTGTGGAATCTGAGAACAGATATTTCGGATCCCTTTGAAGACTATAGGGCCAAAGGAAATATCCTCCGATAACAAAGAGAAAGAAGCTTTCTGAGAAACTTCTTTGTGTTCTGTGAAATCATCTCACAGAGTTACAGCTTTCCCCTCAAGAAGGCTTTCGCTAAGACAGTTCTTGTGGAATTGGCAAAGTGATATTTGGAAGCCCAAAGAGGACTATGGTGAAAAAGGAAATATCCTCAGATGAAATCTGGAAAGAAGCTTTCTGAGAAACTGCTCTGTGATGTGTGACGTCCACTCACAGAGTTACATCTGTATTTCGTGGATCTCTTTGCTAGCCTTCTTTCTGTGGAATCTGAGAACAGATATTTCGGATCCCTTTGAAGACTATAGGGCCAAAGGAAATATCCTCCGATAACAAAGAGAAAGAAGCTTTCCGAGAAACTTCTTTGTGTTCTGTGAAATCATCTCACAGAGTTACAGCTTTCCCCTCAAGAAGCCTTTCGCTATGACAGTTCTTGTGGAATTGGCAAAGTGATATTTGGAAGCCCACAGAGGGCTATGGTGAAAAAGGAAATATCCTCAGATGAAATCTGGAAAGAAGCTTTCTGAGAAACTGCTCTGTAATGTGTGACTTCCACTCACATAGTTACATCTGTATTTCGTGGATCTCTTTGCTAGTCTTATTTCTGTGGAATCTGAGAACAGATATTTCGGATCCCTTTGAAGACTATAGGGCCAAAGGAAATATCCTCCGATAACAAAGAGAAAGAAGTTTTCTGAAAAACTTCTTTGTGTTCTGTGAAATCATCTCACAGAGTTACAGCTTTCCCCTCAAGAAGCCTTTCGCTAAGACAGTTCTTGTGGAATTGGCAAAGTGATATTTGGAAGCCCATAGAGGGCTTTGGTGAAAAAGGAAATATCCTCAGATGAAATCTGGAAAGAAGCTTTCTGAGAAACTGCTCTGTGATGTGTGACTTCCACTCACAGAGCTACATCTGTATTTCGTGGATCTCTTTGCTAGCTTTATTTCTGTGGAATCTGAGAACAGATATTTCGGATCCCTTTGAAGTCTATAGAGCCAAAGGAAATATCCTCCGATAACAAAGAGAAAGAAGCTTTCTGAGAAAATTCTTTGTGTTCTGCGAAATCATCTCACAGAGTTCCAGCTTTCCCTCAAGAAGCCTTTCGCTAAGCCAGTTCTTGTGGAATTGGCAAAGTGATATTTGGAAGCCCATAGAGGGCTACGGTGAAAAAGGAAATATCCTCAGATGAAATCTGGAAAGTAGCTTTCTGAGAAACTGCTTAGTGTTCTGTTCATTCATCTCACAAAGTTACATCTGTATTTCGTAGATCTCTTTGCTAGCCTTATTTCTGTGGAATCTGAGAACAGATATTTCGGATCCCTTTGAAGACTATAGGGCCAAATGAAATATCCTCCGATAAAAAAGAGAAGGAAGCTTTCTGAGAAACTTCTTCGTGTTCTGTGAAATCATCTCACAGAGTTACAGCCTTCCCCTCCAGATGCCTTTCGCTAAGACAGTTTTTGTGCAATTGGAAAAGTGATATTTGGAAGCCCATAGTGGGCTATGGTCAAAACGGAAATATCCTCAGAAGAAATCTGGAAAGAAGCTTTCTGAGAAACTGCTTAGTGTTCTGTTCATTCATCTCACAGAGTTACACCTGTATTTCGTGGATCTCTTTGCTAGCCTTATTTCTGTGGAATCTGAGAAGAGATATTTCGGATCCCTTTGAAGACTATAGGGCCAAAGGAAATATCCTCCGATAGCAAAGAGAAAGAAGCTTTCTGAGAAACTTCTTTGTGTTCTGCGAAATCATATCACAGAGTTACAGCTTTCCCCTCAAGAAGCCTTTCGCTAAGACAGTTCTTGTGGAATTGGCAAAGTGATATTTGGAAGCCCATACTGGGCTATGGTGAAAACGGAAATATCCTCAGAAGAAATCTGGAAAGAAGCTTTCTGAGAAACTGCTTAGTGTTCTGTTCATTCATCTCACAGAGTTACATCTGTATTTCGTGGATCTGTTTGCTAGCCTTATTTCTGTGGAATCTGAGAGCAGATATTTCGGATCCCTTTGAAGACTATAGGGCCAAAGGAAATATCCTCCGATAGCAAAGACAAAGAAGCTTTCTGAGAAACTTCTTTGTGTTCTGTGAAATCATCTCACAGAGTTACAGCTTTCCCCTCAAGAAGCCTTTCGCTAAGACAGTTCTTGTGGAATTGGCTAAGTGATATTTGGAAGCCCATAGAGGGCTATGGTGAAAAAGGAAATATCCTCAGATGAAGTCTGGAAAGAAGCTTTCGGAGAAACTGCTCTGTGATGTGTGACTTCCACTCACAGAGTTACATCTGTATTTCGTGGATCTCTTTGCTAGCCTTATTTCTGTGGAATCTGAGAACAGATATTTCGGATCCCTTTGAAGACTATAGGGCCAAAGGAAATATCCTCCGATAACAAAGAGAAAGAAGCTTTCCGAGAAACTTCTTTGTGTTCTGTGAAATTATCTCACAAAGTAACAGCTTTCCCTCAAGAAGTCTTTCGCTAAGACAGTTCTTGTTGAATTGGCAAAGTGATATTTGGAAGCCCATTGAGGGCTATGGTGAAAAAGGAAATATCCTCAGATGAAATCTGGAAAGAAGCTTTCTGAGAAACAGCTCTGTGATGTGTGACTTCCACTCACAGAGTTACATCTGTATTTCGTGGATCTCTTTGCTAGCCTTATTTCTGTGGAATCTGAGAACAGATATTTCGGATCCCTTTGAAGACTATAGGGCCAAAGGAAATATCCTCCGATAACAAAGAGAAAGAAGCTTTCTGAGAAACTTCTTTGTGTTCTGTGAAATCATCTCACAGAGTTACAGCTTTCCCCTCAAGAAGCCTTTCGCTAAGACAGTTCTTGTGGAATTGGCAAAGTGATATTTGGAAGCCCATAGAGGGCTATGGTGTAAAGGAAATATCCTCAGATGAAATCTGGAAAGAAGTTTTCTGAGAAACTGCTTAGTGTTCTGTTCATTCATCTCACAGAGTTACATCTGTATTTCGTGGATCTCTTTGCTAGCCTTATTTCTGTGGAATCTGAGAACAGATATTTCGGATCCCTTTGAAGACTCTAGGGCCAAAGGAAATATCCTCCGATAACAAAGAGAAGGAAGCTTTCTGAGAAACTTCTTCGTGTTCTGTGAAATCATCTCACAGAGTTACAGCCTTCCCCTCCAGATGCCTTTCGCTAAGACAGTTCTTGTGCAATTGGAAAAGTGATATTTGGAAGCCCATAGTGGGCTATGGTCAAAACGGAAATATCCTCAGAAGAAATCTGGAAAGAAGCTTTCTGAGAAACTGCTTAGTGTTCTGTTCATTCATCTCACAGAGTTACATCTGTATTTCGTGGATCTCTTTGCTAGCCTTATTTCTGTGGAATCTGAGAGCAGATATTTCGGATCCCTTTGAAGACTATAGGGCCAAAGGAAATATCCTCCGATAGCAAAGACAAAGAAGCTTTCTGAGAAACTTCTTTGTGTTCTGTGAAATCATCTCACAGAGTTACAGCTTTCCCCTCAAGAAGCCTTTCGCTAAGACAGTTCTTGTGGAATTGGCTAAGTGATATTTGGAAGCCCATAGAGGGCTATGGTGAAAAAGGAAATATCCTCAGATGAAGTCTGGAAAGAAGCTTTCGGAGAAACTGCTCTGTGATGTGTGACTTCCACTCACAGAGTTACATCTGTATTTCGTGGATCTCTTTGCTAGCCTTATTTCTGTGGAATCTGAGAACAGATATTTCGGATCCCTTTGAAGACTATAGGGCCAAAGGAAATATCCTCCGATAACAAAGAGAAAGAAGCTTTCCTAGAAACTTCTTTGTGTTCTGTGAAATTTTCTCACAAAGTAACAGCTTTCCCTCAAGAAGTCTTTCGCTAAGACAGTTCTTGTTGAATTGGCAAAGTGATATTTGGAACCCCTTTGAGGGCTATGGTGAAAAAGGAAATATCCTCAGATGAAATCTGGAAAGAAGCTTTCTGAGAAACAGCTCTGTGATGTGTGACTTCCACTCACAGAGTTACATCTGTATTTCGTGGATCTCTTTGCTAGCCTTATTTCTGTGGAATCTGAGAACAGATATTTCGGATCCCTTTGAAGACTATAGGGCCAAAGGAAATATCCTCCGATAACAAAGAGAAAGAAGCTTTCTGAGAAACTTCTTTGTGTTCTGTGAAATCATCTCACAGAGTTACAGCTTTCCCCTCAAGAAGCCTTTCGCTAAGACAGTTCTTGTGGAATTGGCAAAGTGATATTTGGAAGCCCATAGAGGGCTATGGTGTAAAGGAAATATCCTCAGATGAAATCTGGAAAGAAGTTTTCTGAGAAACTGCTTAGTGTTCTGTTCATTCATCTCACAGAGTTACATCTGTATTTCGTGGATCTCTTTGCTAGCCTTATTTCTGTGGAATCTGAGAACAGATATTTCGGAGCCCTTTGAAGACTATCGGGCCAAACGAAATATCCTCCGATAACAAAGAGAAGGAAGCTTTCTGAGAAACTTCTTCGTGTTCTGTGAAATCATCTCACAGAGTTACAGCCTTCCCCTCCAGAAGCCTTACGCTAAGACAGTTCTTGTGCAATTGGCAAAGTGATATTTGGAAGCCCATATTGGGCTATGGTGAAAACGGAAATATCCTCAGAAGAAATCTGGAAAGAAGCTTTCTGAGAAACTGCTTAGTGTTCTGTTCATTCATCTCACAGAGTTACATCTGTATTTCGTGGATCTCTTTGCTAGCCTTATTTCTGTGGAATCTGAGAGCAGATATTTCGGATCCC
The DNA here is from genome assembly GCF_049350105.2 of Macaca mulatta. Lineage (NCBI taxonomy): Eukaryota > Metazoa > Chordata > Mammalia > Primates > Cercopithecidae > Macaca > Macaca mulatta. The sequence continues at coordinate 48,769,616 of NC_133413.1, forward strand.
TTTGAAGACTATAGGGCCAAAGGAAATATCCTCCGATAGCAAAGACAAAGAAGCTTTCTGAGAAACTTCTTTGTGTTCTGTGAAATCATCTCACAGAGCTTTCCCCTCAAGAAGCCTTTCGCTAAGACAGTTCTTCTGGAATTGGCTAAGTGATATTTGGAAGCCCATAGAGGGCTATGGTGAAAAAGGAAATATCCTCAGATGAAGTCTGGAAAGAAGCTTTCGGAGAAACTGCTCTGTGATGTGTGACTTCCACTCACTGAGTTACATCTATATTTAGTGGATCTCCTTGCTAGCCTTATTTCTGTGGAATCTGAGAACAGATATTTCGGATCACTTTGAAGACTATAGGGCCAAAGGAAATATCTTCCGATAACAAAGAGAAAGAAGCTTTCTGAGAAACTTCTGTGTGTTCTGCGAAATCATCTCACAGAGTTACAGCTTTCCCCTCAAGAAGCCTTTCACTAACACAGTTCTTGTGGAATTGGCAAAGTGATATTTGGAAGCCCATAGAGGGCTACGGTGAAAAAGGAAATATCCTCAGATGAAATCTGGAAAGAAGCTTTCTGAGAAACTGCTCTGTGATGTGTGACTTCCACTCACAGAGTTACATCTGTATTTCGTGGATCTCTTTGCTAGCCTTATTTCTATGAATCTGAGAACAGATATTTCGGATCCCTTTGAAGACTATAGGGCCAAAGGAAATATCCTCCGATAACAAAGAGAAAGAAGCTTTCTGAGAAACTTCTCTGTGTTCTGTGAAATCATCTCACAGAGTTACAGCTTTCCCCTCAAGAAGCCTTTCGCTATGACAGTTCTTGTGGAATTGGCAAAGTGATATTTGGAAGCCCACAGAGGGCTATGGTGAAAAAGGAAATATCCTCAGATGAAATCTGGAAAGAAGCTTTCTGAGAAACTGCTCTGTAATGTGTCACTTCCACTCACAGAGTTACATCTGTATTTCGTGGATCTCTTTGCTAGTCTTATTTCTGTGGAATCTGAGAACAGATATTTCGGATCCCTTTGAAGACTATAGGGCCAAAGGAAATATCCTCCGATAACAAAGAGAAAGAAGTTCTCTGAAAAACTTCTTTGTGTTCTGTGAAATCATCTCACAGAGTTACAGCTTTCCCCTCAAGAAGCCTTTCGCTAAGACAGTTCTTGTGGAATTGGCAAAGTGATATTTGGAAGCCCGTAGAGGGCTTTGGTGAAAAAGGAAATATCAGCAGATGAAAGCTGGAAAGAAGCTTTCTGAGAAACTGCTCTGTGATGTGTGACTTCCACTCACAGAGCTACATCTGTATTTCGTGGATCTCTTTGCTAGCTTTATTTCTGTGGAATCTGAGAACAGATATTTCGGATCCCTTTGAAGTCTATAGAGCCAAAGGAAATATCCTCCGATAACAAAGAGAAAGAAGCTTTCTGAGAAACTTCTTTGTGTTCTGCGAAATCATCTCACAGAGTTACAGCTTTCCCTCAAGAAGCCTTTCGCTAAGACAGTTCTTGTGGAATTGGCAAAGTGATATTTGGAAGCCCATAGAGGGCTACGGTGAAAAAGGAAATATCCTCAGATGAAATCTGGAAAGCAGCTTTCTGAGAAACTGCTTAGTGTTCTGTTCATTCATCTCACAGAGTTACATCTGTATTTCGTAGATCTCCTTGCTAGCCTTATTTCTGTGGAATCTGAGAACAGATATTTCGGATCCCTTTGAAGACTATAGGGCCAAAGGAAATATCCTCCGATAAAAAAGAGAAGGAAGCTTTCTGAGAAACTTCTTCGTGTTCTGTGAAATCATCTCACAGAGTTACAGCCTTCCCCTCCAGAAGCCTTTCGCTAAGACAGTTCTTGTGCAATTGGCAAAGTGATATTTGAAAGCCCATAGTGGGCTATGGTGAAAACGGAAATATCTTCAGAAGAAATCTGGAAAGAAGCTTTCTGAGAAACTGCTTAGTGTTCTGTTCCTTCATCTCACAGAGTTACATCTGTATTTCGTGGATCTCTTTGCTAGCCTTATTTCTGTGGAATCTGAGAAGAGATATTTCGGATCCCTTTGAAGACTATAGGGCCAAAGGAAATATCCTCCGATAGCAAAGAGAAAGAAGCTTTCTGAGAAACTTCTTTGTGTTCTGCGAAATCATACCACAGAGTTACAGCTTTCCCCTCAAGAAGCCTTTCGCTAAGACAGTTCTTGTGGAATTGGCAAAGTGATATTTGGAAGCCCATATTGGGCTATGGTGAAAACGGAAATATCCTCAGAAGAAATCTGGAAAGAAGCTTTCTGAGAAACTGCTTAGTGTTCTGTTCATTCATCTCACAGAGTTACATCTGTATTTCGTGGATCTCTTTGCTAGCCTTATTTCTGTGGAATCTGTGAGCAGATATTTCGGATCCCTTTGAAGACTATAGGGCCAAAGGAAATATCCTCCGAAAGCAAAGACAAAGAAGCTTTCTGAGAAACTTCTTTGTATTCTGTGAAATCATCTCACAGAGTTACAGCTTTCCCCTCAAGAAGCCTTTCGCTAAGACAGTTCTTGTGGAATTGGCAAAGTGATATTTGGAAGCCCATAGAGGGCTATGGTGAAAAAGGAAATATCCTCAGATGAATTCTGGAAACAGTCTTTCTGAGAAACTGCTCTGTGACATGTGACTTCCACTCACAGAGTTACATCTGTATTTCGTGGATCTCTTTGCTAGCCTTATTTCTGTGGAATCTGAGAACAGATATTTCGGATCCCTTTGAAGACTATAGGGCCAAAGGAAATATCCTCCGATAACAAAGAGAGAGAAGCTTTCTGAGAAACTTCTTTGTGTTCTGTGAAATCATCTCACAGAGTTACAGCTTTCCGCTCAAGAAGCCTTTCGCTAAGACAGTTCTTGTGGAATTGGCAAAGTGATATTTGGAAGCCCATTGAGGGCTATGGTTAAAAAGGAAATATCCTCAGATGAAATCTGGAAAGAAGCTTTCTGAGAAACTGCTCTGTGATGTGTGACTTCCACTCACAGAGTTACATCTGTATTTCGTGGATCTCTTTTCTAGCCTTATTTCTGTGGAATCTGAGAACAGATATTTCGGATCCGTTTGAAGACTATAGGGCCAAAGGAAATATCCTCCGATAACAAAGAGAAGGAAGCTTTCTGAGAAACTTCTTCGTGTTCTGTGAAATCATCTCACAGAGTTACAGCGTTCCCCTCCAGAAACCTTTCGCTAAGACAGTTCTTGTGCAATTGGCAAAGTGATATTTGGAAGCCCATATTGGGCTATGGTGAAAATGGAAATATCCTCAGTAGAAATCTGGAAAGAATCTTTCTGAGAAACTGCTTAGTGTTCTGTTCATTCATCTCACAGAGTTACATCTGTATTTCGTGGATCTCTTTGCTAGCCTTATTTCTGTGGAATCTGAGAACAGATATTTCGGATCCCTTTGAAGACTATAGGGCCAAAGGAAATATCCTCCGATAACAAAGAGAAAGAAGCTTTCTGAGAAACTTCTTTGTGTTCTGCGAAATCATCTCACAGAGTTACAGCTTTCCCCTCAAGAAGCCTTTCGCTAAGACAGTTCTTGTGGAATTGGCTAAGTGATATTTGGAAGCCCATAGAGGGCTATGGTGAAAAAGGAAATATCCTCAGATGAAGTCTGGAAAGAAGCTTTCGGAGAAACTGCTCTGTGATGTTAGACTTCCACTCAGTGAGTTACATCTGTATTTCGTGGATCTCCTTGCTAGCCTTATGTCTGTGAAATCTGAGAACAGATATTTCTGATCCCTTTGAAGACTATAGGTCCAAAGGAAATATCTTCCGATAAAAAAGAGAAAGAAGCTTTCTGAGAAACTTCTTTGTGTTCAGCGAAATCATCTCACAGAGTTACAGCTTTCCCCTCAAGAAGCCTTTCACTAAGACAGTTCTTGTGGAATTGGCAAAGTGATATTTGGAAGCCCATAGAGGGCTACGGTGAAAAAGGAAATATCCTCAGATGAAGTCTGGAAAGAAGCTTTCTGAGAAACTGCTCTGTGATGTGTGACTTCCACTCACAGAGTTACATCTGTATTTCGTGGATCTCCTTGCTAGCCTTCTTTCTGTGGAATCTGAGAACAGATATTTCGGATCCCTTTGAAGACTATAGGGCCAAAGGAAATATCCTCCGATAACAAAGACAAAGATGCTTTCTGAGAAACTTCTTTGTGTTCTGTGAAATCATCTCACAGAGTTACAGCTTTCCCCTCAAGAAGCCTTTCGCTATGACAGTTCTTGTGGAATTGGCAAAGTGATATTTGGAAGCCCACAGAGGGCTATGGTGAAAAAGGAAATATCCTCAGATTAAATCGGGAAAGAAGCTTTCTGAGAAACTGCTCTGTAATGTGTGACTTCCACTCACAGAGTTACATCTGTATTTCGTGGATCTCTTTGCTAGCCTTATTTCTGTGGAATCTGAGAACAGATATTTCGGATCCCTTTGAAGACTATAGGGCCAAAGGAAATATCCTCCGATAACAAAGAGAAAGAAGTTTTCTGAAAAACTTCTTTGTGTTCTGTGAAATCATCTCACAGAGTTACAGCTTTCCCCTCAAGAAGCCTTTCGCTAAGACAGTTCATGTGGAATTGGCAAAGTGATATTTGGAAGCCCATAGAGGGCTATGGTGAAAAAGGAAATATCCTCAGATGAAATCTGGAAAGAAGCTTTCTGAGAAACTGCTCTGTGATGTGTGACTTCCACTCACAGAGTTACATCTGTATTTCGTGGATCTCTTTGCTAGCCTTATTTCTGTGGAATCTGAGAACAGATATTTCGGATCCCTTTGAAGACTATAGGGCCAAAGGAAATATCCTCCGATAACAAAGAGAAGGAAGCTTTCTGAGAAACTTCTTCGTGTTCTGTGAAATCATCTCATAGAGTTACAGCCTTCGCCTCCAGATGCCTTTCGCTAAGACAGTTCTTGTGCAATTGGCAAAGTGATATTTGGAAGCCCATAGTGGGCTATGGTAAAAACGGAAATATCCTCAGAAGAAATCTGGAAAGAAGCTTTCTGAGAAACTGCTTAGTGTTCTGTTCATTCATCTCACAGTGTTACATCTGTATTTCGTGGATCTCTTTGCTAGCCTTATTTCTGTGGAATCTGAGAACAGATATTTCGGATCCCTTTGAAGACTACAGGGCCAAAGGAAATATCCCCCGATAACAAAGAGAAAGAAGCTTTCTGAGAAACATCTCTGTGTTCTTTGAAATCATCTCACAGAGTTACAGCTTTCTCCTCAAGAAGCCTTTCGCTAAGACAGTTCTTGTGGAATTGGCAAAGTGATATTTCGAAGCCCATAGAGGGCTATGGTGAAAAAGGAAATATCCTCAGATGAAATCTGGAAAGAAGCTTTCTGAGAAACTGCTCTGTGATGTGTGACTTCCACTCACAGAGTTACATCTGTATTTCGTGGATCTCTTTGCTAGCCTTATTTCTGTGGAATCTGAGAACAGATATTTCGGATCCCTTTGAAGACTATAGTGCCAAAGGAAATATCCTCCGATAACAAAGAGAAAGAAGCTTTCTGAGAAACTTCTTTGTGTTCTGCGAAATCATCTCACAGACTTACAGCTTTCCCCTCAAGAAGCCTTTCGCTAAGACAGTTCTTGTGGAATTGGCAAAGTGATATTTGGAAGCCCGTAGAGGGCTATGGTGAAAAAGGAAATATCCTCAGATGACATCTGGAAAGAGGCTTTCTGAGAAACTGCTCTGTGATGTGTGACTTCCACTCACAGAGTTACATCTGTATTTCGTGGATCTCTTTGCTAGCCTTATTTCTGTGGAATCTGAGAACAGATATTTCGGATCCCTTTGAAGACTATAGGGCCAAGGGAAATATCCTCCGATAACAAAGAGAAAGAAGCTGTCTGAGAAACTTCTTTGTGTTCTGTGAAATCATCTCACAGAGTTACAGCTTTCCCCTCAAGAAGCCTTTCGCTAAGACAGTTCTTGTGGATTGCCAAAGTGATATTTGGGAGCCCATAGAGGGTTATGGTGAAAAAGGAAATATCCTCAGATGAAATCTGGAAAGAAGGTTTCTGAGAAACTGCTTAGTGTTCTGTTCATTCATCTCACAGAGTTACTTCTGTATTTCGTGGATCTCCTTGCTAGCCTGACTTCTGTGGAATCTGACAACAGATATTTCGGATCCCTTTGAAGACTATAGGGCCAAAGGAAATACCCTCCGATAACAAAGAGAAAGAAGCTTTCTGAGAAACTTCTTTGTGTTCTGCGAAATCATCTCACAGAGTTACAGCTTTCCCCTCAAGAAGCCTTTCGCTAAGACAGTTCTTGTGGAATTGGCAAAGTGATATTTGGAAGTCCTTAGAGGGGTATGGTGAAAAAGGAAATATCCTCAGGTGAAATCTGGAAAGAAGCTTTCTGAGAAACTGCTCTGTGACGTGTGACTTCCACTCACAGAGTTACATCTGTATTTCGTGGATCTCTTTGCTAGCCTTATTTCTGTGGAATCTGAGAACAGATATTTCGGATCCCTTTGAAGACTATAGGGCCAAAGGAAATATCTTCCGATAACAAAGAGAAAGAAGCTTTCTGAGAAACTCCTATGTGTTCTGTGAAATTATCTCACAGAGTTACACCTTTCCCCTGAAGAAGCCTTTCGCTAAGACAGTTCTTGTGGAATTGGCAAAGTGATATTTGGAAGCCCATAGAGGGCTACGGTGAAAAAGGAAATATCCTCAGATGAAATCTGAAAAGAAGCTTTCTGAGAAACTGCTCTGTGATGTGTGACTTCCACTCACAGAGTTACATCTGTATTTCGTGGATCTCTTTGCTAGCCTTATTTCTGTGGAATCTGAGAACAGATATTTCGGATCCCTTTGACGACGCTAGGGCCAAAGGAAATATCCTCCTATAACAAAGACAAAGAAGCTTTCTGAGAAACTTCTTTGTGTTCCGTGAAATCATCTCACAGAGTTAGAGCTTTCCCCTAAAAAAGCCTTTCGCTAAGACAGTTCTTGTGGAATTGGCAAAGTGATATTTGGAAGCCCATAGAGGTCTATGGTGAAAAAGGAAATATCCTCAGATGAAATCTGGAAAGAAGCTTTCTGAGAAACTGCTCAGTGTTCTGTTCCTGCATCTCACAGAGTTACTTCTGTATTTCGTGGATCTGTTTGCTAGCCTTATTTCTGCTGAATCTGGGAACAGATATTTCGGATCCCTTTGAAGACTATAGGGCCAAAGGAAATATCCTCCGATAACAAAGAGAAAGAAGCTTTCTGAGAAACTTCTTTGTGTTCTGTGAAATCATCTCACAGAGTTACAGCTTTCCCCTCAAGAATCCTTTCGCTAAGACAGTTCTTGTGGAATTGCCAAAGTGATATTTGGAAGCCCATAGAGGGCTATGGTGAAAAAGGATATATCCTCAGATGAAATCTGGAAAGAGGCTTTCTGAGAAACTGCTCTGTGATGTGTGACTTCCACTCACAGGGTTACATCTGTATTTCGTGGATCTCTTTGCTAGCCTTTTTTCTGTGGAATCTGAGAACAGATATTTCGGATCCCTTTGAAGATTATAGGGCCAAAGGAAATATACTCCGACAACAAAGAGAAAGAAGCTGTCTGAGAAACTTCTTTGTGTTCTGTGAAATCATCTCACAGAGTTACAGCTTTCCCCTCAAGAAGCCTTTCGCTAAGACAGTTCTTGTGGAATTGGCAAAGTGATATTTGGAAGCACATAGAGGTCTATGGTGATAAAGGAAATATCCTCAGATGAAATCTGGAAAGAAGCTTTCTGAGAAACTGCTTAGTGTTCTGTTCATTCATCTCACTGGGTTACATCTGTATTTCGTGGATCTCTTTGCTAGCCTGATTTCTGTGGAATCTGAGAACAGATATTTCGGATCCCTTTGAAGATTATAGGGCCAAAGGAAATATAATCCGATAACAAAGAGAAAGAAGCTTTCTGAGAAACTCCTATGTGTTCCGTGAAATCATCTCACAGAGTTACAGCTTTCTCCTCAAGAAGCCTTTCGCTAAGACAGTTCTTGTGGAATTGGCAAAGTGATATTTGGAAGCCCCTAGAGGTCTATGGTGAAAAAGGAAATATCCTCAGATGAAATCTGGAAAGAAGATTTCTGAGAAACTGCTCAGTGATGTGAGACTTCCACTCACAGAGTTACATCTGTATTTCGTGGATCTCTTTGCTAGCCTTATTTCTGTGGAATCTGAGAAGAGATATTTCGGATCCCTTTGAAGACTATAGGGCCAAAGGAAATATCCTCCGATAACAAAGAGAAGGAAGCTTTCTGAGAAACTTCTTCGTGTTCTGTGAAATCATCTCATAGAGTTACAGCCTTCGCCTCCAGATGCCTTTCGCTAAGACAGTTCTTGTGCAATTGGCAAAGTGATATTTGGAAGCCCATAGTGGGCTATGGTAAAAACGGAAATATCCTCAGAAGAAATCTGGAAAGAAGCTTTCTGAGAAACTGCTTTGTGTTCTGTTCATTCATCTCACAGTGTTACATCTGTATTTCGTGGATCTCTTTGCTAGCCTTATTTCTGTGGAATCTGAGAACAGATATTTCGGATCCCTTTGAAGACTACAGGGCCAAAGGAAATATCCCCCGATAACAAAGAGAAAGAAGCTTTCTGAGAAACATCTCTGTGTTCCGTGAAATCATCTCACAGAGTTACAGCTTTCTCCTCAAGAAGCCTTTCGCTAAGACAGTTCTTGTGGAATTGGCAAAGTGATATTTCGAAGCCCATAGAGGGCTATGGTGAAAAAGGAAATATCCTCAGATGAAATCTGGAAAGAAGCTTTCTGAGAAACTGCTCTGTGATGTGTGACTTCCACTCACAGAGTTACATCTGTATTTCGTGGATCTCTTTGCTAGCCTTATTTCTGTGGAATCTGAGAACAGATATTTCGGATCCCTTTGAAGACTATAGTGCCAAAGGAAATATCCTCCGATAACAAAGAGAAAGAAGCTTTCTGAGAAACTTCTTTGTGTTCTGCGAAATCATCTCACAGACTTACAGCTTTCCCCTCAAGAAGCCTTTCGCTAAGACAGTTCTTGTGGAATTGGCAAAGTGATATTTGGAAGCCCGTAGAGGGCTATGGTGAAAAAGGAAATATCCTCAGATGACATCTGGAAAGAAGCTTTCTGAGAAACTGCTCTGTGATGTGTGACTTCCACTCACAGAGTTACATCTGTATTTCGTGGATCTCTTTGCTAGCCTTATTTCTGTGGAATCTGAGAACAGATATTTCGGATCCCTTTGAAGACTATAGGGCCAAGGGAAATATCCTCCGATAACAAAGAGAAAGAAGCTGTCTGAGAAACTTCTTTGTGTTCTGTGAAATCATCTCACAGAGTTACAGCTTTCCCCTCAAGAAGCCTTTCGCTAAGACAGTTCTTGTGGATTGCCAAAGTGATATTTGGGAGCCCATAGAGGGTTATGGTGAAAAAGGAAATATCCTCAGATGAAATCTGGAAAGAAGGTTTCTGAGAAACTGCTTAGTGTTCTGTTCATTCATCTCACAGAGTTACATCTGTATTTCGTGGATCTCCTTGCTAGCCTGACTTCTGTGGAATCTGACAACAGATATTTCGGATCCCTTTGAAGACTATAGGACCAAAGGAAATACCCTCCGATAACAAAGAGAAAGAAGCTTTCTGAGAAACTTCTTTGTGTTCTGCGAAATCATCTCACAGAGTTACAGCTTTCCCCTCAAGAAGCCTTTCGCTAAGACAGTTCTTGTGGAATTGGCAAAGTGATATTTGGAAGTCCTTAGAGGGGTATGGTGAAAAAGGAAATATCCTCAGATGAAATCTGGAAAGAAGCTTTCTGAGAAACTGCTCTGTGACGTGTGACTTCCACTCACAGAGTTACATCTGTATTTCGTGGATCTCTTTGCTAGCCTTATTTCTGTGGAATCTGAGAACAGATATTTCGGATCCCTTTGAAGACTATAGGGCCAAAGGAAATATCTTCCGATAACAAAGAGAAAGAAGCTTTCTGAGAAACTCCTATGTGTTCTGTGAAATTATCTCACAGAGTTACACCTTTCCCCTCAAGAAGCCTTTCGCTAAGACAGTTCTTGTGGAATTGGCAAAGTGATATTTGGAAGCCCATAGAGGGCTACGGTGAAAAAGGAAATATCCTCAGATGAAATCTGAAAAGAAGCTTTCTGAGAAACTGCTCTGTGATGTGTGACTTCCACTCACAGAGTTACATCTGTATTTCGTGGATCTCTTTGCTAGCCTTATTTCTGTGGAATCTGAGAACAGATATTTCGGATCCCTTTGACGACGCTAGGGCCAAAGGAAATATCCTCCTATAACAAAGACAAAGAAGCTTTCTGAGAAACTTCTTTGTGTTCCGTGAAATCATCTCACAGAGTTAGAGCTTTCCCCTAAAGAAGCCTTTCGCTAAGACAGTTCTTGTGGAATTGGCAAAGTGATATTTGGAAGCCCATAGAGGTCTATGGTGAAAAAGGAAATATCCTCAGATGAAATCTGGAAAGAAGCTTTCTGAGAAACTGCTCAGTGTTCTGTTCATTCATCTCACAGAGTTACATCTGTATTTCGTGGATCTGTTTGCTAGCCTTATTTCTGCTGAATCTGAGAACAGATATTTCGGATCCCTTTGAAGACTATAGGGCCAAAGGAAATATCCTCCGATAACAAAGAGAAAGAAGCTTTCTGAGAAACTTCTTTGTGTTCTGTGAAATCATCTCACAGAGTTACAGCTTTCCCCTCAAGAATCCTTTCGCTAAGACAGTTCTTGTGGAATTGCCAAAGTGATATTTGGAAGCCCATAGAGGGCTATGGTGAAAAAGGATATATCCTCAGATGAAATCTGGAAAGAGGCTTTCTGAGAAACTGCTCTGTGATGTGTGACTTCCACTCACAGGGTTACATCTGTATTTCGTGGATCTCTTTGCTAGCCTTATTTCTGTGGAATCTGAGAACAGATATTTCGGATCCCTTTGAAGAATATAGGGCCAAAGGAAATATACTCCGACAACAAAGAGAAAGAAGCTGTCTGAGAAACTTCTTTGTGTTCTGTGAAATCATCTCACAGAGTTACAGCTTTCCCCTCAAGAAGCCTTTCGCTAAGACAGTTCTTGTGGAATTGGCAAAGTGATATTTGGAAGCACATAGAGGTCTATGGTGATAAAGGAAATATCCTCAGATGAAATCTGGAAAGAAGCTTTCTGAGAAACTGCTTAGTGTTCTGTTCATTCATCTCATTGGGTTACATCTGTATTTCGTGGATCTCTTTGCTAGCCTGATTTCTGTGGAATCTGAGAACAGATATTTCGGATCCCTTTGAAGATTATAGGGCCAAAGGAAATATAATCCGATAACAAAGAGAAAGAAGCTTTCTGAGAAACTCCTATGTGTTCCGTGAAATCATCTCACAGAGTTACAGCTTTCTCCTCAAGAAGCCTTTCGCTAAGACAGTTCTTGTGGAATTGGCAAAGTGATATTTGGAAGCCCATAGAGGTCTATGGTGAAAAAGGAAATATCCTCAGATGAAATCTGGAAAGAAGATTTCTGAGAAACTGCTCAGTGATGTGAGACTTCCACTCACAGAGTTACATCTGTATTTCGTGGATCTCTTTGCTAGCCTTATTTCTGTGGAATCTGAGAAGAGATATTTCGGATCCCTTTGAAGACTATAGGGCCAAAGGAAATATCCTCCGATAACAAAGAGAAAGAAGCTTTCTGAGAAACTTCTTTGTGTTCTGTGAAATCATCTCACAGAGTTACAGCTTTCCCCTCAAGAAGCCTTTCGCTAAGACAGTTCTTGTGGAATTGGCAAAGTGATATTTGGAAGCCCATAGAGGGCTATGGTGAAAAAGGAAATATCCTCAGATGAAATCTGGAAAGAAGTTTTCTGAGAAACTGCTTAGTGTTCTGTTCATTCATCTCACAGAGTTACATCTGTATTTCGTGGATCTCTTTGCTAGCCTTATTTCTGTGGAATCTGAGAACAGATATTTCGGATCCCTTTGAAGACTATAGGGCCAAAGGAAATATCCTCCGATAACAAAGAGAAGGAAGCTTTCTGAGAAACTTCTTCGTGTTCTGTGAAATCATCTCACAGAGTTACAGCCTTCCCCTCCAGAAGCCTTTCGCTAAGACAGTTCTTGTGCAATTGGCAAAGTGATATTTGGAAGCCCATATTGGGCTATGGTGAAAACGGAAATATCCTCAGAAGAAATCTGGAAAGAAGCTTTCTGAGAAACTGCTTAGTGTTCTGTTCATTCATGTCACAGAGTTACATCTGTATTTCGTGGATCTCTTTGCTAGCCTTATTTCTGTGGAATCTGAGAGCAGATATTTCGGATCCCTTTGAAGACTATACGGCCAAAGGAAATATCCTCCGATAGCAAAGACAAAGAAGCTTTCTGAGAAACTTCTTTGTGTTCTGTGAAATCATCTCACAGAGCTTTCCCCTCAAGAAGCCTTTCGCTAAGACAGTTCTTCTGGAATTGGCTAAGTGATATTTGGAAGCCCATAGAGGGCTATGGTGAAAAAGGAAATATCCTCAGATGAAGTCTGGAAAGAAGCTTTCGGAGAAACTGCTCTGTGATGTGTGACTTCCACTCACTGAGTTACATCTATATTTAGTGGATCTCCTTGCTAGCCTTATTTCTGTGGAATCTGAGAACAGATATTTCGGATCCCTTTGAAGACTATAGGGCCAAAGGAAATATCTTCCGATAACAAAGAGAAAGAAGCTTTCTGAGAAACTTCTGTGTGTTCTGCGAAATCATCTCACAGAGTTACAGCTTTCCCCTCAAGAAGCCTTTCACTAAGACAGTTCTTGTGGAATTGGCAAAGTGATATTTGGAAGCCCATAGAGGGCTACGGTGAAAAAGGAAATATCCTCAGATGAAATCTGGAAAGAAGCTTTCTGAGAAACTGCTCTGTGATGTGTGACTTCCACTCACAGAGTTACATCTGTATTTCGTGGATCTCTTTGCTAGCCTTATTTCTATGAATCTGAGAACAGATATTTCGGATCCCTTTGAAGACTATAGGGCCAAAGGAAATATCCTCCGATAACAAAGAGAAAGAAGCTTTCTGAGAAACTTCTCTGTGTTCTGTGAAATCATCTCACAGAGTTACAGCTTTCCCCTCAAGAAGCCTTTCGCTATGACAGTTCTTGTGGAATTGGCAAAGTGATATTTGGAAGCCCACAGAGGGCTATGGTGAAAAAGGAAATATCCTCAGATGAAATCTGGAAAGAAGCTTTCTGAGAAACTGCTCTGTAATGTGTGACTTCCACTCACAGAGTTACATCTGTATTTCGTGGATCTCTTTGCTAGTCTTATTTCTGTGGAATCTGAGAACAGATATTTCGGATCCCTTTGAAGACTATAGGGCCAAAGGAAATATCCTCCGATAACAAAGAGAAAGATGTTCTCTGAAAAACTTCTTTGTGTTCTGTGAAATCATCTCACAGAGTTACAGCTTTCCCCTCAAGAAGCCTTTCGCTAAGACAGTTCTTTTGGAATTGGCAAAGTGATATTTGGAAGCCCATAGAGGGCTTTGGTGAAAAAGGAAATATCCTCAGATGAAAGCTGGAAAGAAGCTTTCTGAGAAACTGTTCTGTGATGTGTGACTTCCACTCACAGAGCTACATCTGTATTTCGTGGATCTCTTTGCTAGCTTTATTTCTGTGGAATCTGAGAACAGATATTTCGGATCCCTTTGAAGTCTATAGAGCCAAAGGAAATATCCTCCGATAACAAAGAGAAAGAAGCTTTCTGAGAAACTTCTTTGTGTTCGGCGAAATCATCTCACAGAGTTACAGCTTTCCCTCAAGAAGCCTTTCGCTAAGACAGTTCTTGTGGAATTGGCAAAGTGATATTTGGAAGCCCATAGAGGGCTACGGTGAAAAAGGAAATATCCTCAGATGAAATCTGGAAAGTAGCTTTCTGAGAAACTGCTTAGTGTTCTGTTCATTCATCTCACAGAGTTACATCTGTATTTCGTAGATCTCCTTGCTAGCCTTATTTCTGTGGAATCTGAGAACAGATATTTCGGATCCCTTTGAAGACTATAGGGCCAAAGGAAATATCCTCCGATAAAAAAGAGAAGGAAGCTTTCTGAGAAACTTCTTCGTGTTCTGTGAAATCATCTCACAGAGTTACAGCCTTCCCCTGCAGACGCCTTTCGCTAAGACAGTTCTTGTGCAATTGGCAAAGTGATATTTGGAAGCCCATAGTGGGCTATGGCGAAAACGGAAATATCCTCAGAAGAAATCTGGAAAGAAGCTTTCTAGGAAACTGCTTAGTGTTCTGTTCATTCATCTCACAGAGTTACATCTGTATTTCGTGGATCTCTTTGCTAGCCTTATTTCTGTGGAATCTGAGAAGAGATATTTCGGATCCCTTTGAAGACTATAGGGCCAAAGGAAATATCCTCCGATAGCAAAGAGAAAGAAGCTTTCTGAGAAACTTCTGTGTGTTCTGCGAAATCATCTCACAGAGTTACAGCTTTCCCCTCAAGAAGCCTTTCACTAAGACAGTTCTTGTGGAATTGGCAAAGTGATATTTGGAAGCCCATAGAGGGCTACGGTGAAAAAGGAAATATCCTCAGATGAAATCTGGAAAGAAGCTTTCTGAGAAACTGCTCTGTGATGTGTGACTTCCACTCACAGAGTTACATCTGTATTTCGTGGATCTCTTTGCTAGCCTTATTTCTGTGGAATCTGAGAACAGATATTTCGGATCCCTTTGAAGACTATAGGGCCAAGGGAAATATCCTCCGATAACAAAGAGAAAGAAGCTGTCTGAGAAACTTCTTTGTGTTCTGTGAAATCATCTCACAGAGTTACAGCTTTCCCCTCAAGAAGCCTTTCGCTAAGACAGTTCTTGTGGATTGCCAAAGTGATATTTGGGAGCCCATAGAGGGTTATGGTGAAAAAGGAAATATCCTCAGATGAAATCTGGAAAGAAGGTTTCTGAGAAACTGCTTAGTGTTCTGTTCATTCATCTCACAGAGTTACATCTGTATTTCGTGGATCTCCTTGCTAGCCTGACTTCTGTGGAATCTGACAACAGATATTTCGGATCCCTTTGAAGACTATAGGGCCAAACGAAATACCCTCCGATAACAAAGAGAAAGAAGCTTTCTGAGAAACTTCTTTGTGTTCTGCGAAATCATCTCACAGAGTTACAGCTTTCCCCTCAAGAAGCCTTTCGCTAAGACAGTTCTTGTGGAATTGGCAAAGTGATATTTGGAAGTCCTTAGAGGGGTATGGTGAAAAAGGAAATATCCTCAGATGAAATCTGGAAAGAAGCTTTCTGAGAAACTGCTCTGTGACGTGTGACTTCCACTCACAGAGTTACATCTGTATTTCGTGGATCTCTTTGCTAGCCTTATTTCTGTGGAATCTGAGAACAGATATTTCGGATCCCTTTGAAGACTATAGGGCCAAAGGAAATATCTTCCGATAACAAAGAGAAAGAAGCTTTCTGAGAAACTCCTATGTGTTCTGTGAAATTATCTCACAGAGTTACAGCTTTCCACTCAAGAAGCCTTTCGCTAAGACAGTTCTTGTGGAATTGGCAAAGTGATATTTGGAAGCCCATAGAGGGCTACGGTGAAAAAGGAAATATCCTCAGATGAAATCTGGAAAGAAGCTTTCTGAGAAACTGCTTTGTGATGTGTGACTTCCACTCACAGAGTTACATCTGTATTTCGTGGATCTCTTTGCTAGCCTTATTTCTGTGGAATCTGAGAACAGATATTTCGGATCCCTTTGAAGACTATAGGGCCAAAGGAAATATCCTCCGATAACAAAGAGAAAGAAGCTTTCTGAGAAACTTCTTTGTGTTCTGCGAAATCATCTCACAGAGTTACAGCTTTCCCCTCAAGAAGCCTTTCGCTAAGACAGTTCTTGTGGAATTGGCAAAGTGATATTTGGAAGCCCATAGAGGGCTATCGTGAAAAAGGAAATATCCTCAGATGAAATCTGGAAAGAAGCTTTCTGAGAAACTGCTCTGTGATGTGTGACTTCCACTCACAGAGTTACATCTGTATTTCGTGGATCTCTTTGCTAGCCTTATTTCTGTGGAATCTGAGAACAGATATTTCGGATCCCTTTGAAGACTATAGGGCCAAAGGAAATATCCTCCGATAACAAAGAGAAAGAAGCTTTCTGAGAAACTTCTTTGTGTTCTGTGAAATCATCTCACAGAGTTACAGCTTTCCCCTCAAGAAGCCTTTCGCTAAGACAGTTCTTGTGGAATTGGCAAAGTGATATTTGGAAGCCCATAGAGGGCTATGGTGAAAAAGGAAATATCCTCAGATGAAATCTGGAAAGAAGATTTCTGAGAAACTGCTTAGTGTTCTGTTCATTCATCTCACTGAGTTACATCTGTATTTCGTGGATCTCTTTGCTAGCCTTATTTCTGTAGCATCTGAGAACAGATATTTCGGATCCCTTTGAAGACTATAGGGCCAAAGGAAATATCCTCCGATAACAAAGAGAAGGAAGCTTTCTGAGAAACTTCTTCGTGTTCTGTGAAATCATCTCACAGAGTTACAGCCTTCCCCTCCAGAAGCCTTTCGCTAAGACAGTTCTTGTGCAATTGGCAAAGTGATATTTGGAAGCCCATATTGGGCTATGGTGAAAACGGAAATATCCTCAGAAGAAATCTGGAAAGAAGCTTTCTGAGAAACTGCTTAGTGTTCTGTTCATTCATCTCACAGAGTTACATCTGTAATTCGTGGATCTCTTTGCTAGCCTTATTTCTGTGGAATCTCAGAAGAGATATTTCGGATCCCTTTGAAGACTATAGGGCCAAAGGAAATATCCTCCGATAGCAAAGACAAAGAAGCTTTCTGAGGAACTTCTTTGTGTTCTGTGAAATCATCTGACAGAGCTTTCCCCTCAAGAAGCCTTTCGCTAAGACAGTTCTTGTGGAATTGGCTAAGTGATATTTGGAAGCCCATAGAGGGCTATGGTGAAAAAGGAAATATCCTCAGATGAAGTCTGGAAAGAAGCTTTCGGAGAAACTGCTCTGTGATGTGTGACTTCCACTCACTGAGTTACATCTGTATTTCGTGGATCTCCTTGCTAGCCTTATTTCTGTGGAATCTGAGAACAGATATTTCGGATCCCTTTGAAGACTATAGGGCCAAAGGAAATATCTTCCGATAACAAAGAGAAAGAAGCTTTCTGAGAAACTTCTTTGTCTTCTGCGAAATCATCTCACAGAGTTACAGCTTTCCCCTCAAGAAGCCTTTCACTAAGACAGTTCTTGTGGAATTGGCAAAGTGATATTTGGAAGCCCATAGAGGGCTACGGTGAAAAAGGAAATATCCTCAGATGAAATCTGGAAAGAAGCTTTCTGAGAAACTGCTCTGTGATGTGTGACTTCCACTCACAGAGTTACATCTGTATTTCGTGGATCTCTTTGCTAGCCTTATTTCTGTGGAATCTGAGAGCAGATATTTCGGATCCCTTTGAAGACTATAGGGCAAAAGGAAACATCCTCCGATAACAAAGAGAAAGAAGCTTTCTGAGAAACTTCTTTGTGTTCTGTGAAATCATCTCACAGAGTTAAAGCTTTCCCCTCAAGAAGCCTTTCGCTAAGACAGTTGTTGTGGAATTGCCAAAGGGATATTTGGAAGCCCATAGAGGGCTATGGTGAAAATGAAATATCCTCAGATGAAATCTGGAAAGAAGCTTTCTGAGAAACTGCTTAGTGTTCTGTTCATTCACCAACAGGGTTACATCTGTGTTTCGTGGATCTCTTTGCTAGCCTTATTTCTGTGGAATCTGAGAACAGATATTTCGGATCCCTTTGGAGACTATAGGGCCAAAGGAAATATCCTCGGATAACAAAGAGAAAGAAGCTTTCTGAGAAACTTCTCTGTGTTCTGTGAAATCATCTCACAGAGTTACAGCTTTCTCCTCAAGAAGCCTTTCGCTAAGACAGTTCTGTGGAATTGCAAAGTCATATTTGGAAGCCCTTAGAGGGCTAGGGTGAAAAAGGAAATATCCTCAGATGAAATCTGGAAAGAAGCTTTCTGAGAAACTGCTCTGTGATGTGTGACTTCCACTCGCAGAGTTACATCTGTATTTCGTAGATCTCTTTGCTACCTTATTTCTGTGGAATCTGAGAACAGATATTTCGGATCCCTTTGAAGACTATAGGGCCAAAGGAAATATCCTCCGATAACAAAGAGAAAGAAGCTTTCTGAGAAACTTCTTTGTGTTCTGTGAAATCATCTCACAGAGTTACAGCTTTCCTCTCAAGAAGGCTTTCGCTAAGACAGTTCTTGTGGAATTGGCAAAGTGATATTTGGAAGCCCAAAGAGGACTATGGTGAAAAAGGAAATATCCTCAGATGAAATCTGGAAAGAAGCTTTCTGAGAAACTGCTCTGTGATGTGTGACGTCCACTCACAGACTTACATCTGTATTTCGTGGATCTCTTTGTAGCCTTCTTTCTGTGGAATCTGAGAACAGATATTTCGGATCCCTTTGAAGACTATAGGGCCAAAGGAAATATCCTCCGATAACAAAGACAAAGAAGCTTTCTGAGAAACTTCTTTGTGTTCTGTGAAATCATCTCACAGAGTTACAGCTTTCCCCTCAAGAAGCCTTTCGCTAAGACAGTTCTCGTGGAATTGGCAAAGTGATATTTGGAAGCCCATAGAGGGCTTTGGTGAAAAAGGAAATATCCTCAGATGAAAGCTGGAAAGAAGCTTTCTGAGAAACTGCTCTGTGATGTGTGACTTCCACTCACAGAGCTACATCTGTATTTCGTGGATCTCTTTGCTAGCTTTATTTCTGTGGAATCTGAGAACAGATATTTCGGATCCCTTTGAAGTCTATAGAGCCAAAGGAAATATCCTCCGATAACAAAGAGAAAGAAGCTTTCTGAGAAAATTCTTTGTGTTCTGCGAAATCATCTCACAGAGTTACAGCTTTCCCTCAAGAAGCCTTTCGCTAAGACAGTTCTTGTGGAATTGGCAAAGTGATATTTGGAAGCCCATAGAGGGCTATGGTGAAAAAGGAAATATCCTCAGATGAAATCTGGAAAGTAGCTTTCTGAGAAACTGCTTAGTGTTCTCTTCATTCATCTCACAGAGTTACATCTGTATTTCGTAGATCTCCTTGCTAGCCTTATTTCTGTGGAATCTGAGAACAGATATTTCGGATCCCTTTGAAGACTATAGGGCCAAAGGAAATATCCTCCGATAAAAAAGAGAAGGAAGCTTTCTGAGAAACTTCTTCGTGTTCTGTGAAATCATCTCACAGAGTTACAGCCTTCCCCTCCAGAAGCCTTTCGCTAAGACAGTTCTTGTGCAATTGGCAAAGTGATATTTGGAAGCCCATAGTGGGCTATGGTGAAAACGGAAATATCCTCAGAAGAAATCTGGAAAGAAGCTTTCTGAGAAACTGCTTAGTGTTCTGTTCATTCATCTCACAGAGTTACATCTGTATTTCGTGGATCTCTTTGCTAGCCTTATTTCTGTGGAATCTGAGAAGAGATATTTCGGATCCCTTTGAAGACTATAGGGCCAAAGGAAATATCCTCCGATAGCAAAGAGAAAGAAGCTTTCTGAGAAACTTCTTTGTGTTCTGCGAAATCATATCACAGAGTTACAGCTTTCCCCTCAAGAAGCCTTTCGCTAAGACAGTTCTTGTGGAATTGGCAAAGTGATATTTGGAAGCCCATATTGGGCTATGGTGAAAACGGAAATATCCTCAGTAGAAATCTGGAAAGAATCTTTCTGAGAAACTGCTTAGTGTTCTGTTCATTCATCTCACAGAGTTACATCTGTATTTCGTGGATCTCTTTGCTAGCCTTATTTCTGTGGAATCTGTGAGCAGATATTTCGGATCCCTTTGAAGAATATAGGGCCAAAGGAAATATCCTCCGATAGCAAAGACAAAGAAGCTTTCTGAGAAACTTCTTTGTGTTCTGTGAAATCATCTCACAGAGTTACAGCTTTCCCCTCAAGAAGCCTTTCGCTAAGACAGTTCTTGTGGAATTGGCAAAGTGATATTTGGAAGCCCGTAGAGGGCTATGGTGAAAAAGGAAATATCCTCAGATGACATCTGGAAAGAAGCTTTCTGAGAAACTGCTCTGTGATGTGTGACTTCCACTCACAGAGTTACATCTGTATTTCGTGGATCTCTTTGCTAGCCTGACTTCTGTGGAATCTGACAACAGATATTTCGGATCCCTTTGAAGACTATAGGGCCAAACGAAATACCCTCCGATAACAAAGAGAAAGAAGCTTTCTGAGAAACTTCTTTGTGTTCTGCGAAATCATCTCACAGAGTTACAGCTTTCCCCTCAAGAAGCCTTTCGCTAAGACAGTTCTTGTGGAATTGGCAAAGTGATATTTGGAAGTCCTTAGAGGGGTATGGTGAAAAAGGAAATATCCTCAGATGAAATCTGGAAAGAAGCTTTCTGAGAAACTGCTCTGTGACGTGTGACTTCCACTCACAGAGTTACATCTGTATTTCGTGGATCTCTTTGCTAGCCTTATTTCTGTGGAATCTGAGAACAGATATTTCGGATCCCTTTGAAGACTATAGGGCCAAAGGAAATATCTTCCGATAACAAAGAGAAAGAAGCTTTCTGAGAAACTCCTATGTGTTCTGTGAAATTATCTCACAGAGTTACAGCTTTCCACTCAAGAAGCCTTTCGCTAAGACAGTTCTTGTGGAATTGGCAAAGTGATATTTGGAAGCCCATAGAGGGCTACGGTGAAAAAGGAAATATCCTCAGATGAAATCTGGAAAGAAGCTTTCTGAGAAACTGCTTTGTGATGTGTGACTTCCACTCACAGAGTTACATCTGTATTTCGTGGATCTCTTTGCTAGCCTTATTTCTGTGGAATCTGAGAACAGATATTTCGGATCCCTTTGAAGACTATAGGGCCAAAGGAAATATCCTCCGATAACAAAGAGAAAGAAGCTTTCTGAGAAACTTCTTTGTGTTCTGCGAAATCATCTCACAGAGTTACAGCTTTCCCCTCAAGAAGCCTTTCGCTAAGACAGTTCTTGTGGAATTGGCAAAGTGATATTTGGAAGCCCATAGAGGGCTATCGTGAAAAAGGAAATATCCTCAGATGAAATCTGGAAAGAAGCTTTCTGAGAAACTGCTCTGTGATGTGTGACTTCCACTCACAGAGTTACATCTGTATTTCGTGGATCTCTTTGCTAGCCTTATTTCTGTGGAATCTGAGAACAGATATTTCGGATCCCTTTGAAGACTATAGGGCCAAAGGAAATATCCTCCGATAACAAAGAGAAAGAAGCTTTCTGAGAAACTTCTTTGTGTTCTGTGAAATCATCTCACAGAGTTACAGCTTTCCCCTCAAGAAGCCTTTCGCTAAGACAGTTCTTGTGGAATTGGCAAAGTGATATTTGGAAGCCCATAGAGGGCTATGGTGAAAAAGGAAATATCCTCAGATGAAATCTGGAAAGAAGATTTCTGAGAAACTGCTTAGTGTTCTGTTCATTCATCTCACTGAGTTACATCTGTATTTCGTGGATCTCTTTGCTAGCCTTATTTCTGTAGCATCTGAGAACAGATATTTCGGATCCCTTTGAAGACTATAGGGCCAAAGGAAATATCCTCCGATAACAAAGAGAAGGAAGCTTTCTGAGAAACTTCTTCGTGTTCTGTGAAATCATCTCACAGAGTTACAGCCTTCCCCTCCAGAAGCCTTTCGCTAAGACAGTTCTTGTGCAATTGGCAAAGTGATATTTGGAAGCCCATATTGGGCTATGGTGAAAACGGAAATATCCTCAGAAGAAATCTGGAAAGAAGCTTTCTGAGAAACTGCTTAGTGTTCTGTTCATTCATCTCACAGAGTTACATCTGTAATTCGTGGATCTCTTTGCTAGCCTTATTTCTGTGGAATCTCAGAAGAGATATTTCGGATCCCTTTGAAGACTATAGGGCCAAAGGAAATATCCTCCGATAGCAAAGACAAAGAAGCTTTCTGAGGAACTTCTTTGTGTTCTGTGAAATCATCTGACAGAGCTTTCCCCTCAAGAAGCCTTTCGCTAAGACAGTTCTTGTGGAATTGGCTAAGTGATATTTGGAAGCCCATAGAGGGCTATGGTGAAAAAGGAAATATCCTCAGATGAAGTCTGGAAAGAAGCTTTCGGAGAAACTGCTCTGTGATGTGTGACTTCCACTCACTGAGTTACATCTGTATTTCGTGGATCTCCTTGCTAGCCTTATTTCTGTGGAATCTGAGAACAGATATTTCGGATCCCTTTGAAGACTATAGGGCCAAAGGAAATATCTTCCGATAACAAAGAGAAAGAAGCTTTCTGAGAAACTTCTTTGTCTTCTGCGAAATCATCTCACAGAGTTACAGCTTTCCCCTCAAGAAGCCTTTCACTAAGACAGTTCTTGTGGAATTGGCAAAGTGATATTTGGAAGCCCATAGAGGGCTACGGTGAAAAAGGAAATATCCTCAGATGAAATCTGGAAAGAAGCTTTCTGAGAAACTGCTCTGTGATGTGTGACTTCCACTCACAGAGTTACATCTGTATTTCGTGGATCTCTTTGCTAGCCTTATTTCTGTGGAATCTGAGAGCAGATATTTCGGATCCCTTTGAAGACTATAGGGCAAAAGGAAACATCCTCCGATAACAAAGAGAAAGAAGCTTTCTGAGAAACTTCTTTGTGTTCTGTGAAATCATCTCACAGAGTTAAAGCTTTCCCCTCAAGAAGCCTTTCGCTAAGACAGTTGTTGTGGAATTGCCAAAGGGATATTTGGAAGCCCATAGAGGGCTATGGTGAAAATGAAATATCCTCAGATGAAATCTGGAAAGAAGCTTTCTGAGAAACTGCTTAGTGTTCTGTTCATTCACCAACAGGGTTACATCTGTATTTCGTAGATCTCTTTGCTACCTTATTTCTGTGGAATCTGAGAACAGATATTTCGGATCCCTTTGAAGACTATAGGGCCAAAGGAAATATCCTCCGATAACAAAGAGAAAGAAGCTTTCTGAGAAACTTCTTTGTGTTCTGTGAAATCATCTCACAGAGTTACAGCTTTCCTCTCAAGAAGGCTTTCGCTAAGACAGTTCTTGTGGAATTGGCAAAGTGATATTTGGAAGCCCAAAGAGGACTATGGTGAAAAAGGAAATATCCTCAGATGAAATCTGGAAAGAAGCTTTCTGAGAAACTGCTCTGTGATGTGTGACGTCCACTCACAGAC
Source organism: Macaca mulatta (assembly GCF_049350105.2). Lineage (NCBI taxonomy): Eukaryota > Metazoa > Chordata > Mammalia > Primates > Cercopithecidae > Macaca > Macaca mulatta. The sequence goes on from NC_133413.1 coordinate 48,792,826, forward strand.
TTACATCTGTATTTCGTGGATCTCTTTGTAGCCTTCTTTCTGTGGAATCTGAGAACAGATATTTCGGATCCCTTTGAAGACTATAGGGCCAAAGGAAATATCCTCCGATAACAAAGACAAAGAAGCTTTCTGAGAAACTTCTTTGTGTTCTGTGAAATCATCTCACAGAGTTACAGCTTTCCCCTCAAGAAGCCTTTCGCTAAGACAGTTCTCGTGGAATTGGCAAAGTGATATTTGGAAGCCCTCAGAGGGCTATGGTGAAAAAGGAAATATCCTCAGATGAAATCTGGAAAGAAGCTTTCTGAGAAACTGCTCTGTAATGTGTGACTTCCACTCACATAGTTACATCTGTATTTCGTGGATCTCTTTGCTAGTCTTATTTCTGTGGAATCTGAGAACAGATATTTCGGATCCCTTTGAAGACTATAGGGCCAAAGGAAATATCCTCCGATAACAAAGAGAAAGAAGTTTTCTGAAAAACTTCTTTGTGTTCTGTGAAATCATCTCACAGCGTTACAGCTTTCCCCTCAAGAAGCCTTTCGCTAAGACAGTTCTTGTGGAATTGGCAAAGTGATATTTGGAAGCCCATAGAGGGCTTTGGTGAAAAAGGAAATATCCTCAGATGAAATCTGGAAAGAAGCTTTCTGAGAAACTGCTCTGTGATGTGTGACTTCCACTCACAGAGCTACATCTGTATTTCGTGGATCTCTTTGCTAGCCTTATTTCTGTGGAATCTGAGAACAGATATTTCGGATCCCTTTGAAGTCTATAGAGCCAAAGGAAATATCCTCCGATAACAAAGAGAAAGAAGCTTTCTGAGAAAATTCTTTGTGTTCTGCGAAATCATCTCACAGAGTTACAGCTTTCCCTCAAGAAGCCTTTCGCTAAGACAGTTCTTGTGGAATTGGCAAAGTGATATTTGGAAGCCCATAGAGGGCTACGCTGAAAAAGGAAATATCCTCAGATGAAATCTGGAAAGTAGCTTTCTGAGAAACTGCTTAGTGTTCTGTTCATTCATCTCACAGAGTTACATCTGTATTTCGTAGATCTCTTTGCTAGCCTTATTTCTGTGGAATCTGAGAACAGATATTTCGGATCCCTTTGAAGACTATAGGGCCAAAGGAAATATCCTCCGATAAAAAAGAGAAGGAAGCTTTCTGAGAAACTTCTTCGTGTTCTGTGAAATCATCTCACAGAGTTACAGCCTTCCCCTCCAGATGCCTTTCGCTAAGACAGTTCTTGTGCAAATGGAAAAGTGATATTTGGAAGCCCATAGTGGGCTATGGTCAAAACGGAAATATCCTCAGAAGAAATCTGGAAAGAAGCTTTCTGAGAAACTGCTTAGTGTTCTGTTCATTCATCTCACAGAGTTACACCTGTATTTCGTGGATCTCTTTGCTAGCCTTATTTCTGTGGAATCTGAGAAGAGATATTTCGGATCCCTTTGAAGACTATAGGGCCAAAGGAAATATCCTCCGATAGCAAAGAGAAAGAAGCTTTCTGAGAAACTTCTTTGTGTTCTGCGAAATCATATCACAGAGTTACAGCTTTCCCCTCAAGAAGCCTTTCGCTAAGACAGTTCTTGTGGAATTGGCAAAGTGATATTTGGAAGCCCATATTGGGCTATGGTGAAAACGGAAATATCCTCAGAAGAAATCTGGAAAGAAGCTTTCTGAGAAACTGCTTAGTGTTCTGTTCATTCATCTCACAGAGTTACATCTGTATTTCGTGGATCTCTTTGCTAGCCTTATTTCTGTGGAATCTGTGAGAAGATATTTCGGATCCCTTTGAAGACTATAGGGCCAAAGGAAATATCCTCCGATAGCAAAGACAAAGAAGCTTTCTGAGAAACTTCTATGTGTTCTGTGAAATCATCTAACAGAGTTACAGCTTTCCCTCAAGAAGCCTTTCGCTAAGACAGTTCTTGTGGAATTGGCAAAGTGATATTTGGAAGCCCATAGAGGGCTATGGTGAAAAAGGAAATATCCTCAGATGAAATCTGGAAAGAGTCTTTCTGAGAAACTGCTCTGTGACATGTGACTTCCACTCACAGAGTTACATCTGTATTTCGTGGATCTCTTTGCTAGCCTTATTTCTGTGGAATCTGAGAACAGATATTTCGGATCCCTTTGAAGACTATAGGGCCAAAGGAAATATCCTCCGATAACAAAGAGAGAGAAGCTTTCTGAGAAATTTCTTTGTGTTCTGTGAAATCATCTCACAGAGTTACAGCTTTCCCCTCAAGAAGCCTTTCGCTAAGACAGTTCTTGTGGAATTGGCAAAGTGATATTTGGAAGCCCATTGAGGGCTATGGTTAAAAAGGAAATATCCTCAGATGAAATCTGGAAAGAAGCTTTCTGAGAAACAGCTCTGTGATGTGTGACTTCCACTCACAGAGTTACATCTGTATTTCGTGGATCTCTTTGCTAGCCTTATTTCTGTGGAATCTGAGAACAGATATTTCGGATCCCTTTGAAGACTATAGGGCCAAAGGAAATATCCTCCGATAACAAAGAGAAAGAAGTTTTCTGAAAAACTTCTTTGTGTTCTGTGAAATCATCTCACAGAGTTACAGCTTTCCCCTCAAGAAGCCTTTCGCTAAGACAGTTCTTGTGGAATTGGCAAAGTGATATTTGGAAGCCCATAGAGGGCTTTGGTGAAAAAGGAAATATCCTCAGATGAAATCTGGAAAGAAGCTTTCTGAGAAACTGCTCTGTGATGTGTGACTTCCACTCACAGAGCTACATCTGTATTTCGTGGATCTCTTTGTTAGCCTTATTTCTGTGGAATCTGAGAGCAGATATTTCGGATCCCTTTGAAGTCTATAGAGCCAAAGGAAATATCCTCCGATAACAAAGAGAAAGAAGCTTTCTGAGAAAATTCTTTGTGTTCTGCGAAATCATCTCACAGAGTTACAGCTTTCCCTCAAGAAGCCTTTCGCTAAGACAGTTCTTGTGGAATTGGCAAAGTGATATTTGGAAGCCCATAGAGGGCTACGCTGAAAAAGGAAATATCCTCAGATGAAATCTGGAAAGTAGCTTTCTGAGAAACTGCTTAGTGTTCTGTTCATTCATCTCACAGTGTTACATCTGTATTTCGTAGATCTCTTTGCTAGCCTTATTTCTGTGGAATCTGAGAACAGATATTTCGGATCCCTTTGAAGACTATAGGGCCAAAGGAAATATCCTCCGATAAAAAAGAGAAGGAAGCTTTCTGAGAAACTTCTTCGTGTTCTGTGAAATCATCTCACAGAGTTACAGCCTTCCCCTCCAGATGCCTTTCGCTAAGACAGTTCTTGTGCAAATGGAAAAGTGATATTTGGAAGCCCATAGTGGGCTATGGTCAAAACGGAAATATCCTCAGAAGAAATCTGGAAAGAAGCTTTCTGAGAAACTGCTTAGTGTTCTGTTCATTCATCTCACAGAGTTACACCTGTATTTCGTGGATCTCTTTGCTAGCCTTATTTCTGTGGAATCTGAGAAGAGATATTTCGGATCCCTTTGAAGACTATAGGGCCAAAGGAAATATCCTCCGATAGCAAAGAGAAAGAAGCTTTCTGAGAAACTTCTTTGTGTTCTGCGAAATCATATCACAGAGTTACAGCTTTCCCCTCAAGAAGCCTTTCGCTAAGACAGTTCTTGTGGAATTGGCAAAGTGATATTTGGAAGCCCATATTGGGCTATGGTGAAAACGGAAATATCCTCAGAAGAAATCTGGAAAGAAGCTTTCTGAGAAACTGCTTAGTGTTCTGTTCATTCATCTCACAGAGTTACATCTGTATTTCGTGGATCTCTTTGCTAGCCTTATTTCTGTGGAATCTGTGAGCAGATATTTCGGATCCCTTTGAAGACTATAGGGCCAAAGGAAATATCCTCCGATAGCAAAGACAAAGAAGCTTTCTGAGAAACTTCTTTGTGTTCTGTGAAATCATCTCACAGAGTTACAGCTTTCCCTCAAGAAGCCTTTCGCTAAGACAGTTCTTGTGGAATTGGCAAAGTGATATTTGGAAGCCCATAGAGGGCTATGGTGAAAAAGGAAATATCCTCAGATGAAATCTGGAAAGAGTCTTTCTGAGAAACTGCTCTGTGACATGTGACTTCCACTCACAGAGTTACATCTGTATTTCGTGTATCTCTTTGCTAGCCTTATTTCTGTGGAATCTGAGAACAGATATTTCGGATCCCTTTGAAGACTATAGGGCCAAAGGAAATATCCTCCGATAACAAAGAGAGAGAAGCTTTCTGAGAAATTTCTTTGTGTTCTGTGAAATCATCTCACAGAGTTACAGCTTTCCCCTCAAGAAGCCTTTCGCTAAGACAGTTCTTGTGGAATTGGCAAAGTGATATTTGGAAGCCCATTGAGGGCTATGGTTAAAAAGGAAATATCCTCAGATGAAATCTGGAAAGAAGCTTTCTGAGAAACAGCTCTGTGATGTGTGACTTCCACTCACAGAGTTACATCTGTATTTCGTGGATCTCTTTGCTAGCCTTATTTCTGTGGAATCTGAGAGCAGATATTTCGGATCCCTTTGAAGACTATAGGGCCAAAGGAAATATCCTCCGATAGCAAAGATAAAGAAGCTTTCTGAGAAACTTCTTTGTGTTCTGTGAAATCATCTCACAGAGTTACAGCTTTCCCCTCAAGAAGCCTTTCGCTAAGACAGTTCTTGTGGAATTGGCTAAGTGATATTTGGAAGCCCATAGAGGGCTATGGTGAAAAAGGAAATATCCTCAGATGAAGTCTGGAAAGAAGCTTTCGGAGAAACTGCTCTGTGATGTGTGACTTCCACTCACAGAGTTACATCTGTATTTCGTGGATCTCTTTGCTAGCCTTATTTCTGTGGAATCTGAGAACAGATATTTCGGATCCCTTTGAAGACTATAGGGCCAAAGGAAATATCCTCCGATAACAAAGAGAAAGAAGCTTTCCGAGAAACTTCTTTGTGTTCTGTGAAATTATCTCACAAAGTAACAGCTTTCCCTCAAGAAGTCTTTCGCTAAGACAGTTCTTGTTGAATTGGCAAAGTGATATTTGGAAGCCCATTGAGGGCTATGGTGAAAAAGGAAATATCCTCAGATGAAATCTGGAAAGAAGCTTTCTGAGAAACAGCTCTGTGATGTGTGACTTCCACTCACAGAGTTACATCTGTATTTCGTGGATCTCTTTGCTAGCCTTATTTCTGTGGAATCTGAGAACAGATATTTCGGATCCCTTTGAAGACTATAGGGCCAAAGGAAATATCCTCCGATAACAATGAGAAAGAAGCTTTCTGAGAAACTTCTTTGTGTTCTGTGAAATCATCTCACAGAGTTACAGCTTTCCCCTCAAGAAGCCTTTCGCTAAGACAGTTCTTGTGGAATTGGCAAAGTGATATTTGGAAGCCCATAGAGGGCTATGGTGTAAAAGGAAATATCCTCAGATGAAATCTGGAAAGAAGTTTTCTGAGAAACTGCTTAGTGTTCTGTTCATTCATCTCACAGAGTTAAATCTGTATTTCGTGGATCTCTTTGCTAGCCTTATTTCTGTGGAATCTGAGAACAGATATTTCGGATCCCTTTGAAGACTATAGGGCCAAAGGAAATATCCTCCGATAACAAAGAGAAGGAAGCTCTCTGAGAAACTTCTTCGTGTTCTGTGAAATCATCTCACAGAGTTACAGCCTTCCCCTCCAGAAGCCTTTCGCTAAGACAGTTCTTGTGCAATTGGCAAAGTGATATTTGGAAGCCCATATTGGGCTATGGTGAAAACGGAAATATCCTCAGAAGAAATCTGGAAAGAAGCTTTCTGAGAAACTGCTTAGTGTTCTGTTCATTCATCTCACAGAGTTACATCTGTATTTCGTGGATCTCTTTGCTAGCCTTATTTCTGTGGAATCTGAGAGCAGATATTTCGGATCCCTTTGAAGACTATAGGGCCAAAGGAAATATCCTCCGATAGCAAAGACAAAGAAGCTTTCTGAGAAACTTCTTTGTGTTCTGTGAAATCATCTCACAGAGCTTTCCCCTCAAGAAGCCTTTCGCTAAGACAGTTCTTCTGGAATTGGCTAAGTGATATTTGGAAGCCCATAGAGGGCTATGGTGAAAAAGGAAATATCCTCAGATGAAGTCTGGAAAGAAGCTTTTGGAGAAACTGCTCTGTGATGTGTGACTTCCACTCACTGAGTTACATCTATATTTAGTGGATCTCCTTGCTAGCCTTATTTCTGTGGAATCTGAGAACAGATATTTCGGATCCCTTTGAAGACTATAGGGCCAAAGGAAATATCTTCCGATAACAAAGAGAAAGAAGCTTTCTGAGAAACTTCTGTGTGTTCTGCGAAATCATCTCACAGAGTTACAGCTTTCCCCTCAAGAAGCCTTTCACTAAGACAGTTCTTGTGGAATTGGCAAAGTGATATTTGGAAGCCCATAGAGGGCTACGGTGAAAAAGGAAATATCCTCAGATGAAATCTGGAAAGAAGCTTTCTGAGAAACTGCTCTGTGATGTGTGACTTCCACTAACAGAGTTACATCTGTATTTCGTGGATCTCTTTGCTAGCCTTATTTCTATGAATCTGAGAACAGATATTTCGGATCCCTTTGAAGACTATAGGGCCAAAGGAAATATCCTCCGATAACAAAGAGAAAGAAGCTTTCTGAGAAACTTCTCTGTGTTCTGTGAAATCATCTCACAGAGTTACAGCTTTCCCCTCAAGAAGCCTTTCGCTAAGACAGTTCTTGTGGAATTGGCAAAGTGATATTTGGAAGCCCATAGAGGGCTTTGGTGAAAAAGGAAATATCCTCAGATGAAAGCTGGAAAGAAGCTTTCTGAGAAACTGCTCTGTGATGTGTGACTTCCACTCACAGAGCTACATCTGTATTTCGTGGATCTCTTTGCTAGCTTTATTTCTGTGGAATCTGAGAACAGATATTTCGGATCCCTTTGAAGTCTATAGAGCCAAAGGAAATATCCTCCGATAACAAAGAGAAAGAAGCTTTCTGAGAAACTTCTTTGTGTTCTGCGAAATCATCTCACAGAGTTACAGCTTTCCCTCAAGAAGCCTTTCGCTAAGACAGTTCTTGTGGAATTGGCAAAGTGATATTTGGAAGCCCATAGAGGGCTACGGTGAAAAAGGAAATATCCTCAGATGAAATCTGGAAAGTAGCTTTCTGAGAAACTGCTTAGTGTTCTGTTCATTCATCTCACAGAGTTACATCTGTATTTCGTAGATCTCCTTGCTAGCCTTATTTCTGTGGAATCTGAGAACAGATATTTCGGATCCCTTTGAAGACTATAGGGCCAAAGGAAATATCCTCCGATAAAAAAGAGAAGGAAGCTTTCTGAGAAACTTCTTCGTGTTCTGTGAAATCATCTCACAGAGTTACAGCCTTCCCCTCCAGAAGCCTTTCGCTAAGACAGTTCTTGTGCAATTGGCAAAGTGATATTTGGAAGCCCATAGTGGGCAATGGTGAAAACGGAAATATCCTCAGAAGAAATCTGGAAAGAAGCTTTCTGAGAAACTGCTTAGTGTTCTGTTCATTCATCTCACAGAGTTACATCTGTATTTCGTGGATCTCTTTGCTAGCCTTATTTCTGTGGAATCTGAGAAGAGATATTTCGGATCCCTTTGAAGACTATAGGGCCAAAGGAAATATCCTCCGATAGCAAAGAGAAAGAAGCTTTCTGAGAAACTTCTTTGTGTTCTGCGAAATCATATCACAGAGTTACAGCTTTCCCCTCAAGAAGCCTTTCGCTAAGACAGTTCTTGTGGAATTGGCAAAGTGATATTTGGAAGCCCATAGTGGGCTATGGTGAAAACGGAAATATCCTCAGAAGAAATCTGGAAAGAAGCTTTCTGAGAAACTGCTTAGTGTTCTGTTCATTCATCTCACAGAGTTACATCTGTATTTCGTGGATCTCTTTGCTAGCCTTATTTCTGTGGAATCTGTGAGCAGATATTTCGGATCCCTTTGAAGACTATAGGGCCAAAGGAAATATCCTCCGATAGCAAAGACAAAGAAGCTTTCTGAGAAACTTCTTTGTGTTCTGTGAAATCATCTCACAGAGTTACAGCTTTCCCCTCAAGAAGCCTTTCGCTAAGACAGTTCTTGTGGAATTGGCAAAGTGATATTTGGAAGCCCATAGAGGGCTATGGTGAAAAAGGAAATATCCTCAGATGAATTCTGGAAACAGTCTTTCTGAGAAACTGCTCTGTGACATGTGACTTCCACTCACAGAGTTACATCTGTATTTCGTGGATCTCTTTGCTAGCCTTATTTCTGTGGAATCTGAGAACAGATATTTCGGATCCCTTTGAAGACTATAGGGCCAAAGGAAATATCCTCCGATAACAAAGAGAGAGAAGCTTTCTGAGAAACTTCTTTGTGTTCTGTGAAATCATCTCACAGAGTTACAGCTTTCCCCTCAAGAAGCCTTTCGCTAAGACAGTTCTTGTGGAATTGGCAAAGTGATATTTGGAAGCCCATTGAGGGCTATGGTTAAAAAGGAAATATCCTCAGATGAAATCTGGAAAGAAGCTTTCTGAGAAACAGCTCTGTGATGTGTGACTTCCACTCACAGAGTTACATCTGTATTTCGTGGATCTCTTTGCTAGCCTTATTTCTGTGGAATCTGAGAACAGATATTTCGGATCCCTTTGAAGGCTATAGGGCCAAAGGAAATATCCTCCGATAACAAAGAGAAGGAAGCTTTCTGAGAAACTTCTTCGTGTTCTGTGAAATCATCTCACAGAGTTACAGCCTTCCCCTCCAGAAACCTTTCGCTAAGACAGTTCTTGTGCAATTGGCAAAGTGATATTTGGAAGCCCATATTGGGCTATGGTGAAAACGGAAATATCCTCAGTAGAAATCTGGAAAGAATCTTTCTGAGAAACTGCTTAGTGTTCTGTTCATTCATCTCACAGAGTTACATCTGTATTTCGTGGATCTCTTTGCTAGCCTTATTTCTGTGGAATCTGAGAACAGATATTTCGGATCCCTTTGAAGACTATAGGGCCAAAGGAAATATCCTCCGATAGCAAAGACAAAGAAGCTTTCTGAGAAACTTCTTTGTGTTCTGTGAAATCATCTCACAGAGTTACAGCTTTCCCCTCAAGAAGCCTTTCGCTAAGACAGTTCTTGTGGAATTGGCTAAGTGATATTTGGAAGCCCATAGAGGGCTATGGTGAAAAAGGAAATATCCTCAGATGAAGTCTGGAAAGAAGCTTTCGGAGAAACTGCTCTGTGATGTGAGACTTCCACTCAGTGAGTTACATCTGTATTTCGTGGATCTCCTTGCTAGCCTTATTTCTGTGAAATCTGAGAACAGATATTTCTGATCCCTTTGAAGACTATAGGTCCAAAGGAAATATCTTCCGATAAAAAAGAGAAAGAAGCTTTCTGAGAAACTTCTTTGTGTTCAGCGAAATCATCTCACAGAGTTACAGCTTTCCCCTCAAGAAGCCTTTCACTAAGACAGTTCTTGTGGAATTGGCAAAGTGATATTTGGAAGCCCATAGAGGGCTACGGTGAAAAAGGAAATATCCTCAGATGAAATCTGGAAAGAAGCTTTCTGAGAAACTGCTCTGTGATGTGTGACTTCCACTCACAGAGTTACATCTGTATTTCGTGGATCTCTTTGCTAGCCTTCTTTCTGTGGAATCTGAGAACAGATATTTCGGATCCCTTTGAAGACTATAGGGCCAAAGGAAATATCCTCCGATAACAAAGACAAAGAAGCTTTCTGAGAAACTTCTTTGTGTTCTGTGAAATCATCTCACAGAGTTACAGCTTTCCCCTCAAGAAGCCTTTCGCTATGACAGTTCTTGTGGAATTGGCAAAGTGATATTTGGAAGCCCACAGAGGGCTATGGTGAAAAAGGAAATATCCTCAGATTAAATCGGGAAAGAAGCTTTCTGAGAAACTGCTCTGTAATGTGTGACTTCCACTCACAGAGTTACATCTGCATTTCGTGGATCTCTTTGCTAGCCTTATTTCTGTGGAATCTGAGAACAGATATTTCGGATCCCTTTGAAGACTATAGGGCCAAAGGAAATATCCTCCGATAACAAAGAGAAAGAAGTTTTCTGAAAAACTTCTTTGTGTTCTGTGAAATCATCTCACAGAGTTACAGCTTTCCCCTCAAGAGGCCTTTCGCTAAGACAGTTCTTGTGGAATTGGCAAAGTGATATTTGGAAGCCCATAGAGGGCTATGGTGAAAAAGGAAATATCCTCAGATGAAATCTGGAAAGAAGCTTTCTGAGAAACTGCTCTGTGATGTGTGACTTCCACTCACAGAGTTACATCTGTATTTCGTGGATCTCTTTGCTAGCCTTATTTCTGTGGAATCTGAGAACAGATATTTCGGATCCCTTTGAAGTCTATAGGGCCAAAGGAAATATCCTCCGATAACAAAGAGAAAGAAGCTTTCTGAGAAACTTCTTTGTGTTCTGCGAAATCATCTCACAGAGTTACAGCTTTCCCCTCCAGAAGCCTTTCGCTAAGACAGTTCTTGTGGAATTGGCAAAGTGATATTTGGAAGCCCATACAGGGCTAGGGTGAAAAAGGAAATATCCTCAGATGAAATCTGGAAAGAAGCTTTCTGAGAAACTGCTTAGTGTTCTGTTCATTCATCTCACAGAGTTACATCTGTATTTCGTGGATCTCTTTGCTAGCCTTATTTCTGTGGAATCTGGGAACAGATATTTCGGATCCCTTTGAAGACTATAGGGCCAAAGGAAAAATCCTCCGATAACAAAGAGAAAGAAGCTTTCTGAGAAACTTCTTTGTGTTCTGTGAAATCATCTCACAGATTTACAGCTTTCCCCTCCAGAAGCCTTTAGCTAAGACAGTTCTTGTGGAATTGGCAAAGTGATATTTGGAAGCCCATAGAGGGCTATGGTGAAAAAGGAAATACCCTCAGATGAAATCTGGAAAGAAGCTTTCTGAGAAACTGCTCTGTGACGTGTCACTTCCACTCACAGAGTTACATCTGTATTTCGTGGATCTCTTTGCTAGCCTTATTTCTGTGGAATCTGAGAACAGATATTTCGGATCCCTTTGAAGACTATAGGGCCAAAGGATATATCCTCCGATAACAAAGAGAAGGAAGCTTTCTGAGAAACTTCTTCGTGTTCTGTGAAATCATCTCATAGAGTTACAGCCTTCGCCTCCAGATGCCTTTCGCTAAGACAGTTGTTGTGCAATTGGCAAAGTGATATTTGGAAGCCCATAGTGGGCTATGGTAAAAACGGAAATATCCTCAGAAGAAATCTGGAAAGAAGCTTTCTGAGAAACTGCTTAGTGTTCTGTTCATTCATCTCACAGTGTTACATCTGTATTTCGTGGATCTCTTTGCTAGCCTTATTTCTGTGGAATCTGAGAACAGATATTTCGGATCCCTTTGAAGACTACAGGGCCAAAGGAAATATCCCCCGATAACAAAGAGAAAGAAGCTTTCTGAGAAACATCTCTGTGTTCTGTGAAATCATCTCACAGAGTTACAGCTTTCTCCTCAAGAAGCCTTTCGCTAAGACAGTTCTTGTGGAATTGGCAAAGTGATATTTCGAAGCCCATAGAGGGCTATGGTGAAAAAGGAAATATCCTCAGATGAAATCTGGAAAGAAGCTTTCTGAGAAACTGCTCTGTGATGTGTGACTTCCACTCACAGAGTTACATCTGTATTTCGTGGATCTCTTTGCTAGCCTTATTTCTGTGGAATCTGAGAACAGATATTTCGGATCCCTTTGAAGACTATAGTGCCAAAGGAAATATCCTCCGATAACAAAGAGAAAGAAGCTTTCTGAGAAACTTCTTTGTGTTCTGCGAAATCATCTCACAGAGTTACAGCTTTCCCCTCAAGAAGCCTTTCGCTAAGACAGTTCTTGTGGAATTGGCAAAGTGATATTTGGAAGCCCGTAGAGGGCTATGGTGAAAAAGGAAATATCCTCAGATGACATCTGGAAAGAAGCTTTCTGAGAAACTGCTCTGTGATGTGTGACTTCCACTCACAGAGTTACATCTGTATTTCGTGGATCTCTTTGCTAGCCTTATTTCTGTGGAATCTGAGAACAGATATTTCGGATCCCTTTGAAGACTATAGGGCCAAGGGAAATATCCTCCGATAACAAAGAGAAAGAAGCTGTCAGAGAAACTTCTTTGTGTTCTGTGAAATCATCTCACAGAGTTACAGCTTTCCCCTCAAGAAGCCTTTCGCTAAGACAGTTCTTGTGGATTGCCAAAGTGATATTTGGGAGCCCATAGAGGGTTATGGTGAAAAAGGAAATATCCTCAGATGAAATCTGGAAAGAAGGTTTCTGAGAAACTGCTTAGTGTTCTGTTCATTCATCTCACAGAGTTACATCTGTATTTCGTGGATCTCCTTGCTAGCCTGACTTCTGTGGAATCTGACAACAGATATTTCGGATCCCTTTGAAGACTATAGGGCCAAAGGAAATACCCTCCGATAACAAAGAGAAAGAAGCTTTCTGAGAAACTTCTTTGTGTTCTGCGAAATCATCTCACAGAGTTACAGCTTTCCCCTCAAGAAGCCTTTCGCTAAGACAGTTCTTGTGGAATTGGCAAAGTGATATTTGGAAGTCCTTAGAGGGGTATGGTGAAAAAGGAAATATCCTCAGATGAAATCTGGAAAGAAGATTTCTGAGAAACTGCTCTGTGACGTGTGACTTCCACTCACAGAGTTACATCTGTATTTCGTGGATCTCTTTGCTAGCCTTATTTCTGTGGAATCTGAGAACAGATATTTCGGATCCCTTTGAAGACTATAGGGCCAAAGGAAATATCTTCCGATAACAAAGAGAAAGAAGCTTTCTGAGAAACTCCTATGTGTTCTGTGAAATTATCTCACAGAGTTACAGCTTTCCCCTCAAGAAGCCTTTCGCTAAGACAGTTCTTGTGGAATTGGCAAAGTGATATTTGGAAGCCCATAGAGGTCTATGGTGAAAAAGGAAATATCCTCAGATGAAATCTGGAAAGAAGCTTTCTGAGAAACTGCTCAGTGTTCTGTTCCTTCATCTCACAGAGTTACATCTGTATTTCGTGGATCTGTTTGCTAGCCTTATTTCTGCTGAATCTGAGAAAAGATATTTCGGATCCCTTTGAAGACTATAGGGCCAAAGGAAATATCCTCCGATAACAAAGAGAAAGAAGCTTTCTGAGAAACTTCTTTGTGTTCTGTGAAATCATCTCACAGAGTTACAGCTTTCCCCTCAAGAATCCTTTCGCTAAGACAGTTCTTGTGGAATTGCCAAAGTGATATTTGGAAGCCCATAGAGGTCTATGGTGAAAAAGGATATATCCTCAGATGAAATCTGGAAAGAGGCTTTCTGAGAAACTGCTCTGTGATGTGTGACTTCCACTCACAGGGTTACATCTGTATTTCGTGGATCTCTTTGCTAGCCTGATTTCTGTGGAATCTGAGAACAGATATTTCGGATCCCTTTGAAGATTATAGGGCCAAAGGAAATATAATCCGATAACAAAGAGAAAGAAGCTTTCTGAGAAACTCCTATGTGTTCCGTGAAATCATCTCACAGAGTTACAGCTTTCTCCTCAAGAAGCCTTTCGCTAAGACAGTTCTTGTGGAATTGGCAAAGTGATATTTGGAAGCCCATAGAGGTCTATGGTGAAAAAGGAAATATCCTCAGATGAAATCTGGAAAGAAGATTTCTGAGAAACGGCTCTGTGATGTGAGACTTCCACTCAAAGAGTTACATCTGTATTTCGTGGATCTCTTTGCTAGCCTTATTTCTGTGGAATCTGAGAACACATAATTCGGATCCCTTTGAAGACTATAGGGCCAAAGGAAATATCCTCCGATAACAAAGAGAAAGAAGCTTTCTGAGAAACTTCTTTGTGTTCTGTGAAATCATCTCACAGAGTTACAGCTTTCCCCTCAAGAAGCCTTTTGCTTAGACAGTTCTTGTGTAATTGGCAAAGTGATATTTGGAAGACCATAGAGGGCTATGGTGAAAAAGGAAATATCCTCAGATGATATCTGGAAAGAGGCTTTCTGAGAAACTGCTCTGTGATGTGTGACTTCCACTCACAGAGTTACATCTGTATTTCGTGGATCTCTTTGCTAGCCTTATTTCTGTGGAATCTGAGAACAGATATTTCGGATCCCTTTGAAGACTATAGGGCCAAGGGAAATATCCTCCGATAACAAAGAGAAAGAAGCTGTCTGAGAAACTTCTTTGTGTTCTGTGAAATCATCTCACAGAGTTACAGCTTTCCCCTCAAGAAGCCTTTCGCTAAGACAGTTCTTGTGGATTGCCAAAGTGATATTTGGGAGCCCATAGAGGGTTATGGTGAAAAAGGAAATATCCTCAGATGAAATCTGGAAAGAAGGTTTCTGAGAAACTGCTTAGAGTTCTGTTCATTCATCTCACAGAGTTACATCTGTATTTCGTGGATCTCCTTGCTAGCCTGATTTCTGTGGAATCTGAGAACAGATATTTCGGATCCCTTTGAAGACTATAGGGCCAAAGGAAATACCCTCCGATAACAAAGAGAAAGAAGCTTTCTGAGAAACTTCTTTGTGTTCTGTGAAATCATCTCACAGAGTTACAGCTTTCCCCTCAAGAACCCTTTCGCTATGACAGTTCTTGTTGAATTGGCAAAGTGATATTTGGAAGCCCTTAGAGGGCTATGGTGAAAAAGGAAATATCCTCAGATGAAATCTGGAAAGAAGCTTTCTGAGAAACTGCTCTGTGACGTGTGACTTCCACTCACAGAGTTACATCTGTATTTCGTGGATCTCTTTGCTAGCCTTATTTCTGTGGAATCTGAGAACAGATATTTCGGATCCCTTTGAAGACTATAGGGCAAAAGGAAATATCCTCCGATAATAAAGAGAAAGAAGCTTTCTGAGAAACTTCTTTGTGTTCTGCGAAATCATCTCACAGAGTTACAGCTTTCCCCTCAAGAAGCCTTTCGCTAAGACAGTTCTTGTGGAATTGGCAAAGTGATATTTGGAAGCCCATAGAGCGCTATGGTGAAAAAGGAAATATCCTCAGATGAAATCTGGAAAGAAGCTTTCTGAGAAACTGTTCTGTGATGTGTGACTTCCACTCACAGAGTTACATCTGTATTTCGTGGATGTCTTTGCTAGCCTTATTTCTGTGGAATCTGAGAACAGATATTTCGGATCCCTTTGAAGACTATAGGGCCAAAGGAAATATCCTCCGATAACAAAGAGAAAGAAGCTTTCTGAGAAACTTCTTTGTGTTCTGTGAAATCATCTCACAGAGTTACAGCTTTCCCCTCAAGAAGCCTTTCGCTAAGACAGTTCTTGTGGATTGCCAAAGTGATATTTGGAATCCCATAGAGGGTTATGGTGAAAAATGAAATATCCTCAGATGAAATCTGGAAAGAAGCTTTCTGAGAAACTGCTTAGTGTTCTGTTCATTCATCTCACTGGGTTACATCTGTATTTCGTGGATCTCTTTGCTAGCCTGATTTCTGTGGAATCTGAGAACAGATATTTCGGATCTCTTTGAAGATTATAGGGCCAAAGGAAATATAATCCGATAACAAAGAGAAAGAAGCTTTCTGAGAAACTCCTATGTGTTCTGTGAAATCATCTCACAGAGTTACAGCTTTCTCCTCAAGAAGCCTTTCGTTAGGACAGTTCTTGTGGAATTGGCAAAGTGATATTTGGAAGCCCAAGAGGGCTATGGTGAAAAAGGAAATATCCTCAGATGAAATCTGGAAAGAAGATTTCTGAGAAACTGCTCTGTGATGTGAGACTTCCACTCACAGAGTTACATCTGTATTTCGTGGATCTCTTTGCTAGCCTTATTTCTGTGGAATCTGAGAACAGATATTTCGGATCCCTTTGAAGAGTATAGGGCCAAAGGAAATATCCTCCGATAACAAAGAGAAAGAAGCTTTCTGAGAAACTTCTTTGTGTTCTGTGAAATCATCTCACAGAGTTACAGCTTTCCCCTCAAGAAGCCTTTTGCTTAGACAGTTCTTGTGTAATTGGCAAAGTGATATTTGGAAGACCATAGGGGGCTATGGTGAAAAAGGAAATATCCTCAGATGAAATCTGGAAAGAGGCTTTCTGAGAAACTGCTCTGTGATGTGTGACTTCCACTCACAGAAGTACATCTGTATTTCGTGGATCTCTTTGCTAGCCTTATTTATGTGGAATCTGAGAACAGATTTTTCGGATCCCTTTGAAGACTATAGGGCCAAAGGAAATATCCTCCGATAACAAAGAGAAAGAAGCTTTCTGAGAAACTTCTTTGTGTTCCGTGAAATCATCTCACAGAGTTACAGCTTTCCCCTCAAGAAGCCTTTCGCGAAGACAGTTCTTGTGGAATTGGCAAAGTGATATTTGGAAGCCCATAAAGGGCTATGGTGAAAAAGGAAATATCCTCAGATGAAATCTGGAAAGAAGCTTTCTTAGAAACTGCTTAGTGTTCTGTTCATTTATCTCACAGAGTTACATCTGTGTTTCGTGGATCTCTTTGCTAACCTTATTTCTGTGGAATCTGAGAACAGATATTTCGGATCCCTTTGAAGACTACAGGGCCAAAGGAAATGTCCTCCGATAACAAAGAGAAAGAAGCTTTCTGAGAAACTTCTTTGTGTTTTGTGATATCATCTCACAGAATTACAGCTTTCCCCTCAAGAAGCCTTTCGTCAAGACAGTTCTTGTGGAATTGGCAAAGTGATATTTGGAAGCCCTTAGAGGGCTATGGTGAAAAAGGAAATATCCTCAGATGAAATCTGGAAAGCATCTTTCTGAGAAACTGCTCTGTGATGTGTGACTTCCACTCGCAGAGTTACATCTGTACTTCGTGGATCTCTTTGCTAGCCTTATTTCTGAGGAAAATGAGAACAAATATTTCAGATCCCTTTGAAGACTATAGGGACAAAGGAAATATCCTCCGATAACAAAGAGAAAGAAGCTTTCTGAGAAACTCCTTTGTGTTCTGTGAAATCATCTCACAGAGTTACAGCATTCTCCTCAAGAAGCCTTTCGCTAAGACAGTTCTTGTGGAATTGGCAAAGTGATATTTGGAAGCCCTTAGAGGGCTATGGTGAAAAAGGAAATATCCTCAGATGAAATCTGGAAAGAAGCTTTCTGAGAAACTGCTCTGTGATGTGTGACTTCCACTCACAGAGTTACATCTGTATTTCGTGGATCTCTTTGCTAGCCTTATTTCTGTGGAATCTGAGAACAGATATTTCGGATCCCTTTGAAGACTATAGTGCCAAAGGAAATATCCTCCGATAACAAAGAGAAAGAAGCTTTCTGAGAAACTTCTTTGTGTTCTGCGAAATCATCTCACAGAGTTACAGCTTTCCCCTCAAGAAGCCTTTCGCTAAGACAGTTCTTGTGGAATTGGCAAAGTGATATTTGGAAGCCCGTAGAGGGCTATGGTGAAAAAGGAAATATCCTCAGATGACATCTGGAAAGAAGCTTTCTGAGAAACTGCTCTGTGATGTGTGACTTCCAATCACAGAGTTACATCTGTATTTCGTGGATCTCTTTGCTAGCCTTATTTCTGTGGAATCTGAGAACAGATATTTCGGATCCCTTTGAAGACTATAGGGCCAAGGGAAATATCCTCCGATAACAAAGAGAAAGAAGCTGTCTGAGAAACTTCTTTGTGTTCTGTGAAATCATCTCACAGAATTACAGCTTTCCCCTCAAGAAGCCTTTCGCTAAGACAGTTCTTGTGGATTGCCAAAGTGATATTTGGGAGCCCATAGAGGGTTATGGTGAAAAAGGAAATATCCTCAGATGAAATCTGGAAAGAAGGTTTCTGAGAAACTGCTTAGTGTTCTGTTCATTCATCTCACAGAGTTACATCTGTATTTCGTGGATCTCCTTGCTAGCCTGACTTCTGTGGAATCTAACAACAGATATTTCGGATCCCTTTGAAGACTATAGGGCCAAAGGAAATACCCTCCGATAACAAAGAGAAAGAAGCTTTCTGAGAAACTTCTTTGTGTTCTGTGAAATCATCTCACAGAGTTACAGCTTTCCCCTCAGGAACTCTTTCGCTAAGACAGTTCTTGTGGAATTGGCAAAGTGATATTTGGAAGCCCTTAGAGGGCTATGGTGAAAAAGGAAATATCCTCAGATGAAATCTGAAAGAAGCTTTCTGAGAAACTGCTCTGTGACGTGTGACTTCCAATCACAGAGTTACATCTGTATTTCGTGGATCTCTTTGCTAGCCTTATTTCTGTGGAATCTGAGAACAGATATTTCGGATCCCTTTGAAGACTATAGGGCCAAAGGAAATATCCTCCGATAATAAAGAGAAAGAAGCTTTCTGAGAAACTTCTTTGTGTTCTGCGAAATCATCTCACAGAGTTACAGCTTTCCCCTCAAGAAGCCTTTCGCTAAGACAGTTCTTGTGGAATTGGCAAAGTGATATTTGGAAGTCCTTAGAGGGGTATGGTGAAAAAGGAAATATCCTCAGATGAAATCTGGAAAGAAGCTTTCTGAGAAACTGCTCTGTGACGTGTGACTTCCACTCACAGAGTTACATCTGTATTTCGTGGATCTCTTTGCTAGCCTTATTTCTGTGGAATCTGAGAACAGATATTTCGGATCCCTTTGAAGACTATAGGGCCAAAGGAAATATCCTCCGATAACAAAGAGAAAGAAGCTTTCTGAGAAACTCCTATGTGTTCTGTGAAATTATCTCACAGAGTTACAGCTTTCCCCTCCAGAAGCCTTTCGCTAAGACAGTTCTTGTGGAATTGGCAAAGTGATATTTGGAAGCCCATAGAGGGCTACGGTGAAAAAGGAAATATCCTCAGATGAAATCTGAAAAGAAGCTTTCTGAGAAACTGCTCTGTGATGTGTGACTTCCACTCACAGAGTTACATCTGTATTTCGTGGATCTCTTTGCTAGCCTTATTTCTGTGGAATCTGAGAACAGATATTTCGGATCCCTTTGAAGACGCTAGGGCCAAAGGAAATATCCTCCTATAACAAAGACAAAGAAGCTTTCTGAGAAACTTCTTTGTGTTCTGTGAAATCATCTCACAGAGTTAGAGCTTTCCCCTAAAGAAGCCTTTCGCTAAGACAGTTCTTGTGGAATTGGCAAAGTGATATTTGGAAGCCCATAGAGGTCTACGGTGAAAAAGGAAATATCCTCAGATGAAATCTGGAAAGAAGCTTTCTGAGAAACTGCTCAGTGTTCTGTTCCTTCATCTCACAGAGTTACATCTGTATTTCGTGGATCTGTTTGCTAGCCTTATTTCTGCTGAATCTGAGAACAGATATTTCGGATCCCTTTGAAGACTATAGGGCCAAAGGAAATATCCTCCGATAACAAAGAGAAAGAAGCTTTCTGAGAAACTTCTTTGTGTTCTGTGAAATCATCTCACAGAGTTACAGCTTTCCCCTCAAGAATCCTTTCGCTAAGACAGTTCTTGTGGAATTGCCAAAGTGATATTTGGAAGCCCATAGAGGGCTATGGTGAAAAAGGATATATCCTCAGATGAAATCTGGAAAGAGGCTTTCTGAGAAACTGCTCTGTGATGTGTGACTTCCACTCACAGGGTTACATCTGTATTTCGTGGATCTCTTTGCTAGCCTTATTTCTGTGGAATCTGAGAACAGATTTATCGGATCCCTTTGAAGAATAGAGGGCCAAAGGAAATATACTCCGACAACAAAGAGAAAGAAGCTGTCTGAGAAACTTCTTTGTGTTCTGTGAAATCATCTCACAGAGTTACAGCTTTCCCCTCAAGAAGCCTTTCGCTAAGACAGTTCTTGTGGAATTGGCAAAGTGATATTTGGAAGCACATAGAGGTCTATGGTGATAAAGGAAATATCCTCAGATGAAATCTGGAAAGAAGCTTTCTGAGAAACTGCTTAGTGTTCTGTTCATTCATCTCACTGGGTTACATCTGTATTTCGTGGATCTCTTTGCTAGCCTGATTTCTGTGGAATCTGAGAACAGATATTTCGGATCCCTTTGAAGATTATAGGGCCAAAGGAAATATAATCCGATAACAAAGAGAAAGAAGCTTTCTGAGAAACTCCTATGTGTTCCGTGAAATCATCTCACAGAGTTACAGCTTTCTCCTCAAGAAACCTTTCGCTAAGACAGTTCTTGTGGAATTGGCAAAGTGATATTTGGAAGCCCATAGAGGTCTATGGTGAAAAAGGAAATATCCTCAGATGAAATCTGGAAAGAAGATTTCTGAGAAACTGCTCTGTGATGTGAGACTTCCACTCACAGAGTTACATCTGTATTTCGTGGATCTCTTTGCTAGCCTTATTTCTGTGGAATCTGAGAACACATAATTCGGATCCCTTTGAAGACTATAGGGCCAAAGGAAATATCCTCCGATAACAAAGAGAAAGAAGCTTTCTGAGATACTTCTTTGTGTTCTGTGAAATCATCTCACAGAGTTACAGCTTTCCCCTCAAGAAGCCTTTTGCTTAGACAGTTCTTGTGTAATTGGCAAAGTGATATTTGGAAGACCATAGAGGGCTATGGTGAAAAAGGAAATATCCTCAGATGATATCTGGAAAGAGGCTTTCTGAGAAACTGCTCTGTGATGTGTGACTTCCACTCACAGAGTTACATCTGTATTTCGTGGATCTCTTTGCTAGCCTTATTTCAGTGGAATCTGAGAACAGATATTTCGGATCCCTTTGAAGACTATAGGGCCAAGGGAAATATCCTCCGATAACAAAGAGAAAGAAGCTGTCTGAGAAACTTCTTTGTGTTCTGTGAAATCATCTCACAGAGTTACAGCTTTCCCCTCAAGAAGCCTTTCGCTAAGACAGTTCTTGTGGATTGCCAAAGTGATATTTGGGAGCCCATAGAGGGTTATGGTGAAAAAGGAAATATCCTCAGATGAAATCTGGAAAGAAGGTTTCTGAGAAACTGCTTAGAGTTCTGTTCATTCATCTCACAGAGGTACATCTGTATTTCGTGGATCTCCTTGCTAGCCTGATTTCTGTGGAATCTGAGAACAGATATTTCGGATCCCTTTGAAGACTATAGGGCCAAAGGAAATACCCTCCGATAACAAAGAGAAAGAAGCTTTCTGAGAAACTTCTTTGTGTTCTGTGAAATCATCTCACAGAGTTACAGCTTTCCCCTCAAGAACCCTTTCGCTATGACAGTTCTTGTGGAATTGGCAAAGTGATATTTGGAAGCCCTTAGAGGGCTATGGTGAAAAAGGAAATATCCTCAGATGAAATCTGGAAAGAAGCTTTCTGAGAAACTGCTCTGTGACGTGTGACTTCCACTCACAGAGTTACATCTGTATTTCGTGGATCTCTTTGCTAGCCTTATTTCTGTGGAATCTGAGAACAGATATTTCGGATCCCTTTGAAGACTATAGGGCAAAAGGAAATATCCTCCGATAATAAAGAGAAAGAAGCTTTCTGAGTAACTTCTTTGTGTTCTGCGAAATCATCTCACAGAGTTACAGCTTTCCCCTCAAGAAGCCTTTCGCTAAGACAGTTCTTGTGGAATTGGCAAAGTGATATTTGGAAGCCCCTAGAGCGCTATGGTGAAAAAGGAAATATCCTCAGATGAAATCTGGAAAGAAGCTTTCTGAGAAACTGTTCTGTGATGTGTGACTTCCACTCACAGAGTTACATCTGTATTACGTGGATGTCTTTGCTAGCCTTATTTCTGTGGAATCTGAGAACAGATATTTCGGATCCCTTTGAAGACTATAGGGCCAAAGGAAATATCCTCCGATAACAAAGAGAAAGAAGCTTTCTGAGAAACTTCTTTGTGTTCTGTGAAATCATCTCACAGAGTTACAGCTTTCCCCTCAAGAAGCCTTTCGCTAAGACAGTTCTTGTGGATTGCCAAAGTGATATTTGGAATCCCATAGAGGGTTATGGTGAAAAATGAAATATCCTCAGATGAAATCTGGAAAGATGGTTTCTGAGAAACTGCTTAGTGTTCTGTTCATTCATCTCACAGAGTTACATCTGTATTTCCTGGATCTCCTTGGTAGCCTGATTTCAGTGGAATCTGAGAACAGATATTTCGGATCCCTTTGAAGACTATAGGGCCAAAGGAAATATCCTCCGATAACAAAGAGAAAGAAGCTTTCTGAGAAACTTATTTCTGTTCTCTGAAATCATCTCACAGAGTTACAGCTTTCCCTTCACGAAGCCTTTCGCTAAGACAGTTCTTGTGGAATTGGCAAAGTGATATTTGGAAGTCCTTAGAGGGGTATTGTGAAAAAGGAAATATCCTCAGATGAAATCTGGAAAGAAGCTTTCTGAGAAACTGCTCTGTGACGTGTGACTTCATCTCACAGAGTTACATCTGTATTTCGTGGATCTCTTTGCTAGCCTTATTTCTGTGGAATCTGAGAACAGATATTTCGGATCCCTTTGAAGACTATAGGGCCAAAGGAAATATCTTCCGATAACAAAGAGAAAGAAGCTTTCTGAGAAACTCCTATGTGTTCTGTGAAATCCTCTCACAGAGTTACAGCTTTCCCCTCAAGAAGCCTTTCGCTAAGACAGTTCTTGTGGAATTGGCAAAGTGATATTTGAAAGCCCGTAGAGGGCTATGGTGAAAAAGGAAATATCCTCAGATGAAATCTGAAAAGAAGCTTTCTGAGAAACTGCTCTGTGATGTGTGACTTCCACTCACAGAGTTACATCTGTATTTCGTGGATCTCTTTGCTAGCCTTATTTCTGTGGAATCTGAGAACAGATATTTCGGATCCCTTTGAAGACTATAGGGCCAAAGGAAATATCCTCCTGTAAGAAAGAGAAAGAAGCTTTCTGAGAAACTTCTTTGTGTTCTGTGAAATCATCTCACAATGTTAGAGCTTTCCCCTAAAGAAGCCTTTTGCTAAGACAGTTCTTGTGGAATTGGCAAAGTGATATTTGGAAGCCCATAGAGGTCTATGGTGAAAAAGGAAATATCCTCAGATGAAATCTGGAAAGAAGCTTTCTGAGAAACTGCTCAGTGTTCTGTTCCTTCATCTCACAGAGTTACATCTGTATTTCGTGGATCTCTTTGCTATCCTTATTTCTGCTGAATCTGAGAACAGATATTTCTGATTCCTTTGAAGACTATAGGGCCAAAGGAAATATCCTGCGATAACAAAGAGAAAGAAGCTTTCTGAGAAACTTCTTTGTGTTCTGTGAAATCATCTCACAGAGTTACAGCTTTCCCCTCAAGAATCCTTTCGCTAAGACAGTTCTTGTGGAATTGCCAAAGTGATATTTGGAAGCCCATAGAGGGCTATGGTGAAAAAGGATATATCCTCAGATGAAATCTGGAAAGAGGCTTTCTGAGAAACTGCTCTGTGATGTGTGACTTCCACTCACAGGGTTACATCTGTATTTCGTGGATCTCTTTGCTAGTCTTATTTCTTTGGAATCTGAGAACAGATATTTCGGATCCCTTTGAAGACGCTAGGGCCAAAGGAAATATCCTCCGATAACAAAGAGGAAGAAGCTTTCTGAGAAACTCCTATGTGTTCTGTGAAATCATCTCACAGAGTTACAGCTTTCTCCTCAAGAAGCCTTTCGCTAAGACAGTTCTTGTGGATTTGGCAAAGTGATATTTGGAAGCCCATAGAGGGCTATGGTGAAAAAGGAAATATCCTCAGATGAAATCTGGAAAGAAGATTTCTGAGAAACTGCTCTGTGATGTGTGACTTCCACTCACAGAGTTACATCTGTATTTCGTGGATCTCTTTGCTAGGCTTATTTCTGTGGAATCTGAGAACAGATATTTCGGATCCCTTTGAAGACTATAGGGCCAAAGGAAATATCCTCCGATATCAAAGAGAAAGAAGCTTTCTGAGAAACTCTTTGTGTTCTGTGAAATCATCTCACAGAGTTACAGCTTTCCCCTCAAGAAGCCTTTCGCTAAGACAGTTCTTGTGGAATTGGCAAAGTGATATTTGGAAGCACATAGAGGTCTACGGTGATAAAGGAAATATCCTCAGATGAAATCTGGAAAGAAGCTTTCAGAGAAACTGCTTAGTGTTCTGTTCCTTCATCTCAGTGGGTTACATCTGTATTTCGTGGATCTCTTTGCTAGCCTTATTTCTGTGGAATCTGAGAACAGATAATTCGGATCCCTTTGAAGACTATAGGGCCAAAGGAAATATCCTCCGATAACAAAGAGAAAGAAGCTTTCTGAGAAACTCCTATGTGTTCTGTGAAATCATCTCACAGAGTTACAGCTTTCTCCTCAAGAATCCTTTCGCTAAGACAGTTCTTGTGGAATTGGCAAAGTGATATTTGGAAGCCCATAGAGGGCTATGGTGAAAAAGGAAATATCCTCAGATGAAATCTGGAAGGAAGATTTCTGAGAAAGTGCTCTGTGATGTGTGACTTCCACTCACAGAGTTACATCTGTATTTCGTGGATCTCTTTGCTAGGCTTATTTCTGTGGAATCTGAGAACAGATATTTCGGATCCCTTTGAAGACTATAGGGCCTAAGGAAATATCCTCCGATAACAAAGAGAAAGAAGCTTTCTGAGAAACTTCTTTGTGTTCTGTGAAATCATCTCACAGAGTTACAGCTTTCCCCTCAAGAAGCCTTTCTCTAAGACAGTTCTTGTGGAATTGGCAAAGTGATATTTGGAAGCACATAGAGGTCTACGGTGATAAAGGAAATATCCTCAGATGAAATCTGGAAAGAAGCTTTCTGTGAAACTGCTTAGTGTTCTGTTCATTCACCTCACTGGGTTACATCTGTATTTCGTGGATCTCTTTGCTAGCCTTATTTCTGTGGAATCTGAGAACAGATATTTCGGATCCCTTTGAAGACTATAGGGCCAAAGGAAATATCCTCCGATAACAAAGAGAAAGAAGCTTTCTGAGAAACTTCTTTGTGTTCTGTGAAATCATCTCACAGAATTACAGCTTCCCCCTCCAGAAGCCTTTCGCTAAGATAGTTCTTGTGGAATTGGCAAAGCGATATTTGGAAGCCCATAGAGGAATTTGGTGAAAAAGGAAATATCCTCAGATTAAATCGGGAAAGAAGCTTTCTGAGAAACTGCTCTGTAATGTGTGACTTCCACTCACAGAGTTACATCTGTATTTCGTGGATCTCTTTGCTAGCCTTCTTTCTGTGGAATCTGAGAACAGATATTTCGGATCCCTTTGAAGACTATAGGGCCAAAGGAAATATCCTCCGATAACAAAGAGAAAGAAGTTTTCTGAAAAACTTCTTTGTGTTCTGTGAAATCATCGCACAGAGTTACAGCTTTCCCCTCAAGAAGCCTTTCGCTAAGACAGTTCTTGTGGAATTGGCAAAGTGATATTTGGAAGCCCATAGAGGGCTATGGTGAAAAAGGAAATATCCTCAGATGAAATCTGGAAAGAAGCTTTCTGAGAAACTGCTCTGTGATGTGTGACTTCCACTCACAGAGTTACATCTGTATTTCGTGGATCTCTTTGCTAGCCTTATTTCTGTGGAATCTGAGAACAGATATTTCGGATCCCTTTGAAGTCTATAGGGCCAAAGGAAATATCCTCCGATAACAAAGAGAAAGAAGCTTTCTGAGAAACTTCTTTGTGTTCTGCGAAATCATCTCACAGAGTTACAGCTTTCCCCTCCAGAAGCCTTTCGCTAAGACAGTTCTTGTGGAATTGGCAAAGTGATATTTGGAAGCCCATACAGGGCTAGGGTGAAAAAGGAAATATCCTCAGATGAAATCTGGAAAGAAGCTTTCTGAGAAACTGCTTAGTGTTCTGTTCATTCATCTCACAGAGTTACATCTGTATTTCGTGGATCTGTTTGCTAGCCTTATTTCTGTGGAATCTGGGAACAGATATTTCGGATCCCCTTGAAGACTATAGGGCCAAAGGAAATATCCTCCGATAACAAAGAGAAAGAAGCTTTCTGAGAAACTTCTTTGTGTTCTGTGAAATCATCTCACAGATTTACAGCTTTCCCCTCCAGAAGCCTTTAGCTAAGACAGTTCTTGTGGAATTGGCAAAGTGATATTTGGAAGCCCATAGAGGGCTATGGTGAAAAAGGAAATACCCTCAGATGAAATCTGGAAAGAAGCTTTCTGAGAAACTGCTCTGTGACGTGTCACTTCCACTCACAGAGTTACATCTGTATTTCGTGGATCTCTTTGCTAGCCTTATTTCTGTAGAATCTGAGAACAGATATTTCGGATCCCTTTGAAGACTATAGGGCCAAAGGAAATATCCTCCGATAACAAAGAGAAGGAAGCTTTCTGAGAAACTTCTTCGTGTTCTGTGAAATCATTTCATAGAGTTACAGCCTTCGCCTCCAGATGCCTTTCGCTAAGACAGTTCTTGTGCAATTGGCAAAGTGATATTTGGAAGCCCATAGTGGGCTATGGTAAAAACGGAAATATCCTCAGAAGAAATCTGGAAAGAAGCTTTCTGAGAAACTGCTTAGTGTTCTGTTCATTCATCTCACAGTGTTACATCTGTATTTCGTGGATCTCTTTGCTAGCCTTATTTCTGTGGAATCTGAGAACAGATATTTCGGATCCCTTTGAAGACTACAGGGCCAAAGGAAATATCCCCCGATAACAAAGAGAAAGAAGCTTTCTGAGAAACATCTCTGTGTTCTGTGAAATCATCTCACAGAGTTACAGCTTTCTCCTCAAGAAGCCTTTCGCTAAGACAGTTCTTGTGGAATTGGCAAAGTGATATTTCGAACCCCTAGAGGGCTATGGTGAAAAAGGAAATATCCTCAGATGAAATCTGGAAAGAAGCTTTCTGAGAAACTGCTCTGTGATGTGTGACTTCCACTCACAGAGTTACATCTGTATTTCGTGGATCTCTTTGCTAGCCTTATTTCTGTGGAATCTGAGAACAGATATTTCGGATCCCTTTGAAGACTATAGTGCCGAAGGAAATATCCTCCGATAACAAAGAGAAAGAAGCTTTCTGAGAAACTTCTTTGTGTTCTGTGAAATCATCTCACAGAGTTACAGCTTTCCCCTCAAGAAGCCTTTCGCTAAGACAGTTCTTCTGGAATTGGCAAAGTGATATTTGGAAGTCCTTAGAGGGGTATGGTGAAAAAGGAAATATCCTCAGATGAAATCTGGAAAGAAGCTTTCTGAGAAACTGCTCTGTGACGTGTGACTTCCACTCACAGAGTTACATCTGTATTTCGTGGATCTCTTTGCTAGCATTATTTCTGTGGAATCTGAGAACAGATATTTCGGATCCCTTTGAAGACTATAGGGCCAAAGGAAATATCTTCCGATAACAAAGAGAAAGAAGCTTTCTGAGAAACTCCTATGTGTTCTGTGAAATTATCTCACAGAGTTACAGCTTTCCCCTCAAGAAGCCTTTCGCTAAGACAGTTCTTGTGGAATTGGCAAAGTGATATTTGGAAGCCCATAGAGGGCTACGGTGAAAAAGGAAATATCCTCAGATGAAATCTGGAAAGAAGCTTTCTGAGAAACTGCTCTGTGATGTGTGACTTCCACTCACAGAGTTACATCTGTATTTCGTGGATCTCTTTGCTAGCCTTATTTCTGTGGAATCTGAGAACAGATATTTCGGATCCCTTTGAAGACTATAGGGCCAAAGGAAATATCCTCCGATAACAAAGAGAAAGAAGCTTTCTGAGAAACTTCTTTGTGTTCTGCGAAATCATCTCACAGAGTTACAGCTTTCCCCTCAAGAAGCCTTTCGCTAAGACAGTTCTTGTGGAATTGGCAAAGTGATATTTGGAAGCCCATAGAGGGCTATCGTGAAAAAGGAAATATCCTCAGATGAAATCTGGAAAGAAGCTTTCTGAGAAACTGCTCTGTGATGTGTGACTTCCACTCACAGAGTTACATCTGTATTTCGTGGATCTCTTTGCTAGCCTTATTTCTGTGGAATCTGAGAACAGATATTTCGGATCCCTTTGAAGACTATAGGGCCAAAGGAAATATCCTCCGATAACAAAGAGAAAGAAGCTTTCTGAGAAACTTCTTTGTGTTCTGTGAAATCATCTCACAGAGTTACAGCTTTCCCCTCAAGAAGCCTTTCGCTAAGACAGTTCTTGTGGAATTGGCAAAGTGATATTTGGAAGCCCATAGAGGGCTATGGTGAAAAAGGAAATATCCTCAGATGAAATCTGGAAAGAAGATTTCTGAGAAACTGCTTAGTGTTCTTTTCATTCATCTCACAGAGTTACATCTGTATTTCGTGGATCTCTTTGCTAGCCTTATTTCTGTGGCATCTGAGAACAGATATTTCGGATCCCTTTGAAGACTATAGGGCCAAAGGAAATATCCTCCGATAACAAAGAGAAGGAAGCTTTCTGAGAAACTTCTTCGTGTTCTGTGAAATCATCTCACAGAGTTACAGCCTTCCCCTCCAGAAGCCTTTCGCTAAGACAGTTCTTGTGCAATTGGCAAAGTGATATTTGGAAGCCCATATTGGGCTATGGTGAAAACGGAAACATCCTCAGAAGAAATCTGGAAAGAAGCTTTCTGAGAAACTGCTTAGTGTTCTGTTCATTCATCTCACAGAGTTACATCTGTATTTCGTGGATCTCTTTGCTAGCCTTATTTCTGTGGAATCTCAGAAGAGATATTTCGGATCCCTTTGAAGACTATAGGGCCAAAGGAAATATCCTCCGATAGCAAAGACAAAGAAGCTTTCTGAGAAACTTCTTTGTGTTCTGTGAAATCATCTCACAGAGCTTTCCCCTCAAGAAGCCTTTCGCTAAGACAGTTCTTGTGGAATTGGCTAAGTGATATTTGGAAGCCCATAGAGGGCTACGGTGAAAAAGGAAATATCCTCAGATGAAATCTGGAAAGAAGCTTTCGGAGAAACTGCTCTGTGATGTGTGACTTCCACTCACTGAGTTACATCTGTATTTCGTGGATCTCCTTGCTAGCCTTATTTCTGTGGAATCTGAGAACAGATATTTCGTATCCCTTTGAAGACTATAGGGCAAAAGGAAACATCCTCCGATAACAAAGAGAAAGAAGCTTTCTGAGAAACTTCTTTGTGTTCTGCGAAATCATCTCACAGAGTTACAGCTTTCCCCTCAAGAAGCCTTTCACTAAGACAGTTCTTGTGGAATTGCCAAAGGGATATTTGGAAGCCCATAGAGGGCTATGGTGAAAATGAAATATCCTCAGATGAAATCTGGAAAGAAGCTTTCTGAGAAACTGCTTAGTGTTCTGTTCATTCACCAACAGGGTTACATCTGTGTTTCGTGGATCTCTTTGCTAGCCTTATTTCTGTGGAATCTGAGAACAGATATTTCGGATCCCTTTGAAGACTATAGGGCCAAAGGAAATATCCTCGGATAACAAAGAGAAAGAAGCTTTCTGAGAAACTTCTCTGTGTTCTGTGAAATCATCTCACAGAGTTACAGCTTTCTCCTCAAGAAGCCTTTCGCTAAGACAGTTCTTGTGGAATTGCAAAGTCATATTTGGAAGCCCTTAGAGGGCTAGGGTGAAAAAGGAAATATCCTCAGATGAAATCTGGAAAGAAGCTTTCTGAGAAACTGCTCTGTGATGTGTGACTTCCACTCGCAGAGTTACATCTGTATTTCGTAGATCTCTTTGCTACCTTATTTCTGTGGAATCTGAGAACAGATATTTCGGATCCCTTTGAAGACTATAGGGCCAAAGGAAATATCCTCCGATAACAAAGAGAAAGAAGCTTTCTGAGAAACTTCTTTGTGTTCTGTGAAATCATCTCACAGAGTTACAGCTTTCCCCTCAAGAAGGCTTTCGCTAAGACAGTTCTTGTGGAATTGGCAAAGTGATATTTGGAAGCCCAAAGAGGACTAAGGTGAAAAAGGAAATATCCTCAGATGAAATCTGGAAAGAAGCTTTCTGAGAAACTGCTCTGTGATGTGTGACGTCCACTCACAGAGTTACATCTGTATTTCGTGGATCTCTTTGCTAGCCTTCTTTCTGTGGAATCTGAGAACAGATATTTCGGATCCCTTTGAAGACTATAGGGCCAAAGGAAATATCCTCCGATAACAAAGACAAAGAAGCTTTCTGAGAAACTTCTTTGTGTTCTGTGAAATCATCTCACAGAGTTACAGCTTTCCCCTCAAGAAGCCTTTCGCTAAGACAGTTCTTGTGGAATTGGCAAAGTGATATTTGGAAGCCCATAGAGGGCTTTGGTGAAAAAGGAAATATCCTCAGATGAAATCTGGAAAGAAGCTTTCTGAGAAACTGCTCTGTGATGTGTGACTTCCACTCACATAGCTACATCTGTATTTCGTGGATCTCTTTGCTAGCCTTATTTCTGTGGAATCTGAGAAGAGATATTTCGGATCCCTTTGAAGTCTATAGAGCCAAAGGAAATATCCTCCGATAACAAAGAGAAAGAAGCTTTCTGAGAAAATTCTTTGTGTTCTGCGAAATCATCTCACAGAGTTACAGCTTTCCCTCAAGAAGCCTTTCGCTAAGACAGTTCTTGTGGAATTGGCAAAGTGATATTTGGAAGCCCATAGAGGGCTACGGTGAAAAAGGAAATATCCTCAGATGAAATCTGGAAAGTAGCTTTCTGAGAAACTGCTTAGTGTTCTGTTCATTCATCTCACAGAGTTACATAATTGTATTTCGTAGATCTCTTTGCTAGCCTTATTTCTGTGGAATCTGAGAACAGATATTTCGGATCCCTTTGAAGACTATAGGGCCAAAGGAAATATCCTCCGATAAAAAAGAGAAGGAAGCTTTCTGAGAACCTTCTTCGTGTTCTGTGAAATCATCTCACAGAGTTACACCCTTCCCCTCCAGATGCCTTTCGCTAAGACAGTTCTTGTGCAGTTGGAAAAGTGATATTTGGAAGCCCATAGTGGGCTATGGTCAAAACGGAAATATCCTCAGAAGAAATCTGGAAAGAAGCTTTCTGAGAAACTGCTTAGTGTTCTGTTCATTCATCTCACAGAGTTACACCTGTATTTCGTGGATCTCTTTGCTAGCCTTATTTCTGTGGAATCTGAGAAGAGATATTTCGGATCCCTTTGAAGACTATAGGGCCAAAGGAAATATCCTCCGATAGCAAAGAGAAAGAAGCTTTCTGAGAAACTTCTTTGTGTTCTGCGAAATCATATCACAGAGTTACAGTTTTCCCCTCAAGAAGCCTTTCGCTAAGACAGTTCTTGTGGAATTGGCAAAGTGATATTTGGATGCCCATATTGGGCTATGGTGAAAACGGAAATATCCTCAGAAGAAATCTGGAAAGAAGCTTTCTGAGAAACTGCTTAGTGTTCTGTTCATTCATCTCACAGAGTTACATCTGTATTTCGTGGATCTCTTTGCTAGCCTTATTTCTGTGGAATCTGTGAGCAGATATTTCGGATCCCTTTGAAGACTATAGGGCCAAAGGAAATATCCTCCGATAGCAAAGACAAAGAAGCTTTCTGAGAAACTTCTTTGTGTTCTGTGAAATCATCTCACAGAGTTACAGCTTTCCCTCAAGAAGCCTTTCGCTAAGACAGTTCTTGTGGAATTGGCAAAGTGATATTTGGAAGCCCATAGAGGGCTATTGTGAAAAAGGAAATATCCTCAGATGAAATCTGGAAAGAGTCTTTCTGAGAAACTGCTCTGTGACATGTGACTTCCACTCACAGAGTTACATCTGTATTTCGTGGATCTCTTTGCTAGCCTTATTTCTGTGGAATCTGAGAACAGATATTTCGGATCCCTTTGAAGACTATAGGGCCAAAGGAAATATCCTCCGATAACAAAGAGAGAGAAGCTTTCTGTGAAATTTCTTTGTGTTCTGTGAAATCATCTCACAGAGTTACAGCTTTCCCCTCAAGAAGCCTTTCGCTAAGACAGTTCTTGTGGAATTGGCAAAGTGATATTTGGAAGCCCATTGAGGGCTATGGTTAAAAAGGAAATATCCTCAGATGAAATCTGGAAAGAAGCTTTCTGAGAAACAGCTCTGTGATGTGTGACTTCCACTCAGAGAGTTACATCTGTATTTCGTGGATCTCTTTGCTAGCCTTATTTCTGTGGAATCTGAGAGCAGATATTTCGGATCCCTTTGAAGACTATAGGGCCAAAGGAA
This sequence comes from Macaca mulatta, assembly GCF_049350105.2. NCBI lineage: Eukaryota > Metazoa > Chordata > Mammalia > Primates > Cercopithecidae > Macaca > Macaca mulatta. Next base: position 48,824,789 of record NC_133413.1, read on the forward strand.
ATATCCTCCGATAGCAAAGACAAAGAAGCTTTCTGAGAAACTTCTTTGTGTTCTGTGAAATCATCTCACAGAGTTACAGCTTTCCCCTCAAGAAGCCTTTCGCTAAGACAGTTCTTGTGGAATTGGCAAAGTGATATTTGGAAGCCCATAGAGGGCTATGGTGAAAAAGGAAATATCCTCAGATGAAGTCTGGAAAGAAGCTTTCGGAGAAACTGCTCTGTGATGTGTGACTTCCACTCACAGAGTTACATCTGTATTTCGTGGATCTCTTTGCTAGCCTTATTTCTGTGGAATCTGAGAACAGATATTTCGGATCCCTTTGAAGACTATAGGGCCAAAGGAAATATCCTCCGATAACAAAGAGAAAGAAGCTTTCCGAGAAACTTCTTTGTGTTCTGTGAAATTATCTCACAAAGTAACAGCTTTCCCTCAAGAAGTCTTTCGCTAAGACAGTTCTTGTTGAATTGGCAAAGTGATATTTGGAAGCCCATTGAGGGCTATGGTGAAAAAGGAAATATCCTCAGATGAAATCTGGAAAGAAGCTTTCTGAGAAACTGCTCTGTGATGTGTGACTTCCACTCACAGAGTTACATCTGTATTTCGTGGATCTCTTTGCTAGCCTTATTTCTGTGGAATCTGAGAACAGATATTTCGGATCCCTTTGAAGACTATAGGGCCAAAGGAAATATCCTCCGATAACAAAGAGAAAGAAGCTTTCTGAGAAACTTCTTTGTGTTCTGTGAAATCATCTCACAGAGTTACAGCTTTCCCCTCAAGAAGCCTTTCGCTAAGACAGTTCTTGTGGAATTGGCAAAGTGATATTTGGAAGCCCATAGAGGGCTATGGTGTAAAAGGAAATATCCTCAGATGAAATCTGGAAAGAAGTTTTCTGAGAAACTGCTTAGTGTTCTGTTCATTCATCTCACAGAGTTACATCTGTATTTCGTGGATCTCTTTGCTAGCCTTATTTCTGTGGAATCTGAGAACAGATATTTCGGATCCCTTTGAAGACTATAGGGCCAAAGGAAATATCCTCCGATAACAAAGAGAAGGAAGCTTTCTGAGAAACTTCTTCGTGTTCTGTGAAATCATCTCACAGAGTTACAGCCTTCCCCTCCAGAAGCCTTTCGCTAAGACAGTTCTTGTGCAATTGGCAAAGTGATATTTGGAAGCCCATATTGGGCTATGGTGAAAACGGAAATATCCTCAGAAGAAATCTGGAAAGAAGCTTTCTGAGAAACTGCTTAGTGTTCTGTTCATTCATCTCACAGAGTTACATCTGTATTTCGTGGATCTCTTTGCTAGCCTTATTTCTGTGGAATCTGAGAGCAGATAATTCGGATCCCTTTGAAGACTATAGGGCCAAAGGAAATATCCTCCGATAGCAAAGACAAAGAAGCTTTCTGAGAAACTTCTTTGTGTTCTGTGAAATCATCTCACAGAGCTTTCCCCTCAAGAAGCCTTTCGCTAAGACAGTTCTTCTGGAATTGGCTAAGTGATATTTGGAAGCCCATAGAGGGCTATGGTGAAAAAGGAAATATCCTCAGATGAAGTCTGGAAAGAAGCTTTCGGAGAAACTGCTCTGTGATGTGTGACTTCCACTCACTGAGTTACATCTATATTTAGTGGATCTCCTTGCTAGCCTTATTTCTGTGGAATCTGAGAACAGATATTTCGGATCCCTTTGAAGACTATAGGGCCAAAGGAAATATCTTCCGATAACAAAGAGAAAGAAGCTTTCTGAGAAACTTCTGTGTGTTCTGCGAAATCATCTCACAGAGTTACAGCTTTCCCCTCAAGAAGCCTTTCGCTAAGACAGTTCTTGTGGAATTGGCAAAGTGATATTTGGAAGCCCTTCGAGGGCTACGGTGAAAAAGGAAATATCCTCAGATGAAATCTGGAAAGAAGCTTTCTGAGAAACTGCTCTGTGATGTGTGACTTTCACTAACAGAGTTACATCTGTATTTCGTGGATCTCTTTGCTAGCCTTATTTCTATGAATCTGAGAACAGATATTTCGGATCCCTTTGAAGACTATAGGGCCAAAGGAAATATCCTCCGATAACAAAGAGAAAGAAGCTTTCTGAGAAACTTCTCTGTGTTCTGTGAAATCATCTCACAGAGTTACAGCTTTCCCCTCAAGAAGCCTTTCGCTATGACAGTTCTTGTGGAATTGGCAAAGTGATATTTGGAAGCCCACAGAGGGCTATGGTGAAAAAGGACATATCCTCAGATGAAATCTGGAAAGAAGCTTTCTGAGAAACTGCTCTGTAATGTGTCACTTCCACTCACAGAGTTACATCTGTATTTCGTGGATCTCTTTGCTAGTCTTATTTCTGTGGAATCTGAGAACAGATATTTCGGATCCCTTTGAAGACTATAGGGCCAAAGGAAATATCCTCCGATAACAAAGAGAAAGAAGTTCTCTGAAAAACTTCTTTGTGTTCTGTGAAATCATCTCACAGAGTTACAGCTTTCCCCTCAAGATGCCTTTCGCTAAGACAGTTCTTGTGGAATTGGCAAAGTGATATTTGGAAGCCCATAGAGGGCTTTGGTGAAAAAGGAAATATCCTCAGATGAAAGCTGGAAAGAAGCTTTCTGAGAAACTGCTCTGTGATGTGTGACTTCCACTCACAGAGCTACATCTGTATTTCGTGGATCTCTTTGCTAGCTTTATTTCTGTGGAATCTGAGAACAGATATTTCGGATCCCTTTGAAGTCTATAGAGCCAAAGGAAATATCCTCCGATAACAAAGAGAAAGAAGCTTTCTGAGAAACTTCTTTGTGTTCTGCGAAATCATCTCACAGAGGTACAGCTTTCCCTCAAGAAGCCTTTCGCTAAGACAGTTCTTGTGGAATTGGCAAAGTGATATTTGGAAGCCCATAGAGGGCTACGGTGAAAAAGGAAATATCCTCAGATGAAATCTGGAAAGTAGCTTTCTGAGAAACTGCTTAGTGTTCTGTTCATTCATCTCACAGAGTTACATCTGTATTTCGTAGATCTCCTTGCTAGCCTTATTTCTGTGGAATCTGAGAACAGATATTTTGGATCCCTTTGAATACTATAGGGCCAAAGGAAATATCCTCCGATAAAAAAGAGAAGGAAGCTTTCTGAGAAACTTCTTTGTGTTCTGCGAAATCATATCACAGAGTTACAGCTTTCCCCTCAAGAAGCCTTTCGCTAAGACAGTTCTTGTGGAATTGGCAAAGTGATATTTGGAAGCCCATATTGGGCTATGGTGAAAACGGAAATATCCTCAGAAGAAATCTGGAAAGAAGCTTTCTGAGAAACTGCTTAGTGTTCTGTTCATTCATCTCACAGAGTTACATCTGTATTTCGTGGATCTCTTTGCTAGCCTTATTTCTGTGGAATCTGTGAGCAGATATTTCGGATCCCTTTGAAGACTATAGGGCCAAAGGAAATATCCTCCGATAGCAAAGACAAAGAAGCTTTCTGAGAAACTTCTTTGTGTTCTGTGAAATCATCTCACAGAGTTACAGCTTTCCCCTCAAGAAGCCTTTCGCTAAGACAGTTCTTGTGGAATTGGCAAAGTGATATTTGGAAGCCCATAGAGGGCTATGGTGAAAAAGGAAATATCCTCAGATGAAATCTGGAAAGAAGCTTTCTGAGAAACAGCTCTGTGATGTGTGACTTCCACTCACAGAGTTACATCTGTATTTCGTGGATCTCTTTGCTAGCCTTATTTCTGTGGAATCTGAGAACAGATATTTCGGATCCGTTTGAGGACTATAGGGCCAAAGGAAATATCCTCCGATAACAAAGAGAAGGAAGCTTTCTGAGAAACTTCTTCGTGTTCTGTGAAATCATCTCACAGAGTTACAGCCTTCCCCTCCAGAAACCTTTCGCTAAGACAGTTCTTGTGCAATTGGCAAAGTGATATTTGGAAGCCCATATTGGGCTATGGTGAAAACGGAAATATCCTCAGTAGAAATCTGGAAAGAATCTTTCTGAGAAACTGCTTAGTGTTCTGTTCATTCATCTCACAGAGTTACATCTGTATTTCGTGGATCTCTTTGCTAGCCTTATTTCTGTGGAATCTGGGAACAGATATTTCGGATCCCTTTGAAGACTATAGGGCCAAAGGAAATACCCTCCGATAACAAAGAGAAAGAAGCTTTCTGAGAAACTTCTTTGTGTTCTGCGAAATCATCTCACAGAGTTACAGCTTTCCCCTCAAGAAGCCTTTCGCTAAGACAGTTCTTGTGGAATTGGCAAAGTGATATTTGGAAGTCCTTAGAGGGGTATGGTGAAAAAGGAAATATCCTCAGATGAAATCTGGAAAGAAGCTTTCTGAGAAACTGCTCTGTGACGTGTGACTTCCACTCACAGAGTTACATCTGTATTTCGTGGATCTCTTTGCTAGCCTTATTTCTGTGGAATCTGAGAACAGATATTTCGGATCCCTTTGAAGACTATAGGGCCAAAGGAAATATCTTCCGATAACAAAGAGAAAGAAGCTTTCTGAGAAACTCCTATGTGTTCTGTGAAATTATCTCACAGAGTTACAGCTTTCCCCTCAAGAAGCCTTTCGCTAAGACAGTTCTTGTGGAATTGGCAAAGTGATATTTGGAAGCCCATAGAGGGCTACTTTGAAAAAGGAAATATCCTCAGATGAAATCTGAAAAGAAGCTTTCTGAGAAACTGCTCTGTGATGTGTGACTTCCACTCACAGAGTTACATCTGTATTTCGTGGATCTCTTTGCTAGCCTTATTTCTGTGGAATCTGAGAACAGATATTTCGGATCCCTTTGAAGACGCTAGGGCCAAAGGAAATATCCTCCTATAACAAAGACAAAGAAGCTTTCTGAGAAACTTCTTTGTGTTCCGTGAAATCATCTCACACAGTTAGAGCTTTCCCCTAAAGAAGCCTTTCGCTAAGACAGTTCTTGTGGAATTGGCAAAGTGATATTTGGAAGCCCATAGAGGTCTATGGTGAAAAAGGAAATATCCTCAGATGAAATCTGGAAAGAAGCTTTCTGAGAAACTGCTCAGTGTTCTGTTCCTTCATCTCACAGAGTTACATCTGTATTTCGTGGATCTCTTTGCTAGCCTTATTTCTGTGGAATCTGAGAACACATAATTCGGATCCCTTTGAAGACTATAGGGCCAAAGGAAATATCCTCCGATAACAAAGAGAAAGAAGCTTTCTGAGAAACTTCTTTGTGTTCTGTGAAATCATCTCACAGAGTTACAGCTTTCCCCTCAAGAAGCCTTTTGCTTAGACAGTTCTTGTGTAATTGGCAAAGTGATATTTGGAAGTCCATAGAGGGCTATGGTGAAAAAGGAAATATCCTCAGATGATATCTGGAAAGAGGCTTTCTGAGAAACTGCTCTGTGATGTGTGACTTCCACTCACAGAGTTACATCTGTATTTCGTGGATCTCTTTGCTAGCCTTATTTCTGTGGAATCTGAGAACAGATATTTCGGATCCCTTTGAAGACTATAGGGCCAAGGGAAATATCCTCCGATAACAAAGAGAAAGAAGCTGTCTGAGAAACTTCTTTGTGTTCTGTGAAATCATCTCACAGAGTTACAGCTTTCCCCTCAAGAAGCCTTTCGCTAAGACAGTTCTTGTGGATTGCCAAAGTGATATTTGGGAGCCCATAGAGGGTTATGGTGAAAAAGGAAATATCCTCAGATGAAATCTGGAAAGAAGGTTTCTGAGAAACTGCTTAGAGTTCTGTTCATTCATCTCACAGAGTTACATCTGTATTTCGTGGATCTCCTTGCTAGCCTGATTTCTGTGGAATCTGAGAACAGATATTTCGGATCCCTTTGAAGACTATAGGGCCAAAGGAAATACCCTCCGATAACAAAGAGAAAGAAGCTTTCTGAGAAACTTCTTTGTGTTCTGTGAAATCATCTCACAGAGTTACAGCTTTCCCCTCAAGAACCCTTTCGCTATGACAGTTCTTGTGGAATTGGCAAAGTGATATTTGGAAGCCCTTAGAGGGCTATGGTGAAAAAGGAAATATCCTCAGATGAAATCTGGAAAGAAGCTTTCTGAGAAACTGCTCTGTGACGTGTGACTTCCACTCACAGAGTTACATCTGTTTTTCGTGGATCTCTTTGCTAGCGTTATTTCTGTGGAATCTGAGAACAGATATTTCGGATCCCTTTGAAGACTATAGGGCAAAAGGAAATATCCTCCGATAATAAAGAGAAAGAAGCTTTCTGAGAAACTTCTTTGTGTTCTGCGAAATCATCTCACAGAGTTACAGCTTTCCCCTCAAGAAGCCTTTCGCTAAGACAGTTCTTGTGGAATTGGCAAAGTGATATTTGGAAGTCCATAGAGCGCTATGGTGAAAAAGGAAATATCCTCAGATGAAATCTGGAAAGAAGCTTTCTGAGAAACTGTTCTGTGATGTGTGACTTCCACTCACAGAGTTACATCTGTATTTCGTGGATGTCTTTGCTAGCCTTATTTCTGTGGAATCTGAGAACAGATATTTCGGATCCCTTTGAAGACTATAGGGCCAAAGGAAATATCCTCCGATAACAAAGAGAAAGAAGCTTTCTGAGAAACTTCTTTGTGTTCTGTGAAATCATCTCACAGAGTTACAGCTTTCCCCTCAAGAAGCCTTTCGCTAAGACAGTTCTTATGGATTGCCAAAGTGATATTTGGAATCCCATAGAGGGTTATGGTGAAAAATGAAATATCCTCAGATGAAATCTGGAAAGAAGCTTTCTGAGAAACTGCTTAGTGTTCTGTTCATTCATCTCAGTGGGTTACATCTGTATTTCGTGGATCTCTTTGCTAGCCTTATTTCTGTGGAATCTGAGAACAGATATTTCGGATCCCTTTGAAGACTATAAGGCCAAAGGAAATATCCTCCGATAACAAAGAGAAAGAAGCTTTCTGAGAAACTCCTATGTGTTCTGTGAAATCATCGCACAGAGTTACAGCTTTCTCCTCAAGAAGCCTTTCGCTAAGACAGTTCTTGTGGAATTGGCAAAGTGATATTTGGAAGCCCATAGAGGGCTGCGGTGAAAAAGGAAATATCCTCAGATGAAATCTGGAAAGAAGATTTCTGAGAAACTGCTCTGTGATGTGTGACTTCCACTCACAGAGTTACATCTGTATTTCGTGGATCTCTTTGCTTGGCTTATTTCTGTGGAATCTGAGAACAGATATTTCGGATCCCTTTGAAGAGTATAGGGCCAAAGGAAATATCCTCCGATAACAAAGAGAAAGAAGCTTTCTGAGAAACTTCTTTGTGTTCTGTGAAATCATCTCACAGAGTTACAGCTTTCCCCTCAAGAAGCCTTTCGCTAAGACAGTTCTTGTGGAATTGGCAAAGTGATATTTGGAAGCACATAGAGGTCTATGGTGATAAAGGAAATATCCTCAGATGAAATCTGGAAAGAAGCTTTCTGAGAAACTGCTTAGTGTTCTGTTCATTCATCTCACTGGGTTACATCTGTATTTCGTGGATCTCTTTGCTAGCCTGATTTCTGTGGAATCTGAGAACAGATATTTCGGATCTCTTTGAAGATTATAGGGCCAAAGGAAATATAATCCGATAACAAAGAGAAAGAAGCTTTCTGAGAAACTCCTATGTGTTCCGTGAAATCATCTCACAGAGTTACAGCTTTCTCCTCAAGAAGCCTTTCGCTAAGACAGTTCTTGTGGAATTGGCAAAGTGATATTTGGAAGCCCATAGAGGGCTATGGTGAAAAAGGAAATATCCTCAGATGAAATCTGGAAAGAAGATTTCTGAGAAACTGCTCTGTGATGTGAGACTTCCACTCACAGAGTTACATCTGTATTTCGTGGATCTCTTTGCTAGCCTTATTTCTGTGGAATCTGAGAACAGATATTTCGGATCCCTTTGAAGATTATAGGGCCAAAGGAAATATCCTCCGATAACAAAGACAAAGAAGCTTTCTGAGAAACTTCTTTGTGTTCTGTGAAATCATCTCAAAGAGTTACAGCTTTCCCCTCAAGAAGCCTTTTGCTTAGACAGTTCTTGTGTAATTGGCAAAGTGATATTTGGAAGACCATAGGGGGCTATGGTGAAAAAGGAAATATCCTCAGATGAAATCTGGAAAGAGGCTTTCTGAGAAACTGCTCTGTGATGTGTGACTTCCACTCACAGAGTTACATCTGTATTTCGTGGATCTCTTTGCTAGCCTTATTTATGTGGAATCTGAGAACAGATTTTTCGGATCCCTTTGAAGACTCTAGGGACAAAGGAAATATCCTCCGATAACAAAGAGAAAGAAGCTTTCTGAGAAACTTCTTTGTGTTCTGTGAAATCATCTCACAGAGTTACAACTTTCCCCTCAAGAAGCCTTTCGCGAAGACAGTTCTTGTGGAATTGGCAAAGTGATATTTGGAAGCCCATAAAGGGCTATGGTGAAAAAGGAAATATCCTCAGATGAAATCTGGAAAGAAGCTTTCTTAGAAACTGCTTAGTGTTCTGTTCATTTATCTCACAGAGTTACATCTGTGTTTCGTGGATCTCTTTGCTAACCTTATTTCTGTGGAATCTGAGAACAGATATTTCGGATCCCTTTGAAGACTATAGGGCCAAAGGAAATGTCCTCCGATAACAAAGAGAAAGAAGGTTTCTGAGACACTTCTTTGTGTTTTGTGATATCATCTCACAGAATTACAGCTTTCCCCTCAAGAAGCCTTTCGTCAAGACAGTTCTTGTGGAATTGGCAAAGTGATATTTGGAAGCCCTTAGAGGGCTATGGTGAAAAAGGAAATATCCTCAGATGAAATCTGGAAAGCATCTTTCTGAGAAACTGCTCTGTGATGTGTGACTTCCACTCGCAGAGTTACATCTGTACTTCGTGGATCTCTTTGCTAGCCTTATTTCTGAGGAAAATGAGAACAAATATTTCAGATCCCTTTGAAGACTATAGGGACAAAGGATATATCCTCCGATAACAAAGAGAAAGAAGCTTTCTGAGAAACTTCTTTGTGTTCTGTGAAATCATCTCACAGAGTTACAGCATTCTCCTCAAGAAGCCTTTCGCTAAGACAGTTCTTGTGGAATTGGCAAAGTGATATTTGGAAGCCCTTAGAGGGCTATGGTGAAAAAGGAAATATCCTCAGATGAAATCTGGAAAGAAGCTTTCTGAGAAACTGCTCTGTGATGTGTGACTTCCACTCACAGAGTTACATCTGTATTTCGTGGATCTCTTTGCTAGCCTTATTTCTGTGGAATCTGAGAACAGATATTTCGGATCCCTTTGAAGACTATAGTGCCAAAGGAAATATCCTCCGATAACAAAGAGAAAGAAGCTTTCTGAGAAACTTCTTTGTGTTCTGCGAAATCATCTCACAGAGTTACAGCTTTCCCCTCAAGAAGCCTTTCGCTAAGACAGTTCTTGTGGAATTGGTAAAGTGATATTTGGAAGCCCGTAGAGGGCTATGGTGAAAAAGGAAATATCCTCAGATGACATCTGGAAAGAAGCTTTCTGAGAAACTGCTCTGTGATGTGTGACTTCCACTCACAGAGTTACATCTGTATTTCGTGGATCTCTTTGCTAGCCTTATTTCTGTGGAATATGAGAACAGATATTTCGGATCCCTTTGAAGACTATAGGGCCAGGGGAAATATCCTCCGATAACAAAGAGAAAGAAGCTGTCTGAGAAACTTCTTTGTGTTCTGTGAAATCATCTCACAGAGTTACAGCTTTCCCCTCAAGAAGCCTTTCGCTAAGACAGTTCTTGTGGATTGCCAAAGTGATATTTGGGAGCCCATAGAGGGTTATGGTGAAAAAGGAAATATCCTCAGATGAAATCTGGAAAGAATGTTTCTGAGAAACTGCTTAGTGTTCTGTTCATTCATCTCACAGAGTTACATCTGTATTTCGTGGATCTCCTTGCTAGCCTGACTTCTGTGGAATCTGACAACAGATATTTCGGATCCCTTTGAAGACTATAGGGCCAAAGGAAATACCCTCCGATAACAAAGAGAAAGAAGCTTTCTGAGAAACTTCTTTGTGTTCTGTGAAATCATCTCACAGAGTTACAGCTTTCCCCTCAAGAACCCTTTCGCTAAGACAGTTCTTGTGGAATTGGCAAAGTGATATTTGGAAGCCCTTAGAGGGCTATGGTGAAAAAGGAAATATCCTCAGATGAAATCTGAAAGAAGCTTTCTGAGAAACTGCTCTGTGACGTGTGACTTCCACTCACAGTGTTACATCTGTATTTCGTGGATCTCTTTGCTAGCCTTATTTCTGTGGAATCTGAGAACAGATATTTCGGATCCCTTTGAAGACTATAGGGCCAAAGGAAATATCCTCCTATAACAAAGACAAAGAAGCTTTCTGAGAAACTTCTTTGTGTTCTGTGAAATCATCTCACAGAGTTAGAGCTTTCCCCTAAAGAAGCCTTTCGCTAAGACAGTTCTTGTGGAATTGGCAAAGTGATATTTGGAAGCCCATAGAGGTCTATGGTGAAAAAGGAAATATCCTCAGATGAAATCTGGAAAGAAGCTTTCTGAGAAACTGCTCAGTGTTCTGTTCCTTCATCTCACAGAGTTACATCTGTATTTCGTGGATCTGTTTGCTAGCCTTATTTCTGCTGAATCTGAGAACAGATATTTCGGATCCCTTTGAAGACTATAGGGCCAAAGGAAATATCCTCCGATAACAAAGAGAAAGAAGCTTTCTGAGAAACTTCTTTGTGTTCTGTGAAATCATCTCACAGAGTTACAGCTTTCCCCTCAAGAATCCTTTCGCTAAGACAGTTCTTGTGGAATTGCCAAAGTGATATTTGGAAGCCCATAGAGGGCTATGGTGAAAAAGGATATATCCTCAGATGAAATCTGGAAAGAGGCTTTCTGAGAAACTGCTCTGTGATGTGTGACTTCCACTCACAGGGTTACATCTGTATTTCGTGGATCTCTTTGCTAGCCTTATTTCTGTGGAATCTGAGAACAGATTTATCGGATCCCTTTGAAGAATATAGGGCCAAAGGAAATATACTCCGACAACAAAGAGAAAGAAGCTGTCTGAGAAACTTCTTTGTGTTCTGTGAAATCATCTCACAGAGTTACAGCTTTCCCCTCAAGAAGCCTTTCGCTAAGACAGTTCTTGTGGAATTGGCAAAGTGATATTTGGAAGCACATAGAGGTCTATGGTGATAAAGGAAATATCCTCAGATGAAATCTGGAAAGAAGCTTTCTGAGAAACTGCTTAGTGTTCTGTTCATTCATCTCACTGGGTTACATCTGTATTTCGTGGATCTCTTTGCTAGCCTGATTTCTGTGGAATCTGAGAACAGATATTTCGGATCCCTTTGAAGATTATAGGGCCAAAGGAAATATAATCCGATAACAAAGAGAAAGAAGCTTTCTGAGAAACTCCTATGTGTTCCTTGAAATCATCTCACAGAGTTACAGCTTTCTCCTCAAGAAGCCTTTCGCTAAGACAGTTCTTGTGGAATTGGCAAAGTGATATTTGGAAGCCCATAGAGGTCTATGGTGAAAAAGGAAATATCCTCAGATGAAATCTGGAAAGAAGATTTCTGAGAAACTGCTCTGTGATGTGAGACTTCCACTCACAGAGTTACATCTGTATTTCGTGGATCTCTTTGCTAGCCTTATTTCTGTGGAATCTGAGAACACATAATTCGGATCCCTTTGAAGACTATAGGGCCAAAGGAAATATCCTCCGATAACAAAGAGAAAGAAGCTTTCTGAGAAACTTCTTTGTGTTCTGTGAAATCATCTCACAGAGTTACAGCTTTCCCCTCAAGAAGCCTTTTGCTTTGACAGTTCTTGTGTAATTGGCAAAGTGATATTTGGAAGACCTTAGAGGGCTATGGTGAAAAAGGAAATATCCTCAGATGATATCTGGAAAGAGGCTTTCTGAGAAACTGCTCTGTGATGTGTGACTTCCACTCACAGAGTTACATCTGTATTTCGTGGATCTCTTTCCTAGCCTTATTTCTGTGGAATCTGAGAACAGATATTTCGGATCCCTTTGAAGACTATAGGGCCAAGGGAAATATCCTCCGATAACAAAGAGAAAGAAGCTGTCTGAGAAACTTCTTTGTGTTCTGTGAAATCATCTCACAGAGTTACAGCTTTCCCCTCAAGAAGCCTTTCGCTAAGACAGTTCTTGTGGATTGCCAAAGTGATATTTGGGAGCCCATAGAGGGTTATGGTGAAAAAGGAAATATCCTCAGATGAAATCTGGAAAGAAGGTTTCTGAGAAACTGCTTAGAGTTCTGTTCATTCATCTCACAGAGTTACATCTGTATTTCGTGGATCTCCTTGCTAGCCTGATTTCTGTGGAATCTGAGAACAGATATTTCGGATCCCTTTGAAGACTATAGGGCCAAAGGAAATACCCTCCGATAACAAAGAGTAAGAAGCTTTCTGAGAAACTTCTTTGTGTTCTGTGAAATCATCTCACAGAGTTACAGCTTTCCCCTCAATAACCCTTTCGCTATGACAGTTCTTGTGGAATTGGCAAAGTGATATTTGGAAGCCCTTAGAGGGCTATGGTGAAAAAGGAAATATCCTCAGATGAAATCTGGAAAGAAGTTTTCTGAGAAACTGCTCTGTGACGTGTGACTTCCACTCACAGAGTTACATCTGTATTTCGTGGATCTCTTTGCTAGCCTTATTTCTGTGGAATCTGAGAACAGATATTTCGGATCCCTTTGAAGACTATAGGGCAAAAGGAAATATCCTGCGATAATAAAGAGAAAGAAGCTTTCTGAGAAACTTCTTTGTGTTCTGCGAAATCATCTCACAGAGTTACAGCTTTCCCCTCAAGAAGCCTTTCGCTAAGACAGTTCTTGTGGAATTGGCAAAGTGATATTTGGAAGCCCATAGAGCGCTATGGTGAAAAAGGAAATATCCTCAGATGAAATCTGGAAAGAAGCTTTCTGAGAAACTGTTCTGTGATGTGTGACTTCCACTCACAGAGTTACATCTGTATTTCGTGGATGTCTTTGCTAGCCTTATTTCTGTGGAATCTGAGAACAGATATTTCGGATCCCTTTGAAGACTATAAGGCCAAAGGAAATATCCTCCGATAACAAAGAGAAAGAAGCTTTCTGAGAAACTCCTATGTGTTCTGTGAAATCATCGCACAGAGTTACAGCTTTCTCCTCAAGAAGCCTTTCGCTAAGACAGTTCTTGTGGAATTGGCAAAGTGATATTTGGAAGCCCATAGAGGGCTGCGGTGAAAAAGGAAATATCCTCAGATGAAATCTGGAAAGAAGATTTCTGAGAAACTGCTCTGTGATGTGTGACTTCCACTCACAGAGTTACATCTGTATTTCGTGGATCTCTTTGCTTGGCTTATTTCTGTGGAATCTGAGAACAGATATTTCGGATCCCTTTGAAGAGTATAGGGCCAGAGGAAATATCCTCCGATAACAAAGAGAAAGAAGCTTTCTGAGAAACTTCTTTGTGTTCTGTGAAATCATCTCACAGAGTTACAGCTTTCCCCTCAAGAAGCCTTTCGCTAAGACAGTTCTTGTGGAATTGGCAAAGTGATATTTGGAAGCACATAGAGGTCTATGGTGATAAAGGAAATATCCTCAGATGAAATCTGGAAAGAAGCTTTCTGAGAAACTGCTTAGTGTTCTGTTCATTCATCTCACTGGGTTACATCTGTATTTCGTGGATCTCTTTGCTAGCCTGATTTCTGTGGAATCTGAGAACAGATATTTCGGATCTCTTTGAAGATTATAGGGCCAAAGGAAATATAATCCGATAACAAAGAGAAAGAAGCTTTCTGAGAAACTCCTATGTGTTCCGTGAAATCATCTCACAGAGTTACAGCTTTCTCCTCAAGAAGCCTTTCGCTAAGACAGTTCTTGTGGAATTGGCAAAGTGATATTTGGAAGCCCATAGAGGGCTATGGTGAAAAAGGAAATATCCTGAGATGAAATCTGGAAAGAAGATTTCTGAGAAACTGCTCTGTGATGTGAGACTTCCACTCACAGAGTTACATCTGTATTTCGTGGATCTCTTTGCTAGCCTTATTTCTGTGGAATCTGAGAACAGATATTTCGGATCCCTTTGAAGATTATAGGGCCAAAGGAAATATCCTCCGATAACAAAGAGAAAGAAGCTTTCTGAGAAACTTCTTTGTGTTCTGTGAAATCATCTCACAGAGTTACAACTTTCCCCTCAAGAAGCCTTTCGCGAAGACAGTTCTTGTGGAATTGGCAAAGTGATATTTGGAAGCCCATAAAGGGCTATGGTGAAAAAGGAAATATCCTCAGATGAAATCTGGAAAGAAGCTTTCTTAGAAACTGCTTAGTGTTCTGTTCATTTATCTCACAGAGTTACATCTGTGTTTCGTGGATCTCTTTGCTAACCTTATTTCTGTGGAATCTGAGAACAGATATTTCGGATCCCTTTGAAGACTATAGGGCCAAAGGAAATGTCCTCCGATAACAAAGAGAAAGAAGGTTTCTGAGACACTTCTTTGTGTTTTGTGATATCATCTCACAGAATTACAGCTTTCCCCTCAAGAAGCCTTTCGTCAAGACAGTTCTTGTGGAATTGGCAAAGTGATATTTGGAAGCCCTTAGAGGGCTATGGTGAAAAAGGAAATATCCTCAGATGAAATCTGGAAAGCATCTTTCTGAGAAACTGCTCTGTGATGTGTGACTTCCACTCGCAGAGTTACATCTGTACTTCGTGGATCTCTTTGCTAGCCTTATTTCTGAGGAAAATGAGAACAAATATTTCAGATCCCTTTGAAGACTATAGGGACAAAGGATATATCCTCCGATAACAAAGAGAAAGAAGCTTTCTGAGAAACTTCTTTGTGTTCTGTGAAATCATCTCACAGAGTTACAGCATTCTCCTCAAGAAGCCTTTCGCTAAGACAGTTCTTGTGGAATTGGCAAAGTGATATTTGGAAGCCCTTAGAGGGCTATGGTGAAAAAGGAAATATCCTCAGATGAAATCTGGAAAGAAGCTTTCTGAGAAACTGCTCTGTGATGTGTGACTTCCACTCACAGAGTTACATCTGTATTTCGTGGATCTCTTTGCTAGCCTTATTTCTGTGGAATCTGAGAACAGATATTTCGGATCCCTTTGAAGACTATAGTGCCAAAGGAAATATCCTCCGATAACAAAGAGAAAGAAGCTTTCTGAGAAACTTCTTTGTGTTCTGCGAAATCATCTCACAGAGTTACAGCTTTCCCCTCAAGAAGCCTTTCGCTAAGACAGTTCTTGTGGAATTGGTAAAGTGATATTTGGAAGCCCGTAGAGGGCTATGGTGAAAAAGGAAATATCCTCAGATGACATCTGGAAAGAAGCTTTCTGAGAAACTGCTCTGTGATGTGTGACTTCCACTCACAGAGTTACATCTGTATTTCGTGGATCTCTTTGCTAGCCTTATTTCTGTGGAATATGAGAACAGATATTTCGGATCCCTTTGAAGACTATAGGGCCAGGGGAAATATCCTCCGATAACAAAGAGAAAGAAGCTGTCTGAGAAACTTCTTTGTGTTCTGTGAAATCATCTCACAGAGTTACAGCTTTCCCCTCAAGAAGCCTTTCGCTAAGACAGTTCTTGTGGATTGCCAAAGTGATATTTGGGAGCCCATAGAGGGTTATGGTGAAAAAGGAAATATCCTCAGATGAAATCTGGAAAGAATGTTTCTGAGAAACTGCTTAGTGTTCTGTTCATTCATCTCACAGAGTTACATCTGTATTTCGTGGATCTCCTTGCTAGCCTGACTTCTGTGGAATCTGACAACAGATATTTCGGATCCCTTTGAAGACTATAGGGCCAAAGGAAATACCCTCCGATAACAAAGAGAAAGAAGCTTTCTGAGAAACTTCTTTGTGTTCTGTGAAATCATCTCACAGAGTTACAGCTTTCCCCTCAAGAACCCTTTCGCTAAGACAGTTCTTGTGGAATTGGCAAAGTGATATTTGGAAGCCCTTAGAGGGCTATGGTGAAAAAGGAAATATCCTCAGATGAAATCTGAAAGAAGCTTTCTGAGAAACTGCTCTGTGACGTGTGACTTCCACTCACAGTGTTACATCTGTATTTCGTGGATCTCTTTGCTAGCCTTATTTCTGTGGAATCTGAGAACAGATATTTCGGATCCCTTTGAAGACTATAGGGCCAAAGGAAATATCCTCCTATAACAAAGACAAAGAAGCTTTCTGAGAAACTTCTTTGTGTTCTGTGAAATCATCTCACAGAGTTAGAGCTTTCCCCTAAAGAAGCCTTTCGCTAAGACAGTTCTTGTGGAATTGGCAAAGTGATATTTGGAAGCCCATAGAGGTCTATGGTGAAAAAGGAAATATCCTCAGATGAAATCTGGAAAGAAGCTTTCTGAGAAACTGCTCAGTGTTCTGTTCCTTCATCTCACAGAGTTACATCTGTATTTCGTGGATCTGTTTGCTAGCCTTATTTCTGCTGAATCTGAGAACAGATATTTCGGATCCCTTTGAAGACTATAGGGCCAAAGGAAATATCCTCCGATAACAAAGAGAAAGAAGCTTTCTGAGAAACTTCTTTGTGTTCTGTGAAATCATCTCACAGAGTTACAGCTTTCCCCTCAAGAATCCTTTCGCTAAGACAGTTCTTGTGGAATTGCCAAAGTGATATTTGGAAGCCCATAGAGGGCTATGGTGAAAAAGGATATATCCTCAGATGAAATCTGGAAAGAGGCTTTCTGAGAAACTGCTCTGTGATGTGTGACTTCCACTCACAGGGTTACATCTGTATTTCGTGGATCTCTTTGCTAGCCTTATTTCTGTGGAATCTGAGAACAGATTTATCGGATCCCTTTGAAGAATATAGGGCCAAAGGAAATATACTCCGACAACAAAGAGAAAGAAGCTGTCTGAGAAACTTCTTTGTGTTCTGTGAAATCATCTCACAGAGTTACAGCTTTCCCCTCAAGAAGCCTTTCGCTAAGACAGTTCTTGTGGAATTGGCAAAGTGATATTTGGAAGCACATAGAGGTCTATGGTGATAAAGGAAATATCCTCAGATGAAATCTGGAAAGAAGCTTTCTGAGAAACTGCTTAGTGTTCTGTTCATTCATCTCACTGGGTTACATCTGTATTTCGTGGATCTCTTTGCTAGCCTGATTTCTGTGGAATCTGAGAACAGATATTTCGGATCCCTTTGAAGATTATAGGGCCAAAGGAAATATAATCCGATAACAAAGAGAAAGAAGCTTTCTGAGAAACTCCTATGTGTTCCGTGAAATCATCTCACAGAGTTACAGCTTTCTCCTCAAGAAGCCTTTCGCTAAGACAGTTCTTGTGGAATTGGCAAAGTGATATTTGGAAGCCCATAGAGGTCTATGGTGAAAAAGGAAATATCCTCAGATGAAATCTGGAAAGAAGATTTCTGAGAAACTGCTCTGTGATGTGAGACTTCCACTCACAGAGTTACATCTGTATTTCGTGGATCTCTTTGCTAGCCTTATTTCTGTGGAATCTGAGAACACATAATTCGGATCCCTTTGAAGACTATAGGGCCAAAGGAAATATCCTCCGATAACAAAGAGAAAGAAGCTTTCTGAGAAACTTCTTTGTGTTCTGTGAAATCATCTCACAGAGTTACAGCTTTCCCCTGAAGAAGCCTTTTGCTTTGACAGTTCTTGTGTAATTGGCAAAGTGATATTTGGAAGACCTTAGAGGGCTATGGTGAAAAAGGAAATATCCTCAGATGATATCTGGAAAGAGGCTTTCTGAGAAACTGCTCTGTGATGTGTGACTTCCACTCACAGAGTTACATCTGTATTTCGTGGATCTCTTTCCTAGCCTTATTTCTGTGGAATCTGAGAACAGATATTTCGGATCCCTTTGAAGACTATAGGGCCAAGGGAAATATCCTCCGATAACAAAGAGAAAGAAGCTGTCTGAGAAACTTCTTTGTGTTCTGTGAAATCATCTCACAGAGTTACAGCTTTCCCCTCAAGAAGCCTTTCGCTAAGACAGTTCTTGTGGATTGCCAAAGTGATATTTGGGAGCCCATAGAGGGTTATGGTGAAAAAGGAAATATCCTCAGATGAAATCTGGAAAGAAGGTTTCTGAGAAACTGCTTAGAGTTCTGTTCATTCATCTCACAGAGTTACATCTGTATTTCGTGGATCTCCTTGCTAGCCTGATTTCTGTGGAATCTGAGAACAGATATTTCGGATCCCTTTGAAGACTATAGGGCCAAAGGAAATACCCTCCGATAACAAAGAGTAAGAAGCTTTCTGAGAAACTTCTTTGTGTTCTGTGAAATCATCTCACAGAGTTACAGCTTTCCCCTCAATAACCCTTTCGCTATGACAGTTCTTGTGGAATTGGCAAAGTGATATTTGGAAGCCCTTAGAGGGCTATGGTGAAAAAGGAAATATCCTCAGATGAAATCTGGAAAGAAGTTTTCTGAGAAACTGCTCTGTGACGTGTGACTTCCACTCACAGAGTTACATCTGTATTTCGTGGATCTCTTTGCTAGCCTTATTTCTGTGGAATCTGAGAACAGATATTTCGGATCCCTTTGAAGACTATAGGGCAAAAGGAAATATCCTGCGATAATAAAGAGAAAGAAGCTTTCTGAGAAACTTCTTTGTGTTCTGCGAAATCATCTCACAGAGTTACAGCTTTCCCCTCAAGAAGCCTTTCGCTAAGACAGTTCTTGTGGAATTGGCAAAGTGATATTTGGAAGCCCATAGAGCGCTATGGTGAAAAAGGAAATATCCTCAGATGAAATCTGGAAAGAAGCTTTCTGAGAAACTGTTCTGTGATGTGTGACTTCCACTCACAGAGTTACATCTGTATTTCGTGGATGTCTTTGCTAGCCTTATTTCTGTGGAATCTGAGAACAGATATTTCGGATCCCTTTGAAGACTATAAGGCCAAAGGAAATATCCTCCGATAACAAAGAGAAAGAAGCTTTCTGAGAAACTCCTATGTGTTCTGTGAAATCATCGCACAGAGTTACAGCTTTCTCCTCAAGAAGCCTTTCGCTAAGACAGTTCTTGTGGAATTGGCAAAGTGATATTTGGAAGCCCATAGAGGGCTGCGGTGAAAAAGGAAATATCCTCAGATGAAATCTGGAAAGAAGATTTCTGAGAAACTGCTCTGTGATGTGTGACTTCCACTCACAGAGTTACATCTGTATTTCGTGGATCTCTTTGCTTGGCTTATTTCTGTGGAATCTGAGAACAGATATTTCGGATCCCTTTGAAGAGTATAGGGCCAGAGGAAATATCCTCCGATAACAAAGAGAAAGAAGCTTTCTGAGAAACTTCTTTGTGTTCTGTGAAATCATCTCACAGAGTTACAGCTTTCCCCTCAAGAAGCCTTTCGCTAAGACAGTTCTTGTGGAATTGGCAAAGTGATATTTGGAAGCACATAGAGGTCTATGGTGATAAAGGAAATATCCTCAGATGAAATCTGGAAAGAAGCTTTCTGAGAAACTGCTTAGTGTTCTGTTCATTCATCTCACTGGGTTACATCTGTATTTCGTGGATCTCTTTGCTAGCCTGATTTCTGTGGAATCTGAGAACAGATATTTCGGATCTCTTTGAAGATTATAGGGCCAAAGGAAATATAATCCGATAACAAAGAGAAAGAAGCTTTCTGAGAAACTCCTATGTGTTCCGTGAAATCATCTCACAGAGTTACAGCTTTCTCCTCAAGAAGCCTTTCGCTAAGACAGTTCTTGTGGAATTGGCAAAGTGATATTTGGAAGCCCATAGAGGGCTATGGTGAAAAAGGAAATATCCTGAGATGAAATCTGGAAAGAAGATTTCTGAGAAACTGCTCTGTGATGTGAGACTTCCACTCACAGAGTTACATCTGTATTTCGTGGATCTCTTTGCTAGCCTTATTTCTGTGGAATCTGAGAACAGATATTTCGGATCCCTTTGAAGATTATAGGGCCAAAGGAAATATCCTCCGATAACAAAGAGAAAGAAGCTTTCTGAGAAACTTCTTTGTGTTCTGTGAAATCATCTCACAGAGTTACAACTTTCCCCTCAAGAAGCCTTTCGCGAAGACAGTTCTTGTGAAATTGGCAAAGTGATATTTGGAAGCCCATAAAGGGCTATGGTGAAAAAGGAAATATCCTCAGATGAAATCTGGAAAGAAGCTTTCTTAGAAACTGCTTAGTGTTCTGTTCATTTATCTCACAGAGTTACATCTGTGTTTCGTGGATCTCTTTGCTAACCTTATTTCTGTGGAATCTGAGAACAGATATTTCGGATCCCTTTGAAGACTATAGGGCCAAAGGAAATGTCCTCTGATAACAAAGAGAAAGAAGGTTTCTGAGACACTTCTTTGTGTTTTGTGATATCATCTCACAGAATTACAGCTTTCCCCTCAAGAAGCCTTTCGTCAAGACAGTTCTTGTGGAATTGGCAAAGTGATATTTGGAAGCCCTTAGAGGGCTATGGTGAAAAAGGAAATATCCTCAGATGAAATCTGGAAAGCATCTTTCTGAGAAACTGCTCTGTGATGTGTGACTTCCACTCGCAGAGTTACATCTGTACTTCGTGGATCTCTTTGCTAGCCTTATTTCTGAGGAAAATGAGAACAAATATTTCAGATCCCTTTGAAGACTATAGGGACAAAGGATATATCCTCCGATAACAAAGAGAAAGAAGCTTTCTGAGAAACTTCTTTGTGTTCTGTGAAATCATCTCACAGAGTTACAGCATTCTCCTCAAGAAGCCTTTCGCTAAGACAGTTCTTGTGGAATTGGCAAAGTGATATTTGGAAGCCCTTAGAGGGCTATGGTGAAAAAGGAAATATCCTCAGATGAAATCTGGAAAGAAGCTTTCTGAGAAACTGCTCTGTGATGTGTGACTTCCACTCACAGAGTTACATCTGTATTTCGTGGATCTCTTTGCTAGCCTTATTTCTGTGGAATCTGAGAACAGATATTTCGGATCCCTTTGAAGACTATAGTGCCAAAGGAAATATCCTCCGATAACAAAGAGAAAGAAGCTTTCTGAGAAACTTCTTTGTGTTCTGCGAAATCATCTCACAGAGTTACAGCTTTCCCCTCAAGAAGCCTTTCGCTAAGACAGTTCTTGTGGAATTGGTAAAGTGATATTTGGAAGCCCGTAGAGGGCTATGGTGAAAAAGGAAATATCCTCAGATGACATCTGGAAAGAAGCTTTCTGAGAAACTGCTCTGTGATGTGTGACTTCCACTCACAGAGTTACATCTGTATTTCGTGGATCTCTTTGCTAGCCTTATTTCTGTGGAATATGAGAACAGATATTTCGGATCCCTTTGAAGACTATAGGGCCAGGGGAAATATCCTCCGATAACAAAGAGAAAGAAGCTGTCTGAGAAACTTCTTTGTGTTCTGTGAAATCATCTCACAGAGTTACAGCTTTCCCCTCAAGAAGCCTTTCGCTAAGACAGTTCTTGTGGATTGCCAAAGTGATATTTGGGAGCCCATAGAGGGTTATGGTGAAAAAGGAAATATCCTCAGATGAAATCTGGAAAGAATGTTTCTGAGAAACTGCTTAGTGTTCTGTTCATTCATCTCACAGAGTTACATCTGTATTTCGTGGATCTCCTTGCTAGCCTGACTTCTGTGGAATCTGACAACAGATATTTCGGATCCCTTTGAAGACTATAGGGCCAAAGGAAATACCCTCCGATAACAAAGAGAAAGAAGCTTTCTGAGAAACTTCTTTGTGTTCTGTGAAATCATCTCACAGAGTTACAGCTTTCCCCTCAAGAACCCTTTCGCTAAGACAGTTCTTGTGGAATTGGCAAAGTGATATTTGGAAGCCCTTAGAGGGCTATGGTGAAAAAGGAAATATCCTCAGATGAAATCTGAAAGAAGCTTTCTGAGAAACTGCTCTGTGACGTGTGACTTCCACTCACAGTGTTACATCTGTATTTCGTGGATCTCTTTGCTAGCCTTATTTCTGTGGAATCTGAGAACAGATATTTCGGATCCCTTTGAAGACTATAGGGCCAAAGGAAATATCCTCCTATAACAAAGACAAAGAAGCTTTCTGAGAAACTTCTTTGTGTTCTGTGAAATCATCTCACAGAGTTAGAGCTTTCCCCTAAAGAAGCCTTTCGCTAAGACAGTTCTTGTGGAATTGGCAAAGTGATATTTGGAAGCCCATAGAGGTCTATGGTGAAAAAGGAAATATCCTCAGATGAAATCTGGAAAGAAGCTTTCTGAGAAACTGCTCAGTGTTCTGTTCCTTCATCTCACAGAGTTACATCTGTATTTCGTGGATCTGTTTGCTAGCCTTATTTCTGCTGAATCTGAGAACAGATATTTCGGATCCCTTTGAAGACTATAGGGCCAAAGGAAATATCCTCCGATAACAAAGAGAAAGAAGCTTTCTGAGAAACTTCTTTGTGTTCTGTGAAATCATCTCACAGAGTTACAGCTTTCCCCTCAAGAATCCTTTCGCTAAGACAGTTCTTGTGGAATTGCCAAAGTGATATTTGGAAGCCCATAGAGGGCTATGGTGAAAAAGGATATATCCTCAGATGAAATCTGGAAAGAGGCTTTCTGAGAAACTGCTCTGTGATGTGTGACTTCCACTCACAGGGTTACATCTGTATTTCGTGGATCTCTTTGCTAGCCTTATTTCTGTGGAATCTGAGAACAGATTTATCGGATCCCTTTGAAGAATATAGGGCCAAAGGAAATATACTCCGACAACAAAGAGAAAGAAGCTGTCTGAGAAACTTCTTTGTATTCTGTGAAATCATCTCACAGAGTTACAGCTTTCCCCTCAAGAAGCCTTTCGCTAAGACAGTTCTTGTGGAATTGGCAAAGTGATATTTGGAAGCACATAGAGGTCTATGGTGATAAAGGAAATATCCTCAGATGAAATCTGGAAAGAAGCTTTCTGAGAAACTGCTTAGTGTTCTGTTCATTCATCTCACTGGGTTACATCTGTATTTCGTGGATCTCTTTGCTAGCCTGATTTCTGTGGAATCTGAGAACAGATATTTCGGATCCCTTTGAAGATTATAGGGCCAAAGGAAATATAATCCGATAACAAAGAGAAAGAAGCTTTCTGAGAAACTCCTATGTGTTCCGTGAAATCATCTCACAGAGTTACAGCTTTCTCCTCAAGAAGCCTTTCGCTAAGACAGTTCTTGTGGAATTGGCAAAGTGATATTTGGAAGCCCATAGAGGTCTATGGTGAAAAAGGAAATATCCTCAGATGAAATCTGGAAAGAAGATTTCTGAGAAACTGCTCTGTGATGTGAGACTTCCACTCACAGAGTTACATCTGTATTTCGTGGATCTCTTTGCTAGCCTTATTTCTGTGGAATCTGAGAACACATAATTCGGATCCCTTTGAAGACTATAGGGCCAAAGGAAATATCCTCCGATAACAAAGAGAAAGAAGCTTTCTGAGAAACTTCTTTGTGTTCTGTGAAATCATCTCACAGAGTTACAGCTTTCCCCTCAAGAAGCCTTTTGCTTAGACAGTTCTTGTGTAATTGGCAAAGTGATATTTGGAAGACCTTAGAGGGCTATGGTGAAAAAGGAAATATCCTCAGATGATATCTGGAAAGAGGCTTTCTGAGAAACTGCTCTGTGATGTGTGACTTCCACTCACAGAGTTACATCTGTATTTCGTGGATCTCTTTCCTAGCCTTATTTCTGTGGAATCTGAGAACAGATATTTCGGATCCCTTTGAAGACTATAGGGCCAAGGGAAATATCCTCCGATAACAAAGAGAAAGAAGCTGTCTGAGAAACTTCTTTGTGTTCTGTGAA
This sequence comes from Macaca mulatta, assembly GCF_049350105.2. Taxonomy (NCBI): domain Eukaryota; kingdom Metazoa; phylum Chordata; class Mammalia; order Primates; family Cercopithecidae; genus Macaca; species Macaca mulatta. The sequence goes on from NC_133413.1 coordinate 48,848,496, forward strand.
ATCATCTCACAGAGTTACAGCTTTCCCCTCAAGAAGCCTTTCGCTAAGACAGTTCTTGTGGATTGCCAAAGTGATATTTGGGAGCCCATAGAGGGTTATGGTGAAAAAGGAAATATCCTCAGATGAAATCTGGAAAGAAGGTTTCTGAGAAACTGCTTAGAGTTCTGTTCATACATCTCACAGAGTTACATCTGTATTTCGTGGATCTCCTTGCTAGCCTGATTTCTGTGGAATCTGAGAACAGATATTTCGGATCCCTTTGAAGACTATAGGGCCAAAGGAAATACCCTCCGATAACAAAGAGTAAGAAGCTTTCTGAGAAACTTCTTTGTGTTCTGTGAAATCATCTCACAGAGTTACAGCTTTCCCCTCAATAACCCTTTCGCTATGACAGTTCTTGTGGAATTGGCAAAGTGATATTTGGAAGCCCTTAGAGGGCTATGGTGAAAAAGGAAATATCCTCAGATGAAATCTGGAAAGAAGCTTTCTGAGAAACTGCTCTGTGACGTGTGACTTCCACTCACAGAGTTACATCTGTATTTCGTGGATCTCTTTGCTAGCCTTATTTCTGTGGAATCTGAGAACAGATATTTCGGATCCCTTTGAAGACTATAGGGCAAAAGGAAATATCCTCCGATAATAAAGAGAAAGAAGCTTTCTGAGAAACTTCTTTGTGTTCTGCGAAATCATCTCACAGAGTTACAGCTTTCCCCTCAAGAAGCCTTTCGCTAAGACAGTTCTTGTGGAATTGGCAAAGTGATATTTGGAAGCCCATAGAGCGCTATGGTGAAAAAGGAAATATCCTCAGATGAAATCTGGAAAGAAGCTTTCTGAGAAACTGTTCTGTGATGTGTGACTTCCACTCACAGAGTTACATCTGTATTTCGTGGATGTCTTTGCTAGCCTTATTTCTGTGGAATCTGAGAACAGATATTTCGGATCCCTTTGAAGACTATAGGGCCAAAGGAAATATCCTCCGATAACAAAGAGAAAGAAGCTTTCTGAGAAACTTCTTTGTGTTCTGTGAAATCATCTCACAGAGTTACAGCTTTCCCCTCAAGAAGCCTTTCGCTAAGACAGTTCTTGTGGATTGCCAAAGTGATATTTGGAATCCCATAGAGGGTTATGGTGAAAAATGAAATATCCTCAGATGAAATCTGGAAAGATGGTTTCTGAGAAACTGCTTAGTGTTCTGTTCATTCATCTCACAGAGTTACATCTGTATTTCCTGGATCTCCTTGGTAGCCTGATTTCTGTGGAATCTGAGAACAGATATTTCGGATCCCTTTGAAGACTATAGGGCCAAAGGAAATATCCTCCGATAACAAAGAGAAAGAAGCTTTCTGAGAAACTTCTTTGTGTTCTGTGAAATCATCTCACAGAGTTACAGCTTTCCCTTCACGAAGCCTTTCGCTAAGACAGTTCTTGTGGAATTGGCAAAGTGATATTTGGAAGTCCTTAGAGGGGTATGGTGAAAAAGGAAATATCCTCAGATGAAATCTGGAAAGAAGCTTTCTGAGAAACTGCTCTGTGACGTGTGACTTCCACTCACAGAGTTACATCTGTATTTCGTGGATCTCTTTGCTAGCCTTATTTCTGTGGAATCTGAGAACAGATATTTCGGATCCCTTTGAAGACTATTGGGCCAAAGGAAATATCTTCCGATAACAAAGAGAAAGAAGCTTTCTGAGAAACTCCTATGTGTTCTGTGAAATCCTCTCACAGAGTTACAGCTTTCCCCTCAAGAAGCCTTTCGCTAAGACAGTTCTTGTGGAATTGGCAAAGTGATATTTGGAAGCCCATGGAGGGCTATGGTGAAAAAGGAAATATCCTCAGATGAAATCTGAAAGGAAGCTTTCTGAGAAACTGCTCTGTGATGTGTGACTTCCACTCACAGAGTTACATCTGTATTTCGTGGATCTCTTTGCTAGCCTTATTTCTGTGGAATCTGAGAACAGATATTTCGGATCCCTTTGAAGACGCTAGGGCCAAAGGAAATATCCTCCTGTAAGAAAGAGAAAGAAGCTTTCTGAGAAACTTCTTTGTGTTCTGTGAAATCATCTCACAGAGTTAGAGCTTTCCCCTAAAGAAGCCTTTCGCTAAGACAGTTCTTGTGGAATTGGCAAAGTGATATTTGGAAGCCCGTAGAGGGCAATGGTGAAAAAGGAAATATCCTCAGATGAAATCTGGAAAGAAGCTTTCTGGGAAACTGCTCTGTGATGTGTGACTTCCACTCACAGAGTTACATCTGTATTTCGTGGATCTCTTTGCTAGCCTTATTTCTGTGGAATCTGAGAACAGATATTTCGGATCCCTTTGAAGACTATAGGGCCAAAGGAAATATACTCCGACAACAAAGAGAAAGAAGCTGTCTGAGAAACTTCTTTGTGTTCTGTGAAATCATCTTACAGAGTTACAGCTTTCCCCTCAAGAAGCCTTTCGCTAAGACAGTTCTTGTGGATTGCCAAAGTGATATTTGGGAGCCCATAGAGGGTTATGGTGAAAAAGGAAATATCCTCAGATGAAATCTGGAAAGAAGGTTTGTGAGAAACTGCTTAGTGTTCTGTTCATTCATCTCACAGAGTTACATCTGTATTTCGTGGATCTCCTTGCTAGCCTGATTTCTGTGGAATCTGAGAACAGATATTTCGGATCCCTTTGAAGACTATAGGGCCAAAGGAAATATCCTCCGATAACAAAGAGAAAGAAGCTTTCTGAGAAACTTCTTTGTGTTCTGTGAAATCATCTCACAGAGTTACAGCTTTCCCCTCAAGAAACCTTTCGCTAAGACAGTTCTTGTGGAATTGGCAAAGTGATATTTGGAAGCCCTTAGAGGGCTATGGTGAAAAAGGAAATATCCTCAGATGAAATCTGGAAAGAAGCTTTCTGAGAAACTGCTCTGTGACGTGTGACTTCCACTCACAGAGTTACATCTGTATTTCGTGGATCTCTTTGCTAGCCTTATTTCTGTGGAATCTGAGAGCAGATATATCGGATCCCTTTGAAGACTATAGGGCCAAAGGAAATATCCTCCGATAACAAAGAGAAAGAAGCTTTCTGAGAAACTTCTTTGTGTTCTGCGAAATCATCTCACAGAGTTACAGCTTTCCCCTCAAGAAGCCTTTGCTAAGACAGTTCTTGTGGAATTGGCAAAGTGATATTTGGAAGCCCATAGAGGGCTATGGTGAAAAAGGAAATATCCTCAGATGAAATCTGGAAAGAAGCTTTCTGAGAAACCGCTCTGTGATGTGTGACTTCCACTCACAGAGTTACATCTGTATTTCGTGGATCTCTTTGCTAGTCTTATTTCTTTGGAATCTGAGAACAGATATTTCGGATCCCTTTGAAGACGCTAGGGCCAAAGGAAATATCCTCCGATAACAAAGAGAGAGAAGCTTTCTGAGAAACTCCTATGTGTTCTGTGAAATCATCTCACAGAGTTACAGCTTTCTCCTCAAGAAGCCTTTCGCTAAGACAGTTCTTGTGGAATTGGCAAATTGATATTTGGAAGCCCATAGAGGGCTATGGTGAAAAAGGAAATATCCTCAGATGAAATCTGGAAAGAAGATTTCTGAGAAACTGCTCTGTGATGTGTGACTTCCACTCACAGAGTTACATCTGTATTTCGTGGATCTCTTTACTAGGCTTCTTTCTGTGGAATCTGAGAACAGATATTTCGGATCCCTTTGAAGACTATAGGGCCAAAGGAAATATCCTCCGATAACAAAGAGAAAGAAGCTTTCTGAGAAACTTCTTTGTGTTCTGTGAAATCTTCTCACAGAGTTACAGCTTTCCCCTCAAGAAGCCTTTCGCTAAGACAGTTCTTGTGGAATTGGCAAAGTGATATTTGGAAGCACATAGAGGTCTACGGTGATAAAGGAAATATCCTCAGATGAAATCTGGAAAGAAGCTTTCAGAGAAACTGCTTAGTGTTCTGTTCATTCATCTCAGTGTGTTACATCTGTATTTCGTGGATCTCTTTGCTAGCCTTATTTCTGTGGAATCTGAGAACAGATAATTCGGATCCCTTAGAAGACTATAGGGCCAAAGGAAATATCCTCCAATAACAAAGAGAAAGAAGCTTTCTGAGAAACTCCTATGTGTTCTGTGAAATCATCTCACAGAGTTACAGCTTTCTCCTCAAGAATCCTTTCGCTAAGACAGTTCTTGTGGAATTGGCAAAGTGATATTTGGAAGCCCATAGAGGGCTATGGTGAAAAAGGAAATATCCTCAGATGAAATCTGGAAGGAAGATTTCTGAGAAACTGCTCTGTGATGTGTGACTTCCACTCACAGAGTTACATCTGTATTTCGTGGATCTCTTTGCTAGGCTTATTTCTGCGGAATCTGAGAACAGATATTTCGGATCCCTTTGAAGAGTATAGGGCCAAAGGAAATATCCTCCGATAACAAAGAGAAAGAAGCTTTCTGAGAAACTTCTTTGTGTTCTGTGAAATCATCTCACAGAGTTACAGCTTTCCCCTCAAGAACCTTTCGCTAAGACAGTTCTTGTGGAATTGGAAAAGTGATATTTGGAAGCACATAGAGGTCTACGGTGATAAAGGAAATATCCTCAGATGAAATCTGGAAAGAAGCTTTCTGAGAAACTGCTTAGTGTTCTGTTCATTCATCTCACTGGGTTACATCTGTATTTCGTGGATCTCTTTGCTAGCCTTATTTCTGTGGAATCTGAGAACAGATATTTCGGATCCCTTTGAAGACTATAGGGCCAAAGGAAATATAATCCGATAACAAAGAGAAAGAAGCTTTCTGAGAAACTCCTATGTGTTCTGTGAAATCATCTCACAGAGTTACAGCTTTCTCCTCAAGAAGCCTTTCGCTAAGACAGTTCTTGTGGAATTGGCAAAGTGATATTTGGAAGCCCATAGAGGGCTATGGTGAAAAAGGAAATATCCTCAGATGAAATCTGGAAAGAAGATTTCTGAGAAACTGCTCTGTGATGTGAGACTTCCTCTCACAGAGTTACATCTGTATTTCGTGGATCTCTTTGCTAGCCTTATTTCTGTGGAATCTGAGAACAGATATTTCGGATCCCTTTGAAGACTATAGGACCAAAGGAAATATCCTCCGATAACAAAGAGAAAGAAGCTTTCTGAGAAACTTCTTTGTGTTCTGTGAAATCATCTCACAGAGTTACAGCTTTCCCCTCAAGAAGCCTTTTGCTAAGACAGTTCTTGTGGAATTGGCAAAGTGATATTTGGAAGCCCATAGATGGCTATGGTGAAAAAGGAAATATCCTCAGATGAAATCTGGAAAGAAGCTTTCTGAGAAACTGCTCTGTGATTTGTGACTTCCACTCACAGAGTTACATCTGTATTTCGTGGATCTCTTTGCTAGCATTCTTTCTGTGGAATCTGAGAACAGATATTTCGGATCCCTTTGAAGACTATAGGGACAAAGGAAATATCCTCCGATAACAAAGAGAAAGAAGCTTTCTGAGAAACTTCTTTGTGTTCTGTGAAATCATCTCACAGAGTTACAGCTTTCCCCTCAAGAAGCCTTTCGCTAAGACAGTTCTTGTGGAATTGGAAAAGTGATATTTGGAAGCCCATAAAGGGCTATGGTGAAAAAGGAAATATCCTCAGATGAAATCTGGAAAGAAGCTTTCTGAGAAACTGCTTAGTGTTCTGTTCATTCATCTCACAGAGTTACATCTGTATTTCGTGGATCTCTTTGCTAGCCTTATTTCTGTAGAATCTGAGAGCAGATATTTCGGATCCCTTTGAAGACTATAGGGCCAATGGAAATATCCTCCGATAACAAAGAGAAAGAAGCTTTCTGAGAAACTTCTTTGTGTTTTGTGAAATCATCTGACAGAATTACAGCTTTCCCCTGAAGAAGCCTTTCGTCAAGACAGTTCTTGTGGAATTGGCAAAGTGATATTTGGAAGCCCTTAGAGGGCTATGGTGAAAAAGGAAATATCCTCAGATGAAATCTGGAAAGAAGCTTTCTGAGAAACTGCTCTGTGATGTGTGACTTCCACTCGCAGAGTTACATCTGTACTTCGTGGATCTCTTTGCTAGCCTTATTTCTGTGGAAAATGAGAACAAATATTTCAGATCCCCTTGAAGACTATAGGGACAAAGGAAATATCCTCCGATAACAAAGAGAAAGAAGCTTTCTGAGAAACTTCTTTGTGTTCTGTGAAATCATCTCACAGAGTTACAGCACTCTCCTCAAGAAGCCTTTCGATAAGACAGTTCTTGTGGAATTGGCAAAGTGATATTTGGAAGCCCATAGAGGGCTATGGTGAAAAAGGAAATATCCTCAGATGAAATCTGGAAAGAAGCTTTCTGAGAAACTGCTCTGTGATGTGTGTCTTCCACTCACAGAGTTACATCTGTATTTCGTGGATATATCTGCTAGCCTTATTTCTGTGGAATCTGAGAACAGATATTTCGGATCCCTTTGAAGACTATAGGGCCAAAGGAAATATCCTCCGATAACAAAGAGAAAGAAGCTTTCTGAGAAACTTCTTTGTGTTCTGCGAAATCACCTCACAGAGTTACAGCTTTCCCCTCAAGAAGCCTTTCGCTAAGACAGTTCTTGTGGAATTGGCAAAGTGATATTTGGAAGCCCATAGAGGGCTATGGTGAAAAACGAAATATCCTCAGATGACATCTGGAAAGAAGCTTTCTGAGAAACTGCTCTGTGATGTGTGACTTCCGCTCACAGAGTTAGATCTGTATTTCGTGGATCTCTTTGCTAGCCTTATTTCTTTGGAATGTGAGAACAGATATTTCGGATCCCTTTGAAGACTATAGGGCCAAAGGAAATATCCTCCGATAACAAAGAGAAAGAAGCTGTCTGAGAAACTTCTTTGTGTTCTGTGAAATCATCTCACAGAGTTACAGCTTTCCCCTCAAGAAGCCTTTCGCTAAGACAGTTCTTGTGGATTGCCAAAGTGATATTTGGGAGCCCATAGAGGGTTATGGTGAAAAAGGAAATATCCTCAGATGAAATCTGGAAAGAAGCTTTCTGAGAAACTGCTTAGTGTTCTGTTCATTCATCTCACAGAGTTACATCTGTATTTCGTGGATCTCTTTGCTAGCCTTATTTCTGTGGAATCTGAGAACAGATATTTCGGATCCCTTTGAAGACTATAGGGCCAAAGGAAATATAATCCGATAACAAAGAGAAAGAAGCTTTCTGAGAAACTGCTATGTGTTCTGTGAAATCATCTCACAGAGTTACAGCTTTCTCCTCAAGAAGCCTTTCGCTAAGACAGTTCTTGTGGAATTGGCAAAGTGATATTTGGAAGCCCATAGAGGGCTATGGTGAAAAAGGAAATATCCTCAGATGAAATCTGGAAAGAAGATTTCTGAGAAACTGCTCTGTGATGTGAGACTTCCACTCACAGAGTTACATCTGTATTTCGTGGATCTCTTTGCTAGCCTTATTTCTGTGGAATCTGAGAACAGATATTTCGGATCCCTTTGAAGACTATAGGGCCAAAGGAAATATCCTCCGATAACAAAGAGAAAGAAGCTTTCTGAGAAACTTCTTTGTGTTCTGTGAAATCATCTCACAGAGCTACAGCTTTCCCCTCAAGAAGCCTTTCGCTAAGACAGTTCTTGTGGAATTGGCAAAGTGATATTTGGAAGCCCATAGACGGCTATGGTGAAAAAGGAAATATCCTCAGATGAAATCTGGAAAGAAACTTTCTGAGAAACTGCTCTGTGATGTGTGACTTCCACTCACAGAGTTACATCTGTATTTCGTGGATCTCTTTGCTAGCCTTCTTTCTGTGGAATCTGAGAACAGATATTTCGATCCCTTTGAGGACTATAGGGCCAAAGGAAATATCCTCCGATAACAAAGAGAAAGAAGCTTTCTGAGAACCTTCTTTGTGTTCTGTGAAATCATCTCATAGAGTTACAGCTTTCCCCTCAAGAAGCCTTTCGCTAAGACAGTTCTTGTGGACTTGGCAAAGTGATATTTGGAAGCCCATAATGGGCTATGGTGAAAAAGGAAATATCCTCAGATGAAATCTGGAAAGAAGCTTTCTGAGAAACTGCTCTGTGATGTGTGACTTCCACTCACTAAGTTACATCTGTATTTCGTGGATCTCTTTGCTAGCCTTATTTCTGTGGAATCTGAGAACAGATATTTCGGATCCCTTTGAAGACTATAGGGCCAAAGGAAATATCCTCCGATAACAAAGAGAAAGAAGCTTTCTGAGAAACTTCTTTGTGTTCTGCGAAATCATCTCACAGAGTTACAGCTTTCCCCTCAAGAAGCCTTTCGCTAAGGCAGTTCTTGTGGAATTGGCAAAGTGATATTTGGAAGCCCATAGAGGGCTATGTTGAAAAAGGAAATATCCTGAGATGACATCTGGAAAGAAGCTTTCTGAGAAACTGCTCTGTGATGTGTGACTTCCACTCACAGAGTTACATCTGTATTTCGTGGATCTCTTTGCTAGCCTTATTTCTGTGGAATCTCAGAACAGATATTTCGGGTCCCTTTGAAGACTATAGGGCCAAAGGAAATATCCTCCGATAACAAAGAGAAAGAAGCTGTCTGAGAAACTTCTTTGTGTTCTGTGAAATCATCTCACAGAGTTACAGCTTTCCCCTCAAGAAGCCTTTCGCTAAGACAGTTCTTGTGGATTGCCAAAGTGATATTTGGGAGCCCATAGAGGGTTATCGTGAAAAAGGAAATATCCTCAGATGAAATCTGGAAAGAAGGTTTCTGAGAAACTGCTTAGTGTTCTGTTCATTCATCTCACAGAGTTACATCTGTATTTCGTGGATCTCCTTGCTAGCCTGATTTCTTTGGAATCTGAGAACAGATATTTCGGATCCCTATGAGGACTATAGGGGCCAAGAAAATATCCTCCGATAACAAAGAGAAAGAAGCTTTCTGAGAAACTTCTTTGTGTTCTGTGAAATCATCTCACAGAGTTACAGCTTTCCCCTCAAGAAGCCTTTCGCTGAGACAGTTCTTGTGGAATTGGCAAGGTGATATTTGGAAGCCCATAGAGGTCTATGGTGAAAAAGGAAATATCCTCAGATGAAATCTGGAAAGAAGCTTTCTGAGAAACTGCTCAGTGTTCTGTTCCTTCATCTCACAGAGTTACATCTGTATTTCATGGATCTCTTTGCTAGCCTTATTTCTGCTGAATCTGAGAACAGATATTTCGGATCCCTTTGAAGACTATAGGGCCAAGGAAATATCCTCCGATAACAAAGAGAAAGAAGCTTTCTGAGAAACTTCTTTGTGTTCTGTGAAATCATCTCACAGATTTACAGCTTTCCCCTCAAGAAGCCTTTCGCTAAGACAGTTCTTGTGGAATTGCCAAAGTGATATTTGGAAGCCCATAGAGGGTTATGGTGAAAAAGGATATATCCTAAGATGAAATCTGGAAAGAAGTTTTCTGAGAAACTGCTCTGTGATGTGTGACTTCCACTCACAGGGTTACATCTGTATTTCGTGGATCTCTTTGCTAGCCTTATTTCTGTGGAATCTTAGAGCAGATATTTCGCATCCCTTTGAAGAATATAGGGCCAAAGGAAATATACTCCGACAACAAAGAGAAAGAAGCTGTCTGAGAAACTTCTTTGTGTTCCGTGAAATCATCTCACAGAGTTACAGCTTTCCCCTCAAGAAGCCTTTCGCTAAGACAGTTCTTGTGGATTGCCGAAGTGATATTTGGGAGCCCATAGAGGGTTATGGTGAAAAAGGAAATATCCTCAGATGAAATCTGGAAAAAAGGTTTCTGAGAAACTGCTTAGTGTTCTGTTCATTCATCTCACAGAGTTACATCTGTATTTCGTGGATCTCCTTGCTAGCCTGATTTCTGTGGAATCTGAGAACAGATATTTCGGATCCCTTTGAAGACTATAGGGCCAAAGGAAATATCCTCCGATAACAAAGAGAAAGAAGCTTTCTGAGAAACTTATTTGTGTTCTGCGAAATCATCTCACAGAGTTACAGCTTTCCCCTCAAGAAGCCTTTCGCTAAGACAGTTCTTGTGGAATTGGCAAAGTGATATTTGGAAGTCCTTAGAGGGCTATGGTGTAAAAGGAAATATCCTCAGATGAAATCTGGAAAGAAGCTTTCTGAGAAACTGCTCTGTGACGTGTGACTTCCACTCACAGAGTTACATCTGTATTTCGTGGATCTCTTTGCTAGCCTTATTTCTGTGGAATCTGAGAACAGATATTTCGGATCCCTTTGAAGACTATAGGGCCAAAGGAAATATCCTCCGATAACAAAGAGAAAGAAGCTTTCTGAGAAACTCCTATGTGTTCTGTGAAATCATCTCACAGAGTTACAGCTTTCCCCTCAAGAAGCCTTTCGCTAAGACAGTTCTTGTGGAATTGGCAAAGTGATATTTGGAAGCCCATAGAGGGCTATGGTGAAAAAGGAAATATCCTCAGATGAAATCTGAAAAGAAGCTTTCTGAGAAACTGCTCTGTGATGTGTGACTTCCACTTACAGAGTTACATCTGTATTTCGTGGATCTCTTTGCTATCCTTATTTCTGAGGAATCTGAGAACAGATATTTCGGATCCCTTTGAAGACTATAGGGCCAAAGGAAATATACTCCGACAACAAAGAGAAAGAAGCTGTCTGAGAAACTTCTTTGTGTTCTGTGAAATCATCTCACAGAGTTACAGCTTTCCCCTCAAGAAGCCTTTCGCTAAGACAGTTCTTGTGGATTGCCGAAGTGATATTTGGGAGCCCATAGAGGGTTATGGTGAAAAAGGAAATAACCTCAGATGAAATCTGGAAAGAAGGTTTCTGAGAAACTGCTTAGTGTTCTGTTCATTCATCTCACAGAGTTACATCTGTATTTCGTGGATCTCGTTGCTAGCCTGATTTCTGTGGAATCTGAGAACAGATATTTCGGATCCCTTTGAAGACTATAGGGCCAAAGGAAATATCCTCCGATAACAAAGAGAAAGAAGCTTTCTGAGAAACTTCTTTGTGTTCTGTGAAATCATCTCACAGAGTTACAGCTTTCCCCTCAAGAAGCCTTTCGCTAAGACAGTTCTTGTGGAATTTGCAAAGTGATATTTGGAAGCCCATAGAGGGCTATGGTGAAAAAGTTAATATCCTCAGATGAAATCTGGAAAGAAGCTTTCTGAGAAACTGCTCTGTGATGTGTGACTTCCACTCACAGGGTTACATCTGTATTTCGTGGATCTCTTTGCTAGCCTTATTTCTGTGGAATCTGAGAACACATATTTCGGATCCCTTTGAAGACTATAGGGCCAAAGGAAATATACTCCGACAACAAAGAGAAAGAAGCTGTCTGAGAAACTTCTTTGTGTTCTGTGAAATCATCTCACAGAGTTACAGCTTTCCGCTCAAGAAGCCTTTCGCTAAGACGGTTCTTGTGGATTGCCAAAGTGATATTTGGGAGCCCATAGAGGGTTATGGTGAAAAAGGAAATATCCTCAGATGAAATCTGGAAAGAAGGTTTCTGAGAAACTGCTTAGTGTTCTGTTCATTCATCTCACAGAGTTACATCTGTATTTCGTGGATCTCCTTGCTAGCCTGATTTCTGTGGAATCTGAGAACAGATATTTGGGATCCCTTTGAAGACTATAGGGCCAAAGGAAATATCCTCCGATAACAAAGAGAAAGAAGCTTTCTGAGAAACTTCTTTGTGTTCTGTGAAATCATCTCACAGAGTTACAGCTTTCCCCTCAAGAAGCCTTTCGCTAAGACAGTTCTTGTGGAATTGGCAAAGTGATATTTGGAAGCCCTTAGAGGGCTACGGTGAAAAAGGAAATATCCTCAGATGAAATCTGGAAGGAAGCTTTCTGAGAAACTGCTCTGTGACTGTGACTTCCACTCACAGAGTTACATCTGTATTTCGTGGATCTCTTTGCTAGCCTTATTTCTGTGGAATCTGAGAACAGATATTTCGGATCCCTTTGAAGACTATAGGGCCAAAGGAAATATCCTCCGATAACAAAGAGAAAGAAGCTGTCTGAGAAACTTCTTTGTGTTCTGTGAAATCATCTCACAGAGTTAGAGCTTTCCCCTTAAGAAGCCTTTCGCTAAGACAGTTCTTGTGGAATTGGCAAAGTGATATTTGGAATCCCATAGAGGGCTATGGTGAAAAAGGAAATATCCTCAGATGAAATCTGGAAAGAAGATTTCTGAGAAACTGCTCTGTGATGTGAGACTTCCACTCACAGAGTTACATCTGCATTTCGTGGATCTCTTTGCTAGCCTTATTTCTGTGGAATCTGAGAACAGATATTTCGGATCCCTTTGATGACTATAGGGCCAAAGGAAATATCCTCCGATAACAAAGAGAAAGAAGCTTTCTGAGAAACTTCTTTGTGTTCTGTGAAATCATCTCACAGAGTTACAGCTTTCCCCTCAAGAAGCCTTTCGCTAAGACATTCTTGTGGAATTGGCAAAGTGATATTTGGAAGCCCTTAGACGGCTATGGTGAAAAAGGAAATATCCTCAGATGAAATCTGGAAAGAAACTTTCTGAGAAACTGCTCTGTGATGTGTGACTTCCACTCACAGAGTTACATCTGTATTTCGTGGATCTCTTTGCTAGCCTTCTTTCTGTGGAATCTGAGAACAGATATTTCGATCCCTTTGAAGACTCTAGGGCCAAAGGAAATATCCTCCGACAACAAAGAGAAAGAAGCTTTCTGAGAAACTTCTTTGTGTTCTGTGAAATCATCTCACAGAGTTACAGCTTTCCCCTCAAGAAGCCTTTCGCTAAGACAGTTCTTGTGGAATTGGCAAAGTGATATTTGGAAGCCCATAAAGGGCTATCGTGAAAAAGGAAATATCCTCAGATGAAATCTGGAAAGAAGGTTTCTGAGAAACTGCTTAGTGTTCTGTTCATTCATCTCACAGAGTTACATCTGTATTTCGTGGATCTCCTTGCTAGCCTGATTTCTGTGGAATCTGAGAACAGATATTTCGGATCCCTATGAGGACTATAGGGCCAAAGAAAATATCCTCCGATAACAAAGAGAAAGAAGCTTTCTGAGAAACATCTTTGTGTTCTGTGAAATCATCTCACAGAGTTACAGCTTTCCCCTCAAGAAGCCTTTCGCTAAGACAGTTCTTGTGGAATTGGCAAAGTGATATTTGGAAGCCCTTAGAGGCGATGGTGAAAAAGGAAATATCCTCAGATGAAATCTGGAAAGAAGCTTTCTGAGAAACTGCTCTGTGACGTGTGACTTCCACTCACAGAGTTACATCTGTATTTCGTGGATCTCTTTGCTAGCCTTATTTCTGTGGAATCTGAGAACAGATATTTCGGATCCCTTTGAAGACTATAGGGCCAAAGGAAATATCCTCCGATAACAAAGAGAAAGAAGCTTTCTGAGAAACTTCTTTGTGTTCTGTGAAATCATCTCACAGAGTTACAGCTTTCCCCTCAAGAAGCCTTTCTCTAAGACAGTTCTTGTGGAATTGGCAAAGTGATATTTGGAAGCCCATAGAGGGCTATGGTGAAAAAGGAATTATCCTCAGATGAAATCTGGAAAGAAGCTTTCTGAGAAACTGCTTAGTGTTCTGTTCATTCATCTCACAGAGTTACTTCTGTGTTTCGTGGATCTCTTTGCTAGCCTTATTTCTGTGGAATCTGAGAACAGATATTTCGGATCCCTTTGAAGACTATAGGGCCAAAGGAAATATCCTCCGATAACAATGAGAAAGAAGCTTTCTGAGAAACTTCTTTGTGTTCTGTGAAATCATCTCACAGAGTTACAGCTTTCCCCTCAAGAAGCCTTTCGCTATGACAGTTCTTGTGGAATTGGCAAAGTGATATTTGGAAGCCCATAGAGGGCTATGGTGAAAAAGGAAATATCCTCCGATGAAATCTGGAAAGAAGCTTTCTGAGAAACTGCTCTGTGATGTGTGACTTCCACTCACAGAGTTACATCTGTCTTTCGTGGATCCCTTTGCTAGCCTTATTTCTGTGGAATCAGAGAACAGATATTTCGGATCCCTTTGAAGACTATAGGGCCAAAGGAAATATCCTCCGATAACAAAGAGAAAGAAGCTTTCTGAGAAACTTCTTTGTGTTCTGCGAAATCATCTCACAGAGTTACAGCTTTCCCCTCAAGGAGCCATTAGCTAAGACAGTTCTTGAGTAATTGGCAAAGTGTTATTTGGAAGCCCATAGAGGGCTACGCTGAAAAAGGAAATATCCTCAGATGAAATCTGGAAAGAAGCTTTCTGAGAAACTGCTTAGTGTTCTGTTCATTCATCTCACAGAGTTACACTGGTATTTCGTGGATCTCTTTCCTAGCCTTATTTCTGTGGAATCTGAGAACAGATATTTCGGATCCCTTTGAAGACTATAGGGCCGAAGAAAATAACCTCCGATAACAAAGAGAAAGAAGCTTTCTGAGAAACTTCTTTGTGTTCTGCGAAATCACCTCACAGAGTTAAAGCTTTCCCCTCAAGAAGCCTTTCGCTAAGACAGTTCTTGGGGAATTGGCAAAGTGATATTTGGAAGCCCATGGACGGCTATGGTGAAAAAGGAAATATCCTCAGATGAAATCTGGAAAGAAGCTTTCTGAGAAACTGCTTAGTGTTCTGTTCATTCATCTCACAGAGTAACATCTGTATTTCGTGGATCTCTTTGCTAGCCTTATTTCTGTGGAATCTGAGAACAGATATTGCGGATCCCTTTGAAGACTATAGGACCAAAGGAAATATCCTCCGATCACAAAGAGAAAGAAGCTTTCTGAGAAACTTCTTTGTGTCCTTTGAAATCATCTCACAGAGTTACAGCTTTCCCCTCAAGAAGCCTTTCGCTAAGACAGTTCTTGTGGAATTGGCAAAGTGATATTTGGAAGCCCATAGAGGGCAATGGTGAAAAAGGAAATATCCTCAGATGAAATCTGGAAAGAAGATTTCTGAGAAACTGCCCTGTATTGTGTGACTTCCACTCACAGAGATACATCTTTATTTCGTGGATCTCTTTGCTAGCCTTATTTCTGTGGAATCTGAGAACAGATATTTCGGATCCCTTTGAAGACTATAGGGCCAAAGGAAATATCCTCCGATAACAAAGAGAAAGAAGCTTTCTGAGAAACTTCTTTGTGTTCTGTGAAATCATCTCACAGAGTTACAGCTTTCCCCTCAAGAAGCCTTTCGCTAAGACAGTTCTTGTTTAATTGGCATAGTGATATTTGGAAGTCCATAGAGGGCTAAGGTGAAAAAGGAAATATCCTCAGATGAAATCTGGAAAGAAGCTTTCTGAGAAACTGCTCTGTGATGTGTGACTTCCACTCACAGAGTTACATCTGTATTTCGTGGATCTCTTTCCTAGCCTTATTTCTGTGGAATCTGAGAAGAGATATTTCGGATCCCTTTGAAGATTATAGGGTCCAAGGAAATATCCTCCGATAACAAAGAGAAAGAAGCTTTCTGAGGAACTTCTCTGTGTTCTGTGAAATCATCTCACAGAATTACAGCTTTCCCATCAAGAAGCCCTTCGCTAAGACAGTTCTTGTGGAAATGGCAAAGTGATATTTGGAAGTCCATAGAAGGCTACGGTAAAAAAGGAAATATCCTCAGATGAATTCGGGAAAGAAACTTTCTGAGAAACTGCTTAGTGTTCTGCTCCTTCATCTCACAGAGTTACATCTGTATTTCGTGGATCTCTTTGCTAGCTTCTTTCTGTGAAATCTGAGAATAGATATTTCGGATCCCTTTGAAGAATATAGGACCAAAGGAAATATCCTCCGATAACAAAGAGAAAGAAGCTTTCTGAGAAACTTCTTTGTGTTCTGTGAAATCATCTCACAGAGTTACAGCTTTCCCCTCAAGAAGCCTTTCGCTAAGACAGTTCTTGTGGAATTGGCAAACTGATATTTGGAAGCCCATAGAGGGCTATGGTGAAAAAGGAATTATCCTCAGATGAAATCTGGAAAGAAGCTTTCTGAGAAACTGCTTAGTGTTCTGTTCATTCATCTCACAGAGTTACTTCTGTGTTTCGTGGATCTCTTTGCTAGCCTTATTTCTGTGGAATCCGAGAACAGATATTTCGGATCTCTTTGAAGACTATAGGGCCAAAGGAAATATCCTCAAATAACAAAGAGAAAGAAGCTTTCTGAGAAACCGCTTTGTGTTATGTGAAATCATCTCACAGAGTTACAGCTTTCCCCTCAAGAAGCCTTTCGCTAAGACAGTTCTTGTGGAATTGGCAAAGTGATATTTGGAAGCCCTTAGAGGGCTATGGTGAAAAAGGAAATATCCTCAGATGAAATCTGGAAAGAAGCTTTCTGAGAAACTGCTCTGTGATGTGTGACTTCCACTCACAGAGTTACATCGGTATTTCGTGGATCTCTTTGCTAGCCTTATTTCTGTGGAATCTGAGAACAGATATTTCGGATCCCTTTGAAGACTATAGGGCCAAAGGAAATATCCTCCGATAAGAAAGAGAAAGAAGCTTTCTGAGAAACTTCTTTGTGTTCTGCGAAATCATCTCACAGAGTTACAGCTTTCCCCTCAAGAAGCCTTTCGCTAAGACAGTTCTTGTGGAATTGGCAAAGTGATATTTGGAAGCCCATAGAGGGCTATGTTGAAAAAGGCAATATCCTCAGATGAAATCTGGAAAGAAGCTTTCTGAGAAACTGCCCTGTGATGTGTGAGTTCCACTAACAGAGTTACATCTGTATTTCGTGGATCTCTTTGCTAGCCTTATTTCTGTGGAATCTGAGAACAGATATTTCGGATCCCTTTGAAGACTATAGGGCCAAAGGAAATATCCTCCGATAACAAAGAGAAAAAAGCTTTCTGAGAAACTTCTTTGTGTTCTCTGAAATCATCTCACAGAGTTACAGCTTTCCCCTCAAGAAGCCTTTCGCTAAGACAGTTCTTGTGGAATTGGCAAACTGATATTTGGAAGCCCATAGAGGGCTATGGTGAAAAAGGAATTATCCTCAGATGAAATCTGGAAAGAAGCTTTCTGAGAAACTGCTTAGTGTTCTGTTCATTCATCTCACAGAGTTACTTCTGTGTTTCGTGGATCTCTTTGCTAGCCTTATTTCTGTGGAATCTGAGAACAGATATTTCGGATCCCTTTGAAGACTATAGGGCCAAAGGAAATATCCTCAAATAACAAAGAGAAAGAAGCTTTCTGAGAAACCTCTTTGTGTTATGTGAAATCATCTCACAGAGTTACAGCTTTCCCCTCAAGAAGCCTTTCGCTAAGACAGTTCTTGTGGAATTGGCAAAGTGATATTTGGAAGCCCTTAGAGGGCGATGGTGAAAAAGGAAATATCCTCAGATGAAATCTGGAAAGAAGCTTTCTGAGAAACTGCCCTGTGATGTGTGACTTCCACTCACAGAGATACATCTTTATTTCGTGGATCTCTTTGCTAGCCTTATTTCTGTGGAATCTGAGAACAGATATTTCGGATCCCTTTGAAGACTATAGGGCCAAAGGAAATATCCTCCGATAACAAAGAGAAAGAAGCTTTCTGAGAAACTTCTTTGTGTTATGTGAAATCATCTCACAGAGTTACAGCTTTCCCCTCAAGAAGCCTTTCGCTCAGACAGTTCTTGTGGAATTGACAAAGTGATATTTGGAAGCCCATAGAGGGCTATGGTGAAAAAGGAAATATCCTCAGATGAAATCTGGAAAGAAGCTTTCTGAGAAACTGCTCTCTGATGTGTGACTTCCACTCACAGAGTTACATCTGTCTTTCGTGGATCCCTTTGCTAGCCTTATTTCTGTGGAATCTGAGAACAGATATTTCGGATCCCTTTGAAGACTATAGGGCCAAAGGAAATATCCTCCGATAACAAAGAGAAAGAGGCTTTCTGAAAAACTTCTTTGTGTTCTGCGAAATCATCTCACAGAGTTACAGCTTTCCCCTCAAGGAGCCATTAGCTAAGACAGTTCTTGAGTAATTGGCAAAGTGATATTTGGAAGCCCATAGAGGGCTACGCTGAAAAAGGAAATATCCTCAGATGAAATCTGGAAAGAAGCTTTCTGAGAAACTGCTTAGTGTTCTGTTCATTCATCTCACAGATTTACTTCGGTATTTCGTGGATCTCTTTGCTAGCCTTATTTCTGTGGAATCTGAGAACAGATATTTCGGATCCCTTTGAAGACTACAGGGCCAAAGGAAATATCCTCCGATAACAAAGAGAAAGAAGCTTTCTGAGAAACTTCTTTGTGTTCTGCGAAATCATCTCACAGAGTTACAGCTTTCCCCTCAAGGAGCCATTAGCTAAGACAGTTCTTGAGTAATTGGCAAAGTGATATTTGGAAGCCCATAGAGGGCTACGCTGAAAAAGGAAATATCCTCAGATGAAATCTGGAAAGACGCTTTCTGAGAAACTGCTTAGTGTTCTGTTCATTCATCTCACAGATTTACTTCGGTATTTCGTGGATCTCTTTGCTAGCCTTATTTCTGTGGAATCTGAGAACAGATATTTCGGATCCCTTTGAAGACTATAGGGCCAAAGGAAATATCCTCCGATAACAAAGAGAAAGAAGCTTTCTGAGAAACTTCTTTGTGTTCTGCGAAATCATCTCACAGAGTTACAGCTTTCCCCGCAAGACGACTTTCGCTAAGACAGTTCTTGTGGAATTGGCAAAGTGATATTTGGAAGCCCTTAGAGGGCTATGGTGAAAAAGGAAATATCCTCGAATGAAATCTGGAAAGAAGCTTTCTGAGAAACTGCTTAGTGTTCTGTTCATTCATCTCACAGAGTTACATCTGTATTTCGTGGATCTCTTTGCTAGCCTTATTTCTGTGGAATCTGAGAACAGATATTTCGGATCCCTTTGAAGACTATAGGACCAAAGGAAATATCCTCCGATCACAAAGAGAAAGAAGCTTTCTGAGAAACTTCTTTGTGTTCTGTGAAATCATCTCACAGAGTTACAGCTTTCCCCTCAAGAAGCCTTTCGCTAAGACAGTTCTTGTGGAATTGGCAAAGTGATATTTGGAAGCCCTTAGAGGGCTATGGTGAAAAAGGAAATATCCTCAGATGAAATCTGGAAAGAAGCTTTCTGAGAAACTGCCCTGTGATGTGTGAGTTCCACTAACACAGTTACATCTGTATTTCGTGGATCTCTTTGCTAGCCTTATTTCTGTGGAATCTGAGAACAGATATTTCGGATCCCTTTAAAGACTATAGGGCCAAAGGAAATATCCTCCGATAACAAAGAGAAAGAAGCTTTCTGAGAAACTTCTTTGTGTTCTGTGAAATCATCTCACAGAGTTACAGCTTTCCCCTCAAGAAGCCTTTCGCTAAGACAGTTCTTGTGGAATTCGCAAAGTGATATTTGGAAGCCCATAGATGGCTATGGTGAAAAAGGAAATATCCTCAGATGAAATCTGGAAAGAAGCTTTCTGAGAAACTGCTCTGTGATGTGTGCCTTCCACTCACAGAGTTGCATCTGTATTTCGTGGATCTCTTTGCTAGCCTTATTTCTGCGGAATCTGAGAACAGATATTTCGGATTCCTTTGAAGACTATAGGGCCATAGGAAATATCCTCCGATAACAAAGA
The DNA here is from genome assembly GCF_049350105.2 of Macaca mulatta. Lineage (NCBI taxonomy): Eukaryota > Metazoa > Chordata > Mammalia > Primates > Cercopithecidae > Macaca > Macaca mulatta. Next base: position 48,867,991 of record NC_133413.1, read on the forward strand.
GAAAGAAGCTTTCTGAGAAACTTCTTTGTGTTCTGTGAAATCATCTGAAAGAGTTACAGCTTTCCCCTCAAGACGCCTTTCGCTAAGACAGTTCTTGTGGAATTGGCAAAGTGATATTTGGAAGCCCATAGAGGGCAGTGGTGAAAAAGGAAATATCGTCAGATGAAATCTGGAAAGAAGCTTTCTGAGAAACTGCTCTGTGATGTGTGACTTCCACTCACAGAGTTACATCTGTATTTCGTGGATCTCTTTGCTAGTCTTATTTCTGTGGAATCTGAGAACAGATATTTCGAATCCCTTTGAAGACTATATGGCCAAAGGAAATATCCTCCGATAACAAAGACAAAGAAGCTTTCTGAGAAACTTCTTTGTGTTCTGTGAAATCATCTCACCGAGTTACAGCTTTCCCCTCAAGAAGCCTTTCGCTAAGACAGTTCTTGTGGAATTGGCAAAGTGATATTTGGAAGCCCATAGAGGGCTACGGTAAAAAAGGAAATATCCTCAGATGAAATCGGGAAAGAAACTTTCTGAGAAACTGCTTAGTGTTCTGCTCCTTCATCTCACAGAGTTACATCTGTATTTCGTGGATCTCTTTGCTAGCCTTATTTCTGTGAAATCTGAGAATAGATATTTCGGATCCCTTTGAAGAATATAGGACCAAAGGAAATATCCTCCGATAACAAAGAGAAAGAAGCTTTCTGAGAAACTTCTTTGTGTTCTGTGAAATCATCCCACAGAGTTACAGCTTTCCCCTCAAGAAGCCTTTCGCTAAGACAGTTCTTGTGGAATTGGCAAAGTGATATTTGGAAGCCCATAGAGGGCTATGGTGAAAAAGGCAATATTCTCAGATGAAATCTGGAAAGAAGCTTTCTGAGAAACTGCCCTGTGATGTGTGAGTTCCACTAACAGAGTTACATCTGTGTTTCGTGGATCTCTTTGCTAGCCTTATTTCTGTGGAATCTGAGAACAGATATTTCGGATCCCTTTGAAGACTATAGGGCCAAAGGAAATATCCTCCGATAACAAAGAGAAAGAAGCTTTCTGAGAAACTTCTTTGTGTTCTGTGAAATCATCTCACAGAGTTACAGCTTTCCCCTCAAGAAGCCTTTCGCTAAGACAGTTCTTGTGGAATTGGCAGAGTGATATTTGGAAGCCCATAGAGGGCTATGGTGAAAAAGTAAATATCCTCAGATGAAATCTGGAAAGAAGCTTTCTGAGAAACTGCTCTGTGATGTGTGCCTTCCACTCACAGAGTTGCATCTGTATTTCGTGGATCTCTTTGCTAGCCTTATTTCTGCGGAATCTGAGAACAGATATTTCGGATTCCTTTGAAGACTATAGGGCCAAAGGAAATATCCTCCGATAACAAAGAGAAAGAAGCTTTCTGAGAAACTTCTTTGTGTTCTGTGAAATCATCTCAAAGAGTTACAGCTTTCCCCTCAAGAAGCCTTTCGCTAAGACAGTTCTTGTGGAATTGGCAAAGTGATATTTGGAAGCCCATAGAGGGCTGTGGTGAAAAAGGAAATATCGTCAGATGAAATCTGGAAAGAAGCTTTCTGAGAAACTGCTCTGCGATGTGTGACTTCCACTCACAGAGTTACATCTGTATTTCGTGGATCTCTTTGCTAGCCTTATTTCTGTGGAATCTGAGAAAAGATATTTCGAATCCCTTTGAAGACTATATGGCCGAAGGAAATATCCTCCGATAACAAAGACAAAGAAGCTTTCTGAGAAACTTCTTTGTGTTCTGTGAAATCATCTCACAGAGTTACAGCTTTCCCCTCAAGAAGCCTTTCGCTAAGACAGTTCTTGTGGAATTGGCAAAGTGATATTTGGAAGCCCATAGAGGGCTATGGTGAAAAAGGAATTATCCTCAGATGAAATCTGGAAAGAAGCTTTCTGAGAAACTGCTTAGTGTTCTGTTCATTCATCTCACAGAGTTACTTCTGTGTTTCGTGGATCTCTTTGCTAGCCTTATTTCTGTGGAATCTGAGAACAGATATTTCGGATCCCTTTGAAGACTATAGGGCCAAAGGAAATATCCTCCGATAACAATGAGAAAGAAGCTTTCTGAGAAACTTCTTTGTGTTCTGTGAAATCATCTCACAGAGTTACAGCTTTCCCCTCAAGAAGCCTTTCGCTATGACAGTTCTTGTGGAATTGGCAAAGTGATATTTGGAAGCCCATAGAGGGCTATGGTGAAAAAGGAAATATCCACCGATGAAATCTGGAAAGAAGCTTTCTGAGAAACTGCTCTGTGATGTGTGACTTCCACTCACAGAGTTACATCTGTCTTTCGTGGATCCCTTTGCTAGCCTTATTTCTGTGGAATCAGAGAACAGATATTTCGGATCCCTTTGAAGACTATAGGGCCAAAGGAAATATCCTCCGATAACAAAGAGAAAGAAGCTTTCTGAGAAACTTCTTTGTGTTCTGCGAAATCATCTCACAGAGTTACAGCTTTCCCCTCAAGGAGCCATTAGCTAAGACAGTTCTTGAGTAATTGGCAAAGTGTTATTTGGAAGCCCATAGAGGGCTACGCTGAAAAAGGAAATATCCTCAGATGAAATCTGGAAAGAAGCTTTCTGAGAAACTGCTTAGTGTTCTGTTCATTCATCACACAGAGTTACACTGGTATTTCGTGGATCTCTTTCCTAGCATTATTTCTGTGGAATCTGAGAACAGATATTTCGGATCCCTTTGAAGACTATAGGGCCGAAGAAAATAACCTCCGATAACAAAGAGAAAGAAGCTTTCTGAGAAACTTCTTTGTGTTCTGCGAAATCACCTCACAGAGTTAAAGCTTTCCCCTCAAGAAGCCTTTCGCTAAGACAGTTCTTGGGGAATTGGCAAAGTGATATTTGGAAGCCCATGGACGGCTATGGTGAAAAAGGAAATATCCTCAGATGAAATCTGGAAAGAAGCTTTCTGAGAAACTGCTTAGTGTTCTGTTCATTCATCTCACAGAGTAACATCTGTATTTCGTGGATCTCTTTGCTAGCCTTATTTCTGTGGAATCTGAGAACAGATATTGCGGATCCCTTTGAAGACTATAGGACCAAAGGAAATATCCTCCGATAAGAAAGAGAAAGAAGCTTTCTGAGAAACTTCTTTGTGTCCTTTGAAATCATCTCACAGAGTTACAGCTTTCCCCTCAAGAAGCCTTTCGCTAAGACAGTTCTTGTGGAATTGGCAAAGTGATATTTGGAAGCCCATAGAGGGCTATGGTGAAAAAGGAAATATCCTCAGATGAAATCTGGAAAGAAGATTTCTGAGAAACTGCCCTGTATTGTGTCACTTCCACTCACAGAGATACATCTGTATTTCGTGGATCTCTTTCCTAGCCTTATTTCTGTGGAATCTGAGAAGAGATATTTCGGATCCCTTTGAAGACTATAGGGCCCAAGGAAATATCCTCCGATAACAAAGAGAAAGAAGCTTTCTGAGGAACTTCTCTGTGTTCTGTGAAATCATCTCACAGAATTACAGCTTTCCCATCAAGAAGCCCTTCGCTAAGACAGTTCTTGTGGAATAGGCAAAGTGATATTTGGAAGTCCATAGAAGGCTACGGTAAAAAAGGAAATATCCTCAGATGAATTCGGGAAAGAAACTTTCTGAGAAACCGCTTAGTGTTCTGCTCCTTCATCTCACAGAGTTACATCTGTATTTCGTGGATCTCTTTGCTAGCTTCTTTCTGTGAAATCTGAGAATAGATATTTCGGATCCCTTTGAAGAATATAGGACCAAAGGAAATATCCTCCGATAACAAAGAGAAAGAAGCTTTCTGAGAAACTTCTTTGTGTTCTGTGAAATCATCTCACAGAGTTACAGCTTTCCCCTCAAGAAGCCTTTCGCTAAGACAGTTCTTGTGAAATTGGCAAACTGATATTTGGAAGCCCATAGAGGGCTATGGTGAAAAAGGAATTATCCTCAGATGAAATCTGGAAAGAAGCTTTCTGAGAAACTGCTTAGTGTTCTGTTCATTCATCTCACAGAGTTACTTCTGTGTTTCGTGGATCTCTTTGCTAGCCTTATTTCTGTGGAATCTGAGAACAGATATTTCGGATCCCTTTGAAGACTATAGGGCCAAAGGAAATATCCTCAAATAACAAAGAGAAAGAAGCTTTCTGAGAAACCTCTTTGTGTTATGTGAAATCATCTCACAGAGTTACAGCTTTCCCCTCAAGAAGCCTTTCGCTAAGACAGTTCTTGTGGAATTGGCAAAGTGATATTTGGAAGCCCTTAGAGGGCGATGGTGAAAAAGGAAATATCCTCAGATGAAATCTGGAAAGAAGCTTTCTGAGAAACTGCCCTGTGATGTGTGACTTCCACTCACAGAGATACATCTTTATTTCGTGGATCTCTTTGCTAGCCTTATTTCTGTGGAATCTGAGAACAGATATTTCGGATCCCTTTGAAGACTATAGGGCCAAAGGAAATATCCTCCGATAACAAAGAGAAAGAAGCTTTCTGAGAAACTTCTTTGTGTTATGTGAAATCATCTCACAGAGTTACAGCTTTCCCCTCAAGAAGCCTTTCGCTAAGACAGTTCTTGTGGAATTGGCAAAGTGATATTTGGAAGCCCATAGAGGGCTATGGTGAAAAAGGAAATATCCTCAGATGAAATCTGGAAAGAAGCTTTCTGAGAAACTGCTCTGTGATGTGTGACTTCCACTCACAGAGTTACATCGGTATTTCGTGGATCTCTTTGCTAGCCTTATTTCTGTGGAATCTGAGAACAGATATTTCGGATCCCTTTGAAGACTATAGGGCCAAAGGAAATATCCTCCGATAAGAAAGAGAAAGAAGCTTTCTGAGAAACTTCTTTGTGTTCTGCGAAATCATCTCACAGAGTTACAGCTTTCCCCTCAAGAAGCCTTTCGCTAAGACAGTTCTTGTGGAATTGGCAAAGTGATATTTGGAAGCCCATAGAGGGCTATGGTGAAAAAGGAAATATCCTCAGATGAAATCTGGAAAGAAGCTTTCTGAGAAACTGCTTACTGTTCTGTTCATTCATCTCACAGAGTTACATCTGTATATCGTGGATCTCTTTGCTAGCCTTATTTCTGTGGAATCTGAGAACAGATATTTCGGATCCCTTTGAAGACTATAGGGCCAAAGGAAATATCCTCCGATAACAATGAGAAAGAAGCTTTCTGAGAAACTTCTTTGTGTACTGTGAAATCATCTCACAGAGTTACAATTTCCCCTCAAGGAGCCATTAGCTAAGACAGTTCTTGTGGAATTGGCAAAGTGATATTTGGAAGCCCATAGAGGGCTATGGTGAAAAAGGAAATATCCTCAGATGAAATCTGGAAAGAAGCTTTCTGAGAAACTGCTTACTGTTCTGTTCATTCATCTCACAGAGTTACTTCTGTGTTTCTTGGATCTCTTTGCTAGCCTTATTTCTGTGGAATCTGAGAACAGATATTTCGGATCCCTTTGAAGACTATAGGGCCAAAGGAAATATCCTCCGATAACAATGAGAAAGAAGCTTTCTGAGAAACTTCTTTGTGTTCTGTGAAATCATCTCACAGAGTTACAGCTTTCCCCTCAAGAAGCCTTTCGCTATGACAGTTCTTGTGGAATTGGCAAAGTGATATTTGGAAGCCCATAGAGGGCTATGGTGAAAAAGGAAATATCCTCAGATGAAATCTGGAAAGAAGCTTTCTGAGAAACTGCTCTCTGATGTGTGACTTCCACTCACAGAGTTACATCTGTCTTTCGTGGATCCCTTTGCTAGCCTTATTTCTGTGGAATCTGAGAACAGATATTTCGGATCCCTTTGAAGACTATAGGGCCAAAGGAAATATCCTCCGATAACAAAGAGAAAGAAGCTTTCTGAGAAACTTCTTTGTGTTCTGCGAAATCATCTCACAGAGTTACAGCTTTCCCCTCAAGGAGCCATTAGCTAAGACAGTTCTTGAGTAATTGGCAAAGTGATATTTGGAAGCCCATAGAGGGCTACGCTGAAAAAGGAAATATCCTCAGATGAAATCTGGAAAGAAGCTTTCTGAGAAACTGCTTAGTGTTCTGTTCATTCATCTCACAGATTTACTTCGGTATTTCGTGGATCTCTTTGCTAGCCTTATTTCTGTGGAATCTGAGAACAGATATTTCGGATCCCTTTGAAGACTATAGGGCCAAAGGAAATATCCTCCGATAACAAAGAGAAAGAAGCTTTCTGAGAAACTTCTTTGTGTTCTGCGAAATCATCTCACAGAGTTACAGCTTTCCCCTCAAGGAGCCATTAGCTAAGACAGTTCTTGAGTAATTGGCAAAGTGATATTTGGAAGCCCATAGAGGGCTACGCTGAAAAAGGAAATATCCTCAGATGAAATCTGGAAAGACGCTTTCTGAGAAACTGCTTAGTGTTCTGTTCATTCATCTCACAGATTTACTTCGGTATTTCGTGGATCTCTTTGCTAGCCTTATTTCTGTGGAATCTGAGAACAGATATTTCGGATCCCTTTGAAGACTATAGGGCCAAAGGAAATATCCTCCGATAACAAAGAGAAAGAAGCTTTCTGAGAAACTTCTTTGTGTTCTGCGAAATCATCTCACAGAGTTACAGCTTTCCCCGCAAGAAGACTTTCGCTAAGACAGTTCTTGTGGAATTGGCAAAGTGATATTTGGAAGCCCTTAGAGGGCTATGGTGAAAAAGGAAATATACTCGAATGAAATCTGGAAAGAAGCTTTCTGAGAAACTGCTTAGTGTTCTGTTCATTCATCTCACAGAGTTACATCTGTATTTCGTGGATCTCTTTGCTAGCCTTATTTCTGTGGAATCTGAGAACAGATATTTCGGATCCCTTTGAAGACTATAGGGCCAAAGGAAATATCCTCCGATAACAAAGAGAAAGAAGCTTTCTGAGAAACTCCTATGTGTTCTGTGAAATCATCTCACAGAGTTACAGCTTTCCCCTCAAGAAGCCTTTCGCTAAGACAGTTCTTGTGGAATTGGCAAAGTGATATTTGGAAGCCCATAGAGGGCTATGGTGAAAAAGGAAATATCCTCAGATGAAATCTGAAAAGAAGCTTTCTGAGAAACTGCTCTGTGATGTGTGACTTCCACTTACAGAGTTACATCTGTATTTCGTGGATCTCTTTGCTATCCTTATTTCTGAGGAATCTGAGAACAGATATTTCGGATCCCTTTGAAGACGCTAGGGCCAAAGGAAATATCCTCCTGTAACAAAGAGAAAGAAGCTTTCTGAGAAACTTCTTTGTGTTCTGTGAAATCATCTCACAGAGTTAGAGCTTTCCCCTTAAGAAGCCTTTCGCTAAGACAGTTCTTGTGGAATTGGCAAAGTGATATTTGGAAGCCCTTAGAGGTCTATGCTGAAAAAGGAAATATCCTCAGATGAAATCTGGAAAGAAGCTTTCTGAGAAACTGCTCAGTATTCTGTTCCTTCATCTCACAGAGTTACATCTGTATTTCGTGGATCTCTTTGCTAGCCTTATATCTGTGGAATCTGAGAACAGATATTTCGGATCCCTTTGAAGAATATAGGGCCAAAGGAAATATACTCCGACAACAAAGAGAAAGAAGCTGTCTGAGAAACTTCTTTGTGTTCTGTGAAATCATCTCACAGAGTTACAGCTTTCCCCTCAAGAAGCCTTTCGTTAAGACAGTTCTTGTGGAATTGGCAAAGTGATATTTGGAAGCCCGTAGAGCGCTATGGTGAAAAAGGAAATATCCTCAGATGAAATCTGGAAAGAAGCTTTCTGAGAAACTGCTCTGTGATGTTTGACTTCCACTCACAGAGTTACATCTGTATTTCGTGGATCTCTTTGCTAGCCTTATTTCTGTGGAATCTGAGAACACATATTTCGGATCCCTTTGAAGACTATAGGGCCAAAGGAAATATACTCCGACAACAAAGAGAAAGAAGCTGTCTGAGAAACTTCTTTGTGTTCTGTGAAATCATCTCACAGAGTTACAGCTTTCCCCTCAAGAAGCCTTTCGCTAAGACAGTTCTTGTGGATTGCCGAAGTGATATTTGGGAGCCCATAGAGGGTTATGGTGAAAAAGGAAATATCCTCAGATGAAATCTGGAAAGAAGGTTTCTGAGAAACTGCTTAGTGTTCTGTTCATTCATCTCACAGAGTTACATCTGTATTTCGTGGATCTCGTTGCTAGCCTGATTTCTGTGGAATCTGAGAACAGATATTTCGGATCCCTTTGAAGACTATAGGGCCAAAGGAAATATCCTCCGATAACAAAGAGAAAGAAGCTTTCTGAGAAACTTCTTTGTGTTCTGTGAAATCATCTCACAGAGTTACAGCTTTCCCCTCAAGAAGCCTTTCGCTAAGACAGTTCTTGTGGAATTTGCAAAGTGATATTTGGAAGCCCATAGAGGGCTATGGTGAAAAAGTTAATATCCTCAGATGAAATCTGGAAAGAAGCTTTCTGAGAAACTGCTCTGTGATGTGTGACTTCCACTCACAGGGTTACATCTGTATTTCGTGGATCTCTTTGCTAGCCTTATTTCTGTGGAATCTGAGAACAGATATTTCGGATCCCTTTGAAGACTATAGGGCCAAAGGAAATATACTCCGACAACAAAGAGAAAGAAGCTGTCTGATAAACTTCTTTGTGTTCTGTGAAATCATCTCACAGAGTTACAGCTTTCCGCTCAAGAAGCCTTTCGCTAAGACGGTTCTTGTGGATTGCCAAAGTGATATTTGGGAGCCCATAGAGGGTTATGGTGAAAAAGGAAATATCCTCAGATGAAATCTGGAAAGAAGGTTTCTGAGAAACTGCTTAGTGTTCTGTTCATTCATCTCACAGAGTTACATCTGTATTTCGTGGATCTCCTTGCTAGCCTGATTTCTGTGGAATCTGAGAACAGATATTTGGGATCCCTTTGAAGACTATAGGGCCAAAGGAAATATCCTCCGATAACAAAGAGAAAGAAGCTTTCTGAGAAACTTCTTTGTGTTCTGTGAAATCATCTCACAGAGTTACAGCTTTCCCCTCAAGAAGCCTTTCGCTAAGACAGTTCTTGTGGAATTGGCAAAGTGATATTTGGAAGCCCTTAGAGGGCTACGGTGAAAAAGGAAATATCCTCAGATGAAATCTGGAAGGAAGCTTTCTGAGAAACTGCTCTGTGACTGTGACTTCCACTCACAGAGTTACATCTGTATTTCGTGGATCTCTTTGCTAGCCTTATTTCTGTGGAATCTGAGAACAGATATTTCGGATCCCTTTGAAGACTATAGGGCCAAAGGAAATATCCTCCGATAACAAAGAGAAAGAAGCTGTCTGAGAAACTTCTTTGTGTTCTGTGAAATCATCTCACAGAGTTAGAGCTTTCCCCTTAAGAAGCCTTTCGCTAAGACAGTTCTTGTGGAATTGGCAAAGTTATATTTGGAAGCCCTTAGAGGTCTATGGTGAAAAAGGAAATATCCTGAGATGAAATCTGGAAAGAAGCTTTCTGAGAAACTGCTCAGTGTTCTGTTCCTTCATCTCACAGAGTTACATCTGTATTTCGTGGATCTCTTTGCTAGCCTTATTTCTGCTGAATCTGAGAACAGATATTTCGGATCCCTTTGAGGACCATAGGGCCAAAGGAAATATCCTCCGATAACAAAGAGAAAGAAGATTTCTGAGAAACTTCTTTGTGTTCTGTGAAATCATCTCACAGAGTTACAGCTTTCCCCTCAAGAAGCCTTTCGCTAAGACAGTTCTTGTGGAATTGGAAAAGTGATATTTGGATGCCCATAGAGGGCTATGGTGAAAAAGGATATATCCTCAGATGAAATCTGGAAAGAGGCTTTCTGAGAAACTGCTCTGTGATGTGTGACTTCGACTCACAGGGTTACATCTGTATTTCTTGGATCTCTTTGCTAGCCTTATTTCTGTGGAATCTGAGAACAGATATTTCGGATCCCTTTGAAGAATATAGGGCCAAAGGAAATATACTCCGACAACAAAGAGAAAGAAGGTTTCTGAGAAACTTCCTTGTGTTCTGTGAAATCATCTCACAGAGTTACAGCTTTCCCCTCAAGAAGCCTTTCGCTAAGACAGTTCTTGTGGAATTGGCAAAGTGATATTTGGAAGCCCTTAGAGGGCTATACTGAAAAAGGAAATATCCTCAGATGAAATCTGGAAAGAAGCTTTCTGAGAAACTGCTCTGTGACGTGTGACTTCCACTCACAGAGTTACATCTGTATTTCGTGGATCTCTTTGCTAGCCTTATTTCTGTGGAATCTGAGAACAGATATTTCGGATCCCTTTGAAGACTACAGGGCCAAAGGAAGTATACTCCGACAACAAAGAGAAAGAAGCTGTCTGAGAAACTTCTTTGTGTTCTGTGAAATCATCTCACAGAGTTACAGCTTTCCCCTCAAGAAGCCTTTCGCTAAGACAGTTCTTGTGGAATTGGTAAAGTGATATTTGGAAGCACATAGAGGTCTATGGTGAAAAAGGAAATATCCTCAGATGAAATCTGGAAAGAAGCTTTCTGAGAAACTGCTTAGTGTTCTGTTCATTCATCTCAGTGGGTTACATCAGTATTTCGTGGATCTCTTTGCTAGCCTTATTTCTGTGGAATCTGAGAACAGATATTTCGGATCCCTTTGAAGACTATAGGGCCAAAGGAAATATCCTCCGATAACAAAGAGAAAGAAGCTTTCTGAGAAACTCCTATGTGTTCTGTGAAATCATCTCACAGAGTTACAGCTTTCTCCTCAAGAAGCCTTTCGCTAAGACAGTTCTTGTGGAATTGGCAAAGTGATATTTGGAAGCCCTTAGAGGGCTATGGTGAAAAAGGAAATATCCTCAGATGAAATCTGGAAAGAAGATTTCTGAGAAACTGCTCTGTGATGTGTGACTTCCACTCACAGAGTTACATCTGTATTTCGTGGATTTCTTTGCTAGGCTTATTTCTGTGGAATCTGAGAACAGATATTTCGGATCCCTTTGAAGACTATAGGGCCAAAGGAAATATCCTCCGATAACAAAGAGAAAGAAGCTTTCTGAGAAACTTCTTTGTGTTCTGTGAAATCATCTCACAGAGTTACAGCTTTCCCCTCAAGAAGCCTTTCGCTAAGACAGTTCTTGTGGAATTGGCAAAGTGATATTTGGAAGCACATAGTGGTCTATGGTGATAAAGGAAATATCCTCAGATGAAATCTGGAAAGAAGCTTTCTGAGAAACTGCTTAGTGTTCTGTTCATTCATCTCACTGGGTTACATCTGTATTTCGTGGATCTCCTTGCTAGCCTGATTTCTGTGGAATCTGAGAACAGATATTTCGGATCCCTATGAGGACTATAGGGCCAAAGAAAATATCCTCCGATAACAAAGAGAAAGAAGCTTTCTGAGAAACTTCTTTGTGTTCTGTGAAATCATCTCACAGAGTTACAGCTTTCCCCTCAAGAAGCCTTTCGCTAAGACAGTTCTTGTGGAATTGGCAAAGTGATATTTGGAAGCCCTTAGAGGCGATGGTGAAAAAGGAAATATCCTCAGATGAAATCTGGAAAGAAGCTTTCTGAGAAACTGCTCTGTGACGTGTGACTTCGACTCACAGAGTTACATCTCTATTTCGTGGATCTCTTTGCTAGCCTTATTTCTGTGGAATCTGAGAACAGATATTTCGGATCCCTTTGAAGACTATAGGGCCAAAGGAAATATCCTCCGATAACAAAGAGAAAGAAGCTTTCTGAGAAACTTCTTTGTGTTCTGCGAAATCATCTCACAGAGTTACAGCTTTCCCCTCAAGAAGCCTTTCGCTAAGACAGTTATTGTGGAATTGGCAAAGTGATATTTGGAAGCCCTTAGAGGGCTATGGTGAAAAAGGAAATATCCTCAGATGAAATCTGGAAAGAAGCTTTCTGAGAAATTGCTCTGTGACGTGTGACTTCCACTCACAGAGTTACATCTGTATTTCGTGGATCTCTTTGCTAGCCTTATTTCTGTGGAATCTGAGAACAGATATTTCGGATCCCTTTGAAGACTATAGGGCCAAAGGAAATATCCTCCGATAACAAAGAGAAAGAAGCTTTCTGAGAAACTTCTTTGTGTTCTGCGAAATCATCTCACAGAGTTACAGCTTTCCCCTCAAGAAGCCTTTCATTAAGACAGTTCTTGTGGAATTGGCAAAGTGATATTTGGAAGCCCGTAGAGGGCTATGGTGAAAAAGGAAATATCCTCAGATGAAATCTGGAAAGAAGCTTTCTGAGAAACTGCTTAGTGTTCTGTTCATTCATCTCACAGAGTTACATCTGTATTTCGTGGATCTCTTTGCTAGCCTTCTTTCTGTGGAATCTGAGAACAGATATTTCGGATCCCTTTGAAGACTATAGGGCCAAAGGAAATAACCTCCGATAACAAAGAGAAAGAAGCTTTCTGAGAAACTTCTTTGTGTTCTGTGAAATCATCTCACAGAGTTACAGCTTTCCCCTCAAGAAGCCTTTCGCTAAGACAGTTCTTGTGGAATTGGCAAGGTGAAATTTGGAAGCCCTTAGAGGGCTATGGTGAAAAAGGAAATATCCTCAGATGAATTCTGGAAAGAAGCTTTCTGAGAAACTGCTCTTAACGTGTGACTTCCATTCACAGAGTTACATCTGCATTTCGTGGATCTCCTTGCTAGCCTTATTTCTGTGGAATCTGAGAACAGATATTTCGGATCCTTTTGAAGACTATAGGGCCAAAGGAAATATCCTCCGATAATAAAGAGAAACAAGCTTTCTGAGAAACTTCTTTGTGTTCTGCGAAATCATCTCACAGAGTTACAGCTTTCCCCTCAAGAAGCCTTTCGCTAAGACAGTTCTTGTGGAATTGGCAAAGTGATATTTGGAAGCACTAGAGGGCTATGGTGAAAAAGGAAATATCCTCAGATGAAATCTGCAAAGAAGCTTTCTGAGAAACTGCTCTGTGATGTGTGACTTCCACTCACAGAGTTACATCTGTATTTCGTGGATCTCTTTGCTAGCCTTATTTCTGTGGAATCTGAGAACAGATATTTCGAATCCCTTTGAAGACTATATGGCCAAAGGAAATATCCTCCGATAACAAAGACAAAGCAGCTTTCTGAGAAACTTCTTTGTGTTCTGTGAAATCATCTCACAGAGTTACAGCTTTCCCCTCAAGAAGCCTTTCGCTAAGACAGTTCTTGTGGAATTGGCAAAGTGATATTTGGAAGCCCATAGAGGGCTACGGTAAAAAAGGAAATATCCTCAGATGAAATCGGGAAAGAAACTTTCTGAGAAACTGCTTAGTGTTCTGCTCCTTCATCTCACAGAGTTACATCTGTATTTCGTGAATCTCTTTGCTAGCCTTATTTCTGTGAAATCTGAGAATAGATATTTCGGATCCCTTTGAAGAATATAGGACCAAAGGAAATATCCTCCGATAACAAAGAGAAAGAAGCTTTCTGAGAAACTTCTTTGTGTTCTGTGAAATCATCCCACAGAGTTACAGCTTTCCCCTCAAGAAGCCTTTCGCTAAGACAGTTCTTGTGGAATTGGCAAAGTGATATTTGGAAGCCCATAGAGGGCTATGGTGAAAAAGGCAATATTCTCAGATGAAATCTGGAAAGAAGCTTTCTGAGAAACTGCCCTGTGATGTGTGAGTTCCACTAACAGAGTTACATCTGTATTTCGTTGATCTCTTTGCTAGCCTTATTTCTGTGGAATCTGAGAACAGATATTTCGGATCCCTTTGAAGACTATAGGGCCAAAGGAAATATCCTCCGATAAGAAAGAGAAAGAAGCTTTCTGAGAAACTTCTTTGTGTTCTGTGAAATCATCTCACAGAGTTACAGCTTTCCCCTCAAGAAGCCTTTCGCTAAGACAGTTCTTGTGGAATTGGCAAAGTGATATTTGGAAGCCCATAGAGGGCTATGGTGAAAAAGTAAATATCCTCAGATGAAATCTGGAAAGAAGCTTTCTGAGAAACTGCTCTGTGATGTGTGCCTTCCACTCACAGAGTTGCATCTGTATTTCGTGGATCTCTTTGCTAGCCTTATTTCTGCGGAATCTGAGAACAGATATTTCGGATTCCTTTGAAGACTATAGGGCCAAAGGAAATATCCTCCGATAACAAAGAGAAAGAAGCTTTCTGAGAAACTTCTTTGTGTTCTGTGAAATCACCTCAAAGAGTTACAGCTTTCCCCTCAAGAAGCCTTTCGCTAAGACAGTTCTTGTGGAATTGGCAAAGTGATATTTGGAAGCCCATAGAGGGCTGTGGTGAAAAAGGAAATATCGTCAGATGAAATCTGGAAAGAAGCTTTCTGAGAAACTGCTCTGCGATGTGTGACTTCCACTCACAGAGTTACATCTGTATTTCGTGGATCTCTTTGCTAGCCTTATTTCTGTGGAATCTGAGAACAGATATTTCGAATCCCTTTGAAGACTATATGGCCGAAGGAAATATCCTCCGATAACAAAGACAAAGAAGCTTTCTGAGAAACTTCTTTGTGTTCTGTGAAATCATCTCACAGAGTTACAGCTTTCCCCTCAAGAATCCTTTCGCTAAGACAGTTCTTGTGGAATTGGCAAAGTGATATTTGGAAGCCCATAGAGGGCTACGGTAAAAAAGGAAATATCCTCAGAGGAAATCGGGAAAGAAACTTTCTGAGAAACTGCCTAGTGTTCTGCTCCTTCATCTCACAGAGTTACATCTGTATTTCGTGGATCTCTTTGCTAGCCTTATTTCTGTGAAATCTGAGAATAGATATTTCGGATCCCTTTGAAGAATATAGGACCAAAGGAAATATCCTCCGATAACAAAGAGAAAGAAGCTTTCTGAGACACTTCTTTGTGTTCTGTGAAATCAACTCACAGAGTTACAGCTTTCCCCTCAAGAAGCCTTTCTCTAAGACAGTTCTTGTGGAATTGGCAAACTGATATTTGGAAGCCCACAGAGGGCTATGGTGAAAAAGGAAATATCCTCAGATGAAATCTGGAAAGAAGCTTTCTGAGAAACTGCTTAGTGTTCTGTTCATTCATCTCACAGAGTTACTTCTGTGTTTCGTGGATCTCTTTGCTAGCCTTATTTCTGTGGAATCTGAGAGCAGATATTTCGGATCCCTTTGAAGACTATACGGCCAAAGGAAATATCCTCCGATAGCAAAGACAAAGAAGCTTTCTGAGAAACTTCTTTGTGTTCTGTGAAATCATCTCACAGAGCTTTCCCCTCAAGAAGCCTTTCGCTAAGACAGTTCTTCTGGAATTGGCTAAGTGATATTTGGAAGCCCATAGAGGGCTATGGTGAAAAAGGAAATATCCTCAGATGAAGTCTGGAAAGAAGCTTTCGGAGAAACTGCTCTGTGATGTGTGACTTCCACTCACAGAGTTACATCTGTCTTTCGTGGATCCCTTTGCTAGTCTTATTTCTGTGGAATCTGAGAACAGATATTTCGGATCCCTTTGAAGACTATAGGGCCAAAGGAAATATCCTCCGATAACAAAGAGAAAGAAGCTTTCTGAGAAACTTCTTTGTGTTCTGCGAAATCATCTCACAGAGTTACAGCTTTCCCCTCAAGAAGCCTTTCGCTAAGACAGTTCTTGTGGAATTGGCAAAGTGATATTTGGAAGCCCTTAGAGGGCTATGGTGAAAAAGGAAATATCCTCGAATGAAATCTGGAAAGAAGCTTTCTGAGAAACTGCTTAGTGTTCTGTTCATTCATCTCACAGAGTTACATCTGTATTTCGTGGATCTCTTTGCTAGCCTTAATTCTGTGGAATCTGAGAACAGATATTTCGGATCCCTTTGAAGACTATAGGACCAAAGGAAATATCCTCCGATCACAAAGAGATAGAAGCTTTCTGAGAAACTTCTTTGTGTTCTGTGAAATCATCTCACAGAGTTACAGCTTTCCCCTCAAGAAGCCTTTCGCTAAGACAGTTCTTGTGGAATTGGCAAAGTGATATTTGGAAGCCCATAGAGGGCTATGTTGAAAAAGGCAATATCCTCAGATGAAATCTGGAAAGAAGCTTTCTGAGAAACTGCCCTGTGATGTGTGAGTTCCACTAACAGAGTTACATCTGTATTTCGTGGATCTCTTTGCTAGCCTTATTTCTGTGGAATCTGAGAACAGATATTTCGGATCCCTTTGAAGACTATAGGGCCAAAGGAAATATCCTCTGATAACAAAGAGAAAGAAGCTTTCTGAGAAACTTCTTTGTGTTCTGTGAAATCATCTCACAGAGTTACAGCTTTCCCCTCAAGAAGCCTTTCGCTAAGACAGTTCTTGTGGAATTCGCAAAGTGATATTTGGAAGCCCATAGAGGGCTATGGTGAAAAAGGAAATATCCTCAGATGAAATCTGGAAAGAAGCTTTCTGAGAAACTGCTCTGTGATGTGTGCCTTCCACTCACAGAGTTGCATCTGTATTTCGTGGATCTCTTTGCTAGCCTTATTTCTGCGGAATCTGAGAACAGATATTTCGGATTCCTTTGAAGACTATAGGGCCAAAGGAAATATCCTCCGATAACAAAGAGAAAGAAGCTTTCTGAGAAACTTCTTTGTGTTCTGTGAAATCATCTCAAAGAGTTACAGCTTTCCCCTCAAGACGCCTTTCGCTAAGACAGTTCTTGTGGAATTGGCAAAGTGATATTTGGAAGCCCATAGAGGGCAGTGGTGAAAAAGGAAATATCGTCAGATGAAATCTGGAAAGAAGCTTTCTGAGAAACTGCTCTGTGATGTGTGACTTCCACTCACAGAGTTACATCTGTATTTCGTGGATCTCTTTGCTAGCCTTATTTCTGTGGAATCTGAGAACAGATATTTCGAATCCCTTTGAAGACTATATGGCCAAAGGAAATATCCTCCGATAACAAAGACAAAGAAGCTTTCTGAGAAACTTCTTTGTGTTCTGTGAAATCATCTCACAGAGTTACAGCTTACCCCTCAAGAAGCCTTTCGCTAAGACAGTTCTTGTGGAATTGGCAAAGTGATATTTGGAAGCCCATAGAGGGCTACGGTAAAAAAGGAAATATCCTCAGATGAAATCGGGAAAGAAACTTTCTGAGAAACTGCTTAGTGTTCTGCTCCTTCATCTCACAGAGTTACATCTGTATTTCGTGGATCTCTTTGCTAGCCTTATTTCTGTGAAATCTGAGAATAGATATTTCGGATCCCTTTGAAGAATATAGGACCAAAGGAAATATCCTCCGATAACAAAGAGAAAGAAGCTTTCTGAGAAACTTCTTTGTGTTCTGTGAAATCATCTCACAGAGTTACAGCTTTCCCCTCAAGAAGCCTTTCTCTAAGACAGTTCTTGTGGAATTGGCAAAGTGATATTTGGAAGCCCATAGAGGGCTATGGTGAAAAAGGAATTATCCTCAGATGAAATCTGGAAAGAAGCTTTCTGAGAAACTGCTTAGTGTTCTGTTCATTCATCTCACAGAGTTACTTCTGTGTTTCGTGGATCTCTTTGCTAGCCTTATTTCTGTGGAATCTGAGAACAGATATTTCGGATCCCTTTGAAGACTATAGGGCCAAAGGAAATATCCTCCGATAACAATGAGAAAGAAGCTTTCTGAGAAACTTCTTTGTGTTCTGTGAAATCATCTCACAGAGTTACAGCTTTCCCCTCAAGAAGCCTTTCGCTATGACAGTTCTTGTGGAATTGGCAAAGTGATATTTGGAAGCCCATAGAGGGCTATGGTGAAAAAGGAAATATCCTCCGATGAAATCTGGAAAGAAGCTTTCTGAGAAACTGCTCTGTGATGTGTGACTTCCACTCACAGAGTTACATCTGTGTTTCGTGGATCCCTTTGCTAGCCTTATTTCTGTGGAATCAGAGAACAGATATTTCGGATCCCTTTGAAGACTATAGGGCCAAAGGAAATATCCTCCGATAACAAAGAGAAAGAAGCTTTCTGAGAAACTTCTTTGTGTTCTGCGAAATCATCTCACAGAGTTACAGCTTTCCCCTCAAGGAGCCATTAGCTAAGACAGTTCTTGAGTAATTGGCAAAGTGTTATTTGGAAGCCCATAGAGGGCTACGCTGAAAAAGGAAATATCCTCAGATGAAATCTGGAAAGAAGCTTTCTGAGAAACTGCTTAGTGTTCTGTTCATTCATCTCACAGAGTTACACTGGTATTTCGTGGATCTCTTTCCTAGCATTATTTCTGTGGAATCTGAGAACAGATATTTCGGATCCTTTTGAAGACTATAGGGCCGAAGAAAATAACCTCCGATAACAAAGAGAAAGAAGCTTTCTGAGAAACTTCTTTGTGTTCTGCGAAATCACCTCACAGAGTTAAAGCTTTCCCCTCAAGAAGCCTTTCGCTAAGACAGTTCTTGGGGAATTGGCAAAGTGATATTTGGAAGCCCATGGACGGCTATGGTGAAAAAGGAAATATCCTCAGATGAAATCTGGAAAGAAGCTTTCTGAGAAACTGCTTAGTGTTCTGTTCATTCATCTCACAGAGTAACATCTGCATTTCGTGGATCTCTTTGCTAGCCTTATTTCTGTGGAATCTGAGAACAGATATTGCGGATCCCTTTGAAGACTATAGGACCAAAGGAAATATCCTCCGATCACAAAGAGAAAGAAGCTTTCTGAGAAACTTCTTTGTGTCCTTTGAAATCATCTCACAGAGTTACAGCTTTCCCCTCAAGAAGCCTTTCGCTAAGACAGTTCTTGTGGAATTGGCAAAGTGATATTTGGAAGCCCATAGAGGGCTATGGTGAAAAAGGAAATATCCTCAGATGAAATCTGGAAAGAAGATTTCTGAGAAACTGCCCTGTATTGTGTGACTTCCACTCACAGAGATACATCTTTATTTCGTGGATCTCTTTGCTAGCCTTATTTCTGTGGAATCTGAGAACAGATATTTCGGATCCCTTTGAAGACTATAGGGCCAAAGGAAATATCCTCCGATAACAAAGAGAAAGAAGCTTTCTGAGAAACTTCTTTGTGTTCTGTGTAATCATCTCACAGAGTTACAGCTTTCCCCTCAAGAAGCCTTTCGCTAAGACAGTTCTTGTTTAATTGGCATAGTGATATTTGGAAGTCCATAGAGGGCTAAGGTGAAAAAGGAAATATCCTCAGATGAAATCTGGAAAGAAGCTTTCTGAGAAACTGCTCTGTGATGTGTGACTTCCACTCACAGAGTTACATCTGTATTTCGTGGATCTCTTTCCTAGCCTTATTTCTGTGGAATCTGAGAAGAGATATTTCGGATCCCTTTGAAGATTATAGGGCCCAAGGAAATATCCTCCGATAACAAAGAGAAAGAAGCTTTCTGAGGAACTTCTCTGTGTTCTGTGAAATCATCTCACAGAATTACAGCTTTCCCATCAAGAAGCCCTTCGCTAAGACAGTTCTTGTGGAAATGGCAAAGTGATATTTGGAAGTCCATAGAAGGCTACGGTAAAAAAGGAAATATCCTCAGATGAATTCGGGAAAGAAACTTTCTGAGAAACTGCTTAGTGTTCTGCTCCTTCATCTCACAGAGTTACATCTGTATTTCGTGGATCTCTTTGCTAGCTTCTTTCTGTGAAATCTGAGAACAGATATTTCGGATCCCTTTGAAGAATATAGGACCAAAGGAAATATCCTCCGATAACAAAGAGAAAGAAGCTTTCTGAGAAACTTCTTTGTGTTCTGTGAAATCATCTCACAGATTTACAGCTTACCCCTCAAGAAGCCTTTCGCTAAGACAGTTCTTGTGGAATTGGCAAACTGATATTTGGAAGCCCATAGAGGGCTATGGTGAAAAAGGAATTATCCTCAGATGAAATCTGGAAAGAAGCTTTCTGAGAAACTGCTTAGTGTTCTGTTCATTCATCTCACAGAGTTACTTCTGTGTTTCGTGGATCTCTTTGCTAGCCTTATTTCTGTGGAATCCGAGAACAGATATTTCGGATCTCTTTGAAGACTATAGGGCCAAAGGAAATATCCTCAAATAACAAAGAGAAAGAAGCTTTCTGAGAAACCGCTTTGTGTTATGTGAAATCATCTCACAGAGTTACAGCTTTCCCCTCAAGAAGCCTTTCGCTAAGACAGTTCTTGTGGAATTGGCAAAGTGATATTTGGAAGCCCTTAGAGGGCTATGGTGAAAAAGGAAATATCCTCAGATGAAATCTGGAAAGAAGCTTTCTGAGAAACTGCTCTGTGATGTGTGACTTCCACTCACAGAGTTACATCTGTATTTCGTGGATCTCTTTGCTAGCCTTATTTCTGTGGAATCTGAGAACAGATATTTCGGATCCCTTTGAAGACTATAGGGCCAAAGGAAATATCCTCCGATAAGAAAGAGAAAGAAGCTTTCTGAGAAACTTCTTTGTGTTCTGCGAAATCATCTCACAGAGTTACAGCTTTCCCCTCAAGAAGCCTTTCGCTAAGACAGTTCTTGTGGAATTGGCAAAGTGATATTTGGAAGCCCATAGAGGGCTATGTTGAAAAAGGCAATATCCTCAGATGAAATCTGGAAAGAAGCTTTCTGAGAAACTGCCCTGTGATGTGTGAGTTCCACTAACAGAGTTACATCTGTATTTCGTGGATCTCTTTGCTAGCCTTATTTCTGTGGAATCTGAGAACAGATATTTCGGATCCCTTTGAAGACTATAGGGCCAAAGGAAATATCCTCCGATAACAAAGAGAAAGAAGCTGTCTGAGAAACTTCTTTGTGTTCTGTGAAACCATCTCACAGAGTTACAGCTTTCCCCTCAAGAAGCCTTTCGCTAAGACAGTTCTTGTGGAATTGGCAAACTGATATTTGGAAGCCCATAGAGGGCTATGGTGAAAAAGGAATTATCCTCAGATGAAATCTGGAAAGAAGCTTTCTGAGAAACTGCTTAGTGTTCTGTTCATTCATCTCACAGAGTTACTTCTGTGTTTCGTGGATCTCTTTGCTAGCCTTATTTCTGTGGAATCTGAGAACAGATATTTCGGATCCCTTTGAAGACTATAGGGCCAAAGGAAATATCCTCAAATAACAAAGAGAAAGAAGCTTTCTGAGAAACCTCTTTGTGTTATGTGAAATCATCTCACAGAGTTACAGCTTTCCCCTCAAGAAGCCTTTCGCTAAGACAGTTCTTGTGGAATTGGCAAAGTGATATTTGGAAGCCCTTAGAGGGCGATGGTGAAAAAGGAAATATCCTCAGATGAAATCTGGAAAGAAGCTTTCTGAGAAACTGCCCTGTGATGTGTGACTTCCACTCACAGAGATACATCTTTATTTCGTGGATCTCTTTGCTAGCCTTATTTCTGTGGAATCTGAGAACAGATATTTCGGATCCCTTTGAAGACTATAGGGCCAAAGGAAATATCCTCCGATAACAAAGAGAAAGAAGCTTTCTGAGAAACTTCTTTGTGTTATGTGAAATCATCTCACAGAGTTACAGCTTTCCCCTCAAGAAGCCTTTCGCTAAGACAGTTCTTGTGGAATTGGCAAAGTGATATTTGGAAGCCCATAGAGGGCTATGGTGAAAAAGGAAATATCCTCAGATGAAATCTGGAAAGAAGCTTTCTGAGAAACTGCTCTGTGATGTGTGACTTCCACTCACAGAGTTACATCGGTATTTCGTGGATCTCTTTGCTAGCCTTATTTCTGTGGAATCTGAGAACAGATATTTCGGATCCCTTTGAAGACTATAGGGCCAAAGGAAATATCCTCCGATAAGAAAGAGAAAGAAGCTTTCTGAGAAACTTCTTTGTGTTCTGCGAAATCATCTCACAGAGTTACAGCTTTCCCCTCAAGAAGCCTTTCGCTAAGACAGTTCTTGTGGAATTGGCAAAGTGATATTTGGAAGCCCATAGAGGGCTATGGTGAAAAAGGAAATATCCTCAGATGAAATCTGGAAAGAAGCTTTCTGAGAAAATGCTTACTGTTCTGTTCATTCATCTCACAGAGTTACATCTGTATATCGTGGATCTCTTTGCTAGCTTCTTTCTGTGGAATCTGAGAACAGATATTTCGGATCCCTTTGAAGACTATAGGGCCAAAGGAAATATCCTCCGATAACAAAGAGAAAGAAGCTTTCTGAGAAACTTCTTTGTGTTCTGCGAAATCATCTCACAGAGTTACAGCTTTCCCCTCAAGGAGCCATTAGCTAAGACAGTTCTTGAGTAATTGGCAAAGTGATATTTGGAAGCCCATAGAGGGCTACGCTGAAAAAGGAAATATCCTCAGATGAAATCTGGAAAGAAGCTTTCTGAGAAACTGCTTAGTGTTCTGTTCATTCATCTCACAGAGTTACATCTGTATTTCGTGGATCTCTTTGCTAGCCTTATTTCTGTGGAATCTGAGAACAGATATTTCGGATCCCTTTGAAGACTATAGGACCAAAGGAAATATCCTCCGATCACAAAGAGAAAGAAGCTTTCTGAGAAACTTCTTTGTGTTCTGTGAAATCATCTCACAGAGTTACAGCTTTCCCCTCAAGAAGCCTTTCGCTAAGACAGTTCTTGTGGAATTGGCAAAGTGATATTTGGAAGCCCTTAGAGGGCTATGGTGAAAAAGGAAATATCCTCAGATGAAATCTAGAAAGAAGCTTTCTGAGAAACTGCCCTGTGATGTGTGAGTTCCACTAACACAGTTACATCTGTATTTCGTGGATCTCTTTGCTAGCCTTATTTCTGTGGAATCTGAGAACAGATATTTCGGATCCCTTTAAAGACTATAGGGCCAAAGGAAATATCCTCCGATAACAAAGAGAAAGAAGATTTCTGAGAAACTTCTTTGTGTTCTGTGAAATCATCTCACAGAGTTACAGCTTTCCCCTCAAGAAGCCTTTCGCTAAGACAGTTCTTGTGGAATTCGCAAAGTGATATTTGGAAGCCCATAGATGGCTATGGTGAAAAAGGAAATATCCTCAGATGAAATCTGGAAAGAAGCTTTCTGAGAAACTGCTCTGTGATGTGTGCCTTCCACTCACAGAGTTGCATCTGTATTTCGTGGATCTCTTTGCTAGCCTTATTTCTGCGGAATCTGAGAACAGATATTTCGGATTCCTTTGAAGACTATAGGGCCATAGGAAATATCCTCCGATAACAAAGAGAAAGAAGCTTTCTGAGAAACTTCTTTGTGTTCTGTGAAATCATCTCAAAGAGTTACAGCTTTCCCCTCAAGACGCCTTTCGCTAAGACAGTTCTTGTGGAATTGGCAAAGTGATATTTGGAAGCCCATAGAGGGCAGAGGTGAAAAAGGAAATATCGTCAGATGAAATCTGGAAAGAAGCTTTCTGAGAAACTGCTCTGTGATGTGTGACTTCCACTCACAGAGTTACATCTGTATTTCGTGGATCTCTTTGCTAGCCTTATTTCTGTGGAATCTGAGAACAGATATTTCGAATCCCTTTGAAGACTATATGGCCAAAGGAAATATCCTCCGATAACAAAGACAAAGAAGCTTTCTGAGAAACTTCTTTGTGTTCTGTGAAATCATCTCACCGAGTTACAGCTTTCCCCTCAAGAAGCCTTTCGCTAAGACAGTTCTTGTGGAATTGGCAAAGTGATATTTGGAAGCCCATAGAGGGCTACGGTAAAAAAGGAAATATCCTCAGATGAAATCGGGAAAGAAACTTTCTGAGAAACTGCTTAGTGTTCTGCTCCTTCATCTCACAGAGTTACATCTGTATTTCGTGGATCTCTTTGCTAGCCTTATTTCTGTGTAATCTGAGAATAGATATTTCGGATCCCTTTGAAGAATATAGGACCAAAGGAAATATCCTCCGATAACAAAGAGAAAGAAGCTTTCTGAGAAACTTCTTTGTGTTCTGTGAAATCATCCCACAGAGTTACAGCTTTCCCCTCAAGAAGCCTTTCGCTAAGACAGTTCTTGTGGAATTGGCAAAGTGATATTTGGAAGCCCATAGAGGGCTATGGTGAAAAAGGCAATATTCTCAGATGAAATCTGGAAAGAAGCTTTCTGAGAAACTGCCCTGTGATGTGTGAGTTCCACTAACAGAGTTACATCTGTATTTCGTGGATCTCTTTGCTAGCCTTATTTCTGTGGAATCTGAGAACAGATATTTCGGATCCCTTTGAAGACTATAGGGCCAAAGGAAATATCCTCCGATAACAAAGAGAAAGAAGCTTTCTGAGAAACTTCTTTGTGTTCTGTGAAATCATCTCACAGAGTTACAGCTTTCCCCTCAAGAACCCTTTCGCTAAGACAGTTCTTGTGGAATTGGCAAAGTGATATTTGGAAGCCCATAGAGGGCTATGGTGAAAAAGTAAATATCCTCAGATGAAATCTGGAAAGAAGCTTTCTGAGAAACTGCTCTGTGATGTGTGCCTTCCACTCACAGAGTTGCATCTGTATTTCGTGGATCTCTTTGCTAGCCTTATTTCTGCGGAATCTGAGAACAGATATTTCGGATTCCTTTGAAGACTATAGGGCCAAAGGAAATATCCTCCGATAACAAAGAGAAAGAAGCTTTCTGAGAAACTTCTTTGTGTTCTGTGAAATCATCTCAAAGAGTTACAGCTTTCCCCTCAAGAAGCCTTTCGCTAAGACAGTTCTTGTGGAATTGGCAAAGTGATATTTGGAAGCCCATAGAGGGCTGTGGTGAAAAAGGAAATATCGTCAGATGAAATCTGGAAAGAAGCTTTCTGAGAAACTGCTCTGCGATGTGTGACTTCCACTCACAGAGTTACATCTGTATTTCGTGGATCTCTTTGCTAGCCTTATTTCTGTGGAATCTGAGAACAGATATTTCGAATCCCTTTGAAGACTATATGGCCGAAGGAAATATCCTCCGATAACAAAGACAAAGAAGCTTTCTGAGAAACTTCTTTGTGTTCTGTGAAATCATCTCACAGAGTTACAGCTTTCCCCTCAAGAAGCCTTTCGCTAAGACAGTTCTTGTGGAATTGGCAAAGTGATATTTGGAAGCCCATAGAGGGCTATGGTGAAAAAGGAATTATCCTCAGATGAAATCTGGAAAGAAGCTTTCTGAGAAACTGCTTAGTGTTCTGTTCATTCATCTCACAGAGTTACTTCTGTGTTTCGTGGATCTCTTTGCTAGCCTTATTTCTGTGGAATCTGAGAACAGATATTTCGGATCCCTTTGAAGACTATAGGGCCAAAGGAAATATCCTCCGATAACAATGAGAAAGAAGCTTTCTGAGAAACTTCTTTGTGTTCTGTGAAATCATCTCACAGAGTTACAGCTTTCCCCTCAAGAAGCCTTTCGCTATGACAGTTCTTGTGGAATTGGCAAAGTGATATTTGGAAGCCCATAGAGGGCTATGGTGAAAAAGGAAATATCCTCAGATGAAATCTGGAAAGAAGCTTTCTGAGAAACTGCTCTGTGATGTGTGACTTCCACTCACAGAGTTACATCGGTATTTCGTGGATCTCTTTGCTAGCCTTATTTCTGTGGAATCTGAGAACAGATATTTCGGATCCCTTTGAAGACTATAGGGCCAAAGGAAATATCCTCCGATAAGAAAGAGAAAGAAGCTTTCTTAGAAACTTCTTTGTGTTCTGCGAAATCATCTCACAGAGTTACAGCTTTCCCCTCAAGAAGCCTTTCGCTAAGACAGTTCTTGTGGAATTGGCAAAGTGATATTTGGAAGCCCATAGAGGGCTATGGTGAAAAAGGAAATATCCTCAGATGAAATCTGGAAAGAAGCTTTCTGAGAAACTGCTTACTGTTCTGTTCATTCATCTCACAGAGTTACATCTGTATATCGTGGATCTCTTTGCTAGCCTTATTTCTGTGGAATCTGAGAACAGATATTTCGGATCCCTTTGAAGACTATAGGGCCAAAGGAAATATCCTCCGATAACAATGAGAAAGAAGCTTTCTGAGAAACTTCTTTGTGTACTGTGAAATCATCTCACAGAGTTACAATTTTCCCTCAAGGAGCCATTAGCTAAGACAGTTCTTGTGGAATTGGCAAAGTGATATTTGGAAGCCCATAGAGGGCTATGGTGAAAAAGGAAATATCCTCAGATGAAATCTGGAAAGAAGCTTTCTGAGAAACTGCTTACTGTTCTGTTCATTCATCTCACAGAGTTACTTCTGTGTTTCTTGGATCTCTTTGCTAGCCTTATTTCTGTGGAATCTGAGAACAGATATTTCGGATCCCTTTGAAGACTATAGGGCCAAAGGAAATATCCTCCGATAACAATGAGAAAGAAGCTTTCTGAGAAACTTCTTTGTGTTCTGTGAAATCATCTCACAGAGTTACAGCTTTCCCCTCAAGAAGCCTTTCGCTATGACAGTTCTTGTGGAATTGGCAAAGTGATATTTGGAAGCCCATAGAGGGCTATGGTGAAAAAGGAAATATCCTCAGATGAAATCTGGAAAGAAGCTTTCTGAGAAACTGCTCTCTGATGTGTGACTTCCACTCACAGAGTTACATCTGTCTTTCGTGGATCCCTTTGCTAGCCTTATTTCTGTGGAATCTGAGGACAGATATTTCGGATCCCTTTGAAGACTATAGGGCCAAAGGAAATATCCTCCGATAACAAAGAGAAAGAAGCTTTCTGAGAAACTTCTTTGTGTTCTGCGAAATCATCTCACAGAGTTACAGCTTTCCCCTCAAGGAGCCATTAGCTAAGACAGTTCTTGAGTAATTGGCAAAGTGATATTTGGAAGCCCATAGAGGGCTACGCTGAAAAAGGAAATATCCTCAGATGAAATCTGGAAAGAAGCTTTCTGAGAAACTGCTTAGTGTTCTGTTCATTCATCTCACAGATTTACTTCGGTATTTCGTGGATCTCTTTGCTAGCCTTATTTCTGTGGAATCTGAGAACAGATATTTCGGATCCCTTTGAAGACTATAGGGCCAAAGGAAATATCCTCCGATAACAAAGAGAAAGAAGCTTTCTGAGAAACTTCTTTGTGTTCTGCGAAATCAACTCACAGAGTTACAGCTTTCCCCTCAAGGAGCCATTAGCTAAGACAGTTCTTGAGTAATTGGCAAAGTGATATTTGGAAGCCCATAGAGGGCTACGCTGAAAAAGGAAATATCCTCAGATGAAATCTGGAAAGACGCTTTCTGAGAAACTGCTTAGTGTTCTGTTCATTCATCTCACAGATTTACTTCGGTATTTCGTGGATCTCTTTGCTAGCCTTATTTCTGTGGAATCTGAGAACAGATATTTCGGATCCCTTTGAAGACTATAGGGCCAAAGGAAATATCCTCCGATAACAAAGAGAAAGAAGCTTTCTGAGAAACTTCTTTGTGTTCTGCGAAATCATCTCACAGAGTTACAGCTTTCCCCGCAAGAAGACTTTCGCTAAGACAGTTCTTGTGGAATTGGCAAAGTGTATTTGGAAGCCCTTAGAGGGCTATGGTGAAAAAGGAAATATCCTCGAATGAAATCTGGAAAGAAGCTTTCTGAGAAACTGCTTAGTGTTCTGTTCATTCATCTCACAGAGTTACATCTGTATTTCGTGGATCTCTTTGCTAGCCTTATTTCTGTGGAATCTGAGAACAGATATTTCGGATCCCTTTGAAGACTATAGGACCAAAGGAAATATCCTCCGATCACAAAGAGAAAGAAGCTTTCTGAGAAACTTCTTTGTGTTCTGTGAAATCATCTCACAGAGTTACAGCTTTCCCCTCAAGAAGCCTTTCGCTAAGACAGTTCTTGTGGAATTGGCAAAGTGATATTTGGAAGCCCTTAGAGGGCTATGGTGAAAAAGGAAATATCCTCAGATGAAATCTGGAAAGAAGCTTTCTGAGAAACTGCCCTGTGATGTGTGAGTTCCACTAACACAGTTATATCTGTATTTCGTGGATCTCTTTGCTAGCCTTATTTCTGTGGAATCTGAGAACAGATATTTCGGATCCCATTAAAGACTATAGGGCCAAAGGAAATATCCTCCGATAACAAAGAGAAAGAAGCTTTCTGAGAAACTTCTTTGTGTTCTGTGAAATCATCTCACAGAGTTACAGCTTTCCCCTCAAGAAACCTTTCGCTAAGACAGTTCTTGTGGAATTCGCAAAGTGATATTTGGAAGCCCATAGAGGGCTATGGTGAAAAAGGAAATATCCTCAGATGAAATCTGGAAAGAAGCTTTCTGAGAAACTGCTCTGTGATGTGTGCCTTCCACTCACAGAGTTGCATCTGTATTTCGTGGATCTCTTTGCTAGCCTTATTTCTGCGGAATCTGAGAACAGATATTTCGGATTCCTTTGAAGACTATAGGGCCATAGGAAATATCCTCCGATAACAAAGAGAAAGAAGCTTTCTGAGAAACTTCTTTGTGTTCTGTGAAATCATCTCAAAGAGTTACAGCTTTCCCCTCAAGACGCCTTTCGCTAAGACAGTTCTTGTGGTATTGGCAAAGTGATATTTGGAAGCCCATAGAGGGCAGTGGTGAAAAAGGAAATATCGGCAGATGAAATCTGGAAAGAAGCTTTCTGAGAAACTGCTCTGTGATGTGTGACTTCCACTCACAGAGTTACATCTGTATTTCGTGGATCTCTTTGCTAGCCTTATTTCTGTGGAATCTGAGAACAGATATTTCGAATCCCTTTGAAGACTATATGGCCAAAGGAAATATCCTCCGATAACAAAGACAAAGAAGCTTTCTGAGAAACTTCTTTGTGTTCTGTGAAATCATCTCACAGAGTTACAGCTTTCCCCTCAAGAAGCCTTTCGCTAAGACAGTTCTTGTGGAATTGGCAAAGTGATATTTGGAAGCCCATAGAGGGCTACGGTAAAAAAGGAAATATCCTCAGATGAAATCGCGAAAGAAAATTTCTGAGAAACTGCTTAGTGTTCTGCTCCTTCATCTCACAGAGTTACATCTGTATTTCGTGGATCTCTTTGCTAGCCTTATTTCTGTGAAATCTGAGAATAGATATTTCGGATCCCTTTGAAGAATATAGGACCAAAGGAAATATCCTCCGATAACAAAGAGAAAGAAGCTTTCTGAGAAACTTCTTTGTGTTCTGTGAAATCATCCCACAGAGTTACAGCTTTCCCCTCAAGAAGCCTTTCGCTAAGACAGTTCTTGTGGAATTGGCAAAGTGATATTTGGAAGCCCATAGAGGGCTATGGTGAAAAAGGCAATATTCTCTGATGAAATCTGGAAAGAAGCTTTCTGAGAAACTGCCCTGTGATGTGTGAGTTCCACTAACAGAGTTACATCTGTATTTCGTGGATCTCTTTGCTAGCCTTATTTCTGTGGAATCTGAGAACAGATATTGCGGATCCCTTTGAAGACTATAGGACCAAAGGAAATATCCTCCGATAAGAAAGAGAAAGAAGCTTTCTGAGAAACTTCTTTGTGTCCTTTGAAATCATCTCACAGAGTTACAGCTTTCCCCTCAAGAAGCCTTTCGCTAAGACAGTTCTTGTGGAATTGGCAAAGTGATATTTGGAAGCCCATAGAGGGCTATGGTGAAAAAGGAAATATCCTCAGATGAAATCTGGAAAGAAGATTTCTGAGAAACTGCTCTGTGATGTGTGACTTCCACTCACAGAGTTACATCTGTATTTCGTGGATCTCTTTCCTAGCCTTATTTCTGTGGAATCTGAGAAGAGATATTTCGGATCCCTTTGAAGATTATAGGGCCCAAGGAAATATCCTCCGATAACAAAGAGAAAGAAGCTTTCTGAGGAACTTCTCTGTGTTCTGTGAAATCATCTCACAGAATTACAGCTTTCCCATCAAGAAGACCTTCGCTAAGACAGTTCTTGTGGAATTGGCAAAGTGATATTTGGAAGTCCATAGAAGGCTACGGTAAAAAAGGAAATATCCTCAGATGAATTCGGGAAAGAAACTTTCTGAGAAACTGCTTAGTGTTCTGCTCCTTCATCTCACAGAGTTACATCTGTATTTCGTGGATCTCTTTGCTAGCTTCTTTCTGTGAAATCTGAGAATAGATATTTCGGATCCCTTTGAAGAATATAGGACCAAAGGAAATATCCTCCGATAACAAAGAGAAAGAAGCTTTCTGAGAAACTTCTTTGTGTTCTGTGAAATCATCTCACAGAGTTACAGCTTTCCCCTCAAGAAGCCTTTCGCTAAGACAGTTCTTGTGGAATTGGCAAACTGATATTTGGAAGCCCATAGAGGGCTATGGTGAAAAAGGAATTATCCTCAGATGAAATCTGGAAAGAAGCTTTCTGAGAAACTGCTTAGTGTTCTGTTCATTCATCTCACAGAGTTACTTCTGTGTTTCGTGGATCTCTTTGCTAGCCTTATTTCTGTGGAATCTGAGAACAGATATTTCGGATCCCTTTGAAGACTATAGGGCCAAAGGAAATATCCTCAAATAACAAAGAGAAAGAAGCTTTCTGAGAAACCTCTTTGTGTTATGTGAAATCATCTCACAGAGTTACAGCTTTCCCCTCAAGAAGCCTTTCGCTAAGACAGTTCTTGTGGAATTGGCAAAGTGATATTTGGAAGCCCTTAGAGGGCTATGGTGAAAAAGGAAATATCCTCAGATGAAATCTGGAAAGAAGCTTTCTGAGAAACTGCCCTGTGATGTGTGAGTTCCACTAACACAGTTATATCTGTATTTCGTGGATCTCTTTGCTAGCCTTATTTCTGTGGAATCTGAGAACAGATATTTCGGATCCCTTTAAAGACTATAGGGCCAAAGGAAATATCCTCCGATAACAAAGAGAAAGAAGCTTTCTGAGAAACTTCTTTGTGTTCTGTGAAATCATCTCACAGAGTTACAGCTTTCCCCTCAAGAAGCCTTTCGCTAAGACAGTTCTTGTGGAATTCGCAAAGTGATATTTGGAAGCCCATAGAGGGCTATGGTGAAAAAGGAAATATCCTCAGATGAAATCTGGAAGGAAGCTTTCTGAGAAACTGCTCTGTGATGTGTGCCTTCCACTCACAGAGTTGCATCTGTATTTCGTGGATCTCTTTGCTAGCCTTATTTCTGCGGAATCTGAGAACAGATATTTCGGATTCCTTTGAAGACTATAGGGCCATAGGAAATATCCTCCGATAACAAAGAGAAAGAAGCTTTCTGAGAAACTTCTTTGTGTTCTGTGAAATCATCTCAAAGAGTTACAGCTTTCCCCTCAAGACGCCTTTCGCTAAGACAGTTCTTGTGGTATTGGCAAAGTGATATTTGGAAGCCCATAGAGGGCAGTGGTGAAAAAGGAAATATCGGCAGATGAAATCTGGAAAGAAGCTTTCTGAGAAACTGCTCTGTGATGTGTGACTTCCACTCACAGAGTTACATCTGTATTTCGTGGATCTCTTTGCTAGCCTTATTTCTGTGGAATCTGAGAACAGATATTTCGAATCCCTTTGAAGACTATATGGCCAAAGGAAATATCCTCCGATAACAAAGACAAAGAAGCTTTCTGAGAAACTTCTTTGTGTTCTGTGAAATCATCTCACAGAGTTACAGCTTTCCCCTCAAGAAGCCTTTCGCTAAGACAGTTCTTGTGGAATTGGCAAAGTGATATTTGGAAGCCCATAGAGGGCTACGGTAAAAAAGGAAATATCCTCAGATGAAATCGCGAAAGAAACTTTCTGAGAAACTGCTTAGTGTTCTGCTCCTTCATCTCACAGAGTTACATCTGTATTTCGTGGATCTCTTTGCTAGCCTTATTTCTGTGAAATCTGAGAATAGATATTTCGGATCCCTTTGAAGAATATAGGACCAAAGGAAATATCCTCCGATAACAAAGAGAAAGAAGCTTTCTGAGAAACTTCTTTGTGTTCTGTGAAATCATCCCACAGAGTTACAGCTTTCCCCTCAAGAAGCCTTTCGCTAAGACAGTTCTTGTGGAATTGGCAAAGTGATATTTGGAAGCCCATAGAGGGCTATGGTGAAAGAGGCAATATTCTCAGATGAAATCTGGAAAGAAGCTTTCTGAGAAACTGCCCTGTGATGTGTGAGTTCCACTAACAGAGTTACATCTGTATTTCGTGGATCTCTTTGCTAGCCTTATTTCTGTGGAATCTGAGAACAGATATTGCGGATCCCTTTGAAGACTATAGGACCAAAGGAAATATCCTCCGATAAGAAAGAGAAAGAAGCTTTCTGAGAAACTTCTTTGTGTCCTTTGAAATCATCTCACAGAGTTACAGCTTTCCCCTCAAGAAGCCTTTCGCTAAGACAGTTCTTGTGGAATTGGCAAAGTGATATTTGGAAGCCCATAGAGGGCTATGGTGAAAAAGGAAATATCCTCAGATGAAATCTGGAAAGAGGATTTCTGAGAAACTGCTCTGTGATGTGTGACTTCCACTCACAGAGTTACATCTGTATTTCGTGGATCTCTTTCCTAGCCTTATTTCTGTGGAATCTGAGAAGAGATATTTCGGATCCCTTTGAAGATTATAGGGCCCAAGGAAATATCCTCCGATAACAAAGAGAAAGAAGCTTTCTGAGGAACTTCTCTGTGTTCTGTGAAATCATCTCACAGAATTACAGCTTTCCCATCAAGAAGACCTTCGCTAAGACAGTTCTTGTGGAATTGGCAAAGTGATATTTGGAAGTCCATAGAAGGCTACGGTAAAAAAGGAAATATCCTCAGATGAATTCGGGAAAGAAACTTTCTGAGAAACTGCTTAGTGTTCTGCTCCTTCATCTCACAGAGTTACATCTGTATTTCGTGGATCTCTTTGCTAGCTTCTTTCTGTGAAATCTGAGAATAGATATTTCGGATCCCTCTGAAGAATATAGGACCAAAGGAAATATCCTCCGATAACAAAGAGAAAGAAGCTTTCTGAGAAACTTCTTTGTGTTCTGTGAAATCATCTCACAGAGTTACAGCTTTCCCCTCAAGAAGCCTTTCGCTAAGACAGTTCTTGTGGAATTGGCAAACTGATATTTGGAAGCCCATAGAGGGCTATGGTGAAAAAGGAATTATCCTCAGATGAAATCTGGAAAGAAGCTTTCTGAGAAACTGCTTAGTGTTCTGTTCATTCATCTCACAGAGTTACTTCTGTGTTTCGTGGATCTCTTTGCTAGCCTTATTTCTGTGGAATCTGAGAACAGATATTTCGGATCCCTTTGAAGACTATAGGGCCAAAGGAAATATCCTCAAATAACAAAGAGAAAGAAGCTTTCTGAGAAACCTCTTTGTGTTATGTGAAATCATCTCACAGAGTTACAGCTTTCCCCTCAAGAAGCCTTTCGCTAAGACAGTTCTTGTGGAATTGGCAAAGTGATATTTGGAAGCCCTTAGAGGGCTATGGTGAAAAAGGAAATATCCTCAGATGAAATCTGGAAAGAAGCTTTCTGAGAAACTGCTCTGTGATGTGTGACTTCCACTCACAGAGTTACATCGGTATTTCGTGGATCTCTTTGCTAGCCTTATTTCTGTGGAATCTGAGAACAGATATTTCGGATCCCTTTGAAGACTATAGGGCCAAAGGAAATATCCTCCGATAAGAAAGAGAAAGAAGCTTTCTGAGAAACTTCTTTGTGTTCTGCGAAATCATCTCACAGAGTTACAGCTTTCCCCTCAAGAAGCCTTTCGCTAAGACAGTTCTTGTGGAATTGGCAAAGTGATATTTGGAAGCCCATAGAGGGCTATGGTGAAAAAGGCAATATCCTCAGATGAAATCTGGAAAGAAGCTTTCTGAGAAACTGCCCTGTGATGTGTGAGTTCCACTAACAGAGTTACATCTGTATTTCGTGGATCTCTTTGCTAGCCTTATTTCTGTGGAATCTGAGAACAGATATTTCGGATCCCTTTGAAGACTATAGGGCCAAAGGAAATATCCTCCGATAACAAAGAGAAAGAAGCTTTCTGAGAAACTTCTTTGTGTTCTGTGAAATCATCTCACAGAGTTACAGCTTTCCCCTCAAGAAGCCTTTCGCTAAGACAGTTCTTGTGGAATTCGCAAAGTGATATTTGGAAGCCCATAGAGGGCTATGGTGAAAAAGGAAATATCCTCAGATGAAATCTGGAAAGAAGCTTTCTGAGAAACTGCTCTGTGATGTGTGCCTTCCACTCACAGAGTTGCATCTGTATTTCGTGGATCTCTTTGCTAGCATTATTTCTGCGGAATCTGAGAACAGATATTTCGGATTCCTTTGAAGACTATAGGGCCAAAGGAAATATCCTCCGATAACAAAGAGAAAGAAGCTTTCTGAGAAACTTCTTTGTGTTCTGTGAAATGATCTCAAAGAGTTACAGCTTTCCCCTCAAGACGCCTTTCGCTAAGACAGTTCTTGTGGAATTGGCAAAGTGATATTTGGAAGCCCATAGAGGGCAGTGGTGAAAAAGGAAATATCGTCAGATGAAATCTGGAAAGAAGCTTTCTGAGAAACTGCTCTGTGATGTGTGACTTCCACTCACAGAGTTACATCTGTATTTCGTGGATCTCTTTGCTAGCCTTATTTCTGTGGAATCTGAGAACAGATATTTCAGATCCCTTTGAAGATTATAGGGCCCAAGGAAATATCCTCCGATAACAAAGAGAAAGAAGCTTTCTGAGGAACTTCTCTGTGTTCTGTGAAATCATCTCACAGAATTACAGCTTTCCCATCAAGAAGCCCTTCGCTAAGACAGTTCTTGTGGAATTGGCAAAGTGATATTTGGAAGTCCATAGAAGGCTACGGTAAAAAAGGAAATATCCTCAGATGAATTCGGGAAAGAAACTTTCTGAGAAACTGCTTAGTGTTCTGCTCCTTCATCTCACAGAGTTACATCTGTATTTCGTGGATCTCTTTGCTAGCTTCTTTCTGTGAAATCTGAGAATAGATATTTCGGATCCCTTTGAAGAATATAGGACCAAAGGAAATATCCTCCGATAACAAAGAGAAAGAAGCTTTCTGAGAAACTTCTTTGTGTTCTGTGAAATCATCTCACAGAGTTACAGCTTTCCCCTCAAGAAGCCTTTCGCTAAGACAGTTCTTGTGGAATTGGCAAAGTGATATTTGGAAGCCCATAGAGGGCTATGGTGAAAAAGGAAATATCCTCAGATGAAATCTGGAAAGAAGCTTTCTGAGAAACTGCTTACTGTTCTGTTCATTCATCTCACAGAGTTACTTCTGTGTTTCTTGGATCTCTTTGCTAGCCTTATTTCTGTGGAATCAGAGAAGAGATATTTCGGATCCCTTTGAAGACTATAGGGCCAAAGGAAATATCCTCCGATAACAATGAGAAAGAAGCTTTCTGAGAAACTTCTTTGTGTTCTGTGAAATCATCTCACAGAGTTACAGCTTTCCCCTCAAGAAGCCTTTCGCTATGACAGTTCTTGTGGAATTGGCAAAGTGATATTTGGAAGCCCATAGAGGGCTAAGGTGAAAAAGGAAATATCCTCCGATGAAATCTGGAAAGAAGCTTTCTGAGAAACTGCTCTGTGATGTGTGACTTCCACTCACAGAGTTACATCTGTCTTTCGTGGATCCCTTTGCTAGCCTTATTTCTGTGGAATCTGAGAACAGATATTTCGGATCCCTTTGAAGACTATAGGGCCAAAGGAAATATCCTCCGATAACAAAGAGAAAGAAGCTTTCTGAGAAACTTCTTTGTGTTCTGCGAAATCATCTCACAGAGGTACAGCTTTCCCCTCAAGGAGCCATTAGCTGAGACAGTTCTTGAGTAATTGGCAAAGTGATATTTGGAAGCCCATAGAGGGCTACGCTGAAAAAGGAAATATCCTCAGATGAAATCTGGAAAGAATCTTTCTGAGAAACTGCTTAGTGTTCTGTTCATTCATCTCACAGAGTTACACCGGTATTTCGTGGATCTCTTTCCTAGCCTGATTTCTGTGGAATCTGAGAACAGATATTTCGGATCCCTTTGAAGACTATAGGGCCAAAGAAAATAACCTCCGATAACAAAGAGAAAGAAGCTTTCTGAGAAATTTCTTTGTGTTCTGCGAAATCACCTCACAGAGTTAAAGCTTTCCCCTCAAGAAGCCTTTCGCTAAGACAGTTCTTGGGGAATTGGCAAAGTGATATTTGGAAGCCCATGGACGGCTATGGTGAAAAAGGAAATATCCTCAGATGAAATCTGGAAAGAAGCTTTCTGAGAAACTGCTTAGTGTTCTGTTCATTCATCTCACAGAGTTACATCTGTATTTCGTGGATCTCTTTGCTAGCCTTATTTCTGTGGAATCTGAGAACAGATATTGCGGATCCCTTTGAAGACTATAGGACCAAAGGAAATATCCTCCGATCACAAAGAGAAAGAAGCTTTCTGAGAAACTTCTTTGTGTCCTTTGAAATCATCTCACAGAGTTACAGCTTTCCCCTCAAGAAGCCTTTCGCTAAGACAGTTCTTGTGGAATTGGCAAAGTGATATTTGGAAGCCCATAGAGGGCTATGGTGAAAAAGGAAATATCCTCAGATGAAATCTGGAAAGAAGATTTCTGAGAAACTGCTCTGTGATGTGTGACTTCCACTCACAGAGTTACATCTGTATTTCGTGGATCTCTTTCCTAGCCTTATTTCTGTGGAATCTGAGAAGAGATATTTCGGATCCCTTTGAAGACTATAGGGCCCAAGGAAATATCCTCCGATAACAAAGAGAAAGAAGCTTTCTGAGGAACTTCTCTGTGTTCTGTGAAATCATCTCACAGAATTACAGCTTTCCCATCAAGAAGCCCTTCGCTAAGACAGTTCTTGTGGAATTGGCAAAGTGATATTTGGAAGTCCATAGAAGGCTACGGTAAAAAAGGAAATATCCTCAGATGAATTCGGGAAAGAAACTTTCTGAGAAACTGCTTAGTGTTCTGCTCCTTCATCTCACAGAGTTACATCTGTATTTCGTGGATCTCTTTGCTAGCTTCTTTCTGTGAAATCTGAGAATAGATATTTCGGATCCCTTTGAAGAATATAGGACCAAAGGAAATATCCTCCGATAACAAAGAGAAAGAAGCTTTCTGAGAAACTTCTTTGTGTTCTGTGAAATCATCTCACAGAGTTACAGCTTTCCCCTCAAGAAGCCTTTCGCTAAGACAGTTCTTGTGGAATTGGCAAAGTGATATTTGGAAGCCCATAGAGGGCTATGGTGAAAAAGGAAATATCCTCAGATGAAATCTGGAAAGAAGCTTTCTGAGAAACAGCTTACTGTTCTGTTCATTCATCTCACAGAGTTACATCTGTATATCGTGGATCTCTTTGCTGGCCTTATTTCTGTGGAATCTGAGAACAGATATTTCGGATCCCTTTGAAGACTATAGGGCCAAAGGAAATATCCTCCGATAACAAAGAGAAAGAAGCTTTCTGAGAAACTTCTTTGTGTACTGTGAAATCATCTCAAAGCGTTGCAGCTATCCCTTCAAGAAGCCTTTCGCTAAGACAGTTCTTGTGGAATTGGCAAAGTGATATTTGGAAGCCCATAGAGGGCTATGGTGAAAAAGGAAATATCCTCAGATGAAATCTGGAAAGAAGCTTTCTGAGAAACTGCTCTGTGATGTGTGACTTCCACTCACAGAGTTACATCTGTATTTCGTGGATCTCTTTGCTAGCCTTATTTCTGTGGAATCTGAGAACAGATATTTCGGATCCCTTTGAAGACTATAGGGCCAAAGGAAATATCCTCCGATAACAAAGAGAAAGAAGCTTTCTGAGAAACTTCTTTGTGTTCTGTGAAATCATCTCACAGAGTTACAGCTTTCCCCTCAAGATTCCTTTCGCTAAGATAGTTCTTGTGGAATTGGCAAAGTGATATTTCGAAGCCCATAGAGGGCTATGGTGAAAAAGGAAATATCGACAGATGAAATATGGAAAGAAGCTTTCTGAGAAACTGCTCTGTGATGTGTGACTTCCACTCACAGGGTTACATCTGTATTTCGTGGATCTCTTTGCTAGACTTATTTCTGTGGAATCTGAGAACAGATATTTCGGATCCCTTTGAAGACTATAGCGCCAAATGAAATATCCTCCGATAACAAAGTGTAAGAAGCTTTCTGAGAAACTTCTTTGTGTTCTGTGAAATCATCTCACAGAGTTACAGCTTTCCCCTCAAGAAGCCTTTCGCTAAGACATTTCTGGTGGAATTGGCAAAGTGATATTTGGTAGCCCATAGAGGGCTATGGTGAAAAAGGAAATATCCTCAGATGAAATCTGGAAAGAAGCTTTCTGAGAAACTGCTTAGTGTTCTGTTCCTTCATCTCACAGAGTTACATCTGTATTTCGTGGATCTCTTTGCTGGCCTTATTTCTGTGGAATTTGAGAACAGATATTTCGCATCTCTTTGAAGACTATAGGGCCAAAGGAAATATCTTTTGATAACAAAGAGAAAGAAGCTTTCTGAGAAACTTCTTTGTGTTCTGTGAAATCATCTCACAGAGTTACAGCTTTCCCCTCAAGAAGCCTTTCGCTAAGACAGTTCTTGTGAAATTGGCAAAGTGATATTTGGAAGCCCATAGAGGGCTACGGTGAAAAAGGAAATATCCTCAGATGAAATCTGGAAAGAAGCTTTCTGAGAAACTGCTCTGTGATGTGTGACTTCCACTCACAGAGTTACATCTGTATTTCGTGAATGTCTTTGCTAGCCTTATTTCTGTGGAATCTGAGAACAGATATTTCGGATCCCTTTGAAGTCTATAGGGACAAAGGAAATATCCTCCGATAACAAAGAGAAAGAAGCTTTCTGAGAAACTTCTTTGTGTTCTGTGAAATCATCTCACAGAGTTACAGCTTTCCCCTCAAGAAGCCTTTCGCTAAGACAGTTCTTGTGGAATTCGCAAAGTGATATTTGGAAGCCCCTAGAGGGCTATGGTGAAAAAGGAAATATCCTCAGATGAAATCTGGAAAGAAGTTTTCTGAGAAACTGCTCTGTGATGTGTGACTTCCACTCACAGAGTTACATCTGTATTTCGTGGATCTCTTTGCTAGCCTTATTTCTGTGGAATCTGAGAACAGATATTTCGGATCCCTTTGAAGACTATAGGGCCAAAGGAAATAACCTCCGATAACAAAGAGAAAGAAGCTTTCTGAGAAACTTCTTTGTGTTCTGCGAAATCATCTCACAGAGTTAAAGCTTTCCCCTCAAGAAGCCTTTCGCTAAGACAGTTCTTGGGGAATTGGCAAAGTGATATTTGGAAGCCCATGTACGGCTATGGTGAAAAAGGAAATATCCTCAGATGAAATCTGGAAAGAAGCTTTCTGAGAAACTGCTTAGTGTTCTGTTCATTCATCTCACAGAGTAACATCTGTATTTCGTGGATCTCTTTGCTAGCCTTATTTCTGTGTAATCTGAGAACAGATATTGCGGATCCCTTTGAAGTCTATAGGACCAAAGGAAATATCCTCCGATCACAAAGAGAAAAAAGCTTTCTGAGAAACTTCTTTGTGTCCTGTGAATACATCTCACAGAGTTACAGCTTTCCCCTCAAGAAGCCTTTCGCTAAGACAGTTCTTGTGGAATTGGCAAAGTGATATTTGGAAGCCGATAGAGGGCTATGGTGAAAAAGGACATATCCTCAAATGAAATCTGGAAAGAAGCTTTCTGAGAAATTGCTCTGTGATGTGTGACTTCCACTCACAGAGTTACATCTGTCTTTCGTGGATCCCTTTGCTAGCCTTATTTCTGTGGAATCTGAGAACAGATATTTCGGATCCCTTTGAAGACTATAGGGCCAAAGGAAATATCCTCCGATAACAAAGAGAAAGAAGCTTTCTGAGAAACTTCTTTGTGTTCTGTGAAATCATCTCACAGAGTTACAGCTTTCCCCTCAAGAAGCCTTTCGCTAAGACATTTCTGGTGGAATTGGCAAAGTGATATTTGGTAGCCCATAGAGGGCTATGGTGAAAAAGGAAATATCCTCAGATGAAATCTGGAAAGAAGCTTTCTGAGAAACTGCTTAGTGTTCTGTTCCTTCATCTCACAGAGTTACATCTGTATTTCGTGGATCTCTTTGCTGGCCTTATTTCTGTGGAATTTGAGAACAGATATTTCGCATCTCTTTGA
This sequence comes from Macaca mulatta, assembly GCF_049350105.2. Lineage (NCBI taxonomy): Eukaryota > Metazoa > Chordata > Mammalia > Primates > Cercopithecidae > Macaca > Macaca mulatta. The sequence goes on from NC_133413.1 coordinate 48,907,717, forward strand.
AGACTATAGGGCCAAAGGAAATATCTTTTGATAACAAAGAGAAAGAAGCTTTCTGAGAAACTTCTTTGTGTTCTGTGAAATCATCTCACAGAGTTACAGCTTTCCCCTCAAGAAGCCTTTCGCTAAGACAGTTCTTGTGAAATTGGCAAAGTGATATTTGGAAGCCCATAGAGGGCTACGGTGAAAAAGGAAATATCCTCAGATGAAATCTGGAAAGAAGCTTTCTGAGAAACTGCTCTGTGATGTGTGACTTCCACTCACAGAGTTACATCTGTATTTCGTGAATGTCTTTGCTAGCCTTATTTCTGTGGAATCTGAGAACAGATATTTCGGATCCCTTTGAAGTCTATAGGGACAAAGGAAATATCCTCCGATAACAAAGAGAAAGAAGCTTTCTGAGAAACTTCTTTGTGTTCTGTGAAATCATCTCACAGAGTTACAGCTTTCCCCTCAAGAAGCCTTTCGCTAAGACAGTTCTTGTGGAATTCGCAAAGTGATATTTGGAAGCCCCTAGAGGGCTATGGTGAAAAAGGAAATATCCTCAGATGAAATCTGGAAAGAAGTTTTCTGAGAAACTGCTCTGTGATGTGTGACTTCCACTCACAGAGTTACATCTGTATTTCGTGGATCTCTTTGCTAGCCTTATTTCTGTGGAATCTGAGAACAGATATTTCGGATCCCTTTGAAGACTATAGGGCCAAAGGAAATAACCTCCGATAACAAAGAGAAAGAAGCTTTCTGAGAAACTTCTTTGTGTTCTGCGAAATCATCTCACAGAGTTAAAGCTTTCCCCTCAAGAAGCCTTTCGCTAAGACAGTTCTTGGGGAATTGGCAAAGTGATATTTGGAAGCCCATGTACGGCTATGGTGAAAAAGGAAATATCATCAGATGAAATCTGGAAAGAAGCTTTCTGAGAAACTGCTTAGTGTTCTGTTCATTCATCTCACAGAGTAACATCTGTATTTCGTGGATCTCTTTGCTAGCCTTATTTCTGTGTAATCTGAGAACAGATATTGCGGTTCCCTTTGAAGTCTATAGGACCAAAGGAAATATCCTCCGATCACAAAGAGAAAAAAGCTTTCTGAGAAACTTCTTTGTGTCCTGTGAATACATCTCACAGAGTTACAGCTTTCCCCTCAAGAAGCCTTTCGCTAAGACAGTTCTTGTGGAATTGGCAAAGTGATATTTGGAAGCCGATAGAGGGCTATGGTGAAAAAGGACATATCCTCAAATGAAATCTGGAAAGAAGCTTTCTGAGAAATTGCTCTGTGATGTGTGACTTCCACTCACAGAGTTACATCTGTCTTTCGTGGATCCCTTTGCTAGCCTTATTTCTGTGGAATCTGAGAACAGATATTTCGGATCCCTTTGAAGACTATAGGGCCAAAGGAAATATCCTCCGATAACAAAGAGAAAGAAGCTTTCTGAGAAACTTCTTTGTGTTCTGCGAAATCATCTCACAGAGTTACAGCTTTCCCCTCAAGGAGCCATTAGCTGAGACAGTTCTTGAGTAATTGGCAAAGTGATATTTGGAAGCCCATAGAGGGCTACGCTGAAAAAGGAAATATCCTCAGATGAAATCTGGAAAGAAGCTTTCTGAGAAACTGCTTAGTGTTCTGTTCATTCATCTCACAGAGTTACACCGGTATTTCGTGGATCTCTTTCCTAGCCTTATTTCTGTGGAATCTGAGAACAGATATTTCGGATCCCTTTGAAGACTATAGGGCCAAAGAAAATAACCTCCGATAACAAAGAGAAAGAAGCTTTCTGAGAAACTTCTTTGTGTTCTGCGAAATCACCTCACAGAGTTAAAGCTTTCCCCTCAAGAAGCCTTTCGCTAAGACAGTTCTTGGGGAATTGGCAAAGTGATATTTGGAAGCCCATGGACGGCTATGGTGAAAAAGGAAATATCCTCAGATGAAATCTGGAAAGAAGCTTTCTGAGAAACTGCTTAGTGTTCTGTTCATTCATCTCACAGAGTTACATCTGTATTTCGTGGATCTCTTTGCTAGCCTTATTTCTGTGGAATCTGAGAACAGATATTGCGGATCCCTTTGAAGACTATAGGACCAAAGGAAATATCCTCCGATCACAAAGAGAAAGAAGCTTTCTGAGAAACTTCTTTGTGTCCTTTGAAATCATCTCACAGAGTTACAGCTTTCCCCTCAAGAAGCCTTTCGCTAAGACAGTTCTTGTGGAATTGGCAAAGTGATATTTGGAAGCCCATAGAGGGCTATGGTGAAAAAGGAAATATCCTCAGATGAAATCTGGAAAGAAGATTTCTCAGAAACTGCCCTGTGATGTGTGACTTCCACTAACAGAGATACATCTTTATTTCGTGGATCTCTTTGCTAGCCTTATTTCTGTGGAATCTGAGAACAGATATTTCGGATCCCTTTGAAGATTATAGGGCCAAAGGAAATATCCTCCGATAACAAAGAGAAAGAAGCTTTCTGAGAAACTTCTTTGTGTTCTGTGAAATCATCTCACAGAGTTACAGCTTTCCCCTCAAGAAGCCTTTCGCTAAGACAGTTCTTGTTTAATTGGCAAAGTGATATTTGGAAGTCCATAGAGGGCTAAGGTGAAAAAGGAAATATCCTCAGATGAAATCTGGAAAGAAGCTTTCTGAGAAACTGCTCTGTGATGTGTGACTTCCACTCACAGAGTTACATCTGTAATTCGTGGATCTCTTTCCTAGCCTTATTTCTGTGGAATCTGAGAAGAGATATTTCGGATCCCTTTGAAGACTATAGGGCCCAAGGAAATATCCTGCGATAACAAAGAGAAAGAAGCTTTCTGAGAAACTTCTTTGTGTTCTGTGAAATCATCTCACAGAGTTACAGCTTTCCCCTCAAGAAGCCTTTCGCTAAGACAGTTCTTGTTTAATTGGCATAGTGATATTTGGAAGTCCATAGAGGTCTAAGGTGAAAAAGGAAATATCCTCAGATGAAATCTGGAAAGAAGCTTTCTGAGAAACTGCTCTGTGATGTGTGACTTCCACTCACAGAGTTACATCTGTATTTCGTGGATCTCTTTCCTAGCCTTATTTCTGTGGAATCTGAGAAGATATATTTCGGATCCCTTTGAAGACTATAGGGCCCAAGGAAATATCCTCCGATAACAAAGAGAAAGAAGCTTTCTGAGGAACTTCTCTGTGTTCTGTGAAATCATCTCACAGAATTACAGCTTTCCCATCAAGAAGCCCTTCGCTAAGACAGTTCTTGTGGAATTGGCAAAGTGATATTTGGAAGTCCATAGAAGGCTACGGTAAAAAAGGAAATATCCTCAGATGAATTCGGGAAAGAAACTTTCTGAGAAACTGCTTAGTGTTCTGCTCCTTCATCTCACAGAGTTACATCTGTATTTCGTGGATCTCTTTGCTAGCTTCTTTCTGTGAAATCTGAGAATAGATATATCGGATCCCTTTGAAGAATATAGGACCAAAGGAAATATCCTCCGATAACAAAGAGAAAGAAGCTTTCTGAGAAACTTCTTTGTGTTCTGTGAAATCATCTCACAGAGTTACAGCTTTCCCCTCAAGAAGCCTTTCGCTAAGACAGTTCTTGTGGAATTGGCAAACTGATATTTGGAAGCCCATAGAGGGCTATGGTGAAAAAGGAATTATCCTCAGATGAAATCTGGAAAGAAGCTTTCTGAGAAACTGCTTAGTGTTCTGTTCATTCATCTCACAGAGTTACTTCTGTGTTTCGTGGATCTCTTTGCTAGCCTTATTTCTGTGGAATCTGAGAACAGATATTTCGGATCCCTTTGAAGACTATAGGGCCAAAGGAAATATCCTCAAATAATAAAGAGAAAGAAGCTTTCTGAGAAACCTCTTTGTGTTATGTGAAATCATCTCACAGAGTTACAGCTTTCCCCTCAAGAAGCCTTTCGCTAAGACAGTTCTTGTGGAATTGGCAGAGTGATATTTGGAAGCCCTTAGAGGGCTATGGTGAAAAAGGAAATATCCTCAGATGAAATCTGGAAAGAAGCTTTCTGAGAAACTGCCCTGTGATGTGTGACTTCCACTCACAGAGATACATCTTTATTTCGTGGATCTCTTTGCTAGCCTTATTTCTGTGGAATCTGAGAACAGATATTTCGGATCCCTTTGAAGACTATAGGGCCAAAGGAAATATCCTCCGATAAAAAAGAGAAAGAAGCTTTCTGAGAAACTTCTTTGTGTTATGTGAAATCATCTCACAGAGTTACAGCTTTCCCCTCAAGAAGCCTTTCGCTAAGACAGTTCTTGTGGAATTGGCAAAGTGATATTTGGAAGCCCATAGAGGGCTATGGTGAAAAAGGAAATATCCTCAGATGAAATCTGGAAAGAAGCTTTCTGAGAAACTGCTCTGTGATGTGTGACTTCCACTCACAGAGTTACATCGGTATTTCGTGGATCTCTTTGCTAGCCTTATTTCTGTGGAATCTGAGAACAGATATTTCGGATCCCTTTGAAGACTATAGGGCCAAAGGAAATATCGTCCGATAAGAAAGAGAAAGAAGCTTTCTGAGAAACTTCTTTGTGTTCTGCGAAATCATCTCACAGAGTTACAGCTTTCCCCTCAAGAAGCCTTTCGCTAAGACAGTTCTTGTGGAATTGGCAAAGTGATATTTGGAAGCCCATAGAGGGCTATGGTGAAAAAGGAAATATCCTCAGATGAAATCTGGAAAGAAGCTTTCTGAGAAACTGCTTACTGTTCTGTTCATTCATCTCACAGAGTTACATCTGTATATCGTGGATCTCTTTGCTTGCCTTATTTCTGTGGAATCTGAGAACAGATATTTCGGATCCCTTTGAAGACTATAGGGCCAAAGGAAATATCCTCCGATAACAAAGAGAAAGAAGCTTTCTGAGAAACTTCTTTGTGTACTGTGAAATCATCTCACAGAGTTACAATTTCCCCTCAAGGAGCCATTAGCTAAGACAGTTCTTGTGGAATTGGCAAAGTGATATTTGGAAGCCCATAGAGGGCTATGGTGAAAAAGGAAATATCCTCAGATGAAATCTGGAAAGAAGCTTTCTGAGAAACTGCTTACTGTTCTGTTCATTCATCTCACAGAGTTACTTCTGTGTTTCTTGGATCTCTTTGCTAGCTTTATTTCTGTGGAATCCGAGAACAGATATTTCGGATCCCTTTGAAGACTATAGGGCCAAAGGAAATATCCTCCGATAACAATGAGAAAGAAGCTTTCTGAGAAACTTCTTTGTGTTCTGTGAAATCATCTCACAGAGTTGCAGCTTTCCCCTCAAGAAGCCTTTCGCTATGACAGTTCTTGTGGAATTGGCAAAGTGATATTTGGAAGCCCAAAGAGGGCTATGGTGAAAAAGGAAATATCCTCCGATGAAATCTGGAAAGAAGCTTTCTGAGAAACTGCTCTCTGATGTGTGACTTCCACTCACAGAGTTACATCTGTCTTTCGTGGATCCCTTTGCTAGCCTTATTTCTGTGGAATCTGAGAACAGATATTTCGGATCCCTTTGAAGACTATAGGGCCAAAGGAAATATCCTCCGATAACAAAGAGAAAGAAGCTTTCTGAGAAACTTCTTTGTGTTCTGCGAAATCATCTCACAGAGTTACAGCTTTCCCCTCAAGGAGCCATTAGCTGAGACAGTTCTTGAGTAATTGGCAAAGTGATATTTGGAAGCCCATAGAGGGCTACGCTGAAAAAGGAAATATCCTCAGATGAAATCTGGAAAGAAGCTTTCTGAGAAACTGCTTAGTGTTCTGTTCATTCATCTCACAGAGTTACACCGGTATTTCGTGGATCTCTTTCCTAGCCTTATTTCTGTGGAATCTGAGAACAGATATTTCGGATCCCTTTGAAGACTATAGGGCCAAAGAAAATAACCTCCGATAACAAAGAGAAAGAAGCTTTCTGAGAAACTTCTTTGTGTTCTGCGAAATCACCTCACAGAGTTAAAGCTTTCCCCTCAAGAAGCCTTTCGCTAAGACAGTTCTTGGGGAATTGGCAAAGTGATATTTGGAAGCCCATGGACGGCTATGGTGAAAAAGGAAATATCCTCAGATGAAATCTGGAAAGAAGCTTTCTGAGAAACTGCTTAGTGTTCTGTTCATTCATCTCACAGAGTTACATCTGTATTTCGTGGATCTCTTTGCTAGCCTTATTTCTGTGGAATCTGAGAACAGATATTGCGGATCCCTTTGAAGACTATAGGACCAAAGGAAATATCCTCCGATCACAAAGAGACAGAAGCTTTCTGAGAAACTTCTTTGTGTCCTTTGAAATCATCTCACAGAGTTACAGCTTTCCCCTCAAGAAGCCTTTCGCTAAGACAGTTCTTGTGGAATTGGCAAAGTGATATTTGGAAGCCCATAGAGGGCTATGGTGAAAAAGGAAATATCCTCAGATGAAATCTGGAAAGAAGATTTCTCAGAAACTGCCCTGTGATGTGTGACTTCCACTCACAGAGATACATCTTTATTTCGTGGATCTCTTTGCTAGCCTTATTTCTGTGGAATCTGAGAACAGATATTTCGGATCCCTTTGAAGATTATAGGGCCAAAGGAAATATCCTCCGATAACAAAGAGAAAGAAGCTTTCTGAGAAACTTCTTTGTGTTCTGTGAAATCATCTCACAGAGTTACAGCTTTCCCCTCAAGAAGCCTTTCGCTAACACAGTTCTTGTTTAATTGGCAAAGTGATATTTGGAAGTCCATAGAGGGCTAAGGTGAAAAAGGAAATATCCTCAGATGAAATCTGGAAAGAAGCTTTCTGAGAAACTGCTCTGTGATGTGTGACTTCCACTCACAGAGTTACATCAGTATTTCGTGGATCTCTTTCCTAGCCTTATTTCTGTGAAATCTGAGAATAGATATTTCGGATCCCTTTGAAGAATATAGGACCAAAGGAAATATCCTCCGATAACAAAGAGAAAGAAGCTTTCTGAGAAACTTCTTTGTGTTCTGTGAAATCATCTCACAGAGTTACAGCTTTCCCCTCAAGAAGCCTTTCTCTAAGACAGTTCTTGTGGAATTGGCAAACTGATATTTGGAAGCCCATAGAGGGCTATGGTGAAAAAGGAATTATCCTCAGATGAAATCTGGAAAGAAGCTTTCTGAGAAACTGCTTAGTGTTCTGTTCATTCATCTCACAGAGTTACTTCTGTGTTTCGTGGATCTCTTTGCTAGCCTTATTTCTGTGGAATCTGAGAACAGATATTTCGGATCCCTTTGAAGACTATAGGGCCAAAGGAAATATCCTCCGATAACAAAGAGAAAGAAACCTTCTGAGAAACTTCTTTGTGTTATGTGAAATCATCTCAGAGAGTTACAGCTTTCCCCTCAAGAAGCCTTTCGCTAAGACAGTTCTTGTGGAATTGGCAAAGTGATATTTGGAAGCCCATAGAGGGCTATGGTGAAAAAGGAAATATCCTCAGATGAAATCTGGAAAGAAGCTTTCTGAGAAACAGCTTACTGTTCTGTTCATTCATCTCACAGAGTTACATCTGTATATCGTGGATCTCTTTGCTGGCCTTATTTCTGTGGAATCTGAGAACAGATATTTCGGATCCCTTTGAAGACTATAGGGCCAAAGGAAATATCCTCCGATAACAAAGAGAAAGAAGCTTTCTGAGAAACTTCTTTGTGTTCTGTGAAATCATCTCACAGAGTTACAGCTTTCCCCTCAAGAAGCCTTTCGCTAACACAGTTCTTGTTTAATTGGCAAAGTGATATTTGGAAGTCCATAGAGGGCTAAGGTGAAAAAGGAAATATCCTCAGAAGAAATCTGGAAAGAAGCTTTCTGAGAAACTGCTCTGTGATGTGTGACTTCCACTCACAGAGTTACATCTGTATTTCGTGGATCTCTTTCCTAGCCTTATTTCTGTGAAATCTGAGAATAGATATTTCGGATCCCTTTGAAGAATATAGGACCAAAGGAAATATCCTCCGATAACAAAGAGAAAGAAGCTTTCTGAGAAACTTCTTTGTGTTCTGTGAAATCATCTCACAGAGTTACAGCTTTCCCCTCAAGAAGCCTTTCTCTAAGACAGTTCTTGTGGAATTGGCAAACTGATATTTGGAAGCCCATAGAGGGCTATGGTGAAAAAGGAATTATCCTCAGATGAAATCTGGAAAGAAGCTTTCTGAGAAACTGCTTAGTGTTCTGTTCATTCATCTCACAGAGTTACTTCTGTGTTTCGTGGATCTCTTTGCTAGCCTTATTTCTGTGGAATCTGAGAACAGATATTTCGGATCCCTTTGAAGACTATAGGGCCAAAGGAAATATCCTCCGATAACAAAGAGAAAGAAGCTTTCTGAGAAACTTCTTTGTGTTCTGTGAAATCATCTCACAGAGTTACAGCTTTCCCCTCAAGATTCCTTTCGCTAAGACAGTTCTTGTGGAATTGGCAAAGTGATATTTCGAAGCCCATAGAGGGCTATGGAGAAAAAGGAAATATCGACAGATGAAATATGGAAAGAAGCTTTCTGAGAAACTGCTCTGTGATGTGTGACTTCCACTCACAGGTTACATCTGTATTTCGTGGATCTCTTTGCTAGACTTATTTCTGTGGAATCTGAGAACAGATATTTCGGATCCCTTTGAAGACTATAGCGCCAAATGAAATATCCTCCGATAACAAAGTGTAAGAAGCTTTCTGAGAAACTTCTTTGTGTTCTGTGAAATCATCTCACAGAGTTACAGCTTTCCCCTCAAGAAGCCTTTCGCTAAGAGAGTTCTGGTGGAATTGGCAAAGTGATATTTGGAAGCCCATAGAGGGCTATGGTGAAAAAGGAAATATCCTCAGATGAAATCTGGAAAGAAGCTTTCTGAGAAACTGCTTAGTGTTCTGTTCCTTCATCTCCCAGAGTTACATCTGTATTTCGTGGATCTCTTTGCTGGCCTTATTTCTGTGGAATTTGAGAACAGATATTTCGCATCTCTTTGAAGACTATAGGGCCAAAGGAAATATCTTTTGATAACAAAGAGAAAGAAGCTTTCTGAGAAACTTCTTTGTGTTCTGTGAAATCATCTCACAGAGTTACAGCTTTCCCCTCAAGAAGCCTTTCGCTAAGACAGTTCTTGTGAAATTGGCAAAGTGATATTTGGAAGCCCATAGAGGGCTACGGTGAAAAAGGAAATATCCTCAGATGAAATCTGGAAAGAAGCTTTCTGAGAAACTGCTCTGTGATGTGTGACTTCCACTCACAGAGTTACATCTGTATTTCGTGGATCTCTTTGCTAGCCTGATTTCTGTGGAATCTGAGAACAGATATTTCGGATCCCTTTGAAGACTATAGGGGCAAAGGAATATCCTCCGATAACAAAGTGAAAGAAGCTTTCTGAGAAACTTCTTTGTGTTCTGCGAAATCATCTCACAGAGTTACAGCTTTCCCCTCAAGAAGCCTTTCGCTAAGACAGTTCTTGTGGAATTGGCAAAGTGATATTTGGAAGCCCATAGAGGGCTATGGTGAAAAAGGAAATATCCTCAGATGAAATCTGGAAAGAAGCTTTCTGAGAAACTGCTTAGTGTTCCGTTCATTCATCTCACAGAGGTACATCTGTATTTCGTGGATCTCTTTGCTAGCCTTATTCCCGTGGAATCTGAGAACATATATTTCGGATCCCTTTGAAGTCTACAGGGCCAAAGGAAATATCCTCCGATAACAAAGAGAAAGAAGCTTTCTGAGAAACTTCTTTGTGTTCTGTGAAATCATCTCACAGAGTTACAGCTTTCCCCTCAAGAAGCCTTTCGCTAAGACAGTTCTTGTGGAATTGGCAAAGTGATATTTGGAAGCCCATAGAGGGCTATGGTGAAAAAGGAAATACCCTCAGATGAAATCTGGAAAGAAGCTTTCTGAGAAACTGCTTTATGATGTGTGACTTCTACTCACGGAAATACATCTGTATTTCGTGGATCTCTTTGCTAGCCTTATTTCTGTGGAATCTGAGAACAGATATTTCGGATCCCTTTGAAGACTATAGGGCCAAAGGAAATATCCTCCGATAAGAAAGAGAAAGAAGCTTTCTGAGAAACTTCTTTGTGTTCTGTGAAATCTTCTCACAGAGTTACAGCTTTCCCCACAAGAAGCCTTTCGCTAAGACAGTTCTTGTGGAATTGGCAAAGTGATATTTGGAAGCCCATAGAGGGCTACGGTGAAAAAGGAAATATCCTCAGATGAAATCTGGAAAGAAGCTTTCTGAGAAACTGCTTTGTGATGTGTGACTTCCACTCACAGAGTTACATCTGTATTTCGTGGATCTCTTTGCTAGCCTTATTTCTGTGGAATCTGAGAACAGATAATTCGGATCCCTTTGAAGACTATAGGGCCAAAGGAAATATCCTCCGATAACAAAGAGAAAGAAGCTTTCTGAGAAACTTCTTTGTGTTCTGTGAAATCATCTCACAGAGTTACAGCTTTCCCCTCAAGGAGCCATTAGCTAAGACAGTTCTTGTGGAATTGGCAAAGTGATATTTGGAAGCCCATAGAGGGCTATGGTGAAAAAGGAAATATCCTCAGATGAAATCTGGAAAGAAGCTTTCTGAGAAACTGCTCTGTGATGTGTGACTTCCACTCACGGAGTTACATCTGTATTTCGTGGATCTCTTTGCTAGTCTTATTTCTGTGGAATCTGAGAACAGATATTTCGGATCCCTTTGAAGACTATTGGGCCAAAGGAAATATCCTCCGATAACAAAGAGAAAGAAGCCTTCTGAGAAACTTCATTGTGTTCTGTCAAATCATCTCACAGAGGTACAGCTTTCCCCTCAAGAAGCCTTACGCTAAGACAGTTCTTGTGGAATTGGCAAAGTGATATTTGGAAGCCCATAGAGGGCTACGGTGAAAAAGGAAATATCCTCAGATGAAATCTGGAAAGAAGCTTTCTGAGAAACTGCTCTGTGATGTGTGACTTCCACTCACAGAGTTAAATCTGTATTTCGTGGATCTCTTTGCTAGCCTTATTTCTGTGGAATCTGAGAGCAGATATTTCGGATCCCTTTGAGGACTATAGGGCCAAAGGAAATATCCTCCGATAACAAAGAGAAAGAAGCTTTCAGAGAAACTTCTTTGTGTTCTGCGAAATCATCTCACAGAGTTACAGCTTTCCCCTCAAGAAGCCTTTCGCTAAGACAGTTCTTGTGGAATTGGCAAAGTGATATTTGGAAACCCATAGAGGGCTGTGGTAAAAAAGGAAATATACTCAAATGAAATCTGGAAAGAAGCTTTCTGAGAAACTGCTTAGTGTTCTGTTCATTCATCTCACAGTGTTACATCTGTATTTCGTGGATCTCTTTGCTAGCCTTATTTCTGTGGAATCTGAGAACAGGTATTTCGGATCCCTTTGAAGACTATAGGGCCAAAGGAAATATCCTCCGATAACAAAGAGAAAGAAGCTTTCTGAGAAACTTCTATGTGTTCTGTGAAATCATCTCACAGAGTTACAGCTTTCCCCTCAAGAAGCCTTTCGCTAAGACAGTTCTTGTGGAATTGGCAAAGTGATATTTGGAAGCCGATAGAGGGCTATGGTGAAAAAGGAAATATCCTCAGATTAAATCTGGAAAGAAGCTTTCTGAGAATTTGCTCTGTGATGTGTGACTTCCACTCATAGAGGTACATCTTTATTTCGTGGATCTCTTTGCTAGCCTTATTTCTGTGGAATCTGAGAACAGATATTTCGGATCCCTTTGAAGACTATAGGGCCAAAGGAAATATCCTCCGATAACAAAGAGAAAGAAGCTTTCTGAGAAACTTCTTTGTGTTCTGTGAAATCATCTCACAGAGTTAGAGCTTTACCCTCAAGAAGCCTTTCGCTAAGACAGTTCTTGTGGAATTGGCAAAGTGATATTTGGAAGCCCATAGAGGGCTATGGTGAAAAAGGAAATATCCTCAGATGAAATCTTTAAAGAAGCTTTCTGAGAAACTCCTCTGTGATGTGTGACTTCCACTCACAGAGTTACATCTGTATTTCTTGGATCTCTTTGCTAGCCTTATTTCTGTGGAATCTGAGAACAGATATTTCGGATCCCTTTGAAGACTATAGGGCCAAAGGAAATATCCTCCGATAACAAAGAGAAAGAAGCTTTCTGAGAAACTTCTTTGTGTTCTGTGAAATCATCTCACAGAGTTACAGCTTTCCCCTCAAGAAGCCTTTCGCTAAGACAGTTCTTGTGGAATTGGCAAAGTGATATTTGGAAGCCCATAGAGGGCTATGGTGAAAAAGGAAATATCCTCAGATGAAATCTGGAAAAAGCTTTCTGAGAAACTGCTCTGTGATGTGTGACTTCCACTCACAGAGTTACATCTGTATTTCGTGGATCTCTTTCCTAGCCTTATTTCTGTGGAATCTGAGAACAGATATTTCGGAACCCTTTGAAGACTAGAGGGCCAAAGGAAATATCCTCCGATAACAAAGAGAAAGAAGCTTTCTGAGAAACTTCTTTGTGTTCTGTGAAATCATCTAACAGAGTTACAGCTTTCCCCTCTAGAAGCCCTTCGCTAAGACAGTTCTTGTGGAATTGGCAAAGTGATATTTGGAAGTCCATAAGGGCTAAGGTAAAAGAGGAAATATCCTCAGTTGAAATCGGGAAAGAAACTTTCTGAGAAACTGCTTAGTGTTCTGTTCCTTCAACTCACAGAGTTACATCTGCATTTCGTGGGTCTCTTTGCAAGCCTTCTTTCTGTGGAATCTGAGAATAGATATTTCGGATCCCTTTGAAGACTATAGGAACAAAGAAATATCCTCCGATAACAAAGAGAAAGAAGCTTTCTGAGAAACTTCTTTGTGTTCTGTGAAATCATCTCACAGAGTTACAGCTTTCCCCTCAAGAAGCCTTTCGCTAAGACAGTTCTTGTGGAATTGGCAAACTGATATTTGGAAGCCCATAGAGGGCTATGGTGAAAAAGGAAATATCCTCAGATGAAATCTGGAAAGAAGCTTTCTGAGAAACTGCTCTGTGATGTGTGACTTCCACTCACAGAGTTACATCCGTATTTCGTGGATCTCTTTGCTAGCCTGATTTCTGTGGAATCTGAGAACAGATATTTCGGATTCCTTTGAAGACTATAGGGCCAAAGGAAATATCCTCCGATAACAATGAGAAAGAAGCTTTCTGAGAAACTTCTTTGTGTTCTGCGAAATCATCTCACAGAGTTACAGCTTTCCCCTCAAGAAGCCTTTCGCTAAGACAGTTCTTGTGGAATTGGCAAAGTGATATTTGGAAGCCCTTAGAGGGCTATGGTGAAAAAGGAAATATCCTCAGATGAAATCTGGAAAGAAGCTTTCTGAGAAACTGCTCTGTGATGTGTGACTTCCACTCACAGAGTTACATCTGTATTTCGTGGATCTCTTTGCTAGCCTTATTTCTGTGGAATCTGAGAACAGATATTTCGGATCCCTTTGAAGACTATAGGGCCAAAGGAAATATCCTCCGATAACAAAGAGAAAGAAGCTTTCTGAGAAACTTCTTTGTGTTCTGTGAAATCATCTCACAGAGTTAGAGCTTTACCCTCAAGAAGCCTTTCGCTAAGACAGTTCTTGTGGAATTGGCAAAGTGATATTTCGAAGCCCATAGAGGGCTATGGTGAAAAAGGAAATATCCTCAGATGAAATCTGGAAAGAAGCTTTGTGAGAAATTGCTCTGTGATGTGTGACTTCCACTCACAGAGTTACATCTGTATTTCGTGGATATCTTTGCTAGCCTTATTTCTGTGGAATCTGGGAACAGATATTTCGGATCCCTTTGAAGACTATAGGGCCAAAGGAAATATCCTCCGATAACAAAGAGAAAGAAGCTTTCTGAGAAACTTCTTTGTGTTCTGCGAAATCATCTCACAGAGTTAGAGCTTTACCCTCAAGAAGCCTTTCGCTAAGACAGTTCTTGTGGAATTGGCAAAGTGATATTTGTAAGCCCGTAGAGGGCTATGGTGAAATAGGAAATATCCTCAGATGAAATCTGGAAAGAAGCTTTCTAAGAAACTGCTTAGTGTTCTGTTCCTTCATCTCACAGAGTTACATCTGTATTTCGTGGATCTCTTTGCTAGCCTGATTTCTGTGGAATCTGAGAACAGATATTTCGGATCCCTTTGAAGACTATAGGGCCAAAGGAATATCCTCCGATAACAAAGAGAAAGAAGCTTTCTGAGAAACTTCTTTGTGTTCTGCGAAATCATCTCACAGAGTTACAGCTTTCCCCTCAAGAAGCCTTTCGCTAAGACAGTTCTTGTGGAATTGGCAAAGTGATATTTGGAAGCCCATAGAGGGCTATGGTGAAAAAGGAAATATCCTCAGATGAAATCTGGAAAGAAGCTTTCTGAGAAACTGCTCTGTGATGTGTGACTTCCACTCACGGAGTTACATCTGTATTTCGTGGATCTCTTTGCTAGTCTTATTTCTGTGGAATCTGAGAACAGATATTTCGGATCCCTTTGAAGACTATTGGGCCAAAGGAAATATCCTCCGATAACAAAGAGAAAGAAGCCTTCTGAGAAACTTCATTGTGTTCTGTCAAATCATCTCACAGAGGTACAGCTTTCCCCTCAAGAAGCCTTTCGCTAAGACAGTTCTTGTGGAATTGGCAAAGTGATATTTGGAAGCCCATAGAGGGCTACGGTGAAAAAGGAAATATCCTCAGATGAAATCTGAAAAGAAGCTTTCTGAGAAACTGCTCTGTGATGTGTGACTTCCACTCACAGAGTTAAATCTGTATTTCGTGGATCTCTTTGCTAGCCTTATTTCTGTGGAATCTGAGAGCAGATATTTCGGATCCCTTTGAGGACTATAGGGCCAAAGGAAATATCCTCCGATAACAAAGAGAAAGAAGCTTTCTGAGAAACTTCTTTGAGTTCTGCGAAATCATCTCACAGAGTTACAGCTTCCCCTCAAGAAGCCTTTCGCTAAGACAGTTCTTGTGGAATTGCAAAGTGATATTTGGAAACCCATAGAGGGCTGTGGTAAAAAAGGAAATATACTCAAATGAAATCTGGAAAGAAGCTTTCTGAGAAACTGCTTAGTGTTCTGTTCATTCATCTCACAGTGTTACATCTGTATTTCGTGGATCTCTTTGTAAGCCTTCTTTCTGTGGAATCTGAGAATAGATATTTCGGATCCCTTTGAAGACTATAGGAACAAAGAAATATCCTCCGATAACAAAGAGAAAGAAGCTTTCTGAGAAACTTCTTTGTGTTCTGTGAAATCATCTCACAGTGTTACAGCTTTCCCCTCAAGAAGCCTTTCGCTAAGACAGTTCTTGTGGAATTGGCAAACTGATATTTGGAAGCCCCTAGAGGGCTATGGTGAAAAAGGAAATATCCTCAGATGAAATCTGGAAAGAAGCTTTCTGAGAAACTGCTCTGTGATGTGTGACTTCCACTCACAGAGTTACATCTTTATTTCGTGGATCTCTTTGCTAGCCTTATTTCTGTGGAATCTGAGAACAGATATTTCGGATCCCTTTGAAGACTATAGGGCCAAAGGAAATATCCTCCGATAACAAAGAGAAAGAAGCTTTCTGAGAAACTTCTTTGTGTACTTTGAAATCATCTCACAGCGTTACAGCTATCCCTTCAAGAAGCCTTTCGCTAAGACTGTTTTTGTGGAATTGGCAAAGTGATATTTGGAAGCACATAGAGGGCTATGGTGAAAAAGGAAATATCCTCAGATGAAATCTGGAAAGAAGCTTTCTGAGAAACTGCTTACTGTTCTATTCCTTCATCTCACAGAGTTACATCTGTATTTCGTGGATCTCTTTGCTAGCCTTATTTCTGTGGAATCTGAGAACAGATATTTCGGATCACTTTGAAGACTATAGGGCCAAAGGAAATATCCTCCGATAACAAAGAGAAAGAAGCTTTCTGAGAAACTTCTTTGTGTTCTGTGAAATCATCTCACAGAGTTACAGCTTTCCCCTCAAGAAGCCTTTCGCTAAGACAGTTCTTGTGGAATTGGCAAAGTGATATTTGGAAGCCCATAGAGGGCTATGGTGAAAAAGGAAATATCCTCAGATGAAATCTGGAAAGAAGCTTTCTGAGAAACTGCTCTGTGATGTGTGACTTCCACTCACAGAGTTACATCTGTATTTCGTGGATCTCTTTCCTAGCCTTATTTCTGTGGAATCTGAGAACAGATATTTCGGAACCCTTTGAAGACTATAGGGCCAAAGGAAATATCCTCCGATAACAAAGAGAAAGAAGCTTTCTGAGAAACTTCTTTGTGTTCTGTGAAATCATCTAACAGAGTTACAGCTTTCCCCTCTAGAAGCCCTTCGCTAAGACAGTTCTTGTGGAATTGGCAAAGTGATATTTGGAAGTCCATAAGGGCTAAGGTAAAAGAGGAAATATCCTCAGATGAAATCGGGAAAGAAACTTTCTGAGAAACTGCTTAGTGTTCTGTTCCTTCAACTCACAGAGTTACATCTGCATTTCGTGGGTCTCTTTGCAAGCCTTCTTTCTGTGGAATCTGAGAATAGATATTTCGGATCCCTTTGAAGACTATAGAAACAAAGAAATATCCTCCGATAACAAAGAGAAAGAAGCTTTCTGAGAAACTTCTTTGTGTTCTGTGAAATCATCTCACAGAGTTACAGCTTTCCCCTCAAGAAGCCTTTCGCTAAGACAGTTCTTGTGGAATTGGCAAACTGAAATTTGGAAGCCCATAGAGGGCTATGGTGAAAAAGGAAATATCCTCAGATGAAATCTGGAAAGAAGCTTTCTGAGAAACTGCTCTGTGATGTGTGACTTCCACTCACAGAGTTACATCCGTATTTCGTGGATCTCTTTGCTAGCCTGATTTCTGTGGAATCTGAGAACAGATATTTCGGATCCCTTTGAAGACTATAGGGCCAAAGGAAATATCCTCCGATAACAATGAGAAAGAAGCCTTCTGAGAAACTTCTTTGTGTTCTGCGAAATCATCTCACAGAGTTACAGCTTTCCCCTCAAGAAGCCTTTCGCTAAGACAGTTCTTGTGGAATTGGCAAAGTGATATTTGGAAGCCCATAGAGGGCTATGGTGAAAAAGGAAATACCCTCAGATGAAATCTGGAAAGAAGCTTTCTGAGAAACTGCTTTATGATGTGTGACTTCTACTCACGGAAATACATCTGTATTTCGTGGATCTCTTTGCTAGCCTTATTTCTGTGGAATCTGAGAACAGATATTTCGGATCCCTTTGAAGACTATAGGGCCAAAGGAAATATCCTCCGATAAGAAAGAGAAAGAAGCTTTCTGAGAAACTTCTTTGTGTTCTGTGAAATCTTCTCACAGAGTTACAGCTTTCCCCACAAGAAGCCTTTCGCTAAGACAGTTCTTGTGGAATTGGCAAAGTGATATTTGGAAGCCCATAGAGGGCTACGGTGAAAAAGGAAATATCCTCAGATGAAATCTGGAAAGAAGCTTTCTGAGAAACTGCTTTGTGATGTGTGACTTCCACTCACAGAGTTACATCTGTATTTCGTGGATCTCTTTGCTAGCCTTATTTCTGTGGAATCTGAGAACAGATAATTCGGATCCCTTTGAAGACTATAGGGCCAAAGGAAATATCCTCCGATAACAAAGAGAAAGAAGCTTTCTGAGAAACTTCTTTGTGTTCTGTGAAATCATCTCACAGAGTTACAGCTTTCCCCTCAAGGAGCCATTAGCTAAGACAGTTCTTGTGCAATTGGCAAAGTGATATTTGGAAGCCCATAGAGGGCTATGGTGAAAAAGGAAATATCCTCAGATGAAATCTGGAAAGAAGCTTTCTGAGAAACTGCTCTGTGATGTGTGACTTCCACTCACGGAGTTACATCTGTATTTCGTGGATCTCTTTGCTAGTCTTATTTCTGTGGAATCTGAGAACAGATATTTCGGATCCCTTTGAAGACTATTGGGCCAAAGGAAATATCCACCGATAACAAAGAGAAAGAAGCCTTCTGAGAAACTTCATTGTGTTCTGTCAAATCATCTCACAGAGGTACAGCTTTCCCCTCAAGAAGCCTTACGCTAAGACAGTTCTTGTGGAATTGGCAAAGTGATATTTGGAAGCCCATAGAGGGCTACGGTGAAAAAGGAAATATCCTCAGATGAAATCTGGAAAGAAGCTTTCTGAGAAACTGCTCTGTGATGTGTGACTTCCACTCACAGAGTTAAATCTGTATTTCGTGGATCTCTTTGCTAGCCTTATTTCTGTGGAATCTGAGAGCAGATATTTCGGATCCCTTTGAGGACTATAGGGCCAAAGGAAATATCCTCCGATAACAAAGAGAAAGAAGCTTTCAGAGAAACTTCTTTGTGTTCTGCGAAATCATCTCACAGAGTTACAGCTTTCCCCTCAAGAAGCCTTTCGCTAAGACAGTTCTTGTGGAATTGGCAAAGTGATATTTGGAAACCCATAGAGGGCTGTGGTAAAAAAGGAAATATACTCAAATGAAATCTGGAAAGAAGCTTTCTGAGAAACTGCTTAGTGTCCTGTTCATTCATCTCACAGTGTTACATCTGTATTTCGTGGATCTCTTTGCTAGCCTTATTTCTGTGGAATCTGAGAACAGGTATTTCGGATCCCTTTGAAGACTATAGGGCCAAAGGAAATATCCTCCGATAACAAAGAGAAAGAAGCTTTCTGAGAAACTTCTATGTGTTCTGTGAAATCATCTCACAGAGTTACAGCTTTCCCCTCAAGAAGCCTTTCGCTAAGACAGTTCTTGTGGAATTGGCAAAGTGATATTTGGAAGCCGATAGAGGGCTATGGTGAAAAAGGAAATATCCTCAGATTAAATCTGGAAAGAAGCTTTCTGAGAATTTGCTCTGTGATGTGTGACTTCCACTCATAGAGGTACATCTTTATTTCGTGGATCTCTTTGCTAGCCTTATTTCTGTGGAATCTGAGAACAGATATTTCGGATCCCTTTGAAGACTATAGGGCCAAAGGAAATATCCTCCGATAACAAAGAGAAAGAAGCTTTCTGAGAAACTTCTTTGTGTTCTGTGAAATCATCTCACAGAGTTAGAGCTTTACCCTCAAGAAGCCTTTCGCTAAGACAGTTCTTGTGGAATTGGCAAAGTGATATTTGGAAGCCCATAGAGGGCTATGGTGAAAAAGGAAATATCCTCAGATGAAATCTTTAAAGAAGCTTTCTGAGAAACTCCTCTGTGATGTGTGACTTCCACTCACAGAGTTACATCTGTATTTCTTGGATCTCTTTGCTAGCCTTATTTCTGTGGAATCTGAGAACAGATATTTCGGATCCCTTTGAAGACTATAGGGCCAAAGGAAATATCCTCCGATAACAAAGAGAAAGAAGCTTTCTGAGAAACTTCTTTGTGTTCTGTGAAATCATCTCACAGAGTTACAGCTTTCCCCTCAAGAAGCCTTTCGCTAAGACAGTTCTTGTGGAATTGGCAAAGTGATATTTGGAAGCCCATAGAGGGCTATGGTGAAAAAGGAAATATCCTCAGATGAAATCTGGAAAAAGCTTTCTGAGAAACTGCTCTGTGATGTGTGACTTCCACTCACAGAGTTACATCTGTATTTCGTGGATCTCTTTCCTAGCCTTATTTCTGTGGAATCTGAGAACAGATATTTCGGAACCCTTTGAAGACTAGAGGGCCAAAGGAAATATCCTCCGATAACAAAGAGAAAGAAGCTTTCTGAGAAACTTCTTTGTGTTCTGTGAAATCATCTAACAGAGTTACAGCTTTCCCCTCTAGAAGCCCTTCGCTAAGACAGTTCTTGTGGAATTGGCAAAGTGATATTTGGAAGTCCATAAGGGCTAAGGTAAAAGAGGAAATATCCTCAGATGAAATCGGGAAAGAAACTTTCTGAGAAACTGCTTAGTGTTCTGTTCCTTCAACTCACAGAGTTACATCTGCATTTCGTGGGTCTCTTTGCAAGCCTTCTTTCTGTGGAATCTGAGAATAGATATTTCGGATCCCTTTGAAGACTATAGGAACAAAGAAATATCCTCCGATAACAAAGAGAAAGAAGCTTTCTGAGAAACTTCTTTGTGTTATGTGAAATCATCTCACAGAGTTACAGCTTTCCCCTCAAGAAGCCTTTCGCTAAGACAGTTCTTGTGGAATTGGCAAACTGATATTTGGAAGCCCATAGAGGGCTATGGTGAAAAAGGAAATATCCTCAGATGAAATCTGGAAAGAAGCTTTCTGAGAAACTGCTCTGTGATGTGTGACTTCCACTCACAGAGTTACATCCGTATTTCGTGGATCTCTTTGCTAGCCTGATTTCTGTGGAATCTGAGAACAGATATTTCGGATCCCTTTGAAGACTATAGGGCCAAAGGAAATATCCTCCGATAACAATGAGAAAGAAGCTTTCTGAGAAACTTCTTTGTGTTCTGCGAAATCATCTCACAGAGTTACAGCTTTCCCCTCAAGAAGCCTTTCGCTAAGACAGTTCTTGTGGAATTGGCAAAGTGATATTTGGAAGCCCTTAGAGGGCTATGGTGAAAAAGGAAATATCCTCAGATGAAATCTGGAAAGAAGCTTTCTGAGAAACTGCTCTGTGATGTGTGACTTCCACTCACAGAGTTACATCTGTATTTCGTGGATCTCTTTGCTAGCCTTATTTCTGTGGAATCTGAGAACAGATATTTCGGATCCCTTTGAAGACTATAGGGCCAAAGGAAATATCCTCCGATAACAAAGAGAAAGAAGCTTTCTGAGAAACTTCTTTGTGTTCTGTGAAATCATCTCACAGAGTTAGAGCTTTACCCTCAAGAAGCCTTTCGCTAAGACAGTTCTTGTGGAATTGGCAAAGTGATATTTCGAAGCCCATAGAGGGCTATGGTGAAAAAGGAAATATCCTCAGATGAAATCTGGAAAGAAGCTTTGTGAGAAATTGCTCTGTGATGTGTGACTTCCACTCACAGAGTTACATCTGTATTTCGTGGATATCTTTGCTAGCCTTATTTCTGTGGAATCTGGGAACAGATATTTCGGATCCCTTTGAAGACTATAGGGCCAAAGGAAATATCCTCCGATAACAAAGAGAAAGAAGCTTTCTGAGAAACTTCTTTGTGTTCTGCGAAATCATCTCACAGAGTTAGAGCTTTACCCTCAAGAAGCCTTTCGCTAAGACAGTTCTTGTGGAATTGGCAAAGTGATATTTGTAAGCCCGTAGAGGGCTATGGTGAAATAGGAAATATCCTCAGATGAAATCTGGAAAGAAGCTTTCTAAGAAACTGCTTAGTGTTCTGTTCCTTCATCTCACAGAGTTACATCTGTATTTCGTGGATCTCTTTGCTAGCCTGATTTCTGTGGAATCTGAGAACAGATATTTCGGATCCCTTTGAAGACTATAGGGCCAAAGGAATATCCTCCGATAACAAAGAGAAAGAAGCTTTCTGAGAAACTTCTTTGTGTTCTGCGAAATCATCTCACAGAGTTACAGCTTTCCCCTCAAGAAGCCTTTCGCTAAGACAGTTCTTGTGGAATTGGCAAAGTGATATTTGGAAGCCCATAGAGGGCTATGGTGAAAAAGGAAATATCCTCAGATGAAATCTGGAAAGAAGCTTTCTGAGAAACTGCTCTGTGATGTGTGACTTCCACTCACGGAGTTACATCTGTATTTCGTGGATCTCTTTGCTAGTCTTATTTCTGTGGAATCTGAGAACAGATATTTTGGATCCCTTTGAAGACTATTGGGCCAAAGGAAATATCCTCCGATAACAAAGAGAAAGAAGCCTTCTGAGAAACTTCATTGTGTTCTGTCAAATCATCTCACAGAGGTACAGCTTTCCCCTCAAGAAGCCTTTCGCTAAGACAGTTCTTGTGGAATTGGCAAAGTGATATTTGGAAGCCCATAGAGGGCTACGGTGAAAAAGGAAATATCCTCAGATGAAATCTGAAAAGAAGCTTTCTGAGAAACTGCTCTGTGATGTGTGACTTCCACTCACAGAGTTAAATCTGTATTTCGTGGATCTCTTTGCTAGCCTTATTTCTGTGGAATCTGAGAGCAGATATTTCGGATCCCTTTGAGGACTATAGGGCCAAAGGAAATATCCTCCGATAACAAAGAGAAAGAAGCTTTCTGAGAAACTTCTTTGAGTTCTGCGAAATCATCTCACAGAGTTACAGCTTCCCCTCAAGAAGCCTTTCGCTAAGACAGTTCTTGTGGAATTGCAAAGTGATATTTGGAAACCCATAGAGGGCTGTGGTAAAAAAGGAAATATACTCAAATGAAATCTGGAAAGAAGCTTTCTGAGAAACTGCTTAGTGTTCTGTTCATTCATCTCACAGTGTTACATCTGTATTTCGTGGATCTCTTTGTAAGCCTTCTTTCTGTGGAATCTGAGAATAGATATTTCGGATCCCTTTGAAGACTATAGGAACAAAGAAATATCCTCCGATAACAAAGAGAAAGAAGCTTTCTGAGAAACTTCTTTGTGTTCTGTGAAATCATCTCACAGTGTTACAGCTTTCCCCTCAAGAAGCCTTTCGCTAAGACAGTTCTTGTGGAATTGGCAAACTGATATTTGGAAGCCCCTAGAGGGCTATGGTGAAAAAGGAAATATCCTCAGATGAAATCTGGAAAGAAGCTTTCTGAGAAACTGCTCTGTGATGTGTGACTTCCACTCACAGAGTTACATCTTTATCTCGTGGATCTCTTTGCTAGCCTTATTTCTGTGGAATCTGAGAACAGATATTTCGGATCCCTTTGAAGACTATAGGGCCAAAGGAAATATCCTCCGATAACAAAGAGAAAGAAGCTTTCTGAGAAACTTCTTTGTGTACTTTGAAATCATCTCACAGCGTTACAGCTATCCCTTCAAGAAGCCTTTCGCTAAGACTGTTTTTGTGGAATTGGCAAAGTGATATTTGGAAGCACATAGAGGGCTATGGTGAAAAAGGAAATATCCTCAGATGAAATCTGGAAAGAAGCTTTCTGAGAAACTGCTTACTGTTCTATTCCTTCATCTCACAGAGTTACATCTGTATTTCGTGGATCTCTTTGCTAGCCTTATTTCTGTGGAATCTGAGAACAGATATTTCGGATCACTTTGAAGACTATAGGGCCAAAGGAAATATCCTCCGATAACAAAGAGAAAGAAGCTTTCTGAGAAACTTCTTTGTGTTCTGTGAAATCATCTCACAGAGTTACAGCCTTCCCCTCAAGAAGCCTTTCGCTAAGACAGTTCTTGTGGAATTGGCAAAGTGATATTTGGAAGCCCATAGAGGGCTATGGTGAAAAAGGAAATATCCTCAGATGAAATCTGGAAAGAAGCTTTCTGAGAAACTGCTCTGTGATGTGTGACTTCCACTCACAGAGTTACATCTGTATTTCATGGATCTCTTTCCTAGCCTTATTTCTGTGGAATCTGAGAACAGATATTTCGGAACCCTTTGAAGACTATAGGGCCAAAGGAAATATCCTCCGATAACAAAGAGAAAGAAGCTTTCTGAGAAACTTCTTTGTGTTCTGTGAAATCATCTAACAGAGTTACAGCTTTCCCCTCTAGAAGCCCTTCGCTAAGACAGTTCTTGTGGAATTGGCAAAGTGATATTTGGAAGTCCATAAGGGCTAAGGTAAAAGAGGAAATATCCTCAGATGAAATCGGGAAAGAAACTTTCTGAGAAACTGCTTAGTGTTCTGTTCCTTCAACTCACAGAGTTACATCTGCATTTCGTGGGTCTCTTTGCAAGCCTTCTTTCTGTGGAATCTGAGAATAGATATTTCGGATCCCTTTGAAGACTATAGGAACAAAGAAATATCCTCCGATAACAAAGAGAAAGAAGCTTTCTGAGAAACTTCTTTGTGTTCTGTGAAATCATCTCACAGAGTTACAGCTTTCCCCTCAAGAAGCCTTTCGCTAAGACAGTTCTTGTGGAATTGGCAAACTGAAATTTGGAAGCCCATAGAGGGCTATGGTGAAAAAGGAAATATCCTCAGATGAAATCTGGAAAGAAGCTTTCTGAGAAACTGCTCTGTGATGTGTGACTTCCACTCACAGAGTTACATCCGTATTTCGTGGATCTCTTTGCTAGCCTGATTTCTGTGGAATCTGAGAACAGATATTTCGGATCCCTTTGAAGACTATAGGGCCAAAGGAAATATCCTCCGATAACAATGAGAAAGAAGCTTTCTGAGAAACTTCTTTGTGTTCTGCGAAATCATCTCACAGAGTTACAGCTTTCCCCTCAAGAAGCCTTTCGCTAAGACAGTTCTTGTGGAATTGGCAAAGTGATATTTGGAAGCCCTTAGAGGGCTATGGTGAAAAAGGAAATATCCTCAGATGAAATCTGGAAAGAAGCTTTCTTAGAAACTGCTCTGTGATGTGTGACTTCCACTCACAGAGTTACATCTGTATTTCGTGGATCTCTTTGCTAGCCTTATTTCTGTGGAATCTGAGAACAGATATTTCGGATCCCTTTGAAGACTATAGGGCCAAAGGAAATATCCTCCGATAACAAAGAGAAAGAAGCTTTCTGAGAAACTTCTTTGTGTTCTGCGAAATCATCTCACAGAGTTAGAGCTTTACCCTCAAGAAGCCTTTCGCTAAGACAGTTCTTGTGGAATTGGCAAAGTGATATTTGTAAGCCCATAGAGGGGTATGGTGAAATAGGAAATATCCTCAGATGAAATCTGGAAAGAAGCTTTCTAAGAAACTGCTTAGTGTTCTGTTCCTTCATCTCACAGAGTTACATCTGTATTTCGTGGATCTCTTTGCTAGCCTGATTTCTGTGGAATCTGAGAACAGATATTTCGGATCCCTTTGAAGACTATAGGGCCAAAGGAATATCCTCCGATAACAAAGAGAAAGAAGCTTTCTGAGAAACTTCTTTGTGTTCTGCGAAATCATCTCACAGTGTTACAGCTTTCCCCTCAAGAAGCCTTTCGCTAAGACAGTTCTTGTGGAATTGGCAAAGTGATATTTGGAAGCCCATAGAGGGCTATGTTGAAAAAGGAAATATCCTCAGATGAAATCTGGAAAGAAGCTTTGTGAGAAATTGCTCTGTGATGTGTGACTTCCACTCACTGAGTTACATCTGTATTTCGTGGATATCTTTGCTAGCCTTATTTCTGTGGAATCTGAGAACAGATATTTCGGATCCCTTTGAAGACTATAGGGCCAAAGGAAATATCCTCCGATAACAAAGAGAAAGAAGCTTTCTGAGAAACTTCTTTGTGTTCTGCGAAATCATCTCACAGAGTTAGAGCTTTACCCTCAAGAAGCCTTTCGCTAAGACAGTTCTTGTGGAATTGGCAAAGTGATATTTGTAAGCTCATAGAGGGCTATGGTGAAATAGGAAATATCCTCAGATGAAATCTGGAAAGAAGCTTTCTAAGAAACTGCTTAGTGTTCTGTTCCTTCATCTCACAGAGTTACATCTGTATTTCGTGGATCTCTTTGCTAGCCTGATTTCTGTGGAATCTGAGAACAGATATTTCGGATCCCTTTGAAGACTATAGGGCCAAAGGAATATCCTCCGATAACAAAGAGAAAGAAGCTTTCTGAGAAACTTCTTTGTGTTCTGCGAAATCATCTCACAGAGTTACAGCTTTCCCCTCAAGAAGCCTTTCGCTAAGACAGTTCTTGTGGAATTGGCAAAGTGATATTTGGAAGCCCATAGAGGGCTATGGTGAAAAAGGAAATATCCTCAGATGAAATCTGGAAAGAAGCTTTCTGAGAAACTGCTTAGTGTTCCGTTCATTCATCTCACAGAGGTACATCTGTATTTCGTGGATCTCTTTGCTAGCCTTATTTCCATGGAATCTGAGAACAGATATTTCGGATCCCTTTGAAGACTATTGGGCCAAAGGAAATATCCTCCGATAACAAAGAGAAAGAAGCCTTCTGAGAAACTTCATTGTGTTCTGTCAAATCATCTCACAGAGGTACAGCTTTCCCCTCAAGAAGCCTTTCGCTAAGACAGTTCTCGTGGAATTGGCAAAGTGATATTTGGAAGCCCATAGAGGGCTACGGTGAAAAAGGAAATATCCTCAGATGAAATCTGGAAAGAAGCTTTCTGAGAAACTGCTCTGTGATGTGTGACTTCCACTCACAGAGTTAAATCTGTATTTCGTGGATCTCTTTGCTAGCCTTATTTCTGTGGAATCTGAGAGCAGATATTTCGGATCCCTTTGAGGACTATAGGGCCAAAGGAAATATCCTCCGATAACAAAGAGAAAGAAGCTTTCTGAGAAACTTCTTTGTGTTCTGCGAAATCATCTCACAGAGTTACAGCTTTCCCCTCAAGAAGCCTTTCGCTAAGACAGTTCTTGTGGAATTGGCAAAGTGATATTTGGAAACCCATAGAGGGCTGTGGTAAAAAAGGAAATATACTCAAATGAAATCTGGAAAGAAGCTTTCTGAGAAACTGCTTAGTGTTCTGTTCATTCATCTCACAGTGTTACATCTGTATTTCGTGGATCTCTTTGCTAGCCTTATTTCTGTGGAATCTGAGAACAGATATTTCGGATCCCTTTGAAGACTATAGGGCCAAAGGAATATCCTCCGATAACAAGAGAAAGAAGCTTTCTGAGAAACTTCTTTGTGTTCTGCGAAATCATCTCACAGAGTTACAGCTTTCCCATCAAGAAGCCTTTCGCTAAGGCAGTTCTTGTGGAATTGGCAAAGTGATATTTGGAAGCCCATAGAGGGCTATGGTGAAAAAGGAAATATCCTCAGATGAAATCTGGAAAGAAGCTTTCTGAGAAACTGCTCTGTGATGTGTGACTTCCACTCACGGAGTTACATCTGTATTTCGTGGATCTCTTTGCTAGTCTTATTTCTGTGGAATCTGAGAACAGATATTTCGGATCCCTTTGAAGACTATTGGGCCAAAGGAAATATCCTCCGATAACAAAGAGAAAGAAGCCTTCTGAGAAACTTCATTGTGTTCTGTCAAATCATCTCACAGAGGTACAGCTTTCCCCTCAAGAAGCCTTTCGCTAAGACAGTTCTTGTGGAATTGGCAAAGTGATATTTGGAAGCCCATAGAGGGCTACGGTGAAAAAGGAAATATCCTCAGATGAAATCTGGAAAGAAGCTTTCTGAGAAACTGCTCTGTGATGTGTGACTTCCACTCACAGAGTTAAATCTGTATTTCCTGGATCTCTTTGCTAGCCTTATTTCTGTGGAATCTGAGAGCAGATATTTCGGATCCCTTTGAGGACTATAGGGCCAAAGGAAATATCCTCCGATAACAAAGAGAAAGAAGCTTTCTGAGAAACTTCTTTGTGTTCTGCGAAATCATCTCACAGAGTTACAGCTTTCCCCTCAAGAAGCCTTTCGCTAAGACAGTTCTTGTGGAATTGGCAAAGTGATATTTGGAAATCCATAGAGGGCTGTGGTAAAAAAGGAAATATACTCAAATGAAATCTGGAAAGAAGCTTTCTGAGAAACTGCTTAGTGTTCTGTTCATTCATCTCACAGTGTTACATCTGTATTTCGTGGATCTCTTTGCTGGCCTTATTTCTGTGGAATCTGAGAACAGATATTTCGGATCCCTTTGAAGACTATAGGGCCAAAGGAAATATCCTCCGATAACAAAGAGAAAGAAGCTTTCTGAGAAACTTCTATGTGTTCTGTGAAATCATCTCACAGAGTTACAGCTTTCCCCTCAAGAAGCCTTTCGCTAAGACAGTTCTTGTGGAATTGGCAAAGTGATATTTGGAAGCCGATAGAGGGCTATGGTGAAAAAGGAAATATCCTCAGATGAAATCTGGAAAGAAGCTTTCTGAGAATTTGCTCTGTGATGTGTGACTTCCACTCATAGAGGTACATCTTTATTTCGTGGATCTCTTTGCTAGCCTTATTTCTGTGGAATTTGAGAACAGATATTTCGGATCCCTTTGAAGACTATAGGGCCAAAGGAAATATCCTCCGATAACAAAGAGAAAGAAGCTTTCTGAGAAACTTCTTTGTGTTCTGTGAAATCATCTCACAGAGTTACAGGTTTACCCTCAAGAAGCCTTTCGCTAAGACAGTTCTTGTGGAATTGGCAAAGTGATATTTGGAAGCCCATAGAGGGCTATGGTGAAAAAGGAAATATCCTCAGATGAAATCTGGAAAGAAGCTTTCTGAGAAACTCCTCTGTGATGTGTGACTTCCACTCACAGAGTTACATCTGTATTTCATGGATCTCTTTGCTAGCCTTATTTCTGTGGAATCTGAGAACAGATATTTCGGATCCCTTTGAAGACTATAGGGCCAAAGGAAATATCCTCCGATAACAAAGAGAAAGAAGCTTTCTGAGAAACTTCTTTGTGTTCTGTGAAATCATCTCACAGAGTTACAGCTTTCCCCTCAAGAAGCCTTTCGCTAAGAGAGTTCTTGTGGAATTGGCAAAGTGATATTTGGAAGCCCATAGAGGGCTATGGTGAAAAAGGAAATATCCTCAGATGAAATCTGGAAAGAAGCTTTCTGAGAAACTGCTCTGTGATGTGTGACTTCCACTCACAGAGTTACATCTGTATTTCGTGGATCTCTTTCCTAGCCTTATTTCTGTGGAATCTGAGAACAGATATTTCGGAACCCTTTGAAGACTATAGGGCCAAAGGAAATATCCTCCGATAACAAAGAGAAAGAAGCTTTCTGAGAAACTTCTTTGTGTTCTGTGAAATCATCTAACAGAGTTACAGCTTTCCCCTCTAGAAGCCCTTCGCTAAGACAGTTCTTGTGGAATTGGCAAAGTGATATTTGGAATTCCATAAGGGCTAAGGTAAAAGAGGAAATATCCTCAGATGAAATCGGGAAAGAAATTTTCTGAGAAACTGCTTAGTGTTCTGTTCCTTCAACTCACAGAGTTACATCTGCATTTCGTGGGTCTCTTTGCAAGCCTTCTTTCTGTGGAATCTGAGAATAGATATTTCGGATCCCTTTGAAGACTATAGGAACAAAGAAATATCCTCCGATAACAAAGAGAAAGACGCTTTCTGAGAAACTTCTTTGTGTTCTGTGAAATCATCTCACAGAGTTACAGCATTCCCCTCAAAAAGCCTTTCGCTAAGACACTTCTTGTGGAATTGGCAAACTGATATTTGGAAGCCCATAGAGGGCTATGGTGAAAAAGGAAATATCCTCAGATGAAATCTGGAAAGAAGCTTTCTGAGAAACTGCTCTGTGATGTGTGACTTCCACTCACAGAGTAACATCCGTATTTCGTGGATCTCTTTGCTAGCCTGATTTCTGTGGAATCTGAGAACAGATATTTCGGATCCCTTTGAAGACTATAGGGCCAAAGGAAATATCCTACGATAACAAAGAGAAGGAAGCTTTCTGAGAAACTTCTTTGTGTTCTGTGAAATCATCTCACAGAGTTAGAGCTTTACCCTCAAGAAGCCTTTCGCTAAGACAGTTCTTGTGGAATTGGCAAAGTGATATTTCGAAGCCCATAGAGGGCTATGGTGAAAAAGGAAATATCCTCAGATGAAATCTGGAAAGAAGCTTTGTGAGAAATTGCTCTGTGATGTGTGACTTCCACTCACAGAGTTACATCTGTATTTCGTGGATCTCTTTGCTAGCCTTATTTCTGTGGAATCTGAGAACAGATATTTCGGATCCCTTTGAAGACTATAGGGCCAAAGGAAATATCCTCCGATAACAAAGAGAAAGAAGCTTTCTGAGAAACTTCTTTGTGTTCTGCGAAATCATCTCACAGAGTTAGAGCTTTACCCTCAAGAAGCCTTTCGCTAAGACAGTTCTTGTGGAATTGGCAAAGTGATATTTGTAAGCCCATAGAGGGCTATGGTGAAATAGGAAATATCCTCAGATGAAATCTGGAAAGAAGCTTTCTAAGAAACTGCTTAGTGTTCTGTTCCTTCATCTCACAGAGTTACATCTGTATTTCGTGGATCTCTTTGCTAGCCTGATTTCTGTGGAATCTGAGAACAGATATTTCGGATCCCTTTGAAGACTATAGGGCCAAAGGAATATCCTCCGATAACAAAGAGAAAGAAGCTTTCTGAGAAACTTCTTTGTGTTCTGCGAAATCATCTCACAGAGTCACAGCTTTCCCCTCAAGCAGCCTTTCGCTAAGACAGTTCTTGTGGAATTGGCAAAGTGATATTTGGAAGCCCATAGAGGGCTATGGTGAAAAAGGAAATATCCTCAGATGAAATCTGGAAAGAAGCTTTCTGAGAAACTGCTTAGTGTTCCGTTCATTCATCTCACAGAGGTACATCTGTATTTCGTGGATCTCTTTGCTAGCCTTATTTCCGTGGAAACTGAGAACAGATATTTCGGATCCCTTTGAAGTCTATAGGGCCAAAGGAAATATCCTCCGATAACAAAGAGAAAGAAGCTTTCTGAGAAACTTCTTTGTGTTCTGTGAAATCATCTCACACAGTTACAGCTTTACCCTCCAGAAGCCTTTCGCTAAGACAGTTCTTGTGGAATTGGCAAAGTGATATTTGGAAGCCCCTAGAGGGCTATGGTGAAAAAGGAAATATCCTCAGATGAAATCTGGAAAGAAGCTTTCTGAGAAACTGCTCTGTGATGTGTGACTTCCAGTCACAGAGTTACATCTGTATTTCGTGGATCTCTTTGCTAGCCTTATTTCTGTGGAATCTGAGAACAGATATTTCGGATCCCTTTGAAGACTATAGGGCCAAAGGAAATATCCTCCGATAACAAAGAGAAAGAAGCTTTCTGAGGAACTTCTTTGTGTTCTGTGAAATCATCTCACAGAGTTACAGCTTTCCCCTCAAGAAGCCCTTCGCTAAGACAGTCCTTGTGGAATTGGCAAAGTGATATTTGGAAGTCCATGGAAGGCTACGGTAAAAAAGGAAATATCCTCAGATGAAATCGGGAAAGAAACTTTCTGAGAAACTGCTTAGTGTTCTGCTCCTTCATCTCACAGAGTTACATCTGTATTTCGTGTATCTCTTTGCTAGCCTTATTTCTGTGGAATCTGAGAACAGATATTTCGGGTCCCTTTGAAGACTATATGGCCAAAGGAAATATCCTCCGATAACAAAGAGAAAGAAGTTTTCTGAGAAACTTCTTTGTGTTCTGTGAAATCATCTCACAGAGTTACAGCTTTCCCCTCAAGAAGCCTTTCGCTAAGACAGTTCTTGTGGAATTGGCAAAGTGATATTTGGAAGCCCAAAGAGGGCTATGGTGAAAAAGGAAATATCCTCAGATGAAATCTGGAAAGAAGCTTTCTGAGAAACTGCTCTGTGATGTGTGACTTAGACTCACAGAGTTACATCTGTATTTCGAGGATCTCTTTGCTATCCTTCTTTCTGTGGAATCTGAGAATAGATATTTCGGATCCCTTTGAAGACTATAGGAGCAAAGAAATATCCTCCGATAACAAAGAGAAAGAAGCTTTCTGAGAAACTTCTTTGTGTTCTGTGAAATCACCTCACAGAGTTACAGCATTCCCCTCAAAAGCCTTTCGCTAAGACAGTTCTTGTGGAATTGGCAAACTGATATTTGGAACCCCTAGAGGGCTATGGTGAAAAAGGAAATATCTTCAGATGAAATCTGGAAAGAAGCTTTCTGAGAAACTGCTTACTGTTCTGTTCATTCATCTCACAGAGTTAAATCGGTATTTCGTGGATCTCTTTGCCAGCCTTATTTCTGTGGAATCTGAGAACAGATATTTCGGATCCCTTTGAAGAATATAGGACCAAAGGAATTATCCTCCGGTAACAAAGAGAAAGAAGCTTTCTGAGAAACATCTTTGAGTTCTGCGAAATCATCTCACAGAGTTACAGCTTTCCCCTCAAGGAGCCATTAGCTAAGACAGTTCTTGTGGAATTGGCAAAGTGATATTTGGAAGCCCATAGAGGGCTTTGGTGAAAAAGGAAATATCCTCAGATGAAATCTGGAAAGAAGCTTTCTGAGAAACTGCTTACTGTTCTGTTCATTCATCTCACAGAGTTACAGCTGTATATCGTGGATCTCTTTGCTAGCCTTATTTCTGTGGAATCTGAGAACAGATATTTCGGATCCCTTTGAAGACTATAGGGCCAAAGGAAATATCCTCCGATATCAAAGAGAAAGAAGCTTTCTGAGAAACTTCTTTGTGTACTTTGAAATCATCTCACAGCGTTACAGCTATCCCTTCAAGAAGCCTTTCGCTAAGACTGTTTTTGTGGAATTGGCAAAGTGATATTTGGAAGCCCATAGAGAGCTATGGTGAAAAAGGAAATATCCTCAGATGAAATCTGGAAAGAAGCTTTCTGAGAAACTGCTTACTGTTCTGTTCCTTCATCTCACAGAGTTACATCTGTATTTCGTGGATCTCTTTGCTAGCCTTATTTCTGTGGAATCTGAGAACAGATATTTCGGATCACTTTGAAGACTATCGGGCCAAAGGAAATATCCTCCGATAACAAAGAGAAAGAAGCTTTCTGAGAAACTTCTTTGTGTTCTGTGAAATCATCTCACAGAGTTACAGCTTTCCCCTCAAGAAGCCTTTCGCTAAGACAGTTCTTGTGGAATTGGCAAAGAGATATTTGGAAGCCCCTAGAGGGCTATGGTGAAAAAGGAAATATCCTCAGATGAAATCTGGAAAGAAGCTTTCTGAGAAACTGCTCTGTGATGTGTGACTTCCACTCACAGAGTTACATCTGTATTTCGTGGATCTCTTTGCTAGCCTTATTTCTGTGGAATCTGAGAACAGATATTTCGGATCCCTTTGAAGACTATAGGGCCAAAGGAAATATCCTCCGATAACAAAGAGAAAGAAGCTTTCTGAGAAACTTCTTTGTGTTCTGTGAAATCATCTCACAGAGTTACAGCTTTCCCCTCAAGAAGCCTTTCGCTAAGACAGTTCTTGTGGAATTGGCAAAGTGATATTTGGAAGCCCATAGAGGGCTATGGTGAAAAAGGAAATATCCTCAGATGAAATATGGAAAGAAGCTTTCTGAGAAACTGCTCTGTGACGTGTGACTTCCACTCACAGAGTTACATCTGTATTTCGTGGATCTCTTTGCTAGCCTTATTTCTGCGGAATCTGAGAACAGATATTTCGGATCCCTTTGAAGACTATAGGGCCAAAGGAAATATCCTCCGATAACAAAGAGAAAGAAGCTTTCTGAGAAACTTCTTTGTGTTCTGTGAAATCATCTCACAGAGTTACAGCTTTCCCCTCAAGAAGCCTTTCGCTAAGACAGTTCTTGTGGAATTGGCAAAGTGATATTTGGAAGCCGATAGAGGGCTGTGTTGAAAAAGGAAATATCCTCAGATGAAATCTGGAAAGAAGCTTTCTGAGAAATTGCTCTGTGATGTGTGACTTCCACTCACAGAGGTACATCTGTATTTCGAGGATCTCTTTGCTAGCCTTATTTCTGTGGAATCTGAGAACAGATATTTCGGATCCCTTTGAAGACTATTGGGCCAAAGGAAATATCCTCCGATAACAAAGAGAAAGAAGCTTTCAGAGAAACTTCTTTGTTTTCTGCGAAATCATCTCACAGAGTTAGAGCTTTACCCTCAAGAAGCCTTTCGCTAAGACAGTTCTTGTGGAATTGGCAAAGAGATATTTGTAAGCCCATAGAGGGCTATGGTGAAATAGGAAATATCCTCAGATGAAATCTGGAAAGAAGCTTTCTAAGAAACTGCTTAGTGTTCTGTTCCTTCATCTCACAGAGTTACATCTGTATTTCGTGGATCTATTTGCTAGCCTGATTTCTGTGGAATCTGAGAACAGATATTTCGGGTCCCTTTGAAGACTATAGGGCCAAAGGAAATATCCTCCGATAACAAAGAGAAAGAAGTTTTCTGAGAAACTTCTTTGTGTTCTGTGAAATCATCTCACATAGTTACAGCTTTCGCCTCCAGAAGCCTTTCGCTAAGACAGTTCTTGTGGAATTGGTAAAGTGATATTTGGAAGCCCTTAGAGGGCTACGGTGAAAAAGGAAATATCCTCAGATGAAATCTGGAAAGTAGCTTTCTGAGAAACTGCTCTGTGATGTGTGACTTCCACTCACAGAGTTACATCTGTATTTCATGCATCTCTTTGCTAGCCTTATTTCTGTGGAATCTGAGAACAGATATTTCCGATCCCTTTGAAGACTATAGGGCCAAAGGAAATATCCTCCGATAACAAAGAGAAAGAAGCTTTCTGAGAAACTTCTTTGTGTTCTGCGCAATCATCTCACAGAGTTACAGCTTTCCCCTCAAGAAGCCTTTCGCTAAGACAGTTCTTGTGGAATTGGCAAAGTGATATTTGGAAGCCCATAGACGGCTATGGTGAAAAAGGAAATATCGTCAGATGAAATATGGAAAGAAGCTTTCTGAGAAACTGCTCTGTGATGTGTGACTTCCAATCACAGGGTTTCATCTGTATTTCGTAGATCTCTTTGCTAGACTTATTTCTGTGGAATCTGAGAACAGATATTTCGGATCCCTTTGAAGACTATAGCGCCAAATGAAATATCCTCCGATAACAAAGAGAAAGAAGCTTTCTGAGAAACTTCTTTGTGTTCTGTGAAATCATCTCACAGAGTTACAGCTTTCCCCTCCAGAAGCCTTTCGCTAAGACAGTTCTTTTGGAATTGGCAAAGTGATATTTGGAAGCCCATAGAGGGCTATGGTGAAAAAGGAAATATCCTCAGATGAAATCTGGAAAGAAGCTTTCTGAGAAACTGCTTAGTGTTCCGTTCATTCATCTCACAGAGGTACATCTGTATTTCGTGGATCTCTTTGCTAGCCTTATTTCCGTGGAATCTGAGAACAGATATTTCGGATCCCTTTGAAGTCTATAGGGCCAAAGGAAATATCCTCCGATAACAAAGAGAAAGAAGCTTTCTGAGAAACTTCTTTGTGTTCTGTGAAATCATCTCACAGAGTTATAGCTTTCCCCTCAAGAAGCCTTTCGCTAAGACAGTTCTTGTGGAATTGGCAAAGTGATATATGGAAGCCCACAGAGGGCTATGGTGAAAAAGGAAATATCCTCAGATGAAATCTGGAAAGAAGCTTTCTTAGAAACTGCTCTGTGATGTGTGACTTCCACTCACAGAGTTACATCTGTATTTCGTGGATCTCTTTGCTAGCCTTATTTCTGTGGAATCTGAGAACAGTAATTTCGGATCCCTTTGAAGACTATAGGGCCAAAGGAAATATCCTCCGATAACAAAGAGAAAGAAGTTTTCTGAGAAACTTCTTTGTGTTCTGTGAAATCATCTCACAGAGTTACAGCTTTCGCCTCCAGAAGCCTTTCGCTAAGACAGTTCTTGTGGAATTGGCAAAGTGATATTTGGAAGCCCCTAGAGGGCTATGGTGAAAAAGGAAATATCCTCAGATGAAATCTAGAAAGAAGCTTTCTGAGAAACTGCTCTGTGATGTGTGACTTCCACTCACAGAGTTACATCTGTATTTCGTGGATCTCTTTGCTAGACTTATTTCTGTGGAATCTGAGAACAGATATTTCGCATCCCTTTGAAGACTATAGGGCCAAAGGAAATATCTTCCGATAACAAAGAGAAAGAAGCTTTCTGAGAAACTTCATTGTGTTCTGTCAAATCATCTCACAGAGGTACAGCTTTCCCCTCAAGAAGCCTTTCGCTAAGTCAGTTCTTGTGGAATGGGCAAAGTGATATTTGGAAGCCCATAGAGGGCTATGGTGAAAAAGGAAATATCCTCAGATGAAATCTGGAAAGAAGCTTTCTGAGAATCTGCTCTGTGATGTGTGACTTCCACTCACAGAGTTACATCCGTATTTCGTGGATCTCTTTGCTAGCCTTATTTCTGTGGAATCTGAGAGCAGATATTTCGGATCCCTTTGAGGACTATAGGGCCCAAGGAAATATCCTCCCATAACAAAGAGAAAGAAGCTTTCTGAGAAACTTCTTTGTGTTCTGTGAAATCATCTCACAGAGTTACAGCTTTCCCCTCAAGAAACCTTTCGCTAAGACAGTTCTTGTGGAATTGGCAAAGTGATATTTGGAAACCCATAGAGGGCTGTGGTGAAAAAGGAAATATCCTCAGATGAAATCTGGAAAGAAGCCTTCTGAGAAACTGCTTAGTGTTCTGTTCATTCATCTCACAGTGTTACATCTGTATTTCGTGGATCTCTTTGCTAGCCTTATTTCTGTGGAATCTGAGAACAGATATTTCGGATCCCTTTGAAGACTATAGGACCAAAGAAATATTCCGATAACAAAGAGAAAGAAGCTTTCTGAGAAACTTCTTTGTGTTCTGTGAAATCATCTCACAGAGTTACAGCTTTCCCCTCAAGAAGCCTTTCGCTAAGACAGTTCTTGTGGAATTGGCAAACTGATATTTGGAAGCCCATAGAGGGCTATGGTGAAAAAGGAAATATCCTCAGATGAAATCTGGAAAGAAGCTTTCTGAGAAACTGCTCTGTGATGTGTGACTTCCACTCACAGAGTTACATCGGTATTTCGTGGATCTCTTTGCTAGCCTTATTTCTTTGGAATCTGAGAACCGATATTTCGGATCCCTTTGAAGATTATAGGGCCAAAGGAAATATCCTCGGATAACAAAGAGAAGGAAGCTTTCTGAGAAACTTCTTTGTGTTCTGTGAAATCATCTCACAGAGTTACAACTTTCCCCTCAAGAAGCCTTTCGCTAAGACAGTTCTTGTGCAATTGGCAAAGTGATATTTGGAAGCCCATAGTGGGCTATGGTGAAAACGGAAATATCCTCAGATGAAATCTGGAAAGAAGCTTTCTGAGAAACTGCTCTGTGGTGTGTGACTTCCACTCACAGAGTTACATCTGTATTTCGTGGATCTCTTTGCTAGCCTTATTTCTGTGGAATCTGAGAACAGTAATTTCGGATCCCTTTGAAGACTATAGGGCCAAAGGAAATATCCTCCGATA
Organism: Macaca mulatta; assembly: GCF_049350105.2. Lineage (NCBI taxonomy): Eukaryota > Metazoa > Chordata > Mammalia > Primates > Cercopithecidae > Macaca > Macaca mulatta. Next base: position 48,944,416 of record NC_133413.1, read on the forward strand.
ACAAAGAGAAAGAAGCTTTCTGAGAAACTTCTTTGTGTTCTGTGAAATCATCTCACAGAGTTACAGCTTTCCCCTCAAGAAGCCTTTCGCTAAGACAGTTCTTGTGGAATTGGCAAAGTGATATATCGAAGCCCATAGAGGGCTATGGTGAAAAAGGAAATATCGTCAGATGAAATATGGAAAGAAGCTTTCTGAGAAACTGCTCTGTGATGTGTGACTTCCACTCACAGGGTTACATCTGTATTTCGTGGTTCTCTTTGCTAGACTTATTTCTGTGGAATCTGAGAAAAGATATTTCGGATCCCTTTGAAGACTATAGCGCCAAATGAAATATCCTCCGATAACAAAGAGAAAGAAGCTTTCTGAGAAACTTCTTTGTGTTCTGTGAAATCATCTCACAGAGTTACAGCTTTCCCCTCAAGAAGCCTTTCGCTAAGACAGTTCTTGTGAAATTGGCAAAGTGATATTTGGAAGCCCATAGAGGTCTACGGTGAAAAAGGAAATATCCTCAGATGAAATCTGAAAAGAAGCTTTCTGAGAAACTGCTCCCTGATGTGTGACTTCCACTCACAGAGTTACATCTGTATTTCGTGGATGTCTTTGCTAGCCTGATTTCTGTGGAATCTGAGAACAGATATTTCGGATCCCTTTGAAGACTATAGGGACAAAGGAAATATCCTCCGATAACAAAGAGAAAGAAGCTTTCTGAGAAACTTCTTTTTGTTCTGTGAAATCATCTCACAGAGTTACAGCTTTCCCCTCAAGAAGCCTTTCGCTAAGACAGTTCTTGTGGAATTGGCAAAGTGATATTTGGAATCCCATAGAGGGCTATGGTGAAAAAGAAAATATCCTCAGATGAAATCTGGAAAGAAGCTTTCTGAGAAACTGCTCTGTGACGTGTGACTTCCACTCACAGAGTTACATCTGTATTTCGTGGATCTCTTTGCTAGCCTTATTTCTGCGGAATCTGAGAACAGATATTTCGGATCCCTTTGAAGACTCTAGGGCCAAAGGAAATATCCTCCGATAACAAAGAGAAAGAAGCTTTCTGAGAAACTTCTTTGTGTTCTGTGAAATCATGTCACAGAGTTACAGCTTTCCCCTCAAGAAGACTTTCGCTAAGACAGTTCTTGTGGAATTGGCAAAGTGATATTTGGAAACCCATAGAGGGCTGTGGTGAAAAAGGAAATATCCTCAGATGAAATCTGGAAAGAAGCTTTCTGAGAAACTGCTCTGTGACGTGTGACTTCCACTCACAGAGTTACATCTGTATTTCGTGGATCTCTTTGCTAGCCTTATTTCTGTGGAATCTGAGAACAGATATTTCGGATCCCTTTGAAGACTATAGGGCCAAAGGAAATATCCTCCGATAAGAAAGAGAAAGAAGCTTTCTGAGAAACTTCTTTGTGTTCTGTGAAATCATCTCACAGAGTTACAGCTTTCCCCTCAAGAAGCCTTTCGCTAAGACAGTTCTTGTGGAATTGGCAAACTGATATTTGGAAGCCCCTAGAGGGCTATGGTGATAAAGAAATATCCTCAGATGAAATCTGGAAAGAAGCTTTCTGAGAATTTGCTCTGTGATGTGTGACTTCCACTCACAGAGTTACATCTGTATTTCGTGGATCTCTTTGCTAGCCTTATTTCTGTGGAATCTGAGAACAGATATTTCGGATCCCTTTGAAGACTACAGGGCCAAAGGAAATATCCTCCGATAACAAAGAGAAAGAAGCTTTCTGAGAAACTTCTTTGTGTTCTGTGAAATCATCTCACTGAGTTACAGCTTTCCCCTCAAGAAGCCTTTCGCTAAGACAGTTCTTGTGGAATTGGCAAAGTGATATTTGGAATCCCATAGAGGGCTATGGTGAAAAAGAAAATATCCTCAGATGAAATCTGGAAAGAAGCTTTCTGAGAAACTGCTCTGTGACGTGTGACTTCCACTCACAGAGTTACATCTGTATTTCGTGGATCTCTTTGCTAGCCTTATTTCTGTGGAGTCTGAGAACAGAAATTTCGGATCCCTTTGAAGACTATAGGGCCAAAGGCAATATCCTCCGATAACAAAGAGAAAGAAGCTTTCTGAGAAACTTCTTTGTGTTCTGTGAAATCATCTCACAGAGTTACAGCTTTCCCCTCAAGAAGCCTTTCGCTAAGACAGTTCTTGTGGAATTGGCAAAGTGATATTTGGAAGCCCATAGAGGGCTATGGTGAAAAAGGAAATATCCTCAGATGAAATCTGGAAAGAAGCTTTCTGAGAAATTGCTCTGTGATGTGTGACTTCCACTCACAGAGGTACATCTGTATTTCGAGGATCTCTTTGCTAGCCTTATTTCTGTGGAATCTGAGAACAGATATTTCGGATCCCTTTGAAGACTATTGGGCCAAAGGAAATATCCTCCGATAACAAAGAGAAAGAAGCTTTCTGAGAAACTTCTTTGTGTTCTGCGAAATCATCTCACAGAGTTAGAGCTTTACCCTCAAGAAGCCTTTCGCTAAGACACTTCTTGTGGAATTGGCAAAGAGATATTTGTAAGCCCTTAGAGGGCTATGGTGAAATAGGAAATATCCTCAGATGAAATCTGGAAAGAAGCTTTCTAAGAAACTGTTTAGTGTTCTGTTCCTTCATCTCACAGAGTTACATCTGTATTTCGTGGATCTCTTTGCTAGCCTGATTTCTGTGGAATCTGAGAACAGATATTTCGGATCCCTTTGAAGACTATAGGGCCAAAGGAAATATCCTCCGATAACAAAGAGAAAGAAGCTTTCTGAGAAACTTCTTTGTGTTCTGTGAAATCATCTCACAGAGTCACAGCTTTCCCCTCAGGAAGCCGTTCGCTAAGACAGTTCTTGTGAAATTGGCAAAGTGATATTTGGAAGCCCATAGAGGGCTTCGGTGAAAAAGGAAATATCCTCAGATGAAATCTGGAAAGAAGCTTTCTGAGAAACTGCTCCCTGATGTGTGACTTCCACTCACAGAGTTACATCTGTATTTCGTGGATGTCTTTGTTAGCCTTATTTCTGTGGAATCTGAGAACAGATATTTCGGATCCCTTTGAAGACTATAGGGCCAAAGGAATATCCTCCGATCACAAAGAGAAAGAAGCTTTCTGAGAAACTTCTTTGTGTTCTGCGAAATCATCTCACAGAGTTACAGCTTTCCCCTCAAGAAGCCTTTCGCTAAGACAGTTCTTGTGAAATTGGCAAAGTGATATTTGGAAGCCCATAGAGGGCTATGGTGAAAAAGGAAATATCCTCAGATGAAATCTGGAAAGAAGCTTTCTGAGAAACTGCTTAGTGTTCCGTTCATTCATCTCACAGAGTTACATCTGTATTTCGTGGATCTCTTTGCTAGCCCTATTTCCGTGTAATCTGAGAACAGATATTTCTGATCCCTTTGAATTCTATAGGGCCAAAGGAAATATCCTCCGATAACAAAGAGAAAGAAGCTTTCTGAGAAACTTCTTTGTGTTCTGTGAAATCATCTCACAGAGTTACAGATTTCCCCTCAAGAAGCCTTTCGCTAAGACAGTTCTTGTGGAATTGGCAAAGTGATATTTGGAAGCCCATAGAGGGCTACGGTGAAAAAGGAAATATCCTCAGATGAAATCTGGAAAGAAGCTTTCTGAGAAACTGCTCTGTGATGTGACTTCCACTCACAGAGTTACATCTGTATTTCGTGGATCTCTTTGCTAGCCTTATTTCTGTGAAATCTGAGAGCAGATATTTCGGATCCCTTTGAGGACTATAGGGCTAAAGGAAATATCCTCCGATAACAAAGAGAAAGAAGCTTTCTGAGAAACTTCTTTGTGTTCTGCGAAATCATCTCACAGAGTTACAGCTTTCCCCTCAAGAAGCCTTTCGCTAAGACAGTTCTTGTGGAATTGGAAAAGTGATATTTGGAAACCCATAGAGGGCTGTGGTGAAAAAGGAAATATCCTCAGATGAAATCTGGAAAGAAGCTTTCTGAGAAACTGCTTAGTGTTCTGTTCATTCATCTCACAGTGTTACATCTGTATTTCGTGGATCTCTTTGCTAGCCTTATTTCTGTGGAATCTGAGAACAGATATTTCGGATCCCTTTGAAGACTATAGGGCCAAAGGAAATATCCTCCGATAACAAAGAGAAAGAAGCTTTCTGAGAAACTTCTTTGTGTTCTGCAAAATCGTCTCACAGAGTTACAGCTTTCCCCTCAAGAAGCCTTTCGCTAAGACAGTTCTTGTGGAATTGGCAAAGTGATATTTGGAAGACCATAGAGGGCTATGGTGAAAAAGGAAATATCCTCAGATGAAATCTGGAAAGAAGCTTTCTGAGAAACTGCTCTGAGATGTGTGACTTCCACTCACAGAGTTACATCTGTATTTCGTGGATCTCTTTGCTAGCCTTATTTCTGTGGAATCTGAGAACAGATATTTCGGATCCCTTTGAAGACTATAGGGCCAAAGGAAATATCCTCCGATAGCAAAGAGAAAGAAGCTTTCTGAGAAACTTCATTGTGTTCTGTGAAATCATCTCACAGAGTTACAGCTTTCCCCTCAAGAAGCCTTTCGCTAAGACCGTTCTTGTGGAATTGGCAAAGTGATATTTGGAAGCCCATAGAGGGCTATGGTGAAAAAGGAAATATCCTCAGATGAAATATGGAAAGAAGCTTTCTGAGAAACTGCTCTGTGATGTGTGACTTCCACTCACAGAGTTACATCTGTATTTCGTGGATCTCTTTGCTAGACTTATTTCTGCGGAATCTGAGAACAGATATTTCAGATCCCTTTGAAGACTATAGGGCCAAAGGAAATATCCTCCGATAACAAAGAGAAAGAAGCTTTCTGAGAAACTTCTTTGTGTTCTGTGAAATCATCTCACAGAGTTACAGCTTTCCCCTCAAGAAGCCTTTCGCTAAGACAGTTCTTGTGGAATTGGCAAAGTGATATTTGGAAGCCGATTGAGGGCTATGGTGAAAAAGGAAATATCCTCAGATGAAATCTGGAAAGAAGCTTTCTGAGAAATTGCTCTGTAATGTGTGACTTCCACTCACAGAGGTACATCTGTATTTCGAGGATATCTTTGCTAGCCTTATTTCTGTGGAATCTGAGAACAGATATTTCGGATCCCTTTGAAGACTATTGGGCCAAAGGAAATATCCTCCGATAACAAAGAGAAAGAAGCTTTCTGAGAATCTTCTTTGTGTTCTGCGAAATCATCTCACAGAGTTAGAGCTTTCCCCTCAAGAAGCCTTTCGCTAAGACAGTTCTTGTGGAATTGGCAAAGAGATATTTGTAAGCCCATAGAGGGCTATGGTGAAATAGGAAATATCCTCAGATGAAATCTGGAAAGAAGCTTTCTAAGAAACTGCTTAGTGTTCTGTTCCTTCATCTCACAGAGTTACATCTGTATTTCGTGGATCTCTTTGCTAGCCTGATTTCTGTGGAATCTGAGAACAGATATTTCGGATCCTTTTGAAGACTATAGGGCCAAAGGAATATCCTCCGATAACAAAGATAAAGAAACTTTCTGAGAAACTTCTTTGTGTTCTGCGAAATCATCTCACAGAGTTACAGCTTTCCCCTCAAGAAGCCTTTCGCTAAGACAGTTCTTGTGGAATTGGCAATGTGATATTTGGAAGCCCATAGAGGGCTATGGTGAAAAAGGAAATATCCTCAGATGAAATCTGGAAAGAAGCTTTCTGAGAAACTGCTTAGTGTTCCGTTCATTCATCTCACAGAGGTACATCTGTATTTCGTGGATCTCTTTGCTAGCCTTATTTCCGTGGAATCTGAGAACAGATATTTCGGATCCCTTTGAAGTCTATAGGGCCAAAGGAAATATCCTCCGATAACAAAGAGAAAGAAGCTTTCTGAGAAACTTCTTTGTGTTCTGTGAAATCATCTCACAGAGTTAGAGCTTTACCCTCAAGAAGCCTTTCGTTAAGACAGTTCTTGTGGAATTGGCAAAGTGATATTGGAAGCCCATAGAGGGCTATGGTGAAAAAGGAAATATCCTCAGATGAAATCTGGAAAGAAGCTTTCTGAGAAACTGCTCTGTGATGTGTGACTTATACTCACGGAGTTACATCTGTATTTCGTGGATCTCTTTGCTAGCCTTATTTCTGTGGAATCTGAGAACAGATATTTCGGATCCCTTTGAAGACTATAGGGCCAAAGGAAATATCCTCCGATAACAAAGAGAAAGAAGCTTTCTGAGAAACTTCTTTGTGTTCTGTGAAATCATCTCACAGAGTTACAGCTTTCCCCTCAAGAAGTCTTTCGCTAAGACAGTTCTTGTGGAATTGGCAAAGTGATATTTGGAAACCCATAGAGGGCTGTGGTGAAAAAGGAAATATCCTCAGATGAAATCTGGAAAGAAGCTTTCTGAGAAACTGCTCTGTGATGTGTGACTTCCACTCACAGAGTTACATCTGTATTTCGTGGATCTCTTTGCTAGCCTTATTTCTGTGGAATCTGAGAACAGATATTTCGGATCCCTTTGAAGACTATAGGGCCAAAGGAAATATCCTCCGATAACAAAGAGAAAGAAGCTTTCTGAGAAACTTCTTTGTGTTCTGTGAAATCATCTCACAGAGTTACAGCTTTCCCCTCAAGAAGCCTTTCGCTAAGACAGTTCTTGTGGAATTGGCAAAGTGATATTTGGAAGCCCATAAAGGGCTATGGTGAAAAAGGAAATATCCTCAGATGAAATCTGGAAAGAAGCTTTCTGAGAAATTGCTCTGCCATGTGTAACTTCCAGTCACAGAGGTACATCTGTATTTCGAGGATCTCTTTGCTAGCCTTATTTCTGTGGAATCTCAGAACAGATATTTCGGATCCCTTTGAAGACTATAGGGCCAAAGTAAATATCCTCCGATAACAAAGAGAAAGAAGCTTTCTGAGAAACTTCTTAGCGTTCTGCGAAATCATCTCACAGAGTTAGAGCTTTACCCTCAAGAAGCCTTTCGCTAAGACAGTTCTTGTGGAACTGGCAAAGTGATATTTGTAAGCCCGTAGAGGGCTATGGTGAAATAGGAAATATCCTCAGATGAAATCTGGAAAGAAGCTTTCTAAGAAACTGCTTAGTGTTCTGTTCCTTCATCTCACAGAGTTACATCTGTATTTCGTGGATCTCTTTGCTAGCCTGATTTCTGTGGAATCTGAGAACAGATATTTCGGATCCCTTTGAAGACTATAGGGCCAAAGGAATATCCTCCGATAACAAAGAGAGAGAAGCTTTCTGAGAAACTTCTTTGTGTTCTGCGAAATCATCTCACAGAGTTACAGCTTTCCCCTCAAGAAGCCTTTCGCTAAGACAGTTCTTGTGGAATTGGCAAAGTGATATTTGGAAGCCCATAGAGGGCTATGGTGAAAAAGGAAATATCCTCAGATGAAATCTGGAAAGAAGCTTTCTGAGAAACTGCTTAGTGTTCCGTTCATTCATCTCACAGAGGTACATCTGTATTTCGTGGATCTCTTTGCTAGCCTTATTTCCGTGGAAACTGAGAACAGATATTTCGGATCTCTTTGAAGTCTATAGGGCCAAAGGAAATATCCTCCGATAACAAAGAGAAAGAAGCTTTCTGAGAAACTTCTTTGTGTTCTGTGAAATCATCTCACAGAGTTATAGCTTTCCCCTCAAGAAGCCTTTCGCTAAGACAGTTCTTGTGGAATTGGCAAAGTGATATATGGAAGCCCACAGAGGGCTATGTTGAAAAAGGTAATATCCTCAGATGAAATCTGGAAAGAAGCTTTCTTAGAAACTGCTCTGTGATGTGTGACTTCCACTCACAGAGTTACATCTGTATTTCGTGGTTCTCTTTGCTAGCCTTATTTCTGTGGAACCTGAGAACAGTAATTTCGGATCCCTTTGAAGACTATAGGGCCAAAGGAAATATCCTCCGATAACAAAGAGAAAGAAGTTTTCTGAGAAACTTCTTTGTGTTCTGTGAAATCATCTCACAGAGTTACAGCTTTCGCCTCCAGAAGCCTTTCGCTAAGACAGTTCTTGTGGAATTGGCAAAGTGATATTTGGAAGCCCCTAGAGGGCTATGGTGAAAAACGAAATATCCTCAGATGAAATCTAGAAAGAAGCTTTCTGAGAAACTGCTCCGTGATGTGTGACTTCCACTCACAGAGTTACATCTGTATTTCGTGGATCTCTTTGCTAGCCTTATTTCTGTGGAATCTGAGAACAGATATTTCGGATCCCTTTGAAGACTATAGGGCCAAAGGGAATATCCTCCGATAACAAAGAGAAAGAAGCTTTCTGAGAAACTTCTTTGTGTTCTGTGAAATCATCTCACAGAGTTACAGCTTTCCCCTCAAGAAGCCTTTCGCTAAGACAGTTCTTGTGGAATTGGCAAAGTGATATTTGGAAGCCCATAGAGGGCTATGGTGAAAAAGGAAATATCCTCAGATGAAATCTGGAAAGAAGCTTTCTGAGAAACTGCTTAGTGTTCTGTTCCTTCATCTCACAGAGTTACATCTGTATTTCGTGGATCTCTTTGCTAGCCTTATTTCTGTGGAATCTGAGAACAGATATTTCGGATCCCTTTGAAGACTATAGGGCCAAAGGAAATATCCTCCCATAACAAAGAGAAAGAAGCTTTCTGAGAAACTTCTTTGTGTTCTGCGAAATCATCTCACAGAGTTACAGCTTTCCCCTCAAGAAGCCTTTCGCTAAGACAGTTCTTGTGGAATTGGCAAAGTGATATTTGGAAGACCATAGAGGGCTATGGTGAAAAAGGAAATATCCTCAGATGAAATCTGGAAAGAAGCTTTCTGAGAAACTGCTCTGAGATGTGTGACTTCCACTCACAGAGTTACATCTGTATTTCGTGGATCTCTTTGCTAGCCTTATTTCTGTGGAATCTGAGAACAGATATTTCGGATCCCTTTGAAGACTATAGGGCCAAAGGAAATATCCTCCGATAGCAAAGAGAAAGAAGCTTTCTGAGAAACTTCATTGTGTTCTGTGAAATCATCTCACAGAGTTACAGCTTTCCCCTCAAGAAGCCTTTCGCTAAGACCGTTCTTGTGGAATTGGCAAAGTGATATTTGGAAGCCCATAGAGGGCTATGGTGAAAAAGGAAATATCCTCAGATGAAATATGGAAAGAAGCTTTCTGAGAAACTGCTCTGTGATGTGTGACTTCCACTCACAGAGTTACATCTGTATTTCGTGGATCTCTTTGCTAGACTTATTTCTGTGGAATCTGAGAACAGATATTTCACATCCCTTTGAAGACTATAGGGCCAAAGGAAATATCTTCCGATAACAAAGAGAAAGAAGCTTTCTGAGAAACTTCATTGTGTTCTGTCAAATCATCCAACAGAGGTACAGCTTTCCCCTCAAGAAGCCTTTCGCTAAGACAGTTCTTGTGGAATTGGCAAAGTGATATTTGGAAGCCCATAGAGGGCTATGGTGAAAAAGGAAATATCCTCAGATGAAATCTGGAAAGAAGCTTTCTGAGAATCTGCTCTGTGATGTGTGACTTCCACTCACAGAGTTACATCCGTATTTCGTGGATCTCTTTGGTAGCCTTATTTCTGTGGAATCTGAGAGCAGATGTTTCGGATCCCTTTGAGGACTATAGGGCCAAAGGAAATATCCTCCCATAACAAAGAGAAAGAAGCTTTCTGAGAAACTTCTTTGTGTTCTGTGAAATCATCTCACAGAGTTACAGCTTTCCCCTCAAGAAACCTTTCGCTAAGACAGTTCTTGTGGAATTGGCAAAGTGATATTTGGAAACCCATAGAGGGCTGTGGTGAAAAAGGAAATATCCTCAGATGAAATCTGGAAAGAAGCCTTCTGAGAAACTGCTTAGTGTTCTGTTCATTCATCTCACAGTGTTACATCTGTATTTCGTGGATCTCTTTGCTAGCCTTATTTCTGTGGAATCTGAGAACAGATATTTCGGATCCCTTTGAAGACTATAGGGCCAAAGGAAATATCCTCCGATAACAAAGAGAAAGAAGTTTTCTGAGAAACTTCTTTGTGTTCTGTGAAATCATCTCACAGAGTTACAGCTTTCGCCTCCAGAAGCCTTTCACTAAGACAGTTCTTGTGGAATTGGTAAAGTGATATTTGGAAGCCCTTAGAGGGCTACGGTGAAAAAGGAAATATCCTCAGATGAAATCTGGAAAGTAGCTTTCTGAGAAGCTGCTCTGTGATGTGTGACTTCCACTCACACAGTTACATCTGTATTTCATGCATCTCTTTGCTAGCCTTATTTCTGTGGAATCTGAGAACAGATATTTCCGATCCATTTGAAGACTATAGGGCCAAAGGAAATATCCTCCGATAACAAAGAGAAAGAAGCTTTCTGAGAAACTTCTTTGTGTTCTGCGCAATCATCTCACAGAGTTACAGCTTTCCCCTCAAGAAGCCTTTCGCTATGACAGTTCTTGTGGAATTGGCAAAGTGATATTTGGAAGCCCATAGAGGGCTATGGTGAAAAAGGAAATATCGTCAGATGAAATATGGAAAGAAGCTTTCTGAGAAACTGCTCTGTGATGTGTGACTTCCACTCACAGGGTTTCATCTGTATTTCGTAGATCTCTTTGCTAGACTTATTTCTGTGGAATCTGAGAACAGATATTTCGGATCCCTTTGAAGACTATAGCGCCAAATGAAATATCCTCCGATAACAAAGAGAAAGAAGCTTTCTGAGAAACTTCTTTGTGTTCTGTGAAATCATCTCACAGAGTTACAGCTTTCCCCTCCAGAAGCCTTTCGCTAAGACAGTTCTTTTGGAATTGGCAAAGTGATATTTGGAAGCCCATAGAGGGCTATGGTGAAAACGGAAATATCCTCAGATGAAATCTGGAAAGAAGCTTTCTGAGAAACTGCTTAGTGTTCTGTTCCTTCATCTCACAGAGTTACATCTGTATTTCGTGGGTCTCTTTGCTAGCCTTATTTCTGTGGAATTTGAGAACAGATATTTCGGATCCCATTGAAGACTCTAGGGCCAAAGGAAATATCCTCTGATAACAAAGAGAAAGAAGCTTTCTGAGAAACTTCTTTGTGTTCTGTGAAATCATCTCACAGAGTTACAGCTTTCCCCTCAAGAAGCCTTTCGCTAAGACAGTTCTTGTGGAATTGGCAAAGTGATATTTGGAAGCCCATAAAGGGCTATGGTGAAAAAGGAAATATCCTCAGATGAAATCTGGAAAGAAGCTTTCTGAGAAATTGCTCTGCCATGTGTAACTTCCACTCACAGTGGTACATCTGTATTTCGAGGATCTCTTTGCCAGCCTTATTTCTGTGGAATCTCAGAACAGATATTTCGGATCCCTTTGAAGACTATAGGGCCAAAGTAAATATCCTCCGATAACAAAGAGAAAGAAGCTTTCTGAGAAACTTCTTTGCGTTCTGCGAAATCATCTCACCGAGTTAGAGCTTTACCCTCAAGAAGCCTTTCGCTAAGACAGTTCTTGTGGAACTGGCAAAGTGATATTTGTAAGCCCGTAGAGGGCTATGGTGAAATAGGAAATATCCTCAGATGAAATCTGGAAAGAAGCTTTCTAAGAAACTGCTTAGTGTTCTGTTCCTTCATCTCACAGAGTTACATCTGTATTTCGTGGATCTCTTTGCTAGCCTGATTTCTGTGGAATCTGAGAACAGATATTTCGGATCCCTTTGAAGACTATAGGGCCAAAGGAATATCCTCCGATAACAAAGAGAGAGAAGCTTTCTGAGAAACTTCTTTGTGTTCTGCGAAATCATCTCACAGAGTTACAGCTTTCCCCTCAAGAAGCCTTCGCTAAGACAGTTCTTGTGGAATTGGCAAAGTGATATTTGGAAGCCCATAGAGGGCTATGGTGAAAAAGGAAATATCCTCAGATGAAATCTGGAAAGAAGCTTTCTGAGAAACTGCTTAGTGTTCCGTTCATTCATCTCACAGAGGTACATCTGTATTTCGTGGATCTCTTTGCTAGCCTTATTTCCGTGGAATCTGAGAACAGATATTTCGGATCCCTTTGAAGTCTATAGGGCGAAAGTAAATATCCTCCGATAACAAAGAGAAAGAAGCTTTCTGAGAAACTTCTTTCTGTTCTGTGAAATCATCTCACAGAGTTACAGCTTTCAACTCAAGAAGCCTTTCGCTAAGACAGTTCTTGTGGAATTGGCAAAGTGATATTTGGAATCCCATAGAGGGCTATGGTGAAAAAGAAAATATCCTCAGATGAAATCTGGAAAGAAGCTTTCTGAGAAACTGCTCTGTGACGAGTGACTTCCACTCACAGAGTTACATCTGTATTTCGTGGATCTCTTTGCTAGCCTTATTTCTGCGGAATCTGAGAACAGATATTTCGGATCCCATTGAAGACTCTAGGGCCAAAGGAAATATCCTCCGATAACAAAGAGAAAGAAGCTTTCTGAGAAACTTCTTTGTGTTCTGTGAAATCATCTCACAGAGTTACAGCTTTCCCCTCAAGAAGCCTTTCGCTAAGACAGTTCTTGTGGAATTGGCAAAGTGATATTTGGAAGCCCATAAAGGGCTATGGTGAAAAAGGAAATATCCTCAGATGAAATCTGGAAAGAAGCTTTCTGAGAAATTGCTCTGCCATGTGTAACTTCCACTCACAGTGGTACATCTGTATTTCGAGGATCTCTTTGCCAGCCTTATTTCTGTGGAATCTCAGAACAGATATTTCGGATCCCTTTGAAGACTATAGGGCCAAAGTAAATATCCTCCGATAACAAAGAGAAAGAAGCTTTCTGAGAAACTTCTTTGCGTTCTGCGAAATCATCTCACAGAGTTAGAGCTTTACCCTCAAGAAACCTTTCGCTAAGACAGTTCTTGTGGAACTGGCAAAGTGATATTTGTAAGCCCGTAGAGGGCTATGGTGAAATAGGAAATATCCTCAGATGAAATCTGGAAAGAAGCTTTCTAAGAAACTGCTTAGTGTTCTGTTCCTTCATCTCACAGAGTTACATCTGTATTTCGTGGATCTCTTTGCTAGCCTGATTTCTGTGGAATCTGAGAACAGATATTTCGGATCCCTTTGAAGACTATAGGGCCAAAGGAATATCCTCCGATAACAAAGAGAGAGAAGCTTTCTGAGAAACTTCTTTGTGTTCTGCGAAATCATCTCACAGAGTTACAGCTTTCCCCTCAAGAAGCCTTTCGCTAAGACAGTTCTTGTGGAATTGGCAAAGTGATATTTGGAAGCCCATAGAGGGCTATGGTGAAAAAGGAAATATCCTCAGATGAAATCTGGAAAGAAGCTTTCTGAGAAACTGCTTAGTGTTCCGTTCATTCATCTCACAGAGGTACATCTGTATTTCGTGGATCTCTTTGCTAGCCTTATTTCCGTGGAATCTGAGAACAGATTTTTCGGATCCCTTTGAAGTCTATAGGGCCAAAGGAAATATCCTCCGATAACAAAGAGAAAGAAGCTTTCTGAGAAACTTCTTTGTGTTCTGTGAAATCATCTCACAGAGTTACAGCTTTCAACTCAAGAAGCCTTTCGCTAAGACAGTTCTGGTGGAATTGGTAAAGTGATATTTGGAAGCCCATAGAGGGCTATGGTGAAAAAGGAAATATCCTCAGATGAAATCTGGAAAGAAGCTTTCTGAGAAACTGCTCTGTGATGTGTGACTTAGACTCACAGTGGTACATCTGTATTTCGAGGATCTCTTTGCCAGCCTTATTTCTGTGGAATCTCAGAACAGATATTTCGGATCCCTTTGAAGACTATAGGGCCAAAGTAAATATCCTCCGATAACAAAGAGAAAGAAGCTTTCTGAGAAACTTCTTTGCGTTCTGCGAAATCATCTCACAGAGTTAGAGCTTTACCCTCAAGAAGCCTTTCGCTAAGACAGTTCTTGTGGAACTGGCAAAGTGATATTTGTAAGCCCGTAGAGGGCTATGGTGAAATAGGAAATATCCTCAGATGAAATCTGGAAAGAAGCTTTCTAAGAAACTGCTTAGTGTTCTGTTCCTTCATCTCACAGAGTTACATCTGTATTTCGTGGATCTCTTTGCTAGCCTGATTTCTGTGGAATCTGAGAACAGATATTTCGGATCCCTTTGAAGACTATAGGGCCAAAGGAATATCCTCCGATAACAAAGAGAGAGAAGCTTTCTGAGAAACTTCTTTGTGTTCTGCGAAATCATCTCACAGAGTTACAGCTTTCCCCTCAAGAAGCCTTTCGCTAAGACAGTTCTTGTGGAATTGGCAAAGTCATATTTGGAAGCCCATAGAGGGCTATGGTGAAAAAGGAAATATCCTCAGATGAAATCTGGAAAGAAGCTTTCTGAGAAACTGCTTAGTGTTCCGTTCATTCATCTCACAGAGGTACATCTGTATTTCGTGGATCTCTTTGCTAGCCTTATTTCCGTGGAATCTGAGAACAGATATTTCGGATCCCTTTGAAGTCTATAGGGCCAAAGGAAATATCCTCCGATAACAAAGAGAAAGAAGCTTTCTGAGAAACTTCTTTGTGTTCTGTGAAATCATCTCACAGAGTTACAGCTTTCAACTCAAGAAGCCTTTCGCTAAGACAGTTCTTGTGGAATTGGTAAAGTGATATTTGGAAGCCCATAGAGGGCTATGGTGAAAAAGGAAATATCCTCAGATGAAATCTGGAAAGAAGCTTTCTGAGAAACTGCTCTGTGATGTGTGACTTAGACTCACAGAGTTACATCTGTATTTCGTGGATCTCTTTGCTAGCCTTCTTTCTGTGGAATCTGAGAATAGATATTTCGGATCCCTTTGAAGACTATAGGACCAAAGAAATATTCCGATAACAAAGAGAAAGAAGCTTTCTGAGAAACTTCTTTGTGTTCTGTGAAATCATCTCACAGAGTTACAGCTTTCCCCTCAAGAAGCCTTTCGCTAAGACAGTTCTTGTGGAATTGGCAAAGTTATATATCGAAGCCCATAGAGGGCTATGGTGAAAAAGGAAATATCGTCAGATGAAATATGGAAAGAAGCTTTCTGAGAAACTGCTCTGTGATGTGTGACTTCCACTCACAGGGTTACATCTGTATTTCGTGGTTCTCTTTGCTAGACTTATTTCTGTGGAATCTGAGAAAAGATATTTCGGATCCCTTTGAAGACTATAGCGCCAAATGATATATCCTCCGATAACAAAGAGAAAGAAGCTTTCTGAGAAACTTCTTTGTGTTCTGTGAAATCATCTCACAGAGTTACAGCTTTCCCCTCAAGAAGCCTTTCGCTAAGACAGTTCTTGTGAAATTGGCAAAGTGATATTTGGAAGCCCCTAGAGGGCTACGGTGAAAAAGGAAATATCCTCAGATGAAATCTGAAAAGAAGCTTTCTGAGAAACTGCTCCCTGATGTGTGACTTCCACTCACAGAGTTACATCTGTATTTCGTGGATGTCTTTGCTAGCCTGATTTCTGTGGAATCTGAGAACAGATATTTCGGATCCCTTTGAAGACTATAGGGACAAAGGAAATATCCTCCGATAACAAAGAGAAAGAAGCTTTCTGAGAAACTTCTTTTTGTTCTGTGAAATCACCTCACAGAGTTACAGCTTTCCCCTCAAGAAGCCTTTCGCTAAGACAGTTCTTGTGGAATTGGCAAAGTGATATTTGGAATCCCATAGAGGGCTATGGTGAAAAAGAAAATATCCTCAGATGAAATCTGGAAAGAAGCTTTCTGAGAAACTGCTCTGTGACGTGTGACTTCCACTCACAGAGTTACATCTGTATTTCGTGGATCTCTTTGCTAGCCTTATTTCTGCGGAATCTGAGAACAGATATTTCGGATCCCTTTGAAGACTCTAGGGCCAAAGGAAATATCCTCCGATAACAAAGAGAAAGAAGCTTTCTGAGAAACTTCTTTGTGTTCTGTGAAATCATCTCACAGAGTTACAGCTTTCCCCTCAAGAAGCCTTTTGCTAAGACAGTTCTTGTGCAATTGGCAAAGTGATATTTGGAAGCCCATAGAGGGCTATGGTGAAAAAGGAAATATCCTCAGATGAAATCTGGAAAGAAGATTTCTGAGAAATTGCTCTGTGATGTGTGACTTCCAATCACAGAGGTACATCTGTATTTCGAGGATCTCTTTGCTAGCCTTATTTCTGTGGAATCTGAGAACAGATATTTCGGATCCCTTTGAAGACTATAGGGCCAAAGGAAATATCCTCCGATAACAAAGAGAAAGAAGCTTTCTGAGAAACTTCTTTGTGTTCTGCGAAATCATCTCACAGAGTTAGAGCTTTACCCTCAAGAAGACTTTCGCTAAAACAGTTCTTGTGGAATTGGCAAAGTGATATTTGTAAGCCCATAGAGGGCTATGGTGAAATAGGAAATATCTTCAGATGAAATCTGGAAAGAAGCTTTCTAAGAAACTGCTTAGTGTTCTGTTCCTTCATCTCACAGAGTTACATCTGTATTTCGTGGATCTCTTTGCTAGCCTTATTTCTGTGGAATCTGAGAACAGATATTTCGGATCCCTTTGAAGACTATAGGACCAAAGGAATATCCTCCGATAACAAAGAGAAAGAAGCTTTCTGAGAAACTTCTTTGTGTTCTGCGAAATCATCTCACAGAGTTACAGCTTTCCCCTCAAGAAGCCTTTCGCTAAGACAGTTCTTGTGGAATTGGCAAAGTGATATTTGGAAGCCCATAGAGGGCTATGGTGAAAAAGGAAATATCCTCAGATGAAATCTGGAAAGAAGCTTTCTGAGAAATTGCTCTGTGATGTGTGACATCCACTCACAGAGGTACATCTGTATTTCGAGGATCTCTTTGCTAGCCTTATTTCTGTGGAATCTGAGAACAGATATTTCGGATCCCTTTGAAGACTGTAGGGCCAAAGGAAATATCCTCCGATAACAAAGAGAAAGAAGCTTTCTGAGAAACTTATTTGTGTTCTGTGAAATCATCTCACAGATTTACAGCTTTCCCCTCAAGAAGCCTTTCGCTAAGACAGTTCTTGTGGAATTGGCAAAGTGATATTTGGAATCCCATAGAGGGCTATGGTGAAAAAGAAAATATCCTCAGATGAAATCTGGAAAGAAGCTTTCTGAGAAACTGCTCTGTGACGTGTGACTTCCACTCACAGAGTTACATCTGTATTTCGTGGATCTCTTTGCTAGCCTTATTTCTGCGGAATCGGAGAACAGATATTTCGGATCCCTTTGAAGACTCTAGGGCCAAAGGAAATATCCTCCGATAACAAAGAGAAAGAAGCTTTCTGAGAAACTTCTTTGTGTTCTGTGAAATCATCTCACAGAGTTACAGCTTTCCCCTCAAGAAGCCTTTCGCTAAGACAGTTCTTGTGGAATTGGCAAAGTGATATTTGGAAGCCCATAGAGGGCTATGGTGAAATAGTAAATATCCTCAGATGAAATCTGGAAAGAAGCTTTCTGAGAAATTGCTCTGTGATGTGTGACTTCCACTCACCGAGGTACATCTGTATTTCGAGGATCTCTTTGCTAGCCTTATTTCTGTGGAATCTGAGAACAGATATTTCGGATCCCTTTGAAGACTATAGGGCCAAAGGAAATATCCTCCGATAACAAAGAGAAAGAAGCTTTCTGAGAAACTTCTTTGTGTTCTGCGAAATCATCTCACAGAGTTAGAGCTTTACCCTCAAGAAGCCTTTCGCTAAGACAGTTCTTGTGGAATTGGCAAAGTGATATTTGTAAGCCCATAAAGGGCTATGGTGAAATAGGAAATATCCTCAGATGAAATCTGGAAAGAAGCTTTCTAAGAAACTGCTTAGTGTTCTGTTCCTTCATCTCACAGAGTTACATCTGTATTTCGTGGATCTCTTTGCTAGCCTGATTTCTGTGGAATCTGAGAACAGATATTTCGGATCCCTTTGAAGACTATAGGACCAAAGGAATATCCTCCGATAACAAAGAGAAAGAAGCTTTCTGAGAAACTTCTTTGTGTTCTGCGAAATCATCTCACAGATTTACAGCTTTCCCCTCAAGAAGACTTTCGCTAAGACAGTTCTTGTGGAATTGGCAAAGTGATATTTGGAAACCCATAGAGGGCTGTGGTGAAAAAGGAAATATCCTCAGATGAAATCTGGAAAGAAGCTTTCTGAGAAACTGCTCTGTGACGTGTGACTTCCACTCACAGAGTTACATCTGTATTTCGTGGATCTCTTTGCTAGCCTTATTTCTGTGGAATCTGAGAACAGATATTTCGGATCCCTTTGAAGACTATAGGGCCAAAGGAAATATCCTCCGATAAGAAAGAGAAAGAAGCTTTCTGAGAAACTTCTTTGTGTTCTGTGAAATCATCTCACTGAGTTACAGCTTTCCCCTCAAGAAGCCTTTCGCTAAGACAGTTCTTGTGGAATTGGCAAAGTGATATTTGGAATCCCACAGAAGGCTATGGTGAAAAAGAAAATATCCTCAGATGAAATCTGGAAAGAAGCTTTCTGAGAAACTGCTCTGTGACGTGTGACTTCCACTCACAGAGTTACATCTGTATTTCGTGGATCTCTTTGCTAGCCTTATTTCTGCGGAATCGGAGAACAGATATTTCGGATCCCTTTGAAGACTCTAGGGCCAAAGGAAATATCCTCCGATAACAAAGAGAAAGAAGCTTTCTGAGAAACTTCTTTGTGTTCTGTGAAATCATCTCACAGAGTTACAGCTTTCCCTCAAGAAGCCTTTCGCTAAGACAGTTCTTGTGGAATTGGCAAAGTGATATTTGGAAGCCCATAGAGGGCTATGGTGAAATAGGAAATATCCTCAGATGAAATCTGGAAAGAAGCTTTCTGAGAAATTGCTCTGTGATGTGTTACTTCCACTCACCGAGGTACATCTGTATTTCGAGGATCTCTTTGCTAGCCTTATTTCTGTGGAATCTGAGAACAGATATTTCGGATCCCTTTGAAGACTATAGGGCCAAAGGAAATATCCTCCGATAACAAAGAGAAAGAAGCTTTCTGAGAAACTTCTTTGTGTTCTGCGAAATCATCTCACAGAGTTAGAGCTTTACCCTCAAGAAGCCTTTCGCTAAGACAGTTCTTGTGGAATTGGCAAAGTGATATTTGTAAGCCCCTAAAGGGCTATGGTGAAATAGGAAATATCCTCAGATGAAATCTGGAAAGAAGCTTTCTAAGAAACTTCTTAGTGTTCTGTTCCTTCATCTCACAGAGTTACATCTGTATTTCGTGGATCTCTTTGCTAGCCTGATTTCTGTGGAATCTGAGAACAGATATTTCGGATCCCTTTGAAGACTATAGGGCCAAAGGAATATCCTCCGATAACAAAGAGAGAGAAGCTTTCTGAGAAACTTTTTGTGTTCTGCGAAATCATCTCACAGAGTTACAGCTTTCCCCTCAAGAAGCCTTTCGCTAAGACAGTTCTTGTGGAATTGGCAAAGTGATATTTGGAAGCCCATAGAGGGCTATGGTGAAAAAGGAAATATCCTCAGATGAAATCTGGAAAGAAGCTTTCTGAGAAACTGCTTAGTGTTCCGTTCATTCATCTCACAGAGGTACATCTGTATTTCGTGGATCTCTTTGCTAGCCTTATTTCCGTGGAATCTGAGAACAGATATTTCGGATCCCTTTGAAGTCTATAGGGCCAAAGGAAATATCCTCCGATAACAAAGAGAAAGAAGCTTTCTGAGAAACTTCTTTGTGTTCTGTGAAATCATCTCACAGAGTTACAGCTTTCAACTCAAGAAGCCTTTCGCTAATACAGTTCTTGTGGAATTGGTAAAGTGATATTTGGAAGCCCATAGAGGGCTATGGTGAAAAAGGAAATATCCTCAGATGAAATCTGGAAAGAAGCTTTCTGAGAAACTGCTCTGTGATGTGTGACTTAGACTCACAGTGGTACATCTGTATTTCGAGGATCTCTTTGCCAGCCTTATTTCTGTGGAATCTCAGAACAGATATTTCGGATCCCTTTGAAGACTATAGGGCCGAAGTAAATATCCTCCGATAACAAAGAGAAAGAAGCTTTCTGAGAAACTTCTTTGCGTTCTGCGAAATCATCTCACAGAGTTAGAGCTTTACCCTCAAGAAGCCTTTCGCTAAGACAGTTCTTGTGGAACTGGCAAAGTGATATTTGTAAGCCCGTAGAGGGCTATGGTGACATAGGAAATATCCTCAGATGAAATCTGGAAAGAAGCTTTCTAAGAAACTGCTTAGTGTTCTGTTCCTTCATCTCACAGAGTTACATCTGTATTTCGTGGATCTCTTTGCTAGCCTGATTTCTGTGGAATCTGAGAACAGATATTTCGGATCCCTTTGAAGACTATAGGGCCAAAGGAATATCCTCCGATAACAAAGAGAGAGAAGCTTTCTGAGAAACTTCTTTGTGTTCTGCGAAATCATCTCACAGAGTTACAGCTTTCCCCTCAAGAAGCCTTTCGCTAAGACAGTTCTTGTGGAATTGGCAAAGTGATATTTGGAAGCCCATAGAGGGCTATGGTGAAAAAGGAAATATCCTCAGATGAAATCTGGAAAGAAGCTTTCTGAGAAACTGCTTAGTGTTCCGTTCATTCATCTCACAGAGGTACATCTGTATTTCGTGGATCTCTTTGCTAGCCTTATCTCCGTGGAATCTGAGAACAGATATTTCGGATCCCTTTGCAGTCTATAGGGCCAAAGGAAATATCCTCCGATAACAAAGAGAAAGAAGCTTTCTGAGAAACTTCTTTGTGTTCTGTGAAATCATCTCACAGAGATACAGCTTTCAACTCAAGAAGCCTTTCGCTAAGACAGTTCTTGTGGAATTGGCAAAGTGATATTTGGAATCCCATAGAGGGCAATGGTGAAAAAGAAAATATCCTCAGATGAAATCTGGAAAGAAGCTTTCTGAGAAACTGCTCTGTGACGAGTGACTTCCACTCACAGAGTTACATCTGTATTTCGTGGATCTCTTTGCTAGCCTTATTTCTGCGGAATCTGAGAACAGATATTTCGGATCCCATTGAAGACTCTAGGGCCAAAGGAAATATCCTCCGATAACAAACAGAAAGAAGCTTTCTGAGAAACTTCTTTGTGTTCTGTGAAATCATCTCACAGAGTTACAGCTTTCCCCTCAAGAAGCCTTTCGCTAAGACAGTTCTTGTGGAATTGGCAAAGTGATATTTGGAAGCCCATAAAGGGCTATGGTGAAAAAGGAAATATCCTCAGATGAAATCTGGAAAGAAGCTTTCTGAGAAATTGCTCTGCGATGTGTAACTTCCACTCACAGTGGTACATCTGTATTTCGAGGATCTCTTTGCCAGCCTTATTTCTGTGGAATCTCAGAACAGATATTTCGGATCCCTTTGAAGACTATAGGGCCAAAGGAAATATCCTCCGATAACAAAGAGAAAGAAGCTTTCTGAGAAACTTCTTTGTGTTCTGCGAAATCATCTCACAGAGTTAGAGCTTTACCCTCAAGAAGCCTTTCGCTAAGACAGTTCTTGTGGAACTGGCAAAGTGATATTTGTAAGCCCGTAGAGGGCTATGGTGAAATAGGAAATATCCTCAGATGAAATCTGGAAAGAAGCTTTCTAAGAAACTGCTTAGTGTTCTGTTCCTTCATCTCACAGAGTTACATCTGTATTTCGTGGATCTCTTTGCTAGCCTGATTTCTGTGGAATCTGAGAACAGATATTTCGGATCCCTTTGAAGACTATAGGGCCAAAGGAATATCCTCCGATAACAAAGAGAGAGAAGCTTTCTGAGAAACTTCTTTGTGTTCTGCGAAATCATCTCACAGAGTTACAGCTTTCCCCTCAAGAAGCCTTTCGCTAAGACAGTTCTTGTGGAATTGGCAAAGTGATATTTGGAAGCCCATAGAGGGCTATGGTGAAAAAGGAAATATCCTCAGATGAAATCTGGAAAGAAGCTTTCTGAGAAACTGCTTAGTGTTCCGTTCATTCATCTCACAGAGTTACATCTGTATTTCGTGGATCTCTTTGCTAGCCTTATTTCCGTGGAATCTGAGAACAGATATTTCGGATCCCTTTGAAGTCTATAGGGCCAAAGGAAATATCCTCCGATAACAAAGAGAAAGAAGCTTTCTGAGAAACTTCTTTGTGTTCTGTGAAATCATCTCACAGAGTTACAGCTTTCAACTCAAGAAGCCTTTCGCTAAGACAGTTCTTGTGGAATTGGTAAAGTGATATTTGGAAGCCCATAGAGGGCTATGGTGAAAAAGGAAATATCCTCAGATGAAATCTGGAAAGAAGCTTTCTGAGAAACTGCTCTGTGATGTGTGACTTAGACTCACAGTGGTACATCTGTA
This sequence comes from Macaca mulatta, assembly GCF_049350105.2. Taxonomy (NCBI): domain Eukaryota; kingdom Metazoa; phylum Chordata; class Mammalia; order Primates; family Cercopithecidae; genus Macaca; species Macaca mulatta. The sequence goes on from NC_133413.1 coordinate 48,966,590, forward strand.
TTTCGAGGATCTCTTTGCCAGCCTTATTTCTGTGGAATCTCAGAACAGATATTTCGGATCCCTTTGAAGACTATAGGGCCAAAGTAAATATCCTCCGATAACAAAGAGAAAGAAGCTTTCTGAGAAACTTCTTTGCGTTCTGCGAAATCATCTCACAGAGTTAGAGCTTTACCCTCAAGAAGCCTTTCGCTAAGACAGTTCTTGTGGAACTGGCAAAGTGATATTTGTAAGCCCGTAGAGGGCTATGGTGAAATAGGAAATATCCTCAGATGAAATCTGGAAAGAAGCTTTCTAAGAAACTGCTTAGTGTTCTGTTCCTTCATCTCACTGAGTTACATCTGTACTTCGTGGATCTCTTTGCTAGCCTTATTTCCGTGTAATCTGACAACAGATATTTCCGATCCCTTTGAAGTCTATAGGGCCAAAGGAAATATTCTCCGATCACAAAGAGAAAGAAGCTTTCTGAGAAACTTCTTTGTGTTCTGTGAAATCATCTCACAGAGTGACAGCTTTCCCCTCAGGAAACCTTTCGCTAAGAAAGTTCTTGTGGAATTGGCAAAGTGATATTTGGAAGCCCATAGAGGGCTATGGTGAAAAAGGAAATATCCGCAGATGAAATCTGGAAAGAAGCTTTCTGAGAAAATGCTCTGTGATGTGTGACTTCCACTCACTGAGTTACATCTGTATTTCGTGGATCTCTTTGCAAGCCTTATTTCTGTGTAATCTGAGAACAGATATTTCGGATCCCTTTGAAGACTATAGGGCCAAAGGAAATATCCTCTGATAACAAAGAGAAAGAAGCTTTCTGAGAAACTTCTCTGTGTTCTGCGAAATCGTCTCACAGAGTTACAGCTTTCCCCTCAAGAAGCCTTTCGCTAAGACAGTTCTTGTGGAATTGGCAAAGTGATATTTCGAAGCCCATAGAGGGCTATGTTGAAAAAGGAAATATCCTCAGATGAAATCTGGAAAGAAGCTTTCTGAGAAACTGCTCTGTGATGTGTGACTTCCACTCACAGAGTTACATCTGTATTTCGTGGATCTCTTTGCTAGCCTTATTTCTGTGGAATCTGAGAACAGATATTTCGGATCCCTTTGAAGACTATAGGGCCAAAGGAAATATCCTCCGATAACAAAGAGAAAGAAGCTTTCTGAGAAACTTCTTTGTGTTCTGTGAAATCATCTCACAGAGTTACAGCTTTCCCCTCAAGAAGACTTTCGCTAAGACAGTTCTTGTGGAATTGGCAAAGTGATATTTGGAAACCCATAGAGGGCTGTGGTGAAAAAGGAAATATCCTCAGATGAAATCTGGAAAGAAGCTTTCTGAGAAACTGCTCTGTGACGTGTGACTTCCACTCACAGAGTTACATCTGTATTTCGTGGATCTCTTTGCTAGCCTTATTTCTGTGGAATCTGAGAACAGATATTTCGGATCCCTTTGAAGACTATAGGGCCAAAGGAAATATCCTCCTATAAGAAAGAGAAAGAAGCTTTCTGAGAAACTTCTTTGTGTTCTGTGAAATCATCTCACAGAGTTACAGCTTTCCCCTCAAGAAGCCTTTCGCTAAGACAGTTCTTGTGGAATTGGCAAAGTGATATTTGGAAGGCGATAGAGGGCTATGGTGATAAAGAAATATCCTCAGATGAAATCTGGAAAGAAGCTTTCTGAGAATTTGCTCTGTGATGTGTGACTTCCACTCACAGAGTTACATCTGTATTTCGTGGATCTCTTTGCTAGCCTTATTTCTGTGGAATCTGAGAACAGATATTTCGGATCCCTTTGAAGACTACAGGGCCAAAGGAAATATCCTCCGATAACAAAGAGAAAGAAGCTTTCTGAGAAACTTCTTTGTGTTCTGTGAAATCATCTCACTGAGTTACAGCTTTCCCCTCAAGAAGCCTTTCGCTAAGACAGTTCTTGTGGAATTGGCAAAGTGATATTTGGAATCCCATAGAGGGCTATGTTGAAAAAGAAAATATCCTCAGATGAAATCTGGAAAGAAGCTTTCTGAGAAACTGCTCTGTGACGTGTGACTTCCACTCACAGAGTTACATCTGTATTTCGTGGATCTCTTTGCTAGCCTTATTTCTGTGGAGTCTGAGAACAGATATTTCGGATCCCTTTGAAGACTATAGGGGCAAAGGCAATAACCTCCGATAACAAAGAGAAAGAAGCTTTCTGAGAAACTTCTTTGTGTTCTGTGAAATCATCTCACAGAGTTACAGCTTTCCCCTCAAGAAGCCTTTCGCTAAGACAGTTCTTGTGGAATTGGCAAAGTGATATTTGGAAGCCGATAGAGGGCTATGGTGAAAAAGCAAATATCCTCAGATGAAATCTGGAAAGAAGCTTTCTGAGAAATTTCTCTTTGATGTGTGACTTCCACTCACAGAGGTACATCTGTATTTCGAGGATCTCTTTGCTAGCCTTATATCTGTGGAATCTGAGAACAGATATTTCGGATCCCTTTGAAGACTATTGGGCCAAAGGAAATATCCTCCGATAACAAAGAGAAAGAAGCTTTCAGAGAAACTTCTTTGTGTTCTGCGAAATCATCTCACAGAGTTAGAGCTTTACCCTCAAGAAGCCTTTCGCTAAGACACTTCTTGTGGAATTGGCAAAGAGATATTTGTAAGCCCTTAGAGGGCTATGGTGAAATAGGAAATATCCTCAGATGAAATCTGGAAAGAAGCTTTCTAAGAAACTGTTTAGTGTTCTGTTCCTTCATCTCACAGAGTTACATCTGTATTTCGTGGATCTCTTTGCTAGCCTGATTTCTGTGGAATCTGAGAACAGATATTTCGGATCCCTTTGAAGACTATAGGGCCAAAGGAAATATCCTCCGATAACAAAGAGAAAGAAGCTTTCTGAGAAACTTCTTTGTGTTCTGTGAAATCATCTCACAGAGTCACAGCTTTCCCCTCAGGAAGCCGTTCGCTAAGACAGTTCTTGTGAAATTGGCAAAGTGATATTTGGAAGCCCATAGAGGGCTTCGGTGAAAAAGGAAATATCCTCAGATGAAATCTGGAAAGAAGCTTTCTGAGAAACTGCTCCCTGATGTGTGACTTCCACTCACAGAGTTACATCTGTATTTCGTGGATGTCTTTTTTAGCCTTATTTCTGTGGAATCTGAGAACAGATATTTCGGATCCCTTTGAAGACTATAGGGCCAAAGGAATATCCTCCGATCACAAAGAGAAAGAAGCTTTCTGAGAAACTTCTTTGTGTTCTGCGAAATCATCTCACAGAGTTACAGCTTTCCCCTCAAGAAGCCTTTCGCTAAGACAGTTCTTGTGAAATTGGCAAAGTGATATTTGGAAGCCCATAGAGGGCTATGGTGAAAAAGGAAATATCCTCAGATGAAATCTGGAAAGAAGCTTTCTGAGAAACTGCTTAGTGTTCCGTTCATTCATCTCACAGAGGTACATCTGTATTTCGTGGATCTCTTTGCTAGCCTTATTTCCGTGGAATCTGAGAGCAGATATTTCGGATCCCTTTGAAGTCTATAGGGCCAAAGGAAATATCCTCCGATAACAAAGAGAAAGAAGCTTTCTGAGAAACTTCTTTGTGTTCTGTGAAATCATCTCACAGAGTTACAGATTTCCCCTCAAGAAGCCTTTCGCTAAGACAGTTCTTGTGGAATTGGCAAAGTGATATTTGGAAGCCCATAGAGGGCTATGGTGAAAAAGGAAATATCCTCAGATGAAATCTGGAAAGAAGCTTTCTGAGAAACTGCTCTGTGATGTGACTTCCACTCACAGAGTTACATCTGTATTTCGTGGATCTCTTTGCTAGCCTTATTTCTGTGAAATCTGAGAGCAGATATTTCGGATCCCTTTGAGGACTATAGGGCTAAAGGAAATATCCTCCAATAACAAAGAGAAAGAAGCTTTCTGAGAAACTTCTTTGTGTTCTGCGAAATCATCTCACAGAGTTACAGCTTTCCCCTCAAGAAGACTTTCGCTAAGACAGTTCTTGTGGAATTGGCAAAGTGATATTTGGAAACCCATAGAGGGCTGTGGTGAAAAAGGAAATATCCTCAGATGAAATCTGGAAAGAAGCTTTCTGAGAAACTGCTTAGTGTTCTGTTCATTCATCTCACAGTGTTACATCTGTATTTCGTGGATCTCTTTGCTAGCCTTATTTCTGTGGAATCTGAGAACAGATATTTCGGATCCCTTTGAAGACTATAGGGCCAAAGGAAATATCCTCCGATAACAAAGAGAAAGAAGCTTTCTGAGAAACTTCTATGTGTTCTGTGAAATCATCTCACAGAGTTACAGCTTTCCCCTCAAGAAGATTTTCGCTAAGACAGTTCTTGTGGAATTGGCAAAGTGATATTTGGAAGCCCATAGAGGGCTATGGTGAAAAAGGAAATATCCTCAGATGAAATCTGGAAAGAAGCTTTCTTAGAAACTGCTCTGTGATGTGTGACTTCCACTCACAGAGTTACATCTGTATTTCGTGGATCTCTTTGCTAGCCTTATTTCTGTGGAATCTGAGAACAGATATTTCGGATCCCTTTGAAGACTATAGGGCCAAAGGAAATATCCTCCGATAACAAAGAGAAAGAAGCTTTCTGAGAAACTTCTTTGTGTTCTGCGAAATCGTCTCACAGAGTTACAGCTTTCCCCTTAAGAAGCCTTTCGCTAAGACAGTTCTTGTGGAATTGGCAAAGTGATATTTGGAAGCCCGTAGAGGGCTATCGTGAAAAAGGAAATATCCTCAGATGAAATCTGGAAAGAAGCTTTCTGAGAAACTGCTCTGTGATGTGTGACTTCCACTCACAGAGTTACATCTGTATTTTGTGGATCTCTTTGCTAGCCTTATTTCTGTGGAATCTGAGAACAGATATTTCGGATCCCTTTGAAGACTATAGGGCCAAAGGAAATATCCTCCGATAACAAAGAGAAAGAAGCTTTCTGAGAAACTTCTTTGTGTTCTGTGAAATCATCTCACAGAGTTACAGCTTTCCCCTCAAAAAGCCTTTCGCTAAGACAGTTCTTGTGGAATTAGCAAAGTGATATTTGGAAGCCCATAGAGGGCTATGGTGAAAAAGGAAATATCCTCAGATGAAATACGGAAAGAAGCTTTCTGAGAAACTGCTCTGTGATGTGTGACTTCCACTCACAGAGTTACATCTGTATTTCGTGGATCTCTTTGCTAGCCTTATTTCTGTGGAATCTGAGAACAGATATTTCGCATCCCTTTGAAGAATACAGGGCCAAAGGAAATATCTTCCGATAACAAAGAGAAAGAAGCTTTCTGAGAAACTTCATTGTGTTCTGTCAAATCATCTCACAGAGGTACAGCTTTCCCCTCAAGAAGCCTTTCGCTAAGACAGTTCTTGTGGAATTGGCAAAGTGATATTTGGAAGCCCATAGAGGGCTATGGTGAAAAAGGAAATATCCTCAGATGAAATCTGGAAAGAAGCTTTCTGAGAAACTGCTCTGTGATGTGTGACTTCCACTCACAGAGTTACATCTGTATTTCGTGGATCTCTTTGCTATCCTTATTTCTGTGAAATCTGAGAGCAGATATTTCGGATCCCTTTGAGGACTACAGGGCCAAAGGGAATATCCTCCGATAACAAAGAGAAAGAAGCTTTCTGAGAAACTTCTTTGTGTTCTGCGAAATCATCTCACAGAGTTACAGCTTTCCCCTCAAGAGGCCTTTCGCTAAGACAGTTCTTGTGGAATTGGCAAAGTGATATTTGGAAACCCATAGAGGGCTGTGGTGAAAAAGGAAATATCCTCAGATGAAATCTGGAAAGAAGCTTTCTGAGAAACTGCTTAGTGTTCTGTTCATTCATCTCACAGTGTTACATCTGTATTTCGTGGATCTCTTTGCTAGCCTGATTTCTGTGGAATCTGAGAACAGATATTTCGGATCCCTTTGAAGACTATAGGGCCAAAGGAAATATCCTCCGATAACAAAGAGAAAGAAGCTTTCTGAGAAACTTCTATGTGTTCTGTGAAATCATCTCACAGAGTTACAGTTTTCCCCTCAAGAAGCCTTTCGCTAAGACAGTTCTTGTGGAATTGGCAAAGTGATATTTGGAAGCCCATAGTGGGCTATGGTGAAAAAGGAAATATCCTCAGATGAAATCTGGAAAGAAGCTTTCTGAGAAACTGCTCTGTGACGTGTGACTTCCACTCACAGAGTTACATCTGTATTTCGTGGATCTCTTTGCTAGCCTTATTTCTGCGGATTCTGAGAACAGATATTTCGGATCCCTTTGAAGACTATAGGGCCAAAGGAAATATCCTCCGATAACAAAGAGAAAGAAGCTTTCTGAGAAACTTCTTTGTGTTCTGCGAAATCATCTCACAGAGTTAGAGCTTTACCCTCAAGAAGCCTTTCGCTAAGACAGTTCTTGTGGAATTGGCAAAGTGATATTTGTAAGCCCATAGAGGGCTATGGTGAAATAGGAAATATCCTCAGATGAAATCTGGAAAGAAGCTTTCTAAGAAACTGCTTAGTGTTCTGTTCCTTCATCTTACAGAGTTACATCTGTATTTCGTGGATCTCTTTGCTAGCCTGATTTCTGTGGAATCTGAGAACAGATATTTCGGATCCCTTTGAAGACTATAGGGCCAAAGGAATATCCTCCGATAACAAAGAGAAAGAAGCTTTCTGAGAAACTTCTTTGTGTTCTGCGAAATCATCTCACAGAGTTACAGCTTTCCCCTCAAGAAGCCTTTCGCTAAGACAGTTCTTGTGAAATTGGCAAAGTGATATTTGGAAGCCCATAGAGGGCTATGGTGAAAAAGGAAATATCCTCAGATGAAATCTGGAAAGAAGCTTTCTGAGAAACTGCTTAGTGTTCCGTTCATTCATCTCACAGAGGTACATCTGTATTTCGTGGATCTCTTTGCTAGCCTTATTTCCGTGTAACCTGAGAACAGATATTTCTGATCCCTTTGAAGTCTATAGGGCCAAAGGAAATATCCTCCGATAACAAAGAGAAGAAGCTTTCTGAGAAACTTCTTTGTGTTCTGTGAAATCATCTCACAGAGTTACAGCTTTCCCCTCAAGAAGCCTTTCGCTAAGACAGTTCTTGTGGAATTGGCAAAGTGATATTTGGAAGCCCATAGAGGGCTATGGTGAAAAAGGAAATATCCTCAGATGAAATCTGGAAAGAAGCTTTCTGAGAAACTGCTCTGTGATGTGACTTCCACTCACAGAGTTACATCTGTATTTCGTGGATCTCTTTGCTAGCCTTATTTCTGTGAAATCTGAGAGCAGATATTTCGGATCACTTTGAGGACTATAGGGCTAAAGGAAATATCCTCCAATAACAAAGAGAAAGAAGCTTTCTGAGAAACTTCTTTGTGTTCTGCGAAATCATCTCACAGAGTTACAGCTTTCCCCTCAAGAAGACTTTCGCTAAGACAGTTCTTGTGGAATTGGCAAAGTGATATTTGGAAACCCATAGAGGGCTGTGGTGAAAAAGGAAATATCCTCAGATGAAATCTGGAAAGAAGCTTTCTGAGAAACTGCTTAGTGTTCTGTTCATTCATCTCACAGTGTTACATCTGTATTTCGTGGATCTCTTTGCTAGCCTTATTTCTGTGGAATCTGAGAACAGATATTTCGGATCCCTTTGAAGACTATAGGGCCAAAGGAAATATCCTCCGATAACAAAGAGAAAGAAGCTTTCTGAGAAACTTCTATGTGTTCTGTGAAATCATCTCACAGAGTTACAGCTTTCCCCTCAAGAAGATTTTCGCTAAGACAGTTCTTGTGGAATTGGCAAAGTGATATTTGGAAGCCCATAGAGGGCTATGGTGAAAAAGGAAATATCCTCAGATGAAATCTGGAAAGAAGCTTTCTTAGAAACTGCTCTGTGATGTGTGACTTCCACTCACAGAGTTACATCTGTATTTCGTGGATCTCTTTGCTAGCCTTATTTCTGTGGAATCTGAGAACAGATATTTCGGATCCCTTTGAAGACTATAGGGCCAAAGGAAATATCCTCCGATAACAAAGAGAAAGAAGCTTTCTGAGAAACTTCTTTGTGTTCTGCGAAATCGTCTCACAGAGTTACAGCTTTCCCCTTAAGAAGCCTTTCGCTAAGACAGTTCTTGTGGAATTGGCAAAGTGATATTTGGAAGCCCGTAGAGGGCTATCGTGAAAAAGGAAATATCCTCAGATGAAATCTGGAAAGAAGCTTTCTGAGAAACTGCTCTGTGATGTGTGACTTCCACTCACAGAGTTACATCTGTATTTCGTGGATCTCTTTGCTAGCCTTATTTCTGTGGAATCTGAGAACAGATATTTCGGATCCCTTTGAAGACTATAGGGCCAAAGGAAATATCCTCCGATAACAAAGAGAAAGAAGCTTTCTGAGAAACTTCTTTGTGTTCTGTGAAATCATCTCACAGAGTTACAGCTTTCCCCTCAAAAAGCCTTTCGCTAAGACAGTTCTTGTGGAATTAGCAAAGTGATATTTGGAAGCCCATAGAGGGCTATGGTGAAAAAGGAAATATCCTCAGATGAAATACGGAAAGAAGCTTTCTGAGAAACTGCTCTGTGATGTGTGACTTCCACTCACAGAGTTACATCTGTATTTCGTGGATCTCTTTGCTAGCCTTATTTCTGTGGAATCTGAGAACAGATATTTCGCATCCCTTTGAAGAATACAGGGCCAAAGGAAATATCTTCCGATAACAAAGAGAAAGAAGCTTTCTGAGAAACTTCATTGTGTTCTGTCAAATCATCTCACAGAGGTACAGCTTTCCCCTCAAGAAGCCTTTCGCTAAGACAGTTCTTGTGGAATTGGCAAAGTGATATTTGGAAGCCCATAGAGGGCTATGGTGAAAAAGGAAATATCCTCAGATGAAATCTGGAAAGAAGCTTTCTGAGAAACTGCTCTGTGATGTGTGACTTCCACTCACAGAGTTACATCTGTATTTCGTGGATCTCTTTGCTATCCTTATTTCTGTGAAATCTGAGAGCAGATATTTCGGATCCCTTTGAGGACTACAGGTCCAAAGGGAATATCCTCCGATAACAAAGAGAAAGAAGCTTTCTGAGAAACTTCTTTGTGTTCTGCGAAATCATCTCACAGAGTTACAGCTTTCCCCTCAAGAAGCCTTTCGCTAAGACAGTTCTTGTGGAATTGGCAAAGTGATATTTGGAAACCCATAGAGGGCTGTGGTGAAAAAGGAAATATCCTCAGATGAAATCTGGAAAGAAGCTTTCTGAGAAACTGCTTAGTGTTCTGTTCATTCATCTCACAGTGTTACATCTGTATTTCGTGGATCTCTTTGCTAGCCTGATTTCTGTGGAATCTGAGAACAGATATTTCGGATCCCTTTGAAGACTATAGGGCCAAAGGAAATATCCTCCGATAACAAAGAGAAAGAAGCTTTCTGAGAAACTTCTATGTGTTCTGTGAAATCATCTCACAGAGTTACAGTTTTCCCCTCAAGAAGCCTTTCGCTAAGACAGTTCTTGTGGAATTGGCAAAGTGATATTTGGAAGCCCATAGTGGGCTATGGTGAAAAAGGAAATATCCTCAGATGAAATCTGGAAAGAAGCTTTCTGAGAAACTGCTCTGTGACGTGTGACTTCCACTCACAGAGTTACATCTGTATTTCGTGGATCTCTTTGCTAGCCTTATTTCTGCGGATTCTGAGAACAGATATTTCGGATCCCTTTGAAGACTATAGGGCCAAAGGAAATATCCTCCGATAACAAAGAGAAAGAAGCTTTCTGAGAAACTTCTTTGTGTTCTGCGAAATCATCTCACAGAGTTAGAGCTTTACCCTCAAGAAGCCTTTCGCTAAGACAGTTCTTGTGGAATTGGCAAAGTGATATTTGTAAGCCCATAGAGGGCTATGGTGAAATAGGAAATATCCTCAGATGAAATCTGGAAAGAAGCTTTCTAAGAAACTGCTTAGTGTTCTGTTCCTTCATCTTACAGAGTTACATCTGTATTTCGTGGATCTCTTTGCTAGCCTGATTTCTGTGGAATCTGAGAAAAGATATTTCGGATCCCTTTGAAGACTATAGGGCCAAAGGAATATCCTCCGATAACAAAGAGAAAGAAGCTTTCTGAGAAACTTCTTTGTGTTCTGCGAAATCATCTCACAGAGTTACAGCTTTCCCCTCAAGAAGCCTTTCGCTAAGACAGTTCTTGTGAAATTGGCAAAGTGATATTTGGAAGCCCATAGAGGGCTATGGTGAAAAAGGAAATATCCTCAGATGAAATCTGGAAAGAAGCTTTCTGAGAAACTGCTTAGTGTTCCGTTCATTCATCTCACAGAGGTACATCTGTATTTCGTGGATCTCTTTGCTAGCCTTATTTCCGTGTAACCTGAGAACAGATATTTCTGATCCCTTTGAAGTCTATAGGGCCAAAGGAAATATCCTCCGATAACAAAGAGAAGAAGCTTTCTGAGAAACTTCTTTGTGTTCTGTGAAATCATCTCACAGAGTTACAGCTTTCCCCTCAAGAAGCCTTTCGCTAAGACAGTTCTTGTGGAATTGGCAAAGTGATATTTGGAAGCCCATAGAGGGCTATGGTGAAAAAGGAAATATCCTCAGATGAAATCTGGAAAGAAGCTTTCTGAGAAACTGCTCTGTGATGTGTGACTTCCACTCACGGAGTTACATCTGTATTTAGTGGATCTCTTTGCTAGCCTTATTTCTGTGTAATCTGAGAACAGATATTTCGGATCCCTTTGAAGACTATAGGGCCAAAGGAAATATCCTCCGATAACAAAGAGAAAGAAGTTTTCTGAGAAACTTCTTTGTGTTCTGTGAAATCATCTCACAGAGTTACAGCTTTCGCCTCCAGAAGCCTTTCGCTAAGACAGTTCTTGTGGAATTGGCAAAGTGATATTTGGAAGCCCCTAGAGGGCTATGGTGAAAAAGGAAATATCCTCAGATGAAATCTAGAAAGAAGCTTTCTGAGAAACTGCTCTGTGATGTGTGACTTCCACTCACAGAGTTACATCTGTATTTCGTGGATCTCTTTGCTAGACTTATTTCTGTGGAATCTGAGAACAGATATTTCGCATCCCTTTGAAGACTATAGGGCCAAAGGAAATATCTTCCGATAACAAAGAGAAAGAAGCTTTCTGAGAAACTTCATTGTGTTCTGTCAAATCATCTCACAGAGGTACAGCTTTCCCCTCAAGAAGCCTTTCGCTAAGACAGTTCTTGTGGAATTGGCAAAGTGATATTTGGAAGCCCATAGAGGGCTATGGTGAAAAAGGAAATATCCTCAGATGAAATCTGGAAAGAAGCTTTCTGAGAATCTGCTCTGTGATGTGTGACTTCCACTCACAGAGTTACATCCGTATTTCGTGGATCTCTTTGCTAGCCTTATTTCTGTGGAATCTGAGAGCAGATATTTCGGATCCCTTTGAGGACTATAGGGCCCAAGGAAATATCCTCCCATAACAAAGAGAAAGAAGCTTTCTGAGAAACTTCTTTGTGTTCTGTGAAATCATCTCACAGAGTTACAGCTTTCCCCTCAAGAAGATTTTCGCTAAGACAGTTCTTGTGGAATTGGCAAAGTGATATTTGGAAGCCCATAGAGGGCTATGGTGAAAAAGGAAATATCCTCAGATGAAATCTGGAAAGAAGCTTTCTTAGAAACTGCTCTGTGATGTGTGACTTCCACTCACAGAGTTACATCTGTATTTCGTGGATCTCTTTGCTAGCCTTATTTCTGTGGAATCTGAGAACAGATATTTCGGATCCCTTTGAAGACTATAGGGCCAAAGGAAATATCCTCCGATAACAAAGAGAAAGAAGCTTTCTGAGAAACTTCTTTGTGTTCTGCGAAATCGTCTCACAGAGTTACAGCTTTCCCCTTAAGAAGCCTTTCGCTAAGACAGTTCTTGTGGAATTGGCAAAGTGATATTTGGAAGCCCGTAGAGGGCTATCGTGAAAAAGGAAATATCCTCAGATGAAATCTGGAAAGAAGCTTTCTGAGAAACTGCTCTGTGATGTGTGACTTCCACTCACAGAGTTACATCTGTATTTCGTGGATCTCTTTGCTAGCCTTATTTCTGTGGAATCTGAGAACAGATATTTCGGATCCCTTTGAAGACTATAGGGCCAAAGGAAATATCCTCCGATAACAAAGAGAAAGAAGCTTTCTGAGAAACTTCTTTGTGTTCTGTGAAATCATCTCACAGAGTTACAGCTTTCCCCTCAAAAAGCCTTTCGCTAAGACAGTTCTTGTGGAATTAGCAAAGTGATATTTGGAAGCCCATAGAGGGCTATGGTGAAAAAGGAAATATCCTCAGATGAAATACGGAAAGAAGCTTTCTGAGAAACTGCTCTGTGATGTGTGACTTCCACTCACAGAGTTACATCTGTATTTCGTGGATCTCTTTGCTAGCCTTATTTCTGTGGAATCTGAGAACAGATATTTCGCATCCCTTTGAAGAATACAGGGCCAAAGGAAATATCTTCCGATAACAAAGAGAAAGAAGCTTTCTGAGAAACTTCATTGTGTTCTGTCAAATCATCTCACAGAGGTACAGCTTTCCCCTCAAGAAGCCTTTCGCTAAGACAGTTCTTGTGGAATTGGCAAAGTGATATTTGGAAGCCCATAGAGGGCTATGGTGAAAAAGGAAATATCCTCAGATGAAATCTGGAAAGAAGCTTTCTGAGAAACTGCTCTGTGATGTGTGACTTCCACTCACAGAGTTACATCTGTATTTCGTGGATCTCTTTGCTATCCTTATTTCTGTGAAATCTGAGAGCAGATATTTCGGATCCCTTTGAGGACTACAGGGCCAAAGGGAATATCCTCCGATAACAAAGAGAAAGAAGCTTTCTGAGAAACTTCTTTGTGTTCTGCGAAATCATCTCACAGAGTTACAGCTTTCCCCTCAAGAGGCCTTTCGCTAAGACAGTTCTTGTGGAATTGGCAAAGTGATATTTGGAAACCCATAGAGGGCTGTGGTGAAAAAGGAAATATCCTCAGATGAAATCTGGAAAGAAGCTTTCTGAGAAACTGCTTAGTGTTCTGTTCATTCATCTCACAGTGTTACATCTGTATTTCGTGGATCTCTTTGCTAGCCTGATTTCTGTGGAATCTGAGAACAGATATTTCGGATCCCTTTGAAGACTATAGGGCCAAAGGAAATATCCTCCGATAACAAAGAGAAAGAAGCTTTCTGAGAAACTTCTATGTGTTCTGTGAAATCATCTCACAGAGTTACAGTTTTCCCCTCAAGAAGCCTTTCGCTAAGACAGTTCTTGTGGAATTGGCAAAGTGATATTTGGAAGCCCATAGTGGGCTATGGTGAAAAAGGAAATATCCTCAGATGAAATCTGGAAAGAAGCTTTCTGAGAAACTGCTCTGTGACGTGTGACTTCCACTCACAGAGTTACATCTGTATTTCGTGGATCTCTTTGCTAGCCTTATTTCTGCGGATTCTGAGAACAGATATTTCGGATCCCTTTGAAGACTATAGGGCCAAAGGAAATATCCTCCGATAACAAAGAGAAAGAAGCTTTCTGAGAAACTTCTTTGTGTTCTGCGAAATCATCTCACAGAGTTAGAGCTTTACCCTCAAGAAGCCTTTCGCTAAGACAGTTCTTGTGGAATTGGCAAAGTGATATTTGTAAGCCCATAGAGGGCTATGGTGAAATAGGAAATATCCTCAGATGAAATCTGGAAAGAAGCTTTCTAAGAAACTGCTTAGTGTTCTGTTCCTTCATCTTACAGAGTTACATCTGTATTTCGTGGATCTCTTTGCTAGCCTGATTTCTGTGGAATCTGAGAACAGATATTTCGGATCCCTTTGAAGACTATAGGGCCAAAGGAATATCCTCCGATAACAAAGAGAAAGAAGCTTTCTGAGAAACTTCTTTGTGTTCTGCGAAATCATCTCACAGAGTTACAGCTTTCCCCTCAAGAAGCCTTTCGCTAAGACAGTTCTTGTGAAATTGGCAAAGTGATATTTGGAAGCCCATAGAGGGCTATGGTGAAAAAGGAAATATCCTCAGATGAAATCTGGAAAGAAGCTTTCTGAGAAACTGCTTAGTGTTCCGTTCATTCATCTCACAGAGGTACATCTGTATTTCGTGGATCTCTTTGCTAGCCTTATTTCCGTGTAACCTGAGAACAGATATTTCTGATCCCTTTGAAGTCTATAGGGCCAAAGGAAATATCCTCCGATAACAAAGAGAAGAAGCTTTCTGAGAAACTTCTTTGTGTTCTGTGAAATCATCTCACAGAGTTACAGCTTTCCCCTCAAGAAGCCTTTCGCTAAGACAGTTCTTGTGGAATTGGCAAAGTGATATTTGGAAGCCCATAGAGGGCTATGGTGAAAAAGGAAATATCCTCAGATGAAATCTGGAAAGAAGCTTTCTGAGAAACTGCTCTGTGATGTGACTTCCACTCACAGAGTTACATCTGTATTTCGTGGATCTCTTTGCTAGCCTTATTTCTGTGAAATCTGAGAGCAGATATTTCGGATCACTTTGAGGACTATAGGGCTAAAGGAAATATCCTCCAATAACAAAGAGAAAGAAGCTTTCTGAGAAACTTCTTTGTGTTCTGCGAAATCATCTCACAGAGTTACAGCTTTCCCCTCAAGAAGACTTTCGCTAAGACAGTTCTTGTGGAATTGGCAAAGTGATATTTGGAAACCCATAGAGGGCTGTGGTGAAAAAGGAAATATCCTCAGATGAAATCTGGAAAGAAGCTTTCTGAGAAACTGCTTAGTGTTCTGTTCATTCATCTCACAGTGTTACATCTGTATTTCGTGGATCTCTTTGCTAGCCTTATTTCTGTGGAATCTGAGAACAGATATTTCGGATCCCTTTGAAGACTATAGGGCCAAAGGAAATATCCTCCGATAACAAAGAGAAAGAAGCTTTCTGAGAAACTTCTATGTGTTCTGTGAAATCATCTCACAGAGTTACAGCTTTCCCCTCAAGAAGATTTTCGCTAAGACAGTTCTTGTGGAATTGGCAAAGTGATATTTGGAAGCCCATAGAGGGCTATGGTGAAAAAGGAAATATCCTCAGATGAAATCTGGAAAGAAGCTTTCTTAGAAACTGCTCTGTGATGTGTGACTTCCACTCACAGAGTTACATCTGTATTTCGTGGATCTCTTTGCTAGCCTTATTTCTGTGGAATCTGAGAACAGATATTTCGGATCCCTTTGAAGACTATAGGGCCAAAGGAAATATCCTCCGATAACAAAGAGAAAGAAGCTTTCTGAGAAACTTCTTTGTGTTCTGCGAAATCGTCTCACAGAGTTACAGCTTTCCCCTTAAGAAGCCTTTCGCTAAGACAGTTCTTGTGGAATTGGCAAAGTGATATTTGGAAGCCCGTAGAGGGCTATCGTGAAAAAGGAAATATCCTCAGATGAAATCTGGAAAGAAGCTTTCTGAGAAACTGCTCTGTGATGTGTGACTTCCACTCACAGAGTTACATCTGTATTTCGTGGATCTCTTTGCTAGCCTTATTTCTGTGGAATCTGAGAACAGATATTTCGGATCCCTTTGAAGACTATAGGGCCAAAGGAAATATCCTCCGATAACAAAGAGAAAGAAGCTTTCTGAGAAACTTCTTTGTGTTCTGTGAAATCATCTCACAGAGTTACAGCTTTCCCCTCAAAAAGCCTTTCGCTAAGACAGTTCTTGTGGAATTAGCAAAGTGATATTTGGAAGCCCATAGAGGGCTATGGTGAAAAAGGAAATATCCTCAGATGAAATACGGAAAGAAGCTTTCTGAGAAACTGCTCTGTGATGTGTGACTTCCACTCACAGAGTTACATCTGTATTTCGTGGATCTCTTTGCTAGCCTTATTTCTGTGGAATCTGAGAACAGATATTTCGCATCCCTTTGAAGAATACAGGGCCAAAGGAAATATCTTCCGATAACAAAGAGAAAGAAGCTTTCTGAGAAACTTCATTGTGTTCTGTCAAATCATCTCACAGAGGTACAGCTTTCCCCTCAAGAAGCCTTTCGCTAAGACAGTTCTTGTGGAATTGGCAAAGTGATATTTGGAAGCCCATAGAGGGCTATGGTGAAAAAGGAAATATCCTCAGATGAAATCTGGAAAGAAGCTTTCTGAGAAACTGCTCTGTGATGTGTGACTTCCACTCACAGAGTTACATCTGTATTTCGTGGATCTCTTTGCTATCCTTATTTCTGTGAAATCTGAGAGCAGATATTTCGGATCCCTTTGAGGACTACAGGTCCAAAGGGAATATCCTCCGATAACAAAGAGAAAGAAGCTTTCTGAGAAACTTCTTTGTGTTCTGCGAAATCATCTCACAGAGTTACAGCTTTCCCCTCAAGAAGCCTTTCGCTAAGACAGTTCTTGTGGAATTGGCAAAGTGATATTTGGAAACCCATAGAGGGCTGTGGTGAAAAAGGAAATATCCTCAGATGAAATCTGGAAAGAAGCTTTCTGAGAAACTGCTTAGTGTTCTGTTCATTCATCTCACAGTGTTACATCTGTATTTCGTGGATCTCTTTGCTAGCCTGATTTCTGTGGAATCTGAGAACAGATATTTCGGATCCCTTTGAAGACTATAGGGCCAAAGGAAATATCCTCCGATAACAAAGAGAAAGAAGCTTTCTGAGAAACTTCTATGTGTTCTGTGAAATCATCTCACAGAGTTACAGTTTTCCCCTCAAGAAGCCTTTCGCTAAGACAGTTCTTGTGGAATTGGCAAAGTGATATTTGGAAGCCCATAGTGGGCTATGGTGAAAAAGGAAATATCCTCAGATGAAATCTGGAAAGAAGCTTTCTGAGAAACTGCTCTGTGACGTGTGACTTCCACTCACAGAGTTACATCTGTATTTCGTGGATCTCTTTGCTAGCCTTATTTCTGCGGATTCTGAGAACAGATATTTCGGATCCCTTTGAAGACTATAGGGCCAAAGGAAATATCCTCCGATAACAAAGAGAAAGAAGCTTTCTGAGAAACTTCTTTGTGTTCTGCGAAATCATCTCACAGAGTTAGAGCTTTACCCTCAAGAAGCCTTTCGCTAAGACAGTTCTTGTGGAATTGGCAAAGTGATATTTGTAAGCCCATAGAGGGCTATGGTGAAATAGGAAATATCCTCAGATGAAATCTGGAAAGAAGCTTTCTAAGAAACTGCTTAGTGTTCTGTTCCTTCATCTTACAGAGTTACATCTGTATTTCGTGGATCTCTTTGCTAGCCTGATTTCTGTGGAATCTGAGAAAAGATATTTCGGATCCCTTTGAAGACTATAGGGCCAAAGGAATATCCTCCGATAACAAAGAGAAAGAAGCTTTCTGAGAAACTTCTTTGTGTTCTGCGAAATCATCTCACAGAGTTACAGCTTTCCCCTCAAGAAGCCTTTCGCTAAGACAGTTCTTGTGAAATTGGCAAAGTGATATTTGGAAGCCCATAGAGGGCTATGGTGAAAAAGGAAATATCCTCAGATGAAATCTGGAAAGAAGCTTTCTGAGAAACTGCTTAGTGTTCCGTTCATTCATCTCACAGAGGTACATCTGTATTTCGTGGATCTCTTTGCTAGCCTTATTTCCGTGTAACCTGAGAACAGATATTTCTGATCCCTTTGAAGTCTATAGGGCCAAAGGAAATATCCTCCGATAACAAAGAGAAGAAGCTTTCTGAGAAACTTCTTTGTGTTCTGTGAAATCATCTCACAGAGTTACAGCTTTCCCCTCAAGAAGCCTTTCGCTAAGACAGTTCTTGTGGAATTGGCAAAGTGATATTTGGAAGCCCATAGAGGGCTATGGTGAAAAAGGAAATATCCTCAGATGAAATCTGGAAAGAAGCTTTCTGAGAAACTGCTCTGTGATGTGTGACTTCCACTCACGGAGTTACATCTGTATTTAGTGGATCTCTTTGCTAGCCTTATTTCTGTGTAATCTGAGAACAGATATTTCGGATCCCTTTGAAGACTATAGGGCCAAAGGAAATATCCTCCGATAACAAAGAGAAAGAAGTTTTCTGAGAAACTTCTTTGTGTTCTGTGAAATCATCTCACAGAGTTACAGCTTTCGCCTCCAGAAGCCTTTCGCTAAGACAGTTCTTGTGGAATTGGCAAAGTGATATTTGGAAGCCCCTAGAGGGCTATGGTGAAAAAGGAAATATCCTCAGATGAAATCTAGAAAGAAGCTTTCTGAGAAACTGCTCTGTGATGTGTGACTTCCACTCACAGAGTTACATCTGTATTTCGTGGATCTCTTTGCTAGACTTATTTCTGTGGAATCTGAGAACAGATATTTCGCATCCCTTTGAAGACTATAGGGCCAAAGGAAATATCTTCCGATAACAAAGAGAAAGAAGCTTTCTGAGAAACTTCATTGTGTTCTGTCAAATCATCTCACAGAGGTACAGCTTTCCCCTCAAGAAGCCTTTCGCTAAGACAGTTCTTGTGGAATTGGCAAAGTGATATTTGGAAGCCCATAGAGGGCTATGGTGAAAAAGGAAATATCCTCAGATGAAATCTGGAAAGAAGCTTTCTGAGAATCTGCTCTGTGATGTGTGACTTCCACTCACAGAGTTACATCCGTATTTCGTGGATCTCTTTGCTAGCCTTATTTCTGTGGAATCTGAGAGCAGATATTTCGGATCCCTTTGAGGACTATAGGGCCCAAGGAAATATCCTCCCATAACAAAGAGAAAGAAGCTTTCTGAGAAACTTCTTTGTGTTCTGTGAAATCATCTCACAGAGTTACAGCTTTCCCTTCAAGAAACCTTTCGCTAAGACAGTTCTTGTGGAATTGGCAAAGTGATATTTGGAAACCCATAGAGGGCTGTGGTGAAAAAGGAAATATCCTCAGATGAAATCTGGAAAGAAGCCTTCTGAGAAACTGCTTAGTGTTCTGTTCATTCATCTCACAGTGTTACATCTGTATTTCGTGGATCTCTTTGCTAGCCTTATTTCTGTGGAATCTGAGAACAGATATTTCGGATCCCTTTGAAGACTATAGGACCAAAGAAATATTCCGATAACAAAGAGAAAGAAGCTTTCTGAGAAACTTCTTTGTGTTCTGTGAAATCATCTCACAGAGTTACAGCTTTCCCCTCAAGAAGCCTTTCGCTAAGACAGTTCTTGTGGAATTGGCAAACTGATATTTGGAAGCCCATAGAGGGCTATGGTGAAAAAGGAAATATCCTCAGATGAAATCTGGAAAGAAGCTTTCTGAGAAACTGCTCTGTGATGTGTGACTTCCACTCACAGAGTTACATCGGTATTTCGTGGATCTCTTTGCTAGCCTTATTTCTGTGGAATCTGAGAACCGATATTTCGGATCCCTTTGAAGATTATAGGGCCAAAGGAAATATCCTCGGATAACAAAGAGAAGGAAGCTTTCTGAGAAACTTCTTTGTGTTCTGTGAAATCATCTCACAGAGTTACAACTTTCCCCTCAAGAAGCCTTTCGCTAAGACAGTTCTTGTGCAATTGGCAAAGTGATATTTGGAAGCCCATAGTGGGCTATGGTGAAAACGGAAATATCCTCAGATGAAATCTGGAAAGAAGCTTTCTGAGAAACTGCTCTGTGGTGTGTGACTTCCACTCACAGAGTTACATCTGTATTTCGTGGATCTCTTTGCTAGCCTTATTTCTGTGGAATCTGAGAACAGTAATTTCGGATCCCTTTGAAGACTATAGGGCCAAAGGAAATATCCTCCGATAACAAAGAGAAAGAAGCTTTCTGAGAAACTTCTTTGTGTTCTGTGAAATCATCTCACAGAGTTACAGCTTTCCCCTCAAGAAGCCTTTCGCTAAGACAGTTCTTGTGGAATTGGCAAAGTGATATATCGAAGCCCATAGAGGGCTATGGTGAAAAAGGAAATATCGTCAGATGAAATATGGAAAGAAGCTTTCTGAGAAACTGCTCTGTGATGTGTGACTTCCACTCACAGGGTTACATCTGTATTTCGTGGTTCTCTTTGCTAGACTTATTTCTGTGGAATCTGAGAAAAGATATTTCGGATCCCTTTGAAGACTATAGCGCCAAATGAAATATCCTCCGATAACAAAGAGAAAGAAGCTTTCTGAGAAACTTCTTTGTGTTCTGTGAAATCATCTCACAGAGTTACAGCTTTCCCCTCAAGAAGCCTTTCGCTAAGACAGTTCTTGTGAAATTGGCAAAGTGATATTTGGAAGCCCATAGAGGTCTACGGTGAAAAAGGAAATATCCTCAGATGAAATCTGAAAAGAAGCTTTCTGAGAAACTGCTCCCTGATGTGTGACTTCCACTCACAGAGTTACATCTGTATTTCGTGGATGTCTTTGCTAGCCTGATTTCTGTGGAATCTGAGAACAGATATTTCGGATCCCTTTGAAGACTATAGGGACAAAGGAAATATCCTCCGATAACAAAGAGAAAGAAGCTTTCTGAGAAACTTCTTTTTGTTCTGTGAAATCATCTCACAGAGTTACAGCTTTCCCCTCAAGAAGCCTTTCGCTAAGACAGTTCTTGTGGAATTGGCAAAGTGATATTTGGAATCCCATAGAGTTCTATGGTGAAAAAGAAAATATCCTCAGATGAAATCTGGAAAGAAGCTTTCTGAGAACCTGCTCTGTGACGAGTGACTTCCACTCACAGAGTTACATCTGTATTTCGTGGATCTCTTTGCTAGCCTTATTTCTGCGGAATCTGAGAACAGATATTTCGGATCCCTTTGAAGACTCTAGGGCCAAAGGAAATATCCTCCGATAACAAAGAGAAAGAAGCTTTCTGAGAAACTTCTTTGTGTTCTGTGAAATCATCTCACAGAGTTACAGCTTTCCCCTCAAGAAGCCTTTCGCTAAGACAGTACTTGTGGAATTGGCAAAGTGATATTTGGAAGCCCATAGAGGGCTATGGTGAAAAAGGAAATATCCTCAGATGAAATCTGGAAAGAAGCTTTCTGAGAAATTGCTCTGCCATGTGTAACTTCCACTCACAGAAGTACATCTGTATTTCGAGGATCTCTTTGCTAGCCTTATTTCTGTGGAATCTCAGAACAGATATTTCGGATCCCTTTGAAGACTATAGGGCCAAAGTAAATATCCTCCGATAACAAAGAGAAAGAAGCTTTCTGAGAAACTTCTTTGCGTTCTGCGAAATCATCTCACAGAGTTAGAGCTTTACCCTCAAGAAGCCTTTCGCTAAGACAGTTCTTGTGGAACTGGCAAAGTGATATTTGTAAGCCCGTAGAGGGCTATGGTGAAATAGGAAATATCCTCAGATGAAATCTGGAAAGAAGCTTTCTAAGAAACTGCTTAGTGTTCTGTTCCTTCATCTCACAGAGTTACATCTGTATTTCGTGGATCTCTTTGCTAGCCTGATTTCTGTGGAATCTGAGAACAGATATTTCGGATCCCTTTGAAGACTATAGGGCCAAAGGAATATCCTCCGATAAGAAAGAGAAAGAAGCTTTCTGAGAAATTTCTTTGTGTTCTGCGAAATCATCTCACAGAGTTACAGCTTTCCTCTCAAGAAGCCTTTCGCTAAGACAGTTCTTGTGGAATTGGCAAAGTGATATTTGGAAGCCCATAGAGGGCTATGGTGAAAAAGGAAATATCCTCAGATGAAATCTGGAAAGAAGCTTTCTGAGAAACTGCTTAGTGTTCCGTTCATTCATCTCACAGAGGTACATCTGTATTTCGTGGATCTCTTTGCTAGCCTTATTTCCGTGGAATCTGAGAACAGATATTTCGGATCCCTTTGAAGTCTATAGGGCCAAAGGAAATATCCTCCGATAACAAAGAGAAAGAAGCTTTCTGAGAAACTTCTTTGTGTTCTGTGAAATCATCTCACAGAGTTATAGCTTTCCCCTCAAGAAGCCTTTCGCTAAGACAGTTCTTGTGGAATTGGCAAAGTGATATATGGAAGCCCACAGAGGGCTATGGTGAAAAAGGAAATATCCTCAGATGAAATCTGGAAAGAAGCTTTCTTAGAAACTGCTCTGTGATGTGTGACTTCCACTCACAGAGTTACATCTGTATTTCGTGGATCTCTTTGCTAGCCTTATTTCTGTGGAATCTGAGAACAGTAATTTCGGATCCCTTTGAAGACTATAGGGCCAAAGGAAATATCCTCCGATAACAAAGAGAAAGAAGTTTTCTGAGAAACTTCTTTGTGTTCTGTGAAATCATCTCACAGAGTTACAGCTTTCGCCTCCAGAAGCCTTTCGCTAAGACAGTTCTTGTGGAATTGGCAAAGTGATATTTGGAAGCCCCTAGAGGGCTATGGTGAAAAAGGAAATATCCTCAGATGAAATCTAGAAAGAAGCATTCTGAGAAACTGCTCTGTGATGTGTGACTTCCACTCACAGAGTTACATCTGTATTTCGTGGATCTCTTTGCTAGACTTATTTCTGTGGAATCTGAGAACAGATATTTCGCATCCCTTTGAAGACTATAGGGCCAAAGGAAATATCTTCCGATAACAAAGAGAAAGAAGCTTTCTGACAAACTTCTTTGTGTTCTGTGAAATCATCTCACAGAGTTATAGCTTTCCCCTCAAGAAGCCTTTCGCTAAGACAGTTCTTGTGGAATTGGCAAAGTGATATTTGGAAACCCATAGAGGGCTGTGGTGAAAAAGGAAATATCCTCAGATGAAATCTGGAAAGAAGCTTTCTGAGAAATTGCTCTGCCATGTGTAACTTCCACTCACAGAAGTACATCTGTATTTCGAGGATCTCTTTGCTAGCCTTATTTCTGTGGAATCTCAGAACAGATATTTCGGATCCCTTTGAAGACTATAGGGCCAAAGTAAATATCCTCCGATAACAAAGAGAAAGAAGCTTTCTGAGAAACTTCTTTGCGTTCTGCGAAATCATCTCACAGAGTTAGAGCTTTACCCTCAAGAAGCCTTTCGCTAAGACAGTTCTTGTGGAACTGGCAAAGTGATATTTGTAAGCCCGTAGAGGGCTATGGTGAAATAGGAAATATCCTCAGATGAAATCTGGAAAGAAGCTTTCTAAGAAACTGCTTAGTGTTCTGTTCCTTCATCTCACAGAGTTACATCTGTATTTCGTGGATCTCTTTGCTAGCCTGATTTCTGTGGAATCTGAGAACAGATATTTCGGATCCCTTTGAAGACTATAGGGCCAAAGGGATATCCTCCGATAAGAAAGAGAAAGAAGCTTTCTGAGAAATTTCTTTGTGTTCTGCGAAATCATCTCACAGAGTTACAGCTTTCCCCTCAAGAAGCCTTTCGCTAAGACAGTTCTTGTGGAATTGGCAAAGTGATATTTGGAAGCCCATAGAGGGCTATGGTGAAAAAGGAAATATCCTCAGATGAAATCTGGAAAGAAGCTTTCTGAGAAACTGCTTAGTGTTCCGTTCATTCATCTCACAGAGGTACATCTGTATTTCGTGGATCTCTTTGCTAGCCTTATTTCCGTGGAATCTGAGAACAGATATTTCGGATCCCTTTGAAGTCTATAGGGCCAAAGGAAATATCCTCCGATAACAAAGAGAAAGAAGCTTTCTGAGAAACTTCTTTGTGTTCTGTGAAATCATCTCACAGAGTTATAGCTTTCCCCTCAAGAAGCCTTTCGCTAAGACAGGTCTTGTGGAATTGGCAAAGTGATATATGGAAGCCCACAGAGGGCTATGGTGAAAAAGGAAATATCCTCAGATGAAATCTGGAAAGAAGCTTTCTTAGAAACTGCTCTGTGATGTGTGACTTCCACTCACAGAGTTACATCTGTATTTCGTGGATCTCTTTGCTAGCCTTATTTCTGTGGAATCTGAGAACAGTAATTTCGGATCCCTTTGAAGACTATAGGGCCAAAGGAAATATCCTCCGATAACAAAGAGAAAGAAGTTTTCTGAGAAACTTCTTTGTGTTCTGTGAAATCATCTCACAGAGTTACAGCTTTCGCCTCCAGAAGCCTTTCGCTAAGACAGTTCTTGTGGAATTGGCAAAGTGATATTTGGAAGCCCCTAGAGGGCTATGGTGAAAAAGGAAATATCCTCAGATGAAATCTAGAAAGAAGCATTCTGAGAAACTGCTCTGTGATGTGTGACTTCCACTCACAGAGTTACATCTGTATTTCGTGGATCTCTTTGCTAGACTTATTTCTGTGGAATCTGAGAACAGATATTTCGCATCCCTTTGAAGACTATAGGGCCAAAGGAAATATCTTCCGATAACAAAGAGAAAGAAGCTTTCTGAGAAACTTCTTTGTGTTCTGTGAAATCATCTCACAGAGTTATAGCTTTCCCCTCAAGAAGCCTTTCGCTAAGACAGTTCTTGTGGAATTGGCAAAGTGATATTTGGAAACCCATAGAGGGCTGTGGTGAAAAAGGAAATATCCTCAGATGAAATCTGGAAAGAAGCCTTCTGAGAAACTGCTTAGTGTTCTGTTCATTCATCTCACAGTGTTACATCTGTATTTCGTGGATCTCTTTGCTAGCCTTATTTCTGTGGAATCTGAGAACAGATATTTCGGATCCCTTTGAAGACTATAGGACCAAAGAAATATTCCGATAACAAAGAGAAAGAAGCTTTCTGAGAAACTTCTTTGTGTTCTGTGAAATCATCTCACAGAGTTACAGCTTTCCCCTCAAGAAGCCTTTCGCTAAGACAGTTCTTGTGGAATTGGCAAACTGATATTTGGAAGCCCATAGAGGGCTATGGTGAAAAAGGAAATATCCTCAGATGAAATCTGGAAAGAAGCTTTCTGAGAAACTGCTCTGTGATGTGTGACTTCCACTCACAGAGTTACATCGGTATTTCGTGGATCTCTTTGCTAGCCTTATTTCTGTGGAATCTGAGAACCGATATTTCGGATCCCTTTGAAGATTATAGGGCCAAAGGAAATATCCTCGGATAACAAAGAGAAGGAAGCTTTCTGAGAAACTTCTTTGTGTTCTGTGAAATCATCTCACAGAGTTACAACTTTCCCCTCAAGAAGCCTTTCGCTAAGACAGTTCTTGTGCAATTGGCAAAGTGATATTTGGAAGCCCATAGTGGGCTATGGTGAAAACGGAAATATCCTCAGATGAAATCTGGAAAGAAGCTTTCTGAGAAACTGCTCTGTGGTGTGTGACTTCCACTCACAGAGTTACATCTGTATTTCGTGGATCTCTTTGCTAGCCTTATTTCTGTGGAATCTGAGAACAGTAATTTCGGATCCCTTTGAAGACTATAGGGCCAAAGGAAATATCCTCCGATAACAAAGAGAAAGAAGCTTTCTGAGAAACTTCTTTGTGTTCTGTGAAATCATCTCACAGAGTTACAGCTTTCCCCTCAAGAAGCCTTTCGCTAAGACAGTTCTTGTGGAATTGGCAAAGTGATATATCGAAGCCCATAGAGGGCTATGGTGAAAAAGGAAATATCGTCAGATGAAATATGGAAAGAAGCTTTCTGAGAAACTGCTCTGTGATGTGTGACTTCCACTCACAGGGTTACATCTGTATTTCGTGGTTCTCTTTGCTAGACTTATTTCTGTGGAATCTGAGAAAAGATAATTCGGATCCCTTTGAAGACTATAGCGCCAAATGAAATATCCTCCGATAACAAAGAGAAAGAAGCTTTCTGAGAAACTTCTTTGTGTTCTGTGAAATCATCTCACAGAGTTACAGCTTTCCCCTCAAGAAGCCTTTCGCTAAGACAGTTCTTGTGAAATTGGCAAAGTGATATTTGGAAGCCCATAGAGGTCTACGGTGAAAAAGGAAATATCCTCAGATGAAATCTGAAAAGAAGCTTTCTGAGAAACTGCTCCCTGATGTGTGACTTCCACTCACAGAGTTACATCTGTATTTCGTGGATGTCTTTGCTAGCCTGATTTCTGTGGAATCTGAGAACAGATATTTCGGATCCCTTTGAAGACTATAGGGACAAAGGAAATATCCTCCGATAACAAAGAGAAAGAAGCTTTCTGAGAAACTTCTTTTTGTTCTGTGAAATCATCTCACAGAGTTACAGCTTTCCCCTCAAGAAGCCTTTCGCTAAGACAGTTCTTGTGGAATTGGCAAAGTGATATTTGGAATCCCATAGAGGGCTATGGTGAAAAAGAAAATATCCTCAGATGAAATCTGGAAAGAAGCTTTCTGAGAAACTGCTCTGTGACGTGTGACTTCCACTCACAGAGTTACATCTGTATTTCGTGGATCTCTTTGCTAGCCTTATTTCTGTGGAATCTGAGAACAGA
Organism: Macaca mulatta; assembly: GCF_049350105.2. Lineage (NCBI taxonomy): Eukaryota > Metazoa > Chordata > Mammalia > Primates > Cercopithecidae > Macaca > Macaca mulatta. Next base: position 48,992,683 of record NC_133413.1, read on the forward strand.
TATTTCGGATCCCTTTGAAGACTCTAGGGCCAAAGGAAATATCCTCCGATAACAAAGAGAAAGAAGCTTTCTGAGAAACTTCTTTGTGTTCTGTGAAATCATCTCACAGAGTTACAGCTTTCCCCTCAAGAAGACTTTCGCTAAGACAGTTCTTGTGGAATTGGCAAAGTGATATTTGGAAACCCATAGAGGGCTGTGGTGAAAAAGGAAATATCCTCAGATGAAATCTGGAAAGAAGCTTTCTGAGAAACTGCTCTGTGACGTGTGACTTCCACTCACAGAGTTACATCTGTATTTCGTGGATCTCTTTGCTAGCCTTATTTCTGTGGAATCTGAGAACAGATATTTCGGATCCCTTTGAAGACTATAGGGCCAAAGGAAATATCCTCCGATAAGAAAGAGAAAGAAGCTTTCTGAGAAACTTCTTTGTGTTCTGTGAAATCATCTCACAGAGTTACAGCTTTCCCCTCAAGAAGCCTTTCGCTAAGACAGTTCTTGTGGAATTGGCAAACTGATATTTGGAAGCCCCTAGAGGGCTATGGTGATAAAGAAATATCCTCAGATGAAATCTGGAAAGAAGCTTTCTGAGAATTTGCTCTGTGATGTGTGACTTCCACTCACAGAGTTACATCTGTATTTCGTGGATCTCTTTGCTAGCCTTATTTCTGTGGAATCTGAGAACAGATATTTCGGATCCCTTTGAAGACTACAGGGCCAAAGGAAATATCCTCCGATAACAAAGAGAAAGAAGCTTTCTGAGAAACTTCTTTGTGTTCTGTGAAATCATCTCACTGAGTTACAGCTTTCCCCTCAAGAAGCCTTTCGCTAAGACAGTTCTTGTGGAATTGGCAAAGTGATATTTGGAATCCCATAGAGGGCTATGGTGAAAAAGAAAATATCCTCAGATGAAATCTGGAAAGAAGCTTTCTGAGAAACTGCTCTGTGACGTGTGACTTCCACTCACAGAGTTACATCTGTATTTCGTGGATCTCTTTGCTAGCCTTATTTCTGTGTAGTCTGAGAACAGAAATTTCGGATCCCTTTGAAGACTATAGGGCCAAAGGCAATATCCTCCGATAACAAAGAGAAAGAAGCTTTCTGAGAAACTTCTTTGTGTTCTGTGAAATCATCTCACAGAGTTACAGCTTTCCCCTCAAGAAGCCTTTCGCTAAGACAGTTCTTGTGGAATTGGCAAAGTGATATTTGGAAGCCGATAGAGGGCTATGGTGAAAAAGGAAATATCCTCAGATGAAATCTGGAAAGAAGCTTTCTGAGAAATTGCTCTGTGATGTGTGACTTCCACTCACAGAGGTACATCTGTATTTCGAGGATCTCTTTGCTAGCCTTATTTCTGTGGAATCTGAGAACAGATATTTCGGATCCCTTTGAAGACTATTGGGCCAAAGGAAATATCCTCCGATAACAAAGAGAAAGAAGCTTTCTGAGAAACTTCTTTGTGTTCTGCGAAATCATCTCACAGAGTTAGAGCTTTACCCTCAAGAAGCCTTTCGCTAAGACACTTCTTGTGGAATTGGCAAAGAGATATTTGTAAGCCCTTAGAGGGCTATGGTGAAATAGGAAATATCCTCAGATGAAATCTGGAAAGAAGCTTTCTAAGAAACTGTTTAGTGTTCTGTTCCTTCATCTCACAGAGTTACATCTGTATTTCGTGGATCTCTTTGCTAGCCTGATTTCTGTGGAATCTGAGAACAGATATTTCGGATCCCTTTGAAGACTATAGGGCCAAAGGAAATATCCTCCGATAACAAAGAGAAAGAAGGTTTCTGAGAAACTTCTTTGTGTTCTGTGAAATCATCTCACAGAGTCACAGCTTTCCCCTCAGGAAGCCGTTCGCTAAGACAGTTCTTGTGAAATTGGCAAAGTGATATTTGGAAGCCCATAGAGGGCTTCGGTGAAAAAGGAAATATCCTCAGATGAAATCTGGAAAGAAGCTTTCTGAGAAACTGCTCCCTGATGTGTGACTTCCACTCACAGAGTTACATCTGTATTTCGTGGATGTCTTTGTTAGCCTTATTTCTGTGGAATCTGAGAACAGATATTTCGGATCCCTTTGAAGACTATAGGGCCAAAGGAATATCCTCCGATCACAAAGAGAAAGAAGCTTTCTGAGAAACTTCTTTGTGTTCTGCGAAATCATCTCACAGAGTTACAGCTTTCCCCTCAAGAAGCCTTTCGCTAAGACAGTTCTTGTGAAATTGGCAAAGTGATATTTGGAAGCCCATAGATGGCTATGGTGAAAAAGGAAATATCCTCAGATGAAATCTGGAAAGAAGCTTTCTGAGAAACTGCTTAGTGTTCCGTTCATTCATCTCACAGAGTTACATCTGTATTTCGTGGATCTCTTTGCTAGCCCTATTTCCGTGTAATCTGAGAACAGATATTTCTGATCCCTTTGAATTCTATAGGGCCAAAGGAAATATCCTCCGATAACAAAGAGAAAGAAGCTTTCTGAGAAACTTCTTTGTGTTCTGTGAAATCATCTCACAGAGTTACAGATTTCCCCTCAAGAAGCCTTTCGCTAAGACAGTTCTTGTGGAATTGGCAAAGTGATATTTGGAAGCCCATAGAGGGCTACGGTGAAAAAGGAAATATCCTCAGATGAAATCTGGAAAGAAGCTTTCTGAGAAACTGCTCTGTGATGTGACTTCCACTCACAGAGTTACATCTGTATTTCGTGGATCTCTTTGCTAGCCTTATTTCTGTGAAATCTGAGAGCAGATATTTCGGATCCCTTTGAGGACTATAGGGCTAAAGGAAATATCCTCCGATAACAAAGAGAAAGAAGCTTTCTGAGAAACTTCTTTGTGTTCTGCGAAATCATCTCACAGAGTTACAGCTTTCCCCTCAAGAAGCCTTTCGCTAAGACAGTTCTTGTGGAATTGGAAAAGTGATATTTGGAAACCCATAGAGGGCTGTGGTGGAAAAGGAAATATCCTCAGATGAAATCTGGAAAGAAGCTTTCTGAGAAACTGCTTAGTGTTCTGTTCATTCATCTCACAGTGTTACATCTGTATTTCGTGGATCTCTTTGCTAGCCTTATTTCTGTGGAATCTGAGAACAGATATTTCGGATCCCTTTGAAGACTATAGGGCCGAAGGAAATATCCTCCGATAACAAAGAGAAAGAAGCTTTCTGAGAAACTTCTTTGTGTTCTGCGAAATCGTCTCACAGAGTTACAGCTTTCCCCTCAAGAAGCCTTTCGCTAAGACAGTTCTTGTGGAATTGGCAAAGTGATATTTGGAAGCCCTTAGAGGGCTATCGTGAAAAAGGAAATATCCTCAGATGAAATCTGGAAAGAAGCTTTCTGAGAAACTGCTCTGTGATGTGTGACTTCCACTCACAGAGTTACATCGGTATTTCGTGGATCTCTTTGCTAGCCTTATTTCTGTGGAATCTGAGAACAGATATTTCGGATCCCTTTGAAGATTATAGGGCCAAAGGAAATATCCTCCGATAACAAAGAGAAAGAAGCTTTCTGAGAAACTTCTTTGTGTTCTGTGAAATCATCTCACAGAGTTACAGCTTTCCCCTCAAAAAGCTTTTCGCTAAGACAGTTCTTGTGGAATTAGCAAAGTGATATTTGGAAGCCCATAGAGGGCTATGGTGAAAAAGGAAATATCCTCAGATGAAATACGGAAAGAAGCTTTCTGAGAAACTGCTCTGTGATGTGTGACTTCCACTCACAGAGTTACATCTGTATTTCGTGGATCTCTTTGCTAGCCTTATTTCTGTGGAATCTGAGAACAGATATTTCGCATCCCTTTGAAGAATATAGGGCCAAAGGAAATATCTTCCGATAACAAAGAGAAAGAAGCTTTCTGAGAAACTTCATTGTGTTCTGTCAAATCATCTCACAGAGGTACAGCTTTCACCTCAAGAAGCCTTTCGCTAAGACAGTTCTTGTGGAATTGGCAAAGTGATATTTGGAAGCCCATAGAGGGCTATGGTGAAAAAGGAAATATCCTCAGATGAAATCTGGAAAGAAGCTTTCTGAGAAACTGCTCTGTGATGTGTGACTTCCACTCACAGAGTTACATCTGTATTTCGTGGATCTCTTTGCTATCCTTATTTCTGTGAAATCTGAGAGCAGATATTTCGGATCCCTTTGAGGACTATAGGGCCAAAGGGAATATCCTCCGATAACAAAGAGAAAGAAGCTTTCTGAGAAACTTCTTTGTGTTCTGCGAAATCATCTCACAGAGTTACAGCTTTCCCCTCAAGAAGCCTTTCGCTAAGACAGTTCTTGTGGAATTGGCAAAGTGATATTTGTAAACCCATAGAGGGCTGTGGTGAAAAAGGAAATGTCCTCAGATGAATTCTGGAAAGAAGCTTTCTGAGAAACTGCTTAGTGTTCTGTTCATTCATCTCACAGTGTTACATCTGTATTTCGTGGATCTCTTTGCTAGCCTTATTTCTGTGGAATCTGAGAACAGATATTTCGGATCCCTTTGAAGACTATAGGGCCAAAGGAAATATCCTCCGATAACAAAGAGAAAGAAGCTTTCTGAGAAACTTCTATGTGTTCTGTGAAATCATCTCACAGAGTTACAGTTTTCCCCTCAAGAAGCCTTTCGCTAAGACAGTTCTTGTGGAATTGGCAAAGTGATATTTGGAATCCGATAGAGGGCTATGGTGAAAAAGAAAATATCCTCAGATGAAATCTGGAAAGAAGCTTTCTGAGAAACTGCTCTGTGACGTGTGACTTCCACTCACAGAGTTACATCTGTATTTCGTGGATCTCTTTGCTAGCCTTATTTCTGCGGAATCTGAGAACAGATATTTCAGATCCCTTTGAAGACTATAGGGCCAAAGGAAATATCCTCCGATAACAAAGAGAAAGAAGCTTTCTGAGAAACTTCTTTGTGTTCTGTGAAATCATCTCACAGAGTTACAGCTTTCCCCTCAAGAAGCCTTTCGCTAAGACAGTTCTTGTGGAATTGGCAAAGTGATATTTGGAAGCCGATTGAGGGCTATGGTGAAAAAGGAAATATCCTCAGATGAAATCTGGAAAGAAGCTTTCTGAGAAATTGCTCTCTAATGTGTGACTTCCACTCACAGAGGTACATCTGTATTTCGAGGATATCTTTGCTAGCCTTATTTCTGTGGAATCTGAGAACAGATATTTCGGATCCCTTTGAAGACTATTGGGCCAAAGGAAATATCCTCCGATAACAAAGAGAAAGAAGCTTTCTGAGAATCTTCTTTGTGTTCTGCGAAATCATCTCACAGAGTTAGAGCTTTCCCCTCAAGAAGCCTTTCGCTAAGACAGTTCTTGTGGAATTGGCAAAGAGATATTTGTAAGCCCATAGAGGGCTATGGTGAAATAGGAAATATCCTCAGATGAAATCTGGAAAGAAGCTTTCTAAGAAACTGCTTAGTGTTCTGTTCCTTCATCTCACAGAGTTACATCTATATTTCGTGGATCTCTTTGCTAGCCTGATTTCTGTGGAATCTGAGAACAGATATTTCGGAACCCTTTGAAGACTATAGGGCCAAAGGAATATCCTCCGATAACAAAGAGAAAGAAGCTTTCTGAGAAACTTCTTTGTGTTCTGCGAAATCATCTCACAGAGTTACAGCTTTCCCCTCAAGAAGCCTTTCGCTAAGACAGTTCTTGTGGAATTGGCAAAGTGATATATGGAAGCCCACAGAGGGCTATGGTTAAAAAGGTAATATCCTCAGATGAAATCTGGAAAGAAGCTTTCTTAGAAACTGCTCTGTGATGTGTGACTTCCACTCACAGAGTTACATCTGTATTTCGTGGTTCTCTTTGCTAGCCTTATTTCTGTGGAACCTGAGAACAGTAATTTCGGATCCCTTTGAAGACTATAGGGCCAAAGGAAATATCCTCCGATAACAAAGAGAAAGAAGTTTTCTGAGAAACTTCTTTGTGTTCTGTGAAATCATCTCACAGAGTTACAGCTTTCGACTCCAGAAGCCTTTCGCTAAGACAGTTCTTGTGGAATTGGCAAAGTGATATTTGGAAGCCCCTAGAGGGCTATGGTGAAAAACGAAATATCCTCAGATGAAATCTAGAAAGAAGCTTTCTGAGAAACTGCTCTGTGATGTGTGACTTCCACTCACAGAGTTACATCTGTATTTCGTGGTTCTCTTTGCTAGCCTTATTTCTGTGGAACCTGAGAACAGTAATTTCGGATCCCTTTGAAGACTATAGGGCCAAAGGAAATATCCTCCGATAACAAAGAGAAAGAAGTTTTCTGAGAAACTTCTTTGTGTTCTGTGAAATCATCTCACAGAGTTACAGCTTTCGACTCCAGAAGCCTTTCGCTAAGACAGTTCTTGTGGAATTGGCAAAGTGATATTTGGAAGCCCCTAGAGGGCTATGGTGAAAAACGAAATATCCTCAGATGAAATCTAGAAAGAAGCTTTCTGAGAAACTGCTCTGTGATGTGTGACTTCCACTCACAGAGTTACATCTGTATTTCGTGGATCTCTTTGCTAGCCTTATTTCTGTGGAATCTGAGAACAGATATTTCGGATCCCTTTGAAGACTATAGGGCCAAAGGGAATATCCTCCGATAACAAAGAGAAAGAAGCTTTCTGAGAAACTTCTTTGTGTTCTGTGAAATCATCTCACAGAGTTACACCTTTCCCCTCAAGAAGCCTTTCGCTATGACAGTTCTTGTGGAATTGGCAAAGTGATATTTGGAAGCCCATAGAGGGCTATGGTGAAAAAGGAAATATCGTCAGATGAAATCTGGAAAGAAGCTTTCTGAGAAACTGCTCTGTGATGTGTGACTTCCACTCACAGGGTTTCATCTGTATTTCGTAGATCTCTTTGCTAGACTTATTTCTGTGGAATCTGAGAACAGATATTTCGGATCCCTTTGAAGACTATAGCGCCAAATGAAATATCCTCCGATAACAAAGAGAAAGAAGCTTTCTGAGAAACTTCTTTGTGTTCTGTGAAATCATCTCACAGAGTTACAGCTTTCCCCTCCAGAAGCCTTTCGCTAAGACAGTTCTTTTGGAATTGGCAAAGTGATATTTGGAAGCCCATAGAGGGCTATGGTGAAAACGGAAATATCCTCAGATGAAATCTGGAAAGAAGCTTTCTGAGAAACTGCTTAGTGTTCTGTTCCTTCATCTCACAGAGTTACATCTGTATTTCGTGGATCTCTTTGCTAGCCTTATTTCTGTGGAATTTGAGAACAGATATTTCGCATCCCTTTGAAGACTATACGGCCAAAGGAAATATCCTCCGATAACAAAGAGAAAGAAGCTTTCTGAGAAACTTCCTTGTGTTCTGTGAAATCATCTCACAGAGTTACAGCTTTCCCCTCAAGAAGCCTTTCGCTAAGACATTTCTTGTGAAATTGGCAAAGTGATATTTGGAAGCCCATAGAGGGCTATGGTGAAAAAGGAAATATCCTCAGATGAAATCTGGAAAGAAGCTTTCTGAGAAACTGCTCTGTGATGTGTGACTTCCACTCACAGAGTTACATCTGTATTTCGTGGATGTCTTTGCTAGCCTTATTTCTGTGGAATCTGAGAACAGATATTTCGGATCCCTTTGAAGACTATAGGGACAAAGGAAATATCCTCCGATAACAAAGAGAAAGAAGCTTTCTGAGAAACTTCTTTGTGTTCTGTGAAATCATCTCACAGAGTTACAGCTTTCCCCTCAAGAAGCCTTTCGCTAAGACAGTTCTTGTGGAATTGGCAAAGTGATATTTGGAATCCCATAGAGGGCTATGGTGAAAAAGAAAATATCCTCAGATGAAATCTGGAAAGAAGATTTCTGAGAAACTGCTCTGTGACGAGTGACTTCCACTCACCGAGTTACATCTGTATTTCGTGGATCTCTTTGCTAGCCTTATTTCTACGGAATCTGAGAACAGATATTTCGGATCCCATTGAAGACTCTAGGGCCAAAGGAAATATCCTCCGATAACAAAGAGAAAGAAGCTTTCTGAGAAACTTCTTTGTGTTCTGTGAAATCATCTCACAGAGTTACAGCTTTCCCCTCAAGAAGCCTTTCGCTAAGACAGTTCTTGTGGAATTGGCAAAGTGATATTTGGAAGCCCATAAAGGGCTATGGTGAAAAAGGAAATATCCTCAGATGAAATCTGGAAAGAAGCTTTCTGAGAAATTGCTCTGCCATGTGTAACTTCCACTCACAGTGGTACATCTGTATTTCGAGGATCTCTTTGCCAGCCTTATTTCTGTGGAATCTCAGAACAGATATTTCGGATCCCTTTGAAGACTATAGGGCCAAAGTAAATATCCTCCGATAACAAAGAGAAAGAAGCTTTCTGAGAAACTTCTTTGCGTTCTGCGAAATCATCTCACAGAGTTAGAGCTTTACCCTCAAGAAGCCTTTCGCTAAGACAGTTCTTTTGGAACTGGCAAAGTGATATTTGTAAGCCCGTAGAGGGCTATGGTGAAATAGGAAATATCATCAGATGAAATCTGGAAAGAAGCTTTCTAAGAAACTGCTTAGTGTTCTGTTCCTTCATCTCACAGAGTTACATCTGTATTTCGTGGATCTCTTTGCTAGCCTGATTTCTTTGGAATCTGAGAACAGATATTTCGGATCCCTTTGAAGACTATAGGGCCAAAGGAATATCCTCAGATAACAAAGAGAGAGAAGCTTTCTGAGAAACTTCTTTGTGTTCTGCGAAATCATCTCACAGAGTTACAGCTTTCCCCTCAAGAAGCCTTTCGCTAAGACAGTTCTTGTGGAATTGGCAAAGTGATATTTGGAAGCCCATAGAGGGCTATGGTGAAAAAGGAAATATCCTCAGATGAAATCTGGAAAGAAGCTTTCTGAGAAACTGCTTAGTGTTCCGTTCATTCATCTCACAGAGGTACATCTGTATTTCGTGGATCTCTTTGCTAGCCTTATTTCCGTGGAATCTGAGAACAGATATTTCGGATCCCTTTGAAGTCTATAGGGCCAAAGTAAATATCCTCCGATAACAAAGAGAAAGAAGCTTTCTGAGAAACTTCTTTGTGTTCTGTGAAATCATCTCACAGAGTTACAGCTTTCAACTCAAGAAGCCTTTCGCTAAGACAGTTCTTGTGGAATTGGCAAAGTGATATTTGGAATCCCATAGAGGGCTATGGTGAAAGAGAAAATATCCTCAGATGAAATCTGGAAAGAAGCTTTCTGAGAAACTGCTCTGTGACGAGTGACTTCCACTCACAGAGTTACATCTGTATTTCGTGGATCTCTTTGCTAGCCTTATTTCTGCGGAATCTGAGAACAGATATTTCGGATCCCATTGAAGACTCTAGGGCCAAAGGAAATATCCTCCGATAACAAAGAGAAAGAAGCTTTCTGAGAAACTTCTTTGTGTTCTGTGAAATCATCTCACAGAGTTACAGCTTTCCCCTCAAGAAGCCTTTCGCTAAGACAGTTCTTGTGGAATTGGCAAAGTGATATTTGGAAGCCCATAAAGGGCTATGGTGAAAAAGGAAATATCCTCAGATGAAATCTGGAAAGAAGCTTTCTGAGAAATTGCTCTGCCATGTGTAACTTCCACTCACAGTGGTACATCTGTATTTCGAGGATCTCTTTGCCAGCCTTATTTCTGTGGAATCTCAGAACAGATATTTCGGATCCCTTTGAAGACTGTAGGGCCAAAGGAAATATCCTCCGATAACAAAGAGAAAGAAGCTTTCTGAGAAACTTCTTTGCGTTCTGCGAAATCATCTCACAGAGTTAGAGCTTTACCCTCAAGAAGCCTTTCGGTAAGACAGTTCTTGTGGAACTGGCAAAGTGATATTTGTAAGCCCGTAGAGGGCTATGGTGAAATAGGAAATATCCTCAGATGAAATCTGGAAAGAAGCTTTCTAAGAAACTGCTTAGTGTTCTGTTCCTTCATCTCACAGAGTTACATCTGTATTTCGTGGATCTCTTTGCTAGCCTGATTTCTGTGGAATCTGAGAACAGATATTTCGGATCCCTTTGAAGACTATAGGGCCAAAGGAATATCCTCCGATAACAAAGAGAGAGAAGCTTTCTGAGAAACTTCTTTGTGTTCTGCGAAATCATCTCACAGAGTTACAGCTTTCCCCTCAAGAAGCCTTTCGCTAAGACAGTTCTTGTGGAATTGGCAAAGTGATATTTGGAAGCCCATAGAGGGCTATGGTGAAAAAGGAAATATCCTCAGATGAAATCTGGAAAGAAGCTTTCTGAGAAACTGCTTAGTGTTCCGTTCATTCATCTCACAGAGGTACATCTGTATTTCGTGGATCTCTTTGCTAGCCTTATTTCCGTGGAATCTGAGAACAGATATTTCGGATCCCTTTGAAGTCTATAGGGCCAAAGGAAATATCCTCCGATAACAAAGAGAAAGAAGCTTTCTGAGAAACTTCTTTGTGTTCTGTGAAATCATCTCACAGAGTTACAGCTTTCAACTCAAGAAGCCTTTCGCTAAGACAGTTCTGGTGGAATTGGTAAAGTGATATTTGGAAGCCCATAGAGGGCTATGGTGAAAAAGGAAATATCCTCAGATGAAATCTGGAAAGAAGCTTTCTGAGAAACTGCTCTGTGATGTGTGACTTAGACTCACAGTGGTACATCTGTATTTCGAGGATCTCTTTGCCAGCCTTATTTCTGTGGAATCTCAGAACAGATATTTCGGATCCCTTTGAAGACTATAGGGCCAAAGTAAATATCCTCCGATAACAAAGAGAAAGAAGCTTTCTGAGAAACTTCTTTGCGTTCTGCGAAATCATCTCACAGAGTTAGAGCTTTACCCTCAAGAAGCCTTTCGCTAAGACAGTTCTTGTGGAACTGGCAAAGTGATATTTGTAAGCCCGTAGAGGGCTATGGTGAAATAGGAAATATCCTCAGATGAAATCTGGAAAGAAGCTTTCTAAGAAACTGCTTAGTGTTCTGTTCCTTCATCTCACAGAGTTACATCTGTATTTCGTGGATCTCTTTGCTAGCCTGATTTCTGTGGAATCTGAGAACAGATATTTCGGATCCCTTTGAAGACTATAGGGCCAAAGGAATATCCTCCGATAACAAAGAGAGAGAAGCTTTCTGAGAAACTTCTTTGTGTTCTGCGAAATCATCTCACAGAGTTACAGCTTTCCCCTCAAGAAGCCTTTCGCTAAGACAGTTCTTGTGGAATTGGCAAAGTCATATTTGGAAGCCCATAGAGGGCTATGGTGAAAAAGGAAATATCCTCAGATGAAATCTGGAAAGAAGCTTTCTGAGAAACTGCTTAGTGTTCCGTTCATTCATCTCACAGAGGTACATCTGTATTTCGTGGATCTCTTTGCTAGCCTTATTTCCGTGGAATCTGAGAACAGATATTTCGGATCCCTTTGAAGTCTATAGGGCCAAAGGAAATATCCTCCGATAACAAAGAGAAAGAAGCTTTCTGAGAAACTTCTTTGTGTTCTGTGAAATCATCTCACAGAGTTACAGCTTTCCCCTCAAGAAGCCTTTCGCTAAGACAGTTCTTGTGGAATTGGTAAAGTGATATTTGGAAGCCCATAGAGGGCTATGGTGAAAAAGGAAATATCCTCAGATGAAATCTGGAAAGAAGCTTTCTGAGAAACTGCTCTGTGATGTGTGACTTAGACTCACAGAGTTACATCTGTATTTCGTGGATCTCTTTGCTAGCCTTCTTTCTGTGGAATCTGAGAATAGATATTTCGGATCCCTTTGAAGACTATAGGACCAAAGAAATATTCCGATAACAAAGAGAAAGAAGCTTTCTGAGAAACTTCTTTGTGTTCTGTGAAATCATCTCACAGAGTTACAGCTTTCCCCTCAAGAAGCCTTTCGCTAAGACAGTTCTTGTGGAATTGGCAAAGTTATATATCGAAGCCCATAGAGGGCTATGGTGAAAAAGGAAATATCGTCAGATGAAATATGGAAAGAAGCTTTCTGAGAAACTGCTCTGTGATGTGTGACTTCCACTCACAGGGTTACATCTGTATTTCGTGGTTCTCTTTGCTAGACTTATTTCTGTGGAATCTGAGAAAAGATATTTCGGATCCCTTTGAAGACTATAGCGCCAAATGATATATCCTCCGATAACAAAGAGAAAGAAGCTTTCTGAGAAACTTCTTTGTGTTCTGTGAAATCATCTCACAGAGTTACAGCTTTCCCCTCAAGAAGCCTTTCGCTAAGACAGTTCTTGTGAAATTGGCAAAGTGATATTTGGAAGCCCCTAGAGGGCTACGGTGAAAAAGGAAATATCCTCAGATGAAATCTGAAAAGAAGCTTTCTGAGAAACTGCTCCCTGATGTGTGACTTCCACTCACAGAGTTACATCTGTATTTCGTGGATGTCTTTGCTAGCCTGATTTCTGTGGAATCTGAGAACAGATATTTCGGATCCCTTTGAAGACTATAGGGACAAAGGAAATATCCTCCGATAACAAAGAGAAAGAAGCTTTCTGAGAAACTTCTTTTTGTTCTGTGAAATCACCTCACAGAGTTACAGCTTTCCCCTCAAGAAGCCTTTCGCTAAGACAGTTCTTGTGGAATTGGCAAAGTGATATTTGGAATCCCATAGAGGGCTATGGTGAAAAAGAAAATATCCTCAGATGAAATCTGGAAAGAAGCTTTCTGAGAAACTGCTCTGTGACGTGTGACTTCCACTCACAGAGTTACATCTGTATTTCGTGGATCTCTTTGTTAGCCTTATTTCTGCGGAATCTGAGAACAGATATTTCGGATCCCTTTGAAGACTCTAGGGCCAAAGGAAATATCCTCCGATAACAAAGAGAAAGAAGCTTTCTGAGAAACTTCTTTGTGTTCTGCGAAATCATCTCACAGAGTTAGAGCTTTACCCTCAAGAAGACTTTCGCTAAAACAGTTCTTGTGGAATTGGCAAAGTGATATTTGTAAGCCCATAGAGGGCTATGGTGAAATAGGAAATATCCTCAGATGAAATCTGGAAAGAAGCTTTCTAAGAAACTGCTTAGTGTTCTGTTCCTTCATCTCACAGAGTTACATCTGTATTTCGTGGATCTCTTTGCTAGCCTTATTTCTGTGGAATCTGAGAACAGATATTTCGGATCCCTTTGAAGACTATAGGACCAAAGGAATATCCTCCGATAACAAAGAGAAAGAAGCTTTCTGAGAAACTTCTTTGTGTTCTGCGAAATCATCTCACAGAGTTACAGCTTTCCCCTCAAGAAGCCTTTCGCTAAGACAGTTCTTGTGGAATTGGCAAAGTGATATTTGGAAACCCATAGAGGGCTATGGTGAAAAAGGAAATATCCTCAGATGAAATCTGGAAAGAAGCTTTCTGAGAAATTGCTCTGTGATGTGTGACATCCACTCACAGAGGTACATCTGTATTTCGAGGATCTCTTTGCTAGCCTTATTTCTGTGGAATCTGAGAACAGATATTTCGGATCCCTTTGAAGACTGTAGGGCCAAAGGAAATATCCTCCGATAACAAAGAGAAAGAAGCTTTCTGAGAAACTTCTTTGTGTTCTGTGAAATCATCTCACAGATTTACAGCTTTCCCCTCAAGAAGCCTTTCGCTAAGACAGTTCTTGTGGAATTGGCAAAGTGATATTTGGAATCCCATAGAGGGCTATGGTGAAAAAGAAAATATCCTCAGATGAAATCTGGAAAGAAGCTTTCTGAGAAACTGCTCTGTGACGTGTGACTTCCACTCACAGAGTTACATCTGTATTTCGTGGATCTCTTTGCTAGCCTTATTTCTGCGGAATCGGAGAACAGATATTTCGGATCCCTTTGAAGACTCTAGGGCCAAAGGAAATATCCTCCGATAACAAAGAGAAAGAAGCTTTCTGAGAAACTTCTTTGTGTTCTGTGAAATCATCTCACAGAGTTACAGCTTTCCCCTCAAGAAGCCTTTCGCTAAGACAGTTCTTGTGGAATTGGCAAAGTGATATTTGGAAGCCCATAGAGGGCTATGGTGAAATAGTAAATATCCTCAGATGAAATCTGGAAAGAAGCTTTCTGAGAAATTGCTCTGTGATGTGTGACTTCCACTCACCGAGGTACATCTGTATTTCGAGGATCTCTTTGCTAGCCTTATTTCTGTGGAATCTGAGAACAGATATTTCGGATCCCTTTGAAGACTATAGGGCCAAAGGAATTATCCTCCGATAACAAAGAGAAAGAAGCTTTCTGAGAAACTTCTTTGTGTTCTGCGAAATCATCTCACAGAGTTAGAGCTTTACCCTCAAGAAGCCTTTCGCTAAGACAGTTCTTGTGGAATTGGCAAAGTGATATTTGTAAGCCCATAAAGGGCTATGGTGAAATAGGAAATATCCTCAGATGAAATCTGGAAAGAAGCTTTCTAAGAAACTGCTTAGTGTTCTGTTCCTTCATCTCACAGAGTTACATCTGTATTTCGTGGATCTCTTTGCTAGCCTGATTTCTGTGGAATCTGAGAACAGATATTTCGGATCCCTTTGAAGACTATAGGGCCAAAGGAATATCCTCCGATAACAAAGAGAGAGAAGCTTTCTGAGAAACTTCTTTGTGTTCTGCGAAATCATCTCACAGAGTTACAGCTTTCCCCTCAAGAAGCCTTTCGCTAAGACAGTTCTTGTGGAATTGGCAAAGTGATATTTGGAAGCCCATAGAGGGCTATGGTGAAAAAGGAAATATCCTCAGATGAAATCTGGAAAGAAGCTTTCTGAGAAACTGCTTAGTGTTCCGTTCATTCATCTCACAGAGTTACATCTGTATTTCGTGGATCTCTTTGCTAGCCTTATTTCCGTGGAATCTGAGAACAGATATTTCGGATCCCTTTGAAGTCTATAGGGCCAAAGGAAATATCTTCCGATAACAAAGACAAAGAAGCTTTCTGAGAAACTTCTTTGTGTTCTGTGAAATCATCTCACAGAGTTACAGCTTTCAACTCAAGAAGCCTTTCGCTAAGACAGTTCTTGTGGAATTGGTAAAGTGATATTTGGAAGCCCATAGAGGGCTATGGTGAAAAAGGAAATATCCTCAGATGAAATCTGGAAAGAAGCTTTCTGAGAAACTGCTCTGTGATGTGTGACTTAGACTCACAGTGGTACATCTGTATTTCGAGGATCTCTTTGCCAGCCTTATTTCTGTGGAATCTCAGAACAGATATTTCGGATCCCTTTGAAGACTATAGGGCCAAAGTAAATATCCTCCGATAACAAAGAGAAAGAAGCTTTCTGAGAAACTTCTTTGCGTTCTGCGAAATCATCTCACAGAGTTAGAGCTTTACCCTCAAGAAGCCTTTCGCTAAGACAGTTCTTGTGGAACTGGCAAAGTGATATTTGTAAGCCCGTAGAGGGCTATGGTGAAATAGGAAATATCCTCAGATGAAATCTGGAAAGAAGCTTTCTAAGAAACTGCTTAGTGTTCTGTTCCTTCATCTCACAGAGTTACATCTGTATTTCGTGGATCTCTTTGCTAGCCTTATTTCCGTGTAATCTGACAACAGATATTTCCGATCCCTTTGAAGTCTATAGGGCCAAAGGAAATAATCTCCGATCACAAAGAGAAAGAAGCTTTCTGAGAAACTTCTTTGTGTTCTGTGAAATCATCTCACAGAGTGACAGCTTTCCCCTCAGGAAACCTTTCGCTAAGAAAGTTCTTGTGGAATTGGCAAAGTGATATTTGGAAGCCCATAGAGGGCTATGGTGAAAAAGGAAATATCCGCAGATGAAATCTGGAAAGAAGCTTTCTGAGAAAATGCTCTGTGATGTGTGACTTCCACTCACGGAGTTACATCTGTATTTAGTGGATCTCTTTGCAAGCCTTATTTCTGTGTAATCTGAGAACAGATATTTCGGATCCCTTTGAAGACTATAGGGCCAAAGGAAATATCCTCTGATAACAAAGAGAAAGAATCTTTCTGAGAAAATTCTCTGTGTTCTGCGAAATCGTCTCACAGAGTTACAGCTTTCCCCTCAAGAAGCCTTTCGCTAAGACAGTTCTTGTGGAATTGGCAAAGTGATATTTCGAAGCCCTTAGAGGGCTATGGTGAAAAAGGAAATATCCTCAGATGAAATCTGGAAAGAAGCTTTCTGAGAAACTGCTCTGTGATGTGTGACTTCCACTCACAGAGTTACATCTGTATTTCGTGGATCTCTTTGCTAGCCTTATTTCTGTGGAATCTGAGAACAGATATTTCGGATCCCTTTGAAGACTATAGGGCCAAAGGAAATATCCTCCGATAACAAAGAGAAAGAAGCTTTCTGAGAAACTTCTTTGTGTTCTGTGAAATCATCTCACAGAGTTACAGCTTTCCCCTCAAGAAGACTTTCGCTAAGACAGTTCTTGTGGAATTGGCAAAGTGATATTTGGAAACCCTTAGAGGGCTGTGGTGAAAAAGGAAATATCCTCAGATGAAATCTGGAAAGAAGCTTTCTGAGAAACTGCTCTGTGACGTGTGACTTCCACTCACAGAGTTACATCTGTATTTCGTGGATCTCTTTGCTAGCCTTATTTCTGTGGAATCTGAGAACAGATATTTCGGATCCCTTTGAAGACTATAGGGCCAAAGGAAATATCCTCCTATAAGAATGAGAAAGAAGCTTTCTGAGAAACTTCTTTGTGTTCTGTGAAATCATCTCACAGAGTTACAGCTTTCCCCTCAAGAAGCCTTTCGCTAAGACAGTTCTTGTGGAATTGGCAAAGTGATATTTGGAAGGCGATAGAGGGCTATGGTGATAAAGAAATATCCTCAGATGAAATCTGGAAAGAAGCTTTCTGAGAATTTGCTCTGTGATGTGTGACTTCCACTCACAGAGTTACATCTGTATTTCGTGGATCTCTTTGCTAGCCTTATTTCTGTGGAATCTGAGAACAGATATTTCGGATCCCTTTGAAGACTACAGGGCCAAAGGAAATATCCTCCGATAACAAAGAGAAAGAAGCTTTCTGAGAAACTTCTTTGTGTTCTGTGAAATCATCTCACTGAGTTACAGCTTTCCCCTCAAGAAGCCTTTCGCTAAGACAGTTCTTGTGGAATTGGCAAAGTGATATTTGGAATCCCATAGAGGGCTATGGTGAAAAAGAAAATATCCTCAGATGAAATCTGGAAAGAAGCTTTCTGAGAAACTGCTCTGTGACGTGTGACTTCCACTCACAGAGTTACATCTGTATTTCGTGGATCTCTTTGCTAGCCTTATTTCTGTGGAGTCTGAGAACAGATATTTCGGATCCCTTTGAAGACTATAGGGGCAAAGGCAATAACCTCCGATAACAAAGAGAAAGAAGCTTTCTGAGAAACTTCTTTGTGTTCTGTGAAATCATCTCACAGAGTTACAGCTTTCCCCTCAAGAAGCCTTTCGCTAAGACAGTTCTTGTGGAATTGGCAAAGTGATATTTGGAAGCCGATAGAGGGCTATGGTGAAAAAGGAAATATCATCAGATGAAATCTGGAAAGAAGCTTTCTGAGAAATTTCTCTTTGATGTGTGACTTCCACTCACAGAGGTACATCTGTATTTCGAGGATCTCTTTGCTAGCCTTATATCTGTGGAATCTGAGAACAGATATTTCGGATCCCTTTGAAGACTATTGGGCCAAAGGAAATATCCTCCGATAACAAAGAGAAAGAAGCTTTCAGAGAAACTTCTTTGTGTTCTACGAAATCATCTCACAGAGTTAGAGCTTTACCCTCAAGAAGCCTTTCGCTAAGACACTTCTTGTGGAATTGGCATAGAGATATTTGTAAGCCCTTAGAGGGCTATGGTGAAATAGGAAATATCCTCAGATGAAATCTGGAAAGAAGCTTTCTAAGAAACTGTTTAGTGTTCTGTTCCTTCATCTCACAGAGTTACATCTGTATTTCGTGGATCTCTTTGCTAGCCTGATTTCTGTGGAATCTGAGAACAGATATTTCGGATCCCTTTGAAGACTATAGGGCCAAAGGAAATATCCTCCGATAACAAAGAGAAAGAAGCTTTCTGAGAAACTTCTTTGTGTTCTGTGAAATCATCTCACAGAGTCACAGCTTTCCCCTCAGGAAGCCGTTCGCTAAGACAGTTCTTGTGAAATTGGCAAAGTGATATTTGGAAGCCCATAGAGGGCTTCGGTGAAAAAGGAAATATCCTCAGATGAAATCTGGAAAGAAGCTTTCTGAGAAACTGCTCCCTGATGTGTGACTTCCACTCACAGAGTTACATCTGTATTTCGTGGATGTCTTTTTTAGCCTTATTTCTGTGGAATCTGAGAACAGATATTTCGGATCCCTTTGAAGACTATAGGGCCAAAGGAATATCCTCCGATCACAAAGAGAAAGAAGCTTTCTGAGAAACTTCTTTGTGTTCTGCGAAATCATCTCACAGAGTTACAGCTTTCCCCTCAAGAAGCCTTTCGCTAAGACAGTTCTTGTGAAATTGGCAAAGTGATATTTGGAAGCCCATAGAGGGCTATGGTGAAAAAGGAAATATCCTCAGATGAAATCTGGAAAGAAGCTTTCTGAGAAACTGCTTAGTGTTCCGTTCATTCATCTCACAGAGGTACATCTGTATTTCGTGGATCTCTTTGCTAGCCTTATTTCCGTGGAATCTGAGAGCAGATATTTCGGATCCCTTTGAAGTCTATAGGGCCAAAGGAAATATCCTCCGATAACAAAGAGAAAGAAGCTTTCTGAGAAACTTCTTTGTGTTCTGTGAAATCATCTCACAGAGTTACAGATTTCCCCTCAAGAAGCCTTTCGCTAAGACAGTTCTTGTGGAATTGGCAAAGTGATATTTGGAAGCCCATAGAGGGCTATGGTGAAAAAGGAAATATCCTCAGATGAAATCTGGAAAGAAGCTTTCTGAGAAACTGCTCTGTGATGTGACTTCCACTCACAGAGTTACATCTGTATTTCGTGGATCTCTTTGCTAGCCTTATTTCTGTGAAATCTGAGAGCAGATATTTCGGATCCCTTTGAGGACTATAGGGCTAAAGGAAATATCCTCCAATAACAAAGAGAAAGAAGCTTTCTGAGAAACTTCTTTGTGTTCTGCGAAATCATCTCACAGAGTTACAGCTTTCCCCTCAAGAAGCCTTTCGCTAAGACAGTTCTTGTGGAATTGGCAAAGTGATATTTGGAAACCCATAGAGGGCTGTGGTGAAAAAGGAAATATCCTCAGATGAAATCTGGAAAGAAGCTTTCTGAGAAACTGCTTAGTGTTCTGTTCATTCATCTCACAGTGTTACATCTGTATTTCGTGGATCTCTTTGCTAGCCTTATTTCTGTGGAATCTGAGAACAGATATTTCGGATCCCTTTGAAGACTATAGGGCCAAAGGAAATATCCTCCGATAACAAAGAGAAAGAAGCTTTCTGAGAAACTTCTTTGTGTTCTGCGAAATCGTCTCACAGAGTTACAGCTTTCCCCTTAAGAAGCCTTTCGCTAAGACAGTTCTTGTGGAATTGGCAAAGTGATATTTGGAAGCCCGTAGAGGGCTATCGTGAAAAAGGAAATATCCTCAGATGAAATCTGGAAAGAAGCTTTCTGAGAAACTGCTCTGTGATGTGTGACTTCCACTCACAGAGTTACATCTGTATTTCGTGGATCTCTTTGCTAGCCTTATTTCTGTGGAATCTGAGAACAGATATTTCGGATCCCTTTGAAGACTATAGGGCCAAAGGAAATATCCTCCGATAACAAAGAGAAAGAAGCTTTCTGAGAAACTTCTTTGTGTTCTGTGAAATCATCTCACAGAGTTACAGCTTTCCCCTCAAAAAGCCTTTCGCTAAGACAGTTCTTGTGGAATTAGCAAAGTGATATTTGGAAGCCCATAGAGGGCTATGGTGAAAAAGGAAATATCCTCAGATGAAATACGGAAAGAAGCTTTCTGAGAAACTGCTCTGTGATGTGTGACTTCCACTCACAGAGTTACATCTGTATTTCGTGGATCTCTTTGCTAGCCTTATTTCTGTGGAATCTGAGAACAGATATTTCGCATCCCTTTGAAGAATACAGGGCCAAAGGAAATATCTTCCGATAACAAAGAGAAAGAAGCTTTCTGAGAAACTTCATTGTGTTCTGTCAAATCATCTCACAGAGGTACAGCTTTCCCCTCAAGAAGCCTTTCGCTAAGACAGTTCTTGTGGAATTGGCAAAGTGATATTTGGAAGCCCATAGAGGGCTATGGTGAAAAAGGAAATATCCTCAGATGAAATCTGGAAAGAAGCTTTCTGAGAAACTGCTCTGTGATGTGTGACTTCCACTCACAGAGTTACATCTGTATTTCGTGGATCTCTTTGCTATCCTTATTTCTGTGAAATCTGAGAGCAGATATTTCGGATCCCTTTGAGGACTACAGGGCCAAAGGGAATATCCTCCGATAACAAAGAGAAAGAAGCTTTCTGAGAAACTTCTTTGTGTTCTGCGAAATCATCTCACAGAGTTACAGCTTTCCCCTCAAGAAGCCTTTCGCTAAGACAGTTCTTGTGGAATTGGCAAAGTGATATTTGGAAACCCATAGAGGGCTGTGGTGAAAAAGGAAATATCCTCAGATGAAATCTGGAAAGAAGCTTTCTGAGAAACTGCTTAGTGTTCTGTTCATTCATCTCACAGTGTTACATCTGTATTTCGTGGATCTCTTTGCTAGCCTGATTTCTGTGGAATCTGAGAACAGATATTTCGGATCCCTTTGAAGACTATAGAGCCAAAGGAAATATCCTCCGATAACAAAGAGAAAGAAGCTTTCTGAGAAACTTCTATGTGTTCTGTGAAATCATCTCACAGAGTTACAGTTTTCCCCTCAAGAAGCCTTTCGCTAAGTCAGTTCTTGTGGAATTGGCAAAGTGATATTTGGAAGCCCATAGTGGGCTATGGTGAAAAAGGAAATATCCTCAGATGAAATCTGGAAAGAAGCTTTCTGAGAAACTGCTCTGTGACGTGTGACTTCCACTCACAGAGTTACATCTGTATTTCGTGGATCTCTTTGCTAGCCTTATTTCTGCGGATTCTGAGAACAGATATTTCGGATCCCTTTGAAGACTATAGGGCCAAAGGAAATATCCTCCGATAACAAAGAGAAAGAAGCTTTCTGAGAAACTTCTTTGTGTTCTGCGAAATCATCTCACAGAGTTAGAGCTTTACCCTCAAGAAGCCTTTCGCTAAGACAGTTCTTGTGGAATTGGCAAAGTGATATTTGTAAGCCCATAGAGGGCTATGGTGAAAAAGGAAATATCCTCAGATGAAATCTGGAAAGAAGCTTTCTAAGAAACTGCTTAGTGTTCTGTTCCTTCATCTCACTGAGTTACATCTGTATTTCGTGGATCTCTTTGCTAGCCTGATTTCTGTGGAATCTGAGAACAGATATTTCGGATCCCTTTGAAGACTATAGGGCCAAAGGAATATCCTCCGATAACAAAGAGAAAGAAGCTTTCTGAGAAACTTCTTTGTGTTCTGCGAAATCATCTCACAGAGTTACAGCTTTCCCCTCAAGAAGCCTTTCGCTAAGACAGTTCTTGTGAAATTGGCAAAGTGATATTTGGAAGCCCATAGAGGGCTATGGTGAAAAAGGAAATATCCTCAGATGAAATCTGGAAAGAAGCTTTCTGAGAAACTGCTTAGTGTTCCGTTCATTCATCTCACAGAGGTACATCTGTATTTCGTGGATCTCTTTGCTAGCCTTATTTCCGTGTAACCTGAGAACAGATATTTCTGATCCCTTTGAAGTCTATAGGGCCAAAGGAAATATCCTCCGATAACAAAGAGAAGAAGCTTTCTGAGAAACTTCTTTGTGTTCTGTGAAATCATCTCACAGAGTTACAGCTTTCCCCTCAAGAAGCCTTTCGCTAAGACAGTTCTTGTGGAATTGGCAAAGTGATATTTGGAAGCCCATAGAGGGCTATGGTGAAAAAGGAAATATCCTCAGATGAAATCTGGAAAGAAGCTTTCTGAGAAACTGCTCTGTGATGTGTGACTTCCACTCACGGAGTTACATCTGTATTTAGTGGATCTCTTTGCTAGCCTTATTTCTGTGTAATCTGAGAACAGATATTTCGGATCCCTTTGAAGACTATAGGGCCAAAGGAAATATCCTCCGATAACAAAGAGAAAGAAGCTTTCTGAGAAACTTCTTTGTGTTCTGCGAAATCGTCTCACAGAGTTACAGCTTTCCCCTCAAGAAGCCTTTCGCTAAGGCAGTTCTTGTGGAATTGGCAAAGTGATATTTGGAAGCCCATACAGGGCTATCGTGAAAAAGGAAATATCCTCAGATGAAATCTGGAAAGAAGCTTTCTGAGAAACTGCTCTGTGATGTTTGACTTCCACTCACAGAGTTACATCTGTATTTCGTGGATCTCTTTGCTAGCCTTATTTCTGTGGAATCTGAGAACA
The DNA here is from genome assembly GCF_049350105.2 of Macaca mulatta. Classification (NCBI taxonomy): domain Eukaryota; kingdom Metazoa; phylum Chordata; class Mammalia; order Primates; family Cercopithecidae; genus Macaca; species Macaca mulatta. The sequence continues at coordinate 49,014,957 of NC_133413.1, forward strand.
GATATTTCGCATCCCTTTGAAGACTATAGGGCCAAAGGAAATATCTTCCGATAACAAAGACAAAGAAGCTTTCTGAGAAACCTCATTGTGTTCTGTCAAATCATCTCACAGAGGTACAGCTTTCCCCTCAGGAAGCCTTTCGCTAAGACAGTTCTTGTGGAATTGGCAAAGTGATATTTGGAAGCCCATAGAGGGCTATGGTGAAAAAGGAAATATCCTCAGATGAAATCTGGAAAGAAGCTTTCTGAGAAACTGCTCTGTGATGTGTGACTTCCACTCACAGAGTTACATCGGTATTTCGTGGATCTCTTTGCTATCCTTATTTCTGTGAAATCTGAGAGCAGATATTTCGGATCCCTTTGAGGGCTATAGGGCCAAAGGGAATATCCTCCGATAACAAAGAGAAAGTAGCTTTCTGAGAAACTTCTTTGTGTTCTGCGAAATCATCTCACAGAGTTACAGCTTTCCCCTCAAGAAGCCTTTCGCTAAGACAGTTCTTGTGGAATTGGCAAAGTGATATTTGGAAACCCATAGAGGGCTGTGGTGAAAAAGGAAATATCCTCAGATGAAATCTGGAAAGAAGCTCTCTGAGAAACTGCTTAGTGTTCTGTTCATTCATCTCACAGTGTTACATCTGTATTTCGTGGATATCTTTGCTGCCTTATTTCTGTGGAATCTGAGAACAGATATTTCGGATCCCTTTGAAGACTATAGGGCCAAAGGAAATATCCTCCGATAACAAAGAGAAAGAAGCTTTCTGAGAAACTTCTATGTGTTCTGTGAAATCATCTCACAGAGTTACAGTTTTCCCCTCAAGAAGCCTTTCGCTAAGACAGTTCTTGTGGAATTGGCAAAGTGATATTTGGAAGCCCATAGTGGGCTATGGTGAAAAAGGAAATATCCTCAGATGAAATCTGGAAAGAAGCTTTCTGAGAAACTGCTCTGTGACGTGTGACTTCCACTCACAGAGTTACATCTGTATTTCGTGGATCTCTTTGCTAGCCTTATTTCTGTGGAATCTGAGAACAGATATTTCGGATCCCTTTGAAGACTATAGGGCCAAAGGAAATATCCTCCGATAACAAAGAGAAAGAAGCTTTCTGAGAAAATTCTTTGTGTTCTGTGAAATCATCTCACAGAGTTACAGCTTTCCCCTCAAGAAGCCTTTCGCTAAGACAGTTCTTGTGGAATTGGCAAAGTGATATTTGGAATCCGATAGAGGGCTATGGTGAAAAAGAAAATATCCTCAGATGAAATCTGGAAAGAAGCTTTCTGAGAAACTGCTCTGTGACGTGTGACTTCCACTCACAGAGTTACATCTGTATTTCGTGGATCTCTTTGCTAGCCTTATTTCTGCGGAATCTGAGAACAGATATTTCGGATCCCTTTGAAGACTATAGGGCCAAAGGAAATATCCTCCGATAACAAAGATAAAGAAGCTTTCTGAGAAACTTCTTTGTGTTCTGTGAAATCATCTCACAGAGTTACAGCTTTCCCCTCAACAAGCCTTTCGCTAAGACAGTTCTTGTGGAATTGGCAAAGTGATATTTGGAAGCCCATAGAGGGCTATCGTGAAAAAGGAAATATCCTCAGATGAAATCTGGATAGAAGCTTTCTGAGAAACTGCTCTGTGATGTGTGACTTCCACTCACAGAGTTACATCTGTATTTCGTGGATCTCTTTGCTAGCCTTATTTCTGTGGAATCTGAGAACAGATATTTCGGATCCCTTTGAAGACTATAGGGCCAAAGGAAATATCCTCCGATAACAAAGAGAAAGAAGCTTTCTGAGAAACTTCTTTGTGTTCTGTGAAATCATCTCACAGAGTTACAGCTTTCCCCTCAAGAAGCCTTTCGCTAAGACAGTTCTTGTGGAATTGGCAAAGTGATATTTGGAAGCCCATAGAGGGCTATGGTGAAAAAGGAAATATCCTCAGATGAAATACGGAAAGAAGCTTTCTGAGAAACTGCTCTGTGATGTGTGACTTCCACTCACAGAGTTACATCTGTATTTCGTGGATCTCTTTGCTAGCTTTATTTCTGTGGAATCTGAGAACAGATATTTCGCATCCCTTTGAAGACTATAGGGCCAAAGGAAATATCTTCCGATAACAAAGAGAAAGAAGCTTTCTGAGAAACTTCATTGTGTTCTGTCAAATCATCTCACAGAGGTACAGCTTTCCCCTCAAGAAGCCTTTCGCTAAGACAGTTCTTGTGGAATTGGCAAAGTGATATTTGGAAACCCATAGAGGGCTATGGTGAAAAAGGAAATATCCTCAGATGAAATCTGGAAAGAAGCTTTCTGAGAAACTGCTCTGTGATGTGTGACTTCCACTCACAGAGTTACATCTGTATTTCGTGGATCTCTTTGCTAGCCTTATTTCTGTGGAATCTGAGAACAGATATTTCGGATCCCTTTGAAGACTATAGGGCCAAAGGAAATATCCTCCGATAACAAAGAGAAAGAAGCTTTCTGAGAAACTTCTTTGTGTTCTGCGAAATCATCTCACAGAGTTACAGCTTTCCCCTCAAGAAGCCTTTCGCTAAGACAGTTCTTGTGGAATTGGCAAAGTGATATTTGGAAGCCCATAGAGGGCTATCGTGAAAAAGGAAATATCCTCAGATGAAATCTGGAAAGAAGCTTTCTGAGAAACTGCTCTGTGATGTGTGACTTACACTCACAGAGTTACATCTGTATTTCGTGGATCTCTTTGCTAGCCTTATTTCTGTGGAATCTGAGAACAGATATTTCGGATCCCTTTGAAGACTATAGGGCCAAAGGAAATATCCTCCGATAACAAAGAGAAAGAAGCTTTCTGAGAAACTTCTTTGTGTTCTGTGAAATCATCTCACAGAGTTACAGCTTTCCCCTCAAGAAGCCTTTCGCTAAGACAGTTCTTGTGGAATTGGCAAAGTGATATTTGGAAGCCCATAGAGGGCTATGGTGAAAAAGGAAATATCCTCAGATGAAATACGGAAAGAAGCTTTCTGAGAAACTGATCTGTGATGTGTGACTTCCACTCACAGAGTTACATCTCTATTTCGTGGATCTCTTTGCTAGCCTTATTTCTGTGGAATCTGAGAACAGATATTTCGCATCCCTTTGAAGACTACAGGGCCAAAGGAAATATCTTCCGATAACAAAGATAAAGAAGCTTTCTGAGAAACTTCATTGTGTTCTGTCAAATCATCTCACAGAGGTACAGCTTTCCCCTCAAGAAGCCTTTCGCTAAGACAGTTCTTGTGGAATTGGCAAAGTGATATTTGGAAGCCCATAGAGGGCTATGGTGAAAAAGGAAATATCCTCAGATGAAATCTGGAAAGAAGCTTTCTGAGAAACTGCTCTGTGATGTGTGACTTCCACTCACAGAGTTACATCTGTATTTCGTGGATCTCTTTGCTATCCTTATTTCTGTGAAATCTGAGAGCAGATATTTCGGATCCCTTTGAGGACTATAGGGCCAAAGGGAATATCCTCCGATAAAAAAGAGAAAGAAGCTTTCTGAGAAACTTCATTGTGTTCTGTCAAATCATCTCACAGAGGTACAGCTTTCCCCTCAAGAAGCCTTTCGCTAAGACAGTTCTTGTGGAATTGGCAAAGTGATATTTGGAAGCCCATAGAGGGCTATGGTGAAAAAGGAAATATCCTCAGATGAAATCTGGAAAGAAGCTTTCTGAGAAACTGCTCTGTGATGTGTGACTTCCACTCACAGAGTTACATCTGTATTTCGTGGATCTCTTTGCTAGCCTTATTTCTGTGGAATCTGAGAACAGATATTTCGGATCCCTTTGAAGACTATAGGGCCAAAGGAAATATCCTCCGATAACAAAGAGAAAGAAGCTTTCTGAGAAACTTCTTTGTGTTCTGCGAAATGATCTCACAGAGTTACAGCATTCCCCTCAAGAAGCCTTTCGCTAAGACAGTTCTTGTGGAATTGGCAAAGTGATATTTGGAAGCCCATAGAGGGCTATGGTGAAAAAGGAAATATCCTCAGATGAAATACGGAAAGAAGCTTTCTGAGAAACTGATCTGTGATGTGTGACTTCCACTCACAGAGTTACATCTGTATTTCGTGGATCTCTTTGCTAGCCTTATTTCTGTGGAATCTGAGAACAGATATTTCGCATCCCTTTGAAGACTATAGGGCCAAAGGAAATATCTTCCGATAACAAAGATAAAGAAGCTTTCTGAGAAACTTCATTGTGTTCTGTCAAATCATCTCACAGAGGTACAGCTTTCCCCTCAAGAAGCCTTTCGCTAAGACAGTTCTTGTGGAATTGGCAAAGTGATATTTGGAAGCCCATAGAGGGCTATGGTGAAAAAGGAAATATCCTCAGATGAAATCTGGAAAGAAGCTTCCTGAGAAACTGCTCTGTGATGTGTGACTTCCACTCACAGAGTTACATCTGTATTTCGTGGATCTCTTTGCTATCCTTATTTCTGTGAAATCTGAGAGCAGATATTTCGGATCCCTTTGAGGACTATAGGGCCAAAGGGAATATCCTCCGATAACAAAGAGAAAGAAGCTTTCTGAGAAACTTCTTTGTGTTCTGCGAAATCATCTCACAGAGTTACAGCTTTCCCCTCAAGAAGCCTTTCGCTAAGACAGTTCTTGTGGAATTGGCAAAGTGATATTTGGAAACCCATAGAGGGCTGTGGTGAAAAAGGAAATATCCTCAGATGAAATCTGGAAAGAAGCTCTCTGAGAAACTGCTTAGTGTTCTGTTCATTCATCTCACAGTGTTACATGTGTATTTCGTGGATCTCTTTGCTAGCCTTATTTCTGTGGAATCTGAGAACAGATATTTCGGATCCCTTTGAAGACTACAGGGCCAAAGGAAATATCCTCCGATAACAAAGAGAAAGAAGCTTTCTGAGAAACTTCTATGTGTTCTGTGAAATCATCTCACAGAGTTACAGTTTTCCCCTCAAGAAGCCTTTCGCTAAGACAGTTCTTGTGGAATTGGCAAAGTGATATTTGGAAGCCCATAGTGGGCTATGGTGAAAAAGGAAATATCCTCAGATGAAATCTGGAAAGAAGCTTTCTGAGAAACTGCTCTGTGACGTGTGACTTCCACTCACAGAGTTACATCTGTATTTCGTGGATCTCTTTGCTAGCCTTATTTCTGTGGAATCTGAGAACAGATATTTCGGATCCCTTTGAAGATTATAGGGCCAAAGGAAATATCCTCCGAAAACAAAGAGAAAGAAGCTTTCTGAGAAACTTCTTTGTGTTCTGTGAAATCATCTCACAGAGTTACAGCATTCCCCTCAAGAAGCCTTTCGCTAAGACAGTTCTTGTGGAGTTGGCAAAGTGATATTTGGAATCCGATAGAGGGCTATGGTGAAAAAGAAAATATCCTCAGATGAAATCTGGAAAGAAGCTTTCTGAGAAACTGCTCTGTGACGTGTGACTTCCACTCACAGAGTTACATCTGTATTTCGTGGATCTCTTTGCTAGCCTTATTTCTGCGGAATCTGAGAACAGATATTTCGGATCCCTTTGAAGACTATAGGGCCAAAGGAAATATCCTCCGATAACAAAGAGAAAGAAGCTTTCTGAGAAACTTCTTTGTGTTCTGTGAAATCATCTCACAGAGTTACAGCTTTCCCCTCAAGAAGCCTTTCGCTAAGACAGTTCTTGTGGAATTGGCAAAGTGATATTTGGAAGCCGATTGAGGGCTATGGTGAAAAAGGAAATATCCTCAGATGAAATCTGGAAAGAAGCTTTCTGAGAAATTGCTCTGTGATGTGTGACTTCCACTCACAGAGGTACATCTGTATTTCGAGGATCTCTTTGCTAGCCTTATTTCTGTGGAATCTGAGAACAGATATTTCGGATACCTTTGAAGACTATTGGGCCAAAGGAAATATCCTCCGATAACAAAGAGAAAGAAGCTTTCTGAGAAACTTCTTTGTGTTCTGCGAAATCATCTCACAGAGTTAGAGCTTTACCCTCAAGAAGCCTTTCGCTAAGACAGTTCTTGTGGAATTGGCAAAGAGATATTTGTAAGCCCATAGAGGGCTATGGTGAAATAGGAAGTATCCTCAGATGAAATCTGGAAAGAAGCTTTCTAAGAAACTGCTTAGTGTTCTCTTCCTTCATCTCACAGAGTTACATCTGTATTTCGTGGATCTCTTTGCTAGCCTGATTTCTGTGGAATCTGAGAACAGATATTTCGTATCCCTTTGAAGACTATAGGGCCAAAGGAATATCCTCCGATAACAAAGAGAAAGAAGCTTTCTGAGAAACTTCTTTGTGTTCTGCGAAATCATCTAACAGAGTTACAGCTTTCCCCTCAAGAAGCCTTTCGCTAAGACAGTTCTTGTGGAATTGGCAATGTGATATTTGGAAGCCCATAGAGGGCTATGGTGAAAAAGGAAATATCCTCAGATGAAATCTGCAAAGAAGCTTTCTGAGAAACTGCTTAGTGTTCCGTTCATTCATCTCACAGAGGTACATCTGTATTTCGTGGATCTCTTTGCTAGCCTTATTTCCGTGGAATCTGAGAACAGATATTTCGGATCCCTTTGAAGTCTATAGGGCCAAAGGAAATATCCTCCGATAACAAAGAGAAAGAAGCTTTCTGAGAAACTTCTTTGTGTTCTGTGAAATCATCTCACAGAGTTAGAGCTTTCCCCTCAAGAAGCCTTTCGCTAAGACAGTTCTTGTGGAATTGGCAAAGTGATATTGGAACCCCTAGAGGGCTATGGTGAAAAAGGAAATATCCTCAGATGAAATATGGAAAGAAGCTTTCTGAGAAACTGCTCTGTGATGTGTGACTTCCACTCACGGAGTTACATCTGTATTTCGTGGATCTCTTTGCTAGCCTTATTTCTGTGGAATCTGAGAACAGATATTTCGGATCCCTTTGAAGACTATAGGGCCAAAGGAAATATCCTCCGATAACAAAGAGAAAGAAGCTTTCTGAGAAACTTCTTTGTGTTCTGTGAAATCATCTCACAGAGTTACAGCTTTCCCCTCAAGAAGCCTTTCTCTAAGACAGTTCTTGTGGAATTGGCAAAGTGATATTTGGAAACCCATAGAGGGCTGTGGTGAAAAAGGAAATATCCTCAGATGAAATCTGGAAAGAAGCTTTCTGAGAAACTGCTCTGTGATGTGTGACTTCCACTCACAGAGTTACATCTGTATTTCGTGGATCTCTTTGCTAGCCTTATTTCTGTGGAATCTGAGAACAGATATTTCGGATCCCTTTGAAGACTATAGGGCCAAAGGAAATATCCTCCGATAACAAAGAGAAAGAAGCTTTCTGAGAAACTTCTTTGTGTTCTGTGAAATCATCTCACAGAGTTACAGCTTTCCCCTCAAGAAGCCTTTCGCTAAGACAGTTCTTGTGGAATTGGCAAAGTGATATTTGGAAGCCCATAGAGGGCTATGGTGAAAAAGGAAATATCCTCAGATGAAATACGGAAAGAAGCTTTCTGAGAAACTGCTCTGTGATGTGTGACTTCCACTCACAGAGTTACATCTGTATTTCGTGGATCTCTTTGCTAGCCTTATTTCTGTGGAATCTGAGAACAGATATTTCGCATCCCTTTGAAGACTATAGGGCCAAAGGAAATATCTTCCGATAACAAAGAGAAAGAAGCTTTCTGAGAAACTTCATTGTGTTCTGTCAAATCATCTCACAGAGGTACAGCTTTCCCCTCAAGAAGCCTTTCGCTAAGACAGTTCTTGTGGAATTGGCAAAGAGATATTTGGAAGCCCATAGAGGGCTATGGTGAAAAAGGAAATATCCTCAGATGAAATCTGGAAAGAAGCTTTCTGAGAAACTGCTCTGTGATGTGTGACTTCCACTCACAGAGTTACTTCTGTATTTCGTGGATCTCTTTGCTATCCTTATTTCTGTGAAATCTGAGAGCAGATATTTCGGATCCCTTTGAGGACTATAGGGCCAAAGGGATTATCCTCCGATAACAAAGAGAAAGAAGCTTTCTGAGAAACTTCTTTGTGTTCTGCGAAATCATCTCACAGAGTTACAGCTTTCCCCTCAAGAAGCCTTTCGCTAAGACAGTTCTTGTGGAATTGGCAAAGTGATATTTGGAAACCCATAGAGGGCTGTGGTGAAAAAGGAAATATCCTCAGATGAAATCTGGAAAGAAGCTTTCTGAGAAACTGCTTAGTGTTCTGTTCATTCATCTCACAGTGTTACATCTGTATTTCGTGGATCTCTTTGCTAGCCTTATTTCTGTGGAATCTGAGAAGAGATATTTCGGATCCCTTTGAAGACTATAGGGCCAAAGGAAATATCCTCCGATAACAAAGAGAAAGAAGCTTTCTGAGAAACTTCTATGTGTTCTGTGAAATCATCTCACAGAGTTACAGTTTTCCCCTCAAGAAGCCTTTCGCTAAGACAGTTCTTGTGGAATTGGCAAAGTGATATTTGGAAGCCCATAGTGGGCTATGGTGAAAAAGGAAATATCCTCAGATGAAATCTGGAAAGAAGCTTTCTGAGAAACTGCTCTGTGACGTGTGACTTCCACTCACAGAGTTACATCTGTATTTCGTGGATCTCTTTGCTAGCCTTATTTCTGTGGAATCTGAGAACAGATATTTCGGATCCCTTTGAAGACTATAGGGCCAAAGGAAATATCCTCCGATAAGAAAGAGAAAGAAGCTTTCTGAGAAACTTCTTTGTGTTCTGTGAAATCATCTCACAGAGTTACAGCTTTCCCCTCAAGAAGCCTTTCGCTAAGACAGTTCTTGTGGAATTGGCAAAGTGATATTTGGAATCCGATAGAGGGCTATGGTGAAAAAGAAAATATCCTCAGATGAAATCTGGAAAGAAGCTTTCTGAGAAACTGCTCTGTGACGTGTGACTTCCACTCACAGAGTTACATCTGTATTTCGTGGATCTCTTTGCTAGCCTTATTTCTGCGGAATCTGAGAACAGATATTTCGGATCCCTTTGAAGACTATAGGGCCAAAGGAAATATCCTCCGATAACAAAGATAAAGAAGCTTTCTGAGAAACTTCTTTGTGTTCTGTGAAATAATCTCACAGAGTTACAGCTTTCCCCTCAAGAAGCCTTTCGCTAAGACAGTTCTTGTGGAATTGGCAAAGTGATATTTGGAAGCCGATTGAGGGCTATGGTGAAAAAGGAAATATCCTCAGATGAAATCTGGAAAGAAGTTTTCTGAGAAATTGCTCTGTGATGTGTGACTTCCACTCACAGAGGTACATCTGTATTTCGAGGATCTCTTTGCTAGCCTTATTTCTGTGGAATCTGAGAACAGATATTTCGGATCCCTTTGAAGACTATTGGGCCAAAGGAAATATCCTCCGATAACAAAGAGAAAGAAGCTTTCTGAGAAACTTCTTTGTGTTCTGCGAAATCATCTCACAGAGTTAGAGCTTTACCCTCAAGAAGCCTTTCGCTAAGACAGTTCTTGTGGAATTGGCAAAGAGATATTTGTAAGCCCATAGAGGGCTATGGTGAAATAGGAAGTATCCTCAGATGAAATCTGGAAAGAAGCTATCTAAGAAACTGCTTAGTGTTCTGTTCCTTCATCTCACAGAGTTACATCTGTATTTCGTGGATCTCTTTGCTAGCCTGATTTCTGTGGAATCTGAGAACAGATATTTCGGATCCCTTTGAAGACTATAGGGCCAAAGGAAATATCCTCTGATAACAAAGAGAAAGAAGCTTTCTGAGAAACTTCTTTGTGTTCTGCGAAATCGTCTCACAGAGTTACAGCTTTCCCCTCAAGAAGCCTTTCGCTAAGACAGTTCTTGTGGAATTGGCAAAGTGATATTTGGAAGCCCATACAGGGCTATCGTGAAAAAGGAAATATCCTCAGATGAAATCTGGAAAGAAGCTTTCTGAGAAACTGCTCTGTGATGTGTGACTTCCACTCACAGAGTTACATCTGTATTTCGTGGATCTCTTTGCTAGCCTTATTTCTGTGGAATCTGAGAACAGATATTTCGCATCCCTTTGAAGACTATAGGGCCAAAGGAAATATCTTCCGATAACAAAGACAAAGAAGCTTTCTGAGAAACTTCATTGTGTTCTGTCAAATCATCTCACAGAGGTACAGCTTTCCCCTCAGGAAGCCTTTCGCTAAGACAGTTCTTGTGGAATTGGCAAAGTGATATTTGGAAGCCCATAGAGGGCTATGGTGAAAAAGGAAATATCCTCAGATGAAATCTGGAAAGAAGCTTTCTGAGAAACTGCTCTGTGATGTGTGACTTCCACTCACAGAGTTACATCGGTATTTCGTGGATCTCTTTGCTATCCTTATTTCTGTGAAATCTGAGAGCAGATATTTCGGATCCCTTTGAGGGCTATAGGGCCAAAGGGAATATCCTCCGATAACAAAGAGAAAGTAGCTTTCTGAGAAACTTCTTTGTGTTCTGCGAAATCATCTCACAGAGTTACAGCTTTCCCCTCAAGAAGCCTTTCGCTAAGACAGTTCTTGTGGAATTGGCAAAGTGATATTTGGAAACCCATAGAGGGCTGTGGTGAAAAAGGAAATATCCTCAGATGAAATCTGGAAAGAAGCTCTCTGAGAAACTGCTTAGTGTTCTGTTCATTCATCTCACAGTGTTACATCTGTATTTCGTGGATATCTTTGCTGCCTTATTTCTGTGGAATCTGAGAACAGATATTTCGGATCCCTTTGAAGACTATAGGGCCAAAGGAAATATCCTCCGATAACAAAGAGAAAGAAGCTTTCTGAGAAACTTCTATGTGTTCTGTGAAATCATCTCACAGAGTTACAGTTTTCCCCTCAAGAAGCCTTTCGCTAAGACAGTTCTTGTGGAATTGGCAAAGTGATATTTGGAAGCCCATAGTGGGCTATGGTGAAAAAGGAAATATCCTCAGATGAAATCTGGAAAGAAGCTTTCTGAGAAACTGCTCTGTGACGTGTGACTTCCACTCACAGAGTTACATCTGTATTTCGTGGATCTCTTTGCTAGCCTTATTTCTGTGGAATCTGAGAACAGATATTTCGGATCCCTTTGAAGACTATAGGGCCAAAGGAAATATCCTCCGATAACAAAGAGAAAGAAGCTTTCTGAGAAAATTCTTTGTGTTCTGTGAAATCATCTCACAGAGTTACAGCTTTCCCCTCAAGAAGCCTTTCGCTAAGACAGTTCTTGTGGAATTGGCAAAGTGATATTTGGAATCCGATAGAGGGCTATGGTGAAAAAGAAAATATCCTCAGATGAAATCTGGAAAGAAGCTTTCTGAGAAACTGCTCTGTGACGTGTGACTTCCACTCACAGAGTTACATCTGTATTTCGTGGATCTCTTTGCTAGCCTTATTTCTGCGGAATCTGAGAACAGATATTTCGGATCCCTTTGAAGACTATAGGGCCAAAGGAAATATCCTCCGATAACAAAGATAAAGAAGCTTTCTGAGAAACTTCTTTGTGTTCTGTGAAATCATCTCACAGAGTTACAGCTTTCCCCTCAACAAGCCTTTCGCTAAGACAGTTCTTGTGGAATTGGCAAAGTGATATTTGGAAGCCCATAGAGGGCTATGGTGAAAAAGGAAATATCCTCAGATGAAATCTGGAAAGAAGCTTTCTGAGAAACTGCTCTGTGACGTGTGACTTCCACTCACAGAGTTACATCTGTATTTCGTGGATCTCTTTGCTAGCCTTATTTCTGCGGATTCTGAGAACAGATATTTCGGATCCCTTTGAAGACTATAGGGCCAAAGGAAATATCCTCCGATAACAAAGAGAAAGAAGCTTTCTGAGAAACTTCTTTGTGTTCTGCGAAATCATCTCACAGAGTTAGAGCTTTACCCTCAAGAAGCCTTTCGCTAAGACAGTTCTTGTGGAATTGGCAAAGTGATATTTGTAAGCCCATAGAGGGCTATGGTGAAAAAGGAAATATCCTCAGATGAAATCTGGAAAGAAGCTTTCTAAGAAACTGCTTAGTGTTCTGTTCCTTCATCTCACTGAGTTACATCTGTATTTCGTGGATCTCTTTGCTAGCCTGATTTCTGTGGAATCTGAGAACAGATATTTCGGATCCCTTTGAAGACTATAGGGCCAAAGGAATATCCTCCGATAACAAAGAGAAAGAAGCTTTCTGAGAAACTTCTTTGTGTTCTGCGAAATCATCTCACAGAGTTACAGCTTTCCCCTCAAGAAGCCTTTCGCTAAGACAGTTCTTGTGAAATTGGCAAAGTGATATTTGGAAGCCCATAGAGGGCTATGGTGAAAAAGGAAATATCCTCAGATGAAATCTGGAAAGAAGCTTTCTGAGAAACTGCTTAGTGTTCCGTTCATTCATCTCACAGAGGTACATCTGTATTTCGTGGATCTCTTTGCTAGCCTTATTTCCGTGTAACCTGAGAACAGATATTTCTGATCCCTTTGAAGTCTATAGGGCCAAAGGAAATATCCTCCGATAACAAAGAGAAGAAGCTTTCTGAGAAACTTCTTTGTGTTCTGTGAAATCATCTCACAGAGTTACAGCTTTCCCCTCAAGAAGCCTTTCGCTAAGACAGTTCTTGTGGAATTGGCAAAGTGATATTTGGAAGCCCATAGAGGGCTATGGTGAAAAAGGAAATATCCTCAGATGAAATCTGGAAAGAAGCTTTCTGAGAAACTGCTTAGTGTTCTGTTCATTCATCTCACAGTGTTACATCTGTATTTCGTGGATCTCTTTGCTAGCCTTATTTCTGTGGAATCTGAGAACAGATATTTCGGATCCCTTTGAAGACTATAGGGCCAAAGGAAATATCCTCCGATAACAAAGAGAAAGAAGCTTTCTGAGAAACTTCTATGTGTTCTGTGAAATCATCTCACAGAGTTACAGCTTTCCCCTCAAGAAGATTTTCGCTAAGACAGTTCTTGTGGAATTGGCAAAGTGATATTTGGAAGCCCATAGAGGGCTATGGTGAAAAAGGAAATATCCTCAGATGAAATCTGGAAAGAAGCTTTCTTAGAAACTGCTCTGTGATGTGTGACTTCCACTCACAGAGTTACATCTGTATTTCGTGGATCTCTTTGCTAGCCTTATTTCTGTGGAATCTGAGAACAGATATTTCGGATCCCTTTGAAGACTATAGGGCCAAAGGAAATATCCTCCGATAACAAAGAGAAAGAAGCTTTCTGAGAAACTTCTTTGTGTTCTGCGAAATCGTCTCACAGAGTTACAGCTTTCCCCTTAAGAAGCCTTTCGCTAAGACAGTTCTTGTGGAATTGGCAAAGTGATATTTGGAAGCCCGTAGAGGGCTATCGTGAAAAAGGAAATATCCTCAGATGAAATCTGGAAAGAAGCTTTCTGAGAAACTGCTCTGTGATGTGTGACTTCCACTCACAGAGTTACATCTGTATTTCGTGGATCTCTTTGCTAGCCTTATTTCTGTGGAATCTGAGAACAGATATTTCGGATCCCTTTGAAGACTATAGGGCCAAAGGAAATATCCTCCGATAACAAAGAGAAAGAAGCTTTCTGAGAAACTTCTTTGTGTTCTGTGAAATCATCTCACAGAGTTACAGCTTTCCCCTCAAAAAGCCTTTCGCTAAGACAGTTCTTGTGGAATTAGCAAAGTGATATTTGGAAGCCCATAGAGGGCTATGGTGAAAAAGGAAATATCCTCAGATGAAATACGGAAAGAAGCTTTCTGAGAAACTGCTCTGTGATGTGTGACTTCCACTCACAGAGTTACATCTGTATTTCGTGGATCTCTTTGCTAGCCTTATTTCTGTGGAATCTGAGAACAGATATTTCGCATCCCTTTGAAGAATACAGGGCCAAAGGAAATATCTTCCGATAACAAAGAGAAAGAAGCTTTCTGAGAAACTTCATTGTGTTCTGTCAAATCATCTCACAGAGGTACAGCTTTCCCCTCAAGAAGCCTTTCGCTAAGACAGTTCTTGTGGAATTGGCAAAGTGATATTTGGAAGCCCATAGAGGGCTATGGTGAAAAAGGAAATATCCTCAGATGAAATCTGGAAAGAAGCTTTCTGAGAAACTGCTCTGTGATGTGTGACTTCCACTCACAGAGTTACATCTGTATTTCGTGGATCTCTTTGCTATCCTTATTTCTGTGAAATCTGAGAGCAGATATTTCGGATCCCTTTGAGGACTACAGGGCCAAAGGGAATATCCTCCGATAACAAAGAGAAAGAAGCTTTCTGAGAAACTTCTTTGTGTTCTGCGAAATCATCTCACAGAGTTACAGCTTTCCCCTCAAGAGGCCTTTCGCTAAGACAGTTCTTGTGGAATTGGCAAAGTGATATTTGGAAACCCATAGAGGGCTGTGGTGAAAAAGGAAATATCCTCAGATGAAATCTGGAAAGAAGCTTTCTGAGAAACTGCTTAGTGTTCTGTTCATTCATCTCACAGTGTTACATCTGTATTTCGTGGATCTCTTTGCTAGCCTGATTTCTGTGGAATCTGAGAACAGATATTTCGGATCCCTTTGAAGACTATAGGGCCAAAGGAAATATCCTCCGATAACAAAGAGAAAGAAGCTTTCTGAGAAACTTCTATGTGTTCTGTGAAATCATCTCACAGAGTTACAGTTTTCCCCTCAAGAAGCCTTTCGCTAAGACAGTTCTTGTGGAATTGGCAAAGTGATATTTGGAAGCCCATAGTGGGCTATGGTGAAAAAGGAAATATCCTCAGATGAAATCTGGAAAGAAGCTTTCTGAGAAACTGCTCTGTGACGTGTGACTTCCACTCACAGAGTTACATCTGTATTTCGTGGATCTCTTTGCTAGCCTTATTTCTGCGGATTCTGAGAACAGATATTTCGGATCCCTTTGAAGACTATAGGGCCAAAGGAAATATCCTCCGATAACAAAGAGAAAGAAGCTTTCTGAGAAACTTCTTTGTGTTCTGCGAAATCATCTCACAGAGTTAGAGCTTTACCCTCAAGAAGCCTTTCGCTAAGACAGTTCTTGTGGAATTGGCAAAGTGATATTTGTAAGCCCATAGAGGGCTATGGTGAAATAGGAAATATCCTCAGATGAAATCTGGAAAGAAGCTTTCTAAGAAACTGCTTAGTGTTCTGTTCCTTCATCTTACAGAGTTACATCTGTATTTCGTGGATCTCTTTGCTAGCCTGATTTCTGTGGAATCTGAGAACAGATATTTCGGATCCCTTTGAAGACTATAGGGCCAAAGGAATATCCTCCGATAACAAAGAGAAAGAAGCTTTCTGAGAAACTTCTTTGTGTTCTGCGAAATCATCTCACAGAGTTACAGCTTTCCCCTCAAGAAGCCTTTCGCTAAGACAGTTCTTGTGAAATTGGCAAAGTGATATTTGGAAGCCCATAGAGGGCTATGGTGAAAAAGGAAATATCCTCAGATGAAATCTGGAAAGAAGCTTTCTGAGAAACTGCTTAGTGTTCCGTTCATTCATCTCACAGAGGTACATCTGTATTTCGTGGATCTCTTTGCTAGCCTTATTTCCGTGTAACCTGAGAACAGATATTTCTGATCCCTTTGAAGTCTATAGGGCCAAAGGAAATATCCTCCGATAACAAAGAGAAGAAGCTTTCTGAGAAACTTCTTTGTGTTCTGTGAAATCATCTCACAGAGTTACAGCTTTCCCCTCAAGAAGCCTTTCGCTAAGACAGTTCTTGTGGAATTGGCAAAGTGATATTTGGAAGCCCATAGAGGGCTATGGTGAAAAAGGAAATATCCTCAGATGAAATCTGGAAAGAAGCTTTCTGAGAAACTGCTCTGTGATGTGACTTCCACTCACAGAGTTACATCTGTATTTCGTGGATCTCTTTGCTAGCCTTATTTCTGTGAAATCTGAGAGCAGATATTTCGGATCACTTTGAGGACTATAGGGCTAAAGGAAATATCCTCCAATAACAAAGAGAAAGAAGCTTTCTGAGAAACTTCTTTGTGTTCTGCGAAATCATCTCACAGAGTTACAGCTTTCCCCTCAAGAAGACTTTCGCTAAGACAGTTCTTGTGGAATTGGCAAAGTGATATTTGGAAACCCATAGAGGGCTGTGGTGAAAAAGGAAATATCCTCAGATGAAATCTGGAAAGAAGCTTTCTGAGAAACTGCTTAGTGTTCTGTTCATTCATCTCACAGTGTTACATCTGTATTTCGTGGATCTCTTTGCTAGCCTTATTTCTGTGGAATCTGAGAACAGATATTTCGGATCCCTTTGAAGACTATAGGGCCAAAGGAAATATCCTCCGATAACAAAGAGAAAGAAGCTTTCTGAGAAACTTCTATGTGTTCTGTGAAATCATCTCACAGAGTTACAGCTTTCCCCTCAAGAAGATTTTCGCTAAGACAGTTCTTGTGGAATTGGCAAAGTGATATTTGGAAGCCCATAGAGGGCTATGGTGAAAAAGGAAATATCCTCAGATGAAATCTGGAAAGAAGCTTTCTTAGAAACTGCTCTGTGATGTGTGACTTCCACTCACAGAGTTACATCTGTATTTCGTGGATCTCTTTGCTAGCCTTATTTCTGTGGAATCTGAGAACAGATATTTCGGATCCCTTTGAAGACTATAGGGCCAAAGGAAATATCCTCCGATAACAAAGAGAAAGAAGCTTTCTGAGAAACTTCTTTGTGTTCTGCGAAATCGTCTCACAGAGTTACAGCTTTCCCCTTAAGAAGCCTTTCGCTAAGACAGTTCTTGTGGAATTGGCAAAGTGATATTTGGAAGCCCGTAGAGGGCTATCGTGAAAAAGGAAATATCCTCAGATGAAATCTGGAAAGAAGCTTTCTGAGAAACTGCTCTGTGATGTGTGACTTCCACTCACAGAGTTACATCTGTATTTCGTGGATCTCTTTGCTAGCCTTATTTCTGTGGAATCTGAGAACAGATATTTCGGATCCCTTTGAAGACTATAGGGCCAAAGGAAATATCCTCCGATAACAAAGAGAAAGAAGCTTTCTGAGAAACTTCTTTGTGTTCTGTGAAATCATCTCACAGAGTTACAGCTTTCCCCTCAAAAAGCCTTTCGCTAAGACAGTTCTTGTGGAATTAGCAAAGTGATATTTGGAAGCCCATAGAGGGCTATGGTGAAAAAGGAAATATCCTCAGATGAAATACGGAAAGAAGCTTTCTGAGAAACTGCTCTGTGATGTGTGACTTCCACTCACAGAGTTACATCTGTATTTCGTGGATCTCTTTGCTAGCCTTATTTCTGTGGAATCTGAGAACAGATATTTCGCATCCCTTTGAAGAATACAGGGCCAAAGGAAATATCTTCCGATAACAAAGAGAAAGAAGCTTTCTGAGAAACTTCATTGTGTTCTGTCAAATCATCTCACAGAGGTACAGCTTTCCCCTCAAGAAGCCTTTCGCTAAGACAGTTCTTGTGGAATTGGCAAAGTGATATTTGGAAGCCCATAGAGGGCTATGGTGAAAAAGGAAATATCCTCAGATGAAATCTGGAAAGAAGCTTTCTGAGAAACTGCTCTGTGATGTGTGACTTCCACTCACAGAGTTACATCTGTATTTCGTGGATCTCTTTGCTATCCTTATTTCTGTGAAATCTGAGAGCAGATATTTCGGATCCCTTTGAGGACTACAGGTCCAAAGGGAATATCCTCCGATAACAAAGAGAAAGAAGCTTTCTGAGAAACTTCTTTGTGTTCTGCGAAATCATCTCACAGAGTTACAGCTTTCCCCTCAAGAAGCCTTTCGCTAAGACAGTTCTTGTGGAATTGGCAAAGTGATATTTGGAAACCCATAGAGGGCTGTGGTGAAAAAGGAAATATCCTCAGATGAAATCTGGAAAGAAGCTTTCTGAGAAACTGCTTAGTGTTCTGTTCATTCATCTCACAGTGTTACATCTGTATTTCGTGGATCTCTTTGCTAGCCTGATTTCTGTGGAATCTGAGAACAGATATTTCGGATCCCTTTGAAGACTATAGGGCCAAAGGAAATATCCTCCGATAACAAAGAGAAAGAAGCTTTCTGAGAAACTTCTATGTGTTCTGTGAAATCATCTCACAGAGTTACAGTTTTCCCCTCAAGAAGCCTTTCGCTAAGACAGTTCTTGTGGAATTGGCAAAGTGATATTTGGAAGCCCATAGTGGGCTATGGTGAAAAAGGAAATATCCTCAGATGAAATCTGGAAAGAAGCTTTCTGAGAAACTGCTCTGTGACGTGTGACTTCCACTCACAGAGTTACATCTGTATTTCGTGGATCTCTTTGCTAGCCTTATTTCTGCGGATTCTGAGAACAGATATTTCGGATCCCTTTGAAGACTATAGGGCCAAAGGAAATATCCTCCGATAACAAAGAGAAAGAAGCTTTCTGAGAAACTTCTTTGTGTTCTGCGAAATCATCTCACAGAGTTAGAGCTTTACCCTCAAGAAGCCTTTCGCTAAGACAGTTCTTGTGGAATTGGCAAAGTGATATTTGTAAGCCCATAGAGGGCTATGGTGAAATAGGAAATATCCTCAGATGAAATCTGGAAAGAAGCTTTCTAAGAAACTGCTTAGTGTTCTGTTCCTTCATCTTACAGAGTTACATCTGTATTTCGTGGATCTCTTTGCTAGCCTGATTTCTGTGGAATCTGAGAAAAGATATTTCGGATCCCTTTGAAGACTATAGGGCCAAAGGAATATCCTCCGATAACAAAGAGAAAGAAGCTTTCTGAGAAACTTCTTTGTGTTCTGCGAAATCATCTCACAGAGTTACAGCTTTCCCCTCAAGAAGCCTTTCGCTAAGACAGTTCTTGTGAAATTGGCAAAGTGATATTTGGAAGCCCATAGAGGGCTATGGTGAAAAAGGAAATATCCTCAGATGAAATCTGGAAAGAAGCTTTCTGAGAAACTGCTTAGTGTTCCGTTCATTCATCTCACAGAGGTACATCTGTATTTCGTGGATCTCTTTGCTAGCCTTATTTCCGTGTAACCTGAGAACAGATATTTCTGATCCCTTTGAAGTCTATAGGGCCAAAGGAAATATCCTCCGATAACAAAGAGAAGAAGCTTTCTGAGAAACTTCTTTGTGTTCTGTGAAATCATCTCACAGAGTTACAGCTTTCCCCTCAAGAAGCCTTTCGCTAAGACAGTTCTTGTGGAATTGGCAAAGTGATATTTGGAAGCCCATAGAGGGCTATGGTGAAAAAGGAAATATCCTCAGATGAAATCTGGAAAGAAGCTTTCTGAGAAACTGCTCTGTGATGTGTGACTTCCACTCACGGAGTTACATCTGTATTTAGTGGATCTCTTTGCTAGCCTTATTTCTGTGTAATCTGAGAACAGATATTTCGGATCCCTTTGAAGACTATAGGGCCAAAGGAAATATCCTCCGATAACAAAGAGAAAGAAGTTTTCTGAGAAACTTCTTTGTGTTCTGTGAAATCATCTCACAGAGTTCCAGCTTTCGCCTCCAGAAGCCTTTCGCTAAGACAGTTCTTGTGGAATTGGCAAAGTGATATTTGGAAGCCCCTAGAGGGCTATGGTGAAAAAGGAAATATCCTCAGATGAAATCTAGAAAGAAGCTTTCTGAGAAACTGCTCTGTGATGTGTGACTTCCACTCACAGAGTTACATCTGTATTTCGTGGATCTCTTTGCTAGACTTATTTCTGTGGAATCTGAGAACAGATATTTCGCATCCCTTTGAAGACTATAGGGCCAAAGGAAATATCTTCCGATAACAAAGAGAAAGAAGCTTTCTGAGAAACTTCATTGTGTTCTGTCAAATCATCTCACAGAGGTACAGCTTTCCCCTCAAGAAGCCTTTCGCTAAGACAGTTCTTGTGGAATTGGCAAAGTGATATTTGGAAGCCCATAGAGGGCTATGGTGAAAAAGGAAATATCCTCAGATGAAATCTGGAAAGAAGCTTTCTGAGAATCTGCTCTGTGATGTGTGACTTCCACTCACAGAGTTACATCCGTATTTCGTGGATCTCTTTGCTAGCCTTATTTCTGTGGAATCTGAGAGCAGATATTTCGGATCCCTTTGAGGACTATAGGGCCCAAGGAAATATCCTCCCATAACAAAGAGAAAGAAGCTTTCTGAGAAACTTCTTTGTGTTCTGTGAAATCATCTCACAGAGTTACAGCTTTCCCTTCAAGAAACCTTTCGCTAAGACAGTTCTTGTGGAATTGGCAAAGTGATATTTGGAAACCCATAGAGGGCTGTGGTGAAAAAGGAAATATCCTCAGATGAAATCTGGAAAGAAGCCTTCTGAGAAACTGCTTAGTGTTCTGTTCATTCATCTCACAGTGTTACATCTGTATTTCGTGGATCTCTTTGCTAGCCTTATTTCTGTGGAATCTGAGAACAGATATTTCGGATCCCTTTGAAGACTATAGGACCAAAGAAATATTCCGATAACAAAGAGAAAGAAGCTTTCTGAGAAACTTCTTTGTGTTCTGTGAAATCATCTCACAGAGTTACAGCTTTCCCCTCAAGAAGCCTTTCGCTAAGACAGTTCTTGTGGAATTGGCAAACTGATATTTGGAAGCCCATAGAGGGCTATGGTGAAAAAGGAAATATCCTCAGATGAAATCTGGAAAGAAGCTTTCTGAGAAACTGCTCTGTGATGTGTGACTTCCACTCACAGAGTTACATCGGTATTTCGTGGATCTCTTTGCTAGCCTTATTTCTGTGGAATCTGAGAACCGATATTTCGGATCCCTTTGAAGATTATAGGGCCAAAGGAAATATCCTCGGATAACAAAGAGAAGGAAGCTTTCTGAGAAACTTCTTTGTGTTCTGTGAAATCATCTCACAGAGTTACAACTTTCCCCTCAAGAAGCCTTTCGCTAAGACAGTTCTTGTGCAATTGGCAAAGTGATATTTGGAAGCCCATAGTGGGCTATGGTGAAAACGGAAATATCCTCAGATGAAATCTGGAAAGAAGCTTTCTGAGAAACTGCTCTGTGGTGTGTGACTTCCACTCACAGAGTTACATCTGTATTTCGTGGATCTCTTTGCTAGCCTTATTTCTGTGGAATCTGAGAACAGTAATTTCGGATCCCTTTGAAGACTATAGGGCCAAAGGAAATATCCTCCGATAACAAAGAGAAAGAAGCTTTCTGAGAAACTTCTTTGTGTTCTGTGAAATCATCTCACAGAGTTACAGCTTTCCCCTCAAGAAGCCTTTCGCTAAGACAGTTCTTGTGGAATTGGCAAAGTGATATATCGAAGCCCATAGAGGGCTATGGTGAAAAAGGAAATATCGTCAGATGAAATATGGAAAGAAGCTTTCTGAGAAACTGCTCTGTGATGTGTGACTTCCACTCACAGGGTTACATCTGTATTTCGTGGTTCTCTTTGCTAGACTTATTTCTGTGGAATCTGAGAAAAGATATTTCGGATCCCTTTGAAGACTATAGCGCCAAATGAAATATCCTCCGATAACAAAGAGAAAGAAGCTTTCTGAGAAACTTCTTTGTGTTCTGTGAAATCATCTCACAGAGTTACAGCTTTCCCCTCAAGAAGCCTTTCGCTAAGACAGTTCTTGTGAAATTGGCAAAGTGATATTTGGAAGCCCATAGAGGTCTACGGTGAAAAAGGAAATATCCTCAGATGAAATCTGAAAAGAAGCTTTCTGAGAAACTGCTCCCTGATGTGTGACTTCCACTCACAGAGTTACATCTGTATTTCGTGGATGTCTTTGCTAGCCTGATTTCTGTGGAATCTGAGAACAGATATTTCGGATCCCTTTGAAGACTATAGGGACAAAGGAAATATCCTCCGATAACAAAGAGAAAGAAGCTTTCTGAGAAACTTCTTTTTGTTCTGTGAAATCATCTCACAGAGTTACAGCTTTCCCCTCAAGAAGCCTTTCGCTAAGACAGTTCTTGTGGAATTGGCAAAGTGATATTTGGAATCCCATAGAGTTCTATGGTGAAAAAGAAAATATCCTCAGATGAAATCTGGAAAGAAGCTTTCTGAGAACCTGCTCTGTGACGAGTGACTTCCACTCACAGAGTTACATCTGTATTTCGTGGATCTCTTTGCTAGCCTTATTTCTGCGGAATCTGAGAACAGATATTTCGGATCCCTTTGAAGACTCTAGGGCCAAAGGAAATATCCTCCGATAACAAAGAGAAAGAAGCTTTCTGAGAAACTTCTTTGTGTTCTGTGAAATCATCTCACAGAGTTACAGCTTTCCCCTCAAGAAGCCTTTCGCTAAGACAGTACTTGTGGAATTGGCAAAGTGATATTTGGAAGCCCATAGAGGGCTATGGTGAAAAAGGAAATATCCTCAGATGAAATCTGGAAAGAAGCTTTCTGAGAAATTGCTCTGCCATGTGTAACTTCCACTCACAGAAGTACATCTGTATTTCGAGGATCTCTTTGCTAGCCTTATTTCTGTGGAATCTCAGAACAGATATTTCGGATCCCTTTGAAGACTATAGGGCCAAAGTAAATATCCTCCGATAACAAAGAGAAAGAAGCTTTCTGAGAAACTTCTTTGCGTTCTGCGAAATCATCTCACAGAGTTAGAGCTTTACCCTCAAGAAGCCTTTCGCTAAGACAGTTCTTGTGGAACTGGCAAAGTGATATTTGTAAGCCCGTAGAGGGCTATGGTGAAATAGGAAATATCCTCAGATGAAATCTGGAAAGAAGCTTTCTAAGAAACTGCTTAGTGTTCTGTTCCTTCATCTCACAGAGTTACATCTGTATTTCGTGGATCTCTTTGCTAGCCTGATTTCTGTGGAATCTGAGAACAGATATTTCGGATCCCTTTGAAGACTATAGGGCCAAAGGAATATCCTCCGATAAGAAAGAGAAAGAAGCTTTCTGAGAAATTTCTTTGTGTTCTGCGAAATCATCTCACAGAGTTACAGCTTTCCTCTCAAGAAGCCTTTCGCTAAGACAGTTCTTGTGGAATTGGCAAAGTGATATTTGGAAGCCCATAGAGGGCTATGGTGAAAAAGGAAATATCCTCAGATGAAATCTGGAAAGAAGCTTTCTGAGAAACTGCTTAGTGTTCCGTTCATTCATCTCACAGAGGTACATCTGTATTTCGTGGATCTCTTTGCTAGCCTTATTTCCGTGGAATCTGAGAACAGATATTTCGGATCCCTTTGAAGTCTATAGGGCCAAAGGAAATATCCTCCGATAACAAAGAGAAAGAAGCTTTCTGAGAAACTTCTTTGTGTTCTGTGAAATCATCTCACAGAGTTATAGCTTTCCCCTCAAGAAGCCTTTCGCTAAGACAGTTCTTGTGGAATTGGCAAAGTGATATATGGAAGCCCACAGAGGGCTATGGTGAAAAAGGAAATATCCTCAGATGAAATCTGGAAAGAAGCTTTCTTAGAAACTGCTCTGTGATGTGTGACTTCCACTCACAGAGTTACATCTGTATTTCGTGGATCTCTTTGCTAGCCTTATTTCTGTGGAATCTGAGAACAGTAATTTCGGATCCCTTTGAAGACTATAGGGCCAAAGGAAATATCCTCCGATAACAAAGAGAAAGAAGTTTTCTGAGAAACTTCTTTGTGTTCTGTGAAATCATCTCACAGAGTTACAGCTTTCGCCTCCAGAAGCCTTTCGCTAAGACAGTTCTTGTGGAATTGGCAAAGTGATATTTGGAAGCCCCTAGAGGGCTATGGTGAAAAAGGAAATATCCTCAGATGAAATCTAGAAAGAAGCATTCTGAGAAACTGCTCTGTGATGTGTGACTTCCACTCACAGAGTTACATCTGTATTTCGTGGATCTCTTTGCTAGACTTATTTCTGTGGAATCTGAGAACAGATATTTCGCATCCCTTTGAAGACTATAGGGCCAAAGGAAATATCTTCCGATAACAAAGAGAAAGAAGCTTTCTGACAAACTTCTTTGTGTTCTGTGAAATCATCTCACAGAGTTATAGCTTTCCCCTCAAGAAGCCTTTCGCTAAGACAGTTCTTGTGGAATTGGCAAAGTGATATTTGGAAACCCATAGAGGGCTGTGGTGAAAAAGGAAATATCCTCAGATGAAATCTGGAAAGAAGCTTTCTGAGAAATTGCTCTGCCATGTGTAACTTCCACTCACAGAAGTACATCTGTATTTCGAGGATCTCTTTGCTAGCCTTATTTCTGTGGAATCTCAGAACAGATATTTCGGATCCCTTTGAAGACTATAGGGCCAAAGTAAATATCCTCCGATAACAAAGAGAAAGAAGCTTTCTGAGAAACTTCTTTGCGTTCTGCGAAATCATCTCACAGAGTTAGAGCTTTACCCTCAAGAAGCCTTTCGCTAAGACAGTTCTTGTGGAACTGGCAAAGTGATATTTGTAAGCCCGTAGAGGGCTATGGTGAAATAGGAAATATCCTCAGATGAAATCTGGAAAGAAGCTTTCTAAGAAACTGCTTAGTGTTCTGTTCCTTCATCTCACAGAGTTACATCTGTATTTCGTGGATCTCTTTGCTAGCCTGATTTCTGTGGAATCTGAGAACAGATATTTCGGATCCCTTTGAAGACTATAGGGCCAAAGGGATATCCTCCGATAAGAAAGAGAAAGAAGCTTTCTGAGAAATTTCTTTGTGTTCTGCGAAATCATCTCACAGAGTTACAGCTTTCCCCTCAAGAAGCCTTTCGCTAAGACAGTTCTTGTGGAATTGGCAAAGTGATATTTGGAAGCCCATAGAGGGCTATGGTGAAAAAGGAAATATCCTCAGATGAAATCTGGAAAGAAGCTTTCTGAGAAACTGCTTAGTGTTCCGTTCATTCATCTCACAGAGGTACATCTGTATTTCGTGGATCTCTTTGCTAGCCTTATTTCCGTGGAATCTGAGAACAGATATTTCGGATCCCTTTGAAGTCTATAGGGCCAAAGGAAATATCCTCCGATAACAAAGAGAAAGAAGCTTTCTGAGAAACTTCTTTGTGTTCTGTGAAATCATCTCACAGAGTTATAGCTTTCCCCTCAAGAAGCCTTTCGCTAAGACAGGTCTTGTGGAATTGGCAAAGTGATATATGGAAGCCCACAGAGGGCTATGGTGAAAAAGGAAATATCCTCAGATGAAATCTGGAAAGAAGCTTTCTTAGAAACTGCTCTGTGATGTGTGACTTCCACTCACAGAGTTACATCTGTATTTCGTGGATCTCTTTGCTAGCCTTATTTCTGTGGAATCTGAGAACAGTAATTTCGGATCCCTTTGAAGACTATAGGGCCAAAGGAAATATCCTCCGATAACAAAGAGAAAGAAGTTTTCTGAGAAACTTCTTTGTGTTCTGTGAAATCATCTCACAGAGTTACAGCTTTCGCCTCCAGAAGCCTTTCGCTAAGACAGTTCTTGTGGAATTGGCAAAGTGATATTTGGAAGCCCCTAGAGGGCTATGGTGAAAAAGGAAATATCCTCAGATGAAATCTAGAAAGAAGCATTCTGAGAAACTGCTCTGTGATGTGTGACTTCCACTCACAGAGTTACATCTGTATTTCGTGGATCTCTTTGCTAGACTTATTTCTGTGGAATCTGAGAACAGATATTTCGCATCCCTTTGAAGACTATAGGGCCAAAGGAAATATCTTCCGATAACAAAGAGAAAGAAGCTTTCTGAGAAACTTCTTTGTGTTCTGTGAAATCATCTCACAGAGTTATAGCTTTCCCCTCAAGAAGCCTTTCGCTAAGACAGTTCTTGTGGAATTGGCAAAGTGATATTTGGAAACCCATAGAGGGCTGTGGTGAAAAAGGAAATATCCTCAGATGAAATCTGGAAAGAAGCCTTCTGAGAAACTGCTTAGTGTTCTGTTCATTCATCTCACAGTGTTACATCTGTATTTCGTGGATCTCTTTGCTAGCCTTATTTCTGTGGAATCTGAGAACAGATATTTCGGATCCCTTTGAAGACTATAGGACCAAAGAAATATTCCGATAACAAAGAGAAAGAAGCTTTCTGAGAAACTTCTTTGTGTTCTGTGAAATCATCTCACAGAGTTACAGCTTTCCCCTCAAGAAGCCTTTCGCTAAGACAGTTCTTGTGGAATTGGCAAACTGATATTTGGAAGCCCATAGAGGGCTATGGTGAAAAAGGAAATATCCTCAGATGAAATCTGGAAAGAAGCTTTCTGAGAAACTGCTCTGTGATGTGTGACTTCCACTCACAGAGTTACATCGGTATTTCGTGGATCTCTTTGCTAGCCTTATTTCTGTGGAATCTGAGAACCGATATTTCGGATCCCTTTGAAGATTATAGGGCCAAAGGAAATATCCTCGGATAACAAAGAGAAGGAAGCTTTCTGAGAAACTTCTTTGTGTTCTGTGAAATCATCTCACAGAGTTACAACTTTCCCCTCAAGAAGCCTTTCGCTAAGACAGTTCTTGTGCAATTGGCAAAGTGATATTTGGAAGCCCATAGTGGGCTATGGTGAAAACGGAAATATCCTCAGATGAAATCTGGAAAGAAGCTTTCTGAGAAACTGCTCTGTGGTGTGTGACTTCCACTCACAGAGTTACATCTGTATTTCGTGGATCTCTTTGCTAGCCTTATTTCTGTGGAATCTGAGAACAGTAATTTCGGATCCCTTTGAAGACTATAGGGCCAAAGGAAATATCCTCCGATAACAAAGAGAAAGAAGCTTTCTGAGAAACTTCTTTGTGTTCTGTGAAATCATCTCACAGAGTTACAGCTTTCCCCTCAAGAAGCCTTTCGCTAAGACAGTTCTTGTGGAATTGGCAAAGTGATATATCGAAGCCCATAGAGGGCTATGGTGAAAAAGGAAATATCGTCAGATGAAATATGGAAAGAAGCTTTCTGAGAAACTGCTCTGTGATGTGTGACTTCCACTCACAGGGTTACATCTGTATTTCGTGGTTCTCTTTGCTAGACTTATTTCTGTGGAATCTGAGAAAAGATAATTCGGATCCCTTTGAAGACTATAGCGCCAAATGAAATATCCTCCGATAACAAAGAGAAAGAAGCTTTCTGAGAAACTTCTTTGTGTTCTGTGAAATCATCTCACAGAGTTACAGCTTTCCCCTCAAGAAGCCTTTCGCTAAGACAGTTCTTGTGAAATTGGCAAAGTGATATTTGGAAGCCCATAGAGGTCTACGGTGAAAAAGGAAATATCCTCAGATGAAATCTGAAAAGAAGCTTTCTGAGAAACTGCTCCCTGATGTGTGACTTCCACTCACAGAGTTACATCTGTATTTCGTGGATGTCTTTGCTAGCCTGATTTCTGTGGAATCTGAGAACAGATATTTCGGATCCCTTTGAAGACTATAGGGACAAAGGAAATATCCTCCGATAACAAAGAGAAAGAAGCTTTCTGAGAAACTTCTTTTTGTT
The DNA here is from genome assembly GCF_049350105.2 of Macaca mulatta. Taxonomy (NCBI): domain Eukaryota; kingdom Metazoa; phylum Chordata; class Mammalia; order Primates; family Cercopithecidae; genus Macaca; species Macaca mulatta. Next base: position 49,042,125 of record NC_133413.1, read on the forward strand.
CTGTGAAATCATCTCACAGAGTTACAGCTTTCCCCTCAAGAAGCCTTTCGCTAAGACAGTTCTTGTGGAATTGGCAAAGTGATATTTGGAATCCCATAGAGGGCTATGGTGAAAAAGAAAATATCCTCAGATGAAATCTGGAAAGAAGCTTTCTGAGAAACTGCTCTGTGACGTGTGACTTCCACTCACAGAGTTACATCTGTATTTCGTGGATCTCTTTGCTAGCCTTATTTCTGTGGAATCTGAGAACAGATATTTCGGATCCCTTTGAAGACTCTAGGGCCAAAGGAAATATCCTCCGATAACAAAGAGAAAGAAGCTTTCTGAGAAACTTCTTTGTGTTCTGTGAAATCATCTCACAGAGTTACAGCTTTCCCCTCAAGAAGACTTTCGCTAAGACAGTTCTTGTGGAATTGGCAAAGTGATATTTGGAAACCCATAGAGGGCTGTGGTGAAAAAGGAAATATCCTCAGATGAAATCTGGAAAGAAGCTTTCTGAGAAACTGCTCTGTGACGTGTGACTTCCACTCACAGAGTTACATCTGTATTTCGTGGATCTCTTTGCTAGCCTTATTTCTGTGGAATCTGAGAACAGATATTTCGGATCCCTTTGAAGACTATAGGGCCAAAGGAAATATCCTCCGATAAGAAAGAGAAAGAAGCTTTCTGAGAAACTTCTTTGTGTTCTGTGAAATCATCTCACAGAGTTACAGCTTTCCCCTCAAGAAGCCTTTCGCTAAGACAGTTCTTGTGGAATTGGCAAACTGATATTTGGAAGCCCCTAGAGGGCTATGGTGATAAAGAAATATCCTCAGATGAAATCTGGAAAGAAGCTTTCTGAGAATTTGCTCTGTGATGTGTGACTTCCACTCACAGAGTTACATCTGTATTTCGTGGATCTCTTTGCTAGCCTTATTTCTGTGGAATCTGAGAACAGATATTTCGGATCCCTTTGAAGACTACAGGGCCAAAGGAAATATCCTCCGATAACAAAGAGAAAGAAGCTTTCTGAGAAACTTCTTTGTGTTCTGTGAAATCATCTCACTGAGTTACAGCTTTCCCCTCAAGAAGCCTTTCGCTAAGACAGTTCTTGTGGAATTGGCAAAGTGATATTTGGAATCCCATAGAGGGCTATGGTGAAAAAGAAAATATCCTCAGATGAAATCTGGAAAGAAGCTTTCTGAGAAACTGCTCTGTGACGTGTGACTTCCACTCACAGAGTTACATCTGTATTTCGTGGATCTCTTTGCTAGCCTTATTTCTGTGTAGTCTGAGAACAGAAATTTCGGATCCCTTTGAAGACTATAGGGCCAAAGGCAATATCCTCCGATAACAAAGAGAAAGAAGCTTTCTGAGAAACTTCTTTGTGTTCTGTGAAATCATCTCACAGAGTTACAGCTTTCCCCTCAAGAAGCCTTTCGCTAAGACAGTTCTTGTGGAATTGGCAAAGTGATATTTGGAAGCCGATAGAGGGCTATGGTGAAAAAGGAAATATCCTCAGATGAAATCTGGAAAGAAGCTTTCTGAGAAATTGCTCTGTGATGTGTGACTTCCACTCACAGAGGTACATCTGTATTTCGAGGATCTCTTTGCTAGCCTTATTTCTGTGGAATCTGAGAACAGATATTTCGGATCCCTTTGAAGACTATTGGGCCAAAGGAAATATCCTCCGATAACAAAGAGAAAGAAGCTTTCTGAGAAACTTCTTTGTGTTCTGCGAAATCATCTCACAGAGTTAGAGCTTTACCCTCAAGAAGCCTTTCGCTAAGACACTTCTTGTGGAATTGGCAAAGAGATATTTGTAAGCCCTTAGAGGGCTATGGTGAAATAGGAAATATCCTCAGATGAAATCTGGAAAGAAGCTTTCTAAGAAACTGTTTAGTGTTCTGTTCCTTCATCTCACAGAGTTACATCTGTATTTCGTGGATCTCTTTGCTAGCCTGATTTCTGTGGAATCTGAGAACAGATATTTCGGATCCCTTTGAAGACTATAGGGCCAAAGGAAATATCCTCCGATAACAAAGAGAAAGAAGGTTTCTGAGAAACTTCTTTGTGTTCTGTGAAATCATCTCACAGAGTCACAGCTTTCCCCTCAGGAAGCCGTTCGCTAAGACAGTTCTTGTGAAATTGGCAAAGTGATATTTGGAAGCCCATAGAGGGCTTCGGTGAAAAAGGAAATATCCTCAGATGAAATCTGGAAAGAAGCTTTCTGAGAAACTGCTCCCTGATGTGTGACTTCCACTCACAGAGTTACATCTGTATTTCGTGGATGTCTTTGTTAGCCTTATTTCTGTGGAATCTGAGAACAGATATTTCGGATCCCTTTGAAGACTATAGGGCCAAAGGAATATCCTCCGATCACAAAGAGAAAGAAGCTTTCTGAGAAACTTCTTTGTGTTCTGCGAAATCATCTCACAGAGTTACAGCTTTCCCCTCAAGAAGCCTTTCGCTAAGACAGTTCTTGTGAAATTGGCAAAGTGATATTTGGAAGCCCATAGATGGCTATGGTGAAAAAGGAAATATCCTCAGATGAAATCTGGAAAGAAGCTTTCTGAGAAACTGCTTAGTGTTCCGTTCATTCATCTCACAGAGTTACATCTGTATTTCGTGGATCTCTTTGCTAGCCCTATTTCCGTGTAATCTGAGAACAGATATTTCTGATCCCTTTGAATTCTATAGGGCCAAAGGAAATATCCTCCGATAACAAAGAGAAAGAAGCTTTCTGAGAAACTTCTTTGTGTTCTGTGAAATCATCTCACAGAGTTACAGATTTCCCCTCAAGAAGCCTTTCGCTAAGACAGTTCTTGTGGAATTGGCAAAGTGATATTTGGAAGCCCATAGAGGGCTACGGTGAAAAAGGAAATATCCTCAGATGAAATCTGGAAAGAAGCTTTCTGAGAAACTGCTCTGTGATGTGACTTCCACTCACAGAGTTACATCTGTATTTCGTGGATCTCTTTGCTAGCCTTATTTCTGTGAAATCTGAGAGCAGATATTTCGGATCCCTTTGAGGACTATAGGGCTAAAGGAAATATCCTCCGATAACAAAGAGAAAGAAGCTTTCTGAGAAACTTCTTTGTGTTCTGCGAAATCATCTCACAGAGTTACAGCTTTCCCCTCAAGAAGCCTTTCGCTAAGACAGTTCTTGTGGAATTGGAAAAGTGATATTTGGAAACCCATAGAGGGCTGTGGTGGAAAAGGAAATATCCTCAGATGAAATCTGGAAAGAAGCTTTCTGAGAAACTGCTTAGTGTTCTGTTCATTCATCTCACAGTGTTACATCTGTATTTCGTGGATCTCTTTGCTAGCCTTATTTCTGTGGAATCTGAGAACAGATATTTCGGATCCCTTTGAAGACTATAGGGCCGAAGGAAATATCCTCCGATAACAAAGAGAAAGAAGCTTTCTGAGAAACTTCTTTGTGTTCTGCGAAATCGTCTCACAGAGTTACAGCTTTCCCCTCAAGAAGCCTTTCGCTAAGACAGTTCTTGTGGAATTGGCAAAGTGATATTTGGAAGCCCTTAGAGGGCTATCGTGAAAAAGGAAATATCCTCAGATGAAATCTGGAAAGAAGCTTTCTGAGAAACTGCTCTGTGATGTGTGACTTCCACTCACAGAGTTACATCGGTATTTCGTGGATCTCTTTGCTAGCCTTATTTCTGTGGAATCTGAGAACAGATATTTCGGATCCCTTTGAAGATTATAGGGCCAAAGGAAATATCCTCCGATAACAAAGAGAAAGAAGCTTTCTGAGAAACTTCTTTGTGTTCTGTGAAATCATCTCACAGAGTTACAGCTTTCCCCTCAAAAAGCTTTTCGCTAAGACAGTTCTTGTGGAATTAGCAAAGTGATATTTGGAAGCCCATAGAGGGCTATGGTGAAAAAGGAAATATCCTCAGATGAAATACGGAAAGAAGCTTTCTGAGAAACTGCTCTGTGATGTGTGACTTCCACTCACAGAGTTACATCTGTATTTCGTGGATCTCTTTGCTAGCCTTATTTCTGTGGAATCTGAGAACAGATATTTCGCATCCCTTTGAAGAATATAGGGCCAAAGGAAATATCTTCCGATAACAAAGAGAAAGAAGCTTTCTGAGAAACTTCATTGTGTTCTGTCAAATCATCTCACAGAGGTACAGCTTTCACCTCAAGAAGCCTTTCGCTAAGACAGTTCTTGTGGAATTGGCAAAGTGATATTTGGAAGCCCATAGAGGGCTATGGTGAAAAAGGAAATATCCTCAGATGAAATCTGGAAAGAAGCTTTCTGAGAAACTGCTCTGTGATGTGTGACTTCCACTCACAGAGTTACATCTGTATTTCGTGGATCTCTTTGCTATCCTTATTTCTGTGAAATCTGAGAGCAGATATTTCGGATCCCTTTGAGGACTATAGGGCCAAAGGGAATATCCTCCGATAACAAAGAGAAAGAAGCTTTCTGAGAAACTTCTTTGTGTTCTGCGAAATCATCTCACAGAGTTACAGCTTTCCCCTCAAGAAGCCTTTCGCTAAGACAGTTCTTGTGGAATTGGCAAAGTGATATTTGTAAACCCATAGAGGGCTGTGGTGAAAAAGGAAATGTCCTCAGATGAATTCTGGAAAGAAGCTTTCTGAGAAACTGCTTAGTGTTCTGTTCATTCATCTCACAGTGTTACATCTGTATTTCGTGGATCTCTTTGCTAGCCTTATTTCTGTGGAATCTGAGAACAGATATTTCGGATCCCTTTGAAGACTATAGGGCCAAAGGAAATATCCTCCGATAACAAAGAGAAAGAAGCTTTCTGAGAAACTTCTATGTGTTCTGTGAAATCATCTCACAGAGTTACAGTTTTCCCCTCAAGAAGCCTTTCGCTAAGACAGTTCTTGTGGAATTGGCAAAGTGATATTTGGAATCCGATAGAGGGCTATGGTGAAAAAGAAAATATCCTCAGATGAAATCTGGAAAGAAGCTTTCTGAGAAACTGCTCTGTGACGTGTGACTTCCACTCACAGAGTTACATCTGTATTTCGTGGATCTCTTTGCTAGCCTTATTTCTGCGGAATCTGAGAACAGATATTTCAGATCCCTTTGAAGACTATAGGGCCAAAGGAAATATCCTCCGATAACAAAGAGAAAGAAGCTTTCTGAGAAACTTCTTTGTGTTCTGTGAAATCATCTCACAGAGTTACAGCTTTCCCCTCAAGAAGCCTTTCGCTAAGACAGTTCTTGTGGAATTGGCAAAGTGATATTTGGAAGCCGATTGAGGGCTATGGTGAAAAAGGAAATATCCTCAGATGAAATCTGGAAAGAAGCTTTCTGAGAAATTGCTCTCTAATGTGTGACTTCCACTCACAGAGGTACATCTGTATTTCGAGGATATCTTTGCTAGCCTTATTTCTGTGGAATCTGAGAACAGATATTTCGGATCCCTTTGAAGACTATTGGGCCAAAGGAAATATCCTCCGATAACAAAGAGAAAGAAGCTTTCTGAGAATCTTCTTTGTGTTCTGCGAAATCATCTCACAGAGTTAGAGCTTTCCCCTCAAGAAGCCTTTCGCTAAGACAGTTCTTGTGGAATTGGCAAAGAGATATTTGTAAGCCCATAGAGGGCTATGGTGAAATAGGAAATATCCTCAGATGAAATCTGGAAAGAAGCTTTCTAAGAAACTGCTTAGTGTTCTGTTCCTTCATCTCACAGAGTTACATCTATATTTCGTGGATCTCTTTGCTAGCCTGATTTCTGTGGAATCTGAGAACAGATATTTCGGAACCCTTTGAAGACTATAGGGCCAAAGGAATATCCTCCGATAACAAAGAGAAAGAAGCTTTCTGAGAAACTTCTTTGTGTTCTGCGAAATCATCTCACAGAGTTACAGCTTTCCCCTCAAGAAGCCTTTCGCTAAGACAGTTCTTGTGGAATTGGCAAAGTGATATATGGAAGCCCACAGAGGGCTATGGTTAAAAAGGTAATATCCTCAGATGAAATCTGGAAAGAAGCTTTCTTAGAAACTGCTCTGTGATGTGTGACTTCCACTCACAGAGTTACATCTGTATTTCGTGGTTCTCTTTGCTAGCCTTATTTCTGTGGAACCTGAGAACAGTAATTTCGGATCCCTTTGAAGACTATAGGGCCAAAGGAAATATCCTCCGATAACAAAGAGAAAGAAGTTTTCTGAGAAACTTCTTTGTGTTCTGTGAAATCATCTCACAGAGTTACAGCTTTCGACTCCAGAAGCCTTTCGCTAAGACAGTTCTTGTGGAATTGGCAAAGTGATATTTGGAAGCCCCTAGAGGGCTATGGTGAAAAACGAAATATCCTCAGATGAAATCTAGAAAGAAGCTTTCTGAGAAACTGCTCTGTGATGTGTGACTTCCACTCACAGAGTTACATCTGTATTTCGTGGTTCTCTTTGCTAGCCTTATTTCTGTGGAACCTGAGAACAGTAATTTCGGATCCCTTTGAAGACTATAGGGCCAAAGGAAATATCCTCCGATAACAAAGAGAAAGAAGTTTTCTGAGAAACTTCTTTGTGTTCTGTGAAATCATCTCACAGAGTTACAGCTTTCGACTCCAGAAGCCTTTCGCTAAGACAGTTCTTGTGGAATTGGCAAAGTGATATTTGGAAGCCCCTAGAGGGCTATGGTGAAAAACGAAATATCCTCAGATGAAATCTAGAAAGAAGCTTTCTGAGAAACTGCTCTGTGATGTGTGACTTCCACTCACAGAGTTACATCTGTATTTCGTGGATCTCTTTGCTAGCCTTATTTCTGTGGAATCTGAGAACAGATATTTCGGATCCCTTTGAAGACTATAGGGCCAAAGGGAATATCCTCCGATAACAAAGAGAAAGAAGCTTTCTGAGAAACTTCTTTGTGTTCTGTGAAATCATCTCACAGAGTTACAGCTTTCCCCTCAAGAAGCCTTTCGCTAAGACAGTTCTTGTGGAATTGGCAAAGTGATATTTGGAAGCCCATAGAGGGCTATGGTGAAAAAGGAAATATCCTCAGATGAAATCTGGAAAGAAGCTTTCTGAGAAACTGCTTAGTGTTCTGTTCCTTCATCTCACAGAGTTACATCTGTATTTCGTGGATCTCTTTGCTAGCCTTATTTCTGTGGAATCTGAGAACAGATATTTCGGATCCCTTTGAAGACTATAGGGCCAAAGGAAATATCCTCCCATAACAAAGAGAAAGAAGCTTTCTGAGAAACTTCTTTGTGTTCTGCGAAATCATCTCACAGAGTTACAGCTTTCCCCTCAAGAAACCTTTCGCTAAGACAGTTCTTGTGGAATTGGCAAAGTGATATTTGGAAGCCCATAGAGGGCTATGGTGAAAAAGGAAATATCCTCAGATGAAATATGGAAAGAAGCTTTCTGAGAAACTGCTCTGTGATGTGTGACTTCCACTCACAGAGTTACATCTGTATTTCGTGGATCTCTTTGCTAGACTTATTTCTGTGGAATCTGAGAACAGATATTTCGCATCCCTTTGAAGACTATAGGGCCAAAGGAAATATCTTCCGATAACAAAGAGAAAGAAGCTTTCTGAGAAACTTCATTGTGTTCTGTCAAATCATCCAAAAGAGGTACAGCTTTCCCCTCAAGAAGCCTTTCGCTAAGACAGTTCTTGTGGAATTGGCAAAGTGATATTTGGAAGCCCATAGAGGGCTATGGTGAAAAAGGAAATATCCTCAGATGAAATCTGGAAAGAAGCTTTCTGAGAATCTGCTCTGTGATGTGTGACTTCCACTCACAGAGTTACATCCGTATTTCGTGGATCTCTTTGGTAGCCTTATTTCTGTGGAATCTGAGAGCAGATATTTCGGATCCCTTTGAGGACTATAGGGCCAAAGGAAATATCCTCCCATAACAAAGAGAAAGAAGCTTTCTGAGAAACTTCTTTGTGTTCTGTGAAATCATCTCACAGAGTTACAGCTTTCCCCTCAAGAAACCTTTCGCTAAGACAGTTCTTGTGGAATTGGCAAAGTGATATTTGGAAACCCATAGAGGGCTGTGTTGAAAAAGGAAATATCCTCAGATGAAATCTGGAAAGAAGCCTTCTGAGAAACTGCTTAGTGTTCTGTTCATTCATCTCACAGTGTTACATCTGTATTTCGTGGATCTCTTTGCTAGCCTTATTTCTGTGGAATCTGAGAACAGATATTTCGGATCCCTTTGAAGACTATAGGGCCAAAGGAAATATCCTCCGATAACAAAGAGAAAGAAGTTTTCTGAGAAACTTCTTTGTGTTCTGTGAAATCATCTCACAGAGTTACAGCTTTCGCCTCCAGAAGCCTTTCACTAAGACAGTTCTTGTGGAATTGGTAAAGTGATATTTGGAAGCCCTTAGAGGGCTACGGTGAAAAAGGAAATATCCTCAGATGAAATCTGGAAAGTAGCTTTCTGAGAAGCTGCTCTGTGATGTGTGACTTCCACTCACACAGTTACATCTGTATTTCATGCATCTCTTTGCTAGCCTTATTTCTGTGGAATCTGAGAACAGATATTTCCGATCCATTTGAAGACTATAGGGCCAAAGGAAATATCCTCCGATAACAAAGAGAAAGAAGCTTTCTGAGAAACTTCTTTGTGTTCTGCGCAATCATCTCACAGAGTTACACCTTTCCCCTCAAGAAGCCTTTCGCTATGACAGTTCTTGTGGAATTGGCAAAGTGATATTTGGAAGCCCATAGAGGGCTATGGTGAAAAAGGAAATATCGTCAGATGAAATCTGGAAAGAAGCTTTCTGAGAAACTGCTCTGTGATGTGTGACTTCCACTCACAGGGTTTCATCTGTATTTCGTAGATCTCTTTGCTAGACTTATTTCTGTGGAATCTGAGAACAGATATTTCGGATCCCTTTGAAGACTATAGCGCCAAATGAAATATCCTCCGATAACAAAGAGAAAGAAGCTTTCTGAGAAACTTCTTTGTGTTCTGTGAAATCATCTCACAGAGTTACAGCTTTCCCCTCCAGAAGCCTTTCGCTAAGACAGTTCTTTTGGAATTGGCAAAGTGATATTTGGAAGCCCATAGAGGGCTATGGTGAAAACGGAAATATCCTCAGATGAAATCTGGAAAGAAGCTTTCTGAGAAACTGCTTAGTGTTCTGTTCCTTCATCTCACAGAGTTACATCTGTATTTCGTGGATCTCTTTGCTAGCCTTATTTCTGTGGAATTTGAGAACAGATATTTCGCATCCCTTTGAAGACTATACGGCCAAAGGAAATATCCTCCGATAACAAAGAGAAAGAAGCTTTCTGAGAAACTTCCTTGTGTTCTGTGAAATCATCTCACAGAGTTACAGCTTTCCCCTCAAGAAGCCTTTCGCTAAGACATTTCTTGTGAAATTGGCAAAGTGATATTTGGAAGCCCATAGAGGGCTATGGTGAAAAAGGAAATATCCTCAGATGAAATCTGGAAAGAAGCTTTCTGAGAAACTGCTCTGTGATGTGTGACTTCCACTCACAGAGTTACATCTGTATTTCGTGGATGTCTTTGCTAGCCTTATTTCTGTGGAATCTGAGAACAGATATTTCGGATCCCTTTGAAGACTATAGGGACAAAGGAAATATCCTCCGATAACAAAGAGAAAGAAGCTTTCTGAGAAACTTCTTTGTGTTCTGTGAAATCATCTCACAGAGTTACAGCTTTCCCCTCAAGAAGCCTTTCGCTAAGACAGTTCTTGTGGAATTGGCAAAGTGATATTTGGAATCCCATAGAGGGCTATGGTGAAAAAGAAAATATCCTCAGATGAAATCTGGAAAGAAGATTTCTGAGAAACTGCTCTGTGACGAGTGACTTCCACTCACCGAGTTACATCTGTATTTCGTGGATCTCTTTGCTAGCCTTATTTCTACGGAATCTGAGAACAGATATTTCGGATCCCATTGAAGACTCTAGGGCCAAAGGAAATATCCTCCGATAACAAAGAGAAAGAAGCTTTCTGAGAAACTTCTTTGTGTTCTGTGAAATCATCTCACAGAGTTACAGCTTTCCCCTCAAGAAGCCTTTCGCTAAGACAGTTCTTGTGGAATTGGCAAAGTGATATTTGGAAGCCCATAAAGGGCTATGGTGAAAAAGGAAATATCCTCAGATGAAATCTGGAAAGAAGCTTTCTGAGAAATTGCTCTGCCATGTGTAACTTCCACTCACAGTGGTACATCTGTATTTCGAGGATCTCTTTGCCAGCCTTATTTCTGTGGAATCTCAGAACAGATATTTCGGATCCCTTTGAAGACTATAGGGCCAAAGTAAATATCCTCCGATAACAAAGAGAAAGAAGCTTTCTGAGAAACTTCTTTGCGTTCTGCGAAATCATCTCACAGAGTTAGAGCTTTACCCTCAAGAAGCCTTTCGCTAAGACAGTTCTTTTGGAACTGGCAAAGTGATATTTGTAAGCCCGTAGAGGGCTATGGTGAAATAGGAAATATCATCAGATGAAATCTGGAAAGAAGCTTTCTAAGAAACTGCTTAGTGTTCTGTTCCTTCATCTCACAGAGTTACATCTGTATTTCGTGGATCTCTTTGCTAGCCTGATTTCTTTGGAATCTGAGAACAGATATTTCGGATCCCTTTGAAGACTATAGGGCCAAAGGAATATCCTCAGATAACAAAGAGAGAGAAGCTTTCTGAGAAACTTCTTTGTGTTCTGCGAAATCATCTCACAGAGTTACAGCTTTCCCCTCAAGAAGCCTTTCGCTAAGACAGTTCTTGTGGAATTGGCAAAGTGATATTTGGAAGCCCATAGAGGGCTATGGTGAAAAAGGAAATATCCTCAGATGAAATCTGGAAAGAAGCTTTCTGAGAAACTGCTTAGTGTTCCGTTCATTCATCTCACAGAGGTACATCTGTATTTCGTGGATCTCTTTGCTAGCCTTATTTCCGTGGAATCTGAGAACAGATATTTCGGATCCCTTTGAAGTCTATAGGGCCAAAGTAAATATCCTCCGATAACAAAGAGAAAGAAGCTTTCTGAGAAACTTCTTTGTGTTCTGTGAAATCATCTCACAGAGTTACAGCTTTCAACTCAAGAAGCCTTTCGCTAAGACAGTTCTTGTGGAATTGGCAAAGTGATATTTGGAATCCCATAGAGGGCTATGGTGAAAGAGAAAATATCCTCAGATGAAATCTGGAAAGAAGCTTTCTGAGAAACTGCTCTGTGACGAGTGACTTCCACTCACAGAGTTACATCTGTATTTCGTGGATCTCTTTGCTAGCCTTATTTCTGCGGAATCTGAGAACAGATATTTCGGATCCCATTGAAGACTCTAGGGCCAAAGGAAATATCCTCCGATAACAAAGAGAAAGAAGCTTTCTGAGAAACTTCTTTGTGTTCTGTGAAATCATCTCACAGAGTTACAGCTTTCCCCTCAAGAAGCCTTTCGCTAAGACAGTTCTTGTGGAATTGGCAAAGTGATATTTGGAAGCCCATAAAGGGCTATGGTGAAAAAGGAAATATCCTCAGATGAAATCTGGAAAGAAGCTTTCTGAGAAATTGCTCTGCCATGTGTAACTTCCACTCACAGTGGTACATCTGTATTTCGAGGATCTCTTTGCCAGCCTTATTTCTGTGGAATCTCAGAACAGATATTTCGGATCCCTTTGAAGACTGTAGGGCCAAAGGAAATATCCTCCGATAACAAAGAGAAAGAAGCTTTCTGAGAAACTTCTTTGCGTTCTGCGAAATCATCTCACAGAGTTAGAGCTTTACCCTCAAGAAGCCTTTCGCTAAGACAGTTCTTGTGGAACTGGCAAAGTGATATTTGTAAGCCCGTAGAGGGCTATGGTGAAATAGGAAATATCCTCAGATGAAATCTGGAAAGAAGCTTTCTAAGAAACTGCTTAGTGTTCTGTTCCTTCATCTCACAGAGTTACATCTGTATTTCGTGGATCTCTTTGCTAGCCTGATTTCTGTGGAATCTGAGAACAGATATTTCGGATCCCTTTGAAGACTATAGGGCCAAAGGAATATCCTCCGATAACAAAGAGAGAGAAGCTTTCTGAGAAACTTCTTTGTGTTCTGCGAAATCATCTCACAGAGTTACAGCTTTCCCCTCAAGAAGCCTTTCGCTAAGACAGTTCTTGTGGAATTGGCAAAGTGATATTTGGAAGCCCATAGAGGGCTATGGTGAAAAAGGAAATATCCTCAGATGAAATCTGGAAAGAAGCTTTCTGAGAAACTGCTTAGTGTTCCGTTCATTCATCTCACAGAGGTACATCTGTATTTCGTGGATCTCTTTGCTAGCCTTATTTCCGTGGAATCTGAGAACAGATATTTCGGATCCCTTTGAAGTCTATAGGGCCAAAGGAAATATCCTCCGATAACAAAGAGAAAGAAGCTTTCTGAGAAACTTCTTTGTGTTCTGTGAAATCATCTCACAGAGTTACAGCTTTCAACTCAAGAAGCCTTTCGCTAAGACAGTTCTGGTGGAATTGGTAAAGTGATATTTGGAAGCCCATAGAGGGCTATGGTGAAAAAGGAAATATCCTCAGATGAAATCTGGAAAGAAGCTTTCTGAGAAACTGCTCTGTGATGTGTGACTTAGACTCACAGTGGTACATCTGTATTTCGAGGATCTCTTTGCCAGCCTTATTTCTGTGGAATCTCAGAACAGATATTTCGGATCCCTTTGAAGACTATAGGGCCAAAGTAAATATCCTCCGATAACAAAGAGAAAGAAGCTTTCTGAGAAACTTCTTTGCGTTCTGCGAAATCATCTCACAGAGTTAGAGCTTTACCCTCAAGAAGCCTTTCGCTAAGACAGTTCTTGTGGAACTGGCAAAGTGATATTTGTAAGCCCGTAGAGGGCTATGGTGAAATAGGAAATATCCTCAGATGAAATCTGGAAAGAAGCTTTCTAAGAAACTGCTTAGTGTTCTGTTCCTTCATCTCACAGAGTTACATCTGTATTTCGTGGATCTCTTTGCTAGCCTGATTTCTGTGGAATCTGAGAACAGATATTTCGGATCCCTTTGAAGACTATAGGGCCAAAGGAATATCCTCCGATAACAAAGAGAGAGAAGCTTTCTGAGAAACTTCTTTGTGTTCTGCGAAATCATCTCACAGAGTTACAGCTTTCCCCTCAAGAAGCCTTTCGCTAAGACAGTTCTTGTGGAATTGGCAAAGTCATATTTGGAAGCCCATAGAGGGCTATGGTGAAAAAGGAAATATCCTCAGATGAAATCTGGAAAGAAGCTTTCTGAGAAACTGCTTAGTGTTCCGTTCATTCATCTCACAGAGGTACATCTGTATTTCGTGGATCTCTTTGCTAGCCTTATTTCCGTGGAATCTGAGAACAGATATTTCGGATCCCTTTGAAGTCTATAGGGCCAAAGGAAATATCCTCCGATAACAAAGAGAAAGAAGCTTTCTGAGAAACTTCTTTGTGTTCTGTGAAATCATCTCACAGAGTTACAGCTTTCCCCTCAAGAAGCCTTTCGCTAAGACAGTTCTTGTGGAATTGGTAAAGTGATATTTGGAAGCCCATAGAGGGCTATGGTGAAAAAGGAAATATCCTCAGATGAAATCTGGAAAGAAGCTTTCTGAGAAACTGCTCTGTGATGTGTGACTTAGACTCACAGAGTTACATCTGTATTTCGTGGATCTCTTTGCTAGCCTTCTTTCTGTGGAATCTGAGAATAGATATTTCGGATCCCTTTGAAGACTATAGGACCAAAGAAATATTCCGATAACAAAGAGAAAGAAGCTTTCTGAGAAACTTCTTTGTGTTCTGTGAAATCATCTCACAGAGTTACAGCTTTCCCCTCAAGAAGCCTTTCGCTAAGACAGTTCTTGTGGAATTGGCAAAGTTATATATCGAAGCCCATAGAGGGCTATGGTGAAAAAGGAAATATCGTCAGATGAAATATGGAAAGAAGCTTTCTGAGAAACTGCTCTGTGATGTGTGACTTCCACTCACAGGGTTACATCTGTATTTCGTGGTTCTCTTTGCTAGACTTATTTCTGTGGAATCTGAGAAAAGATATTTCGGATCCCTTTGAAGACTATAGCGCCAAATGATATATCCTCCGATAACAAAGAGAAAGAAGCTTTCTGAGAAACTTCTTTGTGTTCTGTGAAATCATCTCACAGAGTTACAGCTTTCCCCTCAAGAAGCCTTTCGCTAAGACAGTTCTTGTGAAATTGGCAAAGTGATATTTGGAAGCCCCTAGAGGGCTACGGTGAAAAAGGAAATATCCTCAGATGAAATCTGAAAAGAAGCTTTCTGAGAAACTGCTCCCTGATGTGTGACTTCCACTCACAGAGTTACATCTGTATTTCGTGGATGTCTTTGCTAGCCTGATTTCTGTGGAATCTGAGAACAGATATTTCGGATCCCTTTGAAGACTATAGGGACAAAGGAAATATCCTCCGATAACAAAGAGAAAGAAGCTTTCTGAGAAACTTCTTTTTGTTCTGTGAAATCACCTCACAGAGTTACAGCTTTCCCCTCAAGAAGCCTTTCGCTAAGACAGTTCTTGTGGAATTGGCAAAGTGATATTTGGAATCCCATAGAGGGCTATGGTGAAAAAGAAAATATCCTCAGATGAAATCTGGAAAGAAGCTTTCTGAGAAACTGCTCTGTGACGTGTGACTTCCACTCACAGAGTTACATCTGTATTTCGTGGATCTCTTTGTTAGCCTTATTTCTGCGGAATCTGAGAACAGATATTTCGGATCCCTTTGAAGACTCTAGGGCCAAAGGAAATATCCTCCGATAACAAAGAGAAAGAAGCTTTCTGAGAAACTTCTTTGTGTTCTGCGAAATCATCTCACAGAGTTAGAGCTTTACCCTCAAGAAGACTTTCGCTAAAACAGTTCTTGTGGAATTGGCAAAGTGATATTTGTAAGCCCATAGAGGGCTATGGTGAAATAGGAAATATCCTCAGATGAAATCTGGAAAGAAGCTTTCTAAGAAACTGCTTAGTGTTCTGTTCCTTCATCTCACAGAGTTACATCTGTATTTCGTGGATCTCTTTGCTAGCCTTATTTCTGTGGAATCTGAGAACAGATATTTCGGATCCCTTTGAAGACTATAGGACCAAAGGAATATCCTCCGATAACAAAGAGAAAGAAGCTTTCTGAGAAACTTCTTTGTGTTCTGCGAAATCATCTCACAGAGTTACAGCTTTCCCCTCAAGAAGCCTTTCGCTAAGACAGTTCTTGTGGAATTGGCAAAGTGATATTTGGAAGCCCATAGAGGGCTATGGTGAAAAAGGAAATATCCTCAGATGAAATCTGGAAAGAAGCTTTCTGAGAAATTGCTCTGTGATGTGTGACATCCACTCACAGAGGTACATCTGTATTTCGAGGATCTCTTTGCTAGCCTTATTTCTGTGGAATCTGAGAACAGATATTTCGGATCCCTTTGAAGACTGTAGGGCCAAAGGAAATATCCTCCGATAACAAAGAGAAAGAAGCTTTCTGAGAAACTTCTTTGTGTTCTGTGAAATCATCTCACAGATTTACAGCTTTCCCCTCAAGAAGCCTTTCGCTAAGACAGTTCTTGTGGAATTGGCAAAGTGATATTTGGAATCCCATAGAGGGCTATGGTGAAAAAGAAAATATCCTCAGATGAAATCTGGAAAGAAGCTTTCTGAGAAACTGCTCTGTGACGTGTGACTTCCACTCACAGAGTTACATCTGTATTTCGTGGATCTCTTTGCTAGCCTTATTTCTGCGGAATCGGAGAACAGATATTTCGGATCCCTTTGAAGACTCTAGGGCCAAAGGAAATATCCTCCGATAACAAAGAGAAAGAAGCTTTCTGAGAAACTTCTTTGTGTTCTGTGAAATCATCTCACAGAGTTACAGCTTTCCCCTCAAGAAGCCTTTCGCTAAGACAGTTCTTGTGGAATTGGCAAAGTGATATTTGGAAGCCCATAGAGGGCTATGGTGAAATAGTAAATATCCTCAGATGAAATCTGGAAAGAAGCTTTCTGAGAAATTGCTCTGTGATGTGTGACTTCCACTCACCGAGGTACATCTGTATTTCGAGGATCTCTTTGCTAGCCTTATTTCTGTGGAATCTGAGAACAGATATTTCGGATCCCTTTGAAGACTATAGGGCCAAAGGAATTATCCTCCGATAACAAAGAGAAAGAAGCTTTCTGAGAAACTTCTTTGTGTTCTGCGAAATCATCTCACAGAGTTAGAGCTTTACCCTCAAGAAGCCTTTCGCTAAGACAGTTCTTGTGGAATTGGCAAAGTGATATTTGTAAGCCCATAAAGGGCTATGGTGAAATAGGAAATATCCTCAGATGAAATCTGGAAAGAAGCTTTCTAAGAAACTGCTTAGTGTTCTGTTCCTTCATCTCACAGAGTTACATCTGTATTTCGTGGATCTCTTTGCTAGCCTGATTTCTGTGGAATCTGAGAACAGATATTTCGGATCCCTTTGAAGACTATAGGGCCAAAGGAATATCCTCCGATAACAAAGAGAGAGAAGCTTTCTGAGAAACTTCTTTGTGTTCTGCGAAATCATCTCACAGAGTTACAGCTTTCCCCTCAAGAAGCCTTTCGCTAAGACAGTTCTTGTGGAATTGGCAAAGTGATATTTGGAAGCCCATAGAGGGCTATGGTGAAAAAGGAAATATCCTCAGATGAAATCTGGAAAGAAGCTTTCTGAGAAACTGCTTAGTGTTCCGTTCATTCATCTCACAGAGTTACATCTGTATTTCGTGGATCTCTTTGCTAGCCTTATTTCCGTGGAATCTGAGAACAGATATTTCGGATCCCTTTGAAGTCTATAGGGCCAAAGGAAATATCTTCCGATAACAAAGACAAAGAAGCTTTCTGAGAAACTTCTTTGTGTTCTGTGAAATCATCTCACAGAGTTACAGCTTTCAACTCAAGAAGCCTTTCGCTAAGACAGTTCTTGTGGAATTGGTAAAGTGATATTTGGAAGCCCATAGAGGGCTATGGTGAAAAAGGAAATATCCTCAGATGAAATCTGGAAAGAAGCTTTCTGAGAAACTGCTCTGTGATGTGTGACTTAGACTCACAGTGGTACATCTGTATTTCGAGGATCTCTTTGCCAGCCTTATTTCTGTGGAATCTCAGAACAGATATTTCGGATCCCTTTGAAGACTATAGGGCCAAAGTAAATATCCTCCGATAACAAAGAGAAAGAAGCTTTCTGAGAAACTTCTTTGCGTTCTGCGAAATCATCTCACAGAGTTAGAGCTTTACCCTCAAGAAGCCTTTCGCTAAGACAGTTCTTGTGGAACTGGCAAAGTGATATTTGTAAGCCCGTAGAGGGCTATGGTGAAATAGGAAATATCCTCAGATGAAATCTGGAAAGAAGCTTTCTAAGAAACTGCTTAGTGTTCTGTTCCTTCATCTCACAGAGTTACATCTGTATTTCGTGGATCTCTTTGCTAGCCTTATTTCCGTGTAATCTGACAACAGATATTTCCGATCCCTTTGAAGTCTATAGGGCCAAAGGAAATAATCTCCGATCACAAAGAGAAAGAAGCTTTCTGAGAAACTTCTTTGTGTTCTGTGAAATCATCTCACAGAGTGACAGCTTTCCCCTCAGGAAACCTTTCGCTAAGAAAGTTCTTGTGGAATTGGCAAAGTGATATTTGGAAGCCCATAGAGGGCTATGGTGAAAAAGGAAATATCCGCAGATGAAATCTGGAAAGAAGCTTTCTGAGAAAATGCTCTGTGATGTGTGACTTCCACTCACGGAGTTACATCTGTATTTAGTGGATCTCTTTGCAAGCCTTATTTCTGTGTAATCTGAGAACAGATATTTCGGATCCCTTTGAAGACTATAGGGCCAAAGGAAATATCCTCTGATAACAAAGAGAAAGAATCTTTCTGAGAAAATTCTCTGTGTTCTGCGAAATCGTCTCACAGAGTTACAGCTTTCCCCTCAAGAAGCCTTTCGCTAAGACAGTTCTTGTGGAATTGGCAAAGTGATATTTCGAAGCCCTTAGAGGGCTATGGTGAAAAAGGAAATATCCTCAGATGAAATCTGGAAAGAAGCTTTCTGAGAAACTGCTCTGTGATGTGTGACTTCCACTCACAGAGTTACATCTGTATTTCGTGGATCTCTTTGCTAGCCTTATTTCTGTGGAATCTGAGAACAGATATTTCGGATCCCTTTGAAGACTATAGGGCCAAAGGAAATATCCTCCGATAACAAAGAGAAAGAAGCTTTCTGAGAAACTTCTTTGTGTTCTGTGAAATCATCTCACAGAGTTACAGCTTTCCCCTCAAGAAGACTTTCGCTAAGACAGTTCTTGTGGAATTGGCAAAGTGATATTTGGAAACCCTTAGAGGGCTGTGGTGAAAAAGGAAATATCCTCAGATGAAATCTGGAAAGAAGCTTTCTGAGAAACTGCTCTGTGACGTGTGACTTCCACTCACAGAGTTACATCTGTATTTCGTGGATCTCTTTGCTAGCCTTATTTCTGTGGAATCTGAGAACAGATATTTCGGATCCCTTTGAAGACTATAGGGCCAAAGGAAATATCCTCCTATAAGAATGAGAAAGAAGCTTTCTGAGAAACTTCTTTGTGTTCTGTGAAATCATCTCACAGAGTTACAGCTTTCCCCTCAAGAAGCCTTTCGCTAAGACAGTTCTTGTGGAATTGGCAAAGTGATATTTGGAAGGCGATAGAGGGCTATGGTGATAAAGAAATATCCTCAGATGAAATCTGGAAAGAAGCTTTCTGAGAATTTGCTCTGTGATGTGTGACTTCCACTCACAGAGTTACATCTGTATTTCGTGGATCTCTTTGCTAGCCTTATTTCTGTGGAATCTGAGAACAGATATTTCGGATCCCTTTGAAGACTACAGGGCCAAAGGAAATATCCTCCGATAACAAAGAGAAAGAAGCTTTCTGAGAAACTTCTTTGTGTTCTGTGAAATCATCTCACTGAGTTACAGCTTTCCCCTCAAGAAGCCTTTCGCTAAGACAGTTCTTGTGGAATTGGCAAAGTGATATTTGGAATCCCATAGAGGGCTATGGTGAAAAAGAAAATATCCTCAGATGAAATCTGGAAAGAAGCTTTCTGAGAAACTGCTCTGTGACGTGTGACTTCCACTCACAGAGTTACATCTGTATTTCGTGGATCTCTTTGCTAGCCTTATTTCTGTGGAGTCTGAGAACAGATATTTCGGATCCCTTTGAAGACTATAGGGGCAAAGGCAATAACCTCCGATAACAAAGAGAAAGAAGCTTTCTGAGAAACTTCTTTGTGTTCTGTGAAATCATCTCACAGAGTTACAGCTTTCCCCTCAAGAAGCCTTTCGCTAAGACAGTTCTTGTGGAATTGGCAAAGTGATATTTGGAAGCCGATAGAGGGCTATGGTGAAAAAGGAAATATCATCAGATGAAATCTGGAAAGAAGCTTTCTGAGAAATTTCTCTTTGATGTGTGACTTCCACTCACAGAGGTACATCTGTATTTCGAGGATCTCTTTGCTAGCCTTATATCTGTGGAATCTGAGAACAGATATTTCGGATCCCTTTGAAGACTATTGGGCCAAAGGAAATATCCTCCGATAACAAAGAGAAAGAAGCTTTCAGAGAAACTTCTTTGTGTTCTACGAAATCATCTCACAGAGTTAGAGCTTTACCCTCAAGAAGCCTTTCGCTAAGACACTTCTTGTGGAATTGGCATAGAGATATTTGTAAGCCCTTAGAGGGCTATGGTGAAATAGGAAATATCCTCAGATGAAATCTGGAAAGAAGCTTTCTAAGAAACTGTTTAGTGTTCTGTTCCTTCATCTCACAGAGTTACATCTGTATTTCGTGGATCTCTTTGCTAGCCTGATTTCTGTGGAATCTGAGAACAGATATTTCGGATCCCTTTGAAGACTATAGGGCCAAAGGAAATATCCTCCGATAACAAAGAGAAAGAAGCTTTCTGAGAAACTTCTTTGTGTTCTGTGAAATCATCTCACAGAGTCACAGCTTTCCCCTCAGGAAGCCGTTCGCTAAGACAGTTCTTGTGAAATTGGCAAAGTGATATTTGGAAGCCCATAGAGGGCTTCGGTGAAAAAGGAAATATCCTCAGATGAAATCTGGAAAGAAGCTTTCTGAGAAACTGCTCCCTGATGTGTGACTTCCACTCACAGAGTTACATCTGTATTTCGTGGATGTCTTTTTTAGCCTTATTTCTGTGGAATCTGAGAACAGATATTTCGGATCCCTTTGAAGACTATAGGGCCAAAGGAATATCCTCCGATCACAAAGAGAAAGAAGCTTTCTGAGAAACTTCTTTGTGTTCTGCGAAATCATCTCACAGAGTTACAGCTTTCCCCTCAAGAAGCCTTTCGCTAAGACAGTTCTTGTGAAATTGGCAAAGTGATATTTGGAAGCCCATAGAGGGCTATGGTGAAAAAGGAAATATCCTCAGATGAAATCTGGAAAGAAGCTTTCTGAGAAACTGCTTAGTGTTCCGTTCATTCATCTCACAGAGGTACATCTGTATTTCGTGGATCTCTTTGCTAGCCTTATTTCCGTGGAATCTGAGAGCAGATATTTCGGATCCCTTTGAAGTCTATAGGGCCAAAGGAAATATCCTCCGATAACAAAGAGAAAGAAGCTTTCTGAGAAACTTCTTTGTGTTCTGTGAAATCATCTCACAGAGTTACAGATTTCCCCTCAAGAAGCCTTTCGCTAAGACAGTTCTTGTGGAATTGGCAAAGTGATATTTGGAAGCCCATAGAGGGCTATGGTGAAAAAGGAAATATCCTCAGATGAAATCTGGAAAGAAGCTTTCTGAGAAACTGCTCTGTGATGTGACTTCCACTCACAGAGTTACATCTGTATTTCGTGGATCTCTTTGCTAGCCTTATTTCTGTGAAATCTGAGAGCAGATATTTCGGATCCCTTTGAGGACTATAGGGCTAAAGGAAATATCCTCCAATAACAAAGAGAAAGAAGCTTTCTGAGAAACTTCTTTGTGTTCTGCGAAATCATCTCACAGAGTTACAGCTTTCCCCTCAAGAAGCCTTTCGCTAAGACAGTTCTTGTGGAATTGGCAAAGTGATATTTGGAAACCCATAGAGGGCTGTGGTGAAAAAGGAAATATCCTCAGATGAAATCTGGAAAGAAGCTTTCTGAGAAACTGCTTAGTGTTCTGTTCATTCATCTCACAGTGTTACATCTGTATTTCGTGGATCTCTTTGCTAGCCTTATTTCTGTGGAATCTGAGAACAGATATTTCGGATCCCTTTGAAGACTATAGGGCCAAAGGAAATATCCTCCGATAACAAAGAGAAAGAAGCTTTCTGAGAAACTTCTTTGTGTTCTGCGAAATCGTCTCACAGAGTTACAGCTTTCCCCTTAAGAAGCCTTTCGCTAAGACAGTTCTTGTGGAATTGGCAAAGTGATATTTGGAAGCCCGTAGAGGGCTATCGTGAAAAAGGAAATATCCTCAGATGAAATCTGGAAAGAAGCTTTCTGAGAAACTGCTCTGTGATGTGTGACTTCCACTCACAGAGTTACATCTGTATTTCGTGGATCTCTTTGCTAGCCTTATTTCTGTGGAATCTGAGAACAGATATTTCGGATCCCTTTGAAGACTATAGGGCCAAAGGAAATATCCTCCGATAACAAAGAGAAAGAAGCTTTCTGAGAAACTTCTTTGTGTTCTGTGAAATCATCTCACAGAGTTACAGCTTTCCCCTCAAAAAGCCTTTCGCTAAGACAGTTCTTGTGGAATTAGCAAAGTGATATTTGGAAGCCCATAGAGGGCTATGGTGAAAAAGGAAATATCCTCAGATGAAATACGGAAAGAAGCTTTCTGAGAAACTGCTCTGTGATGTGTGACTTCCACTCACAGAGTTACATCTGTATTTCGTGGATCTCTTTGCTAGCCTTATTTCTGTGGAATCTGAGAACAGATATTTCGCATCCCTTTGAAGAATACAGGGCCAAAGGAAATATCTTCCGATAACAAAGAGAAAGAAGCTTTCTGAGAAACTTCATTGTGTTCTGTCAAATCATCTCACAGAGGTACAGCTTTCCCCTCAAGAAGCCTTTCGCTAAGACAGTTCTTGTGGAATTGGCAAAGTGATATTTGGAAGCCCATAGAGGGCTATGGTGAAAAAGGAAATATCCTCAGATGAAATCTGGAAAGAAGCTTTCTGAGAAACTGCTCTGTGATGTGTGACTTCCACTCACAGAGTTACATCTGTATTTCGTGGATCTCTTTGCTATCCTTATTTCTGTGAAATCTGAGAGCAGATATTTCGGATCCCTTTGAGGACTACAGGGCCAAAGGGAATATCCTCCGATAACAAAGAGAAAGAAGCTTTCTGAGAAACTTCTTTGTGTTCTGCGAAATCATCTCACAGAGTTACAGCTTTCCCCTCAAGAAGCCTTTCGCTAAGACAGTTCTTGTGGAATTGGCAAAGTGATATTTGGAAACCCATAGAGGGCTGTGGTGAAAAAGGAAATATCCTCAGATGAAATCTGGAAAGAAGCTTTCTGAGAAACTGCTTAGTGTTCTGTTCATTCATCTCACAGTGTTACATCTGTATTTCGTGGATCTCTTTGCTAGCCTGATTTCTGTGGAATCTGAGAACAGATATTTCGGATCCCTTTGAAGACTATAGAGCCAAAGGAAATATCCTCCGATAACAAAGAGAAAGAAGCTTTCTGAGAAACTTCTATGTTTTCTGTGAAATCATCTCACAGAGTTACAGTTTTCCCCTCAAGAAGCCTTTCGCTAAGACAGTTCTTGTGGAATTGGCAAAGTGATATTTGGAAGCCCATAGTGGGCTATGGTGAAAAAGGAAATATCCTCAGATGAAATCTGGAAAGAAGCTTTCTGAGAAACTGCTCTGTGACGTGTGACTTCCACTCACAGAGTTACATCTGTATTTCGTGGATCTCTTTGCTAGCCTTATTTCTGC
This sequence comes from Macaca mulatta, assembly GCF_049350105.2. Taxonomy (NCBI): domain Eukaryota; kingdom Metazoa; phylum Chordata; class Mammalia; order Primates; family Cercopithecidae; genus Macaca; species Macaca mulatta. The sequence continues at coordinate 49,064,983 of NC_133413.1, forward strand.
GGATTCTGAGAACAGATATTTCGGATCCCTTTGAAGACTATAGGGCCAAAGGAAATATCCTCCGATAACAAAGAGAAAGAAGCTTTCTGAGAAACTTCTTTGTGTTCTGCGAAATCATCTCACAGAGTTAGAGCTTTACCCTCAAGAAGCCTTTCGCTAAGACAGTTCTTGTGGAATTGGCAAAGTGATATTTGTAAGCCCATAGAGGGCTATGGTGAAAAAGGAAATATCCTCAGATGAAATCTGGAAAGAAGCTTTCTAAGAAACTGCTTAGTGTTCTGTTCCTTCATCTCACTGAGTTACATCTGTATTTCGTGGATCTCTTTGCTAGCCTGATTTCTGTGGAATCTGAGAACAGATATTTCGGATCCCTTTGAAGACTATAGGGCCAAAGGAATATCCTCCGATAACAAAGAGAAAGAAGCTTTCTGAGAAACTTCTTTGTGTTCTGCGAAATCATCTCACAGAGTTACAGCTTTCCCCTCAAGAAGCCTTTCGCTAAGACAGTTCTTGTGAAATTGGCAAAGTGATATTTGGAAGCCCATAGAGGGCTATGGTGAAAAAGGAAATATCCTCAGATGAAATCTGGAAAGAAGCTTTCTGAGAAACTGCTTAGTGTTCCGTTCATTCATCTCACAGAGGTACATCTGTATTTCGTGGATCTCTTTGCTAGCCTTATTTCCGTGTAACCTGAGAACAGATATTTCTGATCCCTTTGAAGTCTATAGGGCCAAAGGAAATATCCTCCGATAACAAAGAGAAGAAGCTTTCTGAGAAACTTCTTTGTGTTCTGTGAAATCATCTCACAGAGTTACAGCTTTCCCCTCAAGAAGCCTTTCGCTAAGACAGTTCTTGTGGAATTGGCAAAGTGATATTTGGAAGCCCATAGAGGGCTATGGTGAAAAAGGAAATATCCTCAGATGAAATCTGGAAAGAAGCTTTCTGAGAAACTGCTCTGTGATGTGTGACTTCCACTCACGGAGTTACATCTGTATTTAGTGGATCTCTTTGCTAGCCTTATTTCTGTGTAATCTGAGAACAGATATTTCGGATCCCTTTGAAGACTATAGGGCCAAAGGAAATATCCTCCGATAACAAAGAGAAAGAAGCTTTCTGAGAAACTTCTTTGTGTTCTGCGAAATCGTCTCACAGAGTTACAGCTTTCCCCTCAAGAAGCCTTTCGCTAAGGCAGTTCTTGTGGAATTGGCAAAGTGATATTTGGAAGCCCATACAGGGCTATCGTGAAAAAGGAAATATCCTCAGATGAAATCTGGAAAGAAGCTTTCTGAGAAACTGCTCTGTGATGTTTGACTTCCACTCACAGAGTTACATCTGTATTTCGTGGATCTCTTTGCTAGCCTTATTTCTGTGGAATCTGAGAACAGATATTTCGCATCCCTTTGAAGACTATAGGGCCAAAGGAAATATCTTCCGATAACAAAGACAAAGAAGCTTTCTGAGAAACCTCATTGTGTTCTGTCAAATCATCTCACAGAGGTACAGCTTTCCCCTCAGGAAGCCTTTCGCTAAGACAGTTCTTGTGGAATTGGCAAAGTGATATTTGGAAGCCCATAGAGGGCTATGGTGAAAAAGGAAATATCCTCAGATGAAATCTGGAAAGAAGCTTTCTGAGAAACTGCTCTGTGATGTGTGACTTCCACTCACAGAGTTACATCGGTATTTCGTGGATCTCTTTGCTATCCTTATTTCTGTGAAATCTGAGAGCAGATATTTCGGATCCCTTTGAGGGCTATAGGGCCAAAGGGAATATCCTCCGATAACAAAGAGAAAGTAGCTTTCTGAGAAACTTCTTTGTGTTCTGCGAAATCATCTCACAGAGTTACAGCTTTCCCCTCAAGAAGCCTTTCGCTAAGACAGTTCTTGTGGAATTGGCAAAGTGATATTTGGAAACCCATAGAGGGCTGTGGTGAAAAAGGAAATATCCTCAGATGAAATCTGGAAAGAAGCTCTCTGAGAAACTGCTTAGTGTTCTGTTCATTCATCTCACAGTGTTACATCTGTATTTCGTGGATATCTTTGCTGCCTTATTTCTGTGGAATCTGAGAACAGATATTTCGGATCCCTTTGAAGACTATAGGGCCAAAGGAAATATCCTCCGATAACAAAGAGAAAGAAGCTTTCTGAGAAACTTCTATGTGTTCTGTGAAATCATCTCACAGAGTTACAGTTTTCCCCTCAAGAAGCCTTTCGCTAAGACAGTTCTTGTGGAATTGGCAAAGTGATATTTGGAAGCCCATAGTGGGCTATGGTGAAAAAGGAAATATCCTCAGATGAAATCTGGAAAGAAGCTTTCTGAGAAACTGCTCTGTGACGTGTGACTTCCACTCACAGAGTTACATCTGTATTTCGTGGATCTCTTTGCTAGCCTTATTTCTGTGGAATCTGAGAACAGATATTTCGGATCCCTTTGAAGACTATAGGGCCAAAGGAAATATCCTCCGATAACAAAGAGAAAGAAGCTTTCTGAGAAAATTCTTTGTGTTCTGTGAAATCATCTCACAGAGTTACAGCTTTCCCCTCAAGAAGCCTTTCGCTAAGACAGTTCTTGTGGAATTGGCAAAGTGATATTTGGAATCCGATAGAGGGCTATGGTGAAAAAGAAAATATCCTCAGATGAAATCTGGAAAGAAGCTTTCTGAGAAACTGCTCTGTGACGTGTGACTTCCACTCACAGAGTTACATCTGTATTTCGTGGATCTCTTTGCTAGCCTTATTTCTGCGGAATCTGAGAACAGATATTTCGGATCCCTTTGAAGACTATAGGGCCAAAGGAAATATCCTCCGATAACAAAGATAAAGAAGCTTTCTGAGAAACTTCTTTGTGTTCTGTGAAATCATCTCACAGAGTTACAGCTTTCCCCTCAACAAGCCTTTCGCTAAGACAGTTCTTGTGGAATTGGCAAAGTGATATTTGGAAGCCCATAGAGGGCTATCGTGAAAAAGGAAATATCCTCAGATGAAATCTGGATAGAAGCTTTCTGAGAAACTGCTCTGTGATGTGTGACTTCCACTCACAGAGTTACATCTGTATTTCGTGGATCTCTTTGCTAGCCTTATTTCTGTGGAATCTGAGAACAGATATTTCGGATCCCTTTGAAGACTATAGGGCCAAAGGAAATATCCTCCGATAACAAAGAGAAAGAAGCTTTCTGAGAAACTTCTTTGTGTTCTGTGAAATCATCTCACAGAGTTACAGCTTTCCCCTCAAGAAGCCTTTCGCTAAGACAGTTCTTGTGGAATTGGCAAAGTGATATTTGGAAGCCCATAGAGGGCTATGGTGAAAAAGGAAATATCCTCAGATGAAATACGGAAAGAAGCTTTCTGAGAAACTGCTCTGTGATGTGTGACTTCCACTCACAGAGTTACATCTGTATTTCGTGGATCTCTTTGCTAGCTTTATTTCTGTGGAATCTGAGAACAGATATTTCGCATCCCTTTGAAGACTATAGGGCCAAAGGAAATATCTTCCGATAACAAAGAGAAAGAAGCTTTCTGAGAAACTTCATTGTGTTCTGTCAAATCATCTCACAGAGGTACAGCTTTCCCCTCAAGAAGCCTTTCGCTAAGACAGTTCTTGTGGAATTGGCAAAGTGATATTTGGAAACCCATAGAGGGCTATGGTGAAAAAGGAAATATCCTCAGATGAAATCTGGAAAGAAGCTTTCTGAGAAACTGCTCTGTGATGTGTGACTTCCACTCACAGAGTTACATCTGTATTTCGTGGATCTCTTTGCTAGCCTTATTTCTGTGGAATCTGAGAACAGATATTTCGGATCCCTTTGAAGACTATAGGGCCAAAGGAAATATCCTCCGATAACAAAGAGAAAGAAGCTTTCTGAGAAACTTCTTTGTGTTCTGCGAAATCATCTCACAGAGTTACAGCTTTCCCCTCAAGAAGCCTTTCGCTAAGACAGTTCTTGTGGAATTGGCAAAGTGATATTTGGAAGCCCATAGAGGGCTATCGTGAAAAAGGAAATATCCTCAGATGAAATCTGGAAAGAAGCTTTCTGAGAAACTGCTCTGTGATGTGTGACTTACACTCACAGAGTTACATCTGTATTTCGTGGATCTCTTTGCTAGCCTTATTTCTGTGGAATCTGAGAACAGATATTTCGGATCCCTTTGAAGACTATAGGGCCAAAGGAAATATCCTCCGATAACAAAGAGAAAGAAGCTTTCTGAGAAACTTCTTTGTGTTCTGTGAAATCATCTCACAGAGTTACAGCTTTCCCCTCAAGAAGCCTTTCGCTAAGACAGTTCTTGTGGAATTGGCAAAGTGATATTTGGAAGCCCATAGAGGGCTATGGTGAAAAAGGAAATATCCTCAGATGAAATACGGAAAGAAGCTTTCTGAGAAACTGATCTGTGATGTGTGACTTCCACTCACAGAGTTACATCTCTATTTCGTGGATCTCTTTGCTAGCCTTATTTCTGTGGAATCTGAGAACAGATATTTCGCATCCCTTTGAAGACTACAGGGCCAAAGGAAATATCTTCCGATAACAAAGATAAAGAAGCTTTCTGAGAAACTTCATTGTGTTCTGTCAAATCATCTCACAGAGGTACAGCTTTCCCCTCAAGAAGCCTTTCGCTAAGACAGTTCTTGTGGAATTGGCAAAGTGATATTTGGAAGCCCATAGAGGGCTATGGTGAAAAAGGGAATATCCTCAGATGAAATCTGGAAAGAAGCTTTCTGAGAAACTGCTCTGTGATGTGTGACTTCCACTCACAGAGTTACATCTGTATTTCGTGGATCTCTTTGCTATCCTTATTTCTGTGAAATCTGAGAGCAGATATTTCGGATCCCTTTGAGGACTATAGGGCCAAAGGGAATATCCTCCGATAAAAAAGAGAAAGAAGCTTTCTGAGAAACTTCATTGTGTTCTGTCAAATCATCTCACAGAGGTACAGCTTTCCCCTCAAGAAGCCTTTCGCTAAGACAGTTCTTGTGGAATTGGCAAAGTGATATTTGGAAGCCCATAGAGGGCTATGGTGAAAAAGGAAATATCCTCAGATGAAATCTGGAAAGAAGCTTTCTGAGAAACTGCTCTGTGATGTGTGACTTCCACTCACAGAGTTACATCTGTATTTCGTGGATCTCTTTGCTAGCCTTATTTCTGTGGAATCTGAGAACAGATATTTCGGATCCCTTTGAAGACTATAGGGCCAAAGGAAATATCCTCCGATAACAAAGAGAAAGAAGCTTTCTGAGAAACTTCTTTGTGTTCTGCGAAATGATCTCACAGAGTTACAGCATTCCCCTCAAGAAGCCTTTCGCTAAGACAGTTCTTGTGGAATTGGCAAAGTGATATTTGGAAGCCCATAGAGGGCTATGGTGAAAAAGGAAATATCCTCAGATGAAATACGGAAAGAAGCTTTCTGAGAAACTGATCTGTGATGTGTGACTTCCACTCACAGAGTTACATCTGTATTTCGTGGATCTCTTTGCTAGCCTTATTTCTGTGGAATCTGAGAACAGATATTTCGCATCCCTTTGAAGACTATAGGGCCAAAGGAAATATCTTCCGATAACAAAGATAAAGAAGCTTTCTGAGAAACTTCATTGTGTTCTGTCAAATCATCTCACAGAGGTACAGCTTTCCCCTCAAGAAGCCTTTCGCTAAGACAGTTCTTGTGGAATTGGCAAAGTGATATTTGGAAGCCCATAGAGGGCTATGGTGAAAAAGGAAATATCCTCAGATGAAATCTGGAAAGAAGCTTCCTGAGAAACTGCTCTGTGATGTGTGACTTCCACTCACAGAGTTACATCTGTATTTCGTGGATCTCTTTGCTATCCTTATTTCTGTGAAATCTGAGAGCAGATATTTCGGATCCCTTTGAGGACTATAGGGCCAAAGGGAATATCCTCCGATAACAAAGAGAAAGAAGCTTTCTGAGAAACTTCTTTGTGTTCTGCGAAATCATCTCACAGAGTTACAGCTTTCCCCTCAAGAAGCCTTTCGCTAAGACAGTTCTTGTGGAATTGGCAAAGTGATATTTGGAAACCCATAGAGGGCTGTGGTGAAAAAGGAAATATCCTCAGATGAAATCTGGAAAGAAGCTCTCTGAGAAACTGCTTAGTGTTCTGTTCATTCATCTCACAGTGTTACATGTGTATTTCGTGGATCTCTTTGCTAGCCTTATTTCTGTGGAATCTGAGAACAGATATTTCGGATCCCTTTGAAGACTACAGGGCCAAAGGAAATATCCTCCGATAACAAAGAGAAAGAAGCTTTCTGAGAAACTTCTATGTGTTCTGTGAAATCATCTCACAGAGTTACAGTTTTCCCCTCAAGAAGCCTTTCGCTAAGACAGTTCTTGTGGAATTGGCAAAGTGATATTTGGAAGCCCATAGTGGGCTATGGTGAAAAAGGAAATATCCTCAGATGAAATCTGGAAAGAAGCTTTCTGAGAAACTGCTCTGTGACGTGTGACTTCCACTCACAGAGTTACATCTGTATTTCGTGGATCTCTTTGCTAGCCTTATTTCTGTGGAATCTGAGAACAGATATTTCGGATCCCTTTGAAGATTATAGGGCCAAAGGAAATATCCTCCGAAAACAAAGAGAAAGAAGCTTTCTGAGAAACTTCTTTGTGTTCTGTGAAATCATCTCACAGAGTTACAGCATTCCCCTCAAGAAGCCTTTCGCTAAGACAGTTCTTGTGGAGTTGGCAAAGTGATATTTGGAATCCGATAGAGGGCTATGGTGAAAAAGAAAATATCCTCAGATGAAATCTGGAAAGAAGCTTTCTGAGAAACTGCTCTGTGACGTGTGACTTCCACTCACAGAGTTACATCTGTATTTCGTGGATCTCTTTGCTAGCCTTATTTCTGCGGAATCTGAGAACAGATATTTCGGATCCCTTTGAAGACTATAGGGCCAAAGGAAATATCCTCCGATAACAAAGAGAAAGAAGCTTTCTGAGAAACTTCTTTGTGTTCTGTGAAATCATCTCACAGAGTTACAGCTTTCCCCTCAAGAAGCCTTTCGCTAAGACAGTTCTTGTGGAATTGGCAAAGTGATATTTGGAAGCCGATTGAGGGCTATGGTGAAAAAGGAAATATCCTCAGATGAAATCTGGAAAGAAGCTTTCTGAGAAATTGCTCTGTGATGTGTGACTTCCACTCACAGAGGTACATCTGTATTTCGAGGATCTCTTTGCTAGCCTTATTTCTGTGGAATCTGAGAACAGATATTTCGGATACCTTTGAAGACTATTGGGCCAAAGGAAATATCCTCCGATAACAAAGAGAAAGAAGCTTTCTGAGAAACTTCTTTGTGTTCTGCGAAATCATCTCACAGAGTTAGAGCTTTACCCTCAAGAAGCCTTTCGCTAAGACAGTTCTTGTGGAATTGGCAAAGAGATATTTGTAAGCCCATAGAGGGCTATGGTGAAATAGGAAGTATCCTCAGATGAAATCTGGAAAGAAGCTTTCTAAGAAACTGCTTAGTGTTCTCTTCCTTCATCTCACAGAGTTACATCTGTATTTCGTGGATCTCTTTGCTAGCCTGATTTCTGTGGAATCTGAGAACAGATATTTCGTATCCCTTTGAAGACTATAGGGCCAAAGGAATATCCTCCGATAACAAAGAGAAAGAAGCTTTCTGAGAAACTTCTTTGTGTTCTGCGAAATCATCTAACAGAGTTACAGCTTTCCCCTCAAGAAGCCTTTCGCTAAGACAGTTCTTGTGGAATTGGCAATGTGATATTTGGAAGCCCATAGAGGGCTATGGTGAAAAAGGAAATATCCTCAGATGAAATCTGCAAAGAAGCTTTCTGAGAAACTGCTTAGTGTTCCGTTCATTCATCTCACAGAGGTACATCTGTATTTCGTGGATCTCTTTGCTAGCCTTATTTCCGTGGAATCTGAGAACAGATATTTCGGATCCCTTTGAAGTCTATAGGGCCAAAGGAAATATCCTCCGATAACAAAGAGAAAGAAGCTTTCTGAGAAACTTCTTTGTGTTCTGTGAAATCATCTCACAGAGTTAGAGCTTTCCCCTCAAGAAGCCTTTCGCTAAGACAGTTCTTGTGGAATTGGCAAAGTGATATTGGAACCCCTAGAGGGCTATGGTGAAAAAGGAAATATCCTCAGATGAAATATGGAAAGAAGCTTTCTGAGAAACTGCTCTGTGATGTGTGACTTCCACTCACGGAGTTACATCTGTATTTCGTGGATCTCTTTGCTAGCCTTATTTCTGTGGAATCTGAGAACAGATATTTCGGATCCCTTTGAAGACTATAGGGCCAAAGGAAATATCCTCCGATAACAAAGAGAAAGAAGCTTTCTGAGAAACTTCTTTGTGTTCTGTGAAATCATCTCACAGAGTTACAGCTTTCCCCTCAAGAAGCCTTTCTCTAAGACAGTTCTTGTGGAATTGGCAAAGTGATATTTGGAAACCCATAGAGGGCTGTGGTGAAAAAGGAAATATCCTCAGATGAAATCTGGAAAGAAGCTTTCTGAGAAACTGCTCTGTGATGTGTGACTTCCACTCACAGAGTTACATCTGTATTTCGTGGATCTCTTTGCTAGCCTTATTTCTGTGGAATCTGAGAACAGATATTTCGGATCCCTTTGAAGACTATAGGGCCAAAGGAAATATCCTCCGATAACAAAGAGAAAGAAGCTTTCTGAGAAACTTCTTTGTGTTCTGTGAAATCATCTCACAGAGTTACAGCTTTCCCCTCAAGAAGCCTTTCGCTAAGACAGTTCTTGTGGAATTGGCAAAGTGATATTTGGAAGCCCATAGAGGGCTATGGTGAAAAAGGAAATATCCTCAGATGAAATACGGAAAGAAGCTTTCTGAGAAACTGCTCTGTGATGTGTGACTTCCACTCACAGAGTTACATCTGTATTTCGTGGATCTCTTTGCTAGCCTTATTTCTGTGGAATCTGAGAACAGATATTTCGCATCCCTTTGAAGACTATAGGGCCAAAGGAAATATCTTCCGATAACAAAGAGAAAGAAGCTTTCTGAGAAACTTCATTGTGTTCTGTCAAATCATCTCACAGAGGTACAGCTTTCCCCTCAAGAAGCCTTTCGCTAAGACAGTTCTTGTGGAATTGGCAAAGAGATATTTGGAAGCCCATAGAGGGCTATGGTGAAAAAGGAAATATCCTCAGATGAAATCTGGAAAGAAGCTTTCTGAGAAACTGCTCTGTGATGTGTGACTTCCACTCACAGAGTTACTTCTGTATTTCGTGGATCTCTTTGCTATCCTTATTTCTGTGAAATCTGAGAGCAGATATTTCGGATCCCTTTGAGGACTATAGGGCCAAAGGGATTATCCTCCGATAACAAAGAGAAAGAAGCTTTCTGAGAAACTTCTTTGTGTTCTGCGAAATCATCTCACAGAGTTACAGCTTTCCCCTCAAGAAGCCTTTCGCTAAGACAGTTCTTGTGGAATTGGCAAAGTGATATTTGGAAACCCATAGAGGGCTGTGGTGAAAAAGGAAATATCCTCAGATGAAATCTGGAAAGAAGCTTTCTGAGAAACTGCTTAGTGTTCTGTTCATTCATCTCACAGTGTTACATCTGTATTTCGTGGATCTCTTTGCTAGCCTTATTTCTGTGGAATCTGAGAAGAGATATTTCGGATCCCTTTGAAGACTATAGGGCCAAAGGAAATATCCTCCGATAACAAAGAGAAAGAAGCTTTCTGAGAAACTTCTATGTGTTCTGTGAAATCATCTCACAGAGTTACAGTTTTCCCCTCAAGAAGCCTTTCGCTAAGACAGTTCTTGTGGAATTGGCAAAGTGATATTTGGAAGCCCATAGTGGGCTATGGTGAAAAAGGAAATATCCTCAGATGAAATCTGGAAAGAAGCTTTCTGAGAAACTGCTCTGTGACGTGTGACTTCCACTCACAGAGTTACATCTGTATTTCGTGGATCTCTTTGCTAGCCTTATTTCTGTGGAATCTGAGAACAGATATTTCGGATCCCTTTGAAGACTATAGGGCCAAAGGAAATATCCTCCGATAAGAAAGAGAAAGAAGCTTTCTGAGAAACTTCTTTGTGTTCTGTGAAATCATCTCACAGAGTTACAGCTTTCCCCTCAAGAAGCCTTTCGCTAAGACAGTTCTTGTGGAATTGGCAAAGTGATATTTGGAATCCGATAGAGGGCTATGGTGAAAAAGAAAATATCCTCAGATGAAATCTGGAAAGAAGCTTTCTGAGAAACTGCTCTGTGACGTGTGACTTCCACTCACAGAGTTACATCTGTATTTCGTGGATCTCTTTGCTAGCCTTATTTCTGCGGAATCTGAGAACAGATATTTCGGATCCCTTTGAAGACTATAGGGCCAAAGGAAATATCCTCCGATAACAAAGATAAAGAAGCTTTCTGAGAAACTTCTTTGTGTTCTGTGAAATAATCTCACAGAGTTACAGCTTTCCCCTCAAGAAGCCTTTCGCTAAGACAGTTCTTGTGGAATTGGCAAAGTGATATTTGGAAGCCGATTGAGGGCTATGGTGAAAAAGGAAATATCCTCAGATGAAATCTGGAAAGAAGTTTTCTGAGAAATTGCTCTGTGATGTGTGACTTCCACTCACAGAGGTACATCTGTATTTCGAGGATCTCTTTGCTAGCCTTATTTCTGTGGAATCTGAGAACAGATATTTCGGATCCCTTTGAAGACTATTGGGCCAAAGGAAATATCCTCCGATAACAAAGAGAAAGAAGCTTTCTGAGAAACTTCTTTGTGTTCTGCGAAATCATCTCACAGAGTTAGAGCTTTACCCTCAAGAAGCCTTTCGCTAAGACAGTTCTTGTGGAATTGGCAAAGAGATATTTGTAAGCCCATAGAGGGCTATGGTGAAATAGGAAGTATCCTCAGATGAAATCTGGAAAGAAGCTATCTAAGAAACTGCTTAGTGTTCTGTTCCTTCATCTCACAGAGTTACATCTGTATTTCGTGGATCTCTTTGCTAGCCTGATTTCTGTGGAATCTGAGAACAGATATTTCGGATCCCTTTGAAGACTATAGGGCCAAAGGAAATATCCTCCGATAACAAAGAGAAAGAAGCTTTCTGAGAAACTTCTTTGTGTTCTGCGAAATCGTCTCACAGAGTTACAGCTTTCCCCTCAAGAAGCCTTTCGCTAAGACAGTTCTTGTGGAATTGGCAAAGTGATATTTGGAAGCCCATACAGGGCTATCGTGAAAAAGGAAATATCCTCAGATGAAATCTGGAAAGAAGCTTTCTGAGAAACTGCTCTGTGATGTGTGACTTCCACTCACAGAGTTACATCTGTATTTCGTGGATCTCTTTGCTAGCCTTATTTCTGTGGAATCTGAGAACAGATATTTCGCATCCCTTTGAAGACTATAGGGCCAAAGGAAATATCTTCCGATAACAAAGACAAAGAAGCTTTCTGAGAAACTTCATTGTGTTCTGTCAAATCATCTCACAGAGGTACAGCTTTCCCCTCAGGAAGCCTTTCGCTAAGACAGTTCTTGTGGAATTGGCAAAGTGATATTTGGAAGCCCATAGAGGGCTATGGTGAAAAAGGAAATATCCTCAGATGAAATCTGGAAAGAAGCTTTCTGAGAAACTGCTCTGTGATGTGTGACTTCCACTCACAGAGTTACATCGGTATTTCGTGGATCTCTTTGCTATCCTTATTTCTGTGAAATCTGAGAGCAGATATTTCGGATCCCTTTGAGGGCTATAGGGCCAAAGGGAATATCCTCCGATAACAAAGAGAAAGTAGCTTTCTGAGAAACTTCTTTGTGTTCTGCGAAATCATCTCACAGAGTTACAGCTTTCCCCTCAAGAAGCCTTTCGCTAAGACAGTTCTTGTGGAATTGGCAAAGTGATATTTGGAAACCCATAGAGGGCTGTGGTGAAAAAGGAAATATCCTCAGATGAAATCTGGAAAGAAGCTCTCTGAGAAACTGCTTAGTGTTCTGTTCATTCATCTCACAGTGTTACATCTGTATTTCGTGGATATCTTTGCTGCCTTATTTCTGTGGAATCTGAGAACAGATATTTCGGATCCCTTTGAAGACTATAGGGCCAAAGGAAATATCCTCCGATAACAAAGAGAAAGAAGCTTTCTGAGAAACTTCTATGTGTTCTGTGAAATCATCTCACAGAGTTACAGTTTTCCCCTCAAGAAGCCTTTCGCTAAGACAGTTCTTGTGGAATTGGCAAAGTGATATTTGGAAGCCCATAGTGGGCTATGGTGAAAAAGGAAATATCCTCAGATGAAATCTGGAAAGAAGCTTTCTGAGAAACTGCTCTGTGACGTGTGACTTCCACTCACAGAGTTACATCTGTATTTCGTGGATCTCTTTGCTAGCCTTATTTCTGTGGAATCTGAGAACAGATATTTCGGATCCCTTTGAAGACTATAGGGCCAAAGGAAATATCCTCCGATAACAAAGAGAAAGAAGCTTTCTGAGAAAATTCTTTGTGTTCTGTGAAATCATCTCACAGAGTTACAGCTTTCCCCTCAAGAAGCCTTTCGCTAAGACAGTTCTTGTGGAATTGGCAAAGTGATATTTGGAATCCGATAGAGGGCTATGGTGAAAAAGAAAATATCCTCAGATGAAATCTGGAAAGAAGCTTTCTGAGAAACTGCTCTGTGACGTGTGACTTCCACTCACAGAGTTACATCTGTATTTCGTGGATCTCTTTGCTAGCCTTATTTCTGCGGAATCTGAGAACAGATATTTCGGATCCCTTTGAAGACTATAGGGCCAAAGGAAATATCCTCCGATAACAAAGATAAAGAAGCTTTCTGAGAAACTTCTTTGTGTTCTGTGAAATCATCTCACAGAGTTACAGCTTTCCCCTCAACAAGCCTTTCGCTAAGACAGTTCTTGTGGAATTGGCAAAGTGATATTTGGAAGCCCATAGAGGGCTATGGTGAAAAAGGAAATATCCTCAGATGAAATCTGGAAAGAAGCTTTCTGAGAAACTGCTCTGTGACGTGTGACTTCCACTCACAGAGTTACATCTGTATTTCGTGGATCTCTTTGCTAGCCTTATTTCTGCGGATTCTGAGAACAGATATTTCGGATCCCTTTGAAGACTATAGGGCCAAAGGAAATATCCTCCGATAACAAAGAGAAAGAAGCTTTCTGAGAAACTTCTTTGTGTTCTGCGAAATCATCTCACAGAGTTAGAGCTTTACCCTCAAGAAGCCTTTCGCTAAGACAGTTCTTGTGGAATTGGCAAAGTGATATTTGTAAGCCCATAGAGGGCTATGGTGAAAAAGGAAATATCCTCAGATGAAATCTGGAAAGAAGCTTTCTAAGAAACTGCTTAGTGTTCTGTTCCTTCATCTCACTGAGTTACATCTGTATTTCGTGGATCTCTTTGCTAGCCTGATTTCTGTGGAATCTGAGAACAGATATTTCGGATCCCTTTGAAGACTATAGGGCCAAAGGAATATCCTCCGATAACAAAGAGAAAGAAGCTTTCTGAGAAACTTCTTTGTGTTCTGCGAAATCATCTCACAGAGTTACAGCTTTCCCCTCAAGAAGCCTTTCGCTAAGACAGTTCTTGTGAAATTGGCAAAGTGATATTTGGAAGCCCATAGAGGGCTATGGTGAAAAAGGAAATATCCTCAGATGAAATCTGGAAAGAAGCTTTCTGAGAAACTGCTTAGTGTTCCGTTCATTCATCTCACAGAGGTACATCTGTATTTCGTGGATCTCTTTGCTAGCCTTATTTCCGTGTAACCTGAGAACAGATATTTCTGATCCCTTTGAAGTCTATAGGGCCAAAGGAAATATCCTCCGATAACAAAGAGAAGAAGCTTTCTGAGAAACTTCTTTGTGTTCTGTGAAATCATCTCACAGAGTTACAGCTTTCCCCTCAAGAAGCCTTTCGCTAAGACAGTTCTTGTGGAATTGGCAAAGTGATATTTGGAAGCCCATAGAGGGCTATGGTGAAAAAGGAAATATCCTCAGATGAAATCTGGAAAGAAGCTTTCTGAGAAACTGCTCTGTGATGTGTGACTTCCACTCACGGAGTTACATCTGTATTTAGTGGATCTCTTTGCTAGCCTTATTTCTGTGTAATCTGAGAACAGATATTTCGGATCCCTTTGAAGACTATAGGGCCAAAGGAAATATCCTCCGATAACAAAGAGAAAGAAGCTTTCTGAGAAACTTCTTTGTGTTCTGCGAAATCGTCTCACAGAGTTACAGCTTTCCCCTCAAGAAGCCTTTCGCTAAGGCAGTTCTTGTGGAATTGGCAAAGTGATATTTGGAAGCCCATACAGGGCTATCGTGAAAAAGGAAATATCCTCAGATGAAATCTGGAAAGAAGCTTTCTGAGAAACTGCTCTGTGATGTGTGACTTCCACTCACAGAGTTACATCTGTATTTCGTGGATCTCTTTGCTAGCCTTATTTCTGTGGAATCTGAGAACAGATATTTCGCATCCCTTTGAAGACTATAGGGCCAAAGGAAATATCTTCCGATAACAAAGACAAAGAAGCTTTCTGAGAAACTTCATTGTGTTCTGTCAAATCATCTCACAGAGGTACAGCTTTCCCCTCAGGAAGCCTTTCGCTAAGACAGTTCTTGTGGAATTGGCAAAGTGATATTTGGAAGCCCATAGAGGGCTATGGTGAAAAAGGAAATATCCTCAGATGAAATCTGGAAAGAAGCTTTCTGAGAAACTGCTCTGTGATGTGTGACTTCCACTCACAGAGTTACATCGGTATTTCGTGGATCTCTTTGCTATCCTTATTTCTGTGAAATCTGAGAGCAGATATTTCGGATCCCTTTGAGGGCTATAGGGCCAAAGGGAATATCCTCCGATAACAAAGAGAAAGTAGCTTTCTGAGAAACTTCTTTGTGTTCTGTGAAATCATCTCACAGAGTTACAGCTTTCCCCTCAAGAAGCCTTTCGCTAAGACAGTTCTTGTGGAATTGGCAAAGTGATATTTGGAAACCCATAGAGGGCTGTGGTGAAAAAGGAAATATCCTCAGATGAAATCTGGAAAGAAGCTCTCTGAGAAACTGCTTAGTGTTCTGTTCATTCATCTCACAGTGTTACATCTGTATTTCGTGGATATCTTTGCTGCCTTATTTCTGTGGAATCTGAGAACAGATATTTCGGATCCCTTTGAAGACTATAGGGCCAAAGGAAATATCCTCCGATAACAAAGAGAAAGAAGCTTTCTGAGAAACTTCTATGTGTTCTGTGAAATCATCTCACAGAGTTACAGTTTTCCCCTCAAGAAGCCTTTCGCTAAGACAGTTCTTGTGGAATTGGCAAAGTGATATTTGGAAGCCCATAGTGGGCTATGGTGAAAAAGGAAATATCCTCAGATGAAATCTGGAAAGAAGCTTTCTGAGAAACTGCTCTGTGACGTGTGACTTCCACTCACAGAGTTACATCTGTATTTCGTGGATCTCTTTGCTAGCCTTATTTCTGTGGAATCTGAGAACAGATATTTCGGATCCCTTTGAAGACTATAGGGCCAAAGGAAATATCCTCCGATAACAAAGAGAAAGAAGCTTTCTGAGAAAATTCTTTGTGTTCTGTGAAATCATCTCACAGAGTTACAGCTTTCCCCTCAAGAAGCCTTTCGCTAAGACAGTTCTTGTGGAATTGGCAAAGTGATATTTGGAATCCGATAGAGGGCTATGGTGAAAAAGAAAATATCCTCAGATGAAATCTGGAAAGAAGCTTTCTGAGAAACTGCTCTGTGACGTGTGACTTCCACTCACAGAGTTACATCTGTATTTCGTGGATCTCTTTGCTAGCCTTATTTCTGCGGAATCTGAGAACAGATATTTCGGATCCCTTTGAAGACTATAGGGCCAAAGGAAATATCCTCCGATAACAAAGATAAAGAAGCTTTCTGAGAAACTTCTTTGTGTTCTGTGAAATCATCTCACAGAGTTACAGCTTTCCCCTCAACAAGCCTTTCGCTAAGACAGTTCTTGTGGAATTGGCAAAGTGATATTTGGAAGCCCATAGAGGGCTATCGTGAAAAAGGAAATATCCTCAGATGAAATCTGGATAGAAGCTTTCTGAGAAACTGCTCTGTGATGTGTGACTTCCACTCACAGAGTTACATCTGTATTTCGTGGATCTCTTTGCTAGCCTTATTTCTGTGGAATCTGAGAACAGATATTTCGGATCCCTTTGAAGACTATAGGGCCAAAGGAAATATCCTCCGATAACAAAGAGAAAGAAGCTTTCTGAGAAACTTCTTTGTGTTCTGTGAAATCATCTCACAGAGTTACAGCTTTCCCCTCAAGAAGCCTTTCGCTAAGACAGTTCTTGTGGAATTGGCAAAGTGATATTTGGAAGCCCATAGAGGGCTATGGTGAAAAAGGAAATATCCTCAGATGAAATACGGAAAGAAGCTTTCTGAGAAACTGCTCTGTGATGTGTGACTTCCACTCACAGAGTTACATCTGTATTTCGTGGATCTCTTTGCTAGCTTTATTTCTGTGGAATCTGAGAACAGATATTTCGCATCCCTTTGAAGACTATAGGGCCAAAGGAAATATCTTCCGATAACAAAGAGAAAGAAGCTTTCTGAGAAACTTCATTGTGTTCTGTCAAATCATCTCACAGAGGTACAGCTTTCCCCTCAAGAAGCCTTTCGCTAAGACAGTTCTTGTGGAATTGGCAAAGTGATATTTGGAAGCCCATAGAGGGCTATGGTGAAAAAGGAAATATCCTCAGATGAAATCTGGAAAGAAGCTTTCTGAGAAACTGCTCTGTGATGTGTGACTTCCACTCACAGAGTTACATCTGTATTTCGTGGATCTCTTTGCTAGCCTTATTTCTGTGGAATCTGAGAACAGATATTTCGGATCCCTTTGAAGACTATAGGGCCAAAGGAAATATCCTCCGATAACAAAGAGAAAGAAGCTTTCTGAGAAACTTCTTTGTGTTCTGCGAAATCATCTCACAGAGTTACAGCTTTCCCCTCAAGAAGCCTTTCGCTAAGACAGTTCTTGTGGAATTGGCAAAGTGATATTTGGAAGCCCATAGAGGGCTATCGTGAAAAAGGAAATATCCTCAGATGAAATCTGGAAAGAAGCTTTCTGAGAAACTGCTCTGTGATGTGTGACTTACACTCACAGAGTTACATCTGTATTTCGTGGATCTCTTTGCTAGCCTTATTTCTGTGGAATCTGAGAACAGATATTTCGGATCCCTTTGAAGACTATAGGGCCAAAGGAAATATCCTCCGATAACAAAGAGAAAGAAGCTTTCTGAGAAACTTCTTTGTGTTCTGTGAAATCATCTCACAGAGTTACAGCTTTCCCCTCAAGAAGCCTTTCGCTAAGACAGTTCTTGTGGAATTGGCAAAGTGATATTTGGAAGCCCATAGAGGGCTATGGTGAAAAAGGAAATATCCTCAGATGAAATACGGAAAGAAGCTTTCTGAGAAACTGATCTGTGATGTGTGACTTCCACTCACAGAGTTACATCTCTATTTCGTGGATCTCTTTGCTAGCCTTATTTCTGTGGAATCTGAGAACAGATATTTCGCATCCCTTTGAAGACTACAGGGCCAAAGGAAATATCTTCCGATAACAAAGATAAAGAAGCTTTCTGAGAAACTTCATTGTGTTCTGTCAAATCATCTCACAGAGGTACAGCTTTCCCCTCAAGAAGCCTTTCGCTAAGACAGTTCTTGTGGAATTGGCAAAGTGATATTTGGAAGCCCATAGAGGGCTATGGTGAAAAAGGAAATATCCTCAGATGAAATCTGGAAAGAAGCTTTCTGAGAAACTGCTCTGTGATGTGTGACTTCCACTCACAGAGTTACATCTGTATTTCGTGGATCTCTTTGCTATCCTTATTTCTGTGAAATCTGAGAGCAGATATTTCGGATCCCTTTGAGGACTATAGGGCCAAAGGGAATATCCTCCGATAAAAAAGAGAAAGAAGCTTTCTGAGAAACTTCATTGTGTTCTGTCAAATCATCTCACAGAGGTACAGCTTTCCCCTCAAGAAGCCTTTCGCTAAGACAGTTCTTGTGGAATTGGCAAAGTGATATTTGGAAGCCCATAGAGGGCTATGGTGAAAAAGGAAATATCCTCAGATGAAATCTGGAAAGAAGCTTTCTGAGAAACTGCTCTGTGATGTGTGACTTCCACTCACAGAGTTACATCTGTATTTCGTGGATCTCTTTGCTAGCCTTATTTCTGTGGAATCTGAGAACAGATATTTCGGATCCCTTTGAAGACTATAGGGCCAAAGGAAATATCCTCCGATAACAAAGAGAAAGAAGCTTTCTGAGAAACTTCTTTGTGTTCTGCGAAATCATCTCACAGAGTTACAGCATTCCCCTCAAGAAGCCTTTCGCTAAGACAGTTCTTGTGGAATTGGCAAAGTGATATTTGGAAGCCCATAGAGGGCTATGGTGAAAAAGGAAATATCCTCAGATGAAATACGGAAAGAAGCTTTCTGAGAAACTGATCTGTGATGTGTGACTTCCACTCACAGAGTTACATCTGTATTTCGTGGATCTCTTTGCTAGCCTTATTTCTGTGGAATCTGAGAACAGATATTTCGCATCCCTTTGAAGACTATAGGGCCAAAGGAAATATCTTCCGATAACAAAGATAAAGAAGCTTTCTGAGAAACTTCATTGTGTTCTGTCCAATCATCTCACAGAGGTACAGCTTTCCCCTCAAGAAGCCTTTCGCTAAGACAGTTCTTGTGGAATTGGCAAAGTGATATTTGGAAGCCCATAGAGGGCTATGGTGAAAAAGGAAATATCCTCAGATGAAATCTGGAAAGAAGCTTTCTGAGAAACTGCTCTGTGATGTGTGACTTCCACTCACAGAGTTACATCTGTATTTCGTGGATCTCTTTGCTATCCTTATTTCTGTGAAATCTGAGAGCAGATATTTCGGATCCCTTTGAGGACTATAGGGCCAAAGGGAATATCCTCCGATAACAAAGAGAAAGAAGCTTTCTGAGAAACTTCTTTGTGTTCTGCGAAATCATCTCACAGAGTTACAGCTTTCCCCTCAAGAAGCCTTTCGCTAAGACAGTTCTTGTGGAATTGGCAAAGTGATATTTGGAAACCCATAGAGGGCTGTGGTGAAAAAGGAAATATCCTCAGATGAAATCTGGAAAGAAGCTCTCTGAGAAACTGCTTAGTGTTCTGTTCATTCATCTCACAGTGTTACATGTGTATTTCGTGGATCTCTTTGCTAGCCTTATTTCTGTGGAATCTGAGAACAGATATTTCGGATCCCTTTGAAGACTACAGGGCCAAAGGAAATATCCTCCGATAACAAAGAGAAAGAAGCTTTCTGAGAAACTTCTATGTGTTCTGTGAAATCATCTCACAGAGTTACAGTTTTCCCCTCAAGAAGCCTTTCGCTAAGACAGTTCTTGTGGAATTGGCAAAGTGATATTTGGAAGCCCATAGTGGGCTATGGTGAAAAAGGAAATATCCTCAGATGAAATCTGGAAAGAAGCTTTCTGAGAAACTGCTCTGTGACGTGTGACTTCCACTCACAGAGTTACATCTGTATTTCGTGGATCTCTTTGCTAGCCTGATTTCTGTGGAATCTGAGAACAGATATTTCGGATCCCTTTGAAGATTATAGGGCCAAAGGAAATATCCTCCGATAACAAAGAGAAAGAAGCTTTCTGAGAAACTTCTTTGTGTTCTGTGAAATCATCTCACAGAGTTACAGCATTCCCCTCAAGAAGCCTTTCGCTAAGACAGTTCTTGTGGAATTGGCAAAGTGATATTTGGAATCCGATAGAGGGCTATGGTGAAAAAGAAAATATCCTCAGATGAAATCTGGAAAGAAGCTTTCTGAGAAACTGCTCTGTGACGTGTGACTTCCACTCACAGAGTTACATCTGTATTTCGTGGATCTCTTTGCTAGCCTTATTTCTGCGGAATCTGAGAACAGATATTTCGGATCCCTTTGAAGACTATAGGGCCAAAGGAAATATCCTCCGATAACAAAGAGAAAGAAGCTTTCTGAGAAACTTCTTTGTGTTCTGTGAAATCATCTCACAGAGTTACAGCTTTCCCCTCAAGAAGCCTTTCGCTAAGACAGTTCTTGTGGAATTGGCAAAGTGATATTTGGAAGCCGATTGAGGGCTATGGTGAAAAAGGAAATATCCTCAGATGAAATCTGGAAAGAAGCTTTCTGAGAAATTGCTCTGTGATGTGTGACTTCCACTCACAGAGGTACATCTGTATTTCGAGGATCTCTTTGCTAGCCTTATTTCTGTGGAATCTGAGAACAGATATTTCGGATCCCTTTGAAGACTATTGGGCCAAAGGAAATATCCTCCGATAACAAAGAGAAAGAAGCTTTCTGAGAAACTTCTTTGTGTTCTGCGAAATCATCTCACAGAGTTAGAGCTTTACCATCAAGAAGCCTTTCGCTAAGACAGTTCTTGTGGAATTGGCAAAGAGATATTTGTAAGCCCATAGAGGGCTATGGTGAAATAGGAAGTATCCTCAGATGAAATCTGGAAAGAAGCTTTCTAAGAAACTGCTTAGTGTTCTGTTCCTTCATCTCACAGAGTTACATCTGTATTTCGTGGATCTCTTTGCTAGCCTGATTTCTGTGGAATCTGAGAACAGATATTTCGTATCCCTTTGAAGACTATAGGGCCAAAGGAATATCCTCCGATAACAAAGAGAAAGAAGCTTTCTGAGAAACTTCTTTGTGTTCTGCGAAATCATCTAACAGAGTTACAGCTTTCCCCTCAAGAAGCCTTTCGCTAAGACAGTTCTTGTGGAATTGGCAATGTGATATTTGGAAGCCCATAGAGGGCTATGGTGAAAAAGGAAATATCCTCAGATGAAATCTGCAAAGAAGCTTTCTGAGAAACTGCTTAGTGTTCCGTTCATTCATCTCACAGAGGTACATCTGTATTTCGTGGATCTCTTTGCTAGCCTTATTTCCGTGGAATCTGAGAACAGATATTTCGGATCCCTTTGAAGTCTATAGGGCCAAAGGAAATATCCTCCGATAACAAAGAGAAAGAAGCTTTCTGAGAAACTTCTTTGTGTTCTGTGAAATCATCTCACAGAGTTAGAGCTTTACCCTCAAGAAGCCTTTCGCTAAGACAGTTCTTGTGGAATTGGCAAAGTGATATTGGAAGCCCATAGAGGGCTATGGTGAAAAAGGAAATATCCTCAGATGAAATATGGAAAGAAGCTTTCTGAGAAACTGCTCTGTGATGTGTGACTTCCACTCACGGAGTTACATCTGTATATCGTGGATCTCTTTGCTAGCCTTATTTCTGTGGAATCTGAGAACAGATATTTCGGATCCCTTTGAAGACTATAGGGCCAAAGGAAATATCCTCCGATAACAAAGAGAAAGAAGCTTTCTGAGAAACTTCTTTGTGTTCTGTGAAATCATCTCACAGAGTTACAGCTTTCCCCTCAAGAAGCCTTTCTCTAAGACAGTTCTTGTGGAATTGGCAAAGTGATATTTGGAAACCCATAGAGGGCTGTGGTGAAAAAGGAAATATCCTCAGATGAAATCTGGAAAGAAGCTTTCTGAGAAACTGCTCTGTGATGTGTGACTTCCACTCACAGAGTTACATCTGTATTTCGTGGATCTCTTTGCTAGCCTTATTTCTGTGGAATCTGAGAACAGATATTTCGGATCCCTTTGAAGACTATAGGGCCAAAGGAAATATCCTCCGATAACAAAGAGAAAGAAGCTTTCTGAGAAACTTCTTTGTGTTCTGTGAAATCATCTCACAGAGTTACAGCTTTCCCCTCAAGAAGCCTTTCGCTAAGACAGTTCTTGTGGAATTGGCAAAGTGATATTTGGAAGCCCATAGAGGGCTATGGTGAAAAAGGAAATATCCTCAGATGAAATACGGAAAGAAGCTTTCTGAGAAACTGCTCTGTGATGTGTGACTTCCACTCACAGAGTTACATCTGTATTTCGTGGATCTCTTTGCTAGCCTTATTTCTGTGGAATCTGAGAACAGATATTTCGCATCCCTTTGAAGACTATAGGGCCAAAGGAAATATCTTCCGATAACAAAGAGAAAGAAGCTTTCTGAGAAACTTCATTGTGTTCTGTCAAATCATCTCACAGAGGTACAGCTTTCCCCTCAAGAAACCTTTCGCTAAGACAGTTCTTGTGGAATTGGCAAAGAGATATTTGGAAGCCCATAGAGGGCTATGGTGAAAAAGGAAATATCCTCAGATGAAATCTGGAAAGAAGCTTTCTGAGAAACTGCTCTGTGATGTGTGACTTCCACTCACAGAGTTACATCTGTATTTCGTGGATCTCTTTGCTATCCTTATTTCTGTGAAATCTGAGAGCAGATATTTCGGATCCCTTTGAGGACTATAGGGCCAAAGGGATTATCCTCCGATAACAAAGAGAAAGAAGCTTTCTGAGAAACTTCTTTGTGTTCTGCGAAATCATCTCACAGAGTTACAGCTTTCCCCTCAAGAAGCCTTTCGCTAAGACAGTTCTTTTGGAATTGGCAAAGTGATATTTGGAAACCCATAGAGGGCTGTGTTGAAGAAGGAAATATCCTCAGATGAAATCTGGAAAGAAGCTTTCTGAGAAACTGCTTAGTATTCTGTTCATTCATCTCACAGTGTTACATCTGTATTTCGTGGATCTCTTTGCTAGCCTTATTTCTGTGGAATCTGAGAAGAGATATTTCGGATCCCTTTGAAGACTATAGGGCCAAAGGAAATATCCTCCGATAACAAAGAGAAAGAAGCTTTCTGAGAAACTTCTATGTGTTCTGTGAAATCATCTCACAGAGTTACAGTTTTCCCCTCAAGAAGCCTTTCGCTAAGACAGTTCTTGTGGAATTGGCAAAGTGATATTTGGAAGCCCATAGTGGGCTATGGTGAAAAAGGAAATATCCTCAGATGAAATCTGGAAAGAAGCTTTCTGAGAAACTGCTCTGTGACGTGTGACTTCCACTCACAGAGTTACATCTGTATTTCGTGGATCTCTTTGCTAGCCTTATTTCTGTGGAATCTGAGAACAGATATTTCGGATCCCTTTGAAGACTATAGGGCCAAAGGAATATCCTCCGATAACAAAGAGAAAGAAGCTTTCTGAGAAACTTCTTTGTGTTCTGTGAAATCATCTCACAGAGTTACAGCTTTCCCCTCAAGAAGCCTTTCGCTAAGACAGTTCTTGTGGAATTGGCAATGTGATATTTGGAAGCCCATAGAGGGCTATGGTGAAAAAGGAAATATCCTCAGATGAAATCTGGAAAGAAGCTTTCTGAGAAACTGCTTAGTGTTCCGTTCATTCATCTCACAGAGGTACATCTGTATTTCGTGGATCTCTTTGCTAGCCTTATTTCCGTGGAATCTGAGAACAGATATTTCGGATCCCTTTGAAGTCTATAGGGCCAAAGGAAATATCCTCCGATAACAAAGAGAAAGAAGCTTTCTGAGAAACTTGTTTGTGTTCTGTGAAATCATCTCACAGAGTTACATCTTTCCCCTCAAGAAGCCTTTCGCTAAGACAGTTCTTGTGGAATTGGCAAAGTGATATTGGAAGCCCATAGAGGGCTATGGTGAAAAAGGAAATATCCTCAGATGAAATCTGGAAAGAAGCTTTCTGAGAAACTGCTCTGTGATGTGTGACTTCCACTCACGGAGTTACATCTGTATTTCGTGGATCTCTTTGCTAGCCTTATTTCTGTGGAATCTGAGAACAGATATTTCGGATCCCTTTGAAGACTATAGGGCCAAAGGAAATATCCTCCGATAACAAAGAGAAAGAAGCTTTCTGAGAAACTTCTTTGTGTTCTGTGAAATCATCTCACAGAGTTACAGCTTTCCCCACAAGAAGCCTTTCGCTAAGACAGTTCTTGTGGAATTGGCAAAGTGATATTTGGAAACCCATAGAGGGCTATGGTGAAAAAGGAAATATCCTCAGATGAAATCTGGAAAGAAGCTTTCTGAGAAACTGCTTAGTGTTCTGTTCATTCATCTCACAGTGTTACATCTGTATTTCGTGGATCTCTTTGCTAGCCTTATTTCTGTGGAGTCTGAGAACAGATATTTCGGATCCCTTTGAAGACTATAGGGCCAAAGGAAATATCCTCCGATAACAAAGAGAAAGAAGCTTTCTGAGAAACTTCTATGTGTTCTGTGAAATCATCTCACAGAGTTACAGCTTTCCCCTCAAGAAGCCTTTCGCTAAGACAGTTCTTGTGGAATTGGCAAAGTGATATTTGGAAGCCCATAGAGGGCTAGGGTGAAAAAGGAAATATCCTCAGTTGAAATCTGGAAAGAAGCTTTCTGAGAAAATGCTCTGTGATGTGTGACTTCCACTCACAGAGTTACATCTGTATTTCCTGGATCTCTTTGCTAGCCTTATTTCTGTGGAATGTGAGAACAGATATTTCGGATCCCTTTGAAGACTATAGGGACAAAGAAAATATCCTCCAATAACAAAGAGAAACAAGCTTTCTGAGAAACTTCTTAGTGTTCTGTGAAATCATCTCACAGAGTTACAGCTTTCCCCTCAAGAAGCCCTTCGCTAAGACAGTTCTTGTGGAATTGGCAAAGTGATATTTGGAAGTCCATAAGGGGTACGGTAAAAGAGGAAATATCCTCAGATGAAATCGGGAAAGAAACTTTCTGAGAAACTGCTTAGTGTTCTGTTCCTTCAACTCACAGAGTTACATCTGCATTTCGTGGGTCTCTTTGCTAGCCTTCTTTCTGTGGAATCTGAGAATAGATATTTCGGATCCCTTTGAAGAATATAGGAACAAAGAAATATCCTCCGATAACAAAGAGAAAGAAGCTTTCTGAGAAACTTCTTTGTGTTCTGTGAAATCATCTCACAGAGTTACAGCTTTCCCCTCAAGAAGCCTTTCGCTAAGACAGTTCTTGTGGAATTGGCAAACTGATATTTGGAAGCCCATAGAGGGCTATGGTGAAAAAGGAAATATCCTCAGATGAAATCGGGAAAGAAGCTTTCTGAGAAACTGCTCTGTGATGTGTGACTTCCACTCACAGAGTTACATCGGTGTTTCGTGGATCTCTTTGCTAGCCTTATTTCTGTGGAATCTGAGAACAGATATTTCGGATCCCTTTGAAGACTATAGGGCCAAAGGAAATATCCTCCGATAACAATGAGAAAGAAGCTTTCTGAGAAACTTCTTTGTGTTCTGCGAAATCATCTCACAGAGTTACAGCTTTCCCCTCAAGAAGCCTTTCGCTAAGACAGTTCTTGTGGAATTGGCAAAGTGATATTTGGAAGCCCATAGCGGGCTATGGTGAAAAAGGAAATATCCTCAGATGAAATCTGGAAAGAAGCTTTCTGAGAAACTTCTTACTGTTCTGTTCATTCATCTCACAGAGTTACATCTGTATTTCGTGGATCTTTTTGCTAGCCTTATTTCTGTGGAATCTGAGAACAGATATTTCGGATCACTTTGAAGACTACAGGGCCAAAGGAAATATCCTCCGATAACAATGAGAAAGAAGCTTTCTGAGAAACTTCTTTGTGTTCTGTGAAATCATCTCACAGAGTTATAGCTTTCCCCTCAAGAAGCCTTTCGCTAAGACAGTTCTTGTGGAATTGGCAAAGTGATATATGGAAGCCCATAGAGGGCTATGGTGAAAAAGGAAATATCCTCAGATGAAATCTGGAAAGAAGCTTTCTGAGAAACTGCTCTGTGATGTGTGACTTCCACTCACAGAGTTACATCTGTATTTCGTGGATCTCTTTGCTAGCCTTATTTCTGTGGAATCTGAGAACAGTAATTTCGGATCCCTTGAAGAATATATGGCCAAAGGAAATATCCTCCGATAACAAAGAGAAAGAAGTTTTCTGAGAAACTTCTTTGTGTTCTGTGAAATCATCTCACAGAGTTACAGCTTTCGCCTCCAGAAGCCCTTCGCTAAGACAGTTCTTGTGGAATTGGTAAAGTGATATTTGGAAGCCCTTAGAGGGCTACGGTGAAAAAGGAAATATCTTCAGATGAAATCTGGAAAGTAGCTTTCTGAGAAACTGCTCTGTGATGTGTGACTTCCACTCACAGAGTTACATCTGTATTTCATGGATCTCTTTGCTAGCCTTATTTCTGTGGAATCTGAGAACAGATATTTCCGATCCCTTTGAAGACTATAGGGCCAAAGGAAATATCCTCCGATAACAAAGAGAAAGAAGCTTTCTGAGAAACTTCTTTGTGTTCTGCGCAATCATCTCACAGAGTTACAGCTTTCCCCTCAAGAAGCCTTTCGCTAAGACAGTTCTTGTGGAATTGGCAAAGTGATATTTGGAAGCCAATAGAGGGCTATGGTGAAAAAGGAAATATCCTCAGATGAAATCTGGAAAGAAGCTTTCTGAGAAACTGCTTAGTGTTCTGTTCATTCATCTCACAGAGTTACATCTGTATGTCGTGGATCTCTTTGCTAGCCTTATTTCTGTGGAATCTGAGAACAGATATTTCGGATCCCTTTGAAGACTATAGGGAGAAAGGAAATATCCTCCGATAACAAAGAGAAAGAAGCTTTCTGAGAAACTTCTTTGTGTTCTGTGAAATCATCTCACAGAGTTACAGCTTTTCCCTCAAGAAGCCTTTCGCTAAGACAGTTCTTGTGGAATTGGCAAAGTGATATTTGGAAGCCCCTAGAGGGCAATGGTGACAAAGGAAATATCCTCTAATGAAATCTGGAAAGAAGCTTTCTGAGAAACTGCTCTGTGATGTGTGACTTCCACTCACAGAGTTACATCTGTATTTCGTGGATCTCTTTGCTAGCCTTATTTCTGTGGAATCTGAGAACAGATATTTCGGATCCCTTTGAAGACTATAGGGCCAAAGGAAATATCCTCCGATAACAAAGAGAAAGAAGCTTTCTGAGAAACTTCTTTGTGTTCTGTGAAATCATCTCACAGAGTTACAGCTTTCCCCTCAAGAAGCCTTTCGCTAAGACAGTTCTTGTGGAATTGGCAAAGTGATATTTGGAAGCCCATAGAGGGCTATGGTGAAAAAGGAAATATCCTCAGATGAAATATGGAAAGAAGCTTTCTGAGAAACTGCTCTGTGATGTGCGACTTCCACTCACAGGGTTACATCTGTATTTCGTGGATCTCTTTGCTAGACTTATTTCTGTGGAATCTGAGAACAGATATTTCGGATCCCTTTGAAGACTATAGCGCCAAATGAAATATCCTCCGATAACAAAGAGAAAGAAGCTTTCTGAGAAACTTCTTTGTGTTCTGTGAAATCATCTCACAGAGTTACAGCTTTCCCCTCAAGAAGCCTTTCACTAAGACAGTTCTTGTGGAATTGGCAAAGTGATATTTGGAAGCACATAGAGGGCTATGGTGAAAAAGGAAATATCCTCAGATGAAATCTGGAAAGAAGCTTTCTGAGAAACTGCTTAGTGTTCTGTTCCTTCATCTCACAGAGTTACATCTGTATTTCGTGGATCTCTTTGCTAGCCTTATTTCTGTGGAATTTGAGAACAGATATTTCGCATCCCTTTGAAGACTATAGGGCCAAAGGAAATATCCTCCGATAACAAAGAGAAAGAAGCTTTCTGAGAAACTTCTTTGTGTTCTGTGAAATCATCTCACAGAGTTCGAGCTTTCCCCTCAAGAAGCCTTTCGCTAAGACAGTTCTTGTGAAATTGGCAAAGTGATATTCGGAAGCCCATAGAGGGCTACGGTGAAAAAGGAAATATCCTAGGATGAAATCTGGAAAGAAGCTTTCTGAGAAACTGCTCCCTGATGTGTGACTTCCACTCACAGCGTTACATCTGTATTTCGTGGATGTCTTTGCTAGCCTCATTTCTGTGGAATCTGAGAACAGATATTTCGGATCCCTTTGAAGACTATAGGGACAAAGGAAATATCCTCCTATAACAAAGAGAAAGAAGCTTTCTGAGAAACTTCTTTGTGTTCTGTGAAATCATCTCACAGAGTTACAGCTTACCCCTCAAGAAGCCTTTCGCTAAGACAGTTCTTGTGGAATTGGCAAAGTGATATTTGGAATCCCATAGAGGGCTATGTTGAAAAAGAAAATATCCTCAGATGAAATCTGGAAAGAAGCTTTCTGAGAAACTGCTCTGTGACGTGTGACTTCCACTCACAGAGTTACATCTGTATTTCGTGGATCTCTTTGCTAGCCTTATTTCTGCGGAATCTGAGAACAGATATTTCGGATCTCTTTGAAGACTCTAGGGCCAAAGGAAATATCCTCCGATAACAAAGAGAAAGAAGCTTTCTGAGAAACTTCTTTGTGTTCTGTGAAATCATCTCACAGAGTTACAGCTTTCCCCTCAAGAAGCCTTTCGCTAAGACAGTTCTTGTGGAATTGGCAAAGTGATATTTGGAAACCCATAGAGGGCTGTGGTGAAAAAGGAATTATCCTCAGATGAAATCTGGAAAGAAGCTTTTTGAGAAACTGCTTAGTGTTCTGTTCATTCATCTCACAATGTTACTTCTGTATTTCGTGGATCTCTTTGCTAGCCTTATTTCTGTGGAATCTGAGAACAGATATTTCGGATCCCTTTGAAGACTCTAGGGCCAAAGGAAATATCCTCCGATAACAAAGAGAAAGAAGCTTTCTGAGAAACTTCTTTGTGTTCTGTGAAATCATCTCACAGAGTTACAGCTTTCCCATCAAGAAGCCTTTCGCTAAGACAGTTCTTGTGGAATTGGCAAAGTGATATTTGGAAGCCGATAGAGGGCTATGGTGAAAAAGGAAATATCCTCAGATGAAATCTGGAAAGAAGCTTTCTGAGAATTTGCTCTGTGATGTGTGACTTCCACTCACGGAGTTACATCTGTATTTCGTGGATCTCTTTGCTAGCCTTATTTCTGTGGAATCTGAGAACAGATATTTCGGATCCCTTTGAAGACTATAGGGCCAAAGGAAATATCCTCCGATAACAAAGAGAAAGAAGCTTTCTGAGAAACTTCTTTGTGTTCTGTGAAATCATCTCACAGAGTTACAGCTTTCCCCTCAAGAAGCCTTTCTCTAAGACAGTTCTTGTGGAATTGGCAAAGTGATATTTGGAAACCCATAGAGGGCTGTGGTGAAAAAGGAAATATCCTCAGATGAAATCTGGAAAGAAGCTTTCTGAGAAACTGCTCTGTGATGTGTGACTTCCACTCACAGAGTTACATCTGTATTTCGTGGATCTCTTTGCTAGCCTTATTTCTGTGGAATCTGAGAACAGATATTTCGGATCCCTTTGAAGACTATAGGGCCAAAGGAAATATCCTCCGATAACAAAGAGAAAGAAGCTTTCTGAGAAACTTCTTTGTGTTCTGTGAAATCATCTCACAGAGTTACAGCTTTCCCCTCAAGAAGCCTTTCGCTAAGACAGTTCTTGTGGAATTGGCAAACTGATATTTGGAAGCCCATAGAGGGCTATGGTGAAAAAGGAAATATCCTCAGATGAAATACGGAAAGAAGCTTTCTGAGAAACTGCTCTGTGATGTGTGACTTCCACTCACAGAGTTACATCTGTATTTCGTGGATCTCTTTGCTAGCCTTATTTCTGTGGAATCTGAGAACAGATATTTCGCATCCCTTTGAAGACTATAGGGCCAAAGGAAATATCTTCCGATAACAAAGAGAAAGAAGCTTTCTGAGAAACTTCATTGTGTTCTGTCAAATCATCTCACAGAGGTACAGCTTTCCCCTCAAGAAGCCTTTCGCTAAGACAGTTCTTGTGGAATTGGCAAAGAGATATTTGGAAGCCCATAGAGGGCTATGGTGAAAAAGGAAATATCCTCAGATGAAATCTGGAAAGAAGCTTTCTGAGAAACTGCTCTGTGATGTGTGACTTCCACTCACAGAGTTACATCTGTATTTCGTGGATCTCTTTGCTATCCTTATTTCTGTGAAATCTGAGAGCAGATATTTCGGATCCCTTTGAGGACTATAGGGCCAAAGGGATTATCCTCCGATAACAAAGAGAAAGAAGCTTTCTGAGAAACTTCTTTGTGTTCTGCGAAATCATCTCACAGAGTTACAGCTTTCCCCTCAAGAAGCCTTTCGCTAAGACAGTTCTTATGGAATTGGCAAAGTGATATTTGGAAACCCATAGAGGGCTGTGGTGAAAAAGGAAATATCCTCAGATGAAATCTGGAAAGAAGCTTTCTGAGAAACTGCTTAGTGTTCTGTTCATTCATCTCACAGTGTTACATCTGTATTTCGTGGATCTCTTTGCTAGCCTTATTTCTGTGGAATCTGAGAAGAGATATTTCGGATCCCTTTGAAGACTATAGGGCCAAAGGAAATATCCTCCGATAACAAAGAGAAAGAAGCTTTCTGAGAAACTTCTATGTGTTCTGTGAAATCATCTCACAGAGTTACAGTTTTCCCCTCAAGAAGCCTTTCGCTAAGACAGTTCTTGTGGAATTGGCAAAGTGATATTTGGAAGCCCATACTGGGCTATGGTGAAAAAGGAAATATCCTCAGATGAAATCTGGAAAGAAGCTTTCTGAGAAACTGCTCTGTGACGTGTGACTTCCACTCACAGAGTTACATCTGTATTTCGTGGATCTCTTTGCTAGCCTTATTTCTGTGGAATCTGAGAACAGATATTTCGGATCCCTTTGAAGACTATAGGGCCAAAGGAAATATCCTCCGATAAGAAAGAGAAAGAAGCTTTCTGAGAAACTTCTTTGTGTTCTGTGAAATCATCTCACAGAGTTACAGCTTTCCCCTCAAGAAGCCTTTCGCTAAGACAGTTCTTGTGGAATTGGCAAAGTGATATTTGGAATCCGATAGAGGGCTATGGTGAAAAAGAAAATATCCTCAGATGAAATCTGGAAAGAAGCTTTCTGAGAAACTGCTCTGTGACGTGTGACTTCCACTCACAGAGTTACATCTGTATTTCGTGGATCTCTTTGCTAGCCTTATTTCTGCGGAATCTGAGAACAGATATTTCGGATCCCTTTGAAGACTATAGGGCCAAAGGAAATATCCTCCGATAACAAAGATAAAGAAGCTTTCTGAGAAACTTCTTTGTGTTCTGTGAAATAATCTCACAGAGTTACAGCTTTCCCCTCAAGAAGCCTTTCGCTAAGACAGTTCTTGTGGAATTGGCAAAGTGATATTTGGAAGCCGATTGAGGGCTATGGTGAAAAAGGAAATATCCTCAGATGAAATCTGGAAAGAAGCTTTCTGAGAAATTGCTCTGTGATGTGTGACTTCCACTCACAGAGGTACATCTGTATTTCGAGGATCTCTTTGCTAGCCTTATTTCTGTGGAATCTGAGAACAGATATTTCGGATCCCTTTGAAGACTATTGGGCCAAAGGAAATATCCTCCGATAACAAAGAGAAAGAAGCTTTCTGAGAAACTTCTTTGTGTTCTGCGAAATCATCTCACAGAGTTAGAGCTTTACCCTCAAGAAGCCTTTCGCTAAGACAGTTCTTGTGGAATTGGCAAAGAGATATTTGTAAGCCCATAGAGGGCTATGGTGAAATAGGAAGTATCCTCAGATGAAATCTGGAAAGAAGCTATCTAAGAAACTGCTTAGTGTTCTGTTCCTTCATCTCACAGAGTTACATCTGTATTTCGTGGATCTCTTTGCTAGCCTGATTTCTGTGGAATCTGAGAACAGATATTTCGGATCCCTTTGAAGACTATAGGGCCAAAGGAATATCCTCCGATAACAAAGAGAAAGAAGCTTTCTGAGAAACTTCTTTGTGTTCTGTGAAATCATCTCACAGAGTTACAGCTTTCCCCTCAAGAAGCCTTTCGCTAAGACAGTTCTTGTGGAATTGGCAATGTGATATTTGGAAGCCCATAGAGGGCTATGGTGAAAAAGGAAATATCCTCAGATGAAATCTGGAAAGAAGCTTTCTGAGAAACTGCTTAGTGTTCCGTTCATTCATCTCACAGAGGTACATCTGTATTTCGTGGATCTCTTTGCTAGCCTTATTTCCGTGGAATCTGAGAACAGATATTTCGGATCCCTTTGAAGTCTATAGGGCCAAAGGAAATATCCTCCGATAACAAAGAGAAAGAAGCTTTCTGAGAAACTTGTTTGTGTTCTGTGAAATCATCTCACAGAGTTACATCTTTCCCCTCAAGAAGCCTTTCGCTAAGACAGTTCTTGTGGAATTGGCAAAGTGATATTTGAAGCCCATAGAGGGCTATGGTGAAAAAGGAAATATCCTCAGATGAAATCTGGAAAGAAGCTTTCTGAGAAACTGCTCTGTGATGTGTGACTTCCACTCACGGAGTTACATCTGTATTTCGTGGATCTCTTTGCTAGCCTTATTTCTGTGGAATCTGAGAACAGATATTTCGGATCCCTTTGAAGACTATAGGGCCAAAGGAAATATCCTCCGATAACAAAGAGAAAGAAGCTTTCTGAGAAACTTCTTTGTGTTCTGTGAAATCATCTCACAGAGTTACAGCTTTCCCCACAAGAAGCCTTTCGCTAAGACAGTTCTTGTGGAATTGGCAAAGTGATATTTGGAAACCCATAGAGGTCTATGGTGAAAAAGGAAATATCCTCAGATGAAATCTGGAAAGAAGCTTTCTGAGAAACTGCTTAGTGTTCTGTTCATTCATCTCACAGTGTTACATCTGTATTTCGTGGATCTCTTTGCTAGCCTTATTTCTGTGGAGTCTGAGAACAGATATTTCGGATCCCTTTGAAGACTATAGGGCCAAAGGAAATATCCTCCGATAACAAAGAGAAAGAAGCTTTCTGAGAAACTTCTATGTGTTCTGTGAAATCATCTCACAGAGTTACAGCTTTCCCCTCAAGAAGCCTTTCGCTAAGACAGTTCTTGTGGAATTGGCAAAGTGATATTTGGAAGCCCATAGAGGGCTAGGGTGAAAAAGGAAATATCCTCAGTTGAAATCTGGAAAGAAGCTTTCTGAGAAAATGCTCTGTGATGTGTGACTTCCACTCACAGAGTTACATCTGTATTTCCTGGATCTCTTTCCTAGCCTTATTTCTGTGGAATGTGAGAACAGATATTTCGGATCCCTTTGAAGACTATAGGGACAAAGAAAATATCCTCCAATAACAAAGAGAAACAAGCTTTCTGAGAAACTTCTTAGTGTTCTGTGAAATCATCTCACAGAGTTACAGCTTTCCCCTCAAGAAGCCCTTCGCTAAGACAGTTCTTGTGGAATTGGCAAAGTGATATTTGGAAGTCCATAAGGGGTACGGTAAAAGAGGAAATATCCTCAGATGAAATCGGGAAAGAAACTTTCTGAGAAACTGCTTAGTGTTCTGTTCCTTCAACTCACAGAGTTACATCTGCATTTCGTGGGTCTCTTTGCTAGCCTTCTTTCTGTGGAATCTGAGAATAGATATTTCGGATCCCTTTGAAGAATATAGGAACAAAGAAATATCCTCCGATAACAAAGAGAAAGAAGCTTTCTGAGAAACTTCTTTGTGTTCTGTGAAATCATCTCACAGAGTTACAGCTTTCCCCTCAAGAAGCCTTTCGCTAAGACAGTTCTTGTGGAATTGGCAAACTGATATTTGGAAGCCCATAGAGGGCTATGGTGAAAAAGGAAATATCCTCAGATGAAATCTGGAAAGAAGCTTTCTGAGAAACTGCTCTGTGATGTGTGACTTCCACTCACAGAGTTACATCGGTGTTTCGTGGATCTCTTTGCTAGCCTTATTTCTGTGGAATCTGAGAACAGATATTTCGGATCCCTTTGAGGACTATAGGGCCAAAGGAAATATCCTCCGATAACAATGAGAAAGAAGCTTTCTGAGAAACTTCTTTGTGTTCTGCGAAATCATCTCACAGAGTTACAGCTTTCCCCTCAAGAAGCCTTTCGCTAAGACAGTTCTTGTGGAATTGGCAAAGTGATATTTGGAAGCCCATAGCGGGCTATGGTGAAAAAGGAAATATCCTCAGCTGAAATCTGGAAAGAAGCTTTCTGAGAAACTTCTTACTGTTCTGTTCATTCATCTCACAGAGTTACATCTGTATTTCGTGGATCTTTTTGCTAGCCTTATTTCTGTGGAATCTGAGAACAGATATTTCGGATCACTTTGAAGACTACAGGGCCAAAGGAAATATCCTCCGATAACAATGAGAAAGAAGCTTTCTGAGAAACTTCTTTGTGTTCTGTGAAATCATCTCACAGAGTTATAGCTTTCCCCTCAAGAAGCCTTTCGCTAAGACAGTTCTTGTGGAATTGGCAAAGTGATATATGGAAGCCCATAGAGGGCTATGGTGAAAAAGGAAATATCCTCAGATGAAATCTGGAAAGAAGCTTTCTGAGAAACTGCTCTGTGATGTGTGACTTCCACTCACAGAGTTACATCTGTATTTCGTGGATCTCTTTGCTAGCCTTATTTCTGTGGAATCTGAGAACAGTAATTTCGGATCCCTTGAAGAATATATGGCCAAAGGAAATATCCTCCGATAACAAAGAGA
This sequence comes from Macaca mulatta, assembly GCF_049350105.2. NCBI lineage: Eukaryota > Metazoa > Chordata > Mammalia > Primates > Cercopithecidae > Macaca > Macaca mulatta. Next base: position 49,099,337 of record NC_133413.1, read on the forward strand.
AAGAAGTTTTCTGAGAAACTTCTTTGTGTTCTGTGAAATCATCTCACAGAGTTACAGCTTTCGCCTCCAGAAGCCTTTCGCTAAGACAGTTCTTGTGGAATTGGTAAAGTGATATTTCGAAGCCCTTAGAGGGCTACGGTGAAAAAGGAAATATCCTCAGATGAAATCTGGAAAGTAGCTTTCTGAGAAACTGCTCTGTGATGTGTGACTTCCACTCACAGAGTTACATCTGTATTTCATGGATCTCTTTGCTAGCCTTATTTCTGTGGAATCTGAGAACAGATATTTCCGATCCCTTTGAAGACTATAGGGCCAAAGGAAATATCCTCCGATAACAAAGAGAAAGAAGCTTTCTGAGAAACTTCTTTGTGTTCTGCGCAATCATCTCACAGAGTTACAGCTTTCCCCTCAAGAAGCCTTTCGCTAAGACAGTTCTTGTGGAATTGGCAAAGTGATATTTGGAAGCCAATAGAGGGCTATGGTGAAAAAGGAAATATCCTCAGATGAAATCTGGAAAGAAGCTTTCTGAGAAACTGCTTAGTGTTCTGTGCATTCATCTCACAGAGTTACATCTGTATGTCGTGGATCTCTTTGCTAGCCTTATTTCTGTGGAATCTGAGAACAGATATTTCGGATCCCTTTGAAGACTATAGGGAGAAAGGAAATATCCTCCGATAACAAAGAGAAAGAAGCTTTCTGAGAAACTTCTTTGTGTTCTGTGAAATCATCTCACAGAGTTACAGCTTTTCCCTCAAGAAGCCTTTCGCTAAGACAGTTCTTGTGGAATTGGCAAAGTGATATTTGGAAGCCCCTAGAGGGCAATGGTGACAAAGGAAATATCCTCTAATGAAATCTGGAAAGAAGCTTTCTGAGAAACTGCTCTGTGATGTGTGACTTCCACTCACAGAGTTACATCTGTATTTCGTGGATCTCTTTGCTAGCCTTATTTCTGTGGAATCTGAGAACAGATATTTCGGATCCCTTTGAAGACTATAGGGCCAAAGGAAATATCCTCCGATAACAAAGAGAAAGAAGCTTTCTGAGAAACTTCTTTGTGTTCTGTGAAATCATCTCACAGAGTTACAGCTTTCCCCTCAAGAAGCCTTTCGCTAAGACAGTTCTTGTGGAATTGGCAAAGTGATATTTCGAAGCCCATAGAGGGCTATGGTGAAAAAGGAAATATCCTCAGATGAAATATGGAAAGAAGCTTTCTGAGAAACTGCTCTGTGATGTGCGACTTCCACTCACAGGGTTACATCTGTATTTCGTGGATCTCTTTGCTAGACTTATTTCTGTGGAATCTGAGAACAGATATTTCGGATCCCTTTGAAGACTATAGCGCCAAATGAAATATCCTCCGATAACAAAGAGAAAGAAGCTTTCTGAGAAACTTCTTTGTGTTCTGTGAAATCATCTCACAGAGTTACAGCTTTCCCCTCAAGAAGCCTTTCACTAAGACAGTTCTTGTGGAATTGGCAAAGTGATATTTGGACGCACATAGAGGGCTTTGGTGAAAAAGGAAATATCCTCAGATGAAATCTGGAAAGAAGCTTTCTGAGAAACTGCTTAGTGTTCTGTTCCTTCATCTCACAGAGTTACATCTGTATTTCGTGGATCTCTTTGCTAGCCTTATTTCTGTGGAATTTGAGAACAGATATTTCGCATCCCTTTGAAGACTATAGGGCCAAAGGAAATATCCTCCGATAACAAAGAGAAAGAAGCTTTCTGAGAAACTTCTTTGTGTTCTGTGAAATCATCTCACAGAGTTCGAGCTTTCCCCTCAAGAAGCCTTTCGCTAAGACAGTTCTTGTGAAATTGGCAAAGTGATATTCGGAAGCCCATAGAGGGCTACGGTGAAAAAGGAAATATCCTAGGATGAAATCTGGAAAGAAGCTTTCTGAGAAACTGCTCCCTGATGTGTGACTTCCACTCACAGAGTTACATCTGTATTTCGTGGATGTCTTTGCTAGCCTCATTTCTGTGGAATCTGAGAACAGATATTTCGGATCCCTTTGAAGACTATAGGGACAAAGGAAATATCCTCCTATAACAAAGAGAAAGAAGCTTTCTGAGAAACTTCTTTGTGTTCTGTGAAATCATCTCACAGAGTTACAGCTTACCCCTCAAGAAGCCTTTCGCTAAGACAGTTCTTCTGGAATTGGCAAAGTGATATTTGGAATCCCATAGAGGGCTACGGTGAAAAAGAAAATATCCTCAGATGAAATCTGGAAAGAAGCTTTCTGAGAAACTGCTCTGTGACGTGTGACTTCCACTCACAGAGTTACATCTGTATTTCGTGGATCTCTTTGCTAGCCTTATTTCTGCGGAATCTGAGAACAGATATTTCGGATCTCTTTGAAGACTCTAGGGCCAAAGGAAATATCCTCCGATAACAAAGAGAAAGAAGCTTTCTGAGAAACTTCTTTGTGTTCTGTGAAATCATCTCACAGAGTTACAGCTTTCCCCTCAAGAAGCCTTTCGCTAAGACAGTTCTTGTGGAATTGGCAAAGTGATATTTGGAAACCCATAGAGGGCTGTGGTGAAAAAGGAAATATCCTCAGATGAAATCTGGAAAGAAGCTTTTTGAGAAACTGCTTAGTGTTCTGTTCATTCATCTCACAATGTTACTTCTGTATTTCGTGGATCTCTTTGCTAGCCTTATTTCTGTGGAATCTGAGAACAGATATTTCGGATCCCTTTGAAGACTCTAGGGCCAAAGGAAATATCCTCCGATAACAAAGAGAAAGAAGCTTTCTGAGAAACTTCTTTGTGTTCTGTGAAATCATCTCACAGAGTTACAGCTTTCCCCTCAAGAAGCCTTTCGCTAAGACAGTTCTTGTGGAATTGGCAAAGTGATATTTGGAAGCCGATAGAGGGCTATGGTGAAAAAGGAAATATCCTCAGATGAAATCTGGAAAGAAGCTTTCTGAGAATTTGCTCTGTGATGTGTGACTTCCACTCACAGAGTTACATCTGTATTTCGTGGATCTCTTTGCTAGCCTTATTTCTGTGGATACTGAGAACAGATATTTCGGATCCCTTTGAAGACTATAGGGCCAAAGGAAATATCCTACGATAACAAAGAGAAAGAAGCTTTCTGAGAAACTTCTTTGTGTTCTGTGAAATCATCTCACAGAGTTACAGCTTTCCCCTCAAGAAGCCTTTCGCTAAGACAGTTCTTGTGGAATTGGCAAAGTGATATTTGGAATCCCTTAGAGGGCTATGGTGAAAAAGAAAATATCATCAGATGAAATCTGGAAAGAAGCTTTCTGAGAAACTGCTCTGTGACGTGTGACTTCCACTCACAGAGTTACATCTGTATTTCGTGGATCTCTTTGCTAGCCTTATTTCTGCGGAATCTGAGAACAGATATTTCGGATCCCTTTGAAGACTATAGGGCCAAAGGAAATATCCTCCGATAACAAAGAGAAAGAAGCTTTCTGAGAAACTTCTTTGTGTTCTGTGAAATCATCTCACAGAGTTACAGCTTTCCCCTCAAGAAGCCTTTCGCTAAGACAGTTCTTGTGGATTGGCAAAGTGATATTTGGAAGCCGATAGAGGGCTATGGTGAAAAAGGAAATATCCTCAGATGAAATCTGGAAAGAAGCTTTCTGAGAAATTGCTCTGTGATGTGTGACTTCCACTCACAGAGGTACATCTGTATTTCGAGGATCTCTTTGCTAGCCTTATTTCTGTGGAAACTGAGAACAGATATTTCGGATCCCTTTGAAGACTATAGGGCCAAAGGAATATCCTCCGATAACAAACAGAAAGAAGCTTTCTGAGAAACTTCTTCGTGTTCTGCGAAATCATCTCACAGAGTTACAGCTTTCCCCTCAAGAAGCCTTTCGCTAAGACAGTTCTTGTGGAATTGGCAAAGTGATATTTGGAAGCCCATAGAGGGCTATGGTGAAAAAGGAAATATCCTCAGATGAAATCTGGAAAGAAGCTTTCTGAGAAACTGCTTAGTGTTCCGTTCATTCATCTCACAGAGGTACATCTGTATTTCGTGGATCTCTTTGCTAACCTTATTTCCGTGGTATCTGAAAACAGATATTTCGGATCCCTTTGAAGTCTATAGGGCCAAAGGAAATATCCTCTGATAACAAAGAGAAAGAAGCTTTCTGAGAAACTTCTTTGTGTTCTGTGAAATCATCTCACAGAGTTACAGCTTTCCTCTCAAGAAGCCTTTCGCTAAGACAGTTCCTGTGGAATTGGCAAAGTGATATTTGGAAGCCCATAGAGGGCTATGGTGAAAAAGGAAATATCCTCAGATGAAATCTGGAAAGAAGCTTTCTGAGAAACTGCTTAGTGTTCTGTTCATTCATCTCACAGAGTTACATCTGTATTTCGTGGATCTCTTTGCTAGCCTTATTTCTGTGGAATCTGAGAACAGATATTTCGGATCCCTTTGAAGACTATAGGGAGAAAGGAAATATCCTCCGATAACAAAGAGAAAGAAGCTTTCTGAGAAACTTCTTTGTGTTCTGTGAAATCATCTCACAGAGTTACAGCTTTCCCCTCAAGAAGCCTTTCGCTAAGACAGTTCTTGTGGAATTGGCAAAGTGATATTTGGAAGCCCCTAGAGGGCAATGGTGACAAAGGAAATATCCTCAGATGAAATCTGGAAAGAAGCTTTCTGAGAAACTGCTCTGTGATGTGTGACTTCCACTCACAGAGTTACATCTGTATTTCGTGGATCTCTTTGCTAGCCTTATTTCTGTGGAATCTGAGAACAGATATTTCGGATCCCTTTGAAGACTATAGGGCCAAAGGAAATATCCTCAGATAACAAAGAGAAAGAAGCTTTCTGAGAAACTTCTTTGTGTTCTGTGAAATCATCTCACAGAGTTACAGCTTTCCCCTCAAGAAGCCTTTCGCTAAGACAGTTCTTGTGGAATTGGCAAAGTGATATTTCGAAGCCCATAGAGGGCTATGGTGAAAAAGGAAATATCGTCAGATGAAATCTGGAAAGAAGCTTTCTGAGAAACTGCTCTGTGATGTGTGACTTCCACTCACGGAGTTACATCTGTATTTCGTGGATCTCTTTGCTAGCCTTATTTCTGTGGGATCTGAGAAGAGATATTTCGGATCCCTTTGAAGACTATAGGGCCAAAGGAAATATCCTCCGATAACAAAGAGAAAGAAGCTTTCTGAGAAACTTCTTTGTGTTCTGTGAAATCATCTCACAGAGTTACAGCTTTCCCCACAAGAAGCCTTTCGCTAAGACAGTTCTTGTGGAATTGGCAAAGTGATATTTGGAAACCCATAGAGGGCTATGGTGAAAAAGGAAATATCCTCAGATGAAATCTGGAAAGAAGCTTTCTGAGAAACTGCTTAGTGTTCTGTTCATTCATCTCACAGTGTTACATCTGTATTTCGTGGATCTCTTTGCTAGCCTTATTTCTGTGGAGTCTGAGAACAGATATTTCGGATCCCTTTGAAGACTATAGAGCCAAAGGAAATATCCTCCGATAACAAAGAGAAAGAAGCTTTCTGAGAAACTTCTATGTGTTCTGTGAAATCATCTCACAGAGTTACAGCTTTCCCCTCAAGAAGCCTTTCGCTAAGACAGTTCTTGTGGAATTGGCAAAGTGATATTTGGAAGCCCATAGAGGGCTAGGGTGAAAAAGGAAATATCCTCAGTTGAAATCTGGAAGGAAGCTTTCTGAGAAAATGCTCTGTGAAGTGTGACTTCCACTCACAAAGTTACATCTGTATTTCCTGGATCTCTTTCCTAGCCTTATTTCTGTGCAATCTGAGAACAGATATTTCGGATCCCTTTGAAGACTATAGGGACAAAGGAAATATCCTGCAATAACAAAGAGAAACAAGCTTTCTGAGAAACTTCTTAGTGTTCTGTGAAATCATCTCACAGAGTTACAGCTTTCCCCTCAAGAAGCCCTTCGCTAAGACAGTTCTTGTGGAATTGGCAAAGTGATATTTGGAAGTCCATAAGGGGTACGGTAAAAGAGGAAATATCCTCAGATGAAATCGGGAAAGAAACTTTCTGAGAAACTGCTTAGTGTTCTGTTCCTTCAACTCACAGAGTTACATCTGCATTTCGTGGGTCTCTTTGCTAGCCTTCTTTCTGTGGAATCTGAGAATAGATATTTCGGATCCCTTTTAAGACTATAGGAACAAAGAAATATCCTCCGATAACAAAGAGAAAGAAGCTTTCTGAGAAACTTCTTTGTGTTCTGCGAAATCATCTCACAGAGTTACAGCTTTCCCCTCAAGAAGCCTTTCGCTAAGACAGTTCCTGTGGAATTGGCAAACTGATATTTGGAAGCCCATAGAGGGCTATGGTGAAAAAGGAAATATCCTCAGATGAAATCTGGAAAGAAGCTTTCTGAGAAACTGCTCTGTGATGTGTGACTTCCACTCACAGAGTTACATCGGTATTTCGTGGATCTCTTTGCTAGCCTTATTTCTGTGGAATCTGAGAACAGATATTTCGGATCCCTTTGAAGACTATAGGGCCAAAGGAAATATCCTCCGATAACAATGAGAAAGAATCTTTCTGAGAAACTTCTTTGTGTTCTGCGAAATCATCTCACAGAGTTACAGCTTTCCCCTCAAGAAGCCTTTCGCTAAGACAGTTCTTGTGGAATTGGCAAAGTGATATTTGGAAGCCCATAGCGGGCTATGGTGAAAAAGGAAATATCCTCAGATGAAATCTGGAAAGAAGCTTTCTGAGAAACTTCTTACTGTTCTGTTCATTCATCTCACAGAGTTACATCTGTATTTCGTGGATCTTTTTGCTAGCCTTATTTCTGTGGAATCTGAGAACAGATATTTCGGATCACTTTGAAGACTATAGGGCCAAAGGAAATATCCTCCGATAACAATGAGAAAGAAGCTTTCTGAGAAACTTCTTTGTGTTCTGTGAAATCATCTCACAGAGTTATAGCTTTCCCCTCAAGAAGCCTTTCGCTAAGACAGTTCTTGTGGAATTGGCAAAGTGATATATGGAAGCCCATAGAGGGCTATGGTGAAAAAGGAAATATCCTCAGATGAAATCTGGAAAGAAGCTTTCTGAGAAACTGCTCTGTGATGTGTGACTTCCACTCACAGAGTTACATCTGTATTTCGTGGATCTCTTTGCTAGCCTTATTTCTGTGGAATCTGAGAACAGTAATTTCGGATCCCTTGAAGAATATATGGCCAAAGGAAATATCCTCCGATAACAAAGAGAAAGAAGTTTTCTGAGAAACTTCTTTGTGTTCTGTGAAATCATCTCACAGAGTTACAGGTTACCCCTCAAGAAGCCTTTCGCTAAGACAGTTCTTGTGGAATTGGCAAAGTGATATTTGGAATCCCATAGAGGGCTATGTTGAAAAAGAAAATATCCTCAGATGAAATATGGAAAGAAGCTTTCTGAGAAACTGCTCTGTGACGTGTGACTTCCACTCACAGAGTTACATCTGTATTTCGTGGATCTCTTTGCTAGCCTTATTTCTGCGGAATCTGAGAACAGATATTTCGGATCCCTTTGAAGACTCTAGGGCCAAAGGAAATATCCTCCGATAACAAAGAGAAAGAAGCTTTCTGAGAAACTTCTTTGTGTTCTGTGAAATTATCTCACAGAGTTACAGCTTTCCCCTCAAGAAGCCTTTCGCTAAGACAGTTGTTGTGGAATTGGCAAAGTGATATTTGGAAACCCATAGAGGGCTGTGGTGAAAAAGGAAATATCCTCAGATGAAATCTGGAAAGAAGCTTTTTGAGAAACTGCTTAGTGTTCTGTTCATTCATCTCACAATGTTACTTCTGTATTTCGTGGATCTCTTTGCTAGCCTTATTTCTGTGGAATCTGAGAACAGATATTTCGGATCCCTTTGAAGACTCTAGGGCCAAAGGAAATATCCTCCGATAACAAAGAGAAAGAAGCTTTCTGAGAAACTTCTTTGTGTTCTGTGAAATCATCTCACAGAGTTACAGCTTTCCCCTCAAGAAGCCTTTCGCTAAGACAGTTCTTGTGGAATTGGCAAAGTGATATTTGGAAGCCGATAGAGGGCTATGGTGAAAAAGGAAATATCCTCAGATGAAATCTGGAAAGAAGCTTTCTGAGAATTTGCTCTGTGATGTGTGACTTCCACTCACAGAGTTACATCTGTATTTCGTGGATCTCTTTGCTAGCCTTATTTCTGTGGAATCTGAGAACAGATATTTCGGATCCCTTTGAAGACTATAGGGCCAAAGGAAATATCCTACGATAACAAAGAGAAAGAAGCTTTCTGAGAAACTTCTTTGTGTTCTGTGAAATCATCTCACAGAGTTACAGCTTTCCCCTCAAGAAGCCTTTCGCTAAGACAGTTCTTGTGGAATTGGCAAAGTGATATTTGGAAGCCCATAGAGGGCTATGGTGAAAAAGGAAATATCCTCAGATGAAATCTGGAAAGAAGCTTTCTGAGAAACTGCTTAGTGTTCTGTTCATTCATCTCACAGAGTTACATCTGTATTTCGTGGATCTCTTTGCTAGCCTTATTTCTGTGGAATCTGAGAACAGATATTTCGGATCCCTTTGAAGACTATAGGGAGAAAGGAAATATCCTCCGATAACAAAGAGAAAGAAGCTTTCTGAGAAACTTCTTTGTGTTCTGTGAAATCATCTCACAGAGTTACAGCTTTCCCCTCAAGAAGCCTTTCGCTAAGACAGTTCTTGTGGAATTGGCAAAGTGATATTTGGAAGCCCCTAAAGGGCAATGGTGACAAAGGAAATATCCTCAGATGAAATCTGGAAAGAAGCTTTCTGAGAAACTTCTCTGTGATGTGTGACTTCCACTCACAGAGTTACATCTGTATTTCGTGGATCTCTTTGCTAGCCTTATTTCTGTGGAATCTGAGAACAGATATTTCGGATCCCTTTGAAGACTATAGGGCCAAAGGAAATATCCTCCGATAACAAAGAGAAAGAAGCTTTCTGAGAAACTTCTTTGTGTTCTGTGAAATCATCTCACAGAGTTACAGCTTTCCCCTCAAGAAGCCTTTCGCTAAGACAGTTCTTGTGGAATTGGCAAAGTGATATTTCGAAGCCCATAGAGGGCTATGGTGAAAAAGGAAATATCGTCAGATGAAATATGGAAAGAAGCTTTCTGAGAAACTGCTCTGTGATGTGTGACTTCCACTCACAGGGTTACATCTGTATTTCGTGGATCTCTTTGCTAGACTTATTTCTGTGGAATCTGAGAACAGATATTTCGGATCCCTTTGAAGACTATAGCGCCAAATGAAATATCCTCCGATAACAAAGAGAAAGAAGCTTTCTGAGAAACTTCTTTGTGTTCTGTGAAATCATCTCACAGAGTTACAGCTTTCCCCTCAAGAAGCCTTTCACTAAGACAGTTCTTGTGTAATTGGCAAAGGGATATTTGGAAGCCCATAGAGGGCTATGGTGAAAAAGGAAATATCCTCAGATGAAATCTGGAAAGAAGCTTTCTGAGAAACTGCTTAGTGTTCTGTTCCTTCATCTCACAGAGTTACATCTGTATTTCGTGGATCTGTATGCTAGCCTTATTTCTGTGGAATTTGAGAACAGATATTTCGCATCCCTTTGAAGACTATAGGGCCAAAGGAAATATCCTCCGATAACAAAGAGAAAGAAGCTTTCTGAGGAACTTCTTTGTGTTCTGTGAAATCATCTCACAGAGTTACAGCTTTCCCCTCAAGAAGCCTTTCGCTAAGACAGTTCTTGTGAAATTGGCAAAGTGATATTCGGAAGCCCATAGAGGGCTACGGTGAAAAAGGAAATATCCTCAGATGAAATCTGGAAAGAAGCTTTCTGAGAAACTGCTCCCTGATGTGTGACTTCCACTCACAGAGTTACATCTGTATTTCGTGGATGTCTTTGCTAGCCTTATTTCTGTGGAATCTGAGAACAGATATTTCGGATCCCTTTGAAGACTATAGGGACAAAGGAAATATCCTCCTATAACAAAGAAAAAGAAGCTTTCTGAGAAACTTCTTTGTGTTCTGTGAAATCATCTCACAGAGTTACAGCTTACCCCTCAAGAAGCCTTTCGCTAAGACAGTTCTTGTGGAATTGGCAAAGTGATATTTGGAATCCCATAGAGGGCTATGTTGAAAAAGAAAATATCCTCAGATGAAATCTGGAAAGAAGCTTTCTGAGAAACTGCTCTGTGACGTGTGACTTCCACTCACAGAGTTACATCTGTATTTCGTGGATCTCTTTGCTAGCCTTATTTCTGTGGAATCTGAGAACAGATATTTCGGAACCCTTTGATGACTATAGGGCCAAAGGAAATATCCTCCGATAACAAAGAGAAAGTAGCTTTCTGAGAAACTTCTTTGTGTTCGGTGAAATCATCTCACAGAGTTACAGCTTTCCCCTCAAGAAGCCTTTCGCTAAGACAGTTCTTGTGGAATTGGCAAAGTGATATTTGGAAGCCCATAGAGGGCTATGGTGAAAAAGGAAATATCCTCACATGAAATCTGGAAAGAAGCTTTCTGAGAAACTGCTCTGTGATGTGTGACTTCCACTCAGAGAGTTACATCTGTATTGCGTGGATCTCTTTGCTAGCCTTATTTCTATGGAATCTGAGAACAGATATTTCGGATCCCTTTGAAGACTATAGGGTCAAAGGAAATATCCTCCGATAACAAAGAGAAAGAAGCTTTCTGAGAAACTTCATTGTGTTCTGTGAAATCATCTCACAGAGTTACAGCTTTCCCCTCAAGAAGCCTTTCGCTAAGACAGTTCTTGTGGAATTGGCAAAGTGATATTTGGAAACCCATAGAGGGCTAAGGAGAAAAAGGAAATATCCTCAGACGAAATCTGGAAAGAAACTTTCTGAGAAACTGCTCCGTGATGTGTGACTTTCACTCACAGAGTTACATCTGTATTTCGTGGATCTCTTTGCTAGCCTTATTTCAATGGAATCTGAGAACAGATATTTCGGATCCCTTTGAAGACTATAGGGCCAAAGGAAATATCCTCCGATAACAAAGAGAAAGAAGCTTTCTGAGAAACTTCTTTGTGTTCTGCGAAATCATCTCACAGAGTTACAGCTTTCCCTTCAAGAAGCCTTTCGCTAAGACAGTTCTTGTGGAATTGGCAAAGTGATATTTGGAAGCCCTTAGAGGGCTATGGTAAAAAGGAAATATCCTCAGATGAAATCTGGAAAGAAGCTTTCTGAGAAACTGCTTAGTGTTCTGTTCATTCATCTCACAGAGTTACATCTGTATTTCGTGGATCTCTTTGCTAGCCTTATTTCTCTGGAATCTGAGAACAGATATTTCGGATCCCTTTGAAGACTATAGGGCCAAAGGAAATATCCTCCGATAACAAAGAGAAAGAAGCTTTCTGAGAAACTTCTTTGTGTTCTGTGAAATCATCTCACAGAGTTACAGCTTTCCCCTCAAGAAGCCTTTCGCTAAGACAGTTCTCGTGGAATTGGCAAAGTGATATTTGGAAGCCCATAGAGGGCTATGGTGAAAAAGGAAATATCCTCAGATGAAATCTGGAAAGAAGCGTTTTGAGAAACTGGTCTGTGATGTGTGACTTCCACTCACAAAGGTACATCTGTATTTCGTGGATCTCTTTGCTAGCCTTATTTCTGTGGAATCTGAGAACAGATATTTCGGATCCCTTTGAAGACTATAGGGCCAAAGGAAATATCCTCCGATAACAAAGAGAAAGAAGCTTTCTGAGAAACTTCTTTGTGTTCTGTGAAATCATCTCACAGAGATACAGCTTTCCCTTCAAGAAGCCTTTCGCTAAGACAGTTCTTGTGGAATTGGCAAAGTGATATTTGGAAGCCCATAGAGGGCTATGGAGAAAAAGGAATTATCCTCAGACGAAATCTGGAAAGAAACTTTCTGAGAAACTGCTCTGTGATGTGTGACTTTCACTCACAGAGTTACATCTGTATTTCGTGGATCTCATTGCTAGCCTTATTTCTATGGAATTTGAGAACAGATATTTCAGATCCCTTTGAAGACTATAGGGCCAAAGGAAATATCCTCCGATAACAATGAGAAAGAAGCCTTCTGAGAATCTTCTTTGTGTTCTTCGAAATCATCTCACAGAGTTACAGCTTTTCCTTCAAGAAGCCTTTCGCTAAGACAGTTCTTGTGGAATTGGCAAAGTGATATTAGGAAGCCCTTAGAGGGCTATGGTGAAAAAGGAAATATCCTCAGATGAAATCTGGAAAGAAGCTTTCTGAGAAACTGCTTAGTGTTCTGTTCATTCGTCTCACAGAGTTACATCTGTATTTCGTGGATCTCTTTGCTAGCCTTATTTCTGTGGAATCTGAGAACAGATATTTCGGATCCCTTGGAAGACTATAGGGCCAAAGGAAATATCCTCCGATAACAAAGAGAAAGAAGCTTTCTGAGAAACTTCTTTGTGTTCTGTGAAATCATCTCACAGAGATACAGCTTTCCCCTCAAGAAGCCTTTCGCTAAGACAGTTCTTGTGGAATTGGCAAAGTGATATTTGGAAGCCCATAGAGGGCTATGGAGAAAAAGGAATTATCCTCAGACGAAATCTGGAAAGAAACTTTCTGAGAAACTGCTCTGTGATGTGTGACTTTCACTCACAGAGTTACAACTGTATTTCGTGGTTCTCTTTGCTAGCCTTATTTCTGTGGAACCTGAGAACAGATATTTCGGACCCCTTTGAAGACTATAGGGCCAAAAGAAATATCCTCCGATAACAAAGAGAAAGAAGCTTTCTGAGAAACTTCTTTGTGTTCTGCGAAATCATCTCACAGAGTTACAGCTGTCCCTTCAAGAAACCTTTCACTATGACAGTACTTGTGGAATTGGCAAAGTGATATTTGGAAGCCCATAGAGGGCTATGGTGAAAAAGGAAATATCCTCAGATGAAATCTGGAAAGAAGCTTTCTGAGAAACTGCTTAGTGTTCTGTTCATTCATCTCACAGAGTTACATCTGTATTTCGTGCATCTCTTTGCTAGCCTACTTTCTGTGGAATCTGAGAACAGATATATAGGATCCCTTTGAAGACTATAGGGCCAAAGGAAATATCCTCCGATAACAAAGAGAAAGAAGCTTTCTGAGAAACTTCTTTGTGTTCTGTGAAATCATCTCACAGAGTTACAGCTTTCCCCTCAAGAAGCCTTTCGCTAAGACAGTTCTTGTGGAATTCGGAAGGTGATATTTGGAAGCCCGTAGAGGGCTATGCTGAAAAAGGAAATAGCCTTAGATGAAATCTGGAAAGAAGCTTTCTGAGAAACTGCTCTGTGATGTGTGACTTCCACTCACAGAATTACTTCTGTATTTCGTGGATCTGTTTGCTAGCCTTATTTCTGTGGAATCTGAGAACAGATATTTCGGATCCCTTTGAAGACTATAGGGCCAAAGGAAATATCCTCCGATAACAAAGAGAAAGAAGCTTTCTGAGAAACTTCTTTGTGTTCTGTGAAATCATCTCACAGAGTTACAGCTTTCCCCTCAAGAAGCCTTTCGCTAAGACAGTTCTCTTGGAATTGGCAAAGTGATATTTGGAAGCCCATAGAGGGCTATGGTGAAAAAGGAAATATCCTCAGATGAAATCTGGAAAGAAGCTTTCTGAGAAACTGCTTACTGTTCTGTTCATTCATCTCACAGGGTTACATCTGTATTTCGTGGATCTCTTTGCTAGCCTTATTTCTGTGGAATCTGAGAACAGATATTTCGGATCCCTTTGAAGACTATAGGGCCAAAGGAAATAGCCTCCGATAACAAAGAGAAAGAAGCTTTCTGAGAAACTTCTTTGCGTTCTGTGAAATCATCTCACAGAGGTACAGCTTTCCCCTCAAGAAGCCTTTCGCTAAGACCGTTATCGTGGAATTGGCAAAGTGATATTTGGAAGCCCATAGAGGGCTATGGTGAAAAAGGAAATATCCTCAGATGAAATCTGGAAAGAAGCTTTCTGAGAAACTGCTCTGTGATGTGTGACTTCCACTCACAGAGTTACATCTGTATTTCGTGGATCTCTTTGCTAGCCTTATTTCTGTGGAATCTGAGAACAGATATTTCGGACCCCTTTGAAGACTATTGGGCCAAAGGAAATATCCTCCGATATCAAAGAGAAAGAAGCTTTCTGAGAAACTTCTTTGTGTTCTGTGAAATCATCTCACAGAGTTACAGATTTCCCCTCAATAAGCCTTTCGCTAAGACAGTTCTCGTGGAATTGGCAAAGTGATATTTGGAAGCCCATAGAGGGCTATGGTGAAAAAGGAAATATCCTCAGATGAAATCTGGAAAGAAGCTTTCTGAGAAACTGGTCTGCGATGTGTGATTTCCACTCACAGAGGTACATCTGTTTTTCGTAGATCTCTTTGCTAGCCTTATTTCTTTGGAATCTGAGAACAGATATTTCGGATCCCTTTGAAGACTCTAGGGCCAAAGGAAATATCCTCCGATAACAAAGAGAAAGAAGCTTTCTGAGAAACTTCTTTGTGTTCTGTGAAATCATCTCACAGAGTTACAGCTTTCCCCTCAAGAAGCCTTTCGCTAAGACAGTTCTTGTGGAATTGGCAAAGTGATATTTGGAAGCCGATAGAGGGCTATGGTGAAAAAGGAAATATCCTCAGATGAAATCTGGAAAGAAGCTTTCTGAGAATTTGCTCTGTGATGTGTGACTTCCACTCACAGAGTTACATCTGTATTTCGTGGATCTCTTTGCTAGCCTTATTTCTGTGGAATCTGAGAACAGATATTTCGGATCCCTTTGAAGACTATAGGGCCAAAGGAAATATCCTACGATAACAAAGAGAAAGAAGCTTTCTGAGAAACTTCTTTGTGTTCTGTGAAATCATCTCACAGAGTTACAGCTTTCCCCTCAAGAAGCCTTTCGCTAAGACAGTTCTTGTGGAATTGGCAAAGTGATATTTGGAATCCCTTAGAGGGCTATGGTGAAAAAGAAAATATCATCAGATGAAATCTGGAAAGAAGCTTTCTGAGAAACTGCTCTGTGACGTGTGACTTCCACTCACAGAGTTACATCTGTATTTCGTGGATCTCTTTGCTAGCCTTATTTCTGCGGAATCTGAGAACAGATAT
The DNA here is from genome assembly GCF_049350105.2 of Macaca mulatta. Lineage (NCBI taxonomy): Eukaryota > Metazoa > Chordata > Mammalia > Primates > Cercopithecidae > Macaca > Macaca mulatta. Next base: position 49,114,366 of record NC_133413.1, read on the forward strand.
TTCGGATCCCTTTGAAGACTATAGGGCCAAAGGAAATATCCTCCGATAACAAAGAGAAAGAAGCTTTCTGAGAAACTTCTTTGTGTTCTGTGAAATCATCTCACAGAGTTACAGCTTTCCTCTCAAGAAGCCTTTCGCTAAGACAGTTCTCGTGGAATTGGCAAAGTGATATTTGGAAGCCCATAGAGGGCTATGGTGAAAAAGGAAATATCCTCAGATGAAATCTGGAAAGAAGCTTTTTGAGAAACTGGTCTGTGATGTGTGACTTCCACTCACAGAGGTACATCTGTATTTCGTGGATCTCTTTGCTAGCCTTATTTCTGTGGAATCTGAGAACAGATATTTCGGATCCCTTTGAAGACTATAGGGCCAAAGGAAATATCCTCCGATAACAAAGAGAAAGAAGCTTTCTGAGAAACTTCTTTGTGTTCTGTGAAATCATCTCACAGAGTTACAGCTTTCCCCTCAAGAAGCCTTTCGCTAAGACAGTTCTTGTGGAATTGGCAAAGTGATATTTGGAAGCCCATAGAGGGCTATGGAGAAAAAGGAAATATCCTCAGACGAAATCTGAAAAGAAACTTTCTGAGAAACTGCTAAGTGATGTGTGACTTCCACTCACAGAGTTACATCTGTATTTCGTGGATCTCTTTGCTAGCCTTATTTCTGTGGAACCTGAGAACAGATATTTCGGAACCCTTTGAAGACTATAGGGCCAAAGGAAATATCCTCCGATAACAAAGAGAAAGAAGCTTTCTGAGAAACTTCTTTGTGTTCTGCGAAATCATCTCACAGAGTTACAGCTGTCCCTTCAAGAAACCTTTCACTAAGACAGTTCTTGTGGAATTGGCAAAGTGATATTTGGAAGCCCATAGAGGGGTATGGTGAAAAAGGAAATATCCTCAGATGAAATATGGAAAGAAGCTTTCTGAGAAACTGCTTAGTGTTCTGTTCATTCATCTCACAGAGTTACATCGGTATTTCGTGCATCTCTTTGCGAGCCTACTTTCTGTGGAATCTGAGAACAGATATTTCGGATCCCTTTGAAGTCAATAGGGCCAAAGGAAATATCCTCCGATAACAAAGAGAAAGAAGCTTTCTGAGAAACTTCTTTGGGTTCTGTGAAATCATCTCACAGCGTTACAGCTTTCCCCTCAAGAAGCCTTTCGCTAAGACATTCTTGTGGAATTGGCAAAGTGATATTTGGAAGCCCAGAGAGGGCTATGGTGAAAAAGGAAATATCCTCTAATGAAATCGGGAAAGAACTTTCTGAGAAACTGCTTAGTGTTCTGTTCCTTCATCTCAGAGAGTTACATCTGTATTTCGTGGATCTCTTTGCTAGCCTTATTTCTGTGGAATCTGAGAACAGATATTTCGGATCCCTTTGAAGACTATAGGGCCAAAGGAAATATCCTCCGATAACAAAGAGAAAGAAGTTTTCTGAGAAACTTCTTTGTGTTCTGTGAAATCAGCTCACAAAGTTACAGCTTTCCCCTCAAGAAGCCTTTAGCTAAGACAGTTCTTGTGGAATTGGCAAAGTGATATTTGGAAGCCCATAGAGGGCTATGGTGAAAAAGGAAATCTCCTCAGATGAAATCTGGAAAGAAGCTTTCTGAGAAACTGCTTACTGTTCTGTTCATTCATCTCACAGAGTTACATCTGTATTTCGTGAATCTCTTTGCTAGCCTTATTTCTGTGGAATCTGAGAACAGATATTTCGGATCTCTTTGAAGACTATAGGGCCAAAGGAAATATCCTCCGATAACAAAGAGAAAGAAGCTTTCTGAGAAACTTCTTTGTGTTCTGTGAAATCATCTCACAGAGTTAGAGATTTCCCTTAAAGAAGCCTTTCGCTAAGACAGTTCTTGTGGAATTGGAAAAGTGATATTTGGAAGCCCATAGAGGGTTATGGTGAAAAAGGAAATATCCTCAGATGAAATCTGGAAAGAAGCTTTCTGAGAAACTGCTCTCTGATGGTGACTTCCACTCACAGGGTTACATCTGTATTTCGTGGATCTCTTCGCTAGCTTTATTTCTGTGGAATCTGAGAACAGATATTTCGGATCCCTTTGAAGACTACAGGGCCAAAGGAAATATCCTCCGATAACAAAGAGAAAGAAGCTTTCTGAGAAACTTCTTTGTGTTCTGTGAAATCATCTCACAGAGTTACAGCTTTCCCCTCAAGAAGCCTTTCGCTAAGACAGTTCTTGTGGAATTGGCAAAGTGATATTTGGAAGCCCCTAGTGGGCTATATTGAAAAAGGAAATATCCTCAGATGAAATCTGGAAAGAGGCTTTCTGAGAAACTGCTAAGTGTTCTGTTCATTCATCCCACAGAGTTACATCTGTATTTCGTGGATCTCTTTGCTAGCCTTATTTGTGTGGAATCTGAGAACAGATATTTCGGATCCCTTTGAAGACTATAGGGCCAAAGGAAATATCCTCCGATAACAAAGAGAAAGAAGCTTTCTGAGAAACTTCTTTGTGTTCTGTGAAATCATCTCACAGAGTTACAGCTTTCCCCTCAAGAAGCCTTTCGCTAAGACAGTTCTTGTGGAATTGGCGAAGTGATATTTGGAAGCCCATAGAGGGCTATGGTGAAAAAGGAAATATCCTCAGATGAAATCTGGAAAGAAGCTTTCTGGGAAACTGCTAAGTGTTCTGTTCATTCATCTCTCAGAGTTACATCTGTATTTCGTGGATCTCTTTGATAGCCTTGTTTCTGTGGAATCTGAGAACAGATATTTCGGATCCCTTTGAAGACTATAGGGCCAAGGGAAATATCATCCGATAACAAAGAGAAAGAAGCTTTCTGAGAAACTTCTTTGTGTTCTGTGAAATCATCTCACAGAGGTACAGCTTTCCCCTCAAGAAGCCTTTCGCTAAGACCGTTCTCGTGGAATTGGCAAAGTGATATTTGGAAGCCCATAGAGGGCTATGTTGAAAAAGGAAATATCCTCAGATGAAATCTGGAAAGAAGCTTTCTGAGAAACTGCTCTGTGATGTGTGACTTCCACTCACAGAGTTACATCTGTATTTCGTGCATCTCTTTGCTAGCCTTATTTCTGTGGAATCTGATAACAGATATTTCGGATCCCTTTGAAGGCTATAGGGCCAAAGGAAATATCCTCCGATAACAAAGAGAAAGAAGCTTTCTGAGAAACTTCTTTGTGTTCTGTGATATCATCTCACAGAGTTACAGCTTTCCAATCAAGAAGCCTTTCGCTAAGACAGTTCTTGTGGAATTGGCAAAGTGATATTTGGAAGCCCATAGAGGGCTATGGTGAAAAAGGAAATATCCTCAGATGAAATCTGGAAAGAAGCTTTCTGAGATACTGCTTACTGTTCTGTTCATTCTTCTCTCAGAGTTACATCTGTATTTCGGGAATCTCTTTGCTAGCCTTATTTCTGTGGAATCTGAGAACAGATATTTTGGATCCCTTTGAAGACTATAGGGCCAAAGGAAATATCCTCCGATAACAAAGAGAAAGAATCGTTCTGACAAACTTCTTTGTATTCTGCGAAATCATCTCACAGAGTTACAGCTTTCCCCTCAAGAAGCCTTTCGCTAAGACAGTTCTTGTGGAATTGGCAAAGTGATATTTGGAAGCCCATAGAGGGCTATGGTGAAAAATGAAATATCCTCAGATGAAATCTGGAAAGAAGCTTTCTGAGAAACTGCTCTGTGATGTGTGACTTCCACTCACAGAGTTACATCGGTATTTCGTGGATCTCTTTGCTAGCCTTATTTCTGTGGAATCTGAGAACAGATATTTCGGATCCCTTTGAAGACTATAGGGCCAAAGGAAATATCCTCCGATAAAAAAGAAATAAGCTTTCTGAAAAACTTGTTTGTGTTCTGTGAAATCATGTCAAAGAGTTACAGCTTTCCCCTCAAGAAGCCTTTCGCTAAGACAGTTCTTGTGGAATTGGCAAAGTGATATTTGGAAGCCCATAGAGGGCTATGGTGAAAAAGGAAATCTCCTCAGATGAAATCTGGAAAGAAGCTTTCTGAGAAACTGCTCTGTGATGTTTGACTTCCACTCACAGAGTTACATCTGTATTTCGTGGATCTCTTTGCTAGTCTTATTTCTGTGGAATCTGAGAACAGATATTTCGGATCCCTTTGAAGACTATAGGGCCAAAGGAAATATCCTCTGATAACAAAGAGAAAGAAGCTTTCTGAGAAACTTCTTTGTGTTCTGCGAAATCATCTCACAGAGTTACAGCTTTCCCTTCAAGAAGCCTTTCGCTAAGACAGTTCTTGTGGAATTGGCAAAGTGATATTTGGAAGCCCATAGAGGGCTATGGTGAAAAAGGAAATATCCTCAGATGAAATCTGGAAAGAAGCTTTCTGAGAAACTGCTTAGTGTTCTGTTCATTCATCTCACAGAGTTACATCTGTATTTCGTGCATCTCTTTGCTAGTCTACTTTCTGTGGAATCTGAGAACAGATATTTAGGATCCCTTTGAAGACTATAGGGCCAAAGGAAATATCCTCCGATAACAAAGAGAAAGAAGCTTTCTGAGAAACTTCTTTGTGTTCTGTGAAATCATCTCACAGAGTTACAGCTTTCCCCTCAAGAAGCCTTTCGCTAAGACAGTTCTTGTGGAATTCGGAAGGTGATATTTGGAAGCCCGTAGAGGGCTATGCTGAAAAAGGAAATAGCCTTAGATGAAATCTGGAAAGAAGCTTTCTGAGAAACTGCTCTGTGATGTGTGACTTCCACTCACAGAATTACTTCTGTATTTCGTGGATCTGTTTGCTAGCCTTATTTCTGTGGAATCTGAGAACAGATATTTCGGATCCCTTTGAAGACTATAGGGCCAAAGGAAATATCCTCCGATAACAAAGAGAAAGAAGCTTTCTGAGAAACTTCTTTGTGTTCTGTGAAATCATCTCACAGAGTTACAGCTTTCCCCTCAAGAAGCCTTTCGCTAAGACAGTTCTCTTGGAATTGGCAAAGTGATATTTGGAAGCCCATAGAGGGCTATGGTGAAAAAGGAAATATCCTCAGATGAAATCTGGAAAGAAGCTTTCTGAGAAACTGCTTACTGTTCTGTTCATTCATCTCACAGGGTTACATCTGTATTTCGTGGATCTCTTTGCTAGCCTTATTTCTGTGGAATCTGAGAACAGATATTTCGGATCCCTTTGAAGACTATAGGGCCAAAGGAAATAGCCTCCGATAACAAAGAGAAAGAAGCTTTCTGAGAAACTTCTTTGCGTTCTGTGAAATCATCTCACAGAGGTACAGCTTTCCCCTCAAGAAGCCTTTCGCTAAGACCGTTCTCGTGGAATTGGCAAAGTGATATTTGGAAGCCCATAGAGGGCTATGGTGAAAAAGGAAATATCCTCAGATGAAATCTGGAAAGAAGCTTTCTGAGAAACTGCTCTGTGATGTGTGACTTCCACTCACAGAGTTACATCTGTATTTCGTGGATCTCTTTGCTAGCCTTATTTCTGTGGAATCTGAGAACAGATATTTCGGACCCCTTTGAAGACTATTGGGCCAAAGGAAATATCCTCCGATATCAAAGAGAAAGAAGCTTTCTGAGAAACTTCTTTGTGTTCTGTGAAATCATCTCACAGAGTTACAGATTTCCCCTCAAGAAGCCTTTCGCTAAGACAGTTCTCGTGGAATTGGCAAAGTGATATTTGGAAGCCCATAGAGGGCTATGGTGAAAAAGGAAATATCCTCAGATGAAATCTGGAAAGAAGCTTTCTGAGAAACTGGTCTGCGATGTGTGATTTCCACTCACAGAGGTACATCTGTTTTTCGTAGATCTCTTTGCTAGCCTTATTTCTTTGGAATCTGAGAACAGATATTTCGGATCCCTTTGAAGACTATAGGGCCAAAGGAAATATCCTCCGATAACAAAGAGAAAGAAGCTTTCTGAGAAACTTCTTTGTGTTCTGTGAAATCATCTCACAGAGTTACAGCTTCCCCTCAAGAAGCCTTTCGCTAAGACAGTTCTTGTGGAATTGGCAAAGTGATATTTGGAAGCCCATAGAGGGCTATGGAGAAAAAGGAAATATCCTCAGACGAAATCTGGAAAGAAACTTTCTGAGAAACTGCTCCGTGATGTGTGACTTTCACTCACAGTGTTACATCTGTATTTCGTGGATCTCTTTGCTAGCCTTATTTCTATGGAATCTGAGAACAGATATTTCGGATCCCTTTGAAGACTATAGGGCCAAAGGAAATAACCTCCGATAACAAAGAGAAAGAAGCTTTCTGAGAAACTTCTTTGTGTTCTGCGAAGTCATCTCACAGAGTTACAGCTTTCCCTTCAAGAAGCCTTTCGCTAAGACAGTTCTTATGGAATTGGCAAAGTGATATTTGGAAGCCCTTAGAGGGCTATGGTGAAAAAGGAAATATCCTCAGATGAAATCTGGAAAGAAGCCTTCTGAGAAACTGATTAGTGTTCTGTTCATTCATCTCACAGAGTTACATCTGTATTTCGTGGATCTCTTTGCTAGCCTTATTTCTGTGGAATCTGAGAACAGATATTTCGGATCCCTTTGAAGACTATAGGGCCAAAGGAAATATCCTCCGATAACAAAGAGAAAGAAGCTTTCTGAGAAACTTCTTTGTGTTCTGTGAAATCATCTCACAGAGTTACAGCTTTCCTCTCAAGAAGCCTTTCGCTAAGACAGTTCTCGTGGAATTGGCAAAGTGATATTTGGAAGCCCATAGAGGGCTATGGTGAAAAAGGAAATATCCTCAGATGAAATCTGGAAAGAAGCTTTTTGAGAAACTGGTCTGTGATGTGTGACTTCCACTCACAGAGGTACATCTGTATTTCGTGGATCTCTTTGCTAGCCTTATTTCTGTGGAATCTGAGAACAGATATTTCGGATCCCTTTGAAGACTATAGGGCCAAAGGAAATATCCTCCGATAACAAAGAGAAAGAAGCTTTCTGAGAAACTTCTTTGTGTTCTGTGAAATCATCTCACAGAGTTACAGCTTTCCCCTCAAGAAGCCTTTCGCTAAGACAGTTCTTGTGGAATTGGAAAAGTGATATTTGGAAGCCCATAGAGGGCTATGGAGAAAAAGGAAATATCCTCAGACGAAATCTGAAAAGAAACTTTCTGAGAAACTGCTAAGTGATGTGTGACTTCCACTCACAGAGTTACATCTGTATTTCGTGGATCTCTTTGCTAGCCTTATTTCTGTGGAACCTGAGAACAGATATTTCGGAACCCTTTGAAGACTATAGGGCCAAAGGAAATATCCTCCGATAACAAAGAGAAAGAAGCTTTCTGAGAAACTTCTTTGTGTTCTGCGAAATCATCTCACAGAGTTACAGCTGTCCCTTCAAGAAACCTTTCACTAAGACAGTTCTTGTGGAATTGGCAAAGTGATATTTGGAAGCCCATAGAGGGGTATGGTGAAAAAGGAAATATCCTCAGATGAAATATGGAAAGAAGCTTTCTGAGAAACTGCTTAGTGTTCTGTTCATTCTTCTCACAGAGTTACATCTGTATTTCGTGCATCTCTTTGCGAGCCTACTTTCTGTGGAATCTGAGAACAGATATTTCGGATCCCTTTGAAGTCTATAGGGCCAAAGGAAATATCCTCCGATAACAAAGAGAAAGAAGCTTTCTGAGAAACTTCTTTGTGTTCTGTGAAATCATCTCACAGAGTTACAGCTTTCCCCTCAAGAAGCCTTTCGCTAAGACATTCTTGTGGAATTGGCAAAGTGATATTTGGAAGCCCAGAGAGGGCTATGGTGAAAAAGGAAATATCCTCTAATGAAATCGGGAAAGAAGCTTTCTGAGAAACTGCTTAGTGTTCTGTTCCTTCATCTCAGAGAGTTACATCTGTATTTCGTGGATCTCTTTGCTAGCCTTATTTCTGTGGAATCTGAGAACAGATATTTCGGATCCCTTTGAAGACTATAGGGCCAAAGGAAATATCCTCCGATAACAAAGAGAAAGAAGTTTTCTGAGAAACTTCTTTGTGTTCTGTGAAATCAGCTCACAAAGTTACAGCTTTCGCCTCAAGAAGCCTTTAGCTAAGACAGTTCTTGTGGAATTGGCAAAGTGATATTTGGAAGCCCATAGAGGGCTATGGTGAAAAAGGAAATCTCCTCAGATGAAATCTGGAAAGAAGCTTTCTGAGAAACTGCTTACTGTTCTGTTCATTCATCTCACAGAGTTACATCTGTATTTCGTGAATCTCTTTGCTAGCCTTACTTCTGTGGAATCTGAGAACAGATATTTCGGATCTCTTTGAAGACTATAGGGCCAAAGGAAATATCCTCCGATAACAAAGAGAAAGAAGCTTTCTGAGAAACTTCTTTGTGTTCTGTGAAATCATCTCACAGAGTTAGAGATTTCCCTTAAAGAAGCCTTTCGCTAAGACAGTTCTTGTGGAATTGGAAAAGTGATATTTGGAAGCCCATAGAGGGCTATGGTGAAAAAGGAAATATCCTCAGATGAAATCTGGAAAGAAGCTTTCTGAGAAACTGCTCTCTGATGGTGACTTCCACTCACAGGGTTACATCTGTATTTCGTGGATCTCTTCGCTAGCTTTATTTCTGTGGAATCTGAGAACAGATATTTCGGATCCCTTTGAAGACTACAGGGCCAAAGGAAATATCCTCCGATAACAAAGAGAAAGAAGCTTTCTGAGAAACTTCTTTGTGTTCTGTGAAATCATCTCACAGAGTTACAGCTTTCCCCTCAAGAAGCCTTTCGCTAAGACAGTTCTTGTGGAATTGGCAAAGTGATATTTGGAAGCCCCTAGTGGGCTATATTAAAAAAGGAAATATCCTCAGATGAAATTTGGAAAGAGGCTTTCTGAGAAACTGCTAAGTGTTCTGTTCATTCATCTCACAGAGTTACATCTGTATTTCGTGGATCTCTTTGCTAGCCTTATTTGTGTGGAATCTGAGAACAGATATTTCGGATCCCTTTGAAGACTATAGGGCCAAAGGAAATATCCTCCGATAACAAAGAGAAAGAAGCTTTCTGAGAAACTTCTTTGTGTTCTGTGAAATCATCTCACAGAGTTACAGCTTTCCCCTCAAGAAGCCTTTCGCTAAGACAGTTCTTGTGGAATTGGCGAAGTGATATTTGGAAGCCCATAGAGGGCTATGGTGAAAAAGGAAATATCCTCAGATGAAATCTGGAAAGAAGCTTTCTGGGAAACTGCTAAGTGTTCTGTTCATTCATCTCTCAGAGTTACATCTGTATTTCGTGGATCTCTTTGATAGCCTTGTTTCTGTGGAATCTGAGAACAGATATTTCGGATCCCTTTGAAGACTATAGGGCCAAGGGAAATATCATCCGATAACAAAGAGAAAGAAGCTTTCTGAGAAACTTCTTTGTGTTCTGTGAAATCATCTCACAGAGGTACAGCTTTCCCCTCAAGAAGCCTTTCGCTAAGACCGTTCTCGTGGAATTGGCAAAGTGATATTTGGAAGCCCATAGAGGGCTATGGTGAAAAAGGAAATATCCTCAGATGAAATCTGGAAAGAAGCTTTCTGAGAAACTGCTCTGTGATGTGTGACTTCCACTCACAGAGTTACATCTGTATTTCGTGCATCTCTTTGCTAGCCTTATTTCTGTGGAATCTGATAACAGATATTTCGGATCCCTTTGAAGGCTATAGGGCCAAAGGAAATATCCTCCGATAACAAAGAGAAAGAAGCTTTCTGAGAAACTTCTTTGTGTTCTGTGAAATCATCTCACAGAGTTACAGCTTTCCCCTCAAGAAGCCTTTCGCTAAGACAGTTCTCATGGAATTGGCAAAGTGATATTTGGAAGCCCATAGAGGGCTATGGTGAAAAAGGAAATATCCTCAGATGAAATCTCGAAAGAAGCTTTCTGAGAAACTGCTTAGTGTTCTATTCCTTCATCTCACAGAGTGACATCTGTATTTCGTGGATCTCTTTGCTAGCCTTATTTCTGTGGAATCTGAGAACAGATATTTCGGATCCCTTTGAAGAGTATAGGGCCAAAGGAAATATCCTCCGATAACAAAGAGAAAGAAGCTTTCTGAGAAACTTCTTTGTGTTCTGTGAAATCATCTCACAGAGTTACAGCTTTCCCCTCAAGAAGCCTTTCGCTAAGACAGTTCTTTTGGAATTAGCAAAGTGATCTTTGGAAGCCCATAGAGGGCTATGGTGAAAAAGGAAATATCCTCAGAGGAAATCTGGAAAGAAGCTTTCTGAGAAACTGCTTACTGTTCTGCTCATTCATCTCACAGAGTTCCGTCTGTATTTCGTGGATCTCTTTGCTAGCCTTATTTCTCTGGAATCTGAGAACAGATATTTCGGATCTTTTTGAAGACTATGGGGTCAAAGGAAATGTCCTCCGATAACAAAGAGAAAGAAGCTTTCTGAGAAACTTCTTTGTGTTCTGTGAAATCATCTCACAGAGTTACAGCTTTCCCCCCAGAAGCCTTTCGCTAAGACAGTTCTTGTGGAATTGGCAAAGTCATATTTGGAAGCCCTTAGAGGGCTATCGTGAAAAAGGAAATATCCTCAGATGAAATCTGGAAAGAAGCTTTCTGAGAAACTGCTCTGTGATGTGTGACTTCCACTCACAGAGTTCCATCTGTATTTCGTGGATCTCTTTGCTAGCCTTATTTCTGTGGAATCTGAGAACAGATATTTCTGATCCCTTTGATGACTATAGGGCCAAAGGAAATATCCTCCGATAACAAAGAGAAAGAAGCTTTCTGAGAAACTTCTTTGTGTTCTGCGAAATCATCTCACAGAGTTACAGCTTTCCCCTCAAGAAGCCTTTCGCTAAGACAGTTCTTGTGGAATTGGCAAAGTGATATTGGGAAGCACATAGAGGGCTATGGTGAAAAAGGAAGTATCCTCAGATGAAATCGGGAAAGAAGCTTTCTGAGAAACTGCTCTGTGATGTGTGACTTCCACTCACAGAGTTACATCTGTATTTCGTGGATCTCTTTGCTAGCCTTATTTCTGTGGAATCTGAGAACAGATATTTCGGATCCCTTTGAAGATTACAGGGCCAAAGGAAATATCCTCCGATAACAAAGAGAAAGAAGCTTTCTGAGAAACTTCTTTGTGTTCTGTGAAATCATCTCACAGAGTTACAGCTTTCCAATCAAGAAGCCTTTCGCTAAGACAGTTCTTGTGGAATTGGCAAAGTGATATTTGGAAGCCCATAGAGGGCTATGGTGAAAAAAGAAATATCCTCAGATGAAATCTGGAAAGAAGCTTTCTGAGATACTGCTTACTGTTCTGTTCATTCATCTCTCAGAGTTACATCTGTATTTCGGGAATCTCTTTGCTAGCCTTATTTCTGTGGAATCTGAGAACAGATATTTTGGATCCCTTTGAAGACTATAGGGCCAAAGGAAATATCCTCCGATAACAAAGAGAAAGAATCGTTCTGACAAACTTCTTTGTGTTCTGCGAAATCATCTCACAGAGTTACAGCTTTCCCCTCAAGAAGCCTTTCGCTAAGACAGTTCTTGTGGAATTGGCAAAGTGATATTTGGAAGCCCATAGAGGGCTATGGTGAAAAATGAAATATCCTCAGATGAAATCGGGAAAGAAGCTTTCTGAGAAACTGCTCTGTGACGTGTGACTTCCACTCACAGAGTTACATCTGTATTTCGTGGATCTCTTTGCTAGCCTTATTTCTGTGGAATCTGAGAACAGATATTTCGGATCCCTTTGAAGATTATAGGGCCAAAGGAAATATCCTCCGATAACAAAGAGAAAGAAGCTTTCTGAGAAACTTCTTTGTGTTTTGTGAAATCATCTCACAGAGTTACAGCTTTCCCCTCAAGAAGCCTTCCGCTAAGACAGTTCTTGTGGAATTGGCAAAGTGATATTTGGAAGCCCATAGAGGGCTATGGTGAAAAAGGAAATATCCTCAGATGAAATCTGGAAAGAAGCTTTCTGAGAAACTGCTCTGTGATGTGTGAGTTCCCCTCACAGAGTTACATCTGTATTTCGTGGACCTCTTTGCTAGCCTTATTTCTCTGGAATCTGAGAACAGATATTTCGGATCCCTTTGAAGACTATTGGGCCAAAGGAAATATCCTCCGATAACAAAGAGAAAGAAGATTTCTGAGAAACTTCTTTGTGTTCTGTGAAATCATGTCACAGAGTTACAGCTTTCCCCTCAAGAAGCCTTTCGCTAAGACAGTTCTTGTGGAATTGGCAAAGTGATATTTGGAAGCCCATAGAGGGCTATCGTGAAAAAGGAAATTTCCTCAGATGAAATCTGGAAAGAAGCTTTCTGAGAAACTGCTTAGTGTTCTCTTCATTCATCTCACAGAGTTACATCTGTATTTCGTGGATCTCTTTGCTAGCCTTATTTCTGTGGAATCTGAGAACAGATATTTCGGATCCCTTTGAAGACTGTAGGGCCAAAGGAAATATCCTCCGATAACAAAGAGAAAGAAGCTTTCTGAGAAACTTCTTTGTGTTCTGTGAAATCATCTCACAGAGTTACAGCTTTCCCCTCAAGAAGCCTTTCGCTAAGATAGTTCTTGTGGAATTTGCAAAGTGATATTTGGAAGCCCATAGAGGGCTATGGAGGAAAAGGAAATATCCTCAGACGAAATCTGGAAAGAAACTTTCTGAGAAACTGCTTCGTGATGTGTGACTTTCACTCACAGAGTTACATCTGTATTTCGTGGATCTCTTTGCTAGCCTTATTTCAATGGAATCTGAGAACAGATATTTCGGATCCCTTTGAAGACTATAGGGCCAAAGGAAATATCCTCCGATAACAAAGAGAAAGAAGCTTTCTGAGAAACTTCTTTGTGTTCTGCGAAATCATCTCACAGAGTTACAGCTTTCCCTTCAAGAAGCCTTTCGCTAAGACAGTTCTTGTGGAATTGGCAAAGTGATATTTGGAAGCCCTTAGAGGGCTATGGTGAAAAAGGAAATATCCTCAGATGAAATCTGGAAAGAAGCTTTCTGAGAAACTGCTTAGTGTTCTGTTCGTTCATCTCACAGAGTTACATCTGTATTTCGTGGATCTCTTTGCTAGCCTTGTTTCTGTGGAATCTGAGAACAGATATTTCGGATCCCTCTGAAGACTCTAGGGCCAAAGGAAATATCCTCCGATAACAAAGAGAAAGAAGCTTTCTGAGAAACTTCTTTGTGTTCTGTGAAATCATGTCACAGAGTTACAGCTTTCCCCTCAAGAAGCCTTTCGCTAAGACAGTTCTTGTGGAATTGGCAAAGTGATATTTGGAAGCCCATAGAGGGCTATGGTGAAAAAGGAAATATCCTCAGATGAAATCTGGAAAGAAGCTTTCTGAGAAACTGCTTAGTGTTCCGTTCATTCATCTCACAGTGGTACATCAGTGTTTCGTGGATCTCTTTGCTAGCCATATTTCCGTGGATTCTGAGAACAGATATTTCGGATCCCTTTGAAGTCTATGGGGCCAAAGGAAATATCCTCCGATAACAAAGACAAAGAAGCTTTCTGAGAAACTTCTTTGTGTTCTGTGAAACCATCTCACAGAGTTACAGCTTTCCCCTCAAGAAGCCTTTCGCTAAGACAGTTCTTGTGGAATTGGCAAAGTGATATTTGGAAGCCCATAGAGGGCTATGGTGAAAAAGGAAATATCCTCAGATGAAATCTGGAAAGAAGCTTTCTGAGAAACTGCTCTGTGATGTGTGACTTCCACTCACGGAGTTACATCTGTATTTCGTGGATCTCTTTGCTAGCCTTATTTCTGTGGAATCTGAGAACAGATATTTCGGATCCCTTTGAAGACTATAGGGCCAAAGGAATTATCCTCCGATAACAAAGAGAAAGAAGCTTTCTGAGAAACTTCTTTGTGTTCTGCGAAATCATCTCACAGAGTTACAGCTTTCCCCTCAAGAAGCCTTTCGCTAAGACAGTTCTTGTGGAATTGGCAAAGTGATATTTGGAAGCCCATAGAGGGCTATGGTGAAAAAGGAAAAATCCTCAGATGAAATCGGGAAAGAAAGTTTCTGAGAAACTGCTTAGTGTTCTTTTCATTCATCTCACAGAGTTACATCTGTATTTCGTGGATCTCTTTGCTAGCCTTATTTCTGTGGAATCTGAGAACAGATATTTCGGATCCCATTGAAGACTATAGGGACAAAGGAAATATCCTCCGATAACAAAGAGAAAGAAGCTTTCTGAGAAACTTCTTTGTGTTCTGCGAAATCATCTCACAGAGTTACAGCTTTCCCTTAAGAAGCCTTTCGCTAAGACAGTTCTTGTGGAATTGGCAAAGTGATATTTGGAAGCCCATAGAGGGCTATGGTGAAAAAGGAAATATCCTCAGATGAAATCTGGAAAGAAGCTTTCTGAGAAACTGCTTAGAATTCTGTTCATTCATCTCACAGCGTTACATCTGTATTTCCTGGATCTCTTTGCTAGCCTTATTTCTGTGGAATCTGAGAACAGATATTTCGGATCCCTTTGAAGACTATAGGGCCAAAGGAAATATCCTTCGATAACAAAGAGAAAGAAGCTTTCTGAGAAACTTCTTTGTGTTCAGTGAAATCATCTCACAGAGTTACAGCTTTCCCCTCAAGAAGCCTTTCGCTAAGACAGTTCTTGTGGAATTGGCAAAGTGATATTTGGAAGCCCATAGAGGGCTATGGTGCAAAAGGAAATATCCTCAGATGAAATGTGGAAAGAAGCTATCTGAGAAACTGCTTAGTGTTCTGTTCATTCATCTCACAGAGTTACATCTCTATTTCGTGGATCTCTTTGCTAGCCTTATTTCTGTGGAATCTGAGAAGAGGTATTTCGGATCCCTTTGAAGACTACAGGGCCAAAGGAAATATCCTCCGATAACAAAGAGAAAGAAGCTTTGTGAGAAACTTCTTTGTGTTCTGTGAAATCATCTCACAGAGTCACAGCTTTCCCCTCAAGAAGCCTTTCGCTAAGACAGTTCTTGTGGAATTGGCAAAGTGATATTTGGAAGCCCATAGAGGGCTACGGTGAAAAAGGAAATATCCTCAGATGAAATCTGGAAAGAAGCTTTCTGAGAAACTGCTCTGTGACGTGTGACTTCCACACACAGAGTTACATCTGTATTTCGTGGATCTCTTTGCTAGCCTTATTTCTGTGGAATCTGAGAATAGATATTTCGGATCCCTTTGAAGACTATAGGGCCAAAGGAAATATCCTCCGATTACAAAGAGAAGGAAGCTTTCTGAGAAACTTCTTTGTGTTCTGTGAAATCATCTCACAGAGTTACAGCTTTCCCCTCAAGAAGCCTTTCGCTGAGACAGTTCTTGTGGAATAGGCAAAGTGATATTAGGAAGCCCATAGAGGGCTATGGTGAAAAAGGAAATATCCTCAGATGAAATCTGGAAAGAAGCTTTCTGAGAAACTGTTTAGTGTTCTGTTCATTCATCTCACAGAGTTACATCTGTATTTCGTGGATCTCTTTGCTAGCCTTATTTCTGTGGAAACTGAGAACAGATATTTCGGATCCCTTTGAAGACTATAGGGCCAAAGGAAATATCCTCCGATAACAAAGAGAAAGAAGCTTTCTGAGAAACTTCTTTGTGTTCTGCGAAATCATCTCACAGAGTTACAGCTTTCGCTTAAGAAGCCTTTCGCTAAGACAGTTCTTGTGGAATTGGCAAAGTGATATTTGGAAGCCCATAGAGGGCTATGGTGAAAAAGGAAATATCCTCAGATGAAATCTGGAAAGAAGCTTTCTGAGAAACTGCTTAGAGTTCTGTTCATTCTTCTCACAGCGTTACATCTGTATTTCGTGGATCTCTTTGCTAGCCTTATTTCTGTGGAATCTGAGAACAGATATTTCGGATCCCTTTGAAGACTATAGGGCCAAAGAAATATCCTCCGATAATAAAGAGAAAGAAGCTTTCTGAGAAACTTCTTTGTGTTCTGCGAAATCATCTCACAGAGTTACAGCTTTCCCCTCAAGAAGCCTTTCGCTAAGACAGTTCTTGTGGAATTAGCAAAGTGATATTTGGAAGCGCATAGAGGGCTATGGTGAAAAAGGAAATTTCCTCAGATCAAATCTGCAAAGAAGCTTTCTCAGAAACTGCTTAGTGTTCTGTTCCTTCATCTCACAGAGTTACATCTGTATTTCGTGGATCTCTTTGCTAGCCTTACTTCTGTGGAATCTGAGGACAGATATTTCGGATCCCTTTGAAGACTATAGGGCCAAAGGAAATATCCTCCGATAACAAACAGAAAGAAGCTTTCTGAGAAACTTCTTTGTGTTCTGTGAAATCATCTCACAGAGTTACAGCTTTCCTCTGAAGAAGCCTTTCGCTAAGACAGTTCTTGTGTAATTGGCAAAGAGATATTTGGAAGCCCATAGATGGCTATGGTGAAAAAGGAAATATCCTCAGATGAAATCTGGAAAGAAGCTATCTGAGAAACTGCTCTGTGACGTGTGACTTCCACTCACAGAGTTACATCTGTATTTCGTGGATCTCTTTGCTAGCCTTATTTCTGTGGAATCTGAGAACAGATATTTCGGATCCCTTTGAAGACTATAGGGCCAAAGGAAATATCCTCCGATAACAAAGAGAAGGAAGCTTTCTGAGAAACTTCTTTGTGTTCTGTGAAATCCTCTCACAGAGTTACAGCTTTCCCCTCCAGAAGCCTTTCGCTAAGACAGTTCTTGTGGAATTGGCAAAGTGATATTTGGAAGCCCATAGAGGTCTATGATGAAAAAGGAAATATCCTCAGATGAAATCTGGAAAGAAGCTTTCTGAGAAACTGCTTAGTGTTCTGTTCATTCATCTCAGATAGTTACATCTGTATTTCATGGATCTGTTTGCTAGCCTTATTTCTGTGGAATCTGAGAACAGATATTTCGGATCCCTTTGAAGACTATAGGGCCAAAGGAAATATCCTCCGATAACAAAGAGAAAGAAGCTTTCTGAGAAACTTCTTTGTGTTCTGTGAAATCATCTCACAGAGTTACAGCTTTCCCCTCAAGAAGCCTTTCGCTAAGACAGTTCTTGTGGAATTGGCAAAGTGATACTTGGAAGCCCATAGAGGGCTATGGTGAAAGAGGAAATATCCTCAGATGAAATCTGGAAAGAAGCTTTCTGAGAAACTGCTCGGTGACGTGTGAATTCCACTCACAGAGTTACATCTGTATTTTGTGGATCTCTTTGCTTGCCTTATTTCTTTGGAATCTGAGAACAGATATTTCGGATCCCTTTGAAGACTATAGGGCCAAAGGAAATATCCTCCGATAACAAAGAGAAGGAAGCTTTCTGAGAAACTTCTTTGTGTTCTGTGAAATCATCTCACAGAGTTTCAGCTTTCCCCTCAAGAAGCCTTTCGCTAAGACAGTTCTTGTGGAATTGGCAAAGTGATATTTGGAAGCCCATAGAGGGCTATGGTGAAAAAGGAAATATCCTCAGATGAAATATGGAAAGAAGCTTTCTGAAAACTGCTCTGTGATGTTTGACTTCCACTCACAGAGTTACATCTGTATTTCGTGGATCTCTTTGCTAGCCTTATTTCTGTGGAATCTGAGAACAGATATTTCGGATCCCTTTGAAGACTATAGGGCCAAAGGAAATATCCTCCGATAACAAAGAGAAAGAAGCTTTCTGAGAAACTTCTTTGTGTTCTGCGAAATCATCTCACAGAGTTACAGCTTTCCCCTCAAGAAGCCTTTCGCTAAGACAGTTCTTGTTTAATTGGCAAAGTGATATTTGGAAGCCCTTAGAGGGCTATGGTGAAAAAGGAAATATCCTCAGATGAAATCTGGAAAGAAGCTTTCTGAAAACTGCTCTGTGATGTTTGACTTCCACTCACAGAGTTACATCTGTATTTCGTGGATCTCTTTGCTAGCCTTATTTCTGTGGAATCTGAGAACAGATATTTCGGATCCCTTTGAAGACTATAGGGCCAAAGGAAATATCCTCCGATAACAAAGAGAAAGAAGCTTTCTGAGAAACTTCTTTGTGTTCTGCGAAATCATCTCACAGAGTTACAGCTTTCCCCTCAAGAAGCCTTTCGCTAAGACAGTTCTTGTGGAATTGGCAAAGTGATATTTGGAAGCCCATAGAGGGCTATGGTGAAAAAGGAAATATCCTCAGATGACATCTGGAAAGAAGCTTTCTGAGAAACTGCTCTGTGATGTGTGACTTCCACTCACAGAGTTACATCTGTATTTCGTGGATCTCTTTGCTAGCCTGATTTCTGTGGAATCTGAGAACAGATATTTCGGATCCCTTTGAAGACTATAGGGCCAAAGGAAATATCCTCCGATAACAAAGAGAAAGAAGCTTTCTGAGAAACTTCTTTGTGTTCTGTGAAATCATCTCACAGAGTTACAGCTTTCCCCTCAAGAAGCCTTTCGCTAAGACAGTTCTTGTGGAATTGGCAAAGTGATATTGGGAAGCCCATAGAGGGCTACGGTGAAAAAGGAAGTATCCTCAGATTAAATCGGGAAAGAAGCTTTCTGAGAAACTGCTCTGTGATGTGTGACTTCCACTCACAGAGTTACATCTGTATTTCGTGGATCTCTTTGATAGCCTTATTTCTGTGGAATCTGAGAACAGATATTTCGGATCCCTTTGAAGATTGTAGGGCCAAAGGAAATATCCTCCGATAACAAAGAGAAAGAAGCTTTCTGAGAAACTTCTTTGTGTTCTGTGAAATCATCTCACAGAGTTACAGCTTTCCCCTCAAGAAGCCTTTCGCTAAGACAGTTCTTGTGGAATTGGCAAAGTGATATTTGGAAGCCCATAGAGGGCTAGGGTGAAAAAGGAAATATCCACAGATGAAATCGGGAAAGAAGCTTTCTAAGAAACTGCTTAGTGTTCTTTTCATTCATCTCACAGAGTTACATATGTATTTCGTGGATCTCTTTGCTAGCCTTATTTCTGTGGAATCTGAGAACAGATATTTCGGATCCCTTTGAAGACTACAGGGCCAAAGGAAATATCCTCCGATAACAAAGAGAAAGAAGCTTTCTGAGAAACTTCTTTGTGTTCTTCGAAATCATCTCACAGAGTTACAGCTTTCCCCTCAAGAAGCCTTTCGTTAAGACAGTTCTTGTGGAATTGGCAAAGTGATACTTGGAAGCCCATAGAGGGCTATGGTGAAAGAGGAAATATCCTCAGATGAAATCTGGAAAGAAGCTTTCTGAGAAACTGCTCGGTGACGTGTGAATTCCACTCACAGAGTTACATCTGTATTTTGTGGATCTCTTTGCTAGCCTTATTTCTGTGGAATCTGAGAACAGATATTTCGGATCCCTTTGAAGACTATAGGGCCAAAGGAAATATCCTCCGATAACACAGAGAAGGAAGCTTTCTGAGAAACTTCTTTG
Organism: Macaca mulatta; assembly: GCF_049350105.2. Lineage (NCBI taxonomy): Eukaryota > Metazoa > Chordata > Mammalia > Primates > Cercopithecidae > Macaca > Macaca mulatta. Next base: position 49,133,643 of record NC_133413.1, read on the forward strand.
TGTTCTGTGAAATCATATCACAGAGTTTCAGCTTCCCCCTCAGGAAGCCTTTCGCTAAGACAGTTCTTGTGGAATTGGCAAAGTGATATTTGGAAGCCCATAGAGGGCTATGGTGAAAAAGGAAATATCCTCAGATGAAATATGGAAAGAAGCTTTCTGAAAACTGCTCTGTGATGTTTGACTTCCACTCACAGAGTTACATCTGTATTTCGTGGATCTCTTTGCTAGCCTTATTTCTGTGGAATCTGAGAACAGATATTTCGGATCCCTTTGAAGACTATAGGGCCAAAGGAAATATCCTCCGATAACAAAGAGAAAGAAGCTTTCTGAGAAACTTCTTTGTGTTCTGCGAAATCATCTCACAGAGTTACAGCTTTCCCCTCAAGAAGCCTTTCGCTAAGACAGTTCTTGTGGAATTGGCAAAGTGATATTGGGAAGCACATAGAGGGCTATGGTGAAAAAGGAAGTATCCTCAGATGAAATCGGGAAAGAAGCTTTCTGAGAAACTGCTCTGTGATGTGTGACTTCCACTCACAGAGTTACATCTGTATTTCGTGGATCTCTTTGCTAGCCTTATTTCTGTGGAATCTGAGAACAGATATTTCGGATCCCTTTGAAGATTATAGGGCCAAAGGAAATATCCTCCGATAACAAAGAGAAAGAAGCTTTCTGAGAAACTTCTTTGTGTTCTGTGAAATCATCTCACAGAGTTACAGCTTTCCAATCAAGAAGCCTTTCGCTAAGACAGTTCTTGTGGAATTGGCAAAGTGATATTTGGAAGCCCATAGAGGGCTATGGTGAAAAAGGAAATATCCTCAGATGAAATCTGGAAAGAAGCTTTCTGAGATACTGCTTACTGTTCTGTTCATTCATCTCTCAGAGTTACATCTGTATTTCGGGAATCTCTTTGCTAGCCTTATTTCTGTGGAATCTGAGAACAGATATTTTGGATCCCTTTGAAGACTATAGGGCCAAAGGAAATATCCTCCGATAACAAAGAGAAAGAATCGTTCTGACAAACTTCTTTGTGTTCTGCGAAATCATCTCACAGAGTTACAGCTTTCCCCTCAAGAAGCCTTTCGCTAAGACAGTTCTTGTGGAATTGGCAAAGTGATATTTGGAAGCCCATAGAGGGCTATGGTGAAAAATGAAATATCCTCAGATGAAATCGGGAAAGAAGCTTTCTGAGAAACTGCTCTGTGACGTGTGACTTCCACTCACAGAGTTACATCTGTATTTCGTGGATCTCTTTGCTAGCCTTATTTCTGTGGAATCTGAGAACAGATATTTCGGATCCCTTTGAAGATTATAGGGCCAAAGGAAATATCCTCCGATAACAAAGAGAAAGAAGCTTTCTGAGAAACTTCTTTGTGTTTTGTGAAATCATCTCACAGAGTTACAGCTTTCCCCTCAAGAAGCCTTCCGCTAAGACAGTTCTTGTGGAATTGGCAAAGTGATATTTGGAAGCCCATAGAGGGCTATGGTGAAAAAGGAAATATCCTCAGATGAAATCTGGAAAGAAGCTTTCTGAGAAACTGCTCTGTGATGTGTGAGTTCCCCTCACAGAGTTACATCTGTATTTCGTGGACCTCTTTGCTAGCCTTATTTCTCTGGAATCTGAGAACAGATATTTCGGATCCCTTTGAAGACTATTGGGCCAAAGGAAATATCCTCCGATAACAAAGAGAAAGAAGATTTCTGAGAAACTTCTTTGTGTTCTGTGAAATCATGTCACAGAGTTACAGCTTTCGCCTCAAGAAGCCTTTCGCTAAGACAGTTCTTGTGGAATTGGCAAAGTGATATTTGGAAGCCCATAGAGGGCTATGGTGAAAAAGGAAATTTCCTCAGATGAAATCTGGAAAGAAGCTTTCTGAGAAACTGCTTAGTGTTCTCTTCATTCATCTCACAGAGTTACATCTGTATTTCGTGGATCTCTTTGCTAGCCTTATTTCTGTGGAATCTGAGAACAGATATTTCGGATCCCTTTGAAGACTGTAGGGCCAAAGGAAATATCCTCCGATAACAAAGAGAAAGAAGCTTTCGGAGAAACTTCTTTGTGTTCTGTGAAATCATCTCACAGAGTTACAGCTTTCCCCTCAAGAAGCCTTACGCTAAGATAGTTCTTCTGGAATTTGCAAAGTGATATTTGGAAGCCCATAGAGGGCTATGGAGGAAAAGGAAATATCCTCAGACGAAATCTGGAAAGAAACTTTCTGAGAAACTGCTTCGTGATGTGTGACTTTCACTCACAGAGTTACATCTGTATTTCGTGGATCTCTTTGCTAGCCTTATTTCAATGGAATCTGAGAACAGATATTTCGGATCCCTTTGAAGACTATAGGGCCAAAGGAAATATCCTCCGATAACAAAGAGAAAGAAGCTTTCTGAGAAACTTCTTTGTGTTCTGCGAAATCATCTCACAGAGTTACAGCTTTCCCTTCAAGACGCCGTTCGCTAAGACAGTTCTTGTGGAATTGGCAAAGTGATATTTGGAAGCCCTTAGAGGGCTACGGTGAAAAAGGAAATATCCTCAGATGAAATCTGGAAAGAAGCTTTCTGAGAAACTGCTTAGTGTTCTGTTCGTTCATCTCACAGAGTTACATCTGTATTTCGTGGATCTCTTTGCTAGCCTTGTTTCTGTGGAATCTGAGAACAGATATTTCGGATCCCTCTGAAGACTCTAGGGCCAAAGGAAATATCCTCCGATAACAAAGAGAAAGAAGCTTTCTGAGAAACTTCTTTGTGTTCTGTGAAATCATGTCACAGAGTTACAGCTTTCCCCTCAAGAAGCCTTTCGCTAAGACAGTTCTTGTGGAATTGGCAAAGTGATATTTCGAAGCCCATAGAGGGCTATGGTGAAAAAGGAAATATCCTCAGATGAAATCTGGAAAGAAGCTTTCTGAGAAACTGCTCTGTGATGTGTGACTTCCACTCACGGAGTTACATCTGTATTTCGTGGATCTCTTTGCTAGCCTTATTTCTGTGGAATCTGAGAACAGATATTTCGGATCCCTTTGAAGACTATAGGGCCAAAGGAATTATCCTCCGATAACAAAGAGAAAGAAGCTTTCTGAGAAACTTCTTTGTGTTCTGCGAAATCATCTCACAGAGTTACAGCTTTCCCCTCAAGAAGCCTTTCGCTAAGACAGTTCTTGTGGAATTGGCAAAGTGATATTTGGAAGCCCATAGAGGGCTATGGTGAAAAAGGAAAAATCCTCAGATGAAATCGGGAAAGAAAGTTTCTGAGAAACTGCTTAGTGTTCTTTTCATTCATCTCACAGAGTTACATCTGTATTTCGTGGATCTCTTTGCTAGCCTTATTTCTGTGGAATCTGAGAACAGATATTTCGGATCCCATTGAAGACTATAGGGACAAAGGAAATATCCTCCGATAACAAAGAGAAAGAAGCTTTCTGAGAAACTTCTTTGTGTTCTGCGAAATCATCTCACAGAGTTACAGCTTTCCCTTAAGAAGCCTTTCGCTAAGACAGTTCTTGTGGAATTGGCAAAGTGATATTTGGAAGCCCATAGAGGGCTATGGTGAAAAAGGAAATATCCTCAGATGAAATCTGGAAAGAAGCTTTCTGAGAAACTGCTTAGAATTCTGTTCATTCATCTCACAGCGTTACATCTGTATTTCGTGGATCTCTTTGCTAGCCTTATTTCTGTGGAATCTGAGAACAGATATTTCGGATCCCTTTGAAGACTATAGGGCCAAAGGAAATATCCTTCGATAACAAAGAGAAAGAAGCTTTCTGAGAAACTTCTTTGTGTTCTGTGAAATCATCTCACAGAGTTACAGCTTTCCCCTCAAGAAGCCTTTCGCTAAGACAGTTCTTGTGGAATTGGCAAAGTGATATTTGGAAGCCCATAGAGGGCTATGGTGCAAAAGGAAATATCCTCAGATGAAATGTGGAAAGAAGCTTTCTGAGAAACTGCTCTGTGACGTGTGACTTCCACTCACAGAGTTACATCTGTATTTCGTGGATCTCTTTGCTAGCCTTATTTCTGTGGAATCTGAGAACAGATATTTCGGATCCCTTTGAAGACTATAGGGCCAAAGGAAATATCCTCCGATAACAAAGAGAAGGAAGCTTTCTGAGAAACTTCTTTGTGTTCTGTGAAATCCTCTCACAGAGTTACAGCTTTCCCCTCCAGAAGCCTTTCGCTAAGACAGTTCTTGTGGAATTGGCAAAGTGATATTTGGAAGCCCATAGAGGTCTATGATGAAAAAGGAAATATCCTCAGATGAAATCTGGAAAGAAGCTTTCTGAGAAACTGCTTAGTGTTCTGTTCATTCATCTCAGATAGTTACATCTGTATTTCGTGGATCTGTTTGCTAGCCTTATTTCTGTGGAATCTGAGAACAGATATTTCGGATCCCTTTGAAGACTATAGGGCCAAAGGAAATATCCTCCGATAACAAAGAGAAAGAAGCTTTCTGAGAAACTTCTTTGTGTTCTTCGAAATCATCTCACAGAGTTACAGCTTTCCCCTCAAGAAGCCTTTCGCTAAGACAGTTCTTGTGGAATTGGCAAAGTGATACTTGGAAGCCCATAGAGGGCTATGGTGAAAGAGGAAATATCCTCAGATGAAATCTGGAAAGAAGCTTTCTGAGAAACTGATCGGTGACGTGTGAATTCCACTCACAGAGTTACATCTGTATTTTGTGGATCTCTTTGCTTGCCTTATTTCTTTGGAATCTGAGAACAGATATTTCGGATCCCTTTGAAGACTATAGGGCCAAAGGAAATATCCTCCGATAACAAAGAGAAGGAAGCTTTCTGAGAAACTTCTTTGTGTTCTGTGAAATCATCTCACAGAGTTTCAGCTTTCCCCTCAAGAAGCCTTTCGCTAAGACAGTTCTTGTGGAATTGGCAAAGTGATATTTGGAAGCCCATAGAGGGCTATGGTGAAAAAGGAAATATCCTCAGATGAAATATGGAAAGAAGCTTTCTGAAAACTGCTCTGTGATGTTTGACTTCCACTCACAGAGTTACATCTGTATTTCGTGGATCTCTTTGCTAGCCTTATTTCTGTGGAATCTGAGAACAGATATTTCGGATCCCTTTGAAGACTATAGGGCCAAAGGAAATATCCTCCGATAACAAAGAGAAAGAAGCTTTCTGAGAAACTTCTTTGTGTTCTGCTAAATCATCTCACAGAGTTACAGCTTTCCCCTCAAGAAGCCTTTCGCTAAGACAGTTCTTGTGGAATTGGCAAAGTGATATTTGGAAGCCCTTAGAGGGCTATGGTGAAAAAGGAAATATCCTCAGATGAAATCTGGAAAGAAGCTTTCTGAAAACTGCTCTGTGATGTTTGACTTCCACTCACAGAGTTACATCTGTATTTCGTGGATCTCTTTGCTAGCCTTATTTCTGTGGAATCTGAGAACAGATATTTCGGATCCCTTTGAAGACTATAGGGCCAAAGGAAATATCCTCCGATAACAAAGAGAAAGAAGCTTTCTGAGAAACTTCTTTGTGTTCTGCGAAATCATCTCACAGAGTTACAGCTTTCCCCTCAAGAAGCCTTTCGCTAAGACAGTTCTTGTGGAATTGGCAAAGTGATATTTGGAAGCCCATAGAGGGCTATGGTGAAAAAGGAAATATCCTCAGATGAAATCTGGAAAGAAGCTTTCTGAGAAACTGCTCTGTGATGTGTGACTTCCACTCACAGAGTTACATCTGTATTTCGTGGATCTCTTTGCTAGCCTTATTTCTGTGGAATCTGAGAACAGATATTTCGGATCCCTTTGAAGACTATAGGGCCAAAGGAAATATCCTCCGATAACAAAGAGAAAGAAGCTTTCTGAGAAACTTCTTTGTGTTCTGTGAAATCATCTCACAGAGTTACAGCTTTCCCCTCAAGAAGCCTTTCGCTAAGACAGTTCTTGTGGAATTGGCAAAGTGATATTGGGAAGCCCATAGAGGGCTATGGTGAAAAAGGAAGTATCCTCAGATTAAATCGGGAAAGAAGCTTTCTGAGAAACTGCTCTGTGATGTGTGACTTCCACTCACAGAGTTACATCTGTATTTCGTGGATCTCTTTGATAGCCTTATTTCTGTGGAATCTGAGAACAGATATTTCGGATCCCTTTGAAGATTGTAGGGCCAAAGGAAATATCCTCCGATAACAAAGAGAAAGAAGCTTTCTGAGAAACTTCTTTGTGTTCTGTGAAATCATCTCACAGAGTTACAGCTTTCCCCTCAAGAAGCCTTTCGCTAAGACAGTTCTTGTGGAATTGGCAAAGTGATATTTGGAAGCCCATAGAGGGCTAGGGTGAAAAAGGAAATATCCACAGATGAAATCGGGAAAGAAGCTTTCTAAGAAACTGCTTAGTGTTCTTTTCATTCATCTCACAGAGTTACATATGTATTTCGTGGATCTCTTTGCTAGCCTTATTTCTGTGGAATCTGAGAACAGATATTTCAGATCCCTTTGAAGACTATAGGGCCAAAGGAAATATCCTCCGATAACAAAGAGAAAGAAGCTTTCTGAGAAACTTCTTTGTGTTCTTCGAAATCATCTCACAGAGTTACAGCTTTCCCCTCAAGAAGCCTTTCGCTAAGACAGTTCTTGTGGAATTGGCAAAGTGATACTTGGAAGCCCATAGAGGGCTATGGTGAAAGAGGAAATATCCTCAGATGAAATCTGGAAAGAAGCTTTCTGAGAAACTGCTCGGTGACGTGTGAATTCCACTCACAGAGTTACATCTGTATTTTGTGGATCTCTTTGCTAGCCTTATTTCTGTGGAATCTGAGAACAGATATTTCGGATCCCTTTGAAGACTATAGGGCCAAAGGAAATATCCTCCGATAACAAAGAGAAGGAAGCTTTCTGAGAAACTTCTTTGTGTTCTGTGAAATCATATCACAGAGTTTCAGCTTCCCCCTCAGGAAGCCTTTCGCTAAGACAGTTCTTGTGGAATTGGCAAAGTGATATTTGGAAGCCCATAGAGGGCTATGGTGAAAAAGGAAATATCCTCAGATGAAATATGGAAAGAAGCTTTCTGAAAACTGCTCTGTGATGTTTGACTTCCACTCACAGAGTTACATCTGTATTTCGTGGATCTCTTTGCTAGCCTTATTTCTGTGGAATCTGAGAACAGATATTTCGGATCCCTTTGAAGACTATAGGGCCAAAGGAAATATCCTCCGATAACAAAGAGAAAGAAGCTTTCTGAGAAACTTCTTTGTGTTCTGCGAAATCATCTCACAGAGTTGCAGCTTTCCCCTCAAGAAGCCTTTCGCTAAGACAGTTCTTGTGGAATTGGCAAAGTGATGTTTGGAAGCCCATAGAGGGCTATGGTGAAAAAGGAAATATCCTCAGATGAAATCTGGAAAGAAGCTTTCTGAGAAACTGCTCTGTGATGTGTGACTTCCACTCACAGAGTTACATCTGTATTTCGTGGATCTCTTTGCTAGCCTTATTTCTGTGGAATCTGAGAACAGATATTTCGGATCCCTTTGAAGACTATAGGGCCAAAGGAAATATCCTCCGATAACAAAGAGAAAGAAGCTTTCTGAGAAACTTCTTTGTGTTCTGTGAAATCATCTCACAGAGTTACAGCTTTCCCCTCAAGAAGCCGTTCGCTAACACAGTTCTTGTGGAATTGGCAAAGTGATATTGGGAAGCCCATAGAGGGCTATGGTGAAAAGGGAAGTATCCTCAGATGAAATCGGGAAAGAAGCTTTCTGAGAAACTGCTCTGTGATGTGTGACTTCCACTCACAGAGTTACATCTGTATTTCGTGGATCTCTTTGATAGCCTTATTTCTGTGGAATCTGAGAACAGATATTTCGGATCCCTTTGAAGATTGTAGGGCCAAAGGAAATATCCTCCGATAACAAAGAGAAAGAAGCTTTCTGAGAAACTTCTTTGTGTTCTGTGAAATCATCTCACACAGTATCAGCTTTCCCCTCAAGAAGCCTTTCGCTAAGACAGTTCTTGTGGAATTGGCAAAGTGATATTTGGAAGCCCATAGAGGGCTAGGGTGAAAAAGGAAATATCCACAGATAAAATCGGGAAAGAAGCTTTCTAAGAAACTGCTTAGTGTTCTTTTCATTCATCTCACAGAGTTACATTTGTATTTCGTGGATCTCTTTGCTAGCCTTATTTCTGTCGAATCTGAGAACAGATATTTCGGATCCCTTTGAAGACTATAGGGCCAAAGGAAATATCATCCGATAACAAAGAGAAAGAAGCTTTCTGAGAAACTTCTTTGTGTTCTGCGAAATCATCTCACAGAGTTACAGCTTTCCCTTAAGAAGCCTTTCGCTAAGACAGTTGTTGTGGAATTGGCAATGTGATATTTGAAAGCCCACAGAGGGCTATGGTGACAAAGGAAATATCCTCAGATGAAATCTGGAAAGAAGCTTTCTGAGAAACTGCTTAGTGTTCTGTTCATTCATCTCACAGCGTTACATCTGTATTTCGTGGATCTCTTTGCTAGCCTTATTTCTGTGGAATCTGAGAGCAGATATTGCAGATCCCTTTGAAGAATATAGGGCCAAAGGAAATATCCTCCGATAACAAACAGAAAGAAGCTTTCTGAGAAACTTCTTTGTGTTCTGTGAAATCATCTCACAGAGTTACAGCTTTCCTCTGAAGAAGCCTTTCGCTAAGACAGTTCTTGTGTAATTGGCAAAGAGATATTTGGAAGCCCATAGATGGCTATGGTGAAAAAGGAAATATCCTCAGATGAAATCTGGAAAGAAGCTATCTGAGAAACTGCTCTGTGACGTGTGACTTCCACTCACAGAGTTACATCTGTATTTCGTGGATCTCTTTGCTAGCCTTATTTCTGTGGAATCTGAGAACAGATATTTCGGATCCCTTTGAAGACTATAGGGCCACAGGAAATATCCTCCGATAACAAAGAGAAGGAAGCTTTCTGAGAAACTTCTTTGTGTTCTGTGAAATCCTCTCACAGAGTTACAGCTTTCCCCTCCAGAAGCCTTTCGCTAAGACAGTTCTTGTGGAATTGGCAAAGTGATATTTGGAAGCCCATAGAGGTCTATGATGAAAAAGGAAATATCCTCAGATGAAATCTGGAAAGAAGCTTTCTGAGAAACTGCTTAGTGTTCTGTTCATTCATCTCAGATAGTTACATCTGTATTTCGTGGATCTGTTTGCTAGCCTTATTTCTGTGGAATCTGAGAACAGATATTTCGGATCCCTTTGAAGACTATAGGGCCAAAGGAAATATCCTCCGATAACAAAGAGAAAGAAGCTTTCTGAGAAACTTCTTTGTGTTCTGTGAAATCATCTCACAGAGTTACAGCTTTCCCCTCAAGAAGCCTTTCGCTAAGACAGTTCTTGTGGAATTGGCAAAGTGATACTTGGAAGCCCATAGAGGGCTATGGTGAAAGAGGAAATATCCTCAGATGAAATCTGGAAAGAAGCTTTCTGAGAAACTGCTCGGTGACGTGTGAATTCCACTCACAGAGTTACATCTGTATTTTGTGGATCTCTTTGCTTGCCTTATTTCTTTGGAATCTGAGAACAGATATTTCGGATCCCTTTGAAGACTATAGGGCCAAAGGAAATATCCTCCGATAACAAAGAGAAGGAAGCTTTCTGAGAAACTTCTTTGTGTTCTGTGAAATCATCTCACAGAGTTTCAGCTTTCCCCTCAAGAAGCCTTTCGCTAAGACAGTTCTTGTGGAATTGGCAAAGTGATATTTGGAAGCCCATAGAGGGCTATGGTGAAAAAGGAAATATCCTCAGATGAAATATGGAAAGAAGCTTTCTGAAAACTGCTCTGTGATGTTTGACTTCCACTCACAGAGTTACATCTGTATTTCGTGGATCTCTTTGCTAGCCTTATTTCTGTGGAATCTGAGAACAGATATTTCGGATCCCTTTGAAGACTATAGGGCCAAAGGAAATATCCTCCGATAACAAAGAGAAAGAAGCTTTCTGAGAAACTTCTTTGTGTTCTGCGAAATCATCTCACAGAGTTACAGCTTTCCCCTCAAGAAGCCTTTCGCTAAGACAGTTCTTGTGGAATTGGCAAAGTGATATTTGGAAGCCCTTAGAGGGCTATGGTGAAAAAGGAAATATCCTCAGATGAAATCTGGAAAGAAGCTTTCTGAAAACTGCTCTGTGATGTTTGACTTCCACTCACAGAGTTACATCTGTATTTCGTGGATCTCTTTGCTAGCCTTATTTCTGTGGAATCTGAGAACAGATATTTCGGATCCCTTTGAAGACTATAGGGCCAAAGGAAATATCCTCCGATAACAAAGAGAAAGAAGCTTTCTGAGAAACTTCTTTGTGTTCTGCGAAATCATCTCACAGAGTTACAGCTTTCCCCTCAAGAAGCCTTTCGCTAAGACAGTTCTTGTGGAATTGGCAAAGTGATATTTGGAAGCCCATAGAGGGCTATGGTGAAAAAGGAAATATCCTCAGATGACATCTGGAAAGAAGCTTTCTGAGAAACTGCTCTGTGATGTGTGACTTCCACTCACAGAGTTACATCTGTATTTCGTGGATCTCTTTGCTAGCCTTATTTCTGTGGAATCTGAGAACAGATATTTCGGATCCCTTTGAAGACTATAGGGCCAAAGGAAATATCCTCCGATAACAAAGAGAAAGAAGCTTTCTGAGAAACTTCTTTGTGTTCTGTGAAATCATCTCACAGAGTTACAGCTTTCCCCTCAAGAAGCCTTTCGCTAAGACAGTTCTTGTGGAATTGGCAAAGTGATATTGGGAAGCCCATAGAGGGCTACGGTGAAAAAGGAAGTATCCTCAGATTAAATCGGGAAAGAAGCTTTCTGAGAAACTGCTCTGTGATGTGTGACTTCCACTCACAGAGTTACATCTGTATTTCGTGGATCTCTTTGATAGCCTTATTTCTGTGGAATCTGAGAACAGATATTTCGGATCCCTTTGAAGATTGTAGGGCCAAAGGAAATATCCTCCGATAACAAAGAGAAAGAAGCTTTCTGAGAAACTTCTTTGTGTTCTGTGAAATCATCTCACAGAGTTACAGCTTTCCCCTCAAGAAGCCTTTCGCTAAGACAGTTCTTGTGGAATTGGCAAAGTGATATTTGGAAGCCCATAGAGGGCTAGGGTGAAAAAGGAAATATCCACAGATGAAATCGGGAAAGAAGCTTTCTAAGAAACTGCTTAGTGTTCTTTTCATTCATCTCACAGAGTTACATATGTATTTCGTGGATCTCTTTGCTAGCCTTATTTCTGTGGAATCTGAGAACAGATATTTCGGATCCCTTTGAAGACTATAGGGCCAAAGGAAATATCCTCCGATAACAAAGAGAAAGAAGCTTTCTGAGAAACTTCTTTGTGTTCTTCGAAATCATCTCACAGAGTTACAGCTTTCCCCTCAAGAAGCCTTTCGCTAAGACAGTTCTTGTGGAATTGGCAAAGTGATACTTGGAAGCCCATAGAGGGCTATGGTGAAAAAGGAAATATCCTCAGATGAAATCTGGAAAGAAGCTTTCTGAGAAACTGCTCGGTGACGTGTGAATTCCACTCACAGAGTTACATCTGTATTTTGTGGTACTCTTTGCTAGCCTTATTTCTGTGGAATCTGAGAACAGATATTTCGGATCCCTTTGAAGACTATAGGGCCAAAGGAAATATCCTCCGATAACACAGAGAAGGAAGCTTTCTGAGAAACTTCTTTGTGTTCTGTGAAATCATATCACAGAGTTTCAGCTTCCCCCTCAGGAAGCCTTTCGCTAAGACAGTTCTTGTGGAATTGGCAAAGTGATATTTGGAAGCCCATAGAGGGCTATGGTGAAAAAGGAAATATCCTCAGATGAAATATGGAAAGAAGCTTTCTGAAAACTGCTCTGTGATGTTTGACTTCCACTCACAGAGTTACATCTGTATTTCGTGGATCTCTTTGCTAGCCTTATTTCTGTGGAATCTGAGAACAGATATTTCGGATCCCTTTGAAGACTATAGGGCCAAAGGAAATATCCTCCGATAACAAAGAGAAAGAAGCTTTCTGAGAAACTTCTTTGTGTTCTGCGAAATCATCTCACAGAGTTACAGCTTTCCCCTCAAGAAGCCTTTCGCTAAGACAGTTCTTGTGGAATTGGCAAAGTGATATTGGGAAGCACATAGAGGGCTATGGTGAAAAAGGAAGTATCCTCAGATGAAATCGGGAAAGAAGCTTTCTGAGAAACTGCTCTGTGATGTGTGACTTCCACTCACAGAGTTACATCTGTATTTCGTGGATCTCTTTGCTAGCCTTATTTCTGTGGAATCTGAGAACAGATATTTCGGATCCCTTTGAAGATTATAGGGCCAAAGGAAATATCCTCCGATAACAAAGAGAAAGAAGCTTTCTGAGAAACTTCTTTGTGTTCTGTGAAATCATCTCACAGAGTTACAGCTTTCCAATCAAGAAGCCTTTCGCTAAGACAGTTCTTGTGGAATTGGCAAAGTGATATTTGGAAGCCCATAGAGGGCTATGGTGAAAAAGGAAATATCCTCAGATGAAATCTGGAAAGAAGCTTTCTGAGATACTGCTTACTGTTCTGTTCATTCATCTCTCAGAGTTACATCTGTATTTCGGGAATCTCTTTGCTAGCCTTATTTCTGTGGAATCTGAGAACAGATATTTTGGATCCCTTTGAAGACTATAGGGCCAAAGGAAATATCCTCCGATAACAAAGAGAAAGAATCGTTCTGACAAACTTCTTTGTGTTCTGCGAAATAATCTCACAGAGTTACAGCTTTCCCCTCAAGAAGCCTTTCGCTAAGACAGTTCTTGTGGAATTGGCAAAGTGATATTTGGAAGCCCATAGAGGGCTATGGTGAAAAATGAAATATCCTCAGATGAAATCGGGAAAGAAGCTTTCTGAGAAACCGCTCGGTGACGTGTGAATTCCACTCACAGAGTTACATCTGTATTTTGTGGATCTCTTTGCTAGCCTTATTTCTGTGGAATCTGAGAACAGATATTTCGGATCCCTTTGAAGACTATAGGGCCAAAGGAAATATCCTCCGATAACACAGAGAAGGAAGCTTTCTGAGAAACTTCTTTGTGTTCTGTGAAATCATATCACAGAGTTTCAGCTTCCCCCTCAGGAAGCCTTTCGCTAAGACAGTTCTTGTGGAATTGGCAAAGTGATATTTGGAAGCCCATAGAGGGCTATGGTGAAAAAGGAAATATCCTCAGATGAAATATGGAAAGAAGCTTTCTGAAAACTGCTCTGTGATGTTTGACTTCCACTCACAGAGTTACATCTGTATTTCGTGGATCTCTTTGCTAGCCTTATTTCTGTGGAATCTGAGAACAGATATTTCGGATCCCTTTGAAGACTATAGGGCCAAAGGAAATATCCTCCGATAACAAAGAGAAAGAAGCTTTCTGAGAAACTTCTTTGTGTTCTGCGAAATCATCTCACAGAGTTACAGCTTTCCCCTCAAGAAGCCTTTCGCTAAGACAGTTCTTGTGGAATTGGCAAAGTGATATTGGGAAGCACATAGAGGGCTATGGTGAAAAAGGAAGTATCCTCAGATGAAATCGGGAAAGAAGCTTTCTGAGAAACTGCTCTGTGATGTGTGACTTCCACTCACAGAGTTACATCTGTATTTCGTGGATCTCTTTGCTAGCCTTATTTCTGTGGAATCTGAGAACAGATATTTCGGATCCCTTTGAAGATTATAGGGCCAAAGGAAATATCCTCCGATAACAAAGAGAAAGAAGCTTTCTGAGAAACTTCTTTGTGTTCTGTGAAATCATCTCACAGAGTTACAGCTTTCCAATCAAGAAGCCTTTCGCTAAGACAGTTCTTGTGGAATTGGCAAAGTGATATTTGGAAGCCCATAGAGGGCTATGGTGAAAAAGGAAATATCCTCAGATGAAATCTGGAAAGAAGCTTTCTGAGATACTGCTTACTGTTCTGTTCATTCATCTCTCAGAGTTACATCTGTATTTCGGGAATCTCTTTGCTAGCCTTATTTCTGTGGAATCTGAGAACAGATATTTTGGATCCCTTTGAAGACTATAGGGCCAAAGGAAATATCCTCCGATAACAAAGAGAAAGAATCGTTCTGACAAACTTCTTTGTGTTCTGCGAAATCATCTCACAGAGTTACAGCTTTCCCCTCAAGAAGCCTTTCGCTAAGACAGTTCTTGTGGAATTGGCAAAGTGATATTTGGAAGCCCATAGAGGGCTATGGTGAAAAATGAAATATCCTCAGATGAAATCGGGAAAGAAGCTTTCTGAGAAACTGCTCTGTGACGTGTGACTTCCACTCACAGAGTTACATCTGTATTTCGTGGATCTCTTTGCTAGCCTTATTTCTGTGGAATCTGAGAACAGATATTTCGGATCCCTTTGAAGATTATAGGGCCAAAGGAAATATCCTCCGATAACAAAGAGAAAGAAGCTTTCTGAGAAACTTCTTTGTGTTTTGTGAAATCATCTCACAGAGTTACAGCTTTCCCCTCAAGAAGCCTTCCGCTAAGACAGTTCTTGTGGAATTGGCAAAGTGATATTTGGAAGCCCATAGAGGGCTATGGTGAAAAAGGAAATATCCTCAGATGAAATCTGGAAAGAAGCTTTCTGAGAAACTGCTCTGTGATGTGTGAGTTCCCCTCACAGAGTTACATCTGTATTTCGTGGACCTCTTTGCTAGCCTTATTTCTCTGGAATCTGAGAACAGATATTTCGGATCCCTTTGAAGACTATTGGGCCAAAGGAAATATCCTCCGATAACAAAGAGAAAGAAGATTTCTGAGAAACTTCTTTGTGTTCTGTGAAATCATGTCACAGAGTTACAGCTTTCGCCTCAAGAAGCCTTTCGCTAAGACAGTTCTTGTGGAATTGGCAAAGTGATATTTGGAAGCCCATAGAGGGCTATGGTGAAAAAGGAAATTTCCTCAGATGAAATCTGGAAAGAAGCTTTCTGAGAAACTGCTTAGTGTTCTCTTCATTCATCTCACAGAGTTACATCTGTATTTCGTGGATCTCTTTGCTAGCCTTATTTCTGTGGAATCTGAGAACAGATATTTCGGATCCCTTTGAAGACTGTAGGGCCAAAGGAAATATCCTCCGATAACAAAGAGAAAGAAGCTTTCGGAGAAACTTCTTTGTGTTCTGTGAAATCATCTCACAGAGTTACAGCTTTCCCCTCAAGAAGCCTTTCGCTAAGATAGTTCTTGTGGAATTTGCAAAGTGATATTTGGAAGCCCATAGAGGGCTATGGAGGAAAAGGAAATATCCTCAGACGAAATCTGGAAAGAAACTTTCTGAGAAACTGCTTCGTGATGTGTGACTTTCACTCACAGAGTTACATCTGTATTTCGTGGATCTCTTTGCTAGCCTTATTTCAATGGAATCTGAGAACAGATATTTCGGATCCCTTTGAAGACTATAGGGCCAAAGGAAATATCCTCCGATAACAAAGAGAAAGAAGCTTTCTGAGAAACTTCTTTGTGTTCTGCGAAATCATCTCACAGAGTTACAGCTTTCCCTTCAAGAAGCCTTTCGCTAAGACAGTTCTTGTGGAATTGGCAAAGTGATATTTGGAAGCCCTTAGAGGGCTATGGTGAAAAAGGAAATATCCTCAGATGAAATCTGGAAAGAAGCTTTCTGAGAAACTGCTTAGTGTTCTGTTCGTTCATCTCACAGAGTTACATCTGTATTTCGTGGATCTCTTTGCTAGCCTTGTTTCTGTGGAATCTGAGAACAGATATTTCGGATCCCTCTGAAGACTCTAGGGCCAAAGGAAATATCCTCCGATAACAAAGAGAAAGAAGCTTTCTGAGAAACTTCTTTGTGTTCTGTGAAATCATGTCACAGAGTTACAGCTTTCCCCTCAAGAAGCCTTTCGCTAAGACAGTTCTTGTGGAATTGGCAAAGTGATATTTGGAAGCCCATAGAGGGCTATGGTGAAAAAGGAAATATCCTCAGATGAAATCTGGAAAGAAGCTTTCTGAGAAAGTGCTTAGTGTTCCGTTCATTCATCTCACAGTGGTACATCAGTGTTTCGTGGATCTCTTTGCTAGCCATATTTCCGTGGATTCTGAGAACAGATATTTCGGATCCCTTTGAAGTCTATGGGGCCAAAGGAAATATCCTCCGATAACAAAGACAAAGAAGCTTTCTGAGAAACTTCTTTGTGTTCTGTGAAACCATCTCACAGAGTTACAGCTTTCCCCTCAAGAAGCCTTTCGCTAAGACAGTTCTTGTGGAATTGGCAAAGTGATATTTGGAAGCCCATAGAGGGCTATGGTGAAAAAGGAAATATCCTCAGATGAAATCTGGAAAGAAGCTTTCTGAGAAACTGCTCTGTGATGTGTGACTTCCACTCACGGAGTTACATCTGTATTTCGTGGATCTCTTTGCTAGCCTTATTTCTGTGGAATCTGAGAACAGATATTTCGGATCCCTTTGAAGACTATAGGGCCAAAGGAATTATCCTCCGATAACAAAGAGAAAGAAGCTTTCTGAGAAACTTCTTTGTGTTCTGCGAAATCATCTCACAGAGTTACAGCTTTCCCCTCAAGAAGCCTTTCGCTAAGACAGTTCTTGTGGAATTGGCAAAGTGATATTTGGAAGCCCATAGAGGGCTATGGTGAAAAAGGAAAAATCCTCAGATGAAATCGGGAAAGAAAGTTTCTGAGAAACTGCTTAGTGTTCTTTTCATTCATCTCACAGAGTTACATCTGTATTTCGTGGATCTCTTTGCTAGCCTTATTTCTGTGGAATCTGAGAACAGATATTTCGGATCCCATTGAAGACTATAGGGACAAAGGAAATATCCTCCGATAACAAAGAGAAAGAAGCTTTCTGAGAAACTTCTTTGTGTTCTGCGAAATCATCTCACAGAGTTACAGCTTTCCCTTAAGAAGCCTTTCGCTAAGACAGTTCTTGTGGAATTGGCAAAGTGATATTTGGAAGCCCATAGAGGGCTATGGTGAAAAAGGAAATATCCTCAGATGAAATCTGGAAAGAAGCTTTCTGAGAAACTGCTTAGAATTCTGTTCATTCATCTCACAGCGTTACATCTGTATTTCGTGGATCTCTTTGCTAGCCTTATTTCTGTGGAATCTGAGAACAGATATTTCGGATCCCTTTGAAGACTATAGGGCCAAAGGAAATATCCTTCGATAACAAAGAGAAAGAAGCTTTCTGAGAAACTTCTTTGTGTTCTGTGAAATCATCTCACAGAGTTACAGCTTTCCCCTCAAGAAGCCTTTCGCTAAGACAGTTCTTGTGGAATTGGCAAAGTGATATTTGGAAGCCCATAGAGGGCTATGGTGCAAAAGGAAATATCCTCAGATGAAATGTGGAAAGAAGCTTTCTGAGAAACTGCTCTGTGACGTGTGACTTCCACTCACAGAGTTACATCTGTATTTCGTGGATCTCTTTGCTAGCCTTATTTCTGTGGAATCTGAGAACAGATATTTCGGATCCCTTTGAAGACTATAGGGCCAAAGGAAATATCCTCCGATAACAAAGAGAAGGAAGCTTTCTGAGAAACTTCTTTGTGTTCTGTGAAATCCTCTCACAGAGTTACAGCTTTCCCCTCCAGAAGCCTTTCGCTAAGACAGTTCTTGTGGAATTGGCAAAGTGATATTTGGAAGCCCATAGAGGTCTATGATGAAAAAGGAAATATCCTCAGATGAAATCTGGAAAGAAGCTTTCTGAGAAACTGCTTAGTGTTCTGTTCATTCATCTCAGATAGTTACATCTGTATTTCGTGGATCTGTTTGCTAGCCTTATTTCTGTGGAATCTGAGAACAGATATTTCGGATCCCTTTGAAGACTATAGGGCCAAAGGAAATATCCTCCGATAACAAAGAGAAAGAAGCTTTCTGAGAAACTTCTTTGTGTTCTTCGAAATCATCTCACAGAGTTACAGCTTTCCCCTCAAGAAGCCTTTCGCTAAGACAGTTCTTGTGGAATTGGCAAAGTGATACTTGGAAGCCCATAGAGGGCTATGGTGAAAGAGGAAATATCCTCAGATGAAATCTGGAAAGAAGCTTTCTGAGAAACTGATCGGTGACGTGTGAATTCCACTCACAGAGTTACATCTGTATTTTGTGGATCTCTTTGCTTGCCTTATTTCTTTGGAATCTGAGAACAGATATTTCGGATCCCTTTGAAGACTATAGGGCCAAAGGAAATATCCTCCGATAACAAAGAGAAGGAAGCTTTCTGAGAAACTTCTTTGTGTTCTGTGAAATCATCTCACAGAGTTTCAGCTTTCCCCTCAAGAAGCCTTTCGCTAAGACAGTTCTTGTGGAATTGGCAAAGTGATATTTGGAAGCCCATAGAGGGCTATGGTGAAAAAGGAAATATCCTCAGATGAAATATGGAAAGAAGCTTTCTGAAAACTGCTCCTGATGTTTGACTTCCACTCACAGAGTTACATCTGTATTTCGTGGATCTCTTTGCTAGCCTTATTTCTGTGGAATCTGAGAACAGATATTTCGGATCCCTTTGAAGACTATAGGGCCAAAGGAAATATCCTCCGATAACAAAGAGAAAGAAGCTTTCTGAGAAACTTCTTTGTGTTCTGCTAAATCATCTCACAGAGTTACAGCTTTCCCCTCAAGAAGCCTTTCGCTAAGACAGTTCTTGTGGAATTGGCAAAGTGATATTTGGAAGCCCTTAGAGGGCTATGGTGAAAAAGGAAATATCCTCAGATGAAATCTGGAAAGAAGCTTTCTGAAAACTGCTCTGTGATGTTTGACTTCCACTCACAGAGTTACATCTGTATTTCGTGGATCTCTTTGCTAGACTTATTTCTGTGGAATCTGAGAACAGATATTTCGCATCCCTTTGAAGACTATAGGGCCAAAGGAAATATCCTCCGATAACAAAGAGAAAGAAGCTTTCTGAGAAACTTCTTTGTGTTCTGCGAAATCATCTCACAGAGTTACAGCTTTCCCCTCAAGAAGCCTTTCGCTAAGACAGTTCTTGTGGAATTGGCAAAGTGATATTTGGAAGCCCATAGAGGGCTATGGTGAAAAAGGAAATATCCTCAGATGAAATCTGGAAAGAAGCTTTCTGAGAAACTGCTCTGTGATGTGTGACTTCCACTCACAGAGTTACATCTGTATTTCGTGGATCTCTTTGCTAGCCTTATTTCTGTGGAATCTGAGAACAGATATTTCGGATCCCTTTGAAGACTATAGGGCCAAAGGAAATATCCTCCGATAACAAAGAGAAAGAAGCTTTCTGAGAAACTTCTTTGTGTTCTGTGAAATCATCTCACAGAGTTACAGCTTTCCCCTCAAGAAGCCTTTCGCTAAGACAGTTCTTGTGGAATTGGCAAAGTGATATTGGGAAGCCCATAGAGGGCTATGGTGAAAAAGGAAGTATCCTCAGATTAAATCGGGAAAGAAGCTTTCTGAGAAACTGCTCTGTGATGTGTGACTTCCACTCACAGAGTTACATCTGTATTTCGTGGATCTCTTTGATAGCCTTATTTCTGTGGAATCTGAGAACAGATATTTCGGATCCCTTTGAAGATTGTAGGGCCAAAGGAAATATCCTCCGATAACAAAGAGAAAGAAGCTTTCTGAGAAACTTCTTTGTGTTCTGTGAAATCATCTCACAGAGTTACAGCTTTCCCCTCAAGAAGCCTTTCGCTAAGACAGTTCTTGTGGAATTGGCAAAGTGATATTTGGAAGCCCATAGAGGGCTAGGGTGAAAAAGGAAATATCCACAGATGAAATCGGGAAAGAAGCTTTCTAAGAAACTGCTTAGTGTTCTTTTCATTCATCTCACAGAGTTACATATGTATTTCGTGGATCTCTTTGCTAGCCTTATTTCTGTGGAATCTGAGAACAGATATTTCGGATCCCTTTGAAGACTATAGGGCCAAAGGAAATATCCTCCGATAACAAAGAGAAAGAAGCTTTCTGAGAAACTTCTTTGTGTTCTTCGAAATCATCTCACAGAGTTACAGCTTTCCCCTCAAGAAGCCTTTCACTAAGACAGTTCTTGTGGAATTGGCAAAGTGATACTTGGAAGCCCATAGAGGGCTATGGTGAAAGAGGAAATATCCTCAGATGAAATCTGGAAAGAAGCTTTCTGAGAAACTGCTCGGTGACGTGTGAATTCCACTCACAGAGTTACATCTGTATTTTGTGGATCTCTTTGCTAGCCTTATTTCTGTGGAATCTGAGAACAGATATTTCGGATCCCTTTGAAGACTATAGGGCCAAAGGAAATATCCTCCGATAACAAAGAGAAGGAAGCTTTCTGAGAAACTTCTTTGTGTTCTGTGAAATCATATCACAGAGTTTCAGCTTCCCCCTCAGGAAGCCTTTCGCTAAGACAGTTCTTGTGGAATTGGCAAAGTGATATTTGGAAGCCCATAGAGGGCTATGGTGAAAAAGGAAATATCCTCAGATGAAATATGGAAAGAAGCTTTCTGAAAACTGCTCTGTGATGTTTGACTTCCACTCACAGAGTTACATCTGTATTTCGTGGATCTCTTTGCTAGCCTTATTTCTGTGGAATCTGAGAACAGATATTTCGGATCCCTTTGAAGACTATAGGGCCAAAGGAAATATCCTCCGATAACAAAGAGAAAGAAGCTTTCTGAGAAACTTCTTTGTGTTCTGCGAAATCATCTCACAGAGTTACAGCTTTCCCCTCAAGAAGCCTTTCGCTAAGACAGTTCTTGTGGAATTGGCAAAGTGATATTTGGAAGCCCATAGAGGGCTATGGTGAAAAAGGAAATATCCTCAGATGAAATCTGGAAAGAAGCTTTCTGAGAAACTGCTCTGTGATGTGTGACTTCCACTCACAGAGTTACATCTGTATTTCGTGGATCTCTTTGCTAGCCTTATTTCTGTGGAATCTGAGAACAGATATTTCGGATCCCTTTGAAGACTATAGGGCCAAAGGAAATATCCTCCGATAACAAAGAGAAAGAAGCTTTCTGAGAAACTTCTTTGTGTTCTGTGAAATCATCTCACAGAGTTACAGCTTTCCCCTCAAGAAGCCGTTCGCTAACACAGTTCTTGTGGAATTGGCAAAGTGATATTGGGAAGCCCATAGAGGGCTATGGTGAAAAGGGAAGTATCCTCAGATGAAATCGGGAAAGAAGTTTTCTGAGAAACTGCTCTGTGATGTGTGACTTCCACTCACAGAGTTACATCTGTATTTCGTGGATCTCTTTGATAGCCTTATTTCTGTGGAATCTGAGAACAGATATTTCGGATCCCTTTGAAGATTGTAGGGCCAAAGGAAATATCCTCCGATAACAAAGAGAAAGAAGCTTTCTGAGAAACTTCTTTGTGTTCTGTGAAATCATCTCACAGAGTTACAGCTTTCCCCTCAAGAAGCCTTTCGCTAAGACAGTTCTTGTGGAATTGGCAAAGTGATATTTGGAAGCCCATAGAGGGCTAGGGTGAAAAAGGAAATATCCACAGATAAAATCGGGAAAGAAGCTTTCTAAGAAACTGCTTAGTGTTCTTTTCATTCATCTCACAGAGTTACATTTGTATTTCGTGGATCTCTTTGCTAGCCTTATTTCTGTGGAATCTGAGAACAGATATTTCGGATCCCTTTGAAGACTATAGGGCCAAAGGAAATATCATCCGATAACAAAGAGAAAGAAGCTTTCTGAGAAACTTCTTTGTGTTCTGCGAAATCATCTCACAGAGTTACAGCTTTCCCTTAAGAAGCCTTTCGCTAAGACAGTTGTTGTGGAATTGGCAATGTGATATTTGAAAGCCCACAGAGGGCTATGGTGACAAAGGAAATATCCTCAGATGAAATCTGGAAAGAAGCTTTCTGAGAAACTGCTTAGTGTTCTGTTCATTCATCTCACAGCGTTACATCTGTATTTCGTGGATCTCTTTGCTAGCCTTATTTCTGTGGAATCTGAGAGCAGATATTGCAGATCCCTTTGAAGAATATAGGGCCAAAGGAAATATCCTCCGATAACAAAGAGAAAGAAGCTTTCTGAGAAACTTCTTTGTGTTCTGTGAAATCGTCTCACAGAGTTACAGCTTTCCCCTCAAGAAGCCTTTCGCTAAGAGAGTTCTTGTGGAATTGGCAAAGTGATATTTGGAAGCCCATAGAGGGCTATGGTGAAAAAGGAAATATCTTCAGATGAAATCTGGAAAGAAGATTTCTGAGAAACTGCTCTGTGATGTGTGACTTCCACTCACAGAGTTACAGCTGTATTTCGTGGATCTCTTTGCTAGCCTTATTTCTGTGGAATCTGAGAACAGATATTTCGGATCCCTTTGAAGACTATAGGGCTAAAGATGATATCCTCCGATAACAAAGAGAAAGAAGCTTTCTGAGAAACTTGTTTGTGTTCTGCGAAATCATCTCACAGAGTTACAGCTTTCCCCTCAAGAAGCCTTTCGCTAAGACAGTTCTCGTGGAATTGGCAAAGTGATATTAAGAAGCCCATAAAGGGCTATGGTGAAAAAGGAAATATCCTCAGATGAAATCTGGAAAGAAGCTTTCTGAGATACTGCTTACTGTTCTGTTCATTCATATCTCAGAGTTACATCTGTATTTCGGGGATCTCTTTGCTAGCCTTATTTCTGTGGAATCTGAGAACAGATATTTTGGATTCCTTTGAAGATTATAGGGCCAAAGGAAACATCCTCTGATAACAAAGAGAAAGAAGCTTTCTGAGAAACTTCTTTGTGTTCTGCGAAATCTTCTCACAGAGTTACAGCTTTCCCCTCAAGAAGCCTTTCGCTAAGACAGTTCTTCTGGAATTGGCAAAGTGATATTTGGAAGCCCATAGAGGGCTACGGTGAAAAAGGAAATATCCTCAGATGAAATCGGGAAAGAACCTTTCTGAGAAAATGCTTAGTGTTCTGTTCATTCATTTCACAGAGTTACATCTATATTTCGTGGATCTCTTTGCTAGCCTTATTTCTGTGGAATCTGAGAACAGATATTTCGGATTCCTTTGAAGACTATAGGGCCAAAGGAAATATCCTCCGATAACAAAGAGAAAGAAGCTTTCTGAGAAACTTCTTTGTGTTCTGCGAAATCATCTCACAGAGTTACAGCTTTCCCTTAAGAAGCCTTTCGCTAAGACAGTTCTTGTGGAATTGGCAAAGTGATATTTGGAAGCCCATAGAGGGCTATGGTGAAAAAGGAAATATCCTCAGATGAAATCTGGAAAGAAGCTTTCTGAGAAACTGCTTAGAGTTCTGTTCATTCATCTCACAGCGTTACATCTGTATTTCGTGGATCTCTTTGCTAGCCTTATTTCTGTGGAATCTGAGAACAGATATTTCGGATCCCTTTGAAGTCTATGGGGCCAAAGGAAATATCCTTCGTTAACAAAGAGAAAGAAGCTTTCTGAGAAACTTCTTTGTGTTCTGTGAAATCATCTCACATAGTTACAGCTTTCCCCTCAAGAAGCCTTTCGCTAAGACAGTTCTTGTGGAATTGGCAAAGTGATATTTGGAAGCCCATAGAGGGCTATGGTGAAAAAGGAAATATCCTCAGATGAAATCTGGAAAGAAGCTTTCTGAGATACTGCTTACTGTTCTGTTCATTCATCTCTCAGAGTTACATCTGTATTTCGGGGATCTCTTTGCTAGCCTTTTTTCTGTGGAATCTGAGAACAGATATTTTGGATCCCTTTGAAGACTATAGGGCCAAAGGAAATATCCTCCGATAACAAAGAGAAAGAAGCTTTCTGAGAAACTTCTTTGTGTTCTGCGAAATCATCTCACAGAACTACAGCTTTCCCCTCAAGAAGCCTTTCGCTAAGACAGTTCTTGTGGAATTGGCAAAGTGATATTTGAAACCCATAGAGGGCTATGGTGAAAGAGGAAATATCCTCAGATGAAATCGGGAAAGAAGCTTTCTGAGAAAATGCTTAGTGATCTGTTCATTCATCTCACAGAGTTACATCTGTATTTCGTGGATCTCTTTGCTAGCCTTATTTCTGTGGAATCTGAGAACAGATATTTCGGATCCCTTTGAAGACTATAGGGCCAAAGGAAATATCCTCCGATAACAAAGAGAAAGAAGCTTTCTGAGAAACTTCTTTGTGTTCTGTGAAATCATCTCACAGAGTTACAGATTTCCCCTCAAGAAGCCTTTCACTAAGACAGTTCTTGTGGAATTGGCAAAGTGATATTTGGAAGCCCATAGAGGGCTATGGTGAAAAAGGAAATATCCTCAGATGAAATCTGGAAAGAAGCTTTCTGAGAAACTGCTTACTGTTCTGCTCATTCATCTCACAGAGTTCCATCTGTATTTCGTGGATCTCTTTGCTAGCCTTATTTCTGTGGAATCTGAGAACAGATATTTCGGATCCCTTTGAATACTATGGGGTCAAAGGAAATATCCTCAGATAACAAAGAGAAAGAAGCTTTCTGAGAAACTTCTTTGTGTTCTGTGAAATCATCTCACAGAGTTACAGCTTTCCCCCCAGAAGCCTTTCGCTAAGACAGTTCTTGTGGAATTGGCAAAGTGATATTTGGAAGCCCATAGAGGGCTATTGTGAAAATGGAAATATCCTCAGATGAAATATGGAAAGAAGCTTTCTGAGAAACTGCTCTGTGATGTGTGACTTCCACTCACAGAGTTACATCTGTATTTCGTGGATCTCTTTGCTAGCCTTATATCTGTGGAATCTGAGAACAGATATTTCGGATCCCTTTGAAGACTCTAAGGCCAAAGGAAATATCCTCTGATAAAAAAGAAAAAGAAGCTTTCTGAGAAACTTCTTTGTATTCTATGAAATCATATCACAGAGTTACAGCTTTCCGTTCAAGAAGCCTTTCGCTAAGACAGTTCTTGTGGAATTGGCAAAGTGATATTTGGAAGCCCATAGAGGGCTACGGTGAAAAAAGAGATATCCTCAGATGAAATCTGGAAAGAAGCTTTCTGAGAAACTGCTCTGTGATGTGTGACTTCCACTCACAGGGTTACATCTGTATTTCGTGGATCTCTTTGCTAGCCTTATTTCTGTGGAATCTGAGAACAGATATTTCGGATCCCTTTGAAGACTAAAAGGCCAAAGGAAATATCCTCCGATAACAAAGAGAAAGAAGCTTTCTGAGAAACTTCTTTGTGTTCTGCGAAATCATCCCACAGAGTTACAGCTTTCCGCTCAAGAAGCCTTTCCCTATGACAGGTCTTGTGGAATTGGCAAAGTGATATTTGGAAGCCCATAAAGGGCTATGGTGAAGAAGGAAATATCCCCAGATGAAATCAGGAAAGAAGCTTTCTGAGAAACTGCTTAGTGTTCTGTTCATTCATCTCACAGAGTTACATCTGTATTTCGTGGATCTCTTTGCTAGCCTTATTTCTGTGGAATCTGAGAACAGATATTTCGGATCCCTTTGAAGACTATAGGGCCAAAGGAAATATCCTCCGATAACAAAGAGAAAGAAGCTCTCTGAGAAACTACGTTGTGTTCTGTGAAATCATCTCACAGAGTTACAGCTTTCCCCTCAAGAAGCCTTTCCCTATGACAGGTCTTGTGGAATTGGCAAAGTGATATTTGGAAGCCCATAGAGGGCTATGGTGAAGAAGGAAATATCCCCAGATGAAATCAGGAAAGAAGCTTTCTGAGAAACTGCTTAGTGTTCTGTTCATTCATCTCACAGAGTTACATCTGTATTTCGTGGATCTCTTTGCTAGCCTTATTTCTGTGGAATCTGAGAACAGATATTTCGGATCCCTTTGAAGACTATAGGGCCAAAGGAAATATCCTCCGATAACAAAGAGAAAGAAGCTTTCTGAGAAACTTCTTTGTGTTCTGTGAAATCATCTCACAGAGTTACAGCTTTCCCCTCAAGAAGCCTTTCGCTAAGACAGTTCTTGTGGAATTGGCATAGTGATATTTGGAAGCCCATAGAGGGCTATGGTGAAAAAGGAAATATCCTCAGATGAAATCTGGAAAGAAGCTTTCTGAGATACTGCTTACTGCTCTGTTCATTCATCTCTCAGAGTTACATCTGTATTTCGGGGATCTCTTTGCTAGCCTTATTTCTGTGGAATCTGAGAACAGATATTTTGGATCCCTTTGAAGACTATAGGGCCAAAGGAAATATCCTCCGATAACAAAGAGAAAGAAGCTTTCTGAGAAACTTCTTTGTGTTCTGCGAAATCATCTCACAGAGTTACAGCTTTCCCCTCAAGAAGCCTTTCGCTAAGACAGTTCTTGTGGAATTGGCAAAGTGATATTTGGAAGCCCATAGAGGGCTATGGTGAAAAAGGAAATATCCTCAGATGAAATCGGGAAAGAATCTTTCTGAGAAACTGCTTAGAGTTCTGTTCATTCATCTCACAGCGTTACATCTGTATTTCGTGGATCTCTTTGCTAGCCTTATTTCTGTGGAATCTGAGAACAGATATTTCGGATCCCTTTGAAGACTATAGGGCCAAAGGAAATATCCTTCGATAACAAAGAGAAAGAAGCTTTCTGAGAAACTTCTTTGTGTTCTGTGAAATCATCTCACAGAGTTACAGCTTTACACTCAAGAAGCCTTTCGCTAAGACAGTTCTTGTGGAATTGGAAAAGTGATATTTGGAAGCCCATAGAGGGCTATGGTGAAAAAGGAAATATCCTCAGATAAAATCTGGAAAGAAGCTTTCTGAGAAACTGCTCTGTGACGTGTGACTTCCACTCACAGAGTTACATCTGTATTTCGTGGATCACTTTGCTAGCCTTATTTCTGTGGGATCTGAGAAGAGATATTTCGGATCCCTTTGAAGACTAGAGGGCCAAAGGAAATATCCTCCGATAACAAAGAGAAAGAAGCTTTCTGAGAAACTTCTTTGTGTTCTGTGAAATCATCTCACAGAGTTACAGATTTCCCCTCAAGAAGCCTTTCGCTAAGACAGTTCTTGTGGAATTGGCAAAGTGATATTTGGAAGCCCATAGAGGGCTATTGTGAAAAAGGAAATATCCTCATATGAAATCTGGAAAGAAGCTTTCTGAGAAACTGCTTACTGTTCTGCTCATTCATCTCACAGAGTTCCATCTGTATTTCGTGGATCTCTTTGCTAGCCTTATTTCTGTGGAATCTGAGAACAGATATTTCGGATCCCTTTGAAGACTAAAAGGCCAAAGGAAATATCCTCCGATAACAAAGGGAAAGAAGCTTTCTGAGAAACTTCTTTGTGTTCTGCGAAATCATCCCACAGAGTTACAGCTTTCCGCTCAAGAAGCCTTTCCCTATGACAGGTCTTGTGGAATTGGCAAAGTGACCTGTGGAAGCCCATACAGGGCTATGGTGAAAAAGGAAATATCCTCAGATGAAATCTGGAAAGAAGCTTTCCGAAAAACTGCTTACTGTTCTGTTCATTCATCTCACAGAGTTACATCTGTATTTCCAGGATCTCTTTGCTAGCCTTATTTCTGTGGAATCTGAGAACAGATATTTCGGATCCCTTTGAAGACTATAGGGCCAAAGGAAATATCCTCCGATAACAAAGAGAAAGAAGCTTTCTGAGAAACGTCTTTGTGTTCTGTGAAATCATCTCACAGAGTTACAGCTTTCCCCTCAAGAAGCTTTTCGCTGAGACACTTCTTGTGGAATTGGCAAAGTGATATTTGGAATCCCATAGAGGGCTATGGTGAAAAAGGAAATATCCTCAGATGAAATCTGGAAAGAAGCTTTCTGAGAAACTGCTCTGTGATGTGTGACTTCCACTCACCGAGTTACATCTGTATTCCGTGGATCTCTTTGCTAGCCTTATTTCTGTGGAATCTGAGAAAAGATATTTCGGATCCCTTTGAAGACTATAGGGCCAAAGGAAATATCCTCCGATAACAAAGTGAAAGAAGCTTTCTGAGAAACTTCTTAGTGTTCTGTGAAATCATCTCACAGAGTTACAGCTTTCCCCTCAAGAAGCCTTTCGCTAAGACAGTTCTTGTGGAATTGGAAAAGTGATATTTGGAAGCCCATAGAGGGCTATGGTAAAGAGGGAAATATCCTCAGATGAATTCTGGAAAGAAGCTTTCTGAGAAACTGCTCTGTGCTGTGTGACTTCCACTCACAGAGTTACATCTGTATTTCTTGGATCTCTTTGCTAGCCTTATTTCTGTGGAATGTGAGAACAGATATTTCGGATCCCTTAGAAGACTAAAGGGCCAAAGGAAATATCCTCCGATAACAAAGAGAAAGAAGCTTTCTGAGAAACTTCTTTGTGTTCTCTGAAATCATCTCACAGAGTTACAGCTTTCCCCCCAGAAGCCTTTCGCTAAGACAGTTCTTGTGGAATTGGCAAAGTGATATTTGGAAGCCCATAGAGGGCTATGGTGAAAATGGAAATATCCTCAGATGAAATATGGAAAGAAGCTTTCTGAGAAACTGCTCTGTGATGTGTGACTTCCACTCACAGAGTTACATCTGTATTTCGTGGATCTCTTTGCTAGCCTTATTTCTGTGGAATCTGAGAACAGATATTTCGGATCCCTTTGAAGACTCTAAGGCCAAAGGAAATATCCTCCGATAAAAAAGAGAAAGAAGCTTTCTGAGAAACTTTTTGTATTCTATGAAATCATATCACAGAGTTACAGCTTTCCCCTCAAGAAGCCTTTCGCTAAGACAGTTCTTGTGGAATTGTCAAAGTGATATTTGGAAGCCCATAGAGGGCTACGGTGAAAAAGGAGATATCCTCAGATGAAATCTGGAAAGAAGCTTTCTGAGAAACTGCTCTGTGATGTGTGACTTCCACTCACAGGGTTACATCTGTATTTCGTGGATCTCTTTGCTAGCCTTATTTCTGTGGAATCTGAGAACAGATATTTCGGATCCCTTTGAAAACTAAAAGGCCAAAGGAAATATCCTCCGATAACAAAGAGAAAGAAGCTTCTGAGAAACTTCTTTGTGTTCTGCGAAATCATCCCACAGAGTTACAG
This sequence comes from Macaca mulatta, assembly GCF_049350105.2. Lineage (NCBI taxonomy): Eukaryota > Metazoa > Chordata > Mammalia > Primates > Cercopithecidae > Macaca > Macaca mulatta. The sequence continues at coordinate 49,162,464 of NC_133413.1, forward strand.
CTTTCCCCTCAAGAAGCCTTTCGCTATGACATGTCTTGTGGAATTGGCAAAGTGATATTTGGAAGCCCATAAAGGGCTATGGTGAAGAAGGAAATATCCCCAGATGAAATCAGGAAAGAAGCTTTCTGAGAAACTGCTTAGTGTTCTGTTCATTCATCTCACAGAGTTACATCTGTATTTCGTGGATCTCTTTGCTAGCCTTATTTCTGTGGAATCTGAGAACAGATATTTCAGATCCCTTTGAAGACTATAGGGCCAAAGGAAATATCCACCGATAACAAAGAGATAGAAGCTTTCTGAGAAACTACTTTGTGTTCTGTGAAATCATCTCACAGAATTACAGCTTTCCCCTCAAGGAGACTTTCGCTAAGACAGTTCTTCTGGAATTGGCAAAGTGATATTTGGAAGCCCATAGAGGGCTATGGTGAAAAAGGAAATATCCTCAGATGAAATCTGGAAAGAAGCTTTCTGAGAAACTGCTTACTGTTCTTCTCATTCATCTCACAGAGTTCCATCTGTATTTCCTGGATCTCTTTGCTAGCCTTATTTCTGTTGGATCTGAGAACAGATATTTCGGATCCCTTTGAAGACTATGGGGCCAAAGGAAATATCCTCCGATAACAAAGAGGAAGAAGCTTTCTGAGAAACTTCTTTGTGTTCTGTGAAATCATCTCACAGAGTTACAGCTTTCCCCTCAAGAAGCCTTTCTCTAAGACAGTTCTTGTGGAATTGGCAAAGTGATATTTGGAAGCCCATAGAGGGCTATGGTGAAAAAGGAAATAGCCTCAAATGAAATCTGGAAAGAAGCTTTCTGAGAAACTGCTCTGTGATGTGTGACTTCCACTCACAGAGTTACATCTGTATTTCGTGGATCTCGTTGCTAGCCTTATTTCTGTGGAATCTGAGAACAGATATTTCGGATCCCTTTGAAGACTATAGGGCCAAAGGAAATATCCTCCGATAACAAAGAGAAAGAAGCTTTCTGAGAATCTTCTTTTGTTCTGCGAAATCATCTCACAGAGTTACAGCTTTCCCCTCCAGAAGCCTTTCGCTAAGAGAGTTCTTGTAGAATTGGCAAAGTGATATTTGGAAGCCCATAGAGGGCTATGGTGAAAAAGGAAATATCCTCAGATGAAACCTGGAAAGAAGCTTTCTGAGAAACTGCGTAGTGTTCTGTTCATTCATCTCACAGAGTTACATCTGTATTTCATGGATCTCTTTGCTAGCCTTATTTCTGTGGAATCTGAGAACAGATATTACGGATCCCTTTGAAGACTATAGGGCCAATGGAAATATCCTCCGATAACAAAGAGAAAGAAGCTTTCTGAGAAACTTCTTTGTTTTCTGTGAAATCATCTCACAGAGTTACAGCTTTTGCCTCAAGAAGCCTTTCGCTAAGACAGTTCTTGTGGAATTGGCAAAGTGATATTTGGAAGCCCATAGAGGGCTACGGTGAAAAAGGAAATATCCTCAGATGAAATCTGGAGAGAAGATTTCTGAGAAACTGCTTACTGTTCTCTTCATTCATCTCACAGAGTTACATCTGCATTTCGTGGAACTCTTTGCTAGCCTTATTTCTGTGTAATCTGAGAACAGAAATTTCGGATCCCTTAGAAGACTAAAGGGACAAAGGAAATATACTCCGATAACAAAGAGAAAGAAGCTTTCTGAGAAACTTCTTTGTGTTCTGTAAAATCATCTCACAGAGTTACAGCTTTCCCCTCAAGAAGCCTTTCGCTAAGACAGTTCTTGTGGAATGGGCAAAGTGATATTTGGAAGCCCATAGAGGGCTATGGTGAAAAAGGAAATATCCTCAGATGAAATCTGGAAGGAAGCTTTCTGAGAAACTGCTCTGTGATGTGTGACTTCCACTCACAGAGTTACATCTGTATTTCGTGGATCTCTTTGCTAGCCTTATTTCTGTGGAATCTGAGAACAGATATTTCGGATCCCTTTGAAGACTATAGGGCCAAAGAAATATCCTCCGATAAAAAGAGAAAGAAGCTTTCTGAGAAACTTCTTTGTGTTCTGTGAAATCATCTCACAGAGTTACATCTTTCCCCTCAAGAAGCCTTTCGCTAAGACAGTTTCTTGTGGATTTGCAAAGTGATATTTGGAAGCCCATAGAGGGCAATGGTGAAAAAGGAAATATCCTCAGATGAAATCTGGAAAGAAGCTTTCGGAGAAAATGCTCTGTGATATGTGACTTCCACTCACAGAGTTACATCTGTATTTCGTGGATCTCTTTGCTAGCCTTATTTCTGTGGAATCTGAGAACAGATATTTCGGATCCCTTTGAAGACTATGGGGCCAAATTAAATATGCTCCGATAACAAAGAGAAAGAAGCTTTCTGAGAAACTTCTTTGTGCTCTGTGAAATCATCTCACAGAGTTACAGCTTTCCCCTCAAGAAGCCTGTCGCTAAGACAATTCTTGTGGAATTGGCAAAATGATATTTGGAAGCCCATAGAGGGCTATGGTGAAAAAGGAATTATCCTCAGATGAAATCTGGAAAGAAACTTTCTGAGAAACTGCTCTGTGATGTGTGACTTCCAATCACAGAGTTACATCTGTATTTCGTGGATCTCTTTGCTAGCCTTATTTCTGTGGAATCTGAGAACTGATATTTCGGATCCCTTTGAAGACTATAGGGCCAAAGGAAATATCCTCCGATAACAAAGAGAAAGAAGCTTTCTGAGAAACTTCTTTGTGTTCTGTGAAATCATCTCACAGAGTTACAGCATTCCCCTCAAGAAGCCTTTTGCTAAGATAGTTCTTGTGGAATTGGCAAAGTGATATTTGGAAGCCCATAGAGGGCTATGGTGAAAAAGGAAATATCCTCAGATGAAATCTGGAAGGAAGCTTTCTGAGAAACTGCTTACTGTTCTATTCATTCATCTCACAGAGTTACATCTGTATTTCGTGGATCTTTTTGTTAGCCTTATTTCTGTGGAATCTGAGAACAGATATTTCGGATCCCTTTGAAGACTATAGGGCCAAAGGAAATATCCTCCGATAACAAAGAGAAAGAAGCTTTCTGAGAAACTTCTTTGTGTTCTGTGAAATCATCTCACAGAGTTACAGCTTTTGCCTCAAGAAGCCTTTCGCTAAGACAGTTCTTGTGGAATTGGCAAAGTGATATTTGGAAGCCCATAGAGGGCTATGGTGAAAAAGGAAATATCCTCAGATGAAATCTGGAAAGAAGATTTCTGAGAAACTGCTTACTGTTCTCTTCATTCATCTCACAGAGTTACATGTTTATTTCGTGGATCTCTTTGCTAGCCTTATTTCTGTGGAATCTGAGAACAGATATTTCGGATCCCTTAGAAGACTAAAGGGACAAAGGACATATCCTCCGATAACAAAGAGAAAGAAGCTTTCTGAGAAACTTCTTTGTGTTCTGTGAAATCATCTCACAGAGTTACAGCTTTCCCCTCAAGAAGCCTTTCGCTAAGACAGTTCTTGTGGAATGGGAAAAGTGATATTTGGAATCCCATAGAGGGCTATGGTGAAAAAGGAAATATCCTCAGATGAAATCTGGAAAGAAGCTTTCTGAGAAACTGCTCTGTGATGTGTGACTTCCACTCACAGAGATACATCTGTATTTCGTGGATCTCTTTGCTAGCCTTATTTCTGTGGAATCTGAGAACAGATATTTCGGATGCCTTTGAAGACAATAGGGCCAAAGAAATATCCTCCGATAACAAAGAGAAAGAAGCTTTCTGAGAAACTTCTTTGTGTTCTGTGAAATCATCTCACAGAGTTACAACTTTTCCCTCAAGAAGCCTTTCGCTAAGACAGTTTCTTGTGGAATTGCAAAGGGAGATTTGGAAGCCCATAGAGGGCTATGGTGAAAAAGGAAATATCCTCAGATGAAATCTGGAAAGAAGCTTTCTGAGAAAATGCTCTGTGATGTGTGACTTCCACTCACAGAGTTACATCTGTATTTCGTGGATCTCTTTGCTAGCCTTATTTCTGTGGAATCTGAGAACAGATATTTCGGATCCCTTTGAAGTCTCTAGGGCCAAATGAAATATCCTCCGATAACAAAGAGAAAGAAGCTTTCTGAGAAACTTCTTTGTGTTCTGTGAAATCATCTCACAGAGTTACAGCTTTCCACTCAAGAAGCCTTTCGCTAAGACAGTTCTTGTGGAATTGGCAAAGTGATATTTGGAAGCCCATAGAGGGCTATGGTGAAAAAGGAAATATCCTCAGATGAAATCTGGAAAGAAGCTTTCTGAGAAACTGCTTACTGTTCTGTTCATTTATTTCACAGAGTTACATCTGTATTTCGTGGATCTCTTTGCTAGCCTTATTTCTGTGGAATCTGAGAACAGATATTTCGGATCCCTTTGAAGACTCTAGGGCCAAAGGAAATATCCTCCGATAACAAAGAGAAAGAAGCTTTCTAAGAAACTTGTTTGTGTTCTGTGAAATCATCTCACAGACGTACACCTTTCCCCTCAAGAAGCCTTTCGCTAAGACAGTTCTTGTGGAATTGTCAAAGTGATATTTGGAAGCCCATAGAGGGCTATGGTGAAAAAGGAAATATCCTCAGATGAAATCTGGAAAGAAGCTTTCTGAGAAACTGCTCTGTGATGTGTGACTTCCACTCACAGAGTTACACCTGTATTTCGTGGATCTCTTTGCTAGCCTTGTTTCTGTGGAATCTGAGAAGAGATATTTCGGATCCCTTTGAAGACTATAGGGCCAACGGAAGTATCCTCTGATAACAAAGAGAAACAAGCTTTCTGAGAAACTTCTTTGTGTTCTGTGAAATCATCTCACAGAGTTACAGCATTCCCCTCAAGCAGCCTTTCGCTAAGACAGTTCTTGTGGAATTGGCAAAGTGATATTTGGAAGCCCATAGAGGGCTATGGTGAAAAAGGAAATATCCTCAGATGAAATCTGGAAAGAAGCTTTCTGAACAACTGCTTAGTGTTCTCTTCATTCATCTCACAGAGTTACATCTGTATTTCGTGGATCTCTTTGCTAGCCTTATTTCTGTGGAATCTGTGAACAGATATTTCGGATCCCTTTGAAGACTATAGGGCCAAAGGAAATAACCTCCGACAACAAAGAGAAAGAAGCTTTCTGAGAAACTTCTTTGTGTTCTGTGAAGTCATCTCACAGAGTTACAGCTTTCCCCTCAAGAAGCCTTTCGCTAAGACAGTTCTTCTGGAATTGGCAAAGTGATATTTGGAAGCCCATAGAGGGCTCTGGTGAAAAAGGAAATATCCTCAGATGAAATCTGGAAAGAAGCTTTCTGAAAAACTGATCTGTGACGTGTGACTTCCACTAACAGAGTTATATCTTTATTTCGTGGATCTCTTTGCTAGCCTTATTTCCTTGGTATCTGAGAACAGATATTTCCGGTCCCTTTGAAGACTATAGGGACAAAGGAAATATCCTCCGATAAAAAAGAGAAAGAAGCTTTCTGAGAAACTTCTTTGTGTTCTGTGAAATCATCTCACAGAGTTACAGCTTTCCCCTCAAGAAGCCTTTCCCTAAGAGAGTTATTGTGGAATTGGCAAAGTGTAATTTTGAAGCCCAAAGAGGGCTATGGTGAAAAAGGAAATATCCTCAGATGAAATCTGGAAAGAAGCTTTCTGAGAAACTGCTCTGTGACGTGTGACTTCCACTCACAGAGTTACATCTGTATTTCGTTGATCTCTTTGCTAGCCTTATTTCTGTGGAATCTGAGAACAGATATTTCGGATCCCTTTGAAGACTATAGGGCCAAAGGAAATATCCTCCGATAACAAAGAGAAAGAAGCTTTCTGATAAACTTCTTTGTGTTCTGTGAAATCATCTCACAGAGTTACAGCTTTCCCCTCAAGAAGCCTTTCGCTAAAACAGTTCTTGTGGAATTGGCAAAGTGACCTGTGGAAGCCCATACAGGGCTATGGTGAAAAAGGAAATATCCTCAGATGAAATCTGGAAAGAAGCTTTCTGAGAAACTGCTTACTGTTCTGTTCATTCATCTCACAGAGTTACATCTGTATTTCCAGGATCTCTTTGCTAGCCTTATTTCTGTGGAATCTGAGAACAGATATTTCGGATCCCTTTGAAGACTATAGGGCCAAAGGAAATATCCTCCGATAACAAAGAGAAAGAAGCTTTCTGAGAAACGTCTTTGTGTTCTGTGAAATCATCTCACAGAGTTACAGCTTTCCCCTCAAGAAGCTTTTCGCTGAGACACTTCTTGTGGAATTGGCAAAGTGATATTTGGAATCCCATAGAGGGCTATGGTGAAAAAGGAAATATCCTCAGATGAAATCTGGAAAGAAGCTTTCTGAGAAACTGCTCTGTGATGTGTGACTTCCACTCACCGAGTTACATCTGTATTCCGTGGATCTGTTTGCTAGCCTTATTTCTGTGGAATCTGAGAAAAGATATTTCGGATCCCTTTGAAGACTATAGGGCCAAAGGAAATATCCTCCGATAACAAAGAGAAAGAAGCTTTCTGAGAAACTTCTTAGTGTTCTGTGAAATCATCTCACAGAGTTACAGCTTTCCCCTCAAGAAGCCGTTCGCTAAGACAGTTCTTGTGGAATTGGAAAAGTGATATTTGGAAGCCCCTAGAGTGCTATGGTGAAAAAGGAAATATCCTCAGATGAAATCTGGAAAGAAGCTTTCTGAGAAACTGCTCTGTGATGTGTGACTTCCACTCACAGAGTTACATCGGTATTTCGTGGATCTCTTTGCTAGCCTTATTTCAGTGGAATCTGAGAACAGATATTTCGGATCCCTTTGAAGACTATAGGGCCAAAGGAAATATCCCCCGATAACAAGGAGAAAGAAGCTTTCTGAGAAACTTCTTTGTGTTCTGTGAAATCATCTCACAGGGTTACACCTTTCCCCTCAAGAAGCCTTTCGCTAAGACAGTTCTTGTGGAATTGTCAAAGTGATATTTGGAAGCCCATAGAGGGCTATGGTGAAAAAGGAAATATCCTCAGATGAAATCTGGAAAGAAGCTTTCTGAGAAACTGCTCTGTGATGTGTGACTTCCACTCACAGAGTTACACATGTATTTCGTGGATCTCTTTGCTAGCCTTCCTTCTGTGGAATCTGAGAACAGATATTTCGGATCCCTTTGAAGACTATAGGGCCAACAGAAGTATCCTCTGATAACAAAGAGAAACAAGCTTTATGAGAAACTTCTTTGTGTTCTGTGAAATCATCTCACAGAGTTACAGCATTCCCCTCAAGCAGCCTTTCGCTAAGACAGTTCTTGTGGTATTGGCAAAGTGATATTTGGAAGCCCATAGAGGGCTATGGTAAAGAAGGAAATATCCTCAGATGAATTCTGGAAAGAAGCTTTCTGAGAAACTGCTCTGTGCTGTGTGACTTCCACTCACAGAGTTACATCTGTATTTCTTGGATCTCTTTGCTAGCCTTATTTCTGTGGAATCTGAGAACAGATATTTCGGATCCCTTAGAAGACTAAAGGGCCAAAGGAAATATCTTCCGATAACAAAGAGAAAGAAGCTTTCTGAGAAACTTCTTTGTGTTCTGTGAAATCATCTCACAGAGTTACAGCTTTCCCCTCAAGAAGCCTTTCGCTAAGACAGTTATTGTGGAATTGGCAAAGTGTTATTTTGAAGCCCAAAGAGGGCTATGGTGAAAAAGGAAATATCCTCAGATGAAATCTGGAAAGAAGCTTTCTGAGAAACTGCTCTGTGATGTGTGACTTCCACTCACAGAGTTACACCTGTATTTCGTGGATCTCTTTGCTAGCCTTGTTTCTGTGGAATCTGAGAACAGATATTTCGGATCCCTTTGAAGACTATAGGGCCAACGGAAGTATCCTCTGATAACAAAGAGAAAGAAGCTTTCTGAGAAACTTCTTTGTGTTCTGTGAAATCATCTCACATAGTTACAGCATTCCCCTCAAGCAGCCTTTCGCTAAGACAGTTCTTGTGGAATTGGCAAAGTGATATTTGGGAGCCCATAGAGGGCTATGGTGAAAAAGGAAATATCCTCAGATGAAATCTGGAAAGAAGCTTTCTGAACAACTGCTTAGTGTTCTCTTCATTCATCTCACAGAGTTACATCTGTATTTCGTGGATCTCTTTGCTAGCCTTATTTCTGTGGAATCTGAGAACAGATATTTCGGATCCCTTTGAAGACTATAGGGCCAAAGGAAATAACCTCCGATAATAAAGAGAAAGAAGCTTTCTGAGAAACTTCTTTGTGTTCTGTGAAGTCATCTCACAGAGTTACAGCTTTCCCCTCAAGAAGCCTTTCGCTAAGACAGTTCTTGTGGAATTCCAAAGTGATATTTGGAAGCCCATAGAGGGCCCTGGTGAAAAAGGAAATATCCTCAGATGAAATCTGGAAAGAAGCTTTCTGAGAAACTGATCTGTGACGTGTGACTTCCACTAACAGAGTTATATCTTTATTTCGTGGATCTCTTTGCTAGCCTTATTTCTGTGGAATCTGAGAACAGATATTTCGGATGCCTTTGAAGACAATAGGGCCAAAGGAAATATCCTCCGATAACAAAGAGAAAGAAGCTTTCTGATAAACTTCTTTGTGTTCTGTGAAATCATCTCACAGAGTTACAGCTTTCCCCTCAAGAAGCCTTTCGCTAAAACAGTTCTTGTGGAATTGGCAAAGTGACCTGTGGAAGCCCATACAGGGCTATGGTGAAAAAGGAAATATCCTCAGATGAAATCTGGAAAGAAGCTTTCTGAGAAACTGCTTACTGTTCTGTTCATTCATCTCACAGAGTTACATCTGTATTTCGAGGATCTCTTTGCTAGCCTTATTTCTGTGGAATCTGAGAACAGATATTTCGGATCCCTTTGAAGACTATAGGGCCAAAGGAAATATCCTCCGGTAACAAAGAGAAAGAAGCTTTCTGAGAAACGTCTTTGTGTTCTGTGAAATCATCTCACAGAGTTACAGCTTTCCCCTCAAGAAGCTTTTCGCTGAGACACTTCTTGTGGAATTGGCAAAGTGATATTTGGAATCCCATAGAGGGCTATGGTGAAAAAGGAAATATCCTCAGATGAAATCTGGAAAGAAGCTTTCTGAGAAACTGCTCTGTGATGTGTGACTTCCACTCACCGAGTTACATCTGTATTTCGTGGATCTCTTTGCTAGCCTTATTTCTGTGGAATCTAAGAACAGATATTTCGGATCCCTTTGAAGACTATAGGGCCAAAGGAAATAACCTCCGATAACAAAGAGAAAGAAGCTTTCTGAGAAACTTCTTTGTGTTCTGTGAAATCATCTCACAGAGTTACAGCTTTCCCCTCAAGAAGCCTTTCCCTAAGACAGTTATTGTGGAATTGGCAAAGTGTTATTTTGAAGCCCAAAGAGGGCTATGGTGAAAAAGGAAATATCCTCAGATGAAATCTGGAAAGAAGCTTTCTGAGAAACTACTCTGTGATGTGTGACTTCCACTCACAGAGTTACTCCTGTATTTCGTGGATCTCTTTGCTAGCCTTGTTTCTGTGGAATCTGAGAACAGATATTTCGGATCCCTTTGAAGACTATAGGGCCAACGGAAGTATCCTCTGATAACAAAGAGAAACAAGCTTTCTGAGAAACTTCTTTGTGTTCTGTGAAATCATCTCACAGAGTTACAGCATTCCCCTCAAGCAGCCTTTCGCTAAGACAGTTCTTGTGGAATTGGCAAAGTGATACTTGGAAGCCCATAGAGGGCTATGGTGAAAAAGGAAATATCCTCAGATGAAATCTGGAAAGAAGCTTTCTGAACAACTGCTTAGTGTTCTCTTCATTCATCTCACAGAGTTACATCTGTATTTCGTGTATCTCTTTGCTAGCCTTATTTCTGTGGAATCTGTGAACAGATATTTCGGATCCCTTTGAAGACTATAGGGCCAAAGGAAATAACCTCCGATAACAAAGAGAAAGAAGCTTTCTGAGAAACTTCTTTGTGTTCTGTGAAGTCATCTCACAGAGTTACAGCTTTCCCCTCAAGAAGCCTTTCGCTAAGACAGTTCTTGTGGAATTGGCAAAGTGATATTTGGAAGCCCATAGAGGGCTATGGTGAAAAAGGAAATATCCTCAGATGAAATCTGGAAAGAAGCTTTCTGAGAAACTGATCTGTGACGTGGAACTTCCACTAACAGAGTTATATCTTTATTTCGTGGATCTCTTTGCTAGCCTTATTTCCTTGGTATCTGAGAACAGATATTTCCGGTCCCTTTGAAGACTATACGGACAAAGGAAATATCCTCCGATAAAAAAGAGAAAGAAGCTTTCTGAGAAACTTCTTTGTGTTCTGTGAAATCATCTCACAGAGTTACAGCTTTCCCCTCAAGAAGCCTTTCCCTAAGACAGTTACTGTGGAATTGGCAAAGTGTTATTTTGAAGCCCAAAGAGGGCTATGGTGAAAAAGGAAATATCCTCAGATGAAATCTGGAAAGAAGCTTTCTGAGAAACTGCTCTGTGACGTGTGACTTCCACTCACAGAGTTACATCTGTATTTCGTTGATCTCTTTGCTAGCCTTATTTCTGTGGAATCTGAGAACAGATATTTCGGATCCCTTTGAAGACTATAGGGCCAAAGGAAATATCCTCCAATAACAAAGAGAAAGAAGCTTTCTGAGAAACGTCTTTGTGTTCTGTGAGATCGTCTCACAGAGTTACAGCTTTCCCCTCAAGAAGCTTTTCGCTGAGACAGTTCTTGTGGAATTGGCAAAGTGATATTTGGAATCCCATAGAGGGCTATGGTGAAAAAGGAAATATCCTCAGATGAAATCTGGAAAGAAGCTTTCTGAGAAACTGCTCTGTGACGTGTGACTTCCACTCACAGAGTTACATCTGTATTTCGTTGATCTCTTTGCTAGCCTTATTTCTGTGGAATCTGAGAACAGATATTTCGGATGCCTTTGAAGACAATAGGGCCAAAGGAAATATCCTCCGATAACAAAGAGAAAGAAGCTTTCTGATAAACTTCTTTGTGTTCTGTGAAATCATCTCACAGAGTTACAGCTTTCCCCTCAAGAAGCCTTTCGCTAAAACAGTTCTTGTGGAATTGGCAAAGTGACCTGTGGAAGCCCATACAGGGCTATGGTGAAAAAGGAAATATCCTCAGATGAAATCTGGAAAGAAGCTTTCTGAGAAACTGCTTACTGTTCTGTTCATTCATCTCACAGAGTTACATCTGTATTTCGAGGATCTCTTTGCTAGCCTTATTTCTGTGGAATCTGAGAACAGATATTTCGGATCCCTTTGAAGACTATAGGGCCAAAGGAAATATCCTCCGGTAACAAAGAGAAAGAAGCTTTCTGAGAAACGTCTTTGTGTTCTGTGAAATCATCTCACAGAGTTACAGCTTTCCCCTCAAGAAGCTTTTCGCTGAGACACTTCTTGTGGAATTGGGAAAGTGATATTTGGAATCCCATAGAGGGCTATGGTGAAAAAGGAAATATCCTCAGATGAAATCTGGAAAGAAGCTTTCTGAGAAACTGCTCTGTGATGTGTGACTTCCACTCACCGAGTTACATCTGTATTTCGTGGATCTCTTTGCTAGCCTTATTTCTGTGGAATCTGAGAACAGATATTTCGGATCCCTTTGAAGACTATTGGGCCAAAGGAAATATCCTCCGATAACAAAGAGAAAGAAGCTTTCTGAGAAACTTCTTAGTGTTCTGTGAAATCATCTCACAGAGTTACAGCTTTCCCCTCAAGAAGCCTTTCGCTAAGACAGTTCTTGTGGAATTGGAAAAGTGATATTTGGAAGCCCATAGAGGGCTATGGTGAAAAAGGAAATATCCTCAGATGAAATCTGGAAAGAAGCTTTCTGAGAAACTGCTCTGTGATGTGTGACTTCCACTCACAGAGTTACATCGGTATTTCGTGGATCTCTTTGCTAGCCTTATTTCTGTGGAATCTGAGAACAGATATTTCGGATCCCTTTGAAGACTATAGGGCCAAAGGAAATATCCCCCGATAACAAGGAGAAAGAAGCTTTCTGAGAAACTTCTTTGTGTTCTGTGATCATCTCACAGAGTTACACCTTTCCCCTCAAGAAGCCTTTCGCTAAGACAGTTCTTGTGGAATTGTCAAAGTGATATTTGGAAGCCCATAGAGGGCTATGGTGAAAAAGGAAATATCCTCAGATGAAATCTGGAAAGAAGCTTTCTGAGAAACTGCTCTGTGATGTGTGACTTCCACTCACAGAGTTACACCTGTATTTCGTGGATCTCTTTGCTAGCCTTGTTTCTGTGGAATCTGAGAACAGATATTTCGGATCCCTTTGAAGACTATAGGGCCAACGGAAGTATCCTCTGATAACAAAGAGAAACAAGCTTTCTGAGAAACTTCTTTGTGTTCTGTGAAATCATCTCACAGAGTTACAGCATTCCCCTCAAGCAGCCTTTCGCTAAGACAGTTCTTGTGGTATTGGCAAAGTGATATTTGGAAGCCCATAGAGGGCTATGGTGAAAAAGGAGATCTCCTCAGACCAAATCTGGAAAGAAGCTTTCTGAGAAACTACTCGGTGATGTGTGACTTCCACTCACAGGGTTACATCTGTATTTCGTGGATCTCTTTGCTATCCTTATTTCTGTGGAATCTGAGAACAGATATTTCGGATCCCTTTGTAGACTATAGGGCCAAAGGAAATATCCTCCGATAACAAAGAGAAAGAAGCTTTCTGAGAAACTTCTTTGTGTTCTGTGAAATCATCTCACAGAGTTACAGCTTTCCCCTCAAGAAGCCTTTCGCTAAGACAGTTCTTGTGGAATTGGCAAAGTGATATTTGGAAGCCCATAGAGGGCTATGGTAAGGAAGGAAATATCCTCAGATGAATTCTGGAAAGAAGCTTTCTGAGAAACTGCTCTGTCCTGTGTGACTTCCACTCACAGAGTTACATCTGTATTTCGTGGATCTCTTTGCTAGCCTTATTTCTGTGGAATCTGAGAACAGATATTTCGGATCCCTTAGAAGACTAAAGGGCCAAAGGAAATATCTTCCGATAACAAAGAGAAAGAAGCTTTCTGAGAAACTTCTTTGTGTTCTGTGAAATCATCTCACAGAGTTACAGCTTTCCCCTCAAGAAGCCTTTCGCAAAAACAGTTCTTGTGGAATTGGCAAAGTGACCTGTGGAAGCCCATACAGGGCTATGGTGAAAAAGGAAATATCCTCAGATGAAATCTGGAAAGAAGTTTTCTGAGAAACTGCTTACTGTTCTGTTCATTCATCTCACAGAGTTACATCTGTATTTCGAGGATCTCTTTGCTAGCCTTATTTCTGTGGAATCTGAGAACAGATATTTCGGATCCCTTTGAAAACTATAGGGCCAAAGGAAATATTCTCCGATAACAAAGAGAAAGAAGCTTTCTGAGAAACTTCTTTGTGTTCTGTGAAATCATCTCACAGAGTTACAGCTTTCCCCTCAAGAAGCTTTTCGCTGAGACAGTTCTTGTGGAATTGGCAAAGTGATATTTGGAATCCCATAGAGGGCTATGGTGAAAAAGGAAATATCCTCAGATGAAATCTGGAAAGAAGCTTTCTGAGAAACTGCTCTGTGATGTGTGACTTCCACTCACCGAGTTACATCTGTATTTCGTGGATCTCTTTGCTAGCCTTATTTCTGTGGAATCTGAGAACAGATATTTCGGATCCCTTTGAAGACTATAGGGCCAAAGGAAATATCCTCCGATAACAAAGAGAAAGAAGCTTTCAGAGAAACTTCTTAGTGTTCTGTGAAATCATCTCACAGAGTTACAGCTTTCCCCTCAAGAAGCCTTTCGCTAAGACAGTTATTGTGGAATTGGCAAAGTGTTATTTTGAAGCCCAAAGAGGGCTATGGTGAAAAAGGAAATATCCTCAGATGAAATCTGGAAAGAAGCTTTCTGAGAAACTGCTCTGTGACGTGTGACTTCCACTCACAGAGTTACATCTGTATTTCGTTGATCTCTTTGCTAGCCTTATTTCTGTGGAATCTGAGAACAGATATTCCGGATCCCTTTGAAGATATAGGGCCAAAGGAAATATCCTCCGATAACAAAGAGAAAGAAGCTTTCTGATAAACTTCTTTGTGTTCTGTGAAATCATCTCACAGAGTTACAGCTTTCCCCTCAAGAAGCCTTTCGCTAAAACAGTTCTTGTGGAATTGGCAAAGTGACCTGTGGAAGCCCATACAGGGCTATAGTGAAAAAGGAAATATCCTCAGATGAAATCTGGAAAGAAGCTTTCTGAGAAACTGCTTACTGTTCTGTTCATTCATCTCACAGAGTTACATCTGTATTTCGAGGATCTCTTTGCTAGCCTTATTTCTGTGGAATCTGAGAACAGATATTTCGGATCCCTTTGAAGATATAGGGCCAAAGGAAATATCCTCCGATAACAAAGAGAAAGAAGCTTTCTGAGAAACGTCTTTGTGTTCTGTGAAATCATCTCACAGAGTTACAGCTTTCCCCTCAAGAAGCTTTTCGCTGAGACACTTCTTGTGGAATTGGCAAAGTGATATTTGGAATCCCATAGAGGGCTATGGTGAAAAAGGAAGTATCCTCAGATGAAATCTGGAAAGAAGCTTTCTGAGAAACTGCTCTGTGATGTGTGACTTCCACTCACCGAGTTACATCTGTATTTCGTGGATCTCTTTGCTAGCCTTATTTCTGTGGAATCTGAGAACAGATATTTCGGATCCCTTTGAAGACTATAGGGCCAAAGGAAATATCTTCCGATAACAAAGAGAAAGAAGCTTTCTGAGAAACTTCTTAGTGTTCTGTGAAATCATCTCACAGAGTTACAGCTTTCCCCTCAAGAAGCCTTTCGCTAAGACAGTTCTTGTGGAATTGGCAAAGTGATATTTGGAAGCCCATAGAGGGCAATGGTGAAAAAGGAAATATCCTCAGATGAAATCTGGAAAGAAGCTTTCTGAGAAACTGCTCTGTGATGTGTGACTTCCACTCACAGAGTTACATCGGTATTTCGTGGATCTCTTTGCTAGCCTTATTTCTGTGGAATCTGAGAACAGATATTTCGGATCCCTTTGAAGACTATAGGGCCAAAGGAAATATCCCCCGATAACAAGGAGAAAGAAGCTTTCTGAGAAACTTCTTTGTGTTCTGTGAAATCATCTCACAGAGTTACACCTTTCCCCTCAAGAAGTCTTTCGCTAAGACAGTTCTTGTGGAATTGTCAAAGTGATATTTGGAAGCCCATAGAGGGCTATGGTGAAAAAGGAAATATCCTCAGATGAAATCTAGAAAGAAGCTTTCTGAGAAACTGCTCTGTGATGTGTGACTTCCACTCACAGAGTTACACCTGTATTTCGTGGATCTCTTTGCTAGCCTTGTTTCTGTGGAATCTGAGAACAGATATTTCTTATCCCTTTGAAGACTATAGGGCCAACGGAAGTATCCTCTGATAACAAAGAGAAACAAGCTTTCTGAGAAACTTCTTTGTGTTCTGTGAAATCATCTCACAGAGTTACAGCATTCCCCTCAAGCAGCCTTTCGCTAAGACAGTTCTTGTGGTATTGGCCAAGTGATATTTGGAAGCACATAGAGGGCTATGGTGAAAAAGGAGATCTCCTCAGACCAAATCTGGAAAGAAGCTTTCTGAGAAACTGCTCGGTGATGTGTGACTTCCACTCACAGAGTTACACTTGTATTTCGTGGATCTCTTTGCTAGCCTTGTTTCTGTGGAATCTGAGAACAGATATTACGGATCCCTTTGAAGACTATGGGGACAACGGAAGTATCCTCTGATAACAAAGAGAAAGAAGCTTTCTGAGAAACTTCTTTGTGTTCTGTGAAATCATCTCAGAGAGTTACAGCTTTCCCCCCAAGAAGCCTTTCGCTAAGACAGTTCTTTTGGAATTGGCAAAGTGACATGTGGAAGCCCATAGAGGGCTATGCTGAAAAAGGAAATATCCTCAGATGAAATCTGGAAAGAAGCTTTCTGAGAAAATGCTTAGTGTTCCGTTCATTCATCTCACAGAGGTACATCTGTATTTCGAGGATCTCTTTGCTAGCTTTATTTCTGTGGAATCTGAGAACAGATAATTCGGATCCCTTTGAAGACTATAGGGCCAAAGGAAATATCCTCCGATAACAAAGAGAAAGAAGCTTTTTGAGAAACTTCTTTGTGTTCTGTGAAGTCATCTCACAGAGTTACAGCTTTCCCTTCAAGAAGCCTTTCGCTAAGACAGTTCTTGTCGAATTGGCAAAGTGATATTTGGAAGCCCATAGAGGGCTATGGTGAAAAAGGAAATATCCTCAGATGAAATCTGGAAAGAAGCTTTCTGAGAAACTGATCTGTGACGTGTGACTTCCACTAACAGAGTTATATCTGTATTTCGTGGATCTCTTTGCTATCCTTATTTCCGTGGTATCTGAGAACAGATATTTCCGATCCCTTTGAAGACTATAGGCCAAAGGAAATATCCTCCAATGAAAAAGAGAAAGAAGCTTTCTGAGAAACTTCTTTGTGTTCTGTGAAATCATCTCACAGAGTTACAGCTTTCCACTCAAGAAGCCTTTCCCTAAGACAGTTCTTGTGGAATTGGCAAAGTGATATTTTGAAGCCCATAGAGGGCTACGGTGAAAAAGGAAATATCCTCATATGAAATCTGGAAAGAAGCTTTCTGAGAAACTGCTCTGTGACGTGTGACTTCCACTCACAGAGTTACATCTGTATTTCGTTGATATCTTTTCTAGCCTTATTTCTGTGGAATGAGAACAGATATTTCGGATCCCTTTGAAGACTGTAGGGCCAAAGTAAATATCCTCCGATAACAAAGAGAAAGAAGCTTTCTGAGAAACTTCTTTGTGTTCTGTGAAGTCATCTCACAGAGTTACAGCTTTCCCCTCAAGAAGCCTTTCGCTAAGACAGTTCTTGTGGAATTGGCAAAGTGACATGTGGAAGCCCATAGAGGGCTGTGGTGAAAAAGGAAATATCCTCAGATGAAATCTGAAAAGAAGCTTTCTGAGAAACTGCTTACTATTCTGTTCATTCATCTCACAGAGTTACATCTGTATTTCGAGGATCTCTTTGCTAGCCTTATTTCTGTGGAATCTGAGAACAGATATTTCGGATCCCTTTGAAGACTATAGGGCCAAAGGAAATATCCTCCGATAAGAAAGAGAAAGAAGCTTTCGGAGAAACTTCTTAGTGTTCTCTGAAATCATCTCACAGAGTTACAGCTTTCCCCTCAAGAAGACTTTCGCTAAGACAGTTCTTGTGGAATTGGCAAAGTGATATTTGGAAGCCCATAGAGGGCTACGGTGAAAAAGGAAATATCCTCAGATGAAATCTGGAAAGAAGCTTTCTGAGAAACTGCTCTGTGATGTGTGACTTCCACGCACAGAGTTACATCTGTATTTCGTGGATCTCTTTGCTAGCCTTATTTCTGTGGAATCTGAGAACAGATATTTCGGATCCCTTTGAAGACTATAGGGCCAAAGGAAATATCCTCCGATAACAAAGAGAAAGAAGCTATCTGAGAAACTTCTTTGTGTTCTGTGAAATCGTCTCACAGAGTTACAGCTTTCCCCTCAAGAAGCCTTTCCCTAAGACAGTTGTTGTGGAATTGCCCAAGTGATATTTGGAAGCCCATAGAGCGCTGTGGTGAAAAAGGAAATATCCTCAGATGAAATCTGGAAAGAAGCTTTCTGAGAAACTGCTCTGTGATGTGTGACTTCCACGCACAGAGTTACATCTGTATTTCGTGGATCTCTTTGCTAGCCTTATTTCTGTGGAATCTGAGAACAGATATTTCGGATCCCTTTGAAGACTATAGGGCCAAAGGAAATATCCTCCGATAACAAAGAGAAAGAAGCTTTCTGAGAAACTTCTTTGTGTTCTGTGAAATCATCTCAGAGAGTTACAGCTTTCCCCTCAAGAAGTCTTTCGCTAAGACAGTTCTTGTGGAATTGGCAAAGTGACATTTGGAAGCCCATAGAGGGCTAGGGTGAAAAAGGAAATATCCTCAGATGAAATCTGGAAAGAAGCTTTCTGAGAAACTGCTCTGTGATGTGTGACTTCCACTCACCGGGTTACATCTGTATTTCGTGGATCTCTTTGCTAGCCTTATTTCTGTGGAATCTGAGAACAGAGATTTCGGATCCCTTTGAAGAGTATAGGGCCAAAGGAAATATCCTCCGATAACAAAGAGAAAGAAGCTTTCTGAGAAACTTCTTTGTGTTCTGTGAAATCATCTCACAGAGTTACAGCTTTCCCCTCAAGAAGCTTTTCGCTGAGACAGTTCTTGTGGAATTGGCAAAGTGATATTTGGAAGCCCATAGAGGGCTATGGTGAAAAATGAAATATCCTCAGATGAAATCTGGAAAGAAGCTTTCTGAGAAACTGCTCTGTGATGTGTGACTTCCACTCACAGAGTTACATCTGTAATTCGTGGATCTCTTTGCTAGCCTTATTTCTGTGGAATCTGAGAACAGATATTTCGGATCCCTTTGAAGACTATAGGGCCAAAGGAAATATCCTCCGATAACAAAGAGAAAGAAGCTTTCTGAGAAACTTCTTAGTGTTCTGTGAAATCATCTCACAGAGTTACAGCTTTCCCCTCAAGAACCCTTTCGCTAAGACATTTCTTGTGGAATTGGCAAAGTGATATTTGGAAGCCCATAGAGGGCTATGGTGAAAAAAGAAAAATCATCAGATGAAATCTGGAAAGAAGCTTTCTGAGAAACTGCTCTGTGATGTGTGAGTTCCACTCACAGAGTTACATCTGTATTTCGTGGATCTCTTTGCTAGCCTTATTTCTGTGGAATCTGAGAACAGATATTTCGGATCCCTTTGAAGACTATAGGGCCAAAGGAAATATCCTCCGATAACAAAGAGAAAGAAGCTTTCTGAGAAACTTCTTTGTGTTCTGTGAAATCATCTCACAGAGTTACAGCTTTCCCCTCAAGAAGCCTTTCGCTAAGACAGTTCTGGTGGAATTGGCAAAGTGATATTTGGATGCCCATAGAGGGCTATGGTGAAAAAGGAAATATCCTCAGATGAAATCTGGAAAAAATCTTTCTGAGAAACTGCTCTGTGATGTGTGACTTCCACTCATAGAGTTACATCTGTATTTCGTGGATCTCTTTGCTAGCCATATTTCTGTGGAATCTGAGAACAGATATTTCGGATCCCTTTGAAGACTATAGGGCCAAAGGAAATATCCTCCGATAACAAAGAGAAAGAAGCTTTCTGAGAAACTTCTTTGTGTTCTGTGAAATCAACTCAAAGAGTTACACCATTCCCCTCAAGAAGCCTTTCGCTAGGACAGTTCTTGTGGAATTCGCAAAGTGATATTTGGAAGCCCTTAGAGGGCTATGGTGAAAAAGGAAATATCCTCAGATGAAATCTGGAAAGAAGCTTTCTGAGAAACTGCTTAGTGTTCTGTTCATTCACCTCACAGAGTTACATCTGTATTTCGTGGATCACTTTGCTAGCCTTATTTCTGTGGAATCTGAGAACAGATATTTCGGATCCTTTTGAAGACTATAGAGCCTAAGGAAATATCCTCCGATAACAAAGAGAAAGAAGGTTTCTGAGAAACTTCTTTGTGTTCTGTGAAATCATCTCACAGAGTAACAGCTTTCCCCTCAAGAAGCCTTTCGCTAAGACAGTTCTTGCGGAATTGGCAAAGTGATATTTGGAAGCCCATAGAGGGCTATGGTGAAAAAGGAAATATCCTCAGATGAAATCTGGAAAGAAGCTTTCTGAGAAACTGCTTACTGTTCTGTTCATTCATCTCACACAGTTACATCTGTATTTCGTGGATCTCTTTGCTAGCCTTATTTCTGTGGAATCTGAGAACAGATATTTCGGATCCCCTTGAAGACTATAGGGCCAAAGGAAATATCCTCTGATAACAGAGAGAAAGAAGCTTTCTGAGAAACTTCTTTGTGTTCTGTGAAATCATCTCACAGAGTTACAGCTTTCCCCTCAAGAAGCTTTTCGCTGAGACAGTTCTTGTGGAATTGGCAAAGTGATATTTGGAAGCCCATAGAGGGCTATGGTGAAAAAGGAAATATCCTCAGATAAAATCTGGAAAGAAGCTATCTGAGAAACTGCTTAGTGTTCTGTTCATTCATCTCACAGAGTTACATCTGTATTTCGTGGATCTCTTTGCTAGCCTTATTTCTGTGGAATCTGAGAACATATATTTCGGATCCCTTTGAAGACTATAGGGCCAAAGGAAATATCCTCCGATAACAAAGGGAAAGAAGCTTTCTGAGAAACTTCTTAGTGTTCTGTGAAATCATCTCACAGAGTTACAGCTTTCCCCTCAAGAACCCTTTCGCTAAGACATTTCTTGTGGAATTGGCAAAGTGATATTTGGAAGCCCATAGAGGGCTATGGTGAAAAAGGAAATATCCTCAGATGAAATCTGGAAAGAAGCTTTCTGAGAAACTGCTCTGTGATGTGTGAGTTCCACTCACAGAGTTCCATCTGTATTTCGTGCATCTCTTTGCTAGCCTTATTTCTGTGGAATCTGAGAACAGATATTTCGGATCCCTTTGAAGACTATAGGGCCACAGGAAATATCCTCCGATAACAAAGAGAAAGAAGCTTTCTGAGAAACTTCTTTGTGTTCTGTGAAATCATCTCACAGAGTTACAGCTTTCCCCTCAAGAAGCCTTTCGCTAAGACAGTTCCTGTGGAATTGGCAAAGTGATATTTGGAAGCCCATAGAGGGCTATGGTGAAAAAGGAAATATCCTCAGATGAAATCTGGAAAGAAGCTTTCTGAGAAACTGCTTACTGTTCTGTTCATTCATCACACAGAGTTACATCTGTATTTCGTGGATCTCTTTGCTAGCCTTATTTCTGTGGAATCTAAGAACAGAGATTTCGGATCCCTTTGAAGACTATAGGGCCAAAGGAAATATCCTCCGATAACAAAGAGAAAGAAGCTTTCTGAGAAACTTCTTTGTGTTCTGTGAAATCATCTCACAGAGTTACAGCTTTCCCCTCAAGAAGCTTTTCGCTGAGACAGTTCTTGTGGAATTGGCAAAGTGATATTTGGAAGCCCATAGAGGGCTATGGTGAAAAAGGAATATCCTCAGATGAAATCTGGAAAGTACCTTTCTGAGAAACTTCCCTCTGATGTGTGACTTCCACTCACACGGTTACCTCTGTATTTCGTGGATCACTTTGCTAGCCTTATTTCTGGGGAAACTGAGAACAGATATTTCGGATCCCTCTGAAGACTATAGGTCCAAAGGAAATATCCTCCGATAAGAAAGAGAAAGAAGCTTTCTGAGAAACTTCTTTTGGTTCTGTGAAATCATCTCACAGAGTTACAGCTTTCCCCTCAAGAAGCCTTTCGCTAAGACAGTTCTTGTGGAATTGGCAAAGTGATATTTGGAAGCCCATAGAGGGCTATGGTGAAAAAGGAAATATCCTCAGATGAAATATGGAAAGAAGCTTTCTGAGAAACTGCTTAGTGTTCTGTTCATTCATCTGACAGAGTTACGTCTGTATTTCGTGGATCTCCTTGCTACCCTTATTTCTGTGGAATCTCAGAAGAGATATTTCGGTTCACTTTGAAGACTATAGGGCCAAAGGAAATATCCTCCGATAACAAAGAGAAAGAAGCTTTCTGAGAAACTTCTTTGTGTTCTGTGAAATCATCTCACAGAGTTACAGCTTTCCCCTCAAGAAGCCTTTCGCTAAGACAGTTCTTGTGGATGTGGCAAAGTGATATTTGGAAGCCCATAGAGGGCTATGGTGAAAAAGGAAATATCCTCAGATGAAATCTGGAAAGAAGCTTTCTGAGAAACTGCTCTGTGATGTGTGACTTCCACTCACAGAGTTACATCTGTATTTCGTGGCTCTCTTTGCTAGCCTTATTTCTGTGGAATCTGAGAACATATATTTCGGATCCCTTTGAAGACTCTAGGGCCAAAGGAAATATCCTCCGATAACAAAGAGAAAGAAGCTTCCTGAGAAACTTCTTTGTGTTCTGTGAAATCATCTTACTGAGTTACAGCTTTCCCCTCAAGAAGCCTTTCGCTAAGACAGTTCTTGTGGATTTGGCAAAGTGATATTTGGAAGCCCATAGAGGGCTATGGTGAAAAAGGAAATATCCTCAGATGAAATCTGGAAAGAAGCTTTCTGAGAAACTGCTCTGTGATGTGTGACTTCCACTCACAGAGTTACATCTGTATTTCGTGGATCTCTTTGCTAGCCTTATTTCTGTGGAATCTGAGAACAGATATTTCGGATCCCTTTGAAGACTATAGGGCCAAAGGAAATATCCTCCGATAACAAAGAGAAAGAAGCTTTCTGAGAATCTTCTTTGTGTTCTGTGAAATCATCTCACAGAGTTACAGCTTTTCCCTCAAGAAGCCTTTCGGTAAGACAGTTCTTGTGGAATTGGTAAAGTGATATTTGGAAGCCCATAGAGGGCTATGGTGAAAAAGGAAATATCCTCAGATGAAATCTGGAAAGAAGCTTTCTGAGAAACTGCTTACTGTTCTGTTCATTCATCTCACAGAGTTACATCTGTATTTCGTGGATCTCTTTGCGAGCCTTATTTCTGTGGAGTCTGAGAACAGATATTTCGGATCCCTTTGAAGAATATAGGGCCAAAGGAAATATCCTCCGATAACAAAGAGAAAGAAGCTTTCTGAGAAACTTCTTTGTGTTCCGTGAAATCATCTCACAGAGTTACAGCTTTGCCCTCAAGAAGCCTTTCGCTAAGACAGTTCTTGTGGAATTGGCAAAGTGATATTTGGAAGCCCATAGGGGGCTATGGTGAAAAAGGAAATATCCTCAGATGAATTCTGGAAAGAAGCTTTCTGAGAAACTTCCCTCTGATGTGTGACTTCCACTCACACGGTTACCTCTGTATTTCGTGGATCACTTTGCTAGCCTTATTTCTGGGGAAACTGAGAACAGATATTTCGGATCCCTCTGAAGACTATAGGTCCAAAGGAAATATCCTCCGATAAGAAAGAGAAAGAAGCTTTCTGAGAAACTTCTTTTTGTTCTGCGAAATCATCTCACAGAGTTACAGCTTTCCCCTCAAGAAGCCTTTCGCTAAGACAGTTCTTGTGGAATTGGCAAAGTGATATTTGGAAGCCCATAGAGGGCTATGGTGAAAAAGGAAATACCCTCAGATGAAATATGGAAAGAAGCTTTCTGAGAAACTGCTTAGTGTTCTGTTCATTCATCTGACAGAGTTACGTCTGTATTTCGTGGATCTCCTTGCTACCCTTATTTCTGTGGAATCTCAGAAGAGATATTTCGGTTCACTTTGAAGACTATAGGGCCAAAGGAAATATCCTCCGATAACAAAGAGAAAGAAGCTTTCTGAGAAACTTCTTTGTGTTCTGTGAAATCATCTCACAGAGTTACAGCTTTCCCCTCAAGAAGCCTTTCGCTAAGACAGTTCTTGTGGATGTGGCAAAGTGATATTTGGAAGCCCATAGAGGGCTATGGTGAAATAGGAAATATCCTCAGATGAAATCTGGAAAGAAGCTTTCTGAGAAACTGCTCTGTGATGTGTGACTTCCACTCACAGAGTTACATCTGTATTTCGTGGCTCTCTTTGCTAGCCTTATTTCTGTGGAATCTGAGAACATATATTTCGGATCCCTTTGAAGACTATAGGGCCAAAGGAAATATCCTCCGATAACAAAGAGAAAGAAGCTTCCTGAGAAACTTCTTTGTGTTCTGTGAAATCATCTTACTGAGTTACAGCTTTCCCCTCAAGAAGCCTTTCGCTAAGACAGTTCTTGTGGATTTGGCAAAGTGATATTTGGAAGCCCATAGAGGGCTATGGTGAAAAAGGAAATATCCTCAGATGAAATCTGAAAGAAGCTTTCTGAGAAACTGCTCTGTGATGTGTGACTTCCACTCACAGAGTTACATCTGTATTTCGTGGATCTCTTTGCTAGCCTTATTTCTGTGGAATCTGAGAACAGATATTTCGGATCCCTTTGAAGACTATAGGGCCAAAGGAAATATCCTCCGATAACAAAGAGAAAGAAGCTTTCTGAGAATCTTCTTTGTGTTCTGTGAAATCATCTCACAGAGTTACAGCTTTTCCCTCAAGAAGCCTTTCGCTAAGACAGTTCTTGTGGAATTGGCAAACTGATATTTGGAAGCCCATAGAGGTCTATGGTGAAAAAGGAAATATCCTCAGATGAAATCTGGAAAGAAGCTTTCTGAGAAACTGCTCTGTGATGTGTGACTTCCACTCACAGACTTACATTTGTGTTTTGTGGATCACTTTGCTAGCCTTATTTCTGTGGAATCTGAGAAGAGATATTTCCGATCCCTTTGAAGACTATAGGGCCAAAGGAAATATCCTCCGATAACAAAGAGAAAGAAGCTTTCTGAGAAACTTCTTTGTGTTCTGAGAAATCATCTCACAGAGTTACAGCTTTCCTCTCAAGAAGCCTTTCGCTAAGGCAGTTCTTGTGTAATTGGCAAAGTGATATTTGGAAGCCCATGGAGGGCTATGGTGAAAAAGGAAATATCCTCAGATGAAATCGGGAAAGAAGCTTTCTGAGAAACTGCTTAGTGTTCTGTTCATTCATCTCACAGTGTTACATCTGTATTTCGTGGATATCTTTCCTAGCCTTATTTCTGTGGAATCTGAGAACAGATATTTTTGATCCCTTTGAAGCTATACGGCCAAAGGAAATATCCTCCGATAACAAAGAGAAAGAAGCTTTCTGAGAAACTTCTTTGTATTCTGTGAAATCATCTCGCAGAGTTACAGCTTTCCCCTCAAGAAGCCTTTCGCTAAGACAGTTCTTGTGGAATTGGCAAAGTGATATTTGGAAGCCCAAAGAGGGCTATGGTGAAAAAGGAAATATCCTCAGATGAAATCTGGAAAGAAGCTTTCTGAGAAACTGCTCTGTGATGTGTGCCTTCCACTCACGGACTTACATCTGTGTTTCGTGGATCTCTTTGCTAGCCTTATTTCTGTGGAATCTGAGAACAGATATTTCGGATCCCTTTGAAGACTATAGGGCCAAAGGAAATATCCTCCGATAACAAAGAGAAAGAAGCTTTCTGAGAAACTTCTTTGTGTTCTGTGAAATCATCTCACAGAGTTACAGCTTTCCTCTCAAGAAGCCTTTCGCTAAGGCAGTTCTTGTGTAATTGGCAAAGTGATATTTGGAAGCCCATAGAGGGCTATGGTGAAAAAGGAAATATCCTCAGATGAAATCTGGAAAGAAGCTTTCTGAGAAACTGCTTAGTGTTCTGTTCATTCATCTCACAGTGTTACATCTGTATTTCGTGGATGTCTTTGCTAGCCTTATTTCTGTGGAATCTGAGAACAGATATTTCGGATCCCTTTGAAGACTATAGGGCCAAAGGAAATATCCTCCGATAACAAAGAGAAAGAAGCTTTCTGAGAAACTTCTTTGTGTTCTGTGAAATCATCTCGCAGAGTTACAGCTTTCCCCTCAAGAAGCCTTTCGCTAAGACAGTTCTTGTGGAATTGGCAAAGTGATATTTGGAAGCCCATAGAGGGCTACTGTGAAAAAGGAAATATCCTCAGATGAAATCCGGAAAGAAGCTTTCTGAGAAACTGCTTAGTGTTCTGTTCATTCATCTCACAGAGTTACATCTGTGTTTCGTGGATCTCTTTGCTAGCCTTATTTCTGTGGAATCTGAGAACAGATACTTCGGATCCCTTTGAAGTCTATAGGGCCAAAGGAAATATCCTCCGATAACAAAGAGAAAGCAGCTTTCTGAGAAGCTTCTTTGTATTCTGTGAAATCAACTCACAGAGTTACAGCTTTCCCCTCAAGAAGCCTTTCGCTAAGACAGTTCTTGTGTAATTGGCAAAGTGATATTTGGAAGCGCATAGAGGGCTATGGTGAAAAAGGAAATATCCTCAGATGATATCGGGAAAGAAGCTTTCTGAGAAACTGCTTAGTGTTCTGTTCATTCATCTCAGAGAGTTACATCTGTATTTCGTGGATCTCTTTGCTAGCTTTATTTCTGTGGAATGTGAGAACAGATATTTCGGATCCCTTTGAAAACTATAGGGCCAAAGGAAATATCCTCCGATAACAAAGAGAAAGAAGCTTTCTGAGAAACTTCTTTGTGTCCTCTGAAATCATCTCACAGAGTTATAGCTTTCCCCTCAAGAAGCCTTTCGGTAAGAAAGCTCTTGTGGAATTGGTAAAGTGACATTTGGAAGCCCATAGAGGGCTATGGTGAAAAAGGAAATATCCTCAGATGAAATCTGGAAAGAAGCTTTCTGAGAAACTGCTTACTGTTCTGTTCATTCATCTCACAGAGTTACATCTGTTTTCGTGGATCTCTTTGCTAGCCTTATTTCTGTGGAATCTGAGAACAGAGATTTCGGATCCCTTTGAAGACTATAGGGCCAAAGGAAATATCCTCCGATAACAAAGAGAAAGAAGCTTTCTGAGAATCTTCTTTGTGTTCTGTGAAATCATCTCACAGAGTTACAGCTTTTCCCTCAAGAAGCCTTTCCCTAAGACAGTTGTTGTGGAATTGGCAAAGTGATATTTGGAAGCCCATAGAGCGCTATGGTGAAAAAGGAGATATCCTCAGATGAAATCTGGAAAGAAGCTTTCTGAGAAACTGCTCCGTGATGTGTAACTTCCACTCACAGAGTCACATCTGTATTTCGTGGATCACTTGGCTAGCCTTATTTCTGTGGAATCTGAGAACAGATATTTCCGATCCCTTTGAAGACTATAGGGCCAAAGGAAATATCCTCCGATAACAAAGATAAAGAAGCTTTCTGAGAAACTTCTTTGTGTTCTGTGAAATCATCTCACAGAGTTACAGCTTTCCCCTCAAGAAGCCTTTCCCTAAGACAGTTGTTGTGGAATTGGCAAAGTGATATTTGGAAGCCCATAGAGCGCTATGGTGAAAAAGGAGATATCCTCAGATGAAATCTGGAAAGAAGCTTTCTGAGAAACTGCTCTGTGATGTGTGACTTCCACTGACAGAGTTACATCTGTATTTCGTGGATCTCTTTGCTAGCCTTATTTCTGTGGAATCTGAGAACAGATATTTCGGATCCCTTTGAAGACTATAGGGCCAAAGGAAATATCCTCCGATAACAAAGAGAAAGAAGCTTTCTGAGAAACTTCTTTGTGTTCTGTGAAATCATCTCAAAGAGTTACAGCATTCCCCTCAAGAAGCCTTTCGCTAAGACAGTTCTTGTGGAATTGGCAAAGTGATATTTGGAAGCCCTTAGAGGGCTATGGTGAAAAAGGAAATATCCTCAGATGAAATCTGGAAAGAAGCTTTCTGAGAAACTGCTTAGTGTTCTGTTCATTCACCTCACAGAGTTACATCTGTATTTCGTGGATCACTTTGCTAGCCTTATTTCTGTGGAATCTGAGAACAGATATTTCGGATCCCTTTGAAGACTATAGAGCCTAAGGAAATATCCTCCGATAACAAAGAGAAAGAAGCTTTCTGAGAAACTTCTTTGTGTTCTGTGAAATCATCTCACAGAGTAACAGCTTTCCCCTCAAGAAGCCTTTCGCTAAGACAGTTCTTGCGGAATTTGCAAAGAGATATTTGGAAGCCCATAGACGGCTATGGTGAAAAAGGAAATATCCTCAGATGAAATATGGAAAGAAGCTTTCTGAGAAACTGCTAAGTGTTCTTTTCATTCATCTCAAAGAGTTACATTTGTATTTCGTGGATCTCTTTGCTAGCCTTATTTCTGTGGAATCTGAGAACAGATATTTCGGATCCCTTTGAAGACTTTAGGGCCAAAGGAAATATCCTCCGATAACAAAGAGAAAGAAGCTTTCTGAGAAACTTCTTTGTGTTCTGTGAAATCATCTCACAGAGTTACAGCTTTCCCCTCAAGAAGTCTTTCGCTAAGACCGTTCTTGTGGAATTGGCAAAGTGACCTTTGGAAGCCCATAGAGGGCTATGGTGAAAAAGGAAATATCCTCAGATGAAATCTGGAAAGAAGCTTTCTGAGAAACTGCTCTGTGATGTGTGACTTCCACTCACAGGGTTACATCTGTATTTCGTGGATCTCTTTGCTAGCCTTATTTCTGTGGAATCTGAGAACAGATATTTCGGATCCCTTTGAAGACTATAGGGTCAAAGGAAATATTCTCCGATAACAAAGAGAAAGAAGCTTTCTGAGAAACTTGTTTGTATTCTGCGAAATCATCTCACAGAGTTTCAGCTTTCCCCTCAAGAAGCCTTTCGCTAAGACTATTCTTGTGAAATTGGCAAAGTGATATTTGGAAGCCCATAGAGGTCTATGGTGATAAAGGAAATATCCTCAGATGAAATCTGGAAAGAAGCTTTCTGAGAAACTGCTTACTGTTCTGTTCATTCATCTCACAGAGTTACATCTGTATTTCGTGGATCTCTTTGCTAGCCTTATTTCTGTGGAATCTGAGAACAGATATTTCGGATCCCTTTGAAGACTATAGGGCCAAAGGAAATATCCTCCGATAACAAAGAGAAAGAAGCTTTCTGTTTTACTTCTTTGTGTTCTGTGAAATCATCTCACAGAGTAACAGCTTTCCCCTCAAGAAGCCTTTCGCAAAGACAGTTCTTGCGGAATTGGCAAAGTGATATTTGGAAGCCCATAGAGGGCTATGGTGAAAAAGGAAATATCCTCAGATGAAATCTGGAAAGAAGCTTTCTGAGAAACTGCTCTGTGACGTGTGACTTCCACTCACAGAGTTACATCTGTATTTCGTGGATCTCTTTGCTAGCTTTATTTCTGTGGAATGTGAAAACAGATATTTCGGATCCCTTTGAAAACTATAGGGCCAAAGGAAATATCCTCCGATAACAAAGAGAAAGAAGCTTTCTGAGAAACTTCTGTGTGTTCTGTGAAATCATCTCACAGAGTTACAGCTTTCCCCTCAAGAAGCCTTTCGGTAAGACAGTTCTTGTGGAATTGGTAAAGTGATATTTGGAAGCCCATAGAGGGCTATGGTGAAAAAGGAAATATCCTCAGATGAAATCTGGAAAGAAGCTTTCTGAGAAACTGCTTACTGTTCTGTTCATTCATCTCACAGAGTTACATCTGTATTTCGTGGATCTCTTTGCGAGCCTTATTTCTGTGGAGTCTGAGAACAGATATTTCGGATCCCTTTGAAGACTATAGGGCCAAAGGAAATACCTTCCGAAAACAAAGAGAAAGAAGCTTTCTGAGAAACTTCTTTGTGTTCCATGAAATCATCTCACCGAGTTACAGCTTTGCCCTCAAGAAGCCTTTCGCTAAGACACTTCTTGTGGAATTGGCAAAGTGATATTTGGAAGCCAATAGGGGGCTATGGTGAAAAAGGAAATATCCTCAGATGAAATCTGGAAAGAAGCTTTCTGAGAAACTTCCCTCTGATGTGTGACTTCCACTCACACGGTTACATCTGTATTTCGTGGATCACTTTGCTAGCCTTATTTCTGGGGAAACTGAGAACAGATATTTCGGATCCCTCTGAAGACTATAGGGCCAAAGGAAATATCCTCCGATAAGAAAGAGAAAGAAGCTTTCTGAGAAACTTCTTTTTGTTCTGCGAAATCATCACACAGAGTTACAGCTTTCCCCTCAAGAAGCCTTTCGCTTAGACAGTTCTTGTGGAATTGGCAAAGTGATATTTGGAAGCCCATAGAGGGCTATGGTGAAAAAGGAAATATCCTCAGATGAAATCTGGAAAGAAGCTTTCTGAGAAACTGCTCTGCGATGTGTGACTTCCACTCACAGAGTTACATCTGTATTTCGTGGATCACTTTGCTAGCCCTATTTCTGTGGAATCTGAGAACAGATATTTCGGATCCCTTTGAAGAGTATAGGGCCAAATGAAATATCCTCCGATAACAAAGAGAAAGAAGCTTTCTGAGAAACTTCTTTGTGTTCTGTGAAATCATCTCACAGAGTTACAGCTTTCCCCTCAAGAAGCCTTTCGCTAAGACAGTTCTTGTGGAATTTGCAAAGTGATATTTGGAAGCCCATAGAGGGCTATGGTGAAAAAGGAAATATCCTCAGATGAAATCTAGAAAGAAGCTTTCTGAGAAACTGCTCTGTGATGTGTGACTTCCACTCACAGAGTTACATCTGTGTTTCGTGGATCTCTTTGCGAGCCTTATTTCTGTGGAATCTGAGAACAGATATTTCGGATCCCTTTGAAGACTAAAAGGCCAAAGGAAATATCCTCCGATAACAAAGAGAAAGAAGCTTTCTGAAAAACTTCTTTGGGTTCTGTGAAATCATCTCACAGAGTTACAGCTTTCCCCTCAAGAAGCCTTTCGCTAAGACAGTTCTTGTGGAATTTGCAAAGTGATATTTGGAAGCCCATAGAGGGCTATGATGAAAAAGGAAATATCTTCAGATGAAATCTAGAAAGAAGCTTTCTGAGAAACTGCTCTGTGATGTGTGACTTCCACTCACAGAGTTATATCTGTGTTTCGTGGATCTCTTTGCGAGCCTTATTTCTGTGGAATCTGAGAACAGATATTTAGGATCCCTTTGAAGACGATAGGGCCAAAGGAAATATCCTCCGATAACAAAGAGAAAGAAGCTTTCTCAGAAACTTCTTTGTGTTCTGTGAAATCATCTCACAGAGTTACAGCTTTCCCATCAAGAAGCCTTTCGCTAAGACAGTTCTTGTGGAATTGGCAAAGTGATATTTGGAAGCCCATAGAGGGCTATGGTGAAAAAGGAAATATCCTCAGATGAAATCTGGAAAGAAGCTTTCTGAGAAAATGCTCTGTGATGTGTGACTTCCACTCACAGAATTACATTTGTATTTCGTGGATCTCTTTGCTAGCCTTATTTCTGTGGAATCTGAGAACAGATATTTTGGATCCCTTTGAAGACTATAGGGCCAAAGGAAATATCCTCCGATAACAAAGAGAAAGAAGCTTTCTGAGTAACTTCTTTGTGTTCTGTGAAATCATCTCACAGAGTTACATCTTTACCCTCAAGAAGCCTTTCGCTAAGACAGTTCTTGCGGAATTTGCAAAGTGATATTTGGAAGCCCATAGAGGGCTATGGTGAAAAAGGAAACATCCTCAGATGAAATCGGGAAAGAAGCTTTCTGAGAAACTGCTTAGTGTTCTGTTCATTCATCTCACAGAGTTACATCTGTATTTCGTGGATATCTTTGCTAGCCTTATTTCTGTGGAATCTGA
The DNA here is from genome assembly GCF_049350105.2 of Macaca mulatta. Taxonomy (NCBI): domain Eukaryota; kingdom Metazoa; phylum Chordata; class Mammalia; order Primates; family Cercopithecidae; genus Macaca; species Macaca mulatta. The sequence continues at coordinate 49,193,537 of NC_133413.1, forward strand.
GAACAGATATTTTTGATCCCTTTGAAGACTATACGGCCAAAGGAAATATCCTCCGATAACAAAGAGAAAGAAGCTTTCTGAGAAACTTCTTTGTATTCTGTGAAATCATCTCACAGAGTTACAGCTTTCCCCTCAAGAAGCCTTTCGCTAAGACAGTTCTTGTGGAATTGGCAAAGTGATATTTGGAAGCCCAAAGAGGGCTATGGTGAAAAAGGAAATATCCTCAGATGAAATCTGGAAAGAAGCTTTCTGAGAAACTGCTCTGTTATGTGTGACTTCCACTCACGGATTTACATCTGTGTTTCGTGGATCTCTTTGCTAGCCTTATTTCTGTGGAATCTGAGAACAGATATTTCGGATCCCTTTGAAGACTATAGGGCCAAAGGAAATATCATCCGATAACAAAGAGAAAGAAGCTTTCTGAGAAACTTCTTTGTGTTCTGTGATATCATCTCACAGAGTTACAGCTTTCCCCTCAAAAAGCCTTTCGCTAAGGCAGTTCTTGTGTAATTGGCAAAGTGATATTTGGAAGCCCTTAGAGGGCTATGGTGAAAAAGGAAATATCCTCAGATGAAATCTGGAAAGAAGCTTTCTGAGAAACTGCTTACTGTTCTGTTCATTCATCTCACAGAGTTACATCTGTATTTCGTGGATCTCTTTGCGAGCCTTATTTCTGTGGAGTCTGAGAACAGATATTTCGGATCCCTTTGAAGACTATAGGGCCAAAGGAAATACCTTCCGAAAACAAAGAGAAAGAAGCTTTCTGAGAAACTTCTTTGTGTTCCATGAAATCATCTCACAGAGTTACAGCTTTGCCCTCAAGAAGCCTTTCGCTAAGATTCTTCTTGTGGAATTGGCAAAGTGATATTTGGAAGCCAATAGGGGGCTATGGTGAAAAAGGAAATATCCTCAGATGAAATCTGGAAAGAAGCTTTCTGAGAAACTTCCCTCTGATGTGTGACTTCCACTCACACGGTTACATCTGTATTTCGTGGATCACTTTGCTAGCCTTATTTCTGGGGAAACTGAGAACAGATATTTCGGATCCCTCTGAAGACTATAGGGCCAAAGGAAATATCCTCCGATAAGAAAGAGAAAGAAGCTTTCTGAGAAACTTCTTTTTGTTCTGCGAAATCATCACACAGAGTTACAGCTTTCCCCTCAAGAAGCCTTTCGCTTAGACAGTTCTTGTGGAATTGGCAAAGTGATATTTGGAAGCCCATAGAGGGCTATGGTGAAAAAGGAAATATCCTCAGATGAAATCTGGAAAGAAGCTTTCTGAGAAACTGCTCTGCGATGTGTGACTTCCACTCACAGAGTTACATCTGTATTTCGTGGATCACTTTGCTAGCCCTATTTCTGTGGAATCTGAGAACAGATATTTCGGATCCCTTTGAAGAGTATAGGGCCAAATGAAATATCCTCCGATAACAAAGAGAAAGAAGCTTTCTGAGAAACTTCTTTGTGTTCTGTGAAATCATCTCACAGAGTTACAGCTTTCCCCTCAAGAAGCCTTTCGCTAAGACAGTTCTTGTGGAATTTGCAAAGTGATATTTGGAAGCCCATAGAGGGCTATGGTGAAAAAGGAAACATCCTCAGATGAAATCTAGAAAGAAGCTTTCTGAGAAACTGCTCTGTGATGTGTGACTTCCACTCACAGAGTTACATCTGTGTTTCGTGGATCTCTTTGCGAGCCTTATTTCTGTGGAATCTGAGAACAGATATTTCGGATCCCTTTGAAGACTAAAAGGCCAAAGGAAATATCCTCCGATAACAAAGAGAAAGAAGCTTTCTGAGAAACTTCTTTGGGTTCTGTGAAATCATCTCACAGAGTTACAGCTTTCCCCTCAAGAAGCCTTTCGCTAAGACAGTTCTTGTGGAATTTGCAAAGTGATATTTGGAAGCCCATAGAGGGCTATGATGAAAAAGGAAATATCTTCAGATGAAATCTAGAAAGAAGCTTTCTGAGAAACTGCTCTGTGATGTGTGACTTCCACTCACAGAGTTATATCTGTGTTTCGTGGATCTCTTTGCGAGCCTTATTTCTGTGGAATCTGAGAACAGATATTTAGGATCCCTTTGAAGACGATAGGGCCAAAGGAAATATCCTCCGATAACAAAGAGAAAGAAGCTTTCTCAGAAACTTCTTTGTGTTCTGTGAAATCATCTCACAGAGTTACAGCTTTCCCATCAAGAAGCCTTTCGCTAAGACAGTTCTTGTGGAATTGGCAAAGTGATATTTGGAAGCCCATAGAGGGCTATGGTGAAAAAGGAAATATCCTCAGATGAAATCTGGAAAGAAGCTTTCTGAGAAAATGCTCTGTGATGTGTGACTTCCACTCACAGAATTACATTTGTATTTCGTGGATCTCTTTGCTAGCCTTATTTCTGTGGAATCTGAGAACAGATATTTTGGATCCCTTTGAAGACTATAGGGCCAAAGGAAATATCCTCCGATAACAAAGAGAAAGAAGCTTTCTGAGTAACTTCTTTGTGTTCTGTGAAATCATCTCACAGAGTTACATCTTTACCCTCAAGAAGCCTTTCGCTAAGACAGTTCTTGCGGAATTTGCAAAGTGATATTTGGAAGCCCATAGAGGGCTATGGTGAAAAAGGAAATATCCTCAGATGAAATCGGGAAAGAAGCTTTCTGAGAAACTGCTTAGTGTTCTGTTCATTCATCTCACAGAGTTACATCTGTATTTCGTGGATATCTTTGCTAGCCTTATTTCTGTGGAATCTGAGAACAGATATTTTTGATCCCTTTGAAGACTATACGGCCAAAGGAAATATCCTCCGATAACAAAGAGAAAGAAGCTTTCTGAGAAACTTCTTTGTATTCTGTGAAATCATCTCACAGAGTTACAGCTTTCCCCTCAAGAAGCCTTTCGCTAAGACAGTTCTTGTGGAATTGGAAAAGTGATATTTGGAAGCCCAAAGAGGGCTATGGTGAAAAAGGAAATATCCTCAGATGAAATCTGGAAAGAAGCTTTCTGAGAAACTGCTCTGTTATGTGTGACTTCCACTCACGGATTTACATCTGTGTTTCGTGGATCTCTTTGCTAGCCTTATTTCTGTGGAATCTGAGAACAGATATTTCGGATCCCTTTGAAGACTATAGGGCCAAAGGAAATATCATCCGATAACAAAGAGAAAGAAGCTTTCTGAGAAACTTCTTTGTGTTCTGTGATATCATCTCACAGAGTTACAGCTTTCCCCTCAAAAAGCCTTTCGCTAAGGCAGTTCTTGTGTAATTGGCAAAGTGATATTTGGAAGCCCTTAGAGGGCTATGGTGAAAAAGGAAATATCCTCAGATGAAATCTGGAAAGAAGCTTTCTGAGAAACTGCTTAGTGTTCTGTTCATTCATCTCACAGTGTTACATCTGTATTTCGTGGATGTCTTTGCTAGCCTTATTTCTGTGGAATCTGAGAACAGATATTTCGGATCCCTTTGAAGACTATAGGGCCAAAGGAAATATCCTGCGATAACAAAGAGAAAGAAGCTTTCTGAGAAACTTCTTTGTGTTCTGTGAAATCATCTCGCAGAGTTACAGCTTTCCCCTCAAGAAGCCTTTCGCTAAGACAGTTCTTGTGGAATTGGCAAAGTGATATTTGGAAGCCCATAGAGGGCTACGGTGAAAAAGGAAATATCCTCAGATGAAATCCGGAAAGAAGCTTTCTGAGAAACTGCTTAGTGTTCTGTTCATTCATCTCACAGAGTTACATCTGTATTTCGTGGATGTCTTTGCTAGCCTTATTTCTGTGGAATCTGAGAACAGATACTTCGGATCCCTTTGAAGTCTATAGGGCCAAAGGAAATATCCTCCGATAACAAAGAGAAAGAAGCTTTCTGAGAAACTTCTTTGTATTCTGTGAAATCAACTCACAGAGTTACAGCTTTCCCCTCAAGAAGCCTTTCGCTAAGACAGTTCTTCTGTAATTGGCAAAGTGATATTTGGAAGCTCATAGAGGGCTATGGTGAAAAAGGAAATATCCTCAGATGAAATCTGGAAAGAAGCTTTCTGAGAAACTGCTTACTGTTCTGTTCATTCATCTCACAGAGTTACATCTGTTTTCGTGGATCTCGTTGCTAGCCTTATTTCTGTGGAATCTGAGAACAGAGATTTCGGATCCCTTTGAAGACTATAGGGCCAAAGGAAATATCCTCCGATAACAAAGAGAAAGAAGCTTTCTGAGAAACTTCTTTGTGTTCTGTGAAATCATCTCACAGATTTACAGCTTTCCCCTCAAGAAGCCTTTCGCTGAGAAAGTTCTTGTGGAATTGGCAAAGTGATATTTGGAAGCCCATAGAAGGCTATGGTGAAAAAGGAAATATCCTCAGATGAAATCTGGAAAGAAGCTTTCTGAGAAAATGCTCTGTGATGTGTGACTTCCACTCACAGAGTTACATCTGTATTTCGTGGATCTCTTTGCTAGCCTTATTTCTGTGGAATCTGAGAACAGATATTTCGGATCCCTTTGAAGACTATAGGGCCAAAGGAAATATCCTCCGATAACAACGAGAAAGAAGCTTTCTGAGTAACTTCTTTGTGTTCTGTGAAATCATCTCACAGAGTTACAGCTTTCCCCTCAAGAAGCCTTTTGATAAGACAGTTCTTGTGGAATTGGCAAAGTGATATTTGGAAGCCCATAAAGGGCTATGGTGAAAAAGGAAATATCCTCAGATGAAATCTGAAAAGAATCTTTCTGAGAATCTGCTTAGTGATCTGTTCATTCATCTCACAGAGTTACATCTGTATTTCGTGGATGTCTTTGCTAGCCTTATTTCTGTGGAATCTGAGAACAGATATTTCGGATCCCTTTGAAGACTATAGGGCCAAAGGAAATATCCTCCGTTAACAAAGAGAAAGAAGCTTTCTGAGAAACTTCTTTGTGTTCTGTGAAATCACCTCACAGAGTTACAGCTTTCCCCTCAAGAAGCCTTTCGCTAAGACAGTTCTTGTGGAATTGGCAAAGTGATATTTGGAAGCCCATAGAGGGCTATGTTGAAACAGGAAATATCCTCAGATGAAATCTGGAAAGAAGCTTTCTGAGAAACTGCTTACTGTTCTGTTCATTCATCTCACAGAGTTACATCTGTATTTCGTGGATCTCTTTGCTAGCCTTATTTCTGTGGAATCTGAGAACTGATATTTCCGATCCCTTTGACTATAGGGCCAAAGGAAATATCCTCCGATAACAAAGAGAAAGAACTTTCGGAGAAACTTCTTTGTGTTCTGTGAAATCATCTCACAGAGTTACAGCTTTCCCCTCAAGAAGCCTTTCGCTAAGACAGTTCTTGTGGAATTGGCAATGTGATGTTTGGAAGCCAATAGAGGGCTATGGTGAAAAAGGAAATATCCTCAGATGAAATCTGGAAAGAAGCTTTCTGAGAAACTGCTCTGTGATGTGTGACTTCCACTCACCGAGTTATATCTGTATTTCTTGGATCTCTTTGCTAGCCTTATTTCTGTGGAATCTGAGAACAGATATTTCGGATCCCTTTGAAGACTATAGGGTCAAAGGAAATATCCTCCGATAACAAAGAGAAAGAAGCTTTCTGAGAAACTTCTTTGTGTTCTGTGAAATCGTCTCACAGAGTTACAGCTTTCCCCTCAAGAAGCCTTTCGCTAAGACAGTTCTTGTGGAATTGGCAAAGTGATATTTGGAAGCCCATAGAGGGCTATGGTGAAAAAGGAAATATCCTGGGATGAAATCTGGAAAGAAGCTTTCCGGGAAACTGGTCTGTGACGTGTGACTTCCACTCACAGAGTTACATCTGTATTTCGTGGATCTCTTTGCTAGCCTTATTTCTGTGGAATCTGAGAACAGATATTTCGGATCCCTTTGAAGACTATAGGGCCAAAGGAAATATCCTCCGATAACAAAGAGAAAGAAGATTTCTGAATAACTTCCTTGTGTTCTGTGAAATCATGTCACAGAGTTACAGCTTTCCCCTCCAGAACCCTTTTGCTAAGACAGTTTTTGTGGAATTGGCAAAGTGATATTTGGAAGCCCATAGAGGGCTATGGTGAAAAAGGAAATATCCTCAGATGAAATCTGGAAAGAAGCTTTCTGAGAAACTGCTTACTGTTCTGTTCATTCATCTCACAGAGTTACATCTGTATTTCGTGGATCTCTTTGCTAGCTTTATTTCTGTGGAATCTGAGAACAGATATTTCGGATCCCATTGAAAACTATAGGGCCAAAGGAAATATCCTCCGATAACAAAGAGAAAGAAGCTTTCTGAGAAACTTCTTTGTGTTCCGTGAAATCATCTCACAGAGTTACAGCTTTCCCGTCAAGAAGCCTTTCGCTAAGACAGTTCTTGTGGAATTGGCAAAGTGATATTTGGAAGCCCATAGGGGGCTATGGTGAAAAAGGAAATATCCTCAGATGAAATCTGGAAAGAAGCTTTCTGAGAAACTTCCCTCTGATGTGTGACTTCCACTCACTCGGTTACATCTGTATTTCGTGGATCACTTTGCTAGCCTTATTTCTGGGGAAACTGAGAACAGATATTTCGGATCCCTTTGAAGACTATAGGGCCAAAGGAAATATCCTCCGATAACAAAGAGAAAGAAGCTTTCTGAGAAACTTCTTTTTGTTCTGCGAAATCATCTCACAGAGTTACAGCTTTCCCCTCAAGAAGCCTTTCGCTAAGACAGTTCTTGTGGAATTGGCAAAGTGATATTTGGAAGCCCATAGAGGGCAATGGTGAAAAAGGAAATATCCTCAGATGAAATATGGAAAGAAGCTTTCTGAGAAACTGCTTAGTGTTCTGTTCATTCATCTGACAGAGTTACGTCTGTATTTCGTGGATCTCCTTGCTACCCTTATTTCTGTGGAATCTGAGAACAGATATTTTGGATCCCTTTGAAGACTATAGGGCCAAAGGAAATATCCTCCGATAACAAAGAGAAAGAAGCTTTCTGAGAAACTTCTTTGTGTTCTGTGAAATCATCTCACAGAGTTACAGCTTTCCCCTCAAGAAGCCTTTCGCTAAGACAGTTCTTGTGGAATTGGAGAAGAGATATTTGGAAGCCCGTAGAGGGCTACGGTGAAAAAGGAAATATCCTCAGATGAAATCTGGAAAGAAGCTTTCTGAGAAACTACTCTGTGATGTGTGACTTCCACTCACAGAGTTACTTCTGTATTTCGTGGATCTCTTTGCTAGCCTTATTTCTGTGGAATCTTAGAACAGATATTTGGGATACCTTTGAAGACTAGAGTGCCAAAGGAAATATCCTCCGATAACAAAGAGAAAGAAGCTTTCTGAGAAACTTCTTTGTGTTCCATGAAATCTTCTCACAGAGTTACAGCTTTCCCCTCAAGAAGCCTTTCGCTAAGACAGTTCTTGTGGAATTGGTAAAGTGATATTTCGAAGCCCATAGAGGGCTATGGCGAAAAAGGAAATATCCTCAGATGAAATCTGGAAAGAAGCTTTCTGAGAAACTCCTCTGTGATGTGTGACTTCCACTCACAGAGTTACATCTGTATTTCGTGGATCTCCTTGCTAGCCTTATTTCTGTGGAATCTGAGAACAGATATTTCGGATCCCTTTGAAGACTATAGGGCCAAAGGAAATATCCTCCGATAACAAAGAGGAACAAGCTTTCTGAGAAACTTCTTTGTGTTCTGTGGAATCATCTCACAGAGTTACAGCTTTCCCCTCAAGAAGCCTTTCGCTAAGACAGTTCTTGTGGAATTGGCAAAGTGATATTTGGAAGCCCATAGAGGGCTATGGTGTAAAAGGAAATATCCTCAGATGAAATCTGGAAAGAAGCTTTCTGAGAAACTGCTCTGTGATGTGTGACTTCCACTCACAGAGTTACATCTGTATTTCGTGGATCTCTTTGCTAGCCTTATTTCTGTGGAATCTGAGAACAGATATTTCGGATCCCTTTGAAGACTATAGGGCCAAAGGAAATATTCTCCGATAACAAAGAGAAAGAAGCTTTCTGAGAAACTTATTTGTGTTCTGTGAAATCATCTCACAGAGTTACAGCTTTCCTCTCAAGAAGCCTTTCGCTAAGGCAGTTCTTGTGGAATTGGCAAAGTGATATTTGGAGGCCCATAGAGGGATACGGTGAAAAAGAAATATCCTCAGATGAAATCTGGAAAGAAGCTTTCTGAGAAACTGCTTAGTGTTCTGTTCATTCATCTCACAGTGTTACATCTGTATTTCGTGGATCTCTTTGCTAGCCTTATTTCTGTGGAATCTGAGAACAGATATTTCGGATCCCTTTGAAGAATATAGGGCCAAGGGAAACATCCTCCGTTAACAAAGAGAAAGAAGCTTTCTGGGACACTTCTTTGTGTGCTGTGAAATCATCTCACAGAGTTACAGCTTTCCCCTCAAGAAGCCTTTCGCTAAGACAGTTCTTGTGCAATTGGCAAAGTGATATTTGGAAGCCCATAGAGGGCTGTGGTGAAAAAGGAAACATCCTCAGATGAAATCTGGAAAGAAGCTTTCTGATAAACTGCTCTGTGATGTGTGACTTCCACTCACAGAGTTACATCTGTATTTCGTGGATCTCTTTGCTAGCCTTATTTCTGTGGAATCTCAGAACAGATATTTCGGATCCCTTTGAAGACTATAGGGCCAAAGGAAATATCCTCCGATAACAAAGAGAAAGAAGCTTTCTGAGAAACTTCTTTGTGTTCTGTGAAATCATGTCACAGAGTTACAGCTTTCCCCTCAAGAAGCCTTTCGCTAAGACAGTTCTTGTGGAATTGGCAAAGTGATATTTGGAAGCCCATAGAGGGCTATGGTGAAAAAGGAAATATCCTCAGATGAAATCTGGAAAGAAGCTTTCTGAGAAACTTCCCTCTGATGTGTGACTTCCACTCACACGGTTACATCTGTATTTCGTGGATCACTTTGCTAGCCTTATTTCTGGGGAAACTGAGAACAGATATTTCGGATCCCTTTGAAGACTATAGGGCCAAAGGAAATATCCTCCGATAACAAAGAGAAAGAAGCTTTCTGAGAAACTTCTTTTTGTTCTGCGAAATCATCTCACAGAGTTACAGCTTTCCCCTCAAGAAGCCTTTCGCTAAGACAGTTCTTGTGGAATTGGCAAAGTGATATTTGGAAGCCCATAGAGGGCTATGGTGAAAAAGGAAATATCCTCAGATGAAATATGGAAAGAAGCTTTCTGAGAAACTGCTTAGTGTTCTGTTCATTCATCTGACAGAGTTACGTCTGTATTTCGTGGATCTCCGTGCTACCCTTATTTCTGTGGAATCTGAGAACAGATATTTCGGATCCCTTTGAAGACTATAGGGCCAAAGGAAATATCCTGTGATAACAAAGAGAAAGAAGCTTTCTGAGAAACTTCTTTGTGTTCTGTGAAATCATCTCACAGAGTTACAGCTTTCCCCTCAAGAAGCCTTTCGCTAAGACAGTTCTTGTGGAATTGGAAAAGAGATATTTGGAAGCCCTTAGAGGGCTACGGTGAAAAAGGAAATATCCTCAGATGAAATCTGGAAAGAAGCTTTCTGAGAAACTACTCTGTGATGTGTGACTTCCACTCACAGAGTTACATCTGTATTTCGTGGATCTCTTTGCTAGCCTTATTTCTGTGGAATGTGAGAACAGATATTTGGGATCCCTTTGAAGACTAGAGGGCCAAAGAAAATATCCTCCGATAACAAAGAGAAAGAAGTTTTCTGAGAAACTTCTTTGTGTTCCATGAAATCTTCTCACAGAGTTACAGCTTTCCCCTCAAGAAGCCTTTCGCTAAGACAGTTCTTGTGGAATTGGCAAAGTGATATTGGAAGCCCATAGAGGGCTATGGTGAAAAAGGAAATATCCTCAGATGAAATCTGAAAGAAGCTTTCTGAGAAACTGCTTAGTGTTCTGTTCATTCATCTCACAGAGTTACATCTGTATTTCGTGGATGTCTTTGCTAGCCTTATTTCTGTGGAATCTGAGAACAGATATTTCGGATCCCTTTGAAGACTGTATTGCCAAAGGAAATATCCTCCGATAACAAAGAGAAAGAAGCTTTCTGAGAAACTTCTTTGTGATCTGTGAAATCATCTCACTGAGTTACAGCTTTCCCCTCAAGAAGCCTTTCGCTAAGACAGTTCTTGTGGAATTGGCAAAGTGATATTTCGAAGCCCATAGAGGGCTATGGTGAAAAGGGAAATATCCTCAGATGAAATCTGGAAAGAAGCTTTCTGAGAAACTGATCTGTGACGTGTGACTTCCACTCAAAGAGTTACATCTGTATTTCGTGGATCACTTTGCTAGCCTTATGTCTGTGGAATCTGAGAACAGATATTTCGGATCCCTTTGAAGACTATAGGGCCAAAGGAAATATCCTCCGATAACAAAGAGAAAGAAACTCTCTGAGAAACTTCTTTGTGTTCTGCGAAATCATCTCACAGAGTTACAGCTTTCCCCTCAAGAAGCCTTTCGCTAAGACAGTTCTTGTGGAATTGGCAAAGTGATATTTGGAAGCCCATAGAGGGCTATGGTGAAAAAGGAAATATCCTCAGATGAAATCTGGAAAGAAGCTTTCTGAGTAACTGCTTAGTGTTCTGTTCATTTATCTCACAGATTTACTTCTGTATTTCGTTGATCTCTTTGATAGCCTTATTTCAGTGGAATCTGAGAACAGATATTTCGGATCCCTTTGAAGACTCTAGGGTCAAAGGAAATATCCTCTGATATCAAAGAGAAAGAAGCTTTCTGAGAAACTTCTTTGTGTTCTGTGAAATCACCTCACAGAGTTACAGCTTTCCCCTCAAGAAGCCTTTCGCTAAGACGGTTCTTGTGGAATTGGCAAAGTGATATTTCGAAGCCCATAGGGGGTATCGTGAAAAAGGAAATATCCTCAGATGAAATCTGGAAAGAAGCTTTCTGAGAAACTGCTCTGTGATGTGTGACTTCCACTCACAGAGTTACGTCTGTATTTCGTGGATCTCTTTGCTAGCCTTAATTCTGTGGAATCTGAGAACAGATATTTCGGATCGCTTTGAAGACTATAGGGCCAAAGGAAATATCCTCCGATAACAAAGAGAAAGAAGCTTTCTGAGAAACTACTTTGTGTTCTGTGAAATCATCTCACAGAGTTACAGCTTTCCCCTCAAGAAGCCTTTCGCTAAGACAGTTCTTGTGGAATTGGCAAAGTGATATGTGGAAGCCCATAGAGGGCTATGGTGAAAAAGGAAATATCCTCAGATGAAATCTGGAAAGAAGCTTTCTGAGAAACTGCTCTGTGATGTGTGTCTTCCACTCACAGAGTTACATCTGTATTTCGTGGATCTCTTTGCTAGCCTTATTTCTGTGGAATCTGAGAACAGATATTTCGGATCCCTTTGAAGACTATAGGGCCAAAGGAAATATTCTCCGATATCAAAGAGAAAGAAGCTTTCTGAGAAACTTATTTGTGTTCTGTGAAATCATCTCACGGAGTTACAGCTTTCCCCTCAAGAAGCCTTTCGCTAAGGCAGTTCTTGTGGAATTGGCAAAGTGATATTTGGAGGCCCATAGAGGGCTATGCTGAAAAAGGAAATATCCTAAGATGAAATCTGGAAAGAAGCTTTCTGAGAAACTGCTTAGTGTTCTGTTCATTCATCTCACAGTGTTACATCTGTATTTCGTGGATCTCTTTGCTAGCCTTATTTCTGTGGAATCTGAGAACAGATATTTCGGATACCTTTGAAGACTATAGGGCCAAAGGAAATATCCTCCGATAACAAAGAGAAAGAATCTTTCTGAGAAACTTCTTTGTGTTCTGTGAAATCATCTCACAGAGTTACAGCTTTCCCCTCAAGAAGCCTTTCGCTAAGACAGTTCTTGTGGAATTGGCAAAGTGATATTTGGAAGCCAATAGAGGGCTATGGTGAAAAAGCAAATATCCTCAGATGAAATACGGAAAGAAGCTTTCTGAGAAACTGCTTAGTGTTCTGTTCATTCATCTCACAGAGTTACATCTGTATTTCGTGGATCTCTTTGCTAGCCTTATTTGTGTGGAATCTGAGAACAGATACTTCGGATCCCTTTGAAGACTATAGGGCCAAAGGAAATATCCTCCGAAAATAAAGAGAAAGAAGCTTTCTGAAAAACTTCTTTGTGTTCCGTGAAATCAACTCACAGAGTTACAGCTTTCCCCTCAAGAAGCTTTTCGCTAAGGCAGTTCTTGTGGAATTGGCAAAGTGATATTTGGAAGCCCATAGAGGGCTATGGTGAAAAATGAAATATCCTCAGATGAAATCGGGAAAGAAGCTTTCTGAGAAACTGCTTAGTGTTCTGTTCATTCATCTTAGAGAGTTACATCTGTATTTCGTGGATCTCTTTGCTAGCCTTATTTCTGTGGAATCTGAGAACAGATATTTCCGATCCCTTTGAAGACTATAGGGCCAAAGGAAATATCCTCCGATAACAAAGAGAAAGAAGCTTTCTGAGAAACTTCTTTGTGTTCTGTGAAATCATCTCACAGAGTTACAGCTTTCCCCTCAAGAAGCCTTTCGCTAAGACAGTTCTTGTGGAATTGGCAAAGTGATATTTCGAAGCCCATAGAGGGCTATGGAAAAAGGAAATATCCTCAGATGAAATCTGGAAAGAAGCTTTCTGAGAAACTGCTCTGTGATGTGTGACTTCCACTCAGAGAGTTACATCTGTATTTCGTGGATCTCTTTGCTAGCCTTATTTTTGTGGAATCTGAGAACAGATATTTCGGATCCCTTTGAAGACTATAGGGCCAAAGGAAATATTCTCCGATAACAAAGAGAAAGAAGCTTTCTGAGAAACTTCTTTGAGTTCTGTGAAATCATCTCACAGAGTTACAGCTTTCCCCTCAAGAAGACTTTCGCTAAGACAGTTCTTGTGGAATTGGCAAAGTGATATTTGGAAGCCCATAAAGGGCTATGGTGAAAAAGGAAATATCCTCAGATGAAATCTGGAAAGAAGCTTTCTGAGAAACTGCTTAGTGTTCTGTTCATTTATCTCACAGATTTACTTCTGTATTTCGTTGATCTCTTTGCTAGCCTTATTTCTGTGGAATCTGAGAACAGATATTTCGGATCCCTTTGAAGACTATAGGGTCAAAGGAAATATCCTCTGATATCAAAGAGAAAGAAGCTTTCTGAGAAACTTCTTTGTGTTCTGTGAAATCACCTCACAGAGTTACAGCTTTCCCCTCAAGAAGCCTTTCGCTAAGACAGTTCTTGTGGAATTGGCAAAGTGATATTTGGAAGCCCATAGAGGGCTACGGTGAAAAAGGAAATATCCTCAGATGAAATCTGGAAAGAAGCTTTCTGAGAAACTGCTCTGTGATGTGTGACTTCCACTCACAGAGTTATATCTGTATTTCGTGGATCTCTTTGCTAGCCTTATTTCTGGGGAATCTGAGAAAAGATATTTCGGATCCCTTTTAAGACTATAGGGCAAAAGGAAATATCCTACGATAACAAAGAGAAAGAAGCTTTCTGAGAAACTTCTTTGTGTTCTGTGAAATCATCTCACAGAGTTACAGCTTTCCCCTCAAGAAGCCTTTCTCTAAGACAGTTCTTGTGGAATGGGCAAAGTGATATTTGGAAGCCCATAGAGGGCTATGGTGAAAAAGGAAATATCCTCAGATGAAATCTGGAAAGAAGCTTTCTGAGAAACTGCTCTGTGATGTGTGACTTCCACTCACAGAGTTACATTTGTATTTCGTGGATCTCTTTGCTAGCCTTATTTCTGTGGAATCTGAGAACAGAAATTTCGGATCCCTTTGAAGACTATAGGGCCAAAGGAAATATTCTCCGATAACAAAGAGAAAGAAGCTTTCTGAGAAACTTCTTTGTGTTCTGTGAAATCATCTCACAGAGTTACAGCTTTCCTCTCAAGAGGACTTTTGCTAAGACAGTTCTTGTGGAATTGGCAAAGTGATATTTGGAAGCCCATAGAGGGCTACGGTGAAAAAGGAAATATCCTCAGAAGAAATCTGGAAAGAAGCTTTCTGAGAAACTGCTTAGTGTTCTGTTCATTCATCTCACAGAGTTATATCTGTATTTCGTGGGTCTCTTTGCTAGCCTTATTTCTGTGGAATCTGAGAACAGATATTTCGGATCCCTTTGAAGACTATAGGGCCAAAGGTAATATCCTCCGATAACAAAGAGAAAGAAGCTTTCTGAGAAACTTCTTTGTGTTCTGTGAAATCATCTCACAGAGTTACAGCTTTCCCCTCAAGAAGCCTTTCGTGAGACAGTTCTTGTGGAATTGGCAAAGTGATATTTGGAAGCCCACAGAGGGATATGTTGAAAAAGGAAATATCCTCAGATGAAATCGGGAAAGAAGCTTTCTGAGAAATTGCTTAGTGTTCTCTTCATTCATCTCACAGTGTTACATCTGTATTTCGTCCATCTCTTTGTTAGCCTTATTTCGGCGGAATCTGAGAACAGATATTTCGGATCCCTTTGAATACTATAGGGCCAAAGGTAATATCATCCGATAACAAAGAGAAAGAAGCTTTCTGAGAAACTTCTTTGTGTTCTGTGAAATCATCTCACAGAGTTACAGCTTTCCCCTCAAGAAGCCTTTCGCTAAGACAGTTCTTGTGGAATTGGCAAAGAGATATTTGGAAGCCCACAGAGGGCTATGGTGAAAAAGGAAATATCCTCAGATGAAATCTGGAAAGAAGCTTTCTGAGAAACTGCTCTGTGATGTGTGACTTCCACTCACAGAGTTACATCTGTATTTCGTGGATCTCTTTGCTAGCCTTATTTCTGTGGAATCTGAGAACAGAGATTTCGGATCCCTTTGAAGACTATAGGGCGAAAGGAAATATCCTCCGATAACAAAGAGAAAGAAGCTTTCTGAGAAACTTCTTTGTGTTCTGTGAAATCATCTCACGGAGTTACAGCTTTTCCCTCAAGAAGCCTTTCGCTAACACATTTCTTGTGGAATTGGAAAAGTGATATTTGGAAGCCCATAGAGGGCTATGGTGAAAAAGGAAATATCCTCAGATGAAATCTGTAAAGAAGCTTTCTGAGAAACTTCTTAGTGTTCTGTTCATACATCTCACAGAGTTACATCTGTATTTCGTGGATGTCTTTGCTAGCCTTATTTCTGTGGAATCTGAGAACAGATATTTCGGATCCCTTTGAAGACTATAGCCAAAGGAAATATCCTCCAATAAAAAAGAGAAAGAAGCTTTCTGAGAAACTTCTTTGTGTTCTGAGAAATCATCTCACAGAGTTAGAGCTTTCTCCTCAAGAAGCCTTTCGCTAAGACAGTTCTTGTGGAATTGACAAAGTGATATTTGGAAGCACATAGAGGGCTATGTTGAAAAAGTAAATATCCTCAGATGAAATCTGGAAAGAAGCTTTCTGAGAAACTGATCTGTGATGTGTGACTTCCACTCACAGAGTTATATCTGTATTTCGTGGATCTCTTTGCTAGCCTTATTTCTGGGGAATCTGAGAACAGATATTTCGGATCCCTTTTAAGACTATAGGGCCAAAGGAAATATCCTCCGATAACAAAGAGAAAGAAGCTTTCTGAGAAACTTCTTTGTGTTCTGTGAAATCATCTCACAGAGTTACAACTTTCCCCTCAAGAAGCCTTTCGCTAAGACAGTTCTTGTGGAATTGGCAAGTGAAAATTGGAAGCCTATAGAGGGCTATGGTGAAAAAGGAAATACCTCAGATGAAATCGGGAAAGAATCTTTCTGAGAAACTCCTTAGTGCTCTGTTCATTTATTTCAGAGAGTTACATCTGTATTTCGTGGATCTCTTTGCTAGCCTTATCTGTGGAATCTGAGAACAGATATTTCGGATCCTTTTGAAGATTATAGGGCCAAAGGAAATATCCTCCGATAACAAAGAGAAAGAAGCTTTCTCAGAAACTTCTTTGTGTTCTGTGAAATCATCTCACAGAGTTACAGCTTTTCTCTCAAGAAGCCTTTCTCTAAGACAGTTCTTGTGGAATTGGCAAAGTGATATTTGGAAGCCCATAGAGGGCTACTGTGAAAAAGGAAATATCCTCAGATGAAATCTGGAAAGAAGCTTTCTGAGAAACTGCTCTGTGATGTGTGACTTCCACTCCCAGAGTTACATCTGTATGTCGTGGATCTCTTTGCTAGCCTTATTTCTGTGGAATCTGAGAACAGATATTTCGGATCCCTTTGAAGACTATAGGGCCAAAGGAAATATCCTCCGATAACAAAGAGAAAGAAGCTTTCTGAGAAACTTCTTTGTTTTCTGTGAAATCATCTCACAGAGTTACAGCTTTCCCCTCAAGAAGCCTTTCGCTAAGACAGTTCTTGTGGAATTGGCAAAGTGATATTTGGAAGCCCATAGAGGGCTAAGGTGAAAAAGGAAATATCCTCAGATGAAATCTGGAAAGAAGCTTTCTGAGAAACTCCTTAGTGTTCTGTTCATTCATCTCACAGAGTTACATCTGTATTTCGTGGATCTCTTTGCTGGCCTTATTTCTGTGGAATCTGAGAACAGATATTTCGGATCCCTTTGAAAACTATAGGGCCAAAGGAAATATCCTCCGATAACAAAGAGAAAGAAGCTTTCTGAGAAACTTCTTTGTGTTCTGTGAAATCATCTCACAGAGTTAAGCTTTCCCCTCAAGAAGCCTTTCGCTAAGACATTTCTTGTGGAATTGGCAAAGTGATATTTGGAAGCCCATAGAGGGCTATGGTGAAAAAGGAAATATCCTCAGATGAAATCTGGAAAGAAGCTTTTGAGAAACTTCTTAGTGTTCTGTTCATTCATCTCACAGAGTTACATCTGCATTTCGTGGATCTCTTTGCTAGCCTTATTTCTGTGGAATCTGAGAACAGATATTTCGGATCCCTTTGAAGACTATAGCCAAAGGAAATATCCTCCGATAACAAAGAGAAAGAAGCTTTCTGAGAAACTTCTTTGTGTTCTGTGAAATCATCTCACAGAGTTACAGCTTTCCCCTCAAGAAGCCTTTCGCTAAGACAGTTCTTGTGGAATTGGCAAAGTGATATTTGGAAGCACATAGAGGGCTATGGTGAAAAAGGAAATATCCTCAGATGAAATCTGGAAAGAAGCTTTCTGAGAAACTGCTCTGTGATGTGTGACTTCCACTCACAGAGTGACATCTGTATTTCGTGGATCTCTTTGCTCTCCTTATTTCTGTGGAATCTGAGAACAGATATTTCGGATCCCTTTGAAGATTATAGGGCCAAAGGAAATATCCTCCGATAACAAAGAGAAAGAAGATTTCTGAGAAACTTCTTTGTGTTCTGTGAAATCATCTCACAGAGTTTCAGCTTTCCCCTCAAGAAGCCTTTCTCTAAGACAGTTCTTGTGGAATTGGCAAAGTGATATTTGGAAACCCATAGAGGGCTGTGGAGAAAAAGGAAATATCCTCAGAGGAAATCTGGAAAGAAGATTACTGAGAAACTGCTCTGTGATGTGTGACTTCCACTCACAGAGTTACATCTGTATTTTGTGGATCTCTTTGCTAGCCTTATTTCTGTGGAATCTGAGAACAGATATTTCGGATCCCTTTGAAGACTATAGGGCCAAAGGAAATATCCTGCGATAACAAAGAGAAAGAAGGTTTCTGAGAAACTTCTTTGTGTTCTGTGAAATCATCTCACAGAGTTACAGCTTTCCCCTCAAGAAGACTTTCGCTAAGACAGTTCTTGTGGAATTGGCAAAGTGATATTTGGAAGCCCATAGTGGGCTAAGGTGAAAAAGGAAATACCCTCAGATGAAATCTGGAAAGAAGCTTTCTGAGAAACTTCTGAGTGTTTTGTTCATGCATCTCAGAGACTTACATCTGTATATCGTGGATCTCTTTGCTAGCCTTATTTCTGTGGAATCTGAGAACAGAGATTTCGGATCCCTTTGAAGACTATAGGGCGAAAGGAAATATCCTCCGATAACAAAGAGAAAGAAGCTTTCTGAGAAACTTCTTTGTGTTCTGTGAAATCATCTCACAGAGTTACAGCTTTCCCCTCAAGAAGCCTTTCGCTAACACAGTTCTTGTGGAATTGGAAAAGTGATATTTGGAAGCCCATAGAGGGCAATGGTGAAAAAGGAAATATCCTCAGATGAAATCTGGAAAGAAGCTTTCTGAGAAACTGCTCTGTGATGTGTGACTTCCACTCACAGAGTTACATCTGTATCTCGTGGATGTCTTCGCTGGCCTTATTTCTGTGGAATCTGAGAACAGATATTTCGGATCCCTTTGAAGACTATAGGGCCAAAGGAAATATCCTCCGATAACAAAGAGAAAGAAGCTTTCTCAGAAACTTCTTTGTGTTCTGTGAAATCATATCACAGAGTTACAGCTTTCCCCTCAAGAAGCCTTTCGCTAAGACAGTTCTTGTGGAATTGGCAAAGTGATATTTGGAAGCCCTTAGAGGGCTATGGTGAAAAAGGAAATATCCTCAGATGAAATCTGGAAAGAAGCTTTCTGAGAAACTGCTCTGTGACGTGTGAGTTCCACTCACAGTGTCACATCTGTATTTGGTGGATCTCTTTGCTAGCCTTATTTCTGTGGAATCTGAGAACAGATATTTCGGATCCCTTTGAAGACTATAGGGCCAAAGGAAATATCCTCCGATAACAAAGAGAAAGAAGCTTTCTGAGAAACTTCTTTGTGTTCTGTGAAATCATCTCACAGAGTTACAGCTTTCCCCTCAAGAAACCTTTCGCTAAGAGAGTTCTTGTGGAATTGGCAAAGTGATATTTGGAAGCCCATAGAGGGCTATGGTGAAAAAGGAAGTATCCTCAGATGAAATCTGGAAAGAAGCTTTCTGAGAAACTGCTCTGTGATGTGTGACTTCCACTCACAGAGTTACAACTGTATTTCGTGGATCTCTTTGCTAGCCTTATTTCTGTGGAATCTGAGAACAGATATTTCGGATCCCTTTGAAGACTACAGGGCCAAAGGAAATATCCTCCGATGACAAAGAGAAAGAAGCTTTCTGAGAACCTTCTTTGTGTTCTGGGAAATCATCTCACAGAGTTACAGCTTTCCCCTCAAGAAGACTTTCGCTAAGATAGTTCTTGTGGAATTGGCAAAGTGATATTTGGAAGCCCATAGAGGTCTAAGGTGAAAAAGGAAATATCCTCAGATGAAATCTGGAAAGAAGCTTTCTGAGAAACTTCTTAGTGTTCTGTTCATTCATCTCACAGAGTTACATCTGTATATCGTGGATCTCTTTGCTAGCCTTATCTGTGGAAACTGAGAACAGATATTTCGAATCCCTTTGAAGAGTATAGGGCCAAAGGAAGTGTCCTCCGATAACAAAGAGAAAGAAGCTTTCTGAGAAACTTCTTTGTCTTCTGTGAAATCATCTCACAGAGTTTCAGCTTTCCCCTCAAGAAGCCTTTCGCTAAGACAGTTCTTGTGGAATTGGCAAAGTTATATTTGGAATCCCATAGAGGGTTATGGTGAAAAAGGAAATATCCTCAGATGAAATTTGGAAAGAAACTTTCTGAGACACTGCTCTGTGATGTGTGACTTCCATTCAGAGAGTGACATCTGTATTTTGTGGATCTCTTTTCTAGCCTTATTTCTGTGGAATCTGAGAACAGATATTTCGGATCCCTTTGAAGACTATAGGTCCAAAGGAAATATCCTACGATAACAACGAGAAAGAAGCTTTCTGAGAAACTTCTTTGTGTTCTCTGAAATCATCTCACAAAGTTACCGCTTTCGCCTCAAGAAGCCTTTCGCTAAGACAGTTCTTGTGGAATTGGCAAAGTGATATTTGGAAGCCCATAGAGGGCTACTGTGAAAAAGGAAATATCCTCAGATGAAATATGGAAAGAAGCTTTCCGAGAAATTGCTCTGTGATGTGTGGCTTCCACTCCCAGAGTTACATCTGTATGTCGTGGATCTCTTTGCTAGGTTATTTCTGTGGAATCTGAGAACAGATATTTCGGATCCCTTTGAAGACTATAGGGCAAAAGGAAATATCCTCCGATAACAAAGAGAAAGAAGCTTTCTGAGAAACTTTTTTGTGTTCTGTGAAATCATCTCACAGAGTTACCGCTTTCCCCTCAAGAAGCCTTTCGCTAAGACAGTCCTTGTGGAATTGGCAAAGTGATATTTGGAAGCCCATAGAGGGCTATGGTGAAAAAGGAAATATCCTCAGATGAAATCTGGAAAGAAGCTTCCTGAGAAACTTCTCAGTGTTCTGTTCATTCATCTCACGGAGTTACATCTGTATTTCGTGGTTCTCTTTGCCAGCCTTATTTCTGTGAAATCTGAGAACAGATATTTCGGATCCCTTTGAAGACTATAGGGCCAAGGGAAATATCCTCCAATAAAAAAGAGAAAGAAGCTTTCTGAGAAACTTCTTTGTGTTCTGTGAAATCATCTCACAGAGTTACAGCTTTCCCCTCAAGAAGCCTTTCGCTAAGACAGTTCTTGTGGAATTGGCAAAGTGATATTTGAAAGCCCATGGAGGTCTATGGTGAAAAAGGAAATATCCTCAGATGAAATCTGGAAAGAAGCTTTCTGAGAAACTACTCTGTGATGTGTGACTTCCACTCACAGAGTTACATCTGTATTTCGTGGATCTCTTTGCTGGCCTTATTTCTGTGGAATCTGAGAACAGATATTTCGGATCTCTTTGAAGATTATAGGGACAAAGGAAATATCCTCCGATAACAAAGAGAAAGAAGCTTTCTGAGAAACTTCTTTGTGTTCTGTGAAATCATCACACAGAGTTACAGCTTTCCCCTCAAGAAGCCTTTCACTAAGACAGTTCTTGTGGAATTGGCAAAGTGATATTTGGAAGCCCATAGAGGGCTATGGTGAAAAAGGAAACATCCTCAGATGAAATCGGGAAAGAAGATTTCTGAGAAACTGTTTAGTGTTCTGTTCACTCATCTCACAGAGTTACATCTGTATTTCGTGGATCTCTTTGCTAGCCTTATTTCGGTGGAATCTGAGAACAGATATTTCGGATCCCTTTGAAGACTGTAGGGCCAAAGGAAATATCCTCCGATAACCAAGAGAAAGAAGCTTTCTGAGAAACTTCTTTGTGTTCTGTGAAATCATCTCACAGAGTTACAGCTTTCCTCTAAAGAAGCCTTCCGCTAAGACAGTTCTTGTGGAATTGGCAAAGTGATATTTGGAAGCCCATAGAGGGCTATGGTGAAAAAGGAAATATCCTCAGATGAAATCGGGAAAGAAGCTTTCTGAGAAACTGCTTAGTGCTCTGTTCATTCATTTCAGAGAGTTACATCTGTATTTCGTTGATCTCCTTGCTTGCCTTATCTGTGGAATCTGAGAACAGATATTTCGGATGCTTTTGAAGAGTATAGGGCCAAAGGAAATATCCTCCGATTACAAAGAGAAAGAAGCTTTCTGAGAAACTTCTTTGTGTTCTGTGAAATCATCTCACAGAGTTACAGCTTTCCCCTCAAGAAGACTTTCGTTAAGACAGTTATTGTGGAATTGGCAAAGTGATATTTGGAAGCCCATAGAGGGCTATGGTGAAAAAGGAAATATCCTCAGATGAAATCTGGAAAGAAGCTTTCTGAGAAACTGCTCTGTGACGTGTGACTTCCACTCACAGAGTTACATCTGTGCTTCGTGGATCTCTTTGCTAGCCTTATTTCTGTGGAATCGGAGAACAGATATTTCGGATCCCTTTGAAGACTATTGGGCCAAAGGAAATATCCTCCGATAACAAAGAGAAAGAAGCTTTCTGAGAAACTTCTTTGTGTTCTGTGAAATCATCTCACAGAGTTACAGCTTTTCCCTCAAGAAGCCTTTCGCTAAGACAGTACTTGTGGAATTGGCAAAGTGATATTTGGAAGCCCATAGAGGGCTATGGTGAAAAAGGAAATATCCTCAGATGAAATCTGGAAAGAAGCTTTCTGAGAAACTGCTCTGTGACGTGTGACTTCCAATCACAGTGTTACATCTGTATTTGGTGGATCTCTTTGCTAGCCTTATTTCTGTGGAATCTGAGAACAGATATTTCGGATCACTTTGAAGACTATAGGGCCAAAGGAAATATCCTCCGATAACAAAGAGAAAGAAGCTTTCTGAGAAACTTCTTTGTGTTCTGTGAAATCATCTCACAGAGTTACAGCTTTCCCCTCAAGAAGCCTTTCGCTAAGACAGTTCTTGTGGAATTGGCAAAGTGATATTTGGAAGCCCATAGAGGGCTATGGTGAAAAAGGAAATGTCCTCAGATGAAATCTAGAAAGAAGCTTTCTGAGAAACTGCTTATTGTTCTGTTCATTCATCTCACAGAGTTACATTTGTATTTCGTGGATCTCTTTGCTAGCCTTATTTCTTTGGAATCTGAGTACAGATATTTCGGATCCCTTTGAAGACTATAGGGCCTAAGGAAATATCCTCCGATAACAAAGAGAAAGAAGCTTTCTGAGAAACTTCTTTGTGTTCTGTGAAATCATCTCACAGAGTTACAGCTAACCCCTCAAAAAGCCTTTCGCTAAGACAGTTCTTGGGGAATTGGCATAGTGATATTTGGAAGCCCATAGAGGGCTATGGTGAAAAAGGAAATATCCTCAGATGAAATCTGGAATGAAGCTTTCTGAGAAACTGCTCTGTGACGTGTGACTTCCACTCACAGAGTTACATCTGTATTTCGTGGATCTCTTTGCTAGCCTTATTTCTGTGGAATCTGAGAACAGATATTTCGGATCCCTTTGAAGACTATAGGGCCGAAGGAAATATCCTTCGAAAACAAAGAGAAAGAAGCTTTCTGAGAAAATTCTTTGTGTTCTGTGAAATCATCTCACAGAGTTACAGCTTTCCACTCTAGAAGACTTTCGCTAAGACAGTTCTTGTGGAATTGGCAAAGTGATATTTGGAAGCCCATAGAGGGCTATGGTGAAAAAGGAAATATCCTCAGATGAAATCTGGAAAGAAGCTTTCTGAGAAACTGCATGCTGTTCTGTTCATTCATCTCACCATGTTACATCTGTATTTCTTTGATCTCTTTGCTAGCCTTATTTCTGTGGAACCTCAGTACAGATATTTCGGATCCCTTTGAAGACTATAGTGCCAAAGGAAATATCCTCCGATAACAAAGAGAAAGAAGCTTTCTGAGAAACTTCTTTGTGTTCTGTGAAATCATCTCACAGAGTTACAGCTTTCCCCTCAAGAAGCCTTTCGCTAAGACAGTTCTTGTGGAATTGGCAAAGTGATATTTGGAAGCCCATAGAGGTCTATGGTGAAAAAGGAAATATCCTCAGATGAAATCTGGAAAGAAGATTTCTGAGAAAGTGCTCTGTGACGTGTGACTTCCACTCACAGAGTTACATCTGTATTTCGTGGATCTCTTTGCCAGCCTTATTTCTGTGGAATCTGAGAACAGACATTTCGGATCCCTTGGAAGACTACAGGGCCAAAGGAAATATCCTCCGATAACAAATAGAAAGAAGCTTTCTGAGAAACTTCTTTGTGTTCTGTGAAATCATCTCACAGAGTTACAGCTTTCCCGTCAAGAAGCCTTTCGCTAAGACAGTTCTTGTGGAATTGGTAAACTGATATTTGGAAGCCTAAAGAGGGCTATGGTGAAAAAGGAAATATCCTCACATGAAATCTGGAAAGAAGCTTTCTGAGAAACTGCTTGCTGTTCTGTTCATTCATCTCGTGGGGTTACATCTGTATTTCGTGGATCTCTTTGCTAGCCTTATTTCTGTGGAATCTGAGAACAGATATTTCGGATCCCTTTAAAGACTATAGGGCCAAAGGAAATATCCTCCGATAATAAAGAGAAAGAAGCTTTCTGAGAAACTTCTTTGTGTTCTGTGAAATCATCTCACAGAGCTACAGCTTTCCCCTCAAGATGCCTTTCGCTAGGACAGTTCTTGTGGAATTGGCAAAGTGATATTTGGAAGCCCATAGAGGGCTATGGTGAAAAAGGAAATATCCTCAGATGAAATCGGGAAAGAAGCTTTCTGAGAAACTGCTTGCTGCTCTGTTCATTCATCTCACGGGGTTACATCAGTGTTTCGTGGATCTCTTTGCTAGCCTTATTTCTGTGGAATCTGAGAACAGATATTTCGGATCCCTTTGAAGACTATAGGGCCAAAGCAAATATCCTCCGATAACAAAGAGAAAGAAGATTTCTGAGAAACTTCTTTGTGTTCTGTGAAATCATCTCACAGAGTTACAGCTTTCCCCTCAAGAAGCCTTTCGCTAAGTCAGTTCTTGTGGAATTAGCAAAGTGATATTTGGAAGCCCATAGA
The DNA here is from genome assembly GCF_049350105.2 of Macaca mulatta. Classification (NCBI taxonomy): domain Eukaryota; kingdom Metazoa; phylum Chordata; class Mammalia; order Primates; family Cercopithecidae; genus Macaca; species Macaca mulatta. The sequence continues at coordinate 49,217,717 of NC_133413.1, forward strand.
GGGCTACGGTGAAAAAGGAAATATCCTCAGATGAAATCGGGAAAGAAGCTTTCTGAGAAACTGCTCTGTGATGTGTGACTTCCACTCACAAAGTTACATCTGTATTTCGTGGATCTCTTTGCTAGCCTTATTTCTGTGGAATCTGAGAACAGATATTTCGGATCCCTTGGAAATCTACAGTGCCAAATGAAATATCCTCCGATAACAAAGAGAAAGAAGCTTTCTGAGAAACTTCTTTGTGTTCTGTGAAATCATCTCACAGAGTTACAGCTTTCCCCTCAAGAAGGCTTTCGCTAAGACAGTTCTTGTGGAATTGGCAAAGTGATATTTGGAAGCCCATAGAGGGCTATGGTGAAAAAGGAAATATCCTCAGATGAAATCTGGAAAGAAGCTTTCTGAGAAACTGCTTAGTGTTCTGTTCCTTCATCTCACAGTGTTACATCAGTATTTCGTGGATCTCTTTGCTAGCCTTATTTCTGTAGAATCTGAGAACATATATTTCGTCTCCCTTTGAAGACTATAGGGCCAAAGGAAATATCCTCCCATAACAAAGAGAAAGAAGCTTTCTGAGAAACTTCTTTGTGTTCTGTGAAATCATCTCACAGAGTTACAGCTTCCCCTCAAGAAGCCTTTCGCTAAGACAGTTCTTGTGGAATTGGCAAAGTGATATTTGGAAGCCCATAGAGGGCTATGGTGAAAAAGGAAATATCCTCAGATGAAATCTGGAAAGAAGCTTTCTGAGAAACTGCTTAGTGTTCTGTTCCTTCATCTCACAGAGTTTCATCTGTATTTCGTTGATCTCTTTGCTAGTCTTATTTCTGTGGAATCTGAGAACAGATATTTCGGATCCCTTTGAAAACTATAGGGCCAAAGGAAATATCCTCCGATAACAAAGAGAAAGAAGCTTTCTGAGAAACTTCTTTGTGTTCTGTGAAATCATCTCACAGAGTTACAGCTTTCCCCTCAAGAAGCCTTTCGCTAAGACAGTTCTTCTGGAATTGGCAAAGTGATATTTGGAAGCCCATAGAGGGCTACAGTGAAAAAGGAAATATCATCAGATGAAATCTGGAATGAAGCTTTCTGAGAAACTGCTCTGTGACGTGTGACTTCCACTCACAGTGTTACATCTGTATTTCGTGGATCTCTTTGCTAGCCTTATTTCTGTGGAATCTGAGAACAGATATTTTGGATCCCTTTGAAGACTATAGGGCCAAAGGAAATATCCTCCGATAACAAAGAGAAAGAAGCTTTCTGAGAAACTTCTTTGTGTTCTGTGAAATCATCTCACAGAGTTACAGCTTTCCCCTCAAGAAGCCTTTCGCTAAGACAGTTCTTGTGGAATTGGCAAAGTGATATTTGGAAGCCCATAGAGGGCTATGTTGAAAAAGGAAATATCCTCAGATGAAATCTGGAAAGAAGCTTTCTGAGAAACTGCATGCTGTGCTGTTCATTCATTTCAGAGAGTTACATCTGTATTTCGTGGATCTCTTTGCGAGCCTTATCCCTGGAATATGAGAACAGATATTTCGGATCCTTTTGAAGATTATAGGGCCAAAGGAAAAATCCTCCGATAACAAAGAGAAAGAAGCTTTCTGAGAAACTTCTTGGTGTTCTGTGAAATCATCTCACAGAGTTACAGCTTTCCCCTCAAGAAGCCTTTCGCTAAGACAGTTCATGTGGAATTGGAAAAGAGATATTTGGAAGCCCATAGAGGGCTACGGTGAAAACGGAAATATCCTCAGATGAAATCTGGAAAGAAGCTTTCTGAGAAACTGCTCTGTGATTTGTGACTTCCACTCACGGAGTTACATCTGTATTTCGTGGATCTCTTTGCTAGCCTTATTTCTGTGGAATCTGAGAACAGATATTTCGGATCCCTTTGAAGACTGTAGGGCCAAAGGAAATATCCTCCGATAACAAAGAGAAAGAAGCTTTCTGAGAAACTTCTTTGTGTTCTGTGAAATCATCTCACAGAGTTACAGCTTTCCCCTCAAGAAGACTTTCGCTAAGACAGTTCTTGTGGAATTGGCAAAGTGATATTTGGAAACCCCAGGAGGGCTATGGTGAAAAAGGAAATATCCTCAGATGAAATCTGGAAAGAACCATTCTGAGAAACTGCTCTGTGACGTGTGACTTCCACTCACAGTGTTACATCTGTATTTGGTGGATATCTTTGCTAGCCTTATTTCTGTGGAATCTGAGAACAGATATTTCGGATCCCTTTGAAGACTATAGGGCCAAAGGAAATATCCTCCGATAGCAAAGAGAAAGAAGCTTTCTGATAAACTTCTTTGTGTTCTGTGAAATCATCTCACAGAGTTACAGCTTTCCCCTCAAGAAGCCTTTCGCTAAGACAGTTCTTGTGGAATTGGCAAAGTGATATTTGGAAGCCCATAGAGGGCCATGGTGAAAAAGGAAATATCCTCAGATGAAATCTGGAAAGAAGCTTTCTGAGAAACTGCTTAGTGTTCTGTTCATTCATCTCACAGAGTTACATTTGTATTTCTTGGATCTCTTTGCTAGCCTAATTTCTGTGGAATCTGAGTACAGATATTTCGGATCCCTTTGAAGACTATAGTGCCAAAGGAAATATCCTCCGATAACAAAGAGAAAGAAGCTTTCTGAGAAACTTCTTTGTGTTCTGTGAAATCATCTCACAGAGTTACAGCTTTCCCCTCAAGAAGCCTTTCGCTAAGACAGTTCTTGTGGAATTGGCAAAGTGATATTTGGAAGCCCATAGAGGGCAATGGTGAAAAAGGAAATATCCTCAGATGAAATCTGGAAAGAAGATTTCTGAGAAAGTGCTCTGTGACGTGTGACTTCCACTCACAGAGTTACATCTGTATTTCGTGGATCTCTTTGCTAGCCTTATTTCTGTGGAATCTGAGAACAGATATTTCGGATCCCTTGGAAGACTACAGGGCCAAAGGAAATATCCTCCGATAACAAAGAGAAAGAAGCTTTCTGAGAAACTTCTGTGTGTTCTGTCAAATCATCTCACAGAGTTACAGCTTTCCCCTCAAGAAGCCTTTCGCTAAGACAGTTCTTGTGGAATTGGTAAAGTGATATTTGTAAGCCTAAAGAGGGCTATGGTGAAAAAGGAAATATCCTCACATGAAATCTGGAAAGAAGCTTTCTGAGAAACTGCTTGCTGTTCTGTTCATTCATCTCATGCGGTTACATCTGTATTTCGTGGATCTCTTTGCTAGCCTAATTTCTGTGGAATCTGAGAACAGATATTTCGGATCCCTTTAAAGATTATAGGGCAAAAGGAAATATCCTCCGATATTAAGGAGAAGAAAGCTTTCTGAGAAACTTCTTTGTGTTCTGTGAAATCATCTCACAGAGCTACAGCTTTCCCCTCAAGAAGCCTTTCGCTAGGATAGTTCTTGTGGAATTGGCAAAGTGATATTTGGAAGCCCATAGAGGGCTATGGTGAAAAAGGAAATATCCTCAGATGAAATCTAGAAAGAAGCTTTCTGAGAAACTGCTTGCTGCTCAGTTCATTCATCTCACGGGGTTACATCTGTATTTCGTGGATCTCTTTGCTAGCCTTATTTCTGTGGAATCTGACAACAGATATTTCGGATCCCTTTGAAGACTATAGGGCCAAAGGAAATATCCTCCGATAACAAAGAGAAAGAAGCTTTCTGAGAAACTTCTTTGTGTTCTGTGAAATCATCTCACAGAGTTACAGCTTTCCCCTCAAGAAGCCTTTCGCTAAGACAGTTCTTGTGGAATTAGCAAAGTGATATTTGGAAGCCCATAGAGGGCTATGGTGAAAAAGGAAATATCCTCAGATGAAATCGGGAAAGAAGCTTTCTGAGAAACTGCTCTGTGATGTGTGACTTCCACTCACAGAGTTACATCTGTATTTCGTGGATCTCTTTGCTAGCCTTATTTCTGTGGAATCTGAGAACAGATATTTCGGATCCCTTGGAAGACTATAGGGCCAAATGAAATATCCTCAGATAACAAAGAGAAAGAAGCTTTCTGAGAAACTTCTTTGTGTTCTGTGAAATCATCTCACAGAGTTACAGCTTTCCCCTCAAGAAGGCTTTCGCTAAGACAGTTCTTGTGGAATTGGCAAAGTGATATTTGGAAGCCCATAGAGGGCTATGGTGAAAAAGGAAATATACTCAGATGAAATCGGGAAAGAAGCTTTCTGAGAAACTGCTTAGTGTTCTGTTCCTTCATCTCACAGAGTTACATCTGTATTTCGTGGATCTCTTTGCTAGCCTTATTTCTGTGGAATCTGAGAACAGATATTTCGGATCCCTTTGAAAACTATAGGGCCAAAGGAAATATCCTGCGATAACGAAGAGAAAGAAGCTTTCTGAGAAACTTCTTTGTGTTCTGTGAAATCATCTCACAGAGTTACAGCTTTCCCCTCAAGAAGCCTTTCGCTAAGACAGTTCTTGTGGAATTGGCAAAGTGATATTTGGAAGCCCATAGAGGGCTACGGTGAAAAAGGAAATATCCTCAGATGAAATCTGGAAAGAAGCTTTCTGAGAAACTGCTTAGTGTTCTGTTCCTTCATCTCACAGTGTTACATCAGTATTTCGTGGATCTCTTTGCTAGCCTTATTTCTGTGGAATCTGAGAACAGATATTTCGGATCCCTTTGAAAACTATAAGGCCAAAGGAAATATCCTCCAATAACAAAGAGAAAGAAGCTTTCTGAGAAACTTCTTTGTGTTCTGTGAAATCATCTCACAGAGTTACAGCTTCCCCTCAAGAAGCCTTTCACTAAGACAGTTCTTGTGGAATTGGCAAAGTGATATTTGGAAGCCCATAGAGGGCTATGGTGAAAAAGGAAATATCCTCAGATGAAATCTGGAAAGAAGCTTTCTGAGAAACTGCTTAGTGTTCTGTTCCTTCATCTCACAGTGTTACATCTGTATTTCGTTTATCTCTTTGCTAGTCTTATTTCTGTGTAATCTGAGAACAGATATTTCGGATCCCTTTGAAAACTATAGGGCCAAAGGAAATATCCTCCGATAACAAAGAGAAAGAAGCTTTCTGAGAAACTTCTTTGTGTTCTGTGAAATCATCTCACAGAGTTACAGCTTTCCCCTCAAGAAGCCTTTCGCTAAGACAGTTCTTGTGGAATTGGCAAAGTGATATTTGGAAGCCCATAGAGGGCTACGGTGAAAAAGGAAATATCCTCAGATGAAATCTGGAATGAAGCTTTCTGAGAAACTGCTCTGTGACGTGTGACTTCCACTCACAGTGTTACATCTGTATTTGGTGGATCTCTTTGCTAGCCTTATTTCTGTGGAATCTGAGAACAGATATTTTGGATCCCTTTGAAGACTATAGGGACAAAGGAAATATCGTCCGATAACAAATAGAAAGAAGCTTTCTGAGAAACTTCTTTGTGTTCTGTGAAATCATCTCACAGAGGTACAGCTTTCCCCTCAAGAAGCCTTTCGCTAAGACAGTTCTTGTGGAATTGGCAAAGTGATATTTGGAAGCCCATAGAGGGCTATGGTGAAAAACGAAATATCCTCAGATGAAATCTGGAAAGAAGCTTTCTGAGAAACTGCATGCTGTTCTGTTCATTCATCTCACGAGGTTACATCTGTATTTCGTGGATCTCTTTGCTAGCTTTATTTCTGTGGAATCTGAGAACAGATATTTCGGATCCCTTTGAAAACTATAGGGACAGAGGAAATATCCTGCGATAACAAAGAGAAAGAAGCTTTCTGTGAAACTTCTTTGTGTTCTTTGAAATCATCTCACAGAGTTACAGCCTTCCCCTCAAGAAGCCTTTCGCTAAGTCAGTTCTTGTGGAATTGCCAAAGTGATATTTGGAAGCCCATAGAGGGCTATGGTGAAAAAGGAAATATCCTCAGATGAAATATGGAAAGAAGCTTTCTGAGAAACTGCTCTGTGATGTGCGACTTCCACTCACAGAGTTACATCTGTATTTCGTGGATCTCTTTGCTGACCTTATTTCTGTGGAATCTGAGAACAGATATTTCGGATCCCTTTGAAGACTATAGGGACAAAGGAAATATCCTCCGATAACAAAGAGAAAGAAGCTTTCTGAGAAACTTCTTTGTGTTCTGTGAAATCATCTCACAGAGTTACAGCTTTCCCCTCAAGAAGCCTTTCGCTAAGACAGTTTTTGTGGAATTGGCAAAGTGATATTTGGAAGCCGATAGAGGGTTATGGTGAAAAAGGAAATATCCTCAGATGAAATCGGGAAAGAAGCTTTCTGAGAAATGGCTGAGTGCTCTGTTCATTCATTTCAGAGAGTTACATCTGTATTTCGTGGATCTCTTTGCTAGCCTTATCCCTGGAATATGAGAACAGATATTTCGGATCCTTTTGAAGATTATAGGGCCAAAGGAAAAATCCTCCGATAACAAAGAGAAAGAAGCTTTCTGAGAAACTTCTTTGTGTTCCGTGAAATCATCTCACAGAGTTACAGCTTTCCCCTCAAGAAGCCTTTCGCTAAGACAGTTCATGTGGAATTGGCAAAGTGATATTTGGAAGCCCATAGAGGGCTACTGTGAAAACGGAAATATCCTCAGATGAAATCTGGAAGGAAGCTTTCTGAGAAACTGCTCTGTGATGTCTGACTTCCACTCACGGAGTTACATCTGTATTTCGTGGATCTCTTTGCTAGCCTTATTTCTGTGGAATCTGAGAACAGATATTTCGTATCCCTTTGAAGACTGTAGGGCCAAAGGAAATATCCTCCGATAACAAAGAGAAAGAAGCTTTCTGAGAAACTTCTTTGTGTTCTGTGAAATCATCTCACAGAGTTACAGCTTTCCCCTCGAGAAGACTTTCGCTAAACAGTTCTTGTGGAATTGGCAAAGTGATATTTGGAAGCCCATAGAGGGCTATGGTGAAAAAGGAAATATCCTCAGATGAAATCTGGAAAGAACCTTTCTGAGAAACTGCTCTGTGACGTCTGACTTCCACTCACATTGTTACATCTGTATTTGGTGGATCTCTTTGCTAGCCTTATTTCTGTGGAATCTGAGAACAGAAATTTCGGATCCCTTTGAAGACTATAGGGCCAAATTAAATATCCTCCGATAGCAAAGAGAAAGAAGCTTTCTGATAAACTTCTTTGTGTTCTGTGAAATCATCTCACAGAGTTACAGCTTTCCCCTCAAGAAGCCTTTCGCTAAGACAGTTCTTGTGGAATTGGCAAAGTGATATTTGGAAGCCCATAGAGGGCCATGGTGAAAAAGGAAATATCCTCAGATGAAATCTGGTAAGAAGCTTTCTGAGAAACTGCTTAGTGTTCTGTTCATTCATCTCACAGAGTTACATTTGTATTTCTTGGATCTCTTTGCTAGCCTTATTTCTGTGGAATCTGAGTACAGATATTTCGGATCCCTTTGAAGACTATAGTGCCAAAGGAAATATCCTCCGATAACAAAGAGAAAGAAGCTTTCTGAGAAACTTCTTTGTGTTCTGTGAAATCATCTCACAGAGTTACAGCTTTCCCCTCAAGGGACTTTCGCTAAGACAGTTCTTGTGGAATTGGCAAAGTGATATTTGGAAGCCCATAGAGGGCAATGGTGAAAAAGGAAATATCCACAGATGAAATCTGGAAAGAAGATTTCTGAGAAAGTGCTCTGTGACGTGTGACTTCCACTCACAGAGTTACATCTGTATTTCGTGGATCTCTTTGCTAGCCTTATTTCTGTGGAATCTGAGAACAGATATTTCGGATCCCTTTGAAGGCTATAGGGCCAAAGGAAATATCCTCCGATAACAAAGAGAAAGAAACTTTCTGAGAAACTTCTTTGTGTTCTGTGAAATCATCTCACAGAGTTACAGCTTTCCCCTCAAGAAGCCTTTCGCTAAGACAGTTCTTGTGGAATTGGCAAAGTGATATTTGGAAGCCCATAGAGGGCTATGGTGAAAAAGGAAATATACTCAGATGAAATCGGGAAAGAAGTTTTCTGAGAAACTGCTTAGGGTTCTGTTCATTCATCTCACAGAGTTACATCTGTATTTTTGGATCTCTTTGCTAGCCTTATATCTGTGGAATCTGAGAACATATATTTCGGATCCCTTTGAAGACTATAGGTCCAAAGGAAATATTTTCCATAACAAAGAGAAAGAAGCTTTCTGAGAAACTTCTTCGTGTTCTGTGAAATCACCTCACAGAGTTACAGCTTTCCCCTCAAGAAGCCTGTCGCTAAGACAGTTCTTATGGAATTGGCAAAGTGATATTTGGAAGCCCATAGAGGGCTATGGTGAAAAAGGAAATATCCTCAGATGAAATCTGGAAAGAATCTTTCTGAGAAACTGCTCTGTGATGTGTTACTTCCACTCACAGAGTTACATCTGTGTTTCGTGGATCTCTTAGCTACCCTTATTTCTATGGAATCTGAGAACAGATATTTCGGATCCCTTTGAAGACTATAGGTCCAAAGGAAATATCCTCTGATAACAAAGAGAAGAAGCTTCCTGATAAACTTCTTTGTGTTCTGTCAAATCATCTCACAGAGTTATAGCTTTCCCCTCAAGAAGCCTTTCGATAAGACAGTTCTTGTGGAATTGGCAATGTGATATTTGGAAGCCCATAGAGGGCTATGGTGAAAAAGGAAATATCCTCAGATGAAATCTGGAAAGAAGCTTTCTGAGAAACTGCTCTGTGATGTGTGATTTCCACTCACAGAGTTACATCTGTATTTCGTGGATCTCTTTGCTAGCCTTATTTCTGTGCAATCTGAGAACAGATATTTCGGATCCCTTTGAAGACTATAGGGCCAAAGAAAATATCTTCCGATAACAAAAAGAAGGAAGGTTTCTGAGAAACTTCTTTGTGTTCTGTGAAATCATCTCACAGAGTTACAGCTTTCCCCTCAAGAAGCCTTTCGCTAAGTCAGTTCTTGTGGAATTGGCAAAGTGATATTCGGAAGCCCAGAGAGGGCTATGGTGAAAAAGGAAATATCCTCAGATGAAATCGGGAAAGAAGCTTTCTGAAAAACTGCTTAGTGTTCTGCTCATTCATCTCACAGCGTTACATCTGTATTTCGTGGTTCTCTTTGCTAGCCTTATTTCTGTGGAATCTGAGAACAGATATTTCGGATCCCTTTGAAGACTATAGGGCCAAAGGAAATATCCTCCGATAACAAAGAGAAAGAAGCTATCTGAGAAACTTCTTTGTGTTCTGTGAAATCATCTCACAGAGTTACAGCTTTCCCCTCAAGAAGCCTTTCGCTAAGACAGTTCTTGTGGAATTGGCAAAGTGATATTTGGAAGCCCATAGATGGCTACGGTGAAAAAGGAAATATCCTCAGATGAAATCTGGAAAGAAGCTTTCTGAGAAACTGCTTTGTGATGTGTGACTTCCACTCACAGAGTTACATCTGTGTTTCGTGGATCTCTTAGCTAGCCTTATTTCTGTGGAATCTGAGAACAGATATTTCGGATCCCTTTGAAGACTATAGGGCCATAGGAAATATCATCCGATAACAAAGAGAAAGAAGCTTTCTGAGAAACTTCTTTGTGTTCTGTGAAATCATCTCACAGAGTTACAGCTTTCCCCTCAAGAAGCCTTTCGCTAAGACAGTTCTTGTGGAATTGGCAAAGTGATACTTGGAAGCCCTTAGAGGGCTATGGTGAAAAAGGAAATATCCTCAGATGAAATCTGGAAAGAAGATTTCTGAGAAACTGCTCTGTGATGTGTGACTTCCACTCACAGAGTTACATCTGTATTTCGTGGATCTCTTTGCTAGTCTTATTTCTGTGGAATCTGAGAACAGATATTTCGGATCCCTTTGAAGACTATAGGGCCAAAGGAAATATCCTCCGATAACGACGAGAAAGAAGCTTTCTGAGAAACTCCTTTGTGTTCTGTGAAATCATCTCACAGAGTTACAGCTTTCCCCTCAAGAAGCCTTTCGCTAAGACTGTTCTTCTGGAATTGGCAAAGTGATATTTGGAAGCCCGTAGAAGGCTATGGTGAAAAAGGAAATATCCTTAGATGAAATCTGGAAGGAAGCTTTCTGAGAAACTGCTCTGGGATGTGTGACTTCCACTCGCAGAGTTACATCTGTATTTCGTGGATCTCTTTGCTGGCCTTATTTCTGTGGAATCTGAGAACAGATATTTCGGATCCCTTTGAAGACTATAGGGCCATAGGAAATATCCTCCGATAACAAAGAGAAAGAAGCTTTCTGAGAAACTTCTTTGTGTTCTGTGAAATCACCTCACAGAGTTACAGCTTTCCCCTCAAAAAGCCTTTCTCTAAGACAGTTCTTGTGGGTTTGGCAAAGTGATATTTGGAAGGCCATAAAGGGCTATGGTGAAAAAGGAAATATCCTCAGATGAAATCTGGAAAGAAGCTTTCTGAGAAACTGCTTAGTGTTCTGTTCATTCATCTCACAGAGTAACATCTGTATTTCGTGGATCTCTTTGCTAGCCTTATTTCTGTAGAATCTGAGAACAGATATTTCGGATCCCTTTGAAGTCTATAGGGCCAAAGGAAATATCCTCCGATAACAAAAAGAAAGAAGATTTCTGAGAAACTTCTTTGTGTTCTGTGAAATCATCTCACAGAGTTACAGCTTTCCCCTCAAGAAGCCTTTCGCTAAGACAGTTCTTGTGGAATTGGCAAAGTGATATTTGGAAGCCCATAGAAAGCTATGCTGAAAAAGGAAATATCCTCAGATGAAATCTGGAAAGAAGCTTTCTGAGAAACTGCTCTGTGATGTGTGACTTCCACTCACAGAGTTACACCTGTATTTCGGGGATCTCTTTGCTAGCCTTATTTCTGTGGAACCTGAGAACAGATATTTCGGATCCCTTTGAAGACTATAGGGCCAAAGGACATATCCTCCGATAACAAAGAGAAAGCAGCTTTCTGAGTAACTTCTTTGTGTTCTGTGAAATCATCTCACAGAGTTACAGCTTTCCCCTCAAGAAGCCTTTCGCTAAGACAGTTCTTGTGGAATTGGCAAAGTGATAATTGGAAGCCCTTAGAGGGCTATGGTGAAAAAGGAAATATCCTCAGATGAAATCTGTAAAGAATCTTTCAGAGAAACTGGTCTGTGATGTGTGACTTCCACTCACAGAGTTACATCTGTATTTCGTGGATCTCTTTGCTAGCCTTATTTCTGTGGAATCTGAGAACAGATATTTCGGATCCCTTTGAAGACTATAGGGCCAAAGGAAATATCATCCGATAACAAAGAGAAAGAAGCTTTCTGAGAAACTTCTTTGTGTTCTGTGAAATCATCTCACAGAGTTACAGCTTTCCCCTCAAGAAGCCTTTCGCTAAGACAGTTCTTGTGGAATTGTCAAAGTGATATTTGGAAGCCCATAGAGGACTACAGTGAAAAAAGAAATATCCTCAGATGAAATCTGGAAAGAAGCTTTCTGAGAAACTGCTTAGTGTTCTGTTCATTCATCTCACAGAGCTACATCTGTATTTCGTGAATCTCTTTGATAGCCTTATTTCTGTGGAATCTGAGAACAGATATTTCGGATCCCTTTGAAGACTATAGGTCCAAAGGAAATATCCTCTGATAACAAAGAGAAGAAGCTTCCTGATAAACTTCTTTGTGTTCTGTCAAATCATCTCACAGAGTTATAGCTTTCCCCTCAAGAAGCCTTTCGATAAGACAGTTCTTGTGGAATTGGCAATGTGATATTTGGAAGCCCATAGAGGGCTATGGTGAAAAAGGAAATATCCTCAGATGAAATCTGGAAAGAAGCTTTCTGAGAAACTGCTCTGTGATGTGTGATTTCCACTCACAGAGTTACATCTGTATTTCGTGGATCTCTTTGCTAGCCTTATTTCTGTGCAATCTGAGAACAGATATTTCGGATCCCTTTGAAGACTATAGGGCCAAAGAAAATATCTTCCGATAACAAAAAGAAGGAAGGTTTCTGAGAAACTTCTTTGTGTTCTGTGAAATCATCTCACAGAGTTACAGCTTTCCCCTCAAGAAGCCTTTCGCTAAGTCAGTTCTTGTGGAATTGGCAAAGTGATATTCGGAAGCCCAGAGAGGGCTATGGTGAAAAAGGAAATATCCTCAGATGAAATCGGGAAAGAAGCTTTCTGAAAAACTGCTTAGTGTTCTGCTCATTCATCTCACAGCGTTACATCTGTATTTCGTGGTTCTCTTTGCTAGCCTTATTTCTGTGGAATCTGAGAACAGATATTTCGGATCCCTTTGAAGACTATAGGGCCAAAGGAAATATCCTCCGATAACAAAGAGAAAGAAGCTATCTGAGAAACTTCTTTGTGTTCTGTGAAATCATCTCACAGAGTTACAGCTTTCCCCTCAAGAAGCCTTTCGCTAAGACAGTTCTTGTGGAATTGGCAAAGTGATATTTGGAAGCCCATAGATGGCTACGGTGAAAAAGGAAATATCCTCAGATGAAATCTGGAAAGAAGCTTTCTGAGAAACTGCTTTGTGATGTGTGACTTCCACTCACAGAGTTACATCTGTGTTTCGTGGATCTCTTAGCTAGCCTTATTTCTGTGGAATCTGAGAACAGATATTTCGGATCCCTTTGAAGACTATAGGGCCATAGGAAATATCATCCGATAACAAAGAGAAAGAAGCTTTCTGAGAAACTTCTTTGTGTTCTGTGAAATCATCTCACAGAGTTACAGCTTTCCCCTCAAGAAGCCTTTCGCTAAGACAGTTCTTGTGGAATTGGCAAAGTGATACTTGGAAGCCCTTAGAGGGCTATGGTGAAAAAGGAAATATCCTCAGATGAAATCTGGAAAGAAGATTTCTGAGAAACTGCTCTGTGATGTGTGACTTCCACTCACAGAGTTACATCTGTATTTCGTGGATCTCTTTGCTAGTCTTATTTCTGTGGAATCTGAGAACAGATATTTCGGATCCCTTTGAAGACTATAGGGCCAAAGGAAATATCCTCCGATAACGACGAGAAAGAAGCTTTCTGAGAAACTCCTTTGTGTTCTGTGAAATCATCTCACAGAGTTACAGCTTTCCCCTCAAGAAGCCTTTCGCTAAGACTGTTCTTCTGGAATTGGCAAAGTGATATTTGGAAGCCCGTAGAAGGCTATGGTGAAAAAGGAAATATCCTTAGATGAAATCTGGAAGGAAGCTTTCTGAGAAACTGCTCTGGGATGTGTGACTTCCACTCGCAGAGTTACATCTGTATTTCGTGGATCTCTTTGCTGGCCTTATTTCTGTGGAATCTGAGAACAGATATTTCGGATCCCTTTGAAGACTATAGGGCCATAGGAAATATCCTCCGATAACAAAGAGAAAGAAGCTTTCTGAGAAACTTCTTTGTGTTCTGTGAAATCACCTCACAGAGTTACAGCTTTCCCCTCAAAAAGCCTTTCTCTAAGACAGTTCTTGTGGGTTTGGCAAAGTGATATTTGGAAGGCCATAAAGGGCTATGGTGAAAAAGGAAATATCCTCAGATGAAATCTGGAAAGAAGCTTTCTGAGAAACTGCTTAGTGTTCTGTTCATTCATCTCACAGAGTAACATCTGTATTTCGTGGATCTCTTTGCTAGCCTTATTTCTGTAGAATCTGAGAACAGATATTTCGGATCCCTTTGAAGTCTATAGGGCCAAAGGAAATATCCTCCGATAACAAAAAGAAAGAAGATTTCTGAGAAACTTCTTTGTGTTCTGTGAAATCATCTCACAGAGTTACAGCTTTCCCCTCAAGAAGCCTTTCGCTAAGACAGTTCTTGTGGAATTGGCAAAGTGATATTTGGAAGCCCATAGAAAGCTATGCTGAAAAAGGAAATATCCTCAGATGAAATCTGGAAAGAAGCTTTCTGAGAAACTGCTCTGTGATGTGTGACTTCCACTCACAGAGTTACACCTGTATTTCGGGGATCTCTTTGCTAGCCTTATTTCTGTGGAACCTGAGAACAGATATTTCGGATCCCTTTGAAGACTATAGGGCCAAAGGACATATCCTCCGATAACAAAGAGAAAGCAGCTTTCTGAGTAACTTCTTTGTGTTCTGTGAAATCATCTCACAGAGTTACAGCTTTCCCCTCAAGAAGCCTTTCGCTAAGACAGTTCTTGTGGAATTGGCAAAGTGATAATTGGAAGCCCTTAGAGGGCTATGGTGAAAAAGGAAATATCCTCAGATGAAATCTGTAAAGAATCTTTCAGAGAAACTGGTCTGTGATGTGTGACTTCCACTCACAGAGTTACATCTGTATTTCGTGGATCTCTTTGCTAGCCTTATTTCTGTGGAATCTGAGAACAGATATTTCGGATCCCTTTGAAGACTATAGGGCCAAAGGAAATATCATCCGATAACAAAGAGAAAGAAGCTTTCTGAGAAACTTCTTTGTGTTCTGTGAAATCATCTCACAGAGTTACAGCTTTCCCCTCAAGAAGCCTTTCGCTAAGACAGTTCTTGTGGAATTGTCAAAGTGATATTTGGAAGCCCATAGAGGACTACAGTGAAAAAAGAAATATCCTCAGATGAAATCTGGAAAGAAGCTTTCTGAGAAACTGCTTAGTGTTCTGTTCATTCATCTCACAGAGCTACATCTGTATTTCGTGAATCTCTTTGATAGCCTTATTTCTGTGGAATCTGAGAACAGATATTTCGGATCCCTTTGAAGACTATAGGGCCAAAGGAAATATCCTCGGATAACAAAGAGAAAGAAGTTTTCTGAGAAACTTCTTTGTGTTTTGTGAAATCATCTCACAGAGTTACAGCTTTCCCCTCAAGAAGCCTTTCGCTAAGACAGTTCTTGTGGAATTGGCAAAGTGATATTTGGAAGCCCATAGAAGGCTATGGTGAAAAAGGAAATATCCTCAGATGAAATCTGGAAAGAAGCTTTCTGAGAAACTGCTCTGGGATGTGTGACTTCCACTCCAGAATTACATCTGTATTTCGTGGATCTCTTTGCTAGCCTTATTTCTATGGAATCTGAGAACAGATATTTCGGATCCCTTTGAAGACTATAGGGCCAAAGGAAATATCCTCCGATGACAAAGAGAAAGAAGCTTTCTGAGAAACTTCTTTGTGTTCTGTGAAATCACCTCACCGAGTTACAGCTTTCCCCTCAAGAAGCCTTTCGCTAAGACAGTTCTTGTGGGTTTGGCAAAGTTATATTTGGAAGCCCATAAAGGGCTATGGTGAAAAAGGAAATATCCTCAGATGAAATCTGGAAAGAAGCTTTCTGAGAAACTGCTTAGTGTTCTGTTCATTCATCTCACAGAGTTACATCTGTATTTCATTTATCTCTTTTCTAGCCTTATTTCTGTGGAATCTGAGAACAGATATTTCGGATCCCTTTGAAAACTATAGGGCCAAAGGAAATAACCTCCGATAAAAAAGAGAAAGAAGCTTTCTGAGAAACTTCTTTTTGTTCTGTGAAATCATCCCTGAGAGTTGCAGCTTTCCCCTAAAGAAGCCTTTCGCTAAGACAGTTCTTGTGGAATTGGTAAAGTGATATTTGGAAGCCCATAGAGGGCTATGGTGAAAAAGGAAATATCCTCAGATGAAATCTGGAAAGAAGCTTTCTGAGAAACTGCTTAGTGTTCTGTTCATTCATCTCACAGAGTTACATCTGTATTTCGTGGATCTCTTTGCTAACCTTATTTCTGTGGAATCTGAGAACAGATATTTCGGATCCCTTTGAAAACTACAGGGCCAAAGGAAATATCCTCCGATAACAAAGAGAAAGAAGCTTTCTGAGAAACTTCTTTGTGTTCTGTCAAATCATCTCACAGAGTTACAGCTTTCCCCTCAAGAAGCCTTTCGCTAAGACAGTTCTTCTGGAATTGGCAAAGTGATATTTGGAAGCCCATAGAGGGCTATGGTGAAAAAGGAAATATCCTCAGATGAAATCTGGAAAGAAGCTTTCTGAGAAACTGCTTAGTGTTCTGTTCATTCATCTCACAGAGTTACATCTGTATTTCGTGGATCTCTTTGCTAGCCTTATTTCTGTGGAATCTGAGAACAGATATTTCGGATCCCTTTGAAGACTATAGGGCCAAAGGAAATATCCTCCGATAACAAAGAGAAAGAAGCTTTCTGAGAAACTTCTTTGTGTTCTGTGAAATCATCTCACAGATTTACAGCTTTCCCCTCAAGAAGCCTTTCGCTAAGACAGTTCTTGTGGAATTGGCAAAGTGATATTTGGAATCCCATAGAGGGCTATGGTGAAAAAGGAAATATCCTCAGATGAAATCTGGAAGGAAGCTTTCTGAGAAACTGCTTAGTGTTCTGTTCATTCATCTCACAGAGTTACATCTGTATTTCGTGGATCTCTTTGCTAGCCTTATTTCTGTGGAATCTGAGAACAGATATTTCGGATCCCTTTGAAGACTATAGGGCCAAAGGAAATATCATCCGATAACAAAGAGAAAGAAGCATTCCGAGAAACTTCTTTGTGTTCTGTGAAATCATCTCACAGAGTTACAGCTTTCCCCTCAAGAAGCCTTTCGCTAAGACAGTTCTTGTGGAATTGGCAAAGTGATATTTGGAAGCCCATAGAGGGCTATGTTGGAAAAGGAAATATCCTCAGATGAAATCTGGAAAGAAGCTTTCTGAGAAACTGCTCTGTGATGTGTGACTTCCACTCCAGAATTACATCTGTATTTCGTGAATCACTTTGCTAGCCTTATTTCTGTGGAATCTGAGAACAGATATTTCGGATCCCTTTGAAGACTATAGGGCCAAAGGAAATATCCTCCGATAACAAAGAGAAAGAAGCTTTCCTGGAGACTTCTTTGTGTTCTGTGAAATCACCTCACCGAGTTACAGCTTTCGCCTCAAGAAGCCTTTCGCTAAGACATTTCTTGTGGGTTTTGCAAAGTGATATTTGGAAGCCCATAAAGGGCTATGGTGAAAAAGGAAATATCCTCAGATGAAATCTGGAAAGAAGCTTTCTGAGAAACTGCTTAGTGTTCTGTTCATTCATCTCCCAGAGTTACATCTGTATTTCGTGGATCTCTTTGCTAGCCTTATTTCTGTGGAATATGAGAACAGATATTTCGGATCCCTTTGAAGACAATAGTGCCAAAGGAAATATCCTCCCATAACAAAGAGAAGAAGCTTTCTGATAAACTTCTTTGTGTTCTGTGAAATCATCTCACAGAGTTATAGCTTTCCCCTCAAGAAGCCTTTCGATAAGACAGTTCTTGTGGAATTGGCAAAGTGATATTTGGAAGCCCATAGAGGGCTATGGTGTAAAAGGAAATATCCTCAGATGAAATCTCGAAAGAAGCTTTCTGAGAAACTGCTCTGTGATGTGTGATTTCCACTCACAGAGGTACATCTGTATTTCGTAGATCTCTTTGCTAGCCTTATTTCTGTGGAATCTGAGAACAGATATTTCGGATCCCTTTGAAGACTATAGGGCCAAAGGAAATATCTTCCGATAACAAAAAGAAAGAAGGTTTCTGAGAAACTTCTTTGTGTTCTGTGAAATCATCTCACAGAGTTACAGCTTTCCCCTCAAGAATTCTTTCGCTAAGACAGTTCTTGTGGAATTGGCAAAGAGATATTTGGAAGCCCATAGAGGGCTATGGTGAAAAAGGAAATGTCCTCAGATGAAATCGGGAAAGCAGCTTTCTGAGAAACTGCTTAGTGTTCTGCTAATAAATCTCACAGCGTTACATCTGTATTTCGTGGATCTCTT
Source organism: Macaca mulatta (assembly GCF_049350105.2). Lineage (NCBI taxonomy): Eukaryota > Metazoa > Chordata > Mammalia > Primates > Cercopithecidae > Macaca > Macaca mulatta. The sequence continues at coordinate 49,235,314 of NC_133413.1, forward strand.
TGCTAGCCTTATTTCTGTGGAATCTGAGAACAGATATTTCGGATCCCTTTGAAGACTATAGGGCGAAAGGAAATATCGTCCGATAACAAAGAGAAAGAAGCTTTCTGAGTAACTTCTTTGTGTTCTGTGAAATCATCTCCCAGAGTTACAGCTTTCCCCTCAAGAAGCCTTTCGCTAAGACTGTTCTTGTGGAATTTGCAAAGTGATATTTGGAAGCCCATGGAAGGCTATGGCGAAAAAGGAAATATCCTCAGATGAAATCTGGAAAGAAGTTTTCTGAGAAACTGCTCTGTGATGTGTGACCTCCACTCACAGAGTTACATCTGTATTTCGTGGATGTCTTTGCTAGCCTTATTTCTGTGGAATCTGAGAACAGATATTTCAGATCCCTTTGAAGACTATAGGGCCAAAGGAAATATCATCCGATAACATAGAGAAAGAAGCTTTCAGAGAAACTTCTTTGAGTTCTGTGAAATCAACTCACAGAGTTACACCGTTCCCCTCAAGAAGCCTTTCGCTAAGACAGTTCTTGTGGAATTGGCAAAGTGATATTTGGAAGTCCTTAGAGGGCTATGGTGAAAAAGGAAATATCCTGAGATGAAATCGGGAAAGAAGCTTTCGGAGAAACTGCTTAGTGTTCTGCTCACTCATCTCACAGCGTTACATCTGTATTTCGTGGATCTCTTTGCTAGCCTTATTTCTGTGGAATCTGAGAACAGATATTTCGGATCCCTTTGAAGACTATAGGGCCAAAGGAAATATCCTCCGATAACAAAGAGAAAGAAGCTTTCTGAGAAACTTCTTTGTGTTCTGTGAAATCATCTCACAGAGTTACAGCTTTCCCCTAAAGAAGCCTTTCGCTAAGACAGTTCTTGTGGAACTGGCAAAGTGATATTTGGAAGCCCATAGAGGGCTATGGTGAAAAAGGAAATATCCTCAGATGAAATCTGGAAAGAAGCTTTCTGAGAAACTGCTCTGTGATGTGTGATTTCCACTCACAGAGGTACATCTGTATTTCGTGGATCTCTTTGCTAGCCTTATTTCTGTGCAATCTGAGAACAGATATTTCGGATCCCTTTGAAGACTATAGGGCCAAAGAAAATATATTCCGATAACAAAAAGAAAGAAAGTTTCTGAGAAACTTCTTTGTGTTCTGTGTAATCATCTCACAGAGTTACAGCTTTCCCCTCAAGAAGCCTTTCGCTAAGACAGTTCTTGTGGAATTGGCAAAGTGATATTTGGAAGCCCAGAGAGGGCTATGGTGAAAAAGGAAATATCCTCAGATGAAATCGGGAAAGAAGCTTTCTGAGAAACTGCTTAGTGTTCTACTCATTCATCTCACAGCGATACATCTGTATTTCGTGGATCTCTTTGCTAGCCTTATTTCTGTGGAATCTGAGAACAGATTTCGGATCCCTTTGAAGACTATAGGGCCAAAGGAAATATCCTCCGATAACAAAGAGAAAGAAGCTATCTGAGAAACTTCTTTGTGTTCTGTGAAATCATCTCACAGAGGTACAGCTTTCTCCTCAAGAAGCCTTTCGCTAAGACAGTTCTTGTGGAATTGGCAAAGTGATATTTGGAAGCCCATAGATGGCTACGGTGAAAAAGGAAATATCCTCAGATGAAATCTGGAAAGAAGCTTTCTGAGAAACTACTCAGTGATGTGTGACTTCCACTCACAGAGTTACATCTGTGTTTCGTGGATCTCTTAGCTAGCCTTATTTCTATGGCATCTGAGAACAGATATTTCGGATCCCTTTGAAGACAATAGGGCCAAAGGAAATATCCTCCGATAACAAAGAGAAAGAAGCTTTCTGAGAAACTTCTTTGTGTTTTGTGAAATCATCTCACAGAGTTACAGGGTTCCCCTCAAGAAGCCTTTCGCTAAGACAGTTCTTGTGGAATTGTCAAAGTGTTTTGGAAGCCCATAGTGGATTACGGTGAAAAAAGAAATATCCTCAGACGAAATCTGGAAAGAAGCTTTCTGAGAAACTGCTTAGTGTTCTTTTCATTCATCTCACAGAGCTACATCTGTATTTCGTGGATCTCTTTGATAGCCTTATTTCTGTGGAATCTGAGAACAGATATTTCCGATCCCTTTGAAGACTATAGGGCCAAAGGAAATATCCTCCGATAACAAAGAGAAAGAAGCTTTCTGAGAAACTTCTTTGTGTACTGTGAAATCATCTCACAGAGTTACAACTTTCCCCTCAAGAAGCCTTTCGCTAAGACAGTTCTTGTGGAATTGGTAAAGAGATATTTGGAAGCTCATAGAGGGCTATGGTGAAAAAGGAAATATCCTCAGATGAAATTTCGAAAGAAGCTTTCTGAGAAACTACTTAGTGTTCTGTTCATTCATCTCACAGCGTTACATCTGTATTTCGTGGATCTCTTTGCTAGCCTTATTTCTGTGGAATCTGAGAACAGATATTTCGGATCCCTTTGAAGACTATAGGGCCAAAGGAAATATCCTCCGATAACAAAGAGAAAGAAGCTTTCTGAGAAACTTCTTTGTGTTCTGTGAAATCATATCACAGAGTTACAGCTTTCCCCTCAGGAAACCTTTCGCTAAGACAGTTTTGTGGAATTGGCAAAGTGATATTTGGAAGCCCATAGAGGGCTATGTTGAAAAAGGAAATATCCTCAGATGAAATCTGGAAAGAAGCTTTCTGAGAAACTGCTCTGTGATATGTGACTTTCTCTCACACAGTTACATCTGTATTTCGTGGATCTCTTTGCTAGCCTTATTTCTGTGGAATCTGAGAAAAGATATTTCGGATCCCTTTGAAGACTATAGGGCCAAAGGAAATATCCTCCGATAACAAAGAGAAAGATGTTTTCTGAGAAACTTCTTTGTGTTTTGTGAAATCATCTCACAGAGTTACACCTTTCCCCTCAAGAAGCCTTTCGCTAAGAGAGTTCTTGTGGTATTGGCAAAGTGATATTTGGAAGCCCATAGAAGGCTATGGTGAAAAAGGAAATATCCTCAGATGAAATCTGGAAAGAAGCTTTCTGAGAAACTGCTCTGGGATGTGTGACTTCCACTCCAGAATTACATCTGTATTTCGTGGATCTCTTTGCTAGCCTTATTTCTGTGGAATCTGAGAACAGATATTTCGGATCCCTTTGAAGACTATAGGGCCAAAGGAAATATCCTCCGATGACAAAGAGAAAGAAGCTTTCTGAGAAACTTCTTTGTGTTCTGTGAAATCACCTCACCGAGTTACAGCTTTCCCCTCAAGAAGCCTTTCGCTAAGACAGTTCTTGTGGGTTTGGCAAAGTTATATTGGGAAGCTCATAAAGGGCTATGGTGAAAAAGGAAATATCCTCAGATGAAATCTGGAAAGAAGCTTTCTGAGAAACTGCTTAGTGTTCTGTTCATTCATCTCACAGAGATACATCTGTATTTCGCGGATCTCTTTGCTAGCCTTATTTCTGTGGAATCTGAGAACAGATATTTCGGATCCCTTTGAAGACTATAGGTCCAAAGGAAATATCATCCGATAACAAAGAGAAAGAAGCTTTCCGAGAAACTTCTTTGTGTTCTGTGAAATCATCTCACAGAGTTACAGCTTTCCCCTCAAGAAGCCTTTCGCTAAGACAGTTCTTTTGGAATTGGCAAAGTGATATTTGGAAGCCCATAGAGGGCTATGTTGAAAAAGGAAATATCCTCAGATGAAATCTGGAAAGAAGCTTTCTGAGAAACTGCTCTGGGATGTGTGACTTCCACTCCAGAATTACATCTGTATTTCGTGAATCTCTTGGCTAGCCTTATTTCTGTGGAATCTGAGAACAGATATTTCGGATCCCTTTGAAGACTATAGGGCCAAAGGAAATATCGTCCGATAACAAAGAGAAAGAAGCTTTCTGGGTAACTTCTTTGTGTTCTGTGAAATCATCTCACAGAGTTACATCTTTCCCCTCAAGAAGCCTTTCGCTAACACAGTTCTTGTGGAATTGGCAAAGTGATACATGGAAGCCCTTTGAGGGCTATGGTGAAAAAGGAAATATCCTCAGATGAAATCTGGAAAGAAGCTTTCTGAGAAACTGCTCTGTGATGTGTGACTTCCACTCACAGAGTTACATCTGTATTTCGTGGATCTCTTTGATAGCCTTATTTCTGTGGAATCTGAGAACAGATATTTCGGATCCCTTTGAAGACTATAGGGCCAAAGGAAATATCCTCCGATAACAAAGAGAAAGAAGCTTTCTGAGAAACTTCTTTGTGTTCTGTGAAATCATCTCACAGAGTTACAGCTTTCCCCTCAAGAAGACTTTCGCTAAGACAGTTCTTGTGGAATTGGCAAAGTGATATTTGGAAGCCCATAGAGGGCTATGGTGAAAAAGTAAATATCCTCAGATGAAATCTGGAAAGAAGCTTTCTGAGAAACTGTTCTGGGATGTGTGACTTCCACTCCAGAATTACATCTGTATTTCGTGAATCTCTTTGCTAGCCTTATTTCTGTGGAATCTGAGAACAGATATTTCGGATCCCTTTGAAGACTATAGGGCCAAAGGAAATATCCTCCGATGACAAAGAGAAAGAAGCTTTCTGAGAAACTTCTTTGTGTTCTGTGAAATCACCTCACCGAGTTACAGCTTTCCCCTCAAGAAGCCTTTCGCTAAGACAGTTCTTGTGCAATTGGTAAAGTGATATTTGGAAACCCATAGAGGGCTATGGTGAAAAAGGAAATATCCTCAGATGAAATCTGGAAAGAAGCTTTCTGAGAAACTGCTTAGTGTTCTGTTCATTCATCTCACAGAGTTTATCTGTATTTCGTGCATCTCTTTGCTAGCCTTATTTCTGTGGAATCTGAGAACAGATATTTCGGATCCCTTTGAAGACTATAGGGCCAAAGGAAATATCGTCCGATAACAAAGAGAAAGAAGCTTTCTGAGTAACTTCTTTGTGTTCTGTGAAATCATCTCACAGAGTTACAGCTTTCCCCTCAAGAAGCCTTTCGCTAAGACAGTTCTTGTGGAATTTGTAAAGAGATATTTGGAAGCTCATAGAGGGCTATGGTGAAAAAGGAAATATCCTCAGATGAAATTCGGAAAGAAGCTTTCTAAGAAACTGCTTAGTGTTCTGTCCATTCATCTCACAGAGTTACATCTGTATTTCGTGGATCTCTTTGCTAGCCTTATTTCTGTGGAATCTGAGAACAGATATTTCAGATCCCTTTGAAGACTTTAGGGCCAAAGGAAATATCCTCCGATAACAAAGAGAAGGAAGCTTTCTGAGAAACTTCTTTGTGTTCTGTGAAATCATCTCACAGAGTTACAGCTTTCCCCTCAAGAAGTCTTTCGTTAAGACAGTTCTTGTGGAATTGGCAAAGTGAAATTTTGAAGCCCATAGAGGGCTATGGTGAAAAAGGAAATATCCTCAGATGAAATCTGGGAAGAAGCTTTCTGAGAAACTGCTTAGTGTTCTGTTCATTCATCTCACGGAGTTACATCTGTATTTCGTGGATCTCTTTGCTAGCCTTATTTCTGTGGAATCTGAGAACAGATATTTCGGATCCCTTTGAAGACTATAGGGCCAAAGGAAATATCCTCCGATAACAAAGAGAAATTAGCTTTCTGAGAAACTTCTTTGTGTTCTGTGAAATCATCTCACAGAGTTACAGCTTTCCCCTCAAGAAGCCTTTCGCTAAGACAGTTCTTGTGGAATTGGCAAAGTGATATTTGGAAGCCCATAGAGGGCTATGGTGAAAAAGGAAATATCCTCAGATGAAATATGGAAAGAAGCTTTCTGAGAAACTGCTCTGTGATGGGTGACTTCCACTCACAGAGTTACACCTGTATTTCGTGGATCTCTTTGCTAGCCTTATTTCTGTGGAATCTGAGAACAGATATTTCGGATCCCTTTGAAGACTATAGGGCCAAAGGAAATATCCTCCGATAACAAAGAGAAAGAAGCTTTCTGAGAAACTTCTTTGTGTTCTGTGAAATCATCTCACAGAGTTACAGCTTTCCCCTCAAGAAGCCTTTCGCTAAGACAGTTCTTGTGGAGTTCGCAAAGTGATACTTGGAAGCCCCTAGAGGGCTATGGTGAAAAAGGAAATATCCTCAGATGAAATCTGGAAAGAATCTTTCTGAGAAACTGCTCTGTGATGTGTGACTTCCACTCACAGAGTTACATCTGTATTTCGTGGATCTCTTTGCTAGCCTTATTTCTGTGGAATCTGAGAACAGATATTTCGGATCCCTTTGAAGACTATAGGGCCAAAGGAAATATCATCCGATGACAAAGAGAAAGAAGCTTTCTGAGAAACTTCTTTGTGTTCTCTGAAATCATCTCACAGAGTTACAGCTTTCCCCTCAAGAAGCCTTTCGCTAAGACAGTTCTTGTGGAATTGGCAAAGTAATATTTGGAAGCCCATAGAGGGCTATGGTGAAAAAGGAAATATCCTCAGATGAAATCTGGAAAGAAGCTTTCTGAGAAAATGCTTAGTGTTCTGTTCATTCACCTCACAGAGTTACATCTGTATTTCGTGGATCTCTTTGCTAGCCTTATTTCTCTGGAATCTGAGAACAGATATTTCGGATCCCTTTGAAGACTATAGGGCCAAAGGAAATATCCTCCGATAACAAAGAGAAAGAAGCTTTCTGAGAAACTTCTTTGTGTTCTGTGAAATCATCTCACAGAGATACAGCTTTCCCCTCAAGAAGCCGTTCGCTAAGACAGTTCTTGTGGAATTGGCAAAGTGATATTTGGAAGCCCATAGACAGCTATGGTGAAAAAGGAAATATCCTCAGATGAAATATGGAAAGAAGCTTTCTGAGAAACTGCTTAGTGTTCTGTTCATTCATCTCACAGAGTTACATCTGTATTTCGTGGATCTCTTTGCTAGCCTTATTTCTGTGGAATCTGAGAACAGATATTTCGGATCCCTTTGAAGACTATAGGGCCAAAGGAAATATCGTCCGATAACAAAGAGAAAGAAGCTTTCTGAGTAACTTCTTTGTGTTCTGTGAAATCATCTCACAGAGTTACAGCTTTCTCCTCAAGAAGCCTTTCGCTAACACAGTTCTTGTGGAATTGGCAAAGTGATACTTGGAAGCCCTTAGAGGTCTATGGTGAAAAACGAAATATCCTCAGATGAAATCTGGAAAGAAGCTTTCTGAGAAACTGCTCTGTGATGTGTGACTTCCACTCACAGAGTTACACCTGTATTTCGTGGATGTCTTTGCTAGCCTTATTTCTGTGGAATCTGAGAACAGATATTTCGGATCCCTTTGAAGACTATAGGGCCAAAGGAAATATCCTCCGATAACAAAGACAAAGAAGCTTTCCGAGAAACTTCTTTGTGTTCTGTGAAATCATCTCACAGAGTTACAGCTTTCCCATCAAGAAGCCTTTCGCTAAGACAGTTCTTGTGGAATTGGCAAAGTGATATTTGGAAGCCCATGGAGGGCTATGGTGAAAAAGGAAATATCCTCAGATGAAATCTGGAAAGAAGCTTTCTGAGAAAATGCTTAGTGTTCTGTTCATTCATCTCACAGAGTTATATCTGTATTTCGTGAATCTCCTTGCTAGCCTTATTTCTGTGGAATCTGAGAACAGATATTTCGGATCCCTTTGAAGAATATAGGGGCAAGGGAAATATCATCCGATAACAAAGAGAAAGAAGCTTTCTGAGAAACTTCTTTGTGTTCTGTGAAATCATCTCACAGAGTTACAGCTTTCCCCTCAAGAAGCCTTTCGCTAAGACAGTTCTTGTGGAATTGGTAAAGAGATATTTGGAAGCTCCTAGAGGGCTATGGTGAAAAAGGAAATATCCTCTGATGAAATTTGGAAAGGAGTTTTCTGAGAAACTGCTTAGTGTTCTGTTCATTCATCTCATAGAGTTACATCTGTATTTCGTGGATCACTTTGCTAGCCTTATTTCTGTGGAATCTGAGAAGAGATATTTCGGATCCCTTTGAAGACTATAGGGCCAAAGGAAATATCCTCTGATAACAAAGAGAAAGAAGCTTTCTGAGAAACTTCTTTGTGTTCTGTGAAATCATCTCACAGAGTTACAGCTTTCCCCTCAAGAAGCCTTTCGCAAAGACAGTTCTTGTGGAATTGGCAAAGTGATATTTGGAAGTCCATAGAGGGCTATGGTGAAAAAGGAAATATCCTCAGATGAAATCTGGAAAGAAGCTTTCTGAGAAACTGCTCTGTGATGTGTGACTTCCACTCACAGAGTTACACCTGTATTTCGTGGATCTCTTTGCTAGCCTTATTTCTGTAGAATCTGAGAACAGATATTTCGGATCCCTTTGAAGACTGTAGGGCCAAAGGAAATATCGTCCGATAACAAAGAGAAAGAAGCTTTCTGAGTAACTTCTTTGTGTTCTGTGAAATCATCTCACAGAGTTACAGCTTTCCCCTCAAGAAGCCTTTCGCTAAGACACTTCTTGTGGAATTGGCAACGTGATACTTGGATGCCCTTAGAGGGCTATGGTGAAAAAGGAAATATCCTCAGACGAAATCTGGAAAGAAGCTTTCTGAGAAACTGCTCTCTGATGTGTGACTTCCACTCGCAGAGTTTCATCTGTATTTCGTGGATCTCTTTGCTAGGCTTATTTCTGTGGAATCTGAGAACAGATATTTCGGATCCCTTGGAAGACTATAGGGCCAAAGGAAATATCATCCGATAACAAAGAGAAAGAAGCTTTCTGAGAAACTTCTTTGTGTTCTGTGAAATCATCTCACAGAGGTACAGCTTTCCCCTCAAGAAGCCTTTCGCTAAGACAGTTCTTGTGTAATTGTCAAATTGATATTTGGAAGCCCTTAGAGGGCTACGGTGAAAAAGGAAGTATCCTCAGATGAAATATGGAAAGAAGCTTTCTAAGAAACTGCTTAGTGTTCTGTTCATTCATCTCAAAGAGTTTCATCTGTATTTCGGGGATCTCTTTGCTAGCCTTATTTCTGTGGAATCTGAGAACAGATATTTCGGATCTCTTCGAAGACTATAGGGCCAAAGGAAATATCCACCGATTACAAAGAGAAAGAAGCTTTCTGAGAAACTTCTTTGTGTTCTGTGAAATCATCTCACAGAGTTACAGCTTTCCCCTCAAGAAGACTTTCACTAAGACAGTTCTTGTGGAATTGGCAAAGTGATATTTGGAAGCCCATAGAGGGCTATGGTGAAAAAGGAAATATCCTCAGATGAAATCTAGAAAGAAGCTTTCTGAGAAACTGCTTAGTGTTCTGTTCATTCATCTCACAGAGTTACTTCTGTATTTCGTGGATCTCTTTGCTAGACTTATTTCTGTGGAATCTGAGAACAGATATTTCGGATCCCTTTGAAGACTATAGGGCCAAAGGAAATATCCTCCGATAACAAAGAGAAAGAAGCTGTCTGAGAAACTTCTTTGTGTTCTGTGAAATCATCTCACAGAGTTACAGCTTTCCCCTCAAGGAGCCTTTCGCTAAGACAGTTCTTGTGGAATTGGCAAAGTGATATTTGGAAGCCCATAGAGGCTATGGTGATAAAGGAAATATCCTCAGATGAAATATGGAAAGAAGCTTTCTGAGAAACTGCTTAGTGTTCTGTTCATTCATCTCACAGAGTTACATCAGTATTTCGTGGATCTCTTTGCTAGCCTTATTTCTGTGGAATCTGAGAACAGATATTTCGGATCCCTTTGAAGACAATAGGGCCAAAGGAAATATCCTCCGATGACAAAGAGAAAGAAGCTTTCTGAGAAACTTCTTTGTGTTCTGTGAAATCACCTCACCGAGTTACAGCTTTCCCCTCAAGAAGCCTTTCGCTAAGACAGTTCTTGTGGGTTTGGCAAAGTTATATTTGGAAGCCCATAAAGGGCTACGGTGAAAAAGGAAATATCCTCAGATGAAATCTGGAAAGAAGATTTCTGAGAAACTGCTCTGTGATGTGTGACTTCCACTCGCAGAGTTTCATCTATATTTCGTGGATCTCTTTCCTAGCCTTATTTCTGTGGAATCTGAGAACAGATATTTCGGATCCCTTTGAAGAATATAGGGCCAAAGAAAATATCATCAGATAACAAAGAGAAAGAAGCTTTCTGAGAAAGTGAAATCATCTCACAGAGTTACAGCTTTCCCCTCAAGAAGCCTTTCGCTAAGACAGTTCTTGTGGAATTGACAAAGTGATATTTGGCAGCACATAGATGGCTACGGTGAAAAAGGAAATATCCTCAGATGAAAACTGGAAAGAAGCTTTCGGAGAAACTGTTTTGGTGATGTGTGACTTCCACTCAGAGAGTTACATCTGTATTTCGTGGATCTCTTTGCTAGCCTTCTTTCTGTGGAATCTGAGAACAGATATTTCGGATCCCTTTGAAGACTATAGGGCCAAAGGAAATATCCTCCGATAACAAAGAGAAAGAAGCTTTCTGAGAAACTTCTTTGTGTTCTGTGAAATCATCTCACAGAGTTACAGCTTTCCCCTCAAGAAGCCTTTCGCTAAGACAGTTCTTGTGGAATTCGCAAAGTGATACTTGGAAGCCCTTAGAGGGCTATGGTGAAAAACGAAATATCCTCAGATGAAATCTGGAAAGAAGCTTTCTGAGAAACTGCTCTGTGATGTGTGACTTCCACTCACAGAGTTACACCTGTATTTCGTGGATGTCTTTGCTAGCCTTATTTCTGTGGAATCTGAGAACAGATATTTCGGATCTCTTTGAAGACTATAGGGCCAAAGGAAATATCCTCCGATAACAAAGACAAAGAAGCTTTCCGAGAAACTTCTTTGTGTTCTGTGAAATCATCTCACAGAGTTACAGCTTTCCCATCAAGAAGCCTTTCGCTAAGACAGTTCTTGTGGAATTGGCAAAGTGATATTTGGAAGCCCATGGAGGGCTATGGTGAAAAAGGAAATATCCTCAGATGAAATCTGGAAAGAAGCTTTCTGAGAAAATGCTTAGTGTTCTGTTCATTCATCTCACAGAGTTACATCTGTATTTCGTGGATCTCTTTGCTAGCCTTATTTCTGTAGAATCTGAGAACAGATATTTCGGATCCCTTTGAAGACTGTAGGGCCAAAGGAAATATCGTCCGATAACAAAGAGAAAGAAGCTTTCTGAGTAACTTCTTTGTGTTCTGTGAAATCATCTCACAGAGTTACAGCTTTCCCCTCAAGAAGCCTTTCGCTAAGACAGTTCTTGTGGAATTGGCAAAGTGATATTTGGAAGCCCATAGAGGGCTATGGTGAAAAAGGAAATATCCTCAGATGAAATATGTAAAGAAGCTTTCTGAGCAACTGCTTAGTGTTCTGTTCATTCATCTCGCAGAGTTACATCTGTATTTCGTGGACCTCTTTGCTAGCCTTATTTCTGTGGAATCTGAGAAGAGATATTTCGGATCCCTTCGAAGACTATAGGGCCAAAGGAAATATCCTCCGATAACAAAGAGAAAGAAGCTTTCTGAGAAACTTCTTTGTGTTCTGTGAAATCATCTCACAGAGTTACAGCTTTCCCCTCAAGAAGCCTTTCGCGAAGACAGTTCTTGTGGAATTGGCAAAGTGATATTTGGAAGCCCATGGAGGGCTATGGAGAAAAAGGAAATATCCTCAGATGAAATCGGGAAAAGATTTCTGAGAAACTGCTTAGTGTTCTGTTCCTTCATCTCACAGAGTTACATCTGCATTTCGTGGATCTCTTTGCTAGCCTTATTTCTGTGGAATCTGAGAACAGATATTTCGGAACCCTTTGAAGACTATAGGGCCAAAGGAAATATCCTCCGATAACAAAGAGAAAGAAGCTTTCTGAGAAACTTCTTTGTGTTCTGTGAAATCATCTCACAGAGTTACAGCTTTCCCCACAAGAAGCCTTTCGCTAAGACAGTTCTTGTGGAATTGGCAAAGTGATATTTGGAAACCCATAGAGGGCTATGGTGAAAAAGGAAATATCCTCAGATGAAATCGGGAAAAGATTTCTGAGAAACTGCTTAGTGTTCTGTTCCTTCATCTCTCAGAGTTACATCTGTATTTCGTGGATCTCTTTGCTAGACTTATTTCTGTGGAATCTGAGAACAGATATTTCGGATCCCTTTGAAGACAATAGGGCCAAAAGAAATATCCTCCGATAACAAAGAGAAAGAAGCTTTCTGAGAAAACTCTTTGCGTTCTGCGAAATCATCTCACAGAGTTACAGCTTTCCCCTCTAGAAGCCTTTCGCTAAGACAGTTCTTGTGGAATTGTCAAAGTGATATTTGGAAACCCATAGAGGGCTATAGTGAAAATGGAAATATCCTCAGATGAAATCTGGAAAGAAGCTTTCTGAGAAAGTGCTCTGTGATCTGTGACTTCCACTCACAGAGTTACATCTGTATTTCGTGGATCTCTTTGCTAGCCTTATTTCTGTGGAATCTGAGAACAGATATTTCGGATCCCTTGGAAGACTATAGGGCCAAAGGAAATATCATCCGATAACAAAGAGAAAGAATCTTTCTGAGAAACTTCTGTGTGTTCTGTGAAATCATCTCACAGAGTTACAGCTTTCCCCTCAAGAAGCCTTTCGCTAAGACAGTTCTTGTGGAATTGGCAAAGTGATATTTGGAAGCCCAAAGAGGGCTATGGTGAAAAAGGAAATATCCTCAGATGAAATCTGGAAAGAAGCTTTCTGAGAAACTGCTCTGTGATGTTTGACTTCCACTCAAAGAGTTACATCGGTATTTCGTGGATCTCTTTGCTAGCCTAATTTCTGTGGAATCTGAGATCAGATATTTCGGATCCCTTTGAAGACTATAGGGCCAAAGGAAATATCCTCCGATAACAAAGAGAAAGAAGCTTTCTGAGAAACTTCTTTGTGTTCTGTGAAATCATCTCACAGAGTTACAGCTTTCCCCTCAAGAAGCCTTTCGCTAAGACAGTTCTTGTGGAATTGGCAAAGTGATATTTGGAAGCCCATAGAGGGCTATGGTGAAAAAGGAAATATCCTCAGTTGAAATCGGGAAAGAAGCTTTCTGAGAAACTACTCTGTGATGTGTGACTTCCACTCACAGAGTTACATCTGTATTTCGTCGATCTTTTTGCTAGCCTTATTTCTGTGGAATCTGAGAACAGATATTTCGGATCCCTTTGAAGACTATAGGGCCAAAGGAAATATCCTCTGATAACAAAGAGAAAGAAGCTTTCTGAGAAACTTCTTTGTGTTCTGTGAAATCATCTCACAGAGTTACAGCTTTCCCCACAAGAAGCCTTTCGCTAAGACAGTTCTTGTGGAATTGGCAAAGTGATATTTGGAAACCCATAGAGGGCTATGGTGAAAAAGGAAATATCCTCAGATGAAATCGGGAAAAGATTTCTGAGAAACTGCTTAGTGTTCTGTTCCTTCATCTCTCAGAGTTACATCTGTATTTCGTGGATCTCTTTGCTAGACTTATTTCTGTGGAATCTGAGAACAGATATTTCGGATCCCTTTGAAGACAATAGGGCCAAAAGAAATATCCTCCGATAACAAAGAGAAAGAAGCTTTCTGAGAAAACTCTTTGCGTTCTGCGAAATCATCTCACAGAGTTACAGCTTTCCCCTCTAGAAGCCTTTCGCTAAGACAGTTCTTGTGGAATTGTCAAAGTGATATTTGGAAACCCATAGAGGGCTATAGTGAAAATGGAAATATCCTCAGATGAAATCTGGAAAGAAGCTTTCTGAGAAAGTGCTCTGTGATCTGTGACTTCCACTCACAGAGTTACATCTGTATTTCGTGGATCTCTTTGCTAGCCTTATTTCTGTGGAATCTGAGAACAGATATTTCGGATCCCTTTGAAGACTATAGGGCTAAAGGAAATATCCTCCGATATTAAAGAGAAAGAAGCTTTGTGAGAAACTTCTTTGTGTTCTGCGAAATCATCTCACAGAGTTACAGCTTTCCCCTCAAGAAGCCTTTCGCTAAGACAGTTCTTGTGGAATTGGCGAAATGATATTTGGAAGCCCATAGAGGGCTATGGTGTAAAAGGAATTATCCTCAGATGAAATCTGGAAAGAAGCTTTCTGAGAAACTGCTTAGTGTTCTGTTCATTCATCTCACAGAGTTACATCTGTATTTCGTGGATCTCTTTGGTAGCCTTATTTCTGTGGAATCTGAGAACAGATATTTCGGATCCCTTTGAAGACTATAGGGCCAAAGGAAATATCCACCGATAACAAAGAGAAAGAAGCTTTCTGAGAAACTTTTTTGTGTTTTGTGAAATCATCTCACAGAGTTACAGCTTTCCACTCAGGAAGCCTTTCGCTAAGACAGTTCTTGTGGAATTGGCAAAGTGATATTTGTAAGCCCATAGAGGGCTATGGTGAAAAAGGAAATATCCTCACATGAAATCTGGAAAGAAGCTTTCTGAGAAACTGCACTGTGATGTGTGACTTCCACTCACAGAGATACATCTGTATTTCGTGGATGTCTTTCCTAACCTTATTTCTGTGGAATCTGAGAACAGATATTTCGGATCCCTTTGAAGACTAAAGGGCCAAAGGAAATATCCTCCGATAACCAAGAGAAAGAAGCTTTCTGAGAAACTTCTTTGTGTTCTGTGAAATCATCTCACAGAGTTACAGCTTTCCCCTCAAGAAGCCTTTCGCTAAGACAGTTCTTGTGGAATTGGCAAAGTGATATTTGGAAGCCCATAGAGGGCTATGGTGAAAAAGGAAATATCCTCAGATGAAATCTGGAAAGAAGCCTTCTGAGAAACTGCTCTGTGATGTGTGACTTCCACTCACAGAGTTACATCTGTATTTCGTGGATCTCTTTGCTAGCCTTATTTCTGTGGAATCTGAGAACAGATATTTCGGATCCCTTTGATGACTATAAGGCCAAAGGAAATATCCTCCGATAACAAAGAGAAAGAAGCTTTCTGAGAAACTTCTTTGTGTTCTGTGAAATCATCTCACAGAGTTACAGCTTTCCTTTCAAGAAGCCTTTCGCTAAGACAGTTCTTGTGGAATTGGCAAAGTGATATTTGGAAGCCCATAGAGGGATATGGTGAAAAAGGAAATATCCTCCGATGAAATCTGGAAAGAAGCTTTCTGAGAAACTGCTCTGTGATGTGTGACTTCCACTCACAGAGTTACATCTGTATTTCCTGGATCTCTTTGCTCGCCTTATTTCTGTGGAATCTGAGAACAGATATTTCGGATCCCTTTGAAGACTATAGGGCTAAAGGAAATATCCTCCGATATTAAAGAGAAAGAAGCTTTCTCAGAAACTTCTTTGTGTTCCGTGAAATCATTTCACAGAGTTACAGCTTTCCCCTCAAGAAGCCTTTCGCTATACAGTTCTTGTGGAATTGGCAAAGTGATATTTGGAAGCCCATAGAGGGCTATGGTGAAAAAGGAAATATCCTCACATGAAATCGGGAAAGAAGGTTTCGGAGAAACCGCTTAGTGTTCTGTTCGTTCATCTCACAGAGTTACATCTGTATTTCGTGGATCTCTTTGCTAGCCTTATTTCTGTGGAATCTGAGAACAGATATTTCGGATCCCTTTGAAGACTATAGGGCCAAAGGAAATATCCTCCGATAACAAAGAGAAAGAAGCTTTCTGTGAAACTTCTTTGTGTTCTGTGAAATCATCTCACAGAGTTACAGCTTTCTCCTCTAGAAGCCTTTCGCTAAGACAGTTCTTGTGGAATTGGCAAAGTGATATTTGGAAGCCCATAGAGGTCTACGGTGAAAAAGGAAATATCCTCAGATGAAATCGGGAAAGAAGCTTTCGGAGAAACTGCTTAGTGTTCTGTTCATTCATCTCACAGAGTTACATCTCTATTTCGTGGATCTCTTTGCTAGCCTTATTTCTGTGGAATCTGAGAACAGATATTTCGTATCCCTTTGAAGTCTATAGGGCCAAAGGAAATATCCTCCGATAACAAAGAGAAAGAAGCTTTTTGAGAAACTTCTTTGTGTTCTGTGAAATCATCTCACAGAGTTACAGCTTTCCCCTCAAGAAGCCTTTCGCTAAGACAGTTCTTGTGGAATTGGCAAAGTGATATTTGGAAGCCCTTAGAGGGCTATGGTGAAAAAGGAAATATCCTCAGATGAAATCTGGAAAGAAGCTTTCTGAGAAACTGCTCTGTGATGTGTGACTTCCACTCACACAGTTACATCTGTATTTCGTGGATCTCTTTGCTAGCCTTATTTCTGTGGAATCTGAGAACAGATATTTCGGATCCCCTTGAAGACTATAGGGCCAAAGGAAATATCCTCCGATAACAAACAGAAAGAAGATCTCTGAGAAACTTCTTTGTGTTCTGTGAAATCATCTCACAGAGTTACAGCTTTCCCCTCAAGAAGCCTTTCGCTAAGACAGTTCTTGTGGAAATGGCAAAGTGATATTTAGAAGCCCCTAGAGGGCTATGGTGAAAAAGGAAATATCTTCACATGAAATCGTGAAAAAAGCTTTCGGAGAAACAGCTTAGTGTTCGGTTCGTTCATCTCACACAGTTACATCTGTATTTCGTGGATCTCTTTGCTAGCCTTATTTCTGTGGAATCTGAGAACAGATATTTCGGATCCCTTTGAAGACTATAGGGCCAAAGGAAATATCCTCCGATAACAAAGAGAAAGAAGCTTTCTGAGAAACTTCTTTGTGTTCTGTGAAATCATCTCACAGGGTTACCGCTTTCCCCTCAAGAAGCCTTTCGCTAAGACAGTTCTTGTGGAATTGGCAAAGTGATATTTGGAAGCCCATAAAGGGCTAAGGTGAAAAAGGAAATATCCTCAGATGAAATCTGTAAAGAAGCTTTCTGAGAAACTGCTCTGTGATGTGTGACTTCCACTCACAGAGTTACATCTGTATTTCGTGGAACTCTTTGCTAGCCTTATTTCTGTGGAATCTGAGAACAGATATTTCGGATCCCTTTGAAGATTATAGGGCCAAAAGAAATATCCTCCGATAACAAAGAGAAAGAAGCTTTCTGAGAAACTTCTTTGCGTTCTGTGAAATCATCTCACAGAGTTACAGCTTTCCCCTCAAGAAGCCTTTCGCTAAGACAGTTCTTGTGGAATTGGCAAAGTGATATTTGGAAGCCCATAGAGGGCTATTGTGAAAAAGGAAATATCCTCAGATGAAATCTGGAAAGAAGCTTTCTGAGAAACTGCTCTGCGACGTCTGACTTCCACTCACAGAGTTACATCTGTATGTCGTGGATCTTTTTGCTAGCCTTATTTCTGTGGAATCTGAGAACAGATATTTCGGATCCCTTTGAAGACTATAGGGCCAAAGGAAATATCCTCCGATAAAAAAGAGAAAGAAGCTTTCTGAGAAACCTCTTCGTGTTCTGTGAAATCATCTCACAGAGTTACAGCTTTCCCCTCAAGAAGCCTTTCGCTAAGAGAGTTCTTGTGGAATTGGCAAAGTGATATTTGGAAGCCCATAGAGGGCTATGGTGAAAAAGGAAATATCCTCAGATGAAATCTGGAAAGAAGTTTTCTGAGAAACTGCTCTGTGATGTGTGACTTCCAGTCACAGAGTTACATCTGTATTTCGTGGATCTCTTTGCTAGCCTTATTTCTGTGGAATCTGAGAACAGATATTTCGGATCCCTTTGAAGACTATAGGGCCAAAGGAAATATCCTCCGATAACAAAGAGAAAGAAGCTTTCTGAGAAACTTCTTTGTATTCTGTGAAATCATCCCACAGAGTTACAGCTTTCCCCTCAAGAAGACTTTCACTAAGACAGTTCTTGTGGAATTGGCAAAGTGATATTTGGAAGCCCATAGAGGGCTATGGTGAAAAAGGAAATATCCTCAGATGAAATCTGGAAAGAAGCTTTCTGAGCAACTACTTAGTCTTCTCTTCATTCATCTCACAGAGGTATATCTGTATTTGGTGGTTCTCTTTCCTTACCTTATTTCTGTGGAATCTGAGAACAGATATTTCGGATCCCTTTGAAGACTATAGGGCCAAAGGAAATATCCTCCGATGACAAAGAGAAAGAAGCATCCTGAGAAACTTCTTTGTGTTCTGTGAAATCATCTCACAGAGTTACAGCTTTCCCCTCAAGAATCCTTTCGCTAAGACAGTTCTTGTGGAATTGGCAAAGTGATATTTGGAAGCCCCTAGAGGGCTATGGTGAAAAAGGAAATATCCTCAGATGAAATCTGGAAAGAAGCTTTCTGAGAAACTGCTCTGCGATGTGTGACTTCCACTCACAGAGTTACATCTGTATTTCGTGGATCTCTTTGCTAGCCTTATTTCTGTGGAATCTGAGAACAGATATTTCGGATCCCTTTGAAGACTATAGGTCCAAAGGAAATATCCTCCGATAACAAAGAGAAAGAAGCTTTCTGTGAAACTTCTTTGTGTTCTCTGAAATCATCTCACAGAGTTACAGCTTTCCCCTCAAGAAGCCTTTCGCTAAGACAGTTCTTGTGGAATTGGCAAAGTGATATTTGGAAGCCCATAGAGGGCTATGGTGAAAAAGGAAATATCCTCACATGAAATCGGGAAAGAAGCTTTCGGAGAAACCGCTTAGTGTTCTGTTCGTTCATCTCACAGAGTTACATCTGTATTTCGTGGATCTCTTTGCTAGCCTTATTTCTGTGGAATCTGAGAACAGATATTTCGGATCCCTTTGAAGACTATAGTGCCAAAGGAAATATCCTCCGATAACAAAGAGAAAGAAGCTTTCTGAGAAACTTTTTTGTGTCTGTGAAATCATTTCACAGAGTTACAGCTTTCCCATCAAGAAGCCTTTCGCTAAGACTGTTCTGGTGGAATTGGCAAAGTGATATTTGGAAGCCCATAGAGGGCTATGGTGAAAAAGGAAATATTCTCACATGAAATCGGGAAAAAAGCTTTCGGAGAAAACGCTTAGTGTTCTGTTCATTCATCTCACAGCGTTACATCTGTATTTCGTGGAGCTCTTTGCTAGCCTTATTTCTGTGGAATCTGAGAACAGATATTTCGGATCCCTTTGAAGACTATAAGGCCAAAGGAAATATCCTCCGATAAGAAAGAGAAAGAAGCTTTCTGTGAAACTTCTTTGTGTTCTGTGAAATCATCTCACAGAGTTACAGCTTTCCCCGCAAGAAGCCTTTCGCTGAGACAGATCTTGTGGAATTTGCAAAGTGATATTTGGAAGCCCATAGAGGGCTACGGTGAAAAAGGAAATATCCTCAGATGAAATCTGGAAGGAAGCTTTCTGAGAAACTGCTCTGTGATGTGTGACTTCCACTCACAGAGTTACATCTGTATTTCGTGGATCTCTTTGCTAGCCTTATTTCCGTAGAATCTGAGAACAGATATTTCGGATCCCTTTGAAGACTATAGGGCCAAAGGAAATATCCTCTGATAACAAAGAGAAAGAAGCTTTCTGAGAAACTTCTTTGTGTTCTGTGAAATCATCTCACAGAGTTACAGCTTTCCCCTCATGAAGCCTTTCGCTAAGACAGTTCTTGTGGAATTGGCAAAGTTATATTTGGAAGCCCATAGAGGGATATGGTGAAAAAGGAAGTCTCTTCCGATGAAATCTGGAAAGAAGCTTTCTGAGAAACTGCTCTGTGATGTGTGACTTCCACTCACAGAGTTACATCTGTATTTCGTG
Organism: Macaca mulatta; assembly: GCF_049350105.2. Taxonomy (NCBI): domain Eukaryota; kingdom Metazoa; phylum Chordata; class Mammalia; order Primates; family Cercopithecidae; genus Macaca; species Macaca mulatta. The sequence continues at coordinate 49,254,826 of NC_133413.1, forward strand.
GATCTCCTTGCTCGCCTTATGTCTGTGGAATCTGAGAACAGATATTTCGGATCCCTTTGAAGACTATAGGGCCAAAGGAAATATCCTCCGATAATAAAGAGAAAGAAGCTTTCTGAGAAACTTCTTTGTGTTCTGCGAAATCATCTCACAGAGTTACAGCTTTCCCCTCAAGAAGCCTTTCGCTAAGACAGTTCTTGAGAATTGGCAAAGTGATATTTGGATGCCCATAGAGGGCTATGGTGAAAAAGGAAATATCCACAGATGAAATCTGGAAAGAAGCTTTCTGAGAATCTGCTCTGTGATGTGTGACTTCCACTCAAAGAGTTACATCTGTATTTCGTGGATCTCTTTGCTATCCTTATTTCTGTGGAATCTGAGAACAGATATTTCGGATCCCTTTGAAGACTATAGGACCAAAGGAAATACCCTCCGATAACAAAGAGAAAGAAGCTTTCTGAGAAACTTCTGTGTGTTTTGTGAAATCATCCCACAGAGTTACAGCTTTCCCCTCAAGAAGCCTTTCGCTAAGTCAGTTCTTGTGGAATTGGCAAAGTGATATTTGGAAGCCCATAGAGGGCTAATGTGAAAAAGGAAATATCCTCAGATGAAATCTGGAAAGAAGCTTTCTGAGAAACTGCTCTGTGACGTGTGACTTCCACTCACAGAGTTACATCTGTATTTCGTGGATCTCTTTGCTAGCCTTATGTCCGTGGAATCTGAGAACAGATATTTCGGATCCCTTTGAAGACTATAGGGCCAAAGGAAATATCCTCCGATAACAAAGAGAAAGAAGCTTTCTGAGAAACTTGTTTGTGTTCTGTGAAATCATCTCACAGAGTTACAGCTTTCCCCTCAAGAAGCCTTTCGCTAAGACAGTTCTTGTGGAATTGGCGAAGAGATATTTGGAAGCCCATAGAGGGCTATGGTGAAAAAGGAAATATCCTCAGATGAAATCTGGAAAGAAGCTTTCTGAGAAACTGCTTAGTGTTCTGTTCATTCATCTCACAGAGTTACATCTGTATTTCGTGGATCTCTTTGGTAGCCTTATTTCTGTGGAATCTGAGAACAGATATTTCGGATCCCTTTGAATACTATAGGGCCAAAGGAAATATCCTCCGATAACAAAGAGAAAGAAGCTTTCTGAGAAACTTTTTTGGGTTCTGTGAAATCATCTCACAGAGTTACAGCTTTCCACTCAGGAAGCCTTTCGCTAAGACAGTTCTTGTGGAATTGGCAAAGTGATATTTGTAAGCCCATAGAGGGCTATGGTGAAAAAGGAAATATCCTCAGATGAAATCTGGAAAGAAGCTTTCTGAGAAACTGCACTGTGATGTGTGACTTCCACTCACAGAGTTACATCTGTATTTCGTCGATCTCTTTCCTAACCTTATTTCTGTGGAATCTGAGAACAGATATTTCGGATCCCTTTTAAGACTAAAGGGCCAAAGGAAATATCCTCCGATAACAAAGAGAAAGAAGCTTTCTGAGAAACTTCTTTGTGTTCTGTGAAATCATCTCACAGAGTTACAGCTTTCCCCTCAAGAAGCCTTTCGCTAAGACAGTTCTTGTGGAATTGGCAAAGTGATATTTGGAAGCCCATAGAGGGCTATGGTGAAAAAGGAAATATCCCAAGATGAAATCTGGAAAGAAGCTTTCTGAGAAACTGCTCTGTGATGTGTGACTTCCACTCACAGAGTTACATCTGTATTTCGTGGATCTCTTTGCTAGCCTTATTTCTGTGGAATCTGAGAACAGATATTTCGGATCCCTTTGAAGACTATAGGGGCAAAGGAAATATCCTCCGATAAAAAACAGAAAGAAGCTTTCTGAGAAACCTCTTCGTGTTCTGTGAAATCATCTCACAGAGTTACAGCTTTCCCCTCAAGAAGCCTTTCGCTAAGACAGTTCTTGTGGAATTGGCAAAGTGATATTTGGAAGCCCATAGAGGGCTATGGTGAAAAAGGAAATATCCTCAGATGAAATCTGGAAAGAAGTTTTCTGAGAAACTGCTCTGTGATGTGTGACTTCCACTCACAGAGTTACATCTGTATTTCGTGGATCTCTTTGCTAGCCTTATTTCTGTGGAATCTGAGAACAGATATTTCGGATCCCTTTGAAGACTATAGGGCCAAAGGAAATATCCTCCGATAACAAAGAGAAAGAAGCTTTCTGAGAAACTTCTTTGTATTCTGTGAAATCATCCCACAGAGTTACAGCTTCCCCTCAAGAAGCCTTTCACTAAGACAGTTCTTGTGGAATTGGCAAGGTGATATTTGGAAGCCCATAGAGGGCTATGGTGAAAAAGGAAATATCCTCAGATGAAATCTGGAAAGAAGCTTTCTGAGCGACGACTTAGTCTCCTCTTCATTCATCTCACAGAGGTACATCTGTATTTGGTGGTTCTCTTTCCTTACCTTATTTCTGTGGAATCTGAGAACAGATATTTCGGATCCCTTTGAAGACTATAGGGCCAAAGGAAATATCCTCCGATGACAAAGAGAAAGAAGCATTCTGAGAAACTTCTTTGTGTTCTGCGAAATCATCTCACAGATTTACAGCTTTCCCCTCAAGAAGCCTTTCGCTAAGACAGTTCTTCTGGAATTGGCAAAGTGATATTTGGAAGCCCATAGAGGGCTATGGTGAAAAAGGAAATATCCTCAGATGAAATCTGGAAAGAAGCTTTCTGAGAATCTGCTCTGTGATGTGTGACTTCCACTCACAGAGTTACATCTGTATTTCGTGGATCTCTTTGCTAGCCTTATTTCTGTGGAATCTGAGAACAGATATTTCGGATCCCTTTGAAGACTATAGGGCCAAAGGAAATATCCTCCGATAACAAAGAGAAAGAAGCTTCCTGAGAAACTTCTTTGTGTTCTGTGAAATCATCCCACAGAGTTACAGCTTTCCCCTCAAGAAGCCTTTCGGTAAGACAGATCTTGTGGAATTGGCTAAGTGATATTTGGAAGCCCATAGAGGGCTATGGTGAAAAAGGAAATATCCTCAGATGAAATCTGGAAAGAAGCTTTCTGAGCAACTGCTTAGTCTCCTCTTCATTCATCTCACAGAGGTACATCTGTATTTGGTGGTTCTCTTTCCTTACCTTATTTCTGAAGAATCTGAAAACAGATATTTCGGATCCCTTTGAAGACTATAGGGCCAAAGGTAATATCCTCCGATGACAAAGAGAAAGAAGCATTCTGAGAAACTTCTTTGTGTTCTGCGAAATCATCTCACAGATTTACAGCTTTCCCCTCAAGAAGCCTTTCGCTAAGACAGTTCTTGTGGAATTGGCAAAGTGATATTTGGAAGCCCATAGAGGGCTATGGTGAAAAAGGAAATATCCTCAGATGAAATCTGGAAAGAAGCTTTCTGAGAATCTGCTCTGTGATGTGTGACTTCCACTCACAGAGTTACATCTGTATTTCGTGGATCTCTTTGCTAGCCTTATTTCTGTGGAATCTGAGAACAGATATTTCGGATCCCTTTGAAGACTATAGGGCCGAAGGAAATATCCTCCGATAACAAAGAGAAAGAAGCTTTCTGAGAAACTTCTTTGTGTTCTGTGAAATCATCTCACACTGTTACAGCTTTCCCCTCAAGAAACCTTTCGCTTAGACAGTTCTTGTGGAATTGGCAAAGTGATATTTGGAAGCCCATAGAGGGCTATGGTGAAAAAGGAAATATCCTCAGATGAAATCTGGAAAGAAGCTTTCTGAGAAACTGCTCTGTGATGTGTGACTTCCACTCACAGAGTTACATCTATATTTCGTGGATCTCTTTGCTAGCCTTATTTCTGTGGAATCTGAGAACAGATATTTCGGATCCCTTTGAAGACTATAGGGCCAAAGGAAATATCCTCCGATAACAAAGAGAAAGAAGCTTTCTGAGAAACTTCTTTGTGTTCTGCGAAATCATCTCAAAGAGTTACAGCTTTCCCCTCAAGAAGACTTTCGCTAAGACAGTTCTTGTGGAATTGGCAAAGTGATATTTGGAAGCCCATAGAGGGCTAATGTGAAAAAGGAAATATCCTCAGATGAAATCTGGAAAGAAGCTTTCTGAGAAACTGCTCGTGTGATGTGTGACTTCCACTCACAGAGTTACATCTGTATTTCGTGGATCTCTTTGCTAGCCTTATTTCTGTGGAATCTGAGAACAGGTATTTCGGATCCCTTTGAAGACTATAGGGAAAAAGGAAATATCCTCCGATAACAAAGAGAAAGAAGCTTTCTGAGAAACTTCTTTGTGTTCTGTGAAATCATCTCACAGAGTTACAGCTTTCCCCTCAAGAAGCCTTTCGCTAAGACAGTTCTTGTGGAATTGGCAAAGTGATATTTGGAAGCCCATAGAGGGCTATGGTGAAAAAGGAAATATCCTCAGATGAAATCTGGAAAGAAGCTTTCTGAGAAACTGCTTAGTGTTCTGTTCATTCATCTCACAGAGTTACATCTGTATATTGTGGATCTCTTTGCTAGACTTATTTCTGTGGAATCTGAGAACAGATATTTCAGATCCCTTTGAAGACTATAGGGCCTAAGGAAATATCCTCCGATAACAATGAGAAAGAAGCTTTCTGAGAAACTTCTTTGTGTTCTGTGAAATCATCTCACAGAGTTACAGCTTTCCCCTCAAGAAGCCTTTCGCTAAGACAGTTCTTGTGGAATTGGCAAAGTGATATTGGAAGCCCATAGAGGGCTATGGTGTAAAAGGAAATATCCTCAGATGAAATCGGGAAAGAAGCTTTCTGAGAAACTGCTCTGCGACGTCTGACTGCCACTCACAGAGTTACATCTGTATCTCGTGGATCTCTGTGCTAGCCTTATTTCTGTGGAATCTGAGAACAGATATTTCGGATCCCTTTGAAGACTATAGGGCAAAAGGAAATATCCTGCGATAAAAAAGAGAAAGAAGCTTTCTGAGAAACTTCTTTGTGTTCTGTGAAATCATCCCACAGAGTTACAGCTTTCCCCTCAAGAAGCCTTTCACTAAGACAGTTGTTGTGGAATTGGCAAAGTGATATTTGGAAGCCCATAGAGGGCTAGGGTGAAAAAGGAAATATCCTCAGATGAAATCTGGAAAGAAGCTTTCTGAGCAACTGCTTAGTCTCCTCTTCATTCATCTCACAGAGGTACATCTGTATTTGGTGGTTCTCTTTCCTTACCTTATTTCTGTTGAATCTGAGAACAGATATTTCGGATCCCTTTGAAGACTATAGGGCCAAAGGAAATATCCTCCGATGACAAAGAGAAAGAAGCATTCTGAGAAACTTCTTTGTGTTCTGCGAAATCATCTCACAGAGTTACAGCTTTCCCCTCAAGAAGACTTTCGCTAAGACAGTTCTTGTGGAATTGGCAAAGTGATATTTGGAAGCCCATAGAGGGCTATGGTGAAAAAGGAAATATCCTCAGATGAAATCTGGAAAGAAGCTTTCTGAGAAACTGCTCTGTGATGTGTGACTTCCACTCACAGAGTTACATCTGTATTTCGTGGATCTCTTTGCTAGCCTTATTTCTGTGGAATCTGAGAACAGATATTTCGGATCCCTTTGAAGACTATAGGGCCAAAGGAAATATCCTCCGATAACAAAGAGAAAGAAGCTTCCTGAGAAACTTCTTTGTGTTCTGTGAAATCATCCCACAGAGTTACAGCTTTCCCCTCAAGAAGCCTTTCGGTAAGACAGATCTTGTGGAATTGGCTAAGTGATATTTGGAAGCCCATAGAGGGCTAATGTGAAAAAGGAAATATCCTCAGATGAAATCTGGAAAGAAGCTTTCTGAGAAACTGCTCTGTGATGTGTGACTTCCACTCACAGAGTTACATCTGTATTTCGTGGATCTCTTTGCTAGCCTTATTTCTGTGGAATCTGAGAACAGATATTTCGGATCCCTTTGAAGATTGTAGGGCCAAAGGAAATATCCTCCGATAACAAAGAGAAAGAAGCTTTCTGAGAAACTTCTTTGTGTTCTGTGAAATCATCTCACAGAGTTACAGCTTTCCCCTCAAGAAGCCTTTCGCTAAGACAGTTCTTGTGGAATTGGCAAAGTGATATTTGGAAGCCCATAGAGGGCTATTGTGTAAAAGGAAATATCCTTAGATGAAATCGGGAAAGAAGCTTTCTGAGAAACTGCTCTGCGACGTCTGACTGCCACTCACAGAGTTACATCTGTATCTCGTGGATCTCTGTGCTAGCCTTATTTCTGTGGAATCTGAGAACAGATATTTCGGATCCCTTTGAAGACTATAGGGCCAAAGGAAATATCCTCCGATAACAAAGAGAAAGAAGCTTTCTGAGAAACTTCTTTGTGTTCTGTGAAATCATCTCACAGAGATACAGCTTTCCCCTCAAGAAGACTTTCGCTAAACAGTTCTTGTGGAATTGGCAAAGTGATATTTGGAAGCCCTTATAGGGCTATGGTGAAAAAGGAAATATCCTCAGATGAAATCTGGAAAGTAGCTTTCTGAGAAACTGCTCAGTTATGTGTGACTTCCACTCACAGAGTTACATCTGTGTTTCGTGGATCTCTTTGCTAGCCTTATTTCTGTGGAATCTGAGAACAGATATTTCGGATCCCTTTGAAGACTATAGGGACAAAGGGAATATCCTCCGATAACAAAGAGAAAGATGCTTTTTGAGAAACTTCTTTGTGTTCCGTGAAATCATCTCACAGAGTTACAGCTTTCCCCTCAAGAATCCTTTCGCTAAGACAGTTCTTGTGGAATTGGCAAAGTGATATTTGGAAGCCCCTAGAGGGCTATGGTGAAAAAGGAAATATCCTCAGATGAAATCTGGAAAGAAGCTTTCTGAGAAACTGCTCTGCGATGTGTGACTTCCACTCACAGAGTTACATCTGTATTTCGTGGATCTCCTTGCCAGCCTTATTTCTGTGGAATCTGAGAACAGATATTTCGGATCCCTTTGAAGACTATAGGGCCAAAGGAAATATCCTCCGATAACAAAGAGAAAGAAGCTTTCTGAGAAACTTCTTTGTGTTCTGTGAAATCATCTCACACTGTTACAGCTTTCCCCTCAAGAAACCTTTCGCTTAGACAGTTCTTGTGGAATTGGCAAAGTGATATTTGGAAGCCCATAGAGGGCTATGGTGAAAAAGGAAATATCCTCAGATGAAATCTGGAAAGAAGCTTTCTGAGAAACTGCTCTGTGATGTGTGACTTCCACTCACAGAGTTACATCTGTATTTCGTGGATCTCTTTGCTAGCCTTATTTCTGTGGAATCTGAGAACAGATATTTCGGATCCCTTTGAAGACTATAGGGCCAAAGGAAATATCCTCCGATAACAAAGAGAAAGAAGCTTTCTGAGAAACTTCTTTGTGTTCTGCGAAATCATCTCAAAGAGTTACAGCTTTCCCCTCAAGAAGACTTTCGCTAAGACAGTTCTTGTGGAATTGGCAAAGTGATATTTGGAAGCCCATAGAGGGCTAATGTGAAAAAGGAAATATCCTCAGATGAAATCTGGAAAGAAGCTTTCTGAGAAACTGCTCGTGTGATGTGTGACTTCCACTCACAGAGTTACATCTGTATTTCGTGGATCTCTTTGCTAGCCTTATTTCTGTGGAATCTGAGAACAGGTATTTCGGATCCCTTTGAAGACTATAGGGCCAAAGGAAATATCCTCCGATAACAAAGAGAAAGAAGCTTTCTGAGAAACTTCTTTGTGTTCTGTGAAATCATCTCACAGAGTTACAGCTTTCCCCTCAAGAAGCCTTTCGCTAAGACAGTTCTTGTGGAATTGGCAAAGTGATATTTGGAAGCCCATAGAGGGCTATGGTGAAAAAGGAAATATCCTCAGATGAAATCTGGAAAGAAGCTTTCTGAGAAACTGCTTAGTGTTCTGTTCATTCATCTCACAGAGTTACATCTGTATTTTGTGGATCTCTTTGCTAGACTTATTTCTGTGGAATCTGAGAACAGATATTTCAGATCCCTTTGAAGACTATAGTGCAAAAGGAAATATCCTCCGATAACAAAGAGAAAGAAGCTTTCTGAGAAACTTCTTTGTGTTCTGTGAAATCATCTCACAGAGTTACAGCTTTCCCCTCAAGAAGACTTTCGCTAAACAGTTCTTGTGGAATTGGCAAAGTGATATTTGGAAGCCCTTATAGGGCTATGGTGAAAAAGGAAATATCCTCAGATGAAATCTGGAAAGAAGCTTTCTGAGAAACTGCTCAGTTATGTGTGACTTCCAGTCACAGAGTTACATCTATGTTTCGTGGATCTCTTTGCTAGCCTTATTTCTGTGCAATCTGAGAACAGATATTTCGGATCCCTTTGAAGACTATAGGGCAAAAGGAAATATCCTCCGATAAAAAAGAGAAAGAAGCTTTCTGAGAAACTTCTTTGTGTTCTGTGAAATCATCCCACAGAGTTACAGCTTTCCCCTCAAGAAGCCTTTCACTAAGACAGTTCTTGTGGAATTGGCAAAGTGATATTTGGAAGCCCATAGAGGGCTATGGTGAAAAAGGAAATATCCTCAGATGAAATCTGGAAAGAAGCTTTCTGAGCAACTACTTAGTCTCCTCTTCATTCATCTCACAGAGGTACATCTGTATTTGGTGGTTCTCTTTCCTTACCTTATTTCTGTGGAATCTGAGAACAGATATTTCGGATCCCTTTGAAGACTATAGGGCCAAAGGAAATATCCTCCGATGACAAAGAGAAAGAAGCATTCTGAGAAACTTCTTTGTGTTCTGCGAAATCATCTCACAGATTTACAGCTTCCCCTCAAGAAGCCTTTCGCTAAGACAGTTCTTGTGGAATTGGCAAAGTGATATTTGGAAGCCCATAGAGGGCTTTGGTGAAAAAGGAAATATCCTCAGATGAAATCTGGAAAGAAGCTTTCTGAGAATCTGCTCTGTGATGTGTGACTTCCACTCACAGAGTTACATCTGTATTTCGTGGATCTCTTTGCTAGCCTTATTTCTGTGGAATCTGAGAACAGATATTTCGGATCCCTTTGAAGACTATAGGGCCAAAGGAAATATCCTCCGATAACAAAGAGAAAGAAGCTTCCTGAGAAACTTCTTTGTGTTCTGTGAAATCATCCCACAGAGTTACAGCTTTCCCCTCAAGAAGCCTTTCGGTAAGACAGATCTTGTGGAATTGGCTAAGTGATATTTGGAAGCCCATAGAGGGCTAATGTGAAAAAGGAAATATCCTCAGATGAAATCTGGAAAGAAGCTTTCTGAGAAACTGCTTAGTGTTCTGTTCATTCATCTCACAGAGTTACATCTGTATTTCGTGGATCTCTTTGGTAGCCTTATTTCTGTGGAATCTGAGAACAGATATTTCGGATCCCTTTGAATACTATAGGGCCAAAGGAAATATCCTCCGATAACAAAGAGAAAGAAGCTTTCTGAGAAACTTTTTTGGGTTCTGTGAAATCATCTCACAGAGTTACAGCTTTCCACTCAGGAAGCCTTTCGCTAAGACAGTTCTTGTGGAATTGGCAAAGTGATATTTGTAAGCCCATAGAGGGCTATGGTGAAAAAGGAAATATCCTCAGATGAAATCTGGAAAGAAGCTTTCTGAGAAACTGCACTGTGATGTGTGACTTCCACTCACAGAGTTACATCTGTATTTCGTCGATCTCTTTCCTAACCTTATTTCTGTGGAATCTGAGAACAGATATTTCGGATCCCTTTTAAGACTAAAGGGCCAAAGGAAATATCCTCCGATAACAAAGAGAAAGAAGCTTTCTGAGAAACTTCTTTGTGTTCTGTGAAATCATCTCACAGAGTTACAGCTTTCCCCTCAAGAAGCCTTTCGCTAAGACAGTTCTTGTGGAATTGGCAAAGTGATATTTGGAAGCCCATAGAGGGCTATGGTGAAAAAGGAAATATCCCAAGATGAAATCTGGAAAGAAGCTTTCTGAGAAACTGCTCTGTGATGTGTGACTTCCACTCACAGAGTTACATCTGTATTTCGTGGATCTCTTTGCTAGCCTTATTTCTGTGGAATCTGAGAACAGATATTTCGGATCCCTTTGAAGACTATAGGGCCAAAGGAAATATCTTCCGATAACAAAGAGAAAGAAGCTTTCTGAGAAACTTCTCTGTGTTCTGTGAAATCATCTCACAGAGTTACAGCTTTCCCCTCAAGAAGCCTTTCGCTAAGACAGTTCTTGTGGAATTGGCAAAGTGATATTTAGAAGCCCCTAGAGGGCTATGGTGAAAAAGGAAATATCTTCAAATGAAATCGGGAAAAAAGCTTTCGGAGAAACCGCTTAGTGTTCTGTTCGTTCATCTCACAGAGTTACATCTGTATTTCGTGGATCTCTTTGCTAGCCTTATTTCTGTGGAATCTGAGAACAGATATTTCGGATCCCTTTGAAGACTATAGGGGCAAAGGAAATATCCTTCGATAAAAAACAGAAAGAAGCTTTCTGAGAAACCTCTTCGTGTTCTGTGAAATCATCTCACAGAGTTACAGCTTTCCCCTCAAGAAGCCTTTCGCTAAGACAGTTCTTGTGGAATTGGCAAAGTGATATTAGGAAGCCCATAGAGGGCTATGGTGAAAAAGGAAATATCCTCAGATGAAATCTGGAAAGAAGTTTTCTGAGAAACTGCTCTGTGATGTGTGACTTCCACTCACAGAGTTACATCTGTATTTCGTGGATCTCTTTGCTAGCCTTATTTCTGTGGAATCTGAGAACAGATATTTCGGATCCCTTTGAAGACTATAGGGCCAAAGGAAATATCCTCCGATAACAAAGAGAAAGAAGCTTTCTGAGAAACTTCTTTGTATTCTGTGAAATCATCCCACAGAGTTACAGCTTCCCCTCAAGAAGCCTTTCACTAAGACAGTTCTTGTGGAATTGGCAAGGTGATATTTGGAAGCCCATAGAGGGCTATGGTGAAAAAGGAAATATCCTCAGATGAAATCTGGAAAGAAGCTTTCTGAGCGACGACTTAGTCTCCTCTTCATTCATCTCACAGAGGTACATCTGTATTTGGTGGTTCTCTTTCCTTACCTTATTTCTGTGGAATCTGAGAACAGATATTTCGGATCCCTTTGAAGACTATAGGGCCAAAGGAAATATCCTCCGATGACAAAGAGAAAGAAGCATTCTGAGAATCTTCTTTGTGTTCTGCGAAATCATCTCACAGATTTACAGCTTTCCCCTCAAGAAGCCTTTCGCTAAGACAGTTCTTCTGGAATTGGCAAAGTGATATTTGGAAGCCCATAGAGGGCTATGGTGAAAAAGGAAATATCCTCAGATGAAATCTGGAAAGAAGCTTTCTGAGAATCTGCTCTGTGATGTGTGACTTCCACTCACAGAGTTACATCTGTATTTCGTGGATCTCTTTGCTAGCCTTATTTCTGTGGAATCTGAGAACAGATATTTCGGATCCCTTTGAAGACTATAGGGCCAAAGGAAATATCCTCCGATAACAAAGAGAAAGAAGCTTCCTGAGAAACTTCTTTGTGTTCTGTGAAATCATCCCACAGAGTTACAGCTTTCCCCTCAAGAAGCCTTTCGGTAAGACAGATCTTGTGGAATTGGCTAAGTGATATTTGGAAGCCCATAGAGGGCTATGGTGAAAAAGGAAATATCCTCAGATGAAATCTGGAAAGAAGCTTTCTGAGCAACTGCTTAGTCTCCTCTTCATTCATCTCACAGAGGTACATCTGTATTTGGTGGTTCTCTTTCCTTACCTTATTTCTGAAGAATCTGAAAACAGATATTTCGGATCCCTTTGAAGACTATAGGGCCAAAGGTAATATCCTCCGATGACAAAGAGAAAGAAGCATTCTGAGAAACTTCTTTGTGTTCTGCGAAATCATCTCACAGATTTACAGCTTTCCCCTCAAGAAGCCTTTCGCTAAGACAGTTCTTCTGGAATTGGCAAAGTGATATTTGGAAGCCCATAGAGGGCTATGGTGAAAAAGGAAATATCCTCAGATGAAATCTGGAAAGAAGCTTTCTGAGAATCTGCTCTGTGATGTGTGACTTCCACTCACAGAGTTACATCTGTATTTCGTGGATCTCTTTGCTAGCCTTATTTCTGTGGAATCTGAGAACAGATATTTCGGATCCCTTTGAAGACTATAGGGCCGAAGGAAATATCCTCCGATAACAAAGAGAAAGAAGCTTTCTGAGAAACTTCTTTGTGTTCTGTGAAATCATCTCACACTGTTACAGCTTTTCCCTCAAGAAACCTTTCGCTTAGACAGTTCTTGTGGAATTGGCAAAGTGATATTTGGAAGCCCATAGAGGGCTATGGTGAAAAAGGAAATATCCTCAGATGAAATCTGGAAAGAAGCTTTCTGAGAAACTGCTCTGTGATGTGTGACTTCCACTCACAGAGTTACATCTATATTTCGTGGATCTCTTTGCTAGCCTTATTTCTGTGGAATCTGAGAACAGATATTTCGGATCCCTTTGAAGACTATAGGGCCAAAGGAAATATCCTCCGATAACAAAGAGAAAGAAGCTTTCTGAGAAACTTCTTTGTGTTCTGCGAAATCATCTCAAAGAGTTACAGCTTTCCCCTCAAGAAGACTTTCGCTAAGACAGTTCTTGTGGAATTGGCAAAGTGATATTTGGAAGCCCATAGAGGGCTATGGTGAAAAAGGAAATATCCTCAGATGAAATCTGGAAAGAAGCTTTCTGAGAAACTGCTTAGTGTTCTGTTCATTCATCTCACAGAGTTACATCTGTATATTGTGGATCTCTTTGCTAGACTTATTTCTGTGGAATCTGAGAACAGATATTTCAGATCCCTTTGAAGACTATAGGGCCTAAGGAAATATCCTCCGATAACAATGAGAAAGAAGCTTTCTGAGAAACTTCTTTGTGTTCTGTGAAATCATCTCACAGAGTTACAGCTTTCCCCTCAAGAAGCCTTTCGCTAAGACAGTTCTTGTGGAATTGGCAAAGTGATATTGGAAGCCCATAGAGGGCTATGGTGTAAAAGGAAATATCCTCAGATGAAATCGGGAAAGAAGCTTTCTGAGAAACTGCTCTGCGACGTCTGACTGCCACTCACAGAGTTACATCTGTATCTCGTGGATCTCTGTGCTAGCCTTATTTCTGTGGAATCTGAGAACAGATATTTCGGATCCCTTTGAAGACTATAGGGCAAAAGGAAATATCCTGCGATAAAAAAGAGAAAGAAGCTTTCTGAGAAACTTCTTTGTGTTCTGTGAAATCATCCCACAGAGTTACAGCTTTCCCCTCAAGAAGCCTTTCACTAAGACAGTTGTTGTGGAATTGGCAAAGTGATATTTGGAAGCCCATAGAGGGCTAGGGTGAAAAAGGAAATATCCTCAGATGAAATCTGGAAAGAAGCTTTCTGAGCAACTGCTTAGTCTCCTCTTCATTCATCTCACAGAGGTACATCTGTATTTGGTGGTTCTCTTTCCTTACCTTATTTCTGTTGAATCTGAGAACAGATATTTCGGATCCCTTTGAAGACTATAGGGCCAAAGGAAATATCCTCCGATGACAAAGAGAAAGAAGCATTCTGAGAAACTTCTTTGTGTTCTGCGAAATCATCTCACAGAGTTACAGCTTTCCCCTCAAGAAGACTTTCGCTAAGACAGTTCTTGTGGAATTGGCAAAGTGATATTTGGAAGCCAATAGAGGGCTATGGTGAAAAAGGAAATATCCTCAGATGAAATCTGGAAAGAAGCTTTCTGAGAAACTGCTCTGTGATGTGTGACTTCCACTCACAGAGTTACATCTGTATTTCGTGGATCTCTTTGCTAGCCTTATTTCTGTGGAATCTGAGAACAGATATTTCGGATCCCTTTGAAGACTATAGGGCCAAAGGAAATATCCTCCGATAACAAAGAGAAAGAAGCTTCCTGAGAAACTTCTTTGTGTTCTGTGAAATCATCCCACAGAGTTACAGCTTTCCCCTCAAGAAGCCTTTCGGTAAGACAGATCTTGTGGAATTGGCTAAGTGATATTTGGAAGCCCATAGAGGGCTAATGTGAAAAAGGAAATATCCTCAGATGAAATCTGGAAAGAAGCTTTCTGAGAAACTGCTCTGTGATGTGTGACTTCCACTCACAGAGTTACATCTGTATTTCGTGGATCTCTTTGCTAGCCTTATTTCTGTGGAATCTGAGAACAGATATTTCGGATCCCTTTGAAGATTGTAGGGCCAAAGGAAATATCCTCCGATAACAAAGAGAAAGAAGCTTTCTGAGAAACTTCTTTGTGTTCTGTGAAATCATCTCACAGAGTTACAGCTTTCCCCTCAAGAAGCCTTTCGCTAAGACAGTTCTTGTGGAATTGGCAAAGTGATATTTGGAAGCCCATAGAGGGCTATTGTGTAAAAGGAAATATCCTTAGATGAAATCGGGAAAGAAGCTTTCTGAGAAACTGCTCTGCGACGTCTGACTGCCACTCACAGAGTTACATCTGTATCTCGTGGATCTCTGTGCTAGCCTTATTTCTGTGGAATCTGAGAACAGATATTTCGGATCCCTTTGAAGACTATAGGGCCAAAGGAAATATCCTCCGATAACAAAGAGAAAGAAGCTTTCTGAGAAACTTCTTTGTGTTCTGTGAAATCATCTCACAGAGTTACAGCTTTCCCCTCAAGAAGACTTTCGCTAAACAGTTCTTGTGGAATTGGCAAAGTGATATTTGGAAGCCCTTATAGGGCTATGGTGAAAAAGGAAATATCCTCAGATGAAATCTGGAAAGTAGCTTTCTGAGAAACTGCTCAGTTATGTGTGACTTCCACTCACAGAGTTACATCTGTGTTTCGTGGATCTCTTTGCTAGCCTTATTTCTGTGGAATCTGAGAACAGATATTTCGGATCCCTTTGAAGACTATAGGGACAAAGGGAATATCCTCCGATAACAAAGAGAAAGATGCTTTTTGAGAAACTTCTTTGTGTTCCGTGAAATCATCTCACAGAGTTACAGCTTTCCCCTCAAGAATCCTTTCGCTAAGACAGTTCTTGTGGAATTGGCAAAGTGATATTTGGAAGCCCCTAGAGGGCTATGGTGAAAAAGGAAATATCCTCAGATGAAATCTGGAAAGAAGCTTTCTGAGAAACTGCTCTGCGATGTGTGACTTCCACTCACAGAGTTACATCTGTATTTCGTGGATCTCCTTGCCAGCCTTATTTCTGTGGAATCTGAGAACAGATATTTCGGATCCCTTTGAAGACTATAGGGCCAAAGGAAATATCCTCCGATAACAAAGAGAAAGAAGCTTTCTGAGAAACTTCTTTGTGTTCTGTGAAATCATCTCACACTGTTACAGCTTTCCCCTCAAGAAACCTTTCGCTTAGACAGTTCTTGTGGAATTGGCAAAGTGATATTTGGAAGCCCATAGAGGGCTATGGTGAAAAAGGAAATATCCTCAGATGAAATCTGGAAAGAAGCTTTCTGAGAAACTGCTCTGTGATGTGTGACTTCCACTCACAGAGTTACATCTGTATTTCGTGGATCTCTTTGCTAGCCTTATTTCTGTGGAATCTGAGAACAGATATTTCGGATCCCTTTGAAGACTATAGGGCCAAAGGAAATATCCTCCGATAACAAAGAGAAAGAAGCTTTCTGAGAAACTTCTTTGTGTTCTGCGAAATCATCTCAAAAAGTTACAGCTTTCCCCTCAAGAAGACTTTCGCTAAGACAGTTCTTGTGGAATTGGCAAAGTGATATTTGGAAGCCCATAGAGGGCTAATGTGAAAAAGGAAATATCCTCAGATGAAATCTGGAAAGAAGCTTTCTGAGAAACTGCTCGTGTGATGTGTGACTTCCACTCACAGAGTTACATCTGTATTTCGTGGATCTCTTTGCTAGCCTTATTTCTGTGGAATCTGAGAACAGGTATTTCGGATCCCTTTGAAGACTATAGGGCCAAAGGAAATATCCTCCGATAACAAAGAGAAAGAAGCTTTCTGAGAAACTTCTTTGTGTTCTGTGAAATCATCTCACAGAGTTACAGCTTTCCCCTCAAGAAGCCTTTCGCTAAGACAGTTCTTGTGGAATTGGCAAAGTGATATTTGGAAGCCCATAGAGGGCTATGGTGAAAAAGGAAATATCCTCAGATGAAATCTGGAAAGAAGCTTTCTGAGAAACTGCTTAGTGTTCTGTTCATTCATCTCACAGAGTTACATCTGTATTTTGTGGATCTCTTTGCTAGACTTATTTCTGTGGAATCTGAGAACAGATATTTCAGATCCCTTTGAAGACTATAGTGCAAAAGGAAATATCCTCCGATAACAAAGAGAAAGAAGCTTTCTGAGAAACTTCTTTGTGTTCTGTGAAATCATCTCACAGAGTTACAGCTTTCCCCTCAAGAAGACTTTCGCTAAACAGTTCTTGTGGAATTGGCAAAGTGATATTTGGAAGCCCTTATAGGGCTATGGTGAAAAAGGAAATATCCTCAGATGAAATCTGGAAAGAAGCTTTCTGAGAAACTGCTCAGTTATGTGTGACTTCCAGTCACAGAGTTACATCTATGTTTCGTGGATCTCTTTGCTAGCCTTATTTCTGTGCAATCTGAGAACAGATATTTCGGATCCCTTTGAAGACTATAGGGCAAAAGGAAATATCCTCCGATAAAAAAGAGAAAGAAGCTTTCTGAGAAACTTCTTTGTGTTCTGTGAAATCATCCCACAGAGTTACAGCTTTCCCCTCAAGAAGCCTTTCACTAAGACAGTTCTTGTGGAATTGGCAAAGTGATATTTGGAAGCCCATAGAGGGCTATGGTGAAAAAGGAAATATCCTCAGATGAAATCTGGAAAGAAGCTTTCTGAGCAACTACTTAGTCTCCTCTTCATTCATCTCACAGAGGTACATCTGTATTTGGTGGTTCTCTTTCCTTACCTTATTTCTGTGGAATCTGAGAACAGATATTTCGGATCCCTTTGAAGACTATAGGGCCAAAGGAAATATCCTCCGATGACAAAGAGAAAGAAGCATTCTGAGAAACTTCTTTGTGTTCTGCGAAATCATCTCACAGATTTACAGCTTCCCCTCAAGAAGCCTTTCGCTAAGACAGTTCTTGTGGAATTGGCAAAGTGATATTTGGAAGCCCATAGAGGGCTATGGTGAAAAAGGAAATATACTCAGATGAAATCTGGAAAGAAGCTTTCTGAGAATCTGCTCTGTGATGTGTGACTTCCACTCACAGAGTTACATCTGTATTTCGTGGATCTCTTTGCTAGCCTTATTTCTGTGGAATCTGAGAACAGATATTTCGGATCCCTTTGAAGACTATAGGGCCAAAGGAAATATCCTCCGATAACAAAGAGAAAGAAGCTTCCTGAGAAACTTCTTTGTGTTCTGTGAAATCATCCCACAGAGTTACAGCTTTCCCCTCAAGAAGCCTTTCGGTAAGACAGATCTTGTGGAATTGGCTAAGTGATATTTGGAAGCCCATAGAGGGCTAATGTGAAAAAGGAAATATCCTCAGATGAAATCTGGAAAGAAGCTTTCTGAGAAACTGCTCTGCGATGTATGACTTCCACTCACGGAGTTACATCTGTATTTCGTGGATCACTTTGTTAGCCTTATTTCTGTGGAATCTGAGAACAGATATTTCGGATCCCTTTGAAGACTATAGGGACAAAGGGAATATCCTCCGATAACAAAGAGAAAGATGCTTTTTGAGAAACTTCTTTGTGTTCCGTGAAATCATCTCACAGAGTTACAGCTTTCCCCTCAAGAATCCTTTCGCTAAGACAGTTCTTGTGGAATTGGCAAAGTGATATTTGGAAGCCCCTAGAGGGCTATGGTGAAAAAGGAAATATCCTCAGATGAAATCTGGAAAGAAGCTTTCTGAGAAACTGCTCTGCGATGTGTGACTTCCACTCACAGAGTTACATCTGTATTTCGTGGATCTCCTTGCTAGCCTTATTTCTGTGGAATCTGAGAACAGGTATTTCGGATCCCTTTGAAGACTATAGGGAAAAAGGAAATATCCTCCGATAACAAAGAGAAAGAAGCTTTCTGAGAAACTTCTTTGTGTTCTGTGAAATCATCTCACAGAGTTACAGCTTTCCCCTCAAGAAGCCTTTCGCTAAGACAGTTCTTGTGGAATTGGCAAAGTGATATTTGGAAGCCCATAGAGGGCTATGGTGAAAAAGGAAATATCCTCAGATGAAATCTGGAAAGAAGCTTTCTGAGAAACTGCTTAGTGTTCTGTTCATTCATCTCACAGAGTTACATCTGTATATTGTGGATCTCTTTGCTAGACTTATTTCTGTGGAATCTGAGAACAGATATTTCAGATCCCTTTGAAGACTATAGGGCCTAAGGAAATATCCTCCGATAACAATGAGAAAGAAGCTTTCTGAGAAACTTCTTTGTGTTCTGTGAAATCATCTCACAGAGTTACAGCTTTCCCCTCAAGAAGCCTTTCGCTAAGACAGTTCTTGTGGAATTGGCAAAGTGATATTGGAAGCCCATAGAGGGCTATGGTGTAAAAGGAAATATCCTCAGATGAAATCGGGAAAGAAGCTTTCTGAGAAACTGCTCTGCGACGTCTGACTGCCACTCACAGAGTTACATCTGTATCTCGTGGATCTCTGTGCTAGCCTTATTTCTGTGGAATCTGAGAACAGATATTTCGGATCCCTTTGAAGACTATAGGGCAAAAGGAAATATCCTGCGATAAAAAAGAGAAAGAAGCTTTCTGAGAAACTTCTTTGTGTTCTGTGAAATCATCCCACAGAGTTACAGCTTTCCCCTCAAGAAGCCTTTCACTAAGACAGTTGTTGTGGAATTGGCAAAGTGATATTTGGAAGCCCATAGAGGGCTAGGGTGAAAAAGGAAATATCCTCAGATGAAATCTGGAAAGAAGCTTTCTGAGCAACTGCTTAGTCTCCTCTTCATTCATCTCACAGAGGTACATCTGTATTTGGTGGTTCTCTTTCCTTACCTTATTTCTGTTGAATCTGAGAACAGATATTTCGGATCCCTTTGAAGACTATAGGGCCAAAGGAAATATCCTCCGATGACAAAGAGAAAGAAACATTCTGAGAAACTTCTTTGTGTTCTGCGAAATCATCTCACAGAGTTACAGCTTTCCCCTCAAGAAGACTTTCGCTAAGACAGTTCTTGTGGAATTGGCAAAGTGATATTTGGAAGCCCATAGAGGGCTATGGTGAAAAAGGAAATATCCTCAGATGAAATCTGGAAAGAAGCTTTCTGAGAAACTGCTCTGTGATGTGTGACTTCCACTCACAGAGTTACATCTGTATTTCGTGGATCTCTTTGCTAGCCTTATTTCTGTGGAATCTGAGAACAGATATTTCGGATCCCTTTGAAGACTATAGGGCCAAAGGAAATATCCTCCGATAACAAAGAGAAAGAAGCTTCCTGAGAAACTTCTTTGTGTTCTGTGAAATCATCCCACAGAGTTACAGCTTTCCCCTCAAGAAGCCTTTCGGTAAGACAGATCTTGTGGAATTGGCTAAGTGATATTTGGAAGCCCATAGAGGGCTAATGTGAAAAAGGAAATATCCTCAGATGAAATCTGGAAAGAAGCTTTCTGAGAAACTGCTCTGTGATGTGTGACTTCCACTCACAGAGTTACATCTGTATTTCGTGGATCTCTTTGCTAGCCTTATTTCTGTGGAATCTGAGAACAGATATTTCGGATCCCTTTGAAGATTGTAGGGCCAAAGGAAATATCCTCCGATAACAAAGAGAAAGAAGCTTTCTGAGAAACTTCTTTGTGTTCTGTGAAATCATCTCACAGAGTTACAGCTTTCCCCTCAAGAAGCCTTTCGCTAAGACAGTTCTTGTGGAATTGGCAAAGTGATATTTGGAAGCCCATAGAGGGCTATTGTGTAAAAGGAAATATCCTTAGATGAAATCGGGAAAGAAGCTTTCTGAGAAACTGCTCTGCGACGTCTGACTGCCACTCACAGAGTTACATCTGTATCTCGTGGATCTCTGTGCTAGCCTTATTTCTGTGGAATCTGAGAACAGATATTTCGGATCCCTTTGAAGACTATAGGGCCAAAGGAAATATCCTCCGATAACAAAGAGAAAGAAGCTTTCTGAGAAACTTCTTTGTGTTCTGTGAAATCATCTCACAGAGTTACAGCTTTCCCCTCAAGAAGACTTTCGCTAAACAGTTCTTGTGGAATTGGCAAAGTGATATTTGGAAGCCCTTATAGGGCTATGGTGAAAAAGGAAATATCCTCAGATGAAATCTGGAAAGTAGCTTTCTGAGAAACTGCTCAGTTATGTGTGACTTCCACTCACAGAGTTACATCTGTGTTTCGTGGATCTCTTTGCTAGCCTTATTTCTGTGGAATCTGAGAACAGATATTTCGGATCCCTTTGAAGACTATAGGGACAAAGGGAATATCCTCCGATAACAAAGAGAAAGATGCTTTTTGAGAAACTTCTTTGTGTTCCGTGAAATCATCTCACAGAGTTACAGCTTTCCCCTCAAGAATCCTTTCGCTAAGACAGTTCTTGTGGAATTGGCAAAGTGATATTTGGAAGCCCCTAGAGGGCTATGGTGAAAAAGGAAATATCCTCAGATGAAATCTGGAAAGAAGCTTTCTGAGAAACTGCTCTGCGATGTGTGACTTCCACTCACAGAGTTACATCTGTATTTCGTGGATCTCCTTGCCAGCCTTATTTCTGTGGAATCTGAGAACAGATATTTCGGATCCCTTTGAAGACTATAGGGCCAAAGGAAATATCCTCCGATAACAAAGAGAAAGAAGCTTTCTGAGAAACTTCTTTGTGTTCTGTGAAATCATCTCACACTGTTACAGCTTTCCCCTCAAGAAACCTTTCGCTTAGACAGTTCTTGTGGAATTGGCAAAGTGATATTTGGAAGCCCATAGAGGGCTATGGTGAAAAAGGAAATATCCTCAGATGAAATCTGGAAAGAAGCTTTCTGAGAAACTGCTCTGTGATGTGTGACTTCCACTCACAGAGTTACATCTGTATTTCGTGGATCTCTTTGCTAGCCTTATTTCTGTGGAATCTGAGAACAGATATTTCGGATCCCTTTGAAGACTATAGGGCCAAAGGAAATATCCTCCGATAACAAAGAGAAAGAAGCTTTCTGAGAAACTTCTTTGTGTTCTGCGAAATCATCTCAAAGAGTTACAGCTTTCCCCTCAAGAAGACTTTCGCTAAGACAGTTCTTGTGGAATTGGCAAAGTGATATTTGGAAGCCCATAGAGGGCTAATGTGAAAAAGGAAATATCCTCAGATGAAATCTGGAAAGAAGCTTTCTGAGAAACTGCTCGTGTGATGTGTGACTTCCACTCACAGAGTTACATCTGTATTTCGTGGATCTCTTTGCTAGCCTTATTTCTGTGGAATCTGAGAACAGGTATTTCGGATCCCTTTGAAGACTATAGGGCCAAAGGAAATATCCTCCGATAACAAAGAGAAAGAAGCTTTCTGAGAAACTTCTTTGTGTTCTGTGAAATCATCTCACAGAGTTACAGCTTTCCCCTCAAGAAGCCTTTCGCTAAGACAGTTCTTGTGGAATTGGCAAAGTGATATTTGGAAGCCCATAGAGGGCTATGGTGAAAAAGGAAATATCCTCAGATGAAATCTGGAAAGAAGCTTTCTGAGAAACTGCTTAGTGTTCTGTTCATTCATCTCACAGAGTTACATCTGTATTTTGTGGATCTCTTTGCTAGACTTATTTCTGTGGAATCTGAGAACAGATATTTCAGATCCCTTTGAAGACTATAGTGCAAAAGGAAATATCCTCCGATAACAAAGAGAAAGAAGCTTTCTGAGAAACTTCTTTGTGTTCTGTGAAATCATCTCACAGAGTTACAGCTTTCCCCTCAAGAAGACTTTCGCTAAACAGTTCTTGTGGAATTGGCAAAGTGATATTTGGAAGCCCTTATAGGGCTATGGTGAAAAAGGAAATATCCTCAGATGAAATCTGGAAAGAAGCTTTCTGAGAAACTGCTCAGTTATGTGTGACTTCCAGTCACAGAGTTACATCTATGTTTCGTGGATCTCTTTGCTAGCCTTATTTCTGTGCAATCTGAGAACAGATATTTCGGATCCCTTTGAAGACTATAGGGCAAAAGGAAATATCCTCCGATAAAAAAGAGAAAGAAGCTTTCTGAGAAACTTCTTTGTGTTCTGTGAAATCATCCCACAGAGTTACAGCTTTCCCCTCAAGAAGCCTTTCACTAAGACAGTTCTTGTGGAATTGGCAAAGTGATATTTGGAAGCCCATAGAGGGCTATGGTGAAAAAGGAAATATCCTCAGATGAAATCTGGAAAGAAGCTTTCTGAGCAACTACTTAGTCTCCTCTTCATTCATCTCACAGAGGTACATCTGTATTTGGTGGTTCTCTTTCCTTACCTTATTTCTGTGGAATCTGAGAACAGATATTTCGGATCCCTTTGAAGACTATAGGGCCAAAGGAAATATCCTCCGATGACAAAGAGAAAGAAGCATTCTGAGAAACTTCTTTGTGTTCTGCGAAATCATCTCACAGATTTACAGCTTCCCCTCAAGAAGCCTTTCGCTAAGACAGTTCTTGTGGAATTGGCAAAGTGATATTTGGAAGCCCATAGAGGGCTATGGTGAAAAAGGAAATATCCTCAGATGAAATCTGGAAAGAAGCTTTCTGAGAATCTGCTCTGTGATGTGTGACTTCCACTCACAGAGTTACATCTGTATTTCGTGGATCTCTTTGCTAGCCTTATTTCTGTGGAATCTGAGAACAGATATTTCGGATCCCTTTGAAGACTATAGGGCCAAAGGAAATATCCTCCGATAACAAAGAGAAAGAAGCTTCCTGAGAAACTTCTTTGTGTTCTGTGAAATCATCCCACAGAGTTACAGCTTTCCCCTCAAGAAGCCTTTCGGTAAGACAGATCTTGTGGAATTGGCTAAGTGATATTTGGAAGCCCATAGAGCGCTAATGTGAAAAAGGAAATATCCTCAGATGAAATCTGGAAAGAAGCTTTCTGAGAAACTGCTCTGCGATGTATGACTTCCACTCACGGAGTTACATCTGTATTTCGTGGATCACTTTGTTAGCCTTATTTCTGTGGAATCTGAGAACAGATATTTCGGATCCCTTTGAAGACTATAGGGACAAAGGGAATATCCTCCGATAACAAAGAGAAAGATGCTTTTTGAGAAACTTCTTTGTGTTCCGTGAAATCATCTCACAGAGTTACAGCTTTCCCCTCAAGAATCCTTTCGCTAAGACAGTTCTTGTGGAATTGGCAAAGTGATATTTGGAAGCCCCTAGAGGGCTATGGTGAAAAAGGAAATATCCTCAGATGAAATCTGGAAAGAAGCTTTCTGAGAAACTGCTCTGCGATGTGTGACTTCCACTCACAGAGTTACATCTGTATTTCGTGGATCTCCTTGCTAGCCTTATTTCTGTGGAATCTGAGAACAGATATTTCGGATCCCTTTGAAGACTATAGGGCCGAAGGAAATATCCTCCGATAACAAAGAGAAAGAAGCTTTCTGAGAAACTTCTTTGTGTTCTGTGAAATCATCTCACACTGTTATAGCTTTCCCCTCAAGAAACCTTTCGCTAAGACAGTTCTTGTGGAATTTGCAAAGTGATATTTGGAAGCCCATAGAGGGCTACGGTGAAAAAGGAAATATCCTCAGATGAAATCTGGAAAGAAGCTTTCTGAGAAACTGCTCTGTGATGTGTGACTTCCACTCACAGAGTTACATCTGTATTTCGTGGATCTCTTTGCTAGCCTTATTTCTGTGGAATCTGAGAACAGATATTTCGGATCCCTTTGAAGACTATAGGGCCAAAGGAAATATCCTCCGATAACAAAGAGAAAGAAGCTTTGTGAGAAACTTCTTTGTGTTCTGCGAAATCATCTCACAGAGTTACAGCTTTCCCCTAAAGAAGACTTTCGCTAAGACAGTTCTTGTGGAATTGGCAAAGTGATATTTGGAAGCCCATAGAGGGCTATGGTGAAAAAGGAAATATCCTCAGATCAAATCTGGAAAGAAGCTTTCTGAGAAACTGCTCGTGTGATGTGTGACTTCCACTCACAGTGTTACATCTGTATTTCGTGGATCTCTTTGCTAGCCTTATTTCTGTGGAATCTGAGAACAGGTATTTCGGATCCCTTTGAAGACTATAGGGCCAAAGGAAATATCCTCCGATAACAAAGAGAAAGAAGCTTTCTGAGAAACTTCTTTGTTTTCTGTGAAATCATCTCACAGAGTTACAGCTTTCCCCTCAAGAAGCCTTTCGCTAAGACAGTTCTTGTGGAATTGGCAAAGTGATATTTGAAGCCCATAGAGGGCTATGGTATAAAAGGAAATATCCTCAGATGAAATCTGGAAAGAAGCTTTCTGAGAAACTGCTCTGTGATGTGTGACTTCCACTCACAGAGTTACATCTGTATTTCGTGGATCTCTTTGCTAGCCTTATTTCTGTGGAATCTGAGAACAGATATTTCGGATCCCTTTGAAGATTGTAGGGCCAAAGGAAATATCCTCCGA
Organism: Macaca mulatta; assembly: GCF_049350105.2. Lineage (NCBI taxonomy): Eukaryota > Metazoa > Chordata > Mammalia > Primates > Cercopithecidae > Macaca > Macaca mulatta. Next base: position 49,279,259 of record NC_133413.1, read on the forward strand.
TAACAAAGAGAAAGAAGCTTTCTGAGAAACTTCTTTGTGTTCTGTGAAATCATCTCACAGAGTTACAGCTTTCCCCTCAAGAAGCCTTTCGCTAAGACAGTTCTTGTGGAATTGGCAAAGTGATATTTGGAAGCCCATAGAGGGCTATTGTGTAAAAGGAAATATCCTTAGATGAAATCGGGAAAGAAGCTTTCTGAGAAACTGCTCTGCGACGTCTGACTGCCACTCACAGAGTTACATCTGTATCTCGTGGATCTCTGTGCTAGCCTTATTTCTGTGGAATCTGAGAACAGATATTTCGGATCCCTTTGAAGACTATAGGGCCAAAGGAAATATCCTCCGATAACAAAGAGAAAGAAGCTTTCTGAGAAACTTCTTTGTGTTCTGTGAAATCATCTCACAGAGTTACAGCTTTCCCCTCAAGAAGACTTTCGCTAAACAGTTCTTGTGGAATTGGCAAAGTGATATTTGGAAGCCCTTATAGGGCTATGGTGAAAAAGGAAATATCCTCAGATGAAATCTGGAAAGTAGCTTTCTGAGAAACTGCTCAGTTATGTGTGACTTCCACTCACAGAGTTACATCTGTGTTTCGTGGATCTCTTTGCTAGCCTTATTTCTGTGGAATCTGAGAACAGATATTTCGGATCCCTTTGAAGACTATAGGGACAAAGGGAATATCCTCCGATAACAAAGAGAAAGATGCTTTTTGAGAAACTTCTTTGTGTTCCGTGAAATCATCTCACAGAGTTACAGCTTTCCCCTCAAGAATCCTTTCGCTAAGACAGTTCTTGTGGAATTGGCAAAGTGATATTTGGAAGCCCCTAGAGGGCTATGGTGAAAAAGGAAATATCCTCAGATGAAATCTGGAAAGAAGCTTTCTGAGAAACTGCTCTGCGATGTGTGACTTCCACTCACAGAGTTACATCTGTATTTCGTGGATCTCCTTGCCAGCCTTATTTCTGTGGAATCTGAGAACAGATATTTCGGATCCCGTTGAAGACTATAGGGCCGAAGGAAATATCCTCGGATAACAAAGAGAAAGAAGCTTTCTGAGAAACTTCTTTGTGTTCTGTGAAATCATCTCACACTGTTACAGCTTTCCCCTCAAGAAACCTTTCGCTAAGACAGTTCTTGTGGAATTTGCAAAGTGATATTTGGAAGCCCATAGAGGGCTACGGTGAAAAAGGAAATATCCTCAGATGAAATCTGGAAAGAAGCTTTCTGAGAAACTGCTCTGTGATGTGTGACTTCCACTCACAGAGTTACATCTGTATTTCGTGGATCACTTTGTTAGCCTTATTTCTGTGGAATCTGAGAACAGATATTTCGGATCCCTTTGAAGACTATAGGGACAAAGGGAATATCCTCCGATAACAAAGAGAAAGATGCTTTTTGAGAAACTTCTTTGTGTTCCGTGAAATCATCTCACAGAGTTACAGCTTTCCCCTCAAGAATCCTTTCGCTAAGACAGTTCTTGTGGAATTGGCAAAGTGATATTTGGAAGCCCCTAGAGGGCTATGGTGAAAAAGGAAATATCCTCAGATGAAATCTGGAAAGAAGCTTTCTGAGAAACTGCTCTGCGATGTGTGACTTCCACTCACAGAGTTACATCTGTATTTCGTGGATCTCCTTGCTAGCCTTATTTCTGTGGAATCTGAGAACAGATATTTCGGATCCCTTTGAAGACTATAGGGCCGAAGGAAATATCCTCCGATAACAAAGAGAAAGAAGCTTTTTGAGAAACTTCTTTGTGTTCTGTGAAATCATCTCACACTGTTACAGCTTTCCCCTCAAGAAACCTTTCGCTAAGACAGTTCTTGTGGAATTTGCAAAGTGATATTTGGAAGCCCATAGAGGGCTACGGTGAAAAAGGAAATATCCTCAGATGAAATCTGGAAAGAAGCTTTCTGAGAAACTGCTCTGTGATGTGTGACTTCCACTCACAGAGTTACATCTGTATTTCGTGGATCTCTTTGCTAGCCTTATTTCTGTGGAATCTGAGAACAGATATTTCGGATCCCTTTGAAGACTATAGGGCCAAAGGAAATATCCTCCGATAACAAAGAGAAAGAAACTTTGTGAGAAACTTCTTTGTGTTCTGCGAAATCATCTCACAGAGTTACAGCTTTCCCCTAAAGAAGACTTTCGCTAAGACAGTTCTTGTGGAATTGGCAAAGTGATATTTGGAAGCCCATAGAGGGCTATGGTGAAAAAGGAAATATCCTCAGATGAAATCTGGAAAGAAGCTTTCTGAGAAACTGCTCGTGTGATGTGTGACTTCCACTCACAGAGTTACATCTGTATTTCGTGGATCTCTTTGCTAGCCTTATTTCTGGGGAATCTGAGAACGGATATTTCGGATCCCTTTGAAGACTATAGGGCCAAAGGAAATATCCTCCGATAACAAAGAGAAAGAAGCTTTCTGAGAAACTTCTTTGTTTTCTGTGAAATCATCTCACAGAGTTACAGCTTTCCCCTCAAGAAGCCTTTCGCTAAGACAGTTCTTGTGGAATTGGCAAAGTGATATTGGAAGCCCATAGAGGGCTATGGTATAAAAGGAAATATCCTCAGATGAAATCTGGAAAGAAGCTTTCTGAGAAACTGCTCTGTGATGTGTGACTTCCACTCACAGAGTTACATCTGTATTTCGTGGATCTCTTTGCTAGCCTTATTTCTGTGGAATCTGAGAACAGATATTTCGGATCCCTTTGAAGATTGTAGGGCCAAAGGAAATATCCTCCGATAACAAAGAGAAAGAAGCTTTCTGAGAAACTTCTTTGTGTTCTGTGAAATCATCTCACAGAGTTACAGCTTTCCCCTCAAGAAGCCTTTCGCTAAGACAGTTCTTGTGGAATTGGCAAAGTGATATTTGGAAGCCCATAGAGGGCTATTGTGTAAAAGGAAATATCCTTAGATGAAATCGGGAAAGAAGCTTTCTGAGAAACTGCTCTGCGACGTCTGACTGCCACTCACAGAGTTACATCTGTATCTCGTGGATCTCTGTGCTAGCCTTATTTCTGTGGAATCTGAGAACAGATATTTCGGATCCCTTTGAAGACTATAGGGCCAAAGGAAATATCCTCCGATAACAAAGAGAAAGAAGCTTTCTGAGAAACTTCTTTGTGTTCTGTGAAATCATCTCACAGAGTTACAGCTTTCCCCTCAAGAAGACTTTCGCTAAACAGTTCTTGTGGAATTGGCAAAGTGATATTTGGAAGCCCTTATAGGGCTATGGTGAAAAAGGAAATATCCTCAGATGAAATCTGGAAAGTAGCTTTCTGAGAAACTGCTCAGTTATGCGTGACTTCCACTCACAGAGTTACATCTGTGTTTCGTGGATCTCTTTGCTAGCCTTATTTCTGTGGAATCTGAGAACAGATATTTCGGATCCCTTTGAAGACTATAGGGACAAAGGGAATATCCTCCGATAACAAAGAGAAAGATGCTTTTTGAGAAACTTCTTTGTGTTCCGTGAAATCATCTCACAGAGTTACAGCTTTCCCCTCAAGAATCCTTTCGCTAAGACAGTTCTTGTGGAATTGGCAAAGTGATATTTGGAAGCCCCTAGAGGGCTATGGTGAAAAAGGAAATATCCTCAGATGAAATCTGGAAAGAAGCTTTCTGAGAAACTGCTCTGCGATGTGTGACTTCCACTCACAGAGTTACATCTGTATTTCGTGGATCTCCTTGCTAGCCTTATTTCTGTGGAATCTGAGAACAGATATTTCGGATCCCTTTGAAGACTATAGGGCCGAAGGAAATATCCTCCGATAACAAAGAGAAAGAAGCTTTCTGAGAAACTTCTTTGTGTTCTGTGAAATCATCTCACACTGTTACAGCTTTCCCCTCAAGAAACCTTTCGCTAAGACAGTTCTTGTGGAATTTGCAAAGTGATATTTGGAAGCCCATAGAGGGCTACGGTGAAAAAGGAAATATCCTCAGATGAAATCTGGAAAGAAGCTTTCTGAGAAACTGCTCTGTGATGTGTGACTTCCACTCACAGAGTTACATCTGTATTTCGTGGATCACTTTGTTAGCCTTATTTCTGTGGAATCTGAGAACAGATATTTCGGATCCCTTTGAAGACTATAGGGACAAAGGGAATATCCTCCGATAACAAAGAGAAAGATGCTTTTTGAGAAACTTCTTTGTGTTCCGTGAAATCATCTCACAGAGTTACAGCTTTCCCCTCAAGAATCCTTTCGCTAAGACAGTTCTTGTGGAATTGGCAAAGTGATATTTGGAAGCCCCTAGAGGGCTATGGTGAAAAAGGAAATATCCTCAGATGAAATCTGGAAAGAAGCTTTCTGAGAAACTGCTCTGCGATGTGTGACTTCCACTCACAGAGTTACATCTGTATTTCGTGGATCTCCTTGCTAGCCTTATTTCTCTGGAATCTGAGAACAGATATTTCGGATCCCTTTGAAGACTATAGGGCCGAAGGAAATATCCTCCGATAACAAAGAGAAAGAAGCTTTCTGAGAAACTTCTTTGTGTTCTGTGAAATCATCTCACACTGTTACAGCTTTCCCCTCAAGAAACCTTTCGCTAAGACAGTTCTTGGGGAATTGGCAAAGTGATATTTGGAAGCCCAGAGCGGTCTATGGTGAAAAAGGAAATATCCTCAGATGAAATCTGTAAAGAAGCTTTCTGAGAAACTGCTTAGTGTTCTGTTCATTCATCTCACAGAGTTACATCTGTATTTTGTGGATCACTTTGCTATCCTATTTCTGTGTAATCTGAGAACAGATATTTCGGATCCATTTGAAGACTAAAGGGCCAAAGGAAATATCCTCCGATAAAAAAGAGAAAGAAGCTTTCTGAGAAACTTTTTTGTGTTCTGTGAAATCATCTCACAGAGTTACAGCTTTCCCCTCAAGAAGCCTTTCGTTAAGACAGTTCTTGTGGAATTGGCAAAGTGATATTTGGAAGCCCATAGAGGGCTATGGTGAAAAAGGAAATATCCTCAGATGAAATCTGGAAAGAAGCTTTCAGAGAAACTGCTTAGTGTTCTGTTCATTCATCTCACAGAGTTACATCTGTATTTCGTGGATCTCTTTGCTAGCCTTATTTCTGTGGAATCTGAGAACAGATATTTCGGATCCCTTTGAAGACTATAGGGCCAAAGGAAATATCCTCCGATAAAAAACAGAAAGAAGCTTTCTGAGAAACTTCTTTGTGTTCTGTGAAATCATCTCACAGAGTTACAGATTTCCCCTCAAGAAGCCTTTCGCTAAGACAGTTCTTGTGGTATTGGCAAAGTGATATTTGGAAGCCCATACAGGGTTATGGTGAAAAAGGAAATATCCTCAGATGAAATCTGGAAAGAAGCTTTCTGAGAAACTGCTTAGTGTTCTGTTCATTCATCTCACAGAGTTACATCAGTATTTCGTGGATCTCTTTGCTAGCCTTATTTCTGTGGAATCTGAGAACAGATATTTCGGATCCCTTTGTAGACTATAGGGCCAAAGGAAATATCCTCGGGTAACAAAGAGAAAGAAGCTTTCTGAGAAACTTCTTTGTGTTCTGTGAAATCATCTCACAGAGTTACAGCTTTCCCCTCAAGAAGCCTTTCGCTAAGACAGTTCTTGTGGAATTGGCAAAGTGATATTTGGAAGCCCATAGAGGGCTATGGTGAAAAAGGAAATATCCTCAGATGAAATCTGGAAAGAAGCTTTCTGAGAAAGTGCTTAGTGTTCTGTTCATTCATCTCACAGAGTTACATCTGTATTTTGTGGATCTCTTTGCTAGCCTTATTTCTGTGGAATCTGAGAACAGATATTTCGGATCCCTTTGAAGACTATAGGGCCAAAGGAAATATCCTCCGATAACATAGAGAAAGAAGCTTTCTGAGAAACTTCTTTGTGTTCTGTGAAATCATCTCACAGAGTTACAGCTTTCCCCTCAAGAAGCCTTTCGCTAAGACAGTTCTTGTGGTATTGGCAAAGTGATATTTGGAAGCCCATAGAGGGCTATGGTGAAAAAGGAAATATCCTCAGATGAAATCTGGAAAGAAGCAATCAGAGAAACTGCTTAGTGTTCTGTTCATTCATCTCACAGAGTTACATCTGTATTTTGCGGATCTCTTTGCTAGCCTTATTTCTGTGGAATCTGAGAACAGATATTTCGGATCTCTTTGAAGACTATAGGGCCAAAGGAAATTTCCTCCGATAACAAAGAGAAAGAAGCTTTCTGAGGAACTTCTTTGTGTTCTGTGAAATCATCTCACAGAGTTACAGCTTTCCCCTCAAGAAGCCTTTCGCTAAGACAGTTCTTGTGGAATTGGCAAAGTGATATTTGGAAGCCCTTATAGGGCTATGGTGAAAAAGGAAATATCCTCAGATGAAATCTGGAAAGAAGCTTTCTGAGAAACTGCTCTGTGATGTGTGACTTCTACTGACAGAGTTGCATCTGTATTTCGTGGATCTCTTTGCGAGCCTTATTTCTGTGGAATCTGAGAACAGATATTTCAGATCCCTTTGAAGACTATAGGGCCAAAGGAAATATCCTCCGATAACAAAGAGAAAGAAGCTTTCTGAGAAACTTCTTTGTGTTCTCTGAAATCATCTCACAGAGTTACAGCTTTCCCCTCAAGAATCCTTTCGCCAAGACAGTTCTTGTGGAATTTGCAAAGCGATATTTGGAAGCCCATAGAGGGCTATGCTGAAAAAGGAAATATCCTCAGATGAAATCTGGAAAGAAGCTTTCTGAGAAACTGCTTAGTATTCTGTTCATTCATCTCACAGAGTTACATCTGTATTTTGTGGATATCTTTGCTAGCCTTATTTCTGTGGAATCTGAGAACAGATATTTCGGATCCCTTTGAAGACTATAGGGCCAATGGAAATATCCTCTGATATCAAAGAGAAAGAAGCTTTCTGAGAAACTTCTTTGTCTTCTGTGAAATCATCTCACAGAGGTACAGCTTTCCCCTCAAGAAGCCTTTCTCTAAGACAGTTCTTGTGGAATTGGCAAAGTGATATTTGGAAGCTCATAGAGGTCTATGGTGAAAAAGGAAATATCCTCAGATGAAATCTGGAAAGAAGCTTTCTGAGAAACTGCTCTGTGATGTGTGACTTCAACTCACATAGTTACATCTGTATTTCGTGGATCTCTTTGCTAGCCTTATTTCTGTGGAATCTGAGAACAGATATTTCCGATCCCTTTGAAGACTGAAGGGCCAAAGGAAATATCCTCCGATAACAAAGAGAAAGAAGCTTTCTGATAAACTTCTTTGTGTTCTGTGAAATCATCTCACAGAGTTACAGCTTTCCCCTCAAGAAGCCTTTCGCTAAGACAGTTCTTATGGAATTGGCAAAGTGATATTTTGAAGCCCATAGAGGGCTATTGTGTAAAAGGAAATATCCTTAGATGAAATCGGGAAAGAAGCTTTCTGAGAAAGTGCTCTGCGACGTCTGACTGCCACTCACAGAGTTACATCTGTATCTCGTGGATCTCTGTGCTAGCCTTATTTCTGTGGAATCTGAGAACAGATATTTCGGATCCCTTTGAAGACTATAGGGCCAAAGGAAATATCCTCCGATAACAAAGAGAAAGAAGCTTTCTGAGAAACTTCTTTGTGTTCTGTGAAATCATCTCACAGAGTTACAGCTTTCCCCTCAAGAAGACTTTCGCTAAACAGTTCTTGTGGAATTGGCAAAGTGATATTTGGAAGCCCTTATAGGGCTATGGTGAAAAAGGAAATATCCTCAGATGAAATCTGGAAAGTAGCTTTCTGAGAAACTGCTCAGTTATGTGTGACTTCCACTCACAGAGTTACATCTGTGTTTCGTGGATCTCTTTGCTAGCCTTATTTCTGTGGAATCTGAGAACAGATATTTCGGATCCCTTTGAAGACTATAGGGCAAAAGGAAATATCCTCAGATAACAAAGAGAAAGAAGCTTTCTGAGAAACTTCTTTGTGTTCTGTGAAATCATCTCACAGAGTTACAGCTTTCCCCTCAAGAAGCCTTTCGCTAAGACAGTTCTTGGGGAATTGGCAAAGTGATATTTGGAAGCCCAGAGCGGTCTATGGTGAAAAAGGAAATATCCTCAGATGAAATCTGTAAAGAAGCTTTCTGAGAAACTGCTTAGTGTTCTGTTCATTCATCTCACAGAGTTACATCTGTATTTTGTGGATCACTTTGCTATCCTTATTTCTGTGTAATCTGAGAACAGATATTTCGGATCCATTTGAAGACTAAAGGGCCAAAGGAAATATCCTCCGATAAAAAAGAGAAAGAAGCTTTCTGAGAAACTTTTTTGTGTTCTGTGAAATCATCTCACAGAGTTACAGCTTTCCCCTCAAGAAGCCTTTCGTTAAGACAGTTCTTGTGGAATTGGCAAAGTGATATTTGGAAGCCCATAGAGGGCTATGGTGAAAAAGGAAATATCCTCAGATGAAATCTGGAAAGAAGCTTTCAGAGAAACTGCTTAGTGTTCTGTTCATTCATCTCACAGAGTTACATCTGTATTTCGTGGATCTCTTTGCTAGCCTTATTTCTGTGGAATCTGAGAACAGATATTTCGGATCCCTTTGAAGACTATAGGGCCAAAGGAAATATCCTCCGATAAAAAACAGAAAGAAGCTTTCTGAGAAACTTCTTTGTGTTCTGTGAAATCATCTCACAGAGTTACAGCTTTCCCCTCAAGAAGCCTTTCGCTAAGACAGTTCTTGTGGTATTGGCAAAGTGATATTTGGAAGCCCTTAGAGGGCTATGGTGAAAAAGGAAATATCCTCAGATGAAATCTGGAAAGAAGCTTTCTGAGAAACTTCTTAGTGTTCTGCTCATTCATCTCACAGAGTTACATCTGTATTTCGTGGATCTCTTTGCTAGCCTTATTTCTGTGGAATCTGAGAACAGATATTTCGGATCCCTTTGAAGAATATAGGGCAAAAGGAAATATGCTCCGATAAGAAAGAGAAAGAAGCTTTCTGAGAAACTTCTTTGTGTTCTGTGAAATCATCTCATAGAGTTACAGCTTTCCCCTCAAGAAGCCTTTCGCTAAGACAGTTCTTGTGGTATTGGCAAAGTGATATTTGGAAGCCCATAGAGGGCTATGGTGAAAAAGGAAATATCCTCAGATGAAATCTGGAAAGAAGCAATCAGAGAAACTGCTTAGTGTTCTGTTCATTCATCTCACAGAGTTACATCTGTATTTCGTGGATCTCTTTGCTAGCCTTGTTTCTGTGCAATCTGAGAACAGATATTTCGGATCCCTTTGAAGACTTTAGGGCCAAAGGAAATATCCTCCGATAACAAAGAGAAAGAAGCTTTCTGAGAAACTTCTTTGTGTTCTGTGAAATCATCTCACAGAGTTACAGCTTTCCCCTCAAGAAGCCTTTCGCTAAGACAGTTCTTGTGGAACTGGCAAAGTGATATTTGGAAGCCCATAGAGGGCTATGGTGAAAAAGGAAATATCCTCAGATGAAATCTGAAAAGAAGCTTTCTGAGAAACTGCTCTGCGATGTGTGACTTCCACTCACAGAGTTACATCTGTATTTCGTGGATCTCTTTGCTAGCCTTATTTCTGTGGAATCTGAGAACAGATATTTCGGATCCCTTTGAAGACTAAAGGGCCAAAGGAAATATCCTCCGATAACAAAGAGAAAGAAGCTTTCTGAGAAACTTCTTTGTGTTCTGTGAAATCATCTCACAGAGTTACACCTTTCCCCTCAAGAAGCCTTTCGCTAAGACAGTTCTTGTGGAACTGGCAAAGTGATATTTGGAAGCCCATAGAGGGCTATGGTGAAAAAGGAAATATCCTCAGATGAAATCTGGAAAGAAGCTTTCTGAGAAACTGCTTAGTATTCTGTTCATTCATCTCACAGAGTTACATCTGTATTTTGTGGATCTCCTTGCTAGCCTTATTTCTGTGAAATATGAGAACAGATATTTCGGATCCCTTTGAAGACTATAGGGCCAAAGGAAATATGCTCCGATAACAAAGAGAAAGAAGCTTTCTGAGAAACTTCTTTGTGTTCTGTGAAATCATCTCACAGAGTTACAGCTTTCCCCTCAAGAAGCCTTTCGCTAAGACAGTTCTTGTGGTATTGGCAAAGTGATATTTGGAAGCCCTTAGAGGGCTATGGTGAAAAAGGAAATATCCTCAGATGAAATCTGGAAAGAAGCTTTCTGAGAAACTTCTTAGTGTTCTGCTCATTCATCTCACAGAGTTACATCTTTATTTCGTGGATCTCTTTGCTAGCCTTATTTCTGTGGAATCTGAGAACAGATATTTCTGATCCCTTTGAAGACTATAGGGCAAAAGGAAATATCCTCCGATAACAAACAGAAAGAAGCTTTCTGAGAAACTTCTTTGTGTTCTATGAAATCATCTCACAGAGTTACAGCTTTCTCCTCAAGAAGACTTTCGCTAAACAGTTCTTGTGGAATTGGCAAAGTGATATTTGGAAGCCCTTATAGGGCTATGGTGAAAAAGGAAATATCCTCAGATGAAATCTGGAAAGAAGCTTTCTGAGAAACTGCTCTGTGATGTGTGACTTCCACTAGCAGAGTTACATCTGTACTTCGTGGATCTCTTTGCTAGCCTTATTTCTGTGGAATCTGAGAACAGATATTTCGGATCCCTTTGAAGACTATAGGGCCAAAGGAAATATCCTAGGATAACAAAGAGAAAGAAGCTTTCTGAGAAACTTCTTTGTGTTCTGTGAAATCATCTCACAGAGTTACAGCTTTCCCCTCAAGAAGCCTTTCGCTAAGACAGTTCTTGTGGAATTGGCAAAGTGATATTTGGAAGCCCAGAGAGGGCTATGGTGAAAAAGGAAATATCCTCAGATGAAATTTGGAAAGAAGCTTTCTGAGAAACTGCTTAGTGTTCTGTTCATTCATCTCACAGAGTTACATCTGTATTTTGTGCATCTCTTCGCTAGCCTTATTTCTGGGGAATCTGAGAACAGATATTTCGGATCCCTTTGAAGACTATAGGGCCAAAGGAAATATCCTCCGATAACAAAGAGAAAGAAGCTTTCTGAGAAACTTCTTTGTGTTCTGTGAAATCATCTCACAGAGTTACAGCTTTCCCCTCAAGAAGCCTTTCGCTAAGACAGTTCTTGTGGTATTGGCAAAGTGATATTTGGAAGCCCTTAGAGGGCTATGGTGAAAAAGGAAATATCCTCAGATGAAATCTGGAAAGAAGCTTTCTGAGAAACTTCTTAGTGTTCTGCTCATTCATCTCACAGAGTTACATCTGTATTTCGTGGATCTCTTTGCTAGCCTTATTTCTGTGGAATCTGAGAACAGATATTTCGGATCCCTTTGAAGACTATAGGGCAAAAGGAAATATCCTCCGATAACAAACAGAAAGAAGCTTTCTGAGAAACTTCTTTGTGTTCTGTGAAATCATCTCACAGAGTTACAGCTTTCCCCTCAAGAAGACTTTCGCTAAACAGTTCTTGTGGAATTGGCAAAGTGATATTTGGAAGCCCTTATAGGGCTATGGTGAAAAAGGAAATATCCTCAGATGAAATCTGGAAAGAAGCTTCTGAGAAACTGCTCTGTGATGTGTGACTTCCACTAACAGAGTTACATCTGTATTTCGTGGATCTCTTTGCTAGCCTTATTTCTGTGGAATCTGAGAACAGATATTTCGGATCCCTTTGAAGACTATAGGGCCAAAGGAAATATCCTCCGATAACAAAGAGAAAGAAGCTTTCTGAGAAACTTCTTTGTGTTCTGTGAAATCATCTCACAGAGTTACAGCTTTCCCCTCAAGATGCCTTTCGCTAAGACAGTTCTTGTGGAATTGGCAAATTGATATTTGGAAGCCCATAGAGGGCTATGGTGAAAAAGGAAATATCCTCACATGAAATCTGGAAAGAAGCTTTCTGAGAAACTGCTCTGTGATGTGTGACTTCCACTAACAGAGTTACATCTGTATTTCGTGGATCTCTTTCCTAGCCTTATTTCTGTGGAATCTGAGAACAGATATTTCGGATCCCTTTGAAGAATATAGGGCAAAAGGAAATATGCTCCGATAAGAAAGAGAAAGAAGCTTTCTGAGAAACTTCTTTGTGTTCTGTGAAATCATCTCACAGAGTTACAGCTTTCCCCTCAAGAAGCCTTTCGCTAAGACAGTTCTTGTGGTATTGGCAAAGTGATATTTGGAAGCCCATAGAGGGCTATGGTGAAAAAGGAAATATCCTCAGATGAAATCTGGAAAGAAGCAATCAGAGAAACTGCTTAGTGTTCTGTTCATTCATCTCACAGAGTTACATCTGTATTTCGTGGATCTCTTTGCTAGCCTTGTTTCTGTGCAATCTGAGAACAGATATTTCGGATCCCTTTGAAGACTTTAGGGCCAAAGGAAATATCCTCCGATAACAAAGAGAAAGAAGCTTTCTGAGAAACTTCTTTGTGTTCTGTGAAATCATCTCACAGAGTTACAGCTTTCCCCTCAAGAAGCCTTTCGCTAAGACAGTTCTTGTGGAACTGGCAAAGTGATATTTGGAAGCCCATAGAGGGCTATGGTGAAAAAGGAAATATCCTCAGATGAAATCTGAAAAGAAGCTTTCTGAGAAACTGCTCTGCGATGTGTGACTTCCACTCACAGAGTTACATCTGTATTTCGTGGATCTCTTTGCTAGCCTTATTTCTGTGGAATCTGAGAACAGATATTTCGGATCCCTTTGAAGACTATAGGGCAAAAGGAAATATCCTCCTATAACAAAGAGAAAGAAGCTTTCTGAGAAACTTCTTTGTGTTCTGTGAAATCATCTCACAGAGTTACAGCTTTCCCCTCAAGAAGCCTTTCGCTAAGACAGTTCTTGGGGAATTGGCCAAGTGATATTTGGAAGCCCATAGAGGGATATGGTGAAAAAGGAAATATCCTCAGATGAAATCTGGAAAGAAACTTTCTGAGAAACTGCTTAGTGTTCTGTTCATTCATCTCACAGAGTTACATCTGTATTTCGTGGATCTCTTTGCTAGCCTTATTTCTGTGTAATCTGAGAACAGATATTTCGGATCCCTTTGAAGACTATGGGGCCAAAGGAAATATCCTCCGATAAAAAACAGAAAGAAGCTTTCTGAGAAACTTCTTTGTGTTCTGTGAAATCATCTAACAGAGTTACAGCTTTCCCCTCAAGAAGCCTTTCGCTAAGACAGTTCTTGTGGAATTGGCAAAGTGATATTTGGAAGCCCATAGAGGGCTATGGTGAACAAGGAAATATCCTCAGATGAAATCTGGAAAGAAGCTTTCTGAGAAACTGCTTAGTATTCTGTTCATTCATCTCACAGAGTTACATCTGTATTTTGTGGATCTCTTTGCTAGCTTTATTTCTGTGGAATCTGAGAACAGATATTTCGGATCCCTTTGAAGACTGTAGGGCAAAAGGAAACATCCTCCGATAACAAAGAGAAAGAAGCTTTCTGAGAAACTTCTTTGTGTTCTGTGAAATCATCTCACAGAGTTACAGCTTTCCCCTCAAGAAGACTTTCGCTAAACAGTTCTTGTGGAATTGGCAAAGTGATATTTGGAAGCCCTTATAGGGCTATGGTGAAAAAGGAAATATCCTCAGATGAAATCTGGAAAGAAGCTTCTGAGAAACTGCTCTGTGATGTGTGACTTCCACTAACAGAGTTACATCTGTATTTCGTGGATCTCTTTGCTAGCCTTATTTCTGTGGAATCTGAGAACAGATATTTCGGATCCCTTTGAAGACTATAGGGCCAAAGGAAATATCCTCCGATAACAAAGAGAAAGAAGCTTTCTGAGAAACTTCTTTGTGTTCTGTGAAATCATCTCACAGAGTTACAGCTTTCCCCTCAAGATGCCTTTCGCTAAGACAGTTCTTGTGGAATTGGCAAATTGATATTTGGAAGCCCATAGAGGACTATGGTGAAAAAGGAAATATCCTCACATGAAATCTGGAAAGAAGCTTTCTGAGAAACTGCTCTGTGATGTGTGACTTCCACTAACAGAGTTACATCTGTATTTCGTGGTCTCTTTCCTAGCCTTATTTCTGTGGAATCTGAGAACAGATATTTCGGATCCCTTTGAAGAATATAGGGCAAAAGGAAATATGCTCCGATAAGAAAGAGAAAGAAGCTTTCTGAGAAACTTCTTTGTGTTCTGTGAAATCATCTCACAGAGTTACAGCTTTCCCCTCAAGAAGCCTTTCGCTAAGACAGTTCTTGTGGTATTGGCAAAGTGATATTTGGAAGCCCATAGAGGGCTATGGTGAAAAAGGAAATATCCTCAGATGAAATCTGGAAAGAAGCAATCAGAGAAACTGCTTAGTGTTCTGTTCATTCATCTCACAGAGTTACATCTGTATTTCGTGGATCTCTTTGCTAGCCTTGTTTCTGTGCAATCTGAGAACAGATATTTCGGATCCCTTTGAAGACTTTAGGGCCAAAGGAAATATCCTCCGATAACAAAGAGAAAGAAGCTTTCTGAGAAACTTCTTTGTGTTCTGTGAAATCATCTCACAGAGTTACAGCTTTCCCCTCAAGAAGCCTTTCGCTAAGACAGTTCTTGTGGAACTGGCAAAGTGATATTTGGAAGCCCATAGAGGGCTATGGTGAAAAAGGAAATATCCTCAGATGAAATCTGAAAAGAAGCTTTCTGAGAAACTGCTCTGCGATGTGTGACTTCCACTCACAGAGTTACATCTGTATTTCGTGGATCTCTTTGCTAGCCTTATTTCTGTGGAATCTGAGAACAGATATTTCGGATCCCTTTGAAGACTATAGGGCAAAAGGAAATATCCTCCTATAACAAAGAGAAAGAAGCTTTCTGAGAAACTTCTTTGTGTTCTGTGAAATCATCTCACAGAGTTACAGCTTTCCCCTCAAGAAGCCTTTCGCTAAGACAGTTCTTGGGGAATTGGCCAAGTGATATTTGGAAGCCCATAGAGGGATATGGTGAAAAAGGAAATATCCTCAGATGAAATCTGGAAAGAAACTTTCTGAGAAACTGCTTAGTGTTCTGTTCATTCATCTCACAGAGTTACATCTGTATTTCGTGGATCTCTTTGCTAGCCTTATTTCTGTGTAATCTGAGAACAGATATTTCGGATCCCTTTGAAGACTATGGGGCCAAAGGAAATATCCTCCGATAAAAAACAGAAAGAAGCTTTCTGAGAAACTTCTTTGTGTTCTGTGAAATCATCTAACAGAGTTACAGCTTTCCCCTCAAGAAGCCTTTCGCTAAGACAGTTCTTGTGGAATTGGCAAAGTGATATTTGGAAGCCCATAGAGGGCTATGGTGAACAAGGAAATATCCTCAGATGAAATCTGGAAAGAAGCTTTCTGAGAAACTGCTTAGTATTCTGTTCATTCATCTCACAGAGTTACATCTGTATTTTGTGGATCTCTTTGCTAGCTTTATTTCTGTGGAATCTGAGAACAGATATTTCGGATCCCTTTGAAGACTGTAGGGCAAAAGGAAACATCCTCCGATAACAAAGAGAAAGAAGCTTTCTGAGAAACTTCTTTGTGTTCTGTGAAATCATCTCACAGAGTAACAGCTTTCCCCTCAAGAAGCCTTTCGCTAAGACAGTTCTTGTGAAATTGCAAAGTGATATTTGGAGGCCCATAGAGGGCTATGTTGAAAAAGGAAATATCCTCAGATGAAATCTGGAAAGAAGCTTTCTGAGAACCTGCTTAGTGTTCTGTTCATTCATCTCACAGAGTTACATCTGTATTTTGTGCATCTCTTCGCTAGCCTTATTTCTGTGAAATCTGAGAACAGATATTTCGGATCCCTTTGAAGACTATAGGGACAAAGGAAATATCCTCCGATAACAAAGAGAAAGAAGCTTTCTGAGAAACTTCTTTGTGTTCTGTGAAATCATCTCACAGAGTTACAGCTTTCCCCTCAAGAAGATTTTCGCTAAACAGTTCTTGTGGAATTGGCAAAGTGATATTTGGAAGCCCTTAGAGGGCTATGGTGAAAAAGGAAATATCCTCAGATGAAATCTGGAAAGAAGCTTCTGAGAAACTGCTCTGTGATGTGTGACTTCCACTAACAGAGTTACATCTGTATTTCGTGGATCTCTTTGCTAGCCTTATTTCTGTGGAATCTGAGAACAGATATTTCGGATCCCTTTGAAGACTATAGGGCCAAAGGAAATATCCTCCGATAACAAAGAGAAAGAAGCTTTCTGAGAAACTTCTTTGTGTTCTGTGAAATCATCTCACAGAGTTACAGCTTTCCCCTCAAGATGCCTTTCGCTAAGACAGTTCTTGTGGAATTGGCAAATTGATATTTGGAAGCCCATAGAGGGCTATGGTGAAAAAGGAAATATCCTCACATGAAATCTGGAAAGAAGCTTTCTGAGAAACTGCTCTGTGATGTGTGACTTCCACTAACAGAGTTACATCTGTATTTCGTGGATCTCTTTCCTAGCCTTATTTCTGTGGAATCTGAGAACAGATATTTCGGATCCCTTTGAAGAATATAGGGCAAAAGGAAATATGCTCCGATAAGAAAGAGAAAGAAGCTTTCTGAGAAACTTCTTTGTGTTCTGTGAAATCATCTCACAGAGTTACAGCTTTCCCCTCAAGAAGCCTTTCGCTAAGACAGTTCTTGTGGTATTGGCAAAGTGATATTTGGAAGCCCATAGAGGGCTATGGTGAAAAAGGAAATATCCTCAGATGAAATCTGGAAAGAAGCAATCAGAGAAACTGCTTAGTGTTCTGTTCATTCATCTCACAGAGTTACATCTGTATTTCGTGGATCTCTTTGCTAGCCTTGTTTCTGTGCAATCTGAGAACAGATATTTCGGATCCCTTTGAAGACTTTAGGGCCAAAGGAAATATCCTCCGATAACAAAGAGAAAGAAGCTTTCTGAGAAACTTCTTTGTGTTCTGTGAAATCATCTCACAGAGTTACAGCTTTCCCCTCAAGAAGCCTTTCGCTAAGACAGTTCTTGTGGAACTGGCAAAGTGATATTTGGAAGCCCATAGAGGGCTATGGTGAAAAAGGAAATATCCTCAGATGAAATCTGAAAAGAAGCTTTCTGAGAAACTGCTCTGCGATGTGTGACTTCCACTCACAGAGTTACATCTGTATTTCGTGGATCTCTTTGCTAGCCTTATTTCTGTGGAATCTGAGAACAGATATTTCGGATCCCTTTGAAGACTATAGGGCAAAAGGAAATATCCTCCTATAACAAAGAGAAAGAAGCTTTCTGAGAAACTTCTTTGTGTTCTGTGAAATCATCTCACATGTTACAGCTTTCCCCTCAAGAAGCCTTTCGCTAAGACAGTTCTTGTGGAATTGGCAAAGTGATACTTGGAAGCCCATAGAGGGCTATGGTGAAATAGGAAATATCCTCAGATGAAATCTGGAAAGAAACTTTCTGAGAAACTGCTTAGTGTTCTGTTCATACATCTCACAGAGTTACATCTGTATTTCGTGGATCTCTTTGCTAGCCTTATTTCTGTGTAATCTGAGAACAGATATTTCGGATCCCTTTGAAGACTATGGGGCCAAAGGAAATATCCTCCGATAAAAAACAGAAAGAAGCTTTCTGAGAAACTTCTTTGTGTTCTGTGAAATCATCTAACAGAGTTACAGCTTTCCCCTCAAGAAGCCTTTCGCTAAGACAGTTCTTGTGGAATTGGCAAAGTGATATTTGGAAGCCCATAGAGGGCTATGGTGAACAAGGAAATATCCTCAGATGAAATCTGGAAAGAAGCTTTCTGAGAAACTTCTTAGTATTCTGTTCATTCATCTCACAGAGTTACATCTGTATTTTGTGGATCTCTTTGCTAGCTTTATTTCTGTGGAATCTGAGAACAGATATTTCGGATCCCTTTGAAGACTGTAGGGCAAAAGGAAACATCCTCCGATAACAAAGAGAAAGAAGCTTTCTGAGAAACTTCTTTGTGTTCTGTGAAATCATCTCACAGAGTAACAGCTTTCCCCTCAAGAAGCCTTTCGCTAAGACAGTTCTTGTGAAATTGCAAAGTGATATTTGGAGGCCCATAGAGGGCTATGTTGAAAAAGGAAATATCCTCAGATGAAATCTGGAAAGAAGCTTTCTGAGAACCTGCTTAGTGTTCTGTTCATTCATCTCACAGAGTTACATCTGTATTTTGTGCATCTCTTCGCTAGCCTTATTTCTGTGGAATCTGAGAACAGATATTTCGGATCCCTTTGAAGACTATAGGGACAAAGGAAATATCCTCCGATAACAAAGAGAAAGAAGCTTTCTGAGAAACTTCTTTGTGTTCTGTGAAATCATCTCACAGAGTTACAGCTTTCCCCTCAAGAAGATTTTCGCTAAACAGTTCTTGTGGAATTGGCAAAGTGATATTTGGAAGCCCTTAGAGGGCTATGGTGAAAAAGGAAATATCCTCAGATGAAATCTGGAAAGAAGCTTTCTGAGAAACTGCTCTGTGATGTGTGACTTCCACTGACAGAGTTACATCTGTATTTTGTGGATCTCTTCGCTAGCCTTATTTCTGTGGAATCTGAGAACAGATATTTCGGATCCCTTTGAAGACTATAGGGCCAAAGGAAATATCCTCCGATAACAAAGAGAAAGAAGCTTTCTGAGAAACTTCTTTGTGTTCTGTGAAATCATCTCACAGAGTTACAGCTTTCCCCTCAAGAAGCCTTTCGCTAAGACAGTTCTTGTGGAATTGGCAAAGTGATATTTGGAAGCCCATAGAGGGCTAGGGTGAAAAAGGAAATATCGTCAGATGAAATCTGGAAAGAAGCTTTCTGAGAAACTGCTCTGTGATGTGTGACTTCCACTCACAGAGTTACATCTGTGTTTCGTGGATTTCTTTGCTAGCCTTATTTCTGTGGAATCTGAGAACAGATAGTTCGGATCCCTTTGAAGACTATAGGGCAAAAGGAAATATCCTACGGTATCAAACATTAAGAAGCTTTCTGAGAAACTTCTTTGTGTTCTGTGAAATCATCTCACAGAGTTACAGCTTTCCCTTCAAGAAGCCTTTCGCTAAGACAGTTCTTGTGGAATTGGCAAAGTGATATTTGGAAGCCCATAGAGGGCTAGGGTGAAAAAGGAAATATCCTCAGATGAAATCTGGAAAGAAGCTTTCTGAGAAACTGCTCTGTGATGTGTGACTTCCACTCACAGAGTTACATCTGTGTTTCGTGGATTTCTTTGCTAGCCTTATTTCTGTGGAATCTGAGAACAGATAGTTCGGATCCCTTTGAAGACTATAGGGCAAAAGGAAATATCCTCCGATAACAAAGAGAAAGAAGCTTTCTGAGAAACTTCTTTGTGTTCTGTGAAATCATCTCACAGAGTTACAGCTTTCCCCTCAAGAAGCCTTTCGCTAAGACAGTTCTTGGGGAATTGGCAAAGTGATATTTGGAAGCCCATAGAGGGATATGGTGAAAAAGGAAATATCCTCAGATGAAATCTGGAAAGAAGCTTTCTGAGAAACTGCTTAGTGTTCTGTTCATTCATCTCACAGAGTTACATCTGTATTTTTTGGATCTCTTTGCTAGCCTTATTTCTGTGTAATCTGAGAACAGATATTTCGGATCCCTTTGAAGACTAAAGGGCCAAAGGAAATATCCTCCGATAACAAAGAGAAAGAAGCTTTCTGAGAAACTTCTTTGTGTTCTGCGAAATCATCTCTCAGAGTTACAGCTTTCCCCTCAAGAAGCCTTTCTCTAAGACAGTTCTTGTGGAATTGGCAAAGTGATATTTGGAAGCCAATAGAGGGCTATGGTGAAAAAGGAAATATTCTCAGATGAAATCTGGAAAGAAGCTTTCAGAGAAACTGCTAAGTGTTCTGTTCATTCATCTCACAGAGTTACATCTGTATTTCGTGGATCTCTTTGCTAGCCTTATTTCTGTGGAATCTGAGAACAGATATTTCGGATCCCTTTGAAGACTATAGGGCCAAAGGAAATATCCTCCGATAAAAAACAGAAAGAAGCTTTCTGAGAAACTTCTTTGTGTTCTGTGAAATCATCTCACAGAGTTACAGCTTTCCCCTCAAGAAGCCTTTCGCTAAGACAGTTCTTGTGGAATTGGCAAAGTGATATTTGGAAGCCCATAGAGGGCTATGGTGAAAAAGGAAATATCCTCAGATGAAATCTGGAAACAAGCTTTCTGAGAAACTGCTCAGTGATGTGTGACTTCCACTCACAGAGTTACATCTGTGTTTCGTGGATCTCTTTGCTAGCCTTATTTCTGTGGAATCTGAGAACAGATATTTCGGATCCCTTTGAAGACTAAAGGGCCAAAGGAAATATCCTCCGATAACAAAGAGAAAGAAGCTTTCTGAGAAACTTCTTTGTGTTCTGTGAAATCATCTCACAGAGTTACAGCTTTCCCCTCAAGAAGCCTTTCGCTAAGACAGTTCTTGTGGAATTGGCAAAGTGATATTTGGAAGCCCATAGAGGGCTACGCTGAAAAAGGAAATATTCTCAGATGAAATCTGGAAAGAAGCTTTCTGAGAAACTGCTTAGTATTCTGTTCATTCATCTCACAGAGTTACATCTGTATTTCGTGGATCTCTTTGCTAGCCTTATTTCTGTGGAATCTGAGAACAGATATTTCGGATACCTTTGAAGACTATAGGGCCAAAGGAAATATCCTCCGATAAAAAACAGAAAGAAGCTTTCTGAGAAACTTCTTTGTGTTCTGTGAAATCATCTCACAGAGTTACAGCTTTCCCCTCAAGAAGCCTTTCGCTAAGACAGTTCTTGGGGAATTGGCAAAGTGATATTTGGAAGCCCTTAGAGGTCTATGGTGAAAAAGGAAATATTCTCAGATGAAATCTGGAAAGAAGCTTTCTGAGAAAGTGCTTAGTGTTCTGTTCATTCATCTCACAGAGTTACATCTTTATTTCGTGGATCTCTTTGCTAGCCTAATTTCTGTGGAATCTGAGAACAAATATTTCGGATCCCTTTGAAGACTATTGGGCCAAAGGAAATATCCTCCGATAAAAAAACAGAAAGAAGCTTTCTGAGAAACTTCTTTGTGTTCTGTGAAATCATCTCACAGAGTTACAGCTTTCCCCTCAAGAAGATTTTCGCTAAACAGTTCTTGTGGAATTGGCAAAGTGATATTTGGAAGCCCTTAGAGGGCTATGGTGAAAAAGGAAATATCCTCAGATGAAATCTGGAAAGAAGCTTTCTGAGAAACTGCTCAGTGATGTGTGACATCCACTCACAGAGTTACATCTGTGTTTCGTGGATCTCTTTGCTAGCCTTATTTCTGTGGAATCTGAGAACAGATATTTCGGATCCCTTTGAAGACTATAGGGCAAAAGGAAATATGCTCCGATAAGAAAGAGAGAGAAGCTTTCTGAGAAACTTCTTTGTGTTCTGTGAAATCATCTCACAGAGTTACAGCTTTCCCCTCAAGAAGCCTTTCGCTAAGAGAGTTCTTGGGAAATTGGCAAAGTGATATTTGGAAGCCCATAGAGGGCTATGGTGAAAAAGGAAATATCCTCAGATGAAATCTGGAAAGAAGCTT
Organism: Macaca mulatta; assembly: GCF_049350105.2. NCBI lineage: Eukaryota > Metazoa > Chordata > Mammalia > Primates > Cercopithecidae > Macaca > Macaca mulatta. The sequence continues at coordinate 49,300,701 of NC_133413.1, forward strand.
TCTGAGAAACTGCTTAGTGTTCTGTTCATTCATCTCACAGAGTTACATCTGTATTTTGTGGATCTCTTTGCTAATCTTATTTCTGTGAAATCTGAGAACAGATATTTCGGATCCCTTTGAAGACTAAAGGGCCAAAGGAAATATCCTCCGATAACAAAGAGAAAGAAGCTTTCTGAGAAACGTCTTTGTGTTCTGTGAAATCATCTCACAGAGTTACAGCTTTCCCCTCAAGGAGCCTTTCGCTAAGACAGTTCTTGTGGTATTGGCAAAGTGATATTTGGAAGCCCTTAGAGGGCTATGGTGAAAAAGGAAATATCCTCAGATGAAATCTGGAAAGAAGCTTTCTGAGAAACTGCTCTGTGATGTGTGACTTCCACTGACAGAGGTACATCTGTATTTTGTGGATCTCTTCGCTAGCCTTATTTCTGTGGAATCTGAGAACAGATATTTCGGATCCCTTTGAATACTATAGGGCCAAAGGAAATATCGTCCGATAACAAAGAGAAAGAAGCTTTCTGAGAAACTTCTTTGTGTTCTGTGAAATCATCTCACAGAGTTACAGCTTTCCCCTCAAGAAGCCTTTCGCTAAGACAGTTCTTGTGGAATTGGCAAAGTGATATTTGGAAGCCCATAGAGGGCTAGGGTGAAAAAGGAAATATCCTCAGATGAAATCTGGAAAGAAGCTTTCTGAGAAACTGCTCTGTGACGTGTGACTTCCACTCACAGAGTTACATCTGTGTTTCGTGGATTTCTTTGCTAGCCTTATTTCTGTGGAATCTGAGAACAGATAGTTCGGATCCCTTTGAAGACTATAGGGCAAAAGGAAATATCCTCCGATAACAAAGAGAAAGAAGCTTTCTGAGAAACTTCTTTGTGTTCTGTGAAATCATCTCACAGAGTTACAGCTTTCCCCTCAAGAAGCCTTTCGCTAAGACAGTTCTTGGGGAATTGGCAAAGTGATATTTGGAAGCCCATAGAGGGATATGGTGAAAAAGGAAATATCCTCAGATGAAATCTGGAAAGAAGCTTTCTGAGAAACTGCTTAGTGTTCTGTTCATTCATCTCACAGAGTTACATCTGTATTTTGTGGATCTCTTTGCTAGCCTTATTTCTGTGTAATCTGAGAACAGATATTTCGGATCCCTTTGAAGACTAAAGGGCCAAAGGAAATATCCTCCGATAACAAAGAGAAAGAAGCTTTCTGAGAAACTTCTTTGTGTTCTGTGAAATCATCTCACAGAGTTACAGCTTTCCCCTCAAGAAGCCTTTCGCTAAGACAGTCCTTGTGGAATTGGCAAAGTGATATTTGGAAGCCCATAGAGGGCTATGGTGAAAAAGGAAATATCCTCAGATGAAATCTGGAAACAAGCTTTCTGAGAAACTGCTCAGTGATGTGTGACTTCCACTCACAGAGTTACATCTGTGTTTCGTGGATCTCTTTGCTAGCCTTATTTCTGTGGAATCTGAGAACAGATATTTCGGATCCCTTTGAAGACTAAAGGGCCAAAGGAAATATCCTCCGATAACAAAGAGAAAGAAGCTTTCTGAGAAACTTCTTTGTGTTCTGTGAAATCATCTCACAGAGTTACAGCTTTCCCCTCAAGAAGCCTTTCGCTAAGACAGTTCTTGTGGAATTGACAAAGTGATATTTGGAAGCCCATAGAGGGCTATGGTGAAAAAGGAAATATTCTCAGATGAAATCTGGAAAGAAGCTTTCTGAGAAACTGCTTAGTATTCTGTTCATTCATCTCACAGAGTTACATCTGTATTTCGTGGATCTCTTTGCTAGCCTTATTTCTGTGGAATCTGAGAACAGATATTTCGGATCCCTTTGAAGACTATAGGGCCAAAGGAAATATCCTCCGATAAAAAACAGAAAGAAGCTTTCTGAGAAACTTCTTTGTGTTCTGTGAAATCATCTCACAGAGATACAGCTTTCCCCTCAAGAAGCCTTTCGCTAAGACAGTTCTTGGGGAATTGGCAAAGTGATATTTGGAAGCCCTTAGAGGTCTATGGTGAAAAAGGAAATATTCTCAGATGAAATCTGGAAAGAAGCTTTCTGAGAAAGTGCTTAGTGTTCTGTTCATTCATCTCACAGAGTTACATCTTTATTTCGTGGATCTCTTTGCTAGCCTAATATCTGTGGAATCTGAGAACAAATATTTCGGATCCCTTTGAAGACTATTGGGCCAAAGGAAATATCCTCCGATAAAAAAACAGAAAGAAGCTTTCTGAGAAACTTCTTTGTGTTCTGTGAAATCATCTCACAGAGTTACAGCTTTCCCCTCAAGAAGATTTTCGCTAAACAGTTCTTGTGGAATTGGCAAAGTGATATTTGGAAGCCCTTAGAGGGCTATGGTGAAAAAGGAAATATCCTCAGATGAAATCTGGAAAGAAGCTTTCTGAGAAACTGCTCTGTGATGTGTGACTTCCACTGACAGAGTTACATCTGTATTTTGTGGATCTCTTCGCTAGCCTTATTACTGTGGAATCTGAGAACAGATATTTCGGATCCCTTTGAAGACTATAGGGACAAAGGAAATATCCTCCGATAACAAAGAGAAAGAAGCTTTCTGAGAAACTTCTTTGTGTTCTGTGAAATCATCTCACAGAGTTACAGCTTTCCCCTCAAGAAGCCTTTCGCTAAGACAGTTCTTGTGGAATTGGCAAAGTGATATTTGGAAGCCCATAGAGGGCTATGGTGAAAAAGGAAATATCCTCAGAGGAAATCTGGAAAGAAGCTTTCTGAGAAATTTCTTAGTGTTCTGTTCATTCATCTCACAGAGTTACATCTGTATTTCGTGGATCTCTTTGCTAGCCTTATTTCTGTGGAATCTGAGAACAGATATTTCGGATCCCTTTGAAGACTATAGGGCCAAAGGAAATATCCTCCGATAACAAAGAGAAAGAAGCTTTCTGAGAAACTTCTTTTTGTTCTGTGAAATCATCTCACAGAGTTACAGCTTTCCCTTCAAGAAGCCTTTCGCTAAGACAGTTCTTGTGGAATTGGCAAAGTGATATTTGGAAGCCCATAGAGGGCTAGGGTGAAAAAGGAAATATCCTCAGATGAAATCTGGAAAGAAGCTTTCTGAGAAACTGCTCTGTGATGTGTGACTTCCACTCACAGAGTTACATCTGTGTTTCGTGGATTTCTTTGCTAGCCTTATTTCTGTGGAATCTGAGAACAGATAGTTCGGATCCCTTTGAAGACTATAGGGCAAAAGGAAATATCCTCCGATAACAAACAGAAAGAAGCTTTCTGAGAAACTTCTTTGTGTTCTGTGAAATCATCTCACAGAGTTACAGCTTTCCCCTCAAGAAGCCTTTCGCTAAGACAGTTCTTGGGGAATTGGCAAAGTGATATTTGGAAGCCCATAGAGGGATATGGTGAAAAAGGAAATATCCTCAGATGAAATCTGGAAAGAAGCTTTCTGAGAAACTGCTTAGTGTTCTGTTCATTCATCTCACAGAGTTACATCTGTATTTTGTGGATCTCTTTGCTAGCCTTATTTCTGTGTAATCTGAGAACAGATATTTCGGATCCCTTTGAAGACTAAAGGGCCAAAGGAAATATCCTCCGATAACAAAGAGAAAGAAGCTTTCTGAGAAACTTCTTTGTGTTCTGCGAAATCATGTCACAGAGTTACAGCTTTCCCCTCAAGAAGCCTTTCTCTAAGACAGTTCTTGTGGAATTGGCAAAGTGATATTTGGAAGCCAATAGAGGGCTATGGTGAAAAAGGAAATATTCTCAGATGAAATCTGGAAAGAAGCTTTCAGAGAAACTGCTTAGTGTTCTGTTCATTCATCTCACAGAGTTACATCTGTATTTCGTGGATCTCTTTGCTAGCCTTATTTCTGTGGAATCTGAGAACAGATATTTCGGATCCCTTTGAAGACAATAGGGCCAAAGGAAATATCCTCCGATAACAAAGAGAAAGAAGCTTTCTGAGAAACTTCTTTGTGTTCTGTGAAATCATCTCACAGAGTTACAGCTTTCCCCTCAAGAAGCCTTTCGCTAAGACAGTTCTTGTGGAATTGGCAAAGTGATATTTGGAAGCCCATAGAGGGCTATGGTGAAAAAGGAAATATCCTCAGATGAAATCTGGAAACAAGCTTTCTGAGAAACTGCTCAGTGATGTGTGACTTCCACTCACAGAGTTACATCTGTGTTTCGTGGATTTCTTTGCTAGCCTTATTTCTGTGGAATCTGAGAACAGATATTTCGGATCCCTTTGAAGACTAAAGGGCCAAAGGAAATATCCTCCGATAACAAAGAGAAAGAAGCTTTCTGAGAAACTTCTTTGTGTTCTGTGAAATCATCTCACAGAGTTACAGCTTTCCCCTCAAGAAGCCTTTCGCTAAGACAGTTCTTGTGGAATTGGCAAAGTGATATTTGGAAGCCCATAGAGGGCTACGCTGAAAAAGGAAATATTCTCAGATGAAATCTGGAAAGAAGCTTTCTGAGAAACTGCTTAGTATTCTGTTCATTCATCTCACAGAGTTACATCTGTATTTCGTGGATGTCTTTGCTAGCCTTATTTCTGTGGAATCTGAGAACAGATATTTCGGATCCCTTTGAAGACTATAGGGCCAAAGGAAATATCCTCCGATAAAAAACAGAAAGAAGCTTTCTGAGAAACTTCTTTGTGTTCTGTGAAATCATCTCACAGAGTTACAGCTTTCCCCTCAAGAAGCCTTTCGCTAAGACAGTTCTTGGGGAATTGGCAAAGTGATATTTGGAAGCCCTTAGAGGTCTATGGTGAAAAAGGAAATATTCTCAGATGAAATCTGGAAAGAAGCTTTCTGAGAAAGTGCTTAGTGTTCTGTTCATTCATCTCACAGAGTTACATCTTTATTTCGTGGATCTCTTTGCTAGCCTACTTTCTGTGGAATCTGAGAACAAATATTTCGGATCCCTTTGAAGACTATTGGGCCAAAGGAAATATCCTCCGATAAAAAAACAGAAAGAAGCTTTCTGAGAAACTTCTTTGTGTTCTGTGAAATCATCTCACAGAGTTACAGCTTTCCCCTCAAGAAGATTTTCGCTAAACAGTTCTTGTGGAATTGGCAAAGTGATATTTGGAAGCCCTTAGAGTGCTATGGTGAAAAAGGAAATATCCTCAGATGAAATCTGGAAAGAAGCTTTCTAAGAAACTGCTCAGTGATGTGTGACATCCACTCACAGAGTTACATCTGTGTTTCGTGGATCTCTTTGCTAGCCTTATTTCTGTGGAATCTGAGAACAGATATTTCGGATCCATTTGAAGACTATAGGGCAAAAGGAAATATGCTCCGATAAGAAAGAGAAAGAAGCTTTCTGAGAAACTTCTTTGTGTTCTGTGAAATCATCTCACAGAGTTACAGCTTTCCCCTCAAGAAGCCTTTCGCTAAGAGAGTTCTTGGGAAATTGGCAAAGTGATATTTGGAAGCCCATAGAGGGCTATGGTGAAAAAGGAAATATCCTCAGATGAAATCTGGAAAGAAGCTTTCTGAGAAACTGCTTAGTGTTCTGTTCATTCATCTCACAGAGTTACATCTGTATTTTGTGGATCTCTTTGCTAGCCTTATTTCTGTGGAATCTGAGAACAGATATTTCGGATCCCTTTGGACTATAGGGCCAAAGGCAATATCCTCCGATAACAAAGAGAAAGAAGCTTTCTGAGAAACTTCTTTGTGTTCTGTGAAATCATCTCACAGAGTTACTGCTTTCCCCTCAAGAAGCCTTTCGCTAAGACAGTTCTTGTGGAATTGGCAAAGTGATATTTGGAAGCCCTTAGAGGGCTATGGTGAAAAAGGAAATATCCTCAGATGAAATCTGGAAAGAAGCTTTCTGAGAAACTGCTCTGTGATGTGTGACTTCCACTAACAGAGTTATATCTGTATTTCCTGGATCTCTTTGCTAGCCTTATTTCTGTGGAATCTGAGAACAGATATTTCGGATCCCTTTGAAGACTATAGGGCCAAAGGAAATATCCTCCTATAACAAAGAGAAAGAAGCTTTCTGAGAAACTTCTTTGTGTTCTGTGAAATCATCTCACAGAGTTACAGCTTTCCCCTCAAGAAGCCTTTCGCTAAGACAGTTCTTGTGGAATTGGCAAAGTGATATTTGGAAGCCCATAGAGAGCTATGGTGAAAAAGGAAATATCCTCAGATGAAATCTGGAAAGAAGCTTTCTGAGAAACTGCTTAGTATTCTGTTCATTCATCTCACAGAGTTACATCTGTATTTTGTGGATCTCTTTCCTAGCCTTATTTCTGTGGAATCTGAGAACAGATGTTTCGGATCCCTTTGAAGACTATAGGGCCAAAGGAAATATCCTCCGATAAAAAAGAGAAAGAAGCTCTCTGAGAAACTTCTTTGTGTTCTGTGAAATCATCTCACAGAGTAACAGCTTTCCCCTCAAGAAGCCTTTCGCTAAGACAGTTCTTGTGAAATTGGCAAAGTGATATTTGGAAGCCCATAGAGGGCTATGGTGAAAAAGGAAATATCCTCAGATGAAATCTGGAAAGAAGCTTTCTGAGAAACTGCTTAGTGTTCTGTTCATTCATCTCACAGAGTTACATCTGTATTTCGTGGATCTCTTTGCTAGCCTTATTTCTGTGGAATCTGAGAACAGATATTTCGGATCCCTTTGAAGACTATAGGGCCAAAGGAAATATCCTCCGATAAAAAACAGAAAGAAGCTTTCTGAGAAACTTCTTTGTGTTCTGTGAAATCATCTCACAGAGTTACAGCTTTCCCCTCAAGAAGCCTTTCGCTAAGACAGTTCTTGGGGAATTGGCAAAGTGATATTTGGAAGCCCTTAGAGGTCTATGGTGAAAAAGGAAATATTCTCAGATGAAATCTGGAAAGAAGCTTTCTGAGAAAGTGCTTAGTGTTCTGTTCATTCATCTCACAGAGTTACATCTTTATTTCGTGGATCTCTTTGCTAGCCTAATTTCTGTGGAATCTGAGAACAAATATTTCGGATCCCTTTGAAGACTATTGGGCCAAAGGAAATATCCTCCGATAAAAAAACAGAAAGAAGCTTTCTGAGAAACTTCTTTGTGTTCTGTGAAATCATCTCACAGAGTTACAGCTTTCCCCTCAAGAAGATTTTCGCTAAACAGTTCTTGCGGAATTGGCAAAGTGATATTTGGAAGCCCTTAGAGGGCTATGGTGAAAAAGGAAATATCCTCAGATGAAATCTGGAAAGAAGCTTTCTGAGAAACTGCTCAGTGATGTGTGACATCCACTCACAGAGTTACATCTGTGTTTCGTGGATCTCTTTGCTAGCCTTATTTCTGTGGAATCTGAGAACAGATATTTCGGATCCCTTTGAAGACTATAGGGCAAAAGGAAATATGCTCCGATAAGAAAGAGAAAGAAGCTTTCTGAGAAACTTCTTTGTGTTCTGTGAAATCATCTCACAGAGTAACAGCTTTCCCCTCAAGAAGCCTTTCGCTAAGAGAGTTCTTGGGAAATTGGCAAAGTGATATTTGGAAGCCCATAGAGGGCTATGGTGAAAAAGGAAATATCCTCAGATGAAATCTGGAAAGAAGCTTTCTGAGAAACTGCTTAGTGTTCTGTTCATTCATCTCACAGAGTTACATCTGTATTTTGTGGATCTCTTTGCTAGTCTTATTTCTGTGAAATCTGAGAACAGATATTTCGGATCCCTTTGAAGACTAAAGGGCCAAAGGAAATATCCTCCGATAACAAAGAGAAAGAAGCTTTCTGAGAAACGTCTTTGTGTTCTGTGAAATCATCTCACAGAGTTACAGCTTTCCCCTCAAGGAGCCTTTCGCTAAGACAGTTCTTGTGGTATTGGCAAAGTGATATTTGGAAGCCCATACAGGGTTATGGTGAAAAAGGAAATATCCTCAGATGAAATCTGGAAAGAAGCTTTCTGAGAAACTGCTTAGTGTTCTGTTCATTCATCTCACAGAGTTACATCTGTATTTTGTGGATCTCTTTGCTAGCCTTATTTCTGTGGAATCTGAGAACAGATATTTCGGATCCCTTTGAAGACTATAGGGCCAAAGGCAATATCCTCCGATAACAAAGAGAAAGAAGCTTTCTGAGAAACTTCTTTGTGTTCTGTGAAATCATCTCACAGAGTTACTGCTTTCCCCTCAAGAAGCCTTTCGCTAAGACAGTTCTTGTGGAATTGGCAAAGTGATATTTGGAAGCCCTTAGAGGGCTATGGTGAAAAAGGAAATATCCTCAGATGAAATCTGGAAAGAAGCTTTCTGAGAAACTGCTCTGTGATGTGTGACTTCCACTAACAGAGTTATATCTGTATTTCCTGGATCTCTTTGCTAGCCTTATTTCTGTGGAATCTGAGAACAGATATTTCGGATTCCTTTGAAGACTATAGGGCCAAAGGAAATATCCTCCGATAACAAAGAGAAAGAAGCTTTCTGAGAAACTTCTTTGTGTTCTGTGAAATCATCTCACAGAGTTACAGCTTTCCCCTCAAGAAGCCTTTCGCTAAGACAGTTCTTGTGGAATTGGCAAAGTGATATTTGGAAGCCCATAGAGAGCTATGGTGAAAAAGGAAATATCCTCAGATGAAATCTGGAAAGAAGCTTTCTGAGAAACTGCTTAGTATTCTGTTCATTCATCTCACAGAGTTGCATCTGTATTTTGTGGATCTCTTTGCTAGCCTTATTTCTGTGGAATCTGAGAACAGATGTTTCGGATCCCTTTGAAGACTATAGGGCCAAAGGAAATATCCTCCGATAAAAAAGAGAAAGAAGCTCTCTGAGAAACTTCTTTGTGTTCTGTGAAATCATCTCACAGAGTAACAGCTTTCCCCTCAAGAAGCCTTTCGCTAAGACAGTTCTTGTGAAATTGGCAAAGTGATATTTGGAAGCCCATAGAGGACTATGGTGAAAAAGGAAATATCCTCAGATGAAATCTGGAAAGAAGCTTTCTGAGAAACTGCTTAGTGTTCTGTTCATTCATCTCACAGAGTTACATCTGTATTTCGTGGATCTCTTTGCTAGCCTTATTTCTGTGGAATCTGAGAACAGATATTTCGGATCCCTTTGAAGACTATAGGGCCAAAGGAAATATCCTCCGATAAAAAACAGAAAGAAGCTTTCTGAGAAACTTCTTTGTGTTCTGTGAAATCATCTCACAGAGTTACAGCTTTCCCCTCAAGAAGCCTTTCGCTAAGACAGTTCTTGGGGAATTGGCAAAGTGATATTTGGAAGCCCTTAGAGGTCTATGGTGAAAAAGGAAATATTCTCAGATGAAATCTGGAAAGAAGCTTTCTGAGAAAGTGCTTAGTGTTCTGTTCATTCATCTCACAGAGTTACATCTTTATTTCGTGGATCTCTTTGCTAGCCTAATTTCTGTGGAATCTGAGAACAAATATTTCGGATCCCTTTGAAGACTATTGGGCCAAAGGAAATATCCTCCGATAAAAAAACAGAAAGAAGCTTTCTGAGAAACTTCTTTGTGTTCTGTGAAATCATCTCACAGAGTTACAGCTTTCCCCTCAAGAAGATTTTCGCTAAACAGTTCTTGTGGAATTGGCAAAGTGATATTTGGAAGCCCTTAGAGGGCTATGGTGAAAAAGGAAATATCCTCAGATGAAATCTGGAAAGAAGCTTTCTGAGAAACTGCTCAGTGATGTGTGACATCCACTCACAGAGTTACATCTGTGTTTCGTGGATCTCTTTGCTAGCCTTATTTCTGTGGAATCTGAGAACAGATATTTCGGATCCCTTTGAAGACTATAGGGCAAAAGGAAATATGCTCCGATAAGAAAGAGAAAGAAGCTTTCTGAGAAACTTCTTTGTGTTCTGTGAAATCATCTCACAGAGTTACAGCTTTCCCCTCAAGAAGCCTTTCGCTAAGAGAGTTCTTGGGAAATTGGCAAAGTGATATTTGGAAGCCCATAGAGGGCTATGGTGAAAAAGGAAATATCCTCAGATGAAATCTGGAAAGAAGCTTTCTGAGAAACTGCTTAGTGTTCTGTTCATTCATCTCACAGAGTTACATCTGTATTTTGTGGATCTCTTTGCTAGTCTTATTTCTGTGAAATCTGAGAACAGATATTTCGGATCCCTTGGAAGACTAAAGGGCCAAAGGAAATATCCTCCGATAACAAAGAGAAAGAAGCTTTCTGAGAAACGTCTTTGTGTTCTGTGAAATCATCTCACAGAGTTACAGCTTTCCCCTCAAGGAGCCTTTCGCTAAGACAGTTCTTGTGGTATTGGCAAAGTGATATTTGGAAGCCCATACAGGGTTATGGTGAAAAAGGAAATATCCTCAGATGAAATCTGGAAAGAAGCTTTCTGAGAAACTGCTTAGTGTTCTGTTCATTCATCTCACAGAGTTACATCTGTATTTTGTGGATCTCTTTGCTAGCCTTATTTCTGTGGAATCTGAGAACAGATATTTCGGATCCCTTTGAAGACTATAGGGCCAAAGGCAATATCCTCCGATAACAAAGAGAAAGAAGCTTTCTGAGAAACTTCTTTGTGTTCTGTGAAATCATCTCACAGAGTTACTGCTTTCCCCTCAAGAAGCCTTTCGCTAAGACAGTTCTTGTGGAATTGGCAAAGTGATATTTGGAAGCCCTTAGAGGGCTATGGTGAAAAAGGAAATATCCTCAGATGAAATCTGGAAAGAAGCTTTCTGAGAAACTGCTCTGTGATGTGTGACTTCCACTAACAGAGTTATATCTGTATTTCCTGGATCTCTTTGCTAGCCTTATTTCTGTGGAATCTGAGAACAGATATTTCGGATTCCTTTGAAGACTATAGGGCCAAAGGAAATATCCTCCTATAACAAAGAGAAAGAAGCTTTCTGAGAAACTTCTTTGTGTTCTGTGAAATCATCTCACAGAGTTACAGCTTTCCCCTCAAGAAGCCTTTCGCTAAGACAGTTCTTGTGGATTGGCAAAGTGATATTTGGAAGCCCATAGAGAGCTATGGTGAAAAAGGAAATATCCTCAGATGAAATCTGGAAAGAAGCTTTCTGAGAAACTGCTTAGTATTCTGTTCATTCATCTCACAGAGTTACATCTGTATTTTGTGGATCTCTTTGCTAGCCTTATTTCTGTGGAATCTGAGAACAGATGTTTCGGATCCCTTTGAAGACTATAGGGCCAAAGGAAATATCCTCCGATAAAAAAGAGAAAGAAGCTCTCTGAGAAACTTCTTTGTGTTCTGTGAAATCATCTCACAGAGTAACAGCTTTCCCCTCAAGAAGCCTTTCGCTAAGACAGTTCTTGTGAAATTGGCAAAGTGATATTTGGAAGCCCATAGAGGGCTATGGTGAAAAAGGAAATATCCTCAGATGAAATCTGGAAAGAAGCTTTCTGAGAAACTGCTTAGTGTTCTGTTCATTCATCTCACAGAGTTACATCTGTATATTGTGCATCTCTTCGCTAGCCTTATTTCTGTGGAATCTGAGAACAGATATTTCGGATCCCTTTGAAGACTATAGGGACAAAGGAAATATCCTCCGATAACAAAGAGAAAGAAGCTTTCTGAGAAACTTCTTTGTGTTCTGTGAAATCATCTCACAGAGTTACAGCTTTCCCCTCAAGAAGCCTTTCGCTAAGACAGTTCTTGTGGAATTGGCAAAGTGATATTTGGAAGCCCATAGAGGGCTATGGTGAAAAAGGAAATATCCTCAGATGAAATTTGGAAAGAAGCTTTCTGAGAAACTGCTTAGTGTTCTGCTCATTCATCTCACAGAGTTCCATCTGTGTTTCGTGGATCACTTTGGTAGCCTTATTTCTGTGGAATCTGAGAACAGATATTTCGGATCCCTTTGAAGACTATAGGGCCAAAGGAAATATCCTCCGATAACAAAGATAAAGAAGCTTTCTGAGAAACTTCTTTGTGTTCTGTGAAATCATCTCACAGAGTTACAGCTTTCCCCTCAAGAAGCCTTTCGCTAAGACAGTTCTTGTGGAATAGGCAAAGTGATATTTGGAAGCCCATAGAGGGCTAAGGTGAAAAAGGAAATATCCTCAGATGAAATCTGTAACGAAGCTTTCTGAGAAACTGCTTAGTGTTCTGTTCATTCATCTCACAGAGTTACATCTGTATTTCGTGGATCTCTTTGCTAGCCTTGTTTCTGTGCAATCTGAGAACAGATATTTCGGATCCCTTTGAAGACTATAGGGCCAAAGGAAATATCCTCCGATAACAAAGAGAAAGAAGCTTTCTGAGAAACTTCTTTGTGTTCTGTGAAATCATCTCACAGAGTTACAGCTTTCCCCTCAAGAAGCCTTTCGCTAAGACAGTTCTTGTGGAACTGGCAAAGTGATATTTGGAAGCCCATAGAGGGCTATGCTGAAAAAGGAAATATCCTCAGATGAAATATGGAAAGAAGCTTTCTGAGAAACTGCTCTGCCATGTGTGACTTCCACTCACAGAGTTACATATGTATTTCGTGGATCTCTTTGCTAGCCTTATTTCTGTGGAATCTGAGAACAGATATTTCGGATCCCTTTGAAGACTGTAGGGCCAAAGGAAATATCCTCCGATAACATAGAGAAAGAAGCTTTCTGAGAAACTTCTTTGTGTTCTGTGAAATCATCTCACAGAGTTACAGCTTTCCCCTCAAGAAGCCTTTCGCTAAGACAGTTCTTGTGGTATTGGCAAAGTGATATTTGGAAGCCCATAGAGGGCTATGGTGAAAAAGGAAATATCCGCAGATGAAATCTGGAAAGAAGCAATCAGAGAAATTGCTTAGTGTTGTGTTCATTCATCTCACAGAGTTACATCTGTATTTTGTGGATCTCTTTGCCAGCCTTATTTCTGTGTAATCTGAGAACAGATATTTCGGATCCCTTTGAAGACTATAGGGCAAAAGGAAATATGCTCCGATAAGAAAGAGAAAGAAGCTTTCTGAGAAACTTCTTTGTGTTCTGTGAAATCATCTCACAGAGTTACAGCTTTCCCCTCAAGAAGCCTTTCGCTAAGAGAGTTCTTGGGAAATTGGCAAAGTGATATTTGGAAGCCCATAGAGGGCTATGGTGAAAAAGGAAATATCCTCAGATGAAATCTGGAAAGAAGCTTTCTGAGAAACTGCTTAGTGTTCTGTTCATTCATCTCACAGAGTTACATCTGTATTTTGTGGATCTCTTTGCTAGTCTTATTTCTGTGAAATCTGAGAACAGATATTTCGGATCCCTTTGAAGACTAAAGGGCCAAAGGAAATATCCTCCGATAACAAAGAGAAAGAAGCTTTCTGAGAAACGTCTTTGTGTTCTGTGAAATCATCTCACAGAGTTACAGCTTTCCCCTCAAGGAGCCTTTCGCTAAGACAGTTCTTGTGGTATTGGCAAAGTGATATTTGGAAGCCCATACAGGGTTATGGTGAAAAAGGAAATATCCTCAGATGAAATCTGGAAAGAAGCTTTCTGAGAAACTGCTTAGTGTTCTGTTCATTCATCTCACAGAGTTACATCTGTACTTTGTGGATCTCTTTGCGAGCCTTATTTCTGTGGAATCTGAGAACAGATATTTCGGATCCCTTTGAAGATTATAGGGCCAAAGGAAATATCCTCCGATAACAAAGAGAAAGAAGCTTTCTGAGAAACTTCTTTGTGTTCTGTGAAATCATCTCACAGAGTTACTGCTTTCCCCTCAAGAAGCCTTTCGCTAAGACAGTTCTTGTGGAATTGGCAAAGTGATATTTGGAAGCCCTTAGAGGGCTATGGTGAAAAAGGAAATATCCTCAGATGAAATCTGGAAAGAAGCTTTCTGAGAAACTGCTCTGTGATGTGTGACTTCCACTAACAGAGTTATATCTGTATTTCCTGGATCTCTTTGCTAGCCTTATTTCTGTGGAATCTGAGAACAGATATTTCCGATTCCTTTGAAGACTATAGGGCCAAAGGAAATATCCTCCGTTAACAAAGAGAAAGAAGCTTTCTGAGAAACTTCTTTGTGTTCTGTGAAATCATCTCACGGAGTTACAGCTTTCCCCTCAAGAAGCCTTTCGCTAAGACAGTTCTTGTGGAATTGGCAAAGTGATATTTGGAAGCCCATAGAGAGCTATGGTGAAAAAGGAAATATCCTCAGATGAAATCTGGAAAGAAGCTTTCTGAGAAACTGCTTAGTATTCTGTTCATTCATCTCACAGAGTTACATCTGTATTTTGTGCATCTCTTCGCTAGCCTTATTTCTGTGGAATCTGAGAACAGATATTTCGGATCCCTTTGAAGACTATGGGGACAAAGGAAATATCCTCCGATAACAAAGAGAAAGAAGCTTTCTGAGAAACTTCTTTGTGTTCTGTGAAATCATCTCACAGAGTTACAGCTTTCCCCTCAAGAAGCCTTTCGCTAAGACAGTTCTTGTGGAATTGGCAAAGTGATATTTGGAAGCCCATAGAGGGCTAAGGTGAAAAAGGAAATATCCTCAGATGAAATCTGTAACGAAGCTTTCTGAGAAACTGCTTAGTGTTCTGTTCATTCATCTCACAGAATTACATCTGTATTTCGTGGATCTCTTTGCTAGCCTTATTTCTGTGGAATCTGAGAACAGATATTTCGGATCCCTTTGAAGACTATAGGGCCAAAGGAAATATCCTCCGATAACATAGAGAAAGAAGCTTTCTGAGAAACTTCTTAGTGTTCTGTGAAATCATCTCACAGAGTTACAGCTTTCCCCTCAAGAAGCCTTTCGCTAAGACAGTTCTTGTGGTATTGGCAAAGTGATATTTGGAAGCCCATAGAGGGCTATGGTGAAAAAGGAAATATCCGCAGATGAAATCTGGAAAGAAGCAATCAGAGAAATTGCTTAGTGTTCTGTTCATTCATCTCACAGAGTTACATCTGTATTTTGTGGATCTCTTTGCCAGCCTTATTTCTGTGGAATCTGAGAACAGATATTTCGGATCCCTTTGAAGACTATAGGGCCAAAGGAAATATCCTCCGATAACAAAGAGAAAGAAGCTTTCTGAGAAACTTCTTTGTGTTCTGTGAAATCATCTCACAGAGTTACAGCTTTCCCCTTAAGAAGCCTTTCGCTAAGACAGTTCTTGTGGAATTGGCAAAGTGATATTTGGAAGCCCATAGAGGGCTATGGTGAAAAAGGAAATATCCTCAGATGAAATCTGTAAAGAAGCTTTAGGAGAAACGGCTTAGTGTTCTTTCATTCATCTCACAGAGTTACATCTGTATTTCGTGGATCTCTTTGCTAGCCTTGTTTCTGTGCAATCTGAGAACAGATATTTCGGATCCCTTTGAAGACTATAGGGCCAAAGGAAATATCCTCCGATAACAAAGAGAAAGAAGCTTTCTGAGAAACTTCTTTGTGTTCTGTGAAATCATCTCACAGAGTTACAGCTTTCCCCTCAAGAAGCCTTTCGCTAAGACAGTTCTTGTGGAATTGGCAAAGTGATATTTGGAAGCCCATAGAGGGCTATGGTGAAAAAGGAAATATCCTCAGATGAAATCTGGAAAGAACCTTTCTGAGAAACTGCTCAGTGATGTGTGACATCCACTCACAGAGTTACATCTGTGTTTCGTGGATCTCTTTGCTAGCCTTATTTCTGTGGAATCTGAGAACAGATATTTCGGATCCCTTTGAAGACTATAGGGACAAAGGAAATATCCTCCGATAACAAAGAGAAAGAAGCTTTCTGAGAAACTTCTTTGTGTTCTGTGAAATCATCTCACAGAGTTACAGCTTTCCCCTCAAGAAGCCTTTCGCTAAGACAGTTCTTGTGGAATTGGCAAAGTGATATTTGGAAGCCCATAGAGGGCTATGGTGAAAAAGGAAATATCCTCAGATGAAATTTGGAAAGAAGCTTTCTGAGGAACTGCTTAGTGTTCTGCTCATTCATCTCACAGAGTTCCATCTGTGTTTCATGGATCTCTTTGGTAGCCTTATTTCTGTGGAATCTGAGAGCAGATATTTCGGATCCCTTTGAAGACTATAGGGCCAAAGGAAATATCCTCCGATAACAAAGAGAAAGAAGCTTTCTGAGAAACTTCTTTGTGTTCTGTGAAATCATCTCACAGAGTTACAGCTTTCCCCTCAAGAAGCCTTTCGCTAAGACAGTTCTTGTGGAATTGGCAAAGTGATATTTGGAAGCCCATAGAGGGCTAAGGTGAAAAAGGAAATATCCTCAGATGAAATCTGTAACGAAGCTTTCCGAGAAACTGCTTAGTGTTCTGTTCATTCATCTCACAGAGTTACATCTGTATTTCGTGGATCTCTTTGCTAGCCTTGTTTCTGTGCAATCTGAGAACAGATATTTCGGATCCCTTTGAAGACTAAAGGGCCAAATAAAATATCCTCCGATAACAAAGAGAAAGAAGCTTTCTGAGAAACGTCTTTGTGTTCTGTGAAATCATCTCACAGAGTTACAGCTTTCCCCTCAGGAGCCTTTCGCTAAGACAGTTCTTGTGGTATTGGCAAAGTGATATTTGGAAGCCCATACAGGGTTATGGTGAAAAAGGAAATATCCTCAGATGAAATCTGGAAAGAAGCTTTCTGAGAAACTGCTTAGTGTTCTGTTCATTCATCTCACAGAGTTACATCTGTATTTTGTGGATCTCTTTGCTAGCCTTATTTCTGTGGAATCTGAGAACAGATATTTCGGATCCCTTTGAAGACTATAGGGCCAAAGGAAATATCCTCCGATAACAAAGAGAAAGAAGCTTTCTGAGAAACTTCTTTGTGTTCTGTGAAATCATCTCACAGAGTTTCTGCTTTCCCCTCAAGAAGCCGTTCGCTAAGACAGTTCTTGTGGAATTGGCAAAGTGATATTTGGAAGCCCTTAGAGGGCTATGGTGAAAAAGGAAATATCCTCAGATGAAATCTGGAGAGAAGCTTTCTGAGAAACTGCTCTGTGATGTGTGACTTCCACTAACAGAGTTATATCTGTATTTCCTGGATCTCTTTGCTAGCCTTATTTCTGTGGAATCTGAGAACAGATATTTCGGATTCCTTTGAAGACTATAGGGCCAAAGGAAATATCCTCCGTTAACAAAGAGAAAGAAGCTTTCTGAGAAACTTCTTTGTGTTCTGTGAAATCATCTCACAGAGTTACAGCTTTCCCCTCAAGAAGCCTTTCGCTAAGACAGTTCTTGTGGAATTGGCAAAGTGATATTTGGAAGCCCATAGAGAGCTATGGTGTAAAAGGAAATATCCTCAGATGAAATCTGGAAAGAAGCTTTCTGAGAAACTGCTTAGTATTCTGTTCATTCATCTCACAGAGTTACATCTGTATTTTGTGGATCTCTTTGCTAGCCTTATTTCTGTGGAATCTGAGAACAGATGTTTCGGATCCCTTTGAAGACTATAGGGCCAAAGGAAATATCCTCCGATAACAAAGAGAAAGAAGCTTTCTGAGAAACTTCTTTGTGTTCTGTGAAATCATCTCACAGAGTAACAGCTTTCCCCTCAAGAAGCCTTTCGCTAAGACAGTTCTTGTGGAATTGGCAAAGTGATATTTGGAAGCCCATAGAGGGCTATGGTGAAAAAGGATATATCCTCAGATGAAATCTGGAAAGAAGCTTTCTGAGAAACTGCTTAGTGTTCTGTTCATTCATCTCACAGAGTTACATCTGTATTTTGTGCATCTCTTCGCTAGCCTTATTTCTGTGGAATCTGAGAACAGATATTTCGAATCCCTTTGAAGACTATAGGGACAAAGGAAATATCCTCCGATAACAAAGAGAAAGAAGCTTTCTGAGAAACTTCTTTGTGTTCTGTGAAATCATCTCACAGAGTTACAGCTTTCCCCTCAAGAAGCCTTTCGCTAAGACAGTTCTTGTGGAATTGGCAAAGTGATATTTGGAAGCCCATAGAGGGCTACGCTGAAAAAGGAAATATTCTCAGATGAAATCTGGAAAGAAGCTTTCTGAGAAACTGCTTAGTATTCTGTTCATTCATCTCACAGAGTTACATCTGTATTTCGTGGATCTCTTTGCTAGCCTTATTTCTGTGGAATCTGAGAACAGATATTTCGGATACCTTTGAAGACTATAGGGCCAAAGGAAATATCCTCCGATAAAAAACAGAAAGAAGCTTTCTGAGAAACTTCTTTGTGTTCTGTGAAATCATCTCACAGAGTTACAGCTTTCCCCTCAAGAAGCCTTTCGCTAAGACAGTTCTTGGGGAATTGGCAAAGTGATATTTGGAAGCCCTTAGAGGTCTATGGTGAAAAAGGAAATATTCTCAGATGAAATCTGGAAAGAAGCTTTCTGAGAAAGTGCTTAGTGTTCTGTTCATTCATCTCACAGAGTTACATCTTTATTTCGTGGATCTCTTTGCTAGCCTAATTTCTGTGGAATCTGAGAACAAATATTTCGGATCCCTTTGAAGACTATTGGGCCAAAGGAAATATCCTCCGATAAAAAAACAGAAAGAAGCTTTCTGAGAAACTTCTTTGTGTTCTGTGAAATCATCTCACAGAGTTACAGCTTTCCCCTCAAGAAGATTTTCGCTAAACAGTTCTTGTGGAATTGGCAAAGTGATATTTGGAAGCCCTTAGAGGGCTATGGTGAAAAAGGAAATATCCTCAGATGAAATCTGGAAAGAAGCTTTCTGAGAAACTGCTCAGTGATGTGTGACATCCACTCACAGAGTTACATCTGTGTTTCGTGGATCTCTTTGCTAGCCTTATTTCTGTGGAATCTGAGAACAGATATTTCGGATCCCTTTGAAGACTATAGGGCAAAAGGAAATATGCTCCGATAAGAAAGAGAGAGAAGCTTTCTGAGAAACTTCTTTGTGTTCTGTGAAATCATCTCACAGAGTTACAGCTTTCCCCTCAAGAAGCCTTTCGCTAAGAGAGTTCTTGGGAAATTGGCAAAGTGATATTTGGAAGCCCATAGAGGGCTATGGTGAAAAAGGAAATATCCTCAGATGAAATCTGGAAAGAAGCTTTCTGAGAAACTGCTTAGTGTTCTGTTCATTCATCTCACAGAGTTACATCTGTATTTTGTGGATCTCTTTGCTAATCTTATTTCTGTGAAATCTGAGAACAGATATTTCGGATCCCTTTGAAGACTAAAGGGCCAAAGGAAATATCCTCCGATAACAAAGAGAAAGAAGCTTTCTGAGAAACGTCTTTGTGTTCTGTGAAATCATCTCACAGAGTTACAGCTTTCCCCTCAAGGAGCCTTTCGCTAAGACAGTTCTTGTGGTATTGGCAAAGTGATATTTGGAAGCCCTTAGAGGGCTATGGTGAAAAAGGAAATATCCTCAGATGAAATCTGGAAAGAAGCTTTCTGAGAAACTGCTCTGTGATGTGTGACTTCCACTGACAGAGTTACATCTGTATTTTGTGGATCTCTTCGCTAGCCTTATTTCTGTGGAATCTGAGAACAGATATTTCGGATCCCTTTGAAGACTATAGGGCCAAAGGAAATATCGTCCGATAACAAAGAGAAAGAAGCTTTCTGAGAAACTTCTTTGTGTTCTGTGAAATCATCTCACAGAGTTACAGCTTTCCCCTCAAGAAGCCTTTCGCTAAGACAGTTCTTGTGGAATTGGCAAAGTGATATTTGGAAGCCCATAGAGGGCTAGGGTGAAAAAGGAAATATCCTCAGATGAAATCTGGAAAGAAGCTTTCTGAGAAACTGCTCTGTGACGTGTGACTTCCACTCACAGAGTTACATCTGTGTTTCGTGGATTTCTTTGCTAGCCTTATTTCTGTGGAATCTGAGAACAGATAGTTCGGATCCCTTTGAAGACTATAGGGCAAAAGGAAATATCCTCCGATAACAAAGAGAAAGAAGCTTTCTGAGAAACTTCTTTGTGTTCTGTGAAATCATCTCACAGAGTTACAGCTTTCCCCTCAAGAAGCCTTTCGCTAAGACAGTTCTTGGGGAATTGGCAAAGTGATATTTGGAAGCCCATAGAGGGATATGGTGAAAAAGGAAATATCCTCAGATGAAATCTGGAAAGAAGCTTTCTGAGAAACTGCTTAGTGTTCTGTTCATTCATCTCACAGAGTTACATCTGTATTTTGTGGATCTCTTTGCTAGCCTTATTTCTGTGTAATCTGAGAACAGATATTTCGGATCCCTTTGAAGACTAAAGGGCCAAAGGAAATATCCTCCGATAACAAAGAGAAAGAAGCTTTCTGAGAAACTTCTTTGTGTTCTGTGAAATCATCTCACAGAGTTACAGCTTTCCCCTCAAGAAGCCTTTCGCTAAGACAGTCCTTGTGGAATTGGCAAAGTGATATTTGGAAGCCCATAGAGGGCTATGGTGAAAAAGGAAATATCCTCAGATGAAATCTGGAAACAAGCTTTCTGAGAAACTGCTCAGTGATGTGTGACTTCCACTCACAGAGTTACATCTGTGTTTCGTGGATCTCTTTGCTAGCCTTATTTCTGTGGAATCTGAGAACAGATATTTCGGATCCCTTTGAAGACTAAAGGGCCAAAGGAAATATCCTCCGATAACAAAGAGAAAGAAGCTTTCTGAGAAACTTCTTTGTGTTCTGTGAAATCATCTCACAGAGTTACAGCTTTCCCCTCAAGAAGCCTTTCGCTAAGACAGTTCTTGTGGAATTGACAAAGTGATATTTGGAAGCCCATAGAGGGCTATGGTGAAAAAGGAAATATTCTCAGATGAAATCTGGAAAGAAGCTTTCTGAGAAACTGCTTAGTATTCTGTTCATTCATCTCACAGAGTTACATCTGTATTTCGTGGATCTCTTTGCTAGCCTTATTTCTGTGGAATCTGAGAACAGATATTTCGGATCCCTTTGAAGACTATAGGGCCAAAGGAAATATCCTCCGATAAAAAACAGAAAGAAGCTTTCTGAGAAACTTCTTTGTGTTCTGTGAAATCATCTCACAGAGATACAGCTTTCCCCTCAAGAAGCCTTTCGCTAAGACAGTTCTTGGGGAATTGGCAAAGTGATATTTGGAAGCCCTTAGAGGTCTATGGTGAAAAAGGAAATATTCTCAGATGAAATCTGGAAAGAAGCTTTCTGAGAAAGTGCTTAGTGTTCTGTTCATTCATCTCACAGAGTTACATCTTTATTTCGTGGATCTCTTTGCTAGCCTAATATCTGTGGAATCTGAGAACAAATAT
This sequence comes from Macaca mulatta, assembly GCF_049350105.2. Taxonomy (NCBI): domain Eukaryota; kingdom Metazoa; phylum Chordata; class Mammalia; order Primates; family Cercopithecidae; genus Macaca; species Macaca mulatta. Next base: position 49,321,724 of record NC_133413.1, read on the forward strand.
TTCGGATCCCTTTGAAGACTATTGGGCCAAAGGAAATATCCTCCGATAAAAAAACAGAAAGAAGCTTTCTGAGAAACTTCTTTGTGTTCTGTGAAATCATCTCACAGAGTTACAGCTTTCCCCTCAAGAAGATTTTCGCTAAACAGTTCTTGTGGAATTGGCAAAGTGATATTTGGAAGCCCTTAGAGGGCTATGGTGAAAAAGGAAATATCCTCAGATGAAATCTGGAAAGAAGCTTTCTGAGAAACTGCTCTGTGATGTGTGACTTCCACTGACAGAGTTACATCTGTATTTTGTGGATCTCTTCGCTAGCCTTATTACTGTGGAATCTGAGAACAGATATTTCGGATCCCTTTGAAGACTATAGGGACAAAGTAAATATCCTCCGATAACAAAGAGAAAGAAGCTTTCTGAGAAACTTCTTTGTGTTCTGTGAAATCATCTCACAGAGTTACAGCTTTCCCCTCAAGAAGCCTTTCGCTAAGACAGTTCTTGTGGAATTGGCAAAGTGATATTTGGAAGCCCATAGAGGGCTATGGTGAAAAAGGAAATATCCTCAGAGGAAATCTGGAAAGAAGCTTTCTGAGAAATTTCTTAGTGTTCTGTTCATTCATCTCACAGAGTTACATCTGTATTTCGTGGATGTCTTTGCTAGCCTTATTTCTGTGGAATCTGAGAACAGATATTTCGGATCCCTTTGAAGACTATAGGGCCAAAGGAAATATCCTCCGATAAAAAACAGAAAGAAGCTTTCTGAGAAACTTCTTTGTGTTCTGTGAAATCATCTCACAGAGTTACAGCTTTCCCCTCAAGAAGCCTTTCGCTAAGACAGTTCTTGGGGAATTGGCAAAGTGATATTTGGAAGCCCTTAGAGGTCTATGGTGAAAAAGGAAATATTCTCAGATGAAATCTGGAAAGAAGCTTTCTGAGAAAGTGCTTAGTGTTCTGTTCATTCATCTCACAGAGTTACATCTTTATTTCGTGGATCTCTTTGCTAGCCTACTTTCTGTGGAATCTGAGAACAAATATTTCGGATCCCTTTGAAGACTATTGGGCCAAAGGAAATATCCTCCGATAAAAAAACAGAAAGAAGCTTTCTGAGAAACTTCTTTGTGTTCTGTGAAATCATCTCACAGAGTTACAGCTTTCCCCTCAAGAAGATTTTCGCTAAACAGTTCTTGTGGAATTGGCAAAGTGATATTTGGAAGCCCTTAGAGTGCTATGGTGAAAAAGGAAATATCCTCAGATGAAATCTGGAAAGAAGCTTTCTAAGAAACTGCTCAGTGATGTGTGACATCCACTCACAGAGTTACATCTGTGTTTCGTGGATCTCTTTGCTAGCCTTATTTCTGTGGAATCTGAGAACAGATATTTCGGATCCATTTGAAGACTATAGGGCAAAAGGAAATATGCTCCGATAAGAAAGAGAAAGAAGCTTTCTGAGAAACTTCTTTGTGTTCTGTGAAATCATCTCACAGAGTTACAGCTTTCCCCTCAAGAAGCCTTTCGCTAAGAGAGTTCTTGGGAAATTGGCAAAGTGATATTTGGAAGCCCATAGAGGGCTATGGTGAAAAAGGAAATATCCTCAGATGAAATCTGGAAAGAAGCTTTCTGAGAAACTGCTTAGTGTTCTGTTCATTCATCTCACAGAGTTACATCTGTATTTTGTGGATCTCTTTGCTAGCCTTATTTCTGTGGAATCTGAGAACAGATATTTCGGATCCCTTTGGACTATAGGGCCAAAGGCAATATCCTCCGATAACAAAGAGAAAGAAGCTTTCTGAGAAACTTCTTTGTGTTCTGTGAAATCATCTCACAGAGTTACTGCTTTCCCCTCAAGAAGCCTTTCGCTAAGACAGTTCTTGTGGAATTGGCAAAGTGATATTTGGAAGCCCTTAGAGGGCTATGGTGAAAAAGGAAATATCCTCAGATGAAATCTGGAAAGAAGCTTTCTGAGAAACTGCTCTGTGATGTGTGACTTCCACTAACAGAGTTATATCTGTATTTCCTGGATCTCTTTGCTAGCCTTATTTCTGTGGAATCTGAGAACAGATATTTCGGATCCCTTTGAAGACTATAGGGCCAAAGGAAATATCCTCCTATAACAAAGAGAAAGAAGCTTTCTGAGAAACTTCTTTGTGTTCTGTGAAATCATCTCACAGAGTTACAGATTTCCCCTCAAGAAGCCTTTCGCTAAGACAGTTCTTGTGGAATTGGCAAAGTGATATTTGGAAGCCCATAGAGAGCTATGGTGAAAAAGGAAATATCCTCAGATGAAATCTGGAAAGAAGCTTTCTGAGAAACTGCTTAGTATTCTGTTCATTCATCTCACAGAGTTACATCTGTATTTTGTGGATCTCTTTCCTAGCCTTATTTCTGTGGAATCTGAGAACAGATGTTTCGGATCCCTTTGAAGACTATAGGGCCAAAGGAAATATCCTCCGATAAAAAAGAGAAAGAAGCTCTCTGAGAAACTTCTTTGTGTTCTGTGAAATCATCTCACAGAGTAACAGCTTTCCCCTCAAGAAGCCTTTCGCTAAGACAGTTCTTGTGAAATTGGCAAAGTGATATTTGGAAGCCCATAGAGGGCTATGGTGAAAAAGGAAATATCCTCAGATAAAATCTGGAAAGAAGCTTTCTGAGAAACTGCTTAGTGTTCTGTTCATTCATCTCACAGAGTTACATCTGTATTTCGTGGATCTCTTTGCTAGCCTTATTTCTGTGGAATCTGAGAACAGATATTTCGGATCCCTTTGAAGACTATAGGGCCAAAGGAAATATCCTCCGATAAAAAACAGAAAGAAGCTTTCTGAGAAACTTCTTTGTGTTCTGTGAAATCATCTCACAGAGTTACAGCTTTCCCCTCAAGAAGCCTTTCGCTAAGACAGTTCTTGGGGAATTGGCAAAGTGATATTTGGAAGCCCTTAGAGGTCTATGGTGAAAAAGGAAATATTCTCAGATGAAATCTGGAAAGAAGCTTTCTGAGAAAGTGCTTAGTGTTCTGTTCATTCATCTCACAGAGTTACATCTTTATTTCGTGGATCTCTTTGCTAGCCTAATTTCTGTGGAATCTGAGAACAAATATTTCGGATCCCTTTGAAGACTATTGGGCCAAAGGAAATATCCTCCGATAAAAAAACAGAAAGAAGCTTTCTGAGAAACTTCTTTGTGTTCTGTGAAATCATCTCACAGAGTTACAGCTTTCCCCTCAAGAAGATTTTCGCTAAACAGTTCTTGTGGAATTGGCAAAGTGATATTTGGAAGCCCTTAGAGGGCTATGGTGAAAAAGGAAATATCCTCAGATGAAATCTGGAAAGAAGCTTTCTGAGAAACTGCTCAGTGATGTGTGACATCCACTCACAGAGTTACATCTGTGTTTCGTGGATCTCTTTGCTAGCCTTATTTCTGTGGAATCTGAGAACAGATATTTCGGATCCCTTTGAAGACTATAGGGCAAAAGGAAATATGCTCCGATAAGAAAGAGAAAGAAGCTTTCTGAGAAACTTCTTTGTGTTCTGTGAAATCATCTCACAGAGTTACAGCTTTCCCCTCAAGAAGCCTTTCGCTAAGAGAGTTCTTGGGAAATTGGCAAAGTGATATTTGGAAGCCCATAGAGGGCTATGGTGAAAAAGGAAATATCCTCAGATGAAATCTGGAAAGAAGCTTTCTGAGAAACTGCTTAGTGTTCTGTTCATTCATCTCACAGAGTTACATCTGTATTTTGTGGATCTCTTTGCTAGTCTTATTTCTGTGAAATCTGAGAACAGATATTTCGGATCCCTTTGAAGACTAAAGGGCCAAAGGAAATATCCTCCGATAACAAAGAGAAAGAAGCTTTCTGAGAAACGTCTTTGTGTTCTGTGAAATCATCTCACAGAGTTACAGCTTTCCCCTCAAGGAGCCTTTCGCTAAGACAGTTCTTGTGGTATTGGCAAAGTGATATTTGGAAGCCCATACAGGGTTATGGTGAAAAAGGAAATATCCTCAGATGAAATCTGGAAAGAAGCTTTCTGAGAAACTGCTTAGTGTTCTGTTCATTCATCTCACAGAGTTACATCTGTATTTTGTGGATCTCTTTGCTAGCCTTATTTCTGTGGAATCTGAGAACAGATATTTCGGATCCCTTTGAAGACTATAGGGCCAAAGGCAATATCCTCCGATAACAAAGAGAAAGAAGCTTTCTGAGAAACTTCTTTGTGTTCTGTGAAATCATCTCACAGAGTTACTGCTTTCCCCTCAAGAAGCCTTTCGCTAAGACAGTTCTTGTGGAATTGGCAAAGTGATATTTGGAAGCCCTTAGAGGGCTATGGTGAAAAAGGAAATATCCTCAGATGAAATCTGGAAAGAAGCTTTCTGAGAAACTGCTCTGTGATGTGTGACTTCCACTAACAGAGTTATATCTGTATTTCCTGGATCTCTTTGCTAGCCTTATTTCTGTGGAATCTGAGAACAGATATTTCGGATTCCTTTGAAGACTATAGGGCCAAAGGAAATATCCTCCGATAACAAAGAGAAAGAAGCTTTCTGAGAAACTTCTTTGTGTTCTGTGAAATCATCTCACAGAGTTACAGCTTTCCCCTCAAGAAGCCTTTCGCTAAGACAGTTCTTGTGGAATTGGCAAAGTGATATTTGGAAGCCCATAGAGAGCTATGGTGAAAAAGGAAATATCCTCAGATGAAATCTGGAAAGAAGCTTTCTGAGAAACTGCTTAGTATTCTGTTCATTCATCTCACAGAGTTGCATCTGTATTTTGTGGATCTCTTTGCTAGCCTTATTTCTGTGGAATCTGAGAACAGATGTTTCGGATCCCTTTGAAGACTATAGGGCCAAAGGAAATATCCTCCGATAAAAAAGAGAAAGAAGCTCTCTGAGAAACTTCTTTGTGTTCTGTGAAATCATCTCACAGAGTAACAGCTTTCCCCTCAAGAAGCCTTTCGCTAAGACAGTTCTTGTGAAATTGGCAAAGTGATATTTGGAAGCCCATAGAGGACTATGGTGAAAAAGGAAATATCCTCAGATGAAATCTGGAAAGAAGCTTTCTGAGAAACTGCTTAGTGTTCTGTTCATTCATCTCACAGAGTTACATCTGTATTTCGTGGATCTCTTTGCTAGCCTTATTTCTGTGGAATCTGAGAACAGATATTTCGGATCCCTTTGAAGACTATAGGGCCAAAGGAAATATCCTCCGATAAAAAACAGAAAGAAGCTTTCTGAGAAACTTCTTTGTGTTCTGTGAAATCATCTCACAGAGTTACAGCTTTCCCCTCAAGAAGCCTTTCGCTAAGACAGTTCTTGGGGAATTGGCAAAGTGATATTTGGAAGCCCTTAGAGGTCTATGGTGAAAAAGGAAATATTCTCAGATGAAATCTGGAAAGAAGCTTTCTGAGAAAGTGCTTAGTGTTCTGTTCATTCATCTCACAGAGTTACATCTTTATTTCGTGGATCTCTTTGCTAGCCTAATTTCTGTGGAATCTGAGAACAAATATTTCGGATCCCTTTGAAGACTATTGGGCCAAAGGAAATATCCTCCGATAAAAAAACAGAAAGAAGCTTTCTGAGAAACTTCTTTGTGTTCTGTGAAATCATCTCACAGAGTTACAGCTTTCCCCTCAAGAAGATTTTCGCTAAACAGTTCTTGTGGAATTGGCAAAGTGATATTTGGAAGCCCTTAGAGGGCTATGGTGAAAAAGGAAATATCCTCAGATGAAATCTGGAAAGAAGCTTTCTGAGAAACTGCTCAGTGATGTGTGACATCCACTCACAGAGTTACATCTGTGTTTCGTGGATCTCTTTGCTAGCCTTATTTCTGTGGAATCTGAGAACAGATATTTCGGATCCCTTTGAAGACTATAGGGCAAAAGGAAATATGCTCCGATAAGAAAGAGAAAGAAGCTTTCTGAGAAACTTCTTTGTGTTCTGTGAAATCATCTCACAGAGTTACAGCTTTCCCCTCAAGAAGCCTTTCGCTAAGAGAGTTCTTGGGAAATTGGCAAAGTGATATTTGGAAGCCCATAGAGGGCTATGGTGAAAAAGGAAATATCCTCAGATGAAATCTGGAAAGAAGCTTTCTGAGAAACTGCTTAGTGTTCTGTTCATTCATCTCACAGAGTTACATCTGTATTTTGTGGATCTCTTTGCTAGTCTTATTTCTGTGAAATCTGAGAACAGATATTTCGGATCCCTTGGAAGACTAAAGGGCCAAAGGAAATATCCTCCGATAACAAAGAGAAAGAAGCTTTCTGAGAAACGTCTTTGTGTTCTGTGAAATCATCTCACAGAGTTACAGCTTTCCCCTCAAGGAGCCTTTCGCTAAGACAGTTCTTGTGGTATTGGCAAAGTGATATTTGGAAGCCCATACAGGGTTATGGTGAAAAAGGAAATATCCTCAGATGAAATCTGGAAAGAAGCTTTCTGAGAAACTGCTTAGTGTTCTGTTCATTCATCTCACAGAGTTACATCTGTATTTTGTGGATCTCTTTGCTAGCCTTATTTCTGTGGAATCTGAGAACAGATATTTCGGATCCCTTTGAAGACTATAGGGCCAAAGGCAATATCCTCCGATAACAAAGAGAAAGAAGCTTTCTGAGAAACTTCTTTGTGTTCTGTGAAATCATCTCACAGAGTTACTGCTTTCCCCTCAAGAAGCCTTTCGCTAAGACAGTTCTTGTGGAATTGGCAAAGTGATATTTGGAAGCCCTTAGAGGGCTATGGTGAAAAAGGAAATATCCTCAGATGAAATCTGGAAAGAAGCTTTCTGAGAAACTGCTCTGTGATGTGTGACTTCCACTAACAGAGTTATATCTGTATTTCCTGGATCTCTTTGCTAGCCTTATTTCTGTGGAATCTGAGAACAGATATTTCGGATTCCTTTGAAGACTATAGGGCCAAAGGAAATATCCTCCTATAACAAAGAGAAAGAAGCTTTCTGAGAAACTTCTTTGTGTTCTGTGAAATCATCTCACAGAGTTACAGCTTTCCCCTCAAGAAGCCTTTCGCTAAGACAGTTCTTGTGGATTGGCAAAGTGATATTTGGAAGCCCATAGAGAGCTATGGTGAAAAAGGAAATATCCTCAGATGAAATCTGGAAAGAAGCTTTCTGAGAAACTGCTTAGTATTCTGTTCATTCATCTCACAGAGTTACATCTGTATTTTGTGGATCTCTTTGCTAGCCTTATTTCTGTGGAATCTGAGAACAGATGTTTCGGATCCCTTTGAAGACTATAGGGCCAAAGGAAATATCCTCCGATAAAAAAGAGAAAGAAGCTCTCTGAGAAACTTCTTTGTGTTCTGTGAAATCATCTCACAGAGTAACAGCTTTCCCCTCAAGAAGCCTTTCGCTAAGACAGTTCTTGTGAAATTGGCAAAGTGATATTTGGAAGCCCATAGAGGGCTATGGTGAAAAAGGAAATATCCTCAGATGAAATCTGGAAAGAAGCTTTCTGAGAAACTGCTTAGTGTTCTGTTCATTCATCTCACAGAGTTACATCTGTATTTTGTGCATCTCTTCGCTAGCCTTATTTCTGTGGAATCTGAGAACAGATATTTCGGATCCCTTTGAAGACTATAGGGACAAAGGAAATATCCTCCGATAACAAAGAGAAAGAAGCTTTCTGAGAAACTTCTTTGTGTTCTGTGAAATCATCTCACAGAGTTACAGCTTTCCCCTCAAGAAGCCTTTCGCTAAGACAGTTCTTGTGGAATTGGCAAAGTGATATTTGGAAGCCCATAGAGGGCTATGGTGAAAAAGGAAATATCCTCAGATGAAATTTGGAAAGAAGCTTTCTGAGAAACTGCTTAGTGTTCTGCTCATTCATCTCACAGAGTTCCATCTGTGTTTCGTGGATCACTTTGGTAGCCTTATTTCTGTGGAATCTGAGAACAGATATTTCGGATCCCTTTGAAGACTATAGGGCCAAAGGAAATATCCTCCGATAACAAAGATAAAGAAGCTTTCTGAGAAACTTCTTTGTGTTCTGTGAAATCATCTCACAGAGTTACAGCTTTCCCCTCAAGAAGCCTTTCGCTAAGACAGTTCTTGTGGAATAGGCAAAGTGATATTTGGAAGCCCATAGAGGGCTAAGGTGAAAAAGGAAATATCCTCAGATGAAATCTGGAAAGAAGCTTTCTGAGAAACTGCTTAGTGTTCTGTTCATTCATCTCACAGAGTTACATCTGTATTTCGTGGATCTCTTTGCTAGCCTTGTTTCTGTGCAATCTGAGAACAGATATTTCGGATCCCTTTGAAGACTATAGGGCCAAAGGAAATATCCTCCGATAACAAAGAGAAAGAAGCTTTCTGAGAAACTTCTTTGTGTTCTGTGAAATCATCTCACAGAGTTACAGCTTTCCCCTCAAGAAGCCTTTCGCTAAGACAGTTCTTGTGGAACTGGCAAAGTGATATTTGGAAGCCCATAGAGGGCTATGCTGAAAAAGGAAATATCCTCAGATGAAATATGGAAAGAAGCTTTCTGAGAAACTGCTCTGCCATGTGTGACTTCCACTCACAGAGTTACATCTGTATTTCGTGGATCTCTTTGCTAGCCTTATTTCTGTGGAATCTGAGAACAGATATTTCGGATCCCTTTGAAGACTGTAGGGCCAAAGGAAATATCCTCCGATAACATAGAGAAAGAAGCTTTCTGAGAAACTTCTTTGTGTTCTGTGAAATCATCTCACAGAGTTACAGCTTTCCCCTCAAGAAGCCTTTCGCTAAGACAGTTCTTGTGGTATTGGCAAAGTGATATTTGGAAGCCCATAGAGGGCTATGGTGAAAAAGGAAATATCCGCAGATGAAATCTGGAAAGAAGCAATCAGAGAAATTGCTTAGTGTTGTGTTCATTCATCTCACAGAGTTACATCTGTATTTTGTGGATCTCTTTGCCAGCCTTATTTCTGTGTAATCTGAGAACAGATATTTCGGATCCCTTTGAAGACTATAGGGCAAAAGGAAATATGCTCCGATAAGAAAGAGAAAGAAGCTTTCTGAGAAACTTCTTTGTGTTCTGTGAAATCATCTCACAGAGTTACAGCTTTCCCCTCAAGAAGCCTTTCGCTAAGAGAGTTCTTGGGAAATTGGCAAAGTGATATTTGGAAGCCCATAGAGGGCTATGGTGAAAAAGGAAATATCCTCAGATGAAATCTGGAAAGAAGCTTTCTGAGAAACTGCTTAGTGTTCTGTTCATTCATCTCACAGAGTTACATCTGTATTTTGTGGATCTCTTTGCTAGTCTTATTTCTGTGAAATCTGAGAACAGATATTTCGGATCCCTTTGAAGACTAAAGGGCCAAAGGAAATATCCTCCGATAACAAAGAGAAAGAAGCTTTCTGAGAAACGTCTTTGTGTTCTGTGAAATCATCTCACAGAGTTACAGCTTTCCCCTCAAGGAGCCTTTCGCTAAGACAGTTCTTGTGGTATTGGCAAAGTGATATTTGGAAGCCCATACAGGGTTATGGTGAAAAAGGAAATATCCTCAGATGAAATCTGGAAAGAAGCTTTCTGAGAAACTGCTTAGTGTTCTGTTCATTCATCTCACAGAGTTACATCTGTACTTTGTGGATCTCTTTGCGAGCCTTATTTCTGTGGAATCTGAGAACAGATATTTCGGATCCCTTTGAAGATTATAGGGCCAAAGGAAATATCCTCCGATAACAAAGAGAAAGAAGCTTTCTGAGAAACTTCTTTGTGTTCTGTGAAATCATCTCACAGAGTTACTGCTTTCCCCTCAAGAAGCCTTTCGCTAAGACAGTTCTTGTGGAATTGGCAAAGTGATATTTGGAAGCCCTTAGAGGGCTATGGTGAAAAAGGAAATATCCTCAGATGAAATCTGGAAAGAAGCTTTCTGAGAAACTGCTCTGTGATGTGTGACTTCCACTAACAGAGTTATATCTGTATTTCCTGGATCTCTTTGCTAGCCTTATTTCTGTGGAATCTGAGAACAGATATTTCCGATTCCTTTGAAGACTATAGGGCCAAAGGAAATATCCTCCGTTAACAAAGAGAAAGAAGCTTTCTGAGAAACTTCTTTGTGTTCTGTGAAATCATCTCACGGAGTTACAGCTTTCCCCTCAAGAAGCCTTTCGCTAAGACAGTTCTTGTGGAATTGGCAAAGTGATATTTGGAAGCCCATAGAGAGCTATGGTGAAAAAGGAAATATCCTCAGATGAAATCTGGAAAGAAGCTTTCTGAGAAACTGCTTAGTATTCTGTTCATTCATCTCACAGAGTTACATCTGTATTTTGTGCATCTCTTCGCTAGCCTTATTTCTGTGGAATCTGAGAACAGATATTTCGGATCCCTTTGAAGACTATAGGGACAAAGGAAATATCCTCCGATAACAAAGAGAAAGAAGCTTTCTGAGAAACTTCTTTGTGTTCTGTGAAATCATCTCACAGAGTTACAGCTTTCCCCTCAAGAAGCCTTTCGCTAAGACAGTTCTTGTGGAATTGGCAAAGTGATATTTGGAAGCCCATAGAGGGCTAAGGTGAAAAAGGAAATATCCTCAGATGAAATCTGTAACGAAGCTTTCTGAGAAACTGCTTAGTGTTCTGTTCATTCATCTCACAGAATTACATCTGTATTTCGTGGATCTCTTTGCTAGCCTTATTTCTGTGGAATCTGAGAACAGATATTTCGGATCCCTTTGAAGACTATAGGGCCAAAGGAAATATCCTCCGATAACATAGAGAAAGAAGCTTTCTGAGAAACTTCTTAGTGTTCTGTGAAATCATCTCACAGAGTTACAGCTTTCCCCTCAAGAAGCCTTTCGCTAAGACAGTTCTTGTGGTATTGGCAAAGTGATATTTGGAAGCCCATAGAGGGCTATGGTGAAAAAGGAAATATCCGCAGATGAAATCTGGAAAGAAGCAATCAGAGAAATTGCTTAGTGTTCTGTTCATTCATCTCACAGAGTTACATCTGTATTTTGTGGATCTCTTTGCCAGCCTTATTTCTGTGGAATCTGAGAACAGATATTTCGGATCCCTTTGAAGACTATAGGGCCAAAGGAAATATCCTCCGATAACAAAGAGAAAGAAGCTTTCTGAGAAACTTCTTTGTGTTCTGTGAAATCATCTCACAGAGTTACAGCTTTCCCCTTAAGAAGCCTTTCGCTAAGACAGTTCTTGTGGAATTGGCAAAGTGATATTTGGAAGCCCATAGAGGGCTATGGTGAAAAAGGAAATATCCTCAGATGAAATCTGTAAAGAAGCTTTAGGAGAAACGGCTTAGTGTTCTTTCATTCATCTCACAGAGTTACATCTGTATTTCGTGGATCTCTTTGCTAGCCTTGTTTCTGTGCAATCTGAGAACAGATATTTCGGATCCCTTTGAAGACTATAGGGCCAAAGGAAATATCCTCCGATAACAAAGAGAAAGAAGCTTTCTGAGAAACTTCTTTGTGTTCTGTGAAATCATCTCACAGAGTTACAGCTTTCCCCTCAAGAAGCCTTTCGCTAAGACAGTTCTTGTGGAATTGGCAAAGTGATATTTGGAAGCCCATAGAGGGCTATGGTGAAAAAGGAAATATCCTCAGATGAAATCTGGAAAGAACCTTTCTGAGAAACTGCTCAGTGATGTGTGACATCCACTCACAGAGTTACATCTGTGTTTCGTGGATCTCTTTGCTAGCCTTATTTCTGTGGAATCTGAGAACAGATATTTCAGATCCCTTTGAAGACTATAGGGACAAAGGAAATATCCTCCGATAACAAAGAGAAAGAAGCTTTCTGAGAAACTTCTTTGTGTTCTGTGAAATCATCTCACAGAGTTACAGCTTTCCCCTCAAGAAGCCTTTCGCTAAGACAGTTCTTGTGGAATTGGCAAAGTGATATTTGGAAGCCCATAGAGGGCTATGGTGAAAAAGGAAATATCCTCAGATGAAATTTGGAAAGAAGCTTTCTGAGGAACTGCTTAGTGTTCTGCTCATTCATCTCACAGAGTTCCATCTGTGTTTCATGGATCTCTTTGGTAGCCTTATTTCTGTGGAATCTGAGAGCAGATATTTCGGATCCCTTTGAAGACTATAGGGCCAAAGGAAATATCCTCCGATAACAAAGAGAAAGAAGCTTTCTGAGAAACTTCTTTGTGTTCTGTGAAATCATCTCACAGAGTTACAGCTTTCCCCTCAAGAAGCCTTTCGCTAAGACAGTTCTTGTGGAATTGGCAAAGTGATATTTGGAAGCCCATAGAGGGCTAAGGTGAAAAAGGAAATATCCTCAGATGAAATCTGTAACGAAGCTTTCCGAGAAACTGCTTAGTGTTCTGTTCATTCATCTCACAGAGTTACATCTGTATTTCGTGGATCTCTTTGCTAGCCTTGTTTCTGTGCAATCTGAGAACAGATATTTCGGATCCCTTTGAAGACTAAAGGGCCAAATAAAATATCCTCCGATAACAAAGAGAAAGAAGCTTTCTGAGAAACGTCTTTGTGTTCTGTGAAATCATCTCACAGAGTTACAGCTTTCCCCTCAGGAGCCTTTCGCTAAGACAGTTCTTGTGGTATTGGCAAAGTGATATTTGGAAGCCCATACAGGGTTATGGTGAAAAAGGAAATATCCTCAGATGAAATCTGGAAAGAAGCTTTCTGAGAAACTGCTTAGTGTTCTGTTCATTCATCTCACAGAGTTACATCTGTATTTTGTGGATCTCTTTGCTAGCCTTATTTCTGTGGAATCTGAGAACAGATATTTCGGATCCCTTTGAAGACTATAGGGCCAAAGGAAATATCCTCCGATAACAAAGAGAAAGAAGCTTTCTGAGAAACTTCTTTGTGTTCTGTGAAATCATCTCACAGAGTTTCTGCTTTCCCCTCAAGAAGCCGTTCGCTAAGACAGTTCTTGTGGAATTGGCAAAGTGATATTTGGAAGCCCTTAGAGGGCTATGGTGAAAAAGGAAATATCCTCAGATGAAATCTGGAGAGAAGCTTTCTGAGAAACTGCTCTGTGATGTGTGACTTCCACTAACAGAGTTATATCTGTATTTCCTGGATCTCTTTGCTAGCCTTATTTCTGTGGAATCTGAGAACAGATATTTCGGATTCCTTTGAAGACTATAGGGCCAAAGGAAATATCCTCCGTTAACAAAGAGAAAGAAGCTTTCTGAGAAACTTCTTTGTGTTCTGTGAAATCATCTCACAGAGTTACAGCTTTCCCCTCAAGAAGCCTTTCGCTAAGACAGTTCTTGTGGAATTGGCAAAGTGATATTTGGAAGCCCATAGAGAGCTATGGTGTAAAAGGAAATATCCTCAGATGAAATCTGGAAAGAAGCTTTCTGAGAAACTGCTTAGTATTCTGTTCATTCATCTCACAGAGTTACATCTGTATTTTGTGGATCTCTTTGCTAGCCTTATTTCTGTGGAATCTGAGAACAGATGTTTCGGATCCCTTTGAAGACTATAGGGCCAAAGGAAATATCCTCCGATAACAAAGAGAAAGAAGCTTTCTGAGAAACTTCTTTGTGTTCTGTGAAATCATCTCACAGAGTAACAGCTTTCCCCTCAAGAAGCCTTTCGCTAAGACAGTTCTTGTGGAATTGGCAAAGTGATATTTGGAAGCCCATAGAGGGCTATGGTGAAAAAGGATATATCCTCAGATGAAATCTGGAAAGAAGCTTTCTGAGAAACTGCTTAGTGTTCTGTTCATTCATCTCACAGAGTTACATCTGTATTTTGTGCATCTCTTCGCTAGCCTTATTTCTGTGGAATCTGAGAACAGATATTTCGAATCCCTTTGAAGACTATAGGGACAAAGGAAATATCCTCCGATAACAAAGAGAAAGAAGCTTTCTGAGAAACTTCTTTGTGTTCTGTGAAATCATCTCACAGAGTTACAGCTTTCCCCTCAAGAAGCCTTTCGCTAAGACAGTTCTTGTGGAATTGGCAAAGTGATATTTGGAAGCCCATAGAGGGCCCTGGTGAAAAAGGAAATATCCTCAGATGAAATTTGGAAAGAAGCTTTCTGAGAAACTGCTTAGTGTTCTCCTCATTCATCTCACAGAGTTCCATCTGTGTTTCGTGGATCTCTTTGGTAGCCTTATTTCTGTGGAATCTGAGAACAGATATTTCGGATCCCTATGAAGACTATAGGGCCAAAGGAAATATCCTCCGATAACAAAGAGAAAGAAGCTTTCTGAGAAACTTCTTTGTGTTCTGTGAAATCATCTCACAGAGTTACAGCTTTCCCCTCAAGAAGCCTTTCGCTAAGACAGTTCTTGTGGAATTGGCAAAGTGATATTTGGAAGCCCATAGAGGGCTAAGGTGAAAAAGGAAATATCCTCAGATGAAATCTGTAACGAAGCTTTCTGAGAAACTGCTTAGTGTTCTGTTCATTCATCTCACAGAGTTACATCTGTATTTCGTGGATCTCTTTGCTAGCCTTGTTTCTGAGCAATCTGAGAACAGATATTTCGGATTCCTTTGAAGACTATAGGGCCAAAGGAAATATCCTCCGATAAAAAAGAGAAAGAAGCTTTCTGAGAAACTTCTTTGTGTTCTGTGAAATCATCTCACAGAGTTACAGCTTTCCCCTCAAGAAGCCTTTCGCTAAGACAGTTCTTGTGGAACTGGCAAAGTGATATTTGGAAGCCCATAGAGGGCTATGCTGAAAAAGGAAATATCCTCAGATGAAATATGGAAAGAAGCTTTCTGAGAAACTGCTCTGCGATGTGTGACTTCCACTCACAGAGTTACATCTGTATTTCGTGGATCTCTTTGCTAGCCTTATTTCTGTGGAATCTGAGAACAGATATTTCGGATCCCTTTGAAGACTGTAGGGCCAAAGGAAATATCCTCCGATAACATAGAGAAAGAAGCTTTCTGAGAAACTTCTTTGTGTTCTGTGAAATCACCTCACAGAGTTACAGCTTTCCCCTCAAGAAGCCTTTCGCTAAGACAGTTCTTGTGGTATTGGCAAAGTGATATTTGGAAGCCCATAGAGGGCTATGGTGAAAAAGGAAATATCCGCAGATGAAATCTGGAAAGAAGCAATCAGAGAAATTGCTTAGTGTTCTGTTCATTCATCTCACAGAGTTACATCTGTATTTTGTGGATCTCTTTGCCAGCCTTATTTCTGTGTAATCTGAGAACAGATATTTCGGATCCCTTTGAAGACTATAGGGCAAAAGGAAATATGCTCCGATAAGAAAGAGAAAGAAGCTTTCTGAGAAACTTCTTTGTGTTCTGTGAAATCATCTCACAGAGTTACAGCCTTCCCCTCAAGAAGCCTTTCGCTAAGAGAGTTCTTGGGAAATTGGCAAAGTGATATTTGGAAGCCCATAGAGGGCTATGGTGAAAAAGGAAATATCCTCAGATGAAATCTGGAAAGAAGCTTTCTGAGAAACTGCTTAGTGTTCTGTTCATTCATCTCACAGAGTTACATCTGTATTTTGTGGATCTCTTTGCTAGTCTTATTTCTGTGAAATCTGAGAACAGATATTTCGGATCCCTTTGAAGACTAAAGGGCCAAAGGAAATATCCTCTGATAACAAAGAGAAAGAAGCTTTCTGAGAAACGTCTTTGTGTTCTGTGAAATCATCTCACAGAGTTACAGCTTTCCCCTCAAGGAGCCTTTCGCTAAGACAGTTCTTGTGGTATTGGCAAAGTGATATTTGGAAGCCCATACAGGGTTATGGTGAAAAAGGAAATATCCTCAGATGAAATCTGGAAAGAAGCTTTCTGAGAAACTGCTTAGTGTTCTGTTCATTCATCTCACAGAGTTACATCTGTATTTTGTGGATCTCTTTGCTAGCCTTATTTCTGTGGAATCTGAGAACAGATATTTCGGATCCCTTTGAAGATTATAGGGCCAAAGGAAATATCCTCCGATAACAAAGAGAAAGAAGCTTTCTGAGAAACTTCTTTGTGTTCTGTGAAATCATCTCACAGAGTTACTGCTTTCCCCTCAAGAAGCCTTTCGCTAAGACAGTTCTTGTGGAATTGGCAAAGTGATATTTGGAAGCCCTTAGTGGGCTATGGTGAAAAAGGGAATATCCTCAGATGAAATCTGGAAAGAAGCTTTCTGAGAAACTGCTCTGTGATGTGTGACTTCCACTAACAGAGTTTTATCTGTATTTCCTGGATCTCTTTGCTAGCCTTATTTCTGTGGAATCTGAGAACAGATATTTCGGATTCCTTTGAAGACTATAGGGCCAAAGGAAATATCCTCCGTTAACAAAGAGAAAGAAGCTTTCTGAGAAACTTCTTTGTGTTCTGTGAAATCATCTCACGGAGTTACAGCTTTCCCCTCAAGAAGCCTTTCGCTAAGACAGTTCTTGTGGAATTGGCAAAGTGATATTTGGAAGCCCATAGAGAGCTATGGTGAAAAAGGAAATATCCTCAGATGAAATCTGGAAAGAAGCTTTCTGAGAAACTGCTTAGTATTCTGTTCATTCATCTCACAGAGTTACATCTGTATTTTGTGGATCTCTTTGCTAGCCTTATTTCTGTGGAATCTGAGAACAGATGTTTCGGATCCCTTTGAAGACTATAGGGCCAAAGGAAATATCCTCCGATAACAAAGAGAAAGAAGCTTTCTGAGAAACTTCTTTGTGTTCTGTGAAATCATCTCACAGAGTAACAGCTTTCCCCTCAAGAAGCCTTTTTCTAAGACAGTTCTTGTGAAATTGGCAAAGTGATATTTGGAAGCCCATAGAGGGCTATGGTGAAAAAGGAAATATCCTCAGATGAAATCTGGAAAGAAGCTTTCTGAGAAACTGCTTAGTGTTCTGTTCATTCATCTCACAGAGTTACATCTGTATTTTGTGCATCTCTTCGCTAGCCTTATTTCTGTGGAATCTGAGAACAGATATTTCGGATCCCTTTGAAGACTATAGGGACAAAGGAAATATCCTCCGATAACAAAGAGAAAGAAGCTTTCTGAGAAACTTCTTTGTGTTCTGTGAAATCATCTCACAGAGTTACAGCTTTCCCCTTAAGAAGCCTTTCGCTAAGACAGTTCTTGTGGAATTGGCAAAGTGATATTTGGAAGCCCTTAGAGGGCTATGGTGAAAAAGGAAATATCCTCAGATGAAATCTGTAAAGAAGATTTCTGATAAACTGCTTAGTGTTCTGTTCATTCATCACACAGAGTTACATCTGTATTTCGTGGATCTCTTTGCTAGCCTTGTTTCTGTGCAATCTGAGAACAGATATTTAGGATCCCTTTGAAGACTATAGGGCCAAAGGAAATATCCTCCGATAACAAAGAGAAAGAATCTTTCTGAGAAACTTCTTTGGGTTCTGTGAAATCATCTCACAGAGTTACAGCTTTCCCCTCAAGAAGCCTTTCGCTAAGACAGTTCTTGTGGAACTGGCAAAGTGATATATGGAAGCCCATAGAGGGCTATGGTGAAAAAGGAAATATCCTCAGATGAAATCTGGAAAGAAGCTTTCTGAGAAACTGCTCTGCGATGTGTGACTTCCACTCACAGAGTTACATCTGTATTTCGTGGATCTCTTTGCTAGCCTTATTTCTGTGGAATCTGAGAACAGATATTTCGGATCCCTTTGAAGACTATAGGGCCAAAGGAAATATCCTCCGATAACAAAGAGAAAGAAGCTTTCTGAGAAACTTCTTTGTGTTCTGTGAAATCATCTCACAGAGTTACAGCTTTCCCCTCAAGAAGCCTTTTGCTAAGACAGTTCTTGTGGAATTGGCAAAGTGATATTTGGAAGCCCATAGAGGGCTGTGGTGAAAAAGGAAATATCCTCAGATGAAATCTGGAAAGAAGCTTTCTGAGAAACTGCTTAGTATTCTGTTCATTCATCTCACAGAGTTACATCTGTTTTTTGTGGATCTCTTTGCTAGCCTTTTTTCTGTGGAATCTGAGAACAGATATTTCGGATCCCTTTGAAGACTATAGGGCCAAAGGAAATATCCTCCGATAACAAAGAGAAAGAAGCTTTCTGAGAAACTTCTTTGTGTTCTGTGAAATCATCTCACAGAGTTACAGCTTTCCCCTCAAGAAGCCTTTCGCTAAGACAGTTCTTGTGGAATTGGCAAAGTGATATTTGGAAGCCCATAGAGGGCTATGGTGAAAAAGGAAATATCCTCAGATGAAATTTGGAAAGAAGCTTTCTGAGAAACTGCTCAGTGATGTGTGACATCCACTCACAGAGTTACATCTGTGTTTCGTGGATCTCTTTGCTAGCCTTATTTCTGTGGAATCTGAGAACAGATATTTCGGATCCCTTTGAAGACTATAGGGCAAAAGGAAATATGCTCCGATAAGAAAGAGAAAGAAGCTTTCTAAGAAACTTCTTTGTGTTCTGTGAAATCATCTCACAGAGTTACAGCTTTCCCCTCAAGAAGCCTTTCGCTAAGAGAGTTCTTGGGAAATTGGCAAAGTGATATTTGGAAGCCCATAGAGGGCTATGGTGAAAAAGGAAATATCCTCAGATGAAATCTGGAAAGAAGCTTTCTGAGAAACTGCTTAGTGTTCTGTTCATTCATCTCACAGAGTTACATCTGTATTTTTTGCATCTCTTCGCTAGCCTTATTTCTGTGGAATCTGAGAACAGATATTTCGGATCCCTTTGAAGACTATAGGGCCAAAGGAAATATCCTCCGATAACAAAGAGAAAGAAGCTTTCTGAGAAACTTCTTTGTGTTCTGTGAAATCATCTCACAGAGTTACAGCTTTCCCCTCAAGAAGCCTTTCGCTAAGACAGTTCTTGTGGAATTGGCAAAGTGATATATGGAAGCCCATAGAGGGCTATGGTGAAAAAGGAAATATCCTCAGATGAAAGCTGGAAAGAAGCTTTCTGAGAAACTGCTCTGTAATGTGTGACTTCCACTCACAGAGTTACATCTGTGTTTCGTGGATTTCTTTGCTAGCCTTATTTCTGTGGAATCTGAGAACAGATATTACGGATCCCTTTGAAGACTAAAGGGCCAAAGGAAATATCCTCCGATAACAAAGAGAAAGAAGCTTTCTGAGAAACTTCTTTGTGTTCTGTGAAATCATCTCACAGAGTTACAGCTTTCCCCTCAAGAAGCCTTTTGCTAAGACAGTTTTTGTGGAATTGGCAAAGTGATATTTGGAAGCCCATAGAGGGCTGTGGTGAAAAAGGAAATATCCTCAGATGAAATCTGGAAAGAAGCTTTCTGAGAAACTGCTTAGTATTCTGTTCATTCATCTCACAGAGTTACATCTGTTTTTTGTGGATCTCTTTGCTAGCCTTTTTTCTGTGGAATCTGAGAACAGATATTTCGGATCCCTTTGAAGACTATAGGGCCAAAGGAAATATCCTCCGATAACAAAGAGAAAGAAGCTTTCTGAGAAACTTCTTTGTGTTCTGTGAAATCATCTCACAGAGTTACAGCTTTCCCCTCAAGAAGCCTTTCGCTAAGACAGTTCTTGTGGAATTGGCAAAGTGATATTTGGAAGCCCATAGAGGGCTATGGTGAAAAAGGAAATATCCTCAGATGAAATCTGTAACGAAGCTTTCTGAGAAACTGCTTAGTGTTCAGTTCATTCATCTCACAGAGTTACATCTGTATTTCGTGGATCTCTTTGCTAGCCTTGTTTCTGTGGAATCTGAGAACAGATATTTCGGATCCCTTTGAAGACTATAGGGCCAAAGGAAATATCCTCCGATAACAAAGAGAAAGAAGCTTTCTGAGAAACTTCTTTGTGTTCTGTGAAATCATGTCACAGAGTTACAGCTTTCCCCTCAAGAAGCCTTTCGCTAAGACAGTTCTTGTGGAACTGGCAAAGTGATATTTGGAAGCCCATAGTGGGCTATCGTGAAAAAGGAAATATCCACAGATGAAATCTGGAAAGAAGCTTTCTGAGAAACTGCTCTGTGATGTGTGACTTCCACTCACAGAGTTACATCTGTGTTTCGTGGATCTCTTTGCTAGCCTTATTTCTGTGGAATCTGAGAACAGATATTTCAGATCCCTTTGAAGACTATAGGGCCAAAGGAAATATCCTCCGATAACATAGAGAAAGAAGCTTTCTGAGAAACTTCTTTGTGTTCTGTGAAATCATCTCACAGAGTTACAGCTTTCCCCTCAAGAAGCCTTTCGCTAAGACAGTTCTTGTGATATTGGCAAAGTGATATTTGGAAGCCCATAGAGGGCTACGGTGAAAAAGGAAATATCCGCTGATGAAATCTGGAAAGAAGCAATCAGAGAAATTGCTTAGTGTTCTGTTCATTCATCTCACAGAGTTACATCTGTATTTTGTGGATCTCTTTGCCAGCCTTATTTCTGTGGAATCTGAGAACAGATATTTCGGATCCCTTTGAAGACTATAGGGCCAAAGGAAATATCCTCCGATAACAAAGAGAAAGAAGCTTTCTGAGAAACTTCTTTGTGTTCTGTGAAATCATCTCACAGAGTTACAGCTTTCCCCTCATGAAGCCTTTCGCTAAGACAGTTCTTGTGGAATTGGCAAAGTGATATTTGGAAGCCCATAGAGGGCTATGGTGAAAAAGGAAATATCCTCAGATGAAATCTGGAAAGAAGCTTTCTGAGAAACTGCTTAGTATTCTGTTCATTCATCTCACAGAGTTACATCTGTATTTTTTGGATCTCTTTGCTAGCCTTATTTCTGTGGAATCTGAGAACAGATATTTCGGATCCCTTTGAAGACTATAGGGCCAAAGGAAATATCCTCCGATAACAAAGAGAAAGAAGCTTTCTGAGAAACTTCTTTGTGTTCTGTGAAATCAACTCACAGAGTAACAGCTTTCCCCTCAAGAAGCCTTTCGCTAAGACAGTTCTTGTGAAATTGGCAAAGTGATATTTGGAAGCCCATAGAGGGCTACGGTGAAAAAGGAAATATCCTCAGATGAAATCTGGAAAGAAGCTTTCTGAGAAACTGCTTAGTGTTCTGTTCATTCATCTCACAGAGTTACATCTGTATTTTGTGCATCTCTTCGCTAGCCTTATTTCTGTGGAATCTGAGAACAGATATTTCGGATCCCTTTGAAGACTATAGGGACAAAGGAAATATCCTCCGATAACAAAGAGAAAGAAGCTTTCTGAGAAACTTCTTTGTGTTCTGTGAAATCATCTCACACAGTTACAGCTTTCCCCTTAAGAAGCCTTTTGCTAAGACAGTTCTTGTGGAATTGGCAAAGTGATATTTGGAAGCCCATAGAGGGCTATGGTGAAAAAGGAAATATCCTCAGATGAAATCTGTAAAGAAGATTTCTGATAAACTGCTTAGTGTTCTGTTCATTCATCACACAGAGTTACATCTGTATTTCGTGGATCTCTTTGGTAGCCTTGTTTCTGTGCAGTCTGAGAACAGATATTTCGGATCCCTTTGAAGACTATAGGGCCAAAGGAAATATCCTCCGATAACAAAGAGAAAGAATCTTTCTGAGAAACTTCTTTGGGTTCTGTGAAATCATCTCACAGAGTTTCAGCTTTCCCCTCAAGAAGCCTTTCGCTAAGACAGTTCTTGTGGAACTGGCAAAGTGATATTTGGAAGCCCATAGAGGGCTATGGTGAAAAAGGAAATATCCTCAGATGAAATCTGGAAAGAAGCTTTCTGAGAAACTGCTCTGCGATGTGTGACTTCCACTCACAGACTTACATCTGTATTTCGTGGATCTCTTTGCTAGCCTTATTTCTGTGGAATCTGAGAACAGATATTTCGGATCCCTTTGAAGACTATAGGGCCAAAGGAAATATCCTCCGAAAACATAGAGAAAGAAGCTTTCTGAGAAACTTCTTTGTGTTCTGTGAAATCATCTCACAGAGTTACAGCTTTCCCCTCAAGAAGCCTTTCGCTAAGACAGTTCTTGTGGTATTGGCAAAGTGATATTTGGAAGCCCATAGAGGGCTATGGTGAAAAAGGAAATATCCGCAGATGAAATCTGGAAAGAAGCAATCAGAGAAATTGCTTAGTGATCTGTTCATTCATCTCACAGAGTTACATCTGTATTTTGTGGATCTCTTTGCCAGCCTTACTTCTGTGGAATCTGAGAACAGATATTTCGGATCCCTTTGAAGACTATAGGGCCAAAGGAAATATCCTCCGATAACAAAGAGAAAGAAGCTTTCTGAGAAACTTCTTTGTGTTCTGTGAAATCATCTCACAGAGTTACAGCTTTCCCCTTAAGAAGCCTTTCGCTAAGACAGTTCTTGTGGAATTGGCAAAGTGATATTTGGAAGCCCATAGAGGGCTATGGTGAAAAAGGAAATATCCTCAGATGAAATCTGTAAAGAAGCTTTCTGAGAAACGGCTTAGTGTTCTGTTCATTCATCTCACAGAGTTACATCTGTATTTCGTGGATCTCTTTGCTAGCCTTGTTTCTGTGCAATCTGAGAACAGATATTTCGGATCCCTTTGAAGACAATAGGGCCAAAGGAAATATCCTCCGATAACAAAGAGAAAGAAGCTTTCTGAGAAACTTCTTTGTGTTCTGTGAAATCATCTCACAGAGTTACAGCTTTCCCCTCCATAAGCCTTTCGCTAAGACAGTTCTTGTGGAATTGGCAAAGTGATATTTGGAAGCCCATAGAGGGCTATGGTGAAAAAGGAAATATCCTCAGATGAAATCTGGAAAGAACCTTTCCGAGAAACTGCTCAGTGATGTGTGACATCCACTCACAGAGTTACATCTGTGTTTCGTGGATCTCTTTGCTAGCCTTATTTCTGTGGAATCTGAGAACAGATATTTCGGATCCCTTTGAAGACTATAGGGCAAAAGGAAATATCCTCCGATAACAAAGAGAAAGAAGCTTTCTGAGAAACTTCTTTGTGTTCTGTGAAATCATCTCACAGAGTTACAGCTTTCCCCTCAAGAAGCCTTTCGCTAAGAGAGTTCTTGGGAAATTGGCAAAGTGATATTTCGAAGCCCATAGAGAGCTATGGTGAAAAAGGAAATATCCTCAGATGAAATCTGGAAAGAAGCTTTCTGAGAAACTGCTTAGTGTTCTGTTCATTCATCTCACAGAGTTACATCTGTATTTCGTAGATCTCTTTGCTAGCCTTATTTCTGTGGATTCTGAGAACAGATATTTCGGATCCCTTTGAAGACTATAGGGCCAAAGGAAATATCCTCCGATAAAAAACAGAAAGAAGCTTTCTGAGAAACTTCTTTGTGTTCTGTGAAATCATCTCACAGAGTTACAGCTTTCCCCTCAAGAAGACTTTCGCTAAACAGTTCTTGTGGAATTGGCAAAGTGATATTTGGAAGCCCATAGAGGGCTATTTTGAAAAAGGAAATATCCTCAGATGAAATCTGGAAAGAAGCTTTCTGAGAAACTGCTCTGTGATTTGTGACTTCCACTGACAGAGTTACATCTGTATTTTGTGGATCTCTTTGCTAGCCTTATTTCTGCGGAATCTGAGAACAGATATTTCGGACCCTTTGAAGACTATAGGGCCAAAGGAAATATCCTCCGATAACAAAGAGAAAGAAGCTTTCTGAGAAACTTCTTTGTGTTCTGTGAAATCATCTCACAGAGTTACAGCTTTCCCCTCAAGAAGCCTTTCGCTAAGACAGTTCTTCTGGAATTGGCAAAGTGATATTTGGAAGCCCATAGAGGGCTATGGTGAAAAAGGAAATATCCTCAGATGAAATCTGGAAAGAAGCTTTCTGAGAAACTTCTTAGTTTTCTCTTCATTCATCTTACAGAGTTACATCTGCATTTCGTGGATCTCTTTGCTAGCCTTATTTCTGTGGAATCTGAGAACAGATATTTCGGATCCCTTTGAAGACTATAGGGCCATAGGAAATATCATCCGATAACCAAGAGAAAGAAGCTTTCTGAGAAACTTCTTTGTGTTCTGTGAAATCATCTCACAGAGTTACAGCTTTCCCCTCAGGAAGCCTTTCGCTAAGACAGTTCTTGTGGAATTGGCAAAGTGATATTTGGAAGCCCATAGAGGGCTATGATGAAAAAGGAAATATCCTCAGATGAAATCTGGAAAGAAGCTTTCTGAGAAACTGCTCAGTGATGTGTGACTTCCACTCACAGAGTTACATCTGTGTTTCGTGGATCTCTTTGCTAGCCTTATTTCTGTGGAATCTCAGAACAGATATTTCGGATCCCTTTGAAAACTATAGGGCAAAAGGAAATATCCTCCGATAACAAAGAGAAATAAGCTTTCTGAGAAACTTCTTTGTGTTCTGTGAAATCATCTCACAGAGTTACAGCTTTCCCCTCAAGAAGCCTTTCGCTAAGACAGTTCTTGTGGAATTGGCAAAGTGATATTTGGAAGCCCATAGAGGGCTATGGTGAAAAAGGAAATATCCTCAGATGAAATCTGGAAAGAACCTTTCTGAGAAACTGCTCAGTGATGTGTGACATCCACTCACAGAGTTACATCTGTGTTTCGTGGATCTCTTTGCTAGCCTTATTTCTGTGGAATCTGAGAACAGATATTTCGGATCCCTTTGAAAACTATAGGGCAAAAGGAAATATCCTCCGATAACAAAGAGAAAGAAGCTTTCTGAGAAACTTCTTTGTATTCTGTGAAATCATCTCACAGAGTTACAGCTTTCCCTGAAGAAGCCTTTCGCTAAGAGAGTTCTTGGGAAATTGACAAAGTGATATTTGGAAGCCCATAGAGGGCTATGGTGAAAAAGGAAATATCCTCAGATGAAATCTGGAAAGAAGCTTTCTGAGAAACTGCTTAGTGTTCTGTTCATTCATCTCACAGAGTTACATCTGTATTTTGTGGATCTCTTTGCTAGCCTTATTTCTGTGAAATCTGAGAACAGATATTTCGGATCCCTTTGAAGACTAAAGGGCCAAAGGAAATATCCTCCGATAACAAAGACAAAGAAGCTTTCTCCGAAACGTCTTTGTGTTCTGTTAAATCATCTCACAGAGTTACAGCTTTCCCCTCAAGAAGCCTTTCGCTAAGACAGTTCTTGTGGTATTGGCAAAGTGATATTTGGAAGCCCAAACAGGGTTATGGTGAAAAAGGAAATATCCTCAGATGAAATCTGGAAAGAAGCTTTCTGAGAAACTGCTCAGTGATGTGTGACATCCACTCACAGAGTTACATCTGTGTTTCGTGGATCTCTTTGCTAGCCTTATTTCTGTGGAATCTGAGAACAGATATTTCGGATCCCTTTGAAGACTATAGGGCAAAAGGAAATATCCTCCGATAACAAAGAGAAAGAAGATTTCTGAGAAACTTCTTTGTGTTCTGTGAAATCATCTCACAGAGTAACAGCTTTCCCCTCAAGAAGCCTTTCGCTAAGAGAGTTCTTGGGAAATTGGCAAAGTGATATTTGGAAGCCCATAGAGGGCTATGGTGAAAAAGGAAATATCCTCAGATGAAATCTGGAAAGAAGCTTTCTGAGAAACTGCTTAGTGTTCTGTTCATTCATCTCACAGAGTTACATCTGTATTTTGTGGATCTCTTTGCTAGCCTTATTTCTGTGAAATCTGAGAACAGATATTTCGGATCCCTTTGAAGAATATAGGGACAAAGGAAATATCCTCCGATAACAAAGAGAAAGAAGCTTTCTGAGAAACGTCTTTGTGTTCTGTGAAATCATCTCACAGAGTTACAGCTTTCCCCTCAAGAAGCCTTTCGCTAAGACAGTTCTTGTGGAATTGGCAAAGTGATATTTGGAAGCCCTTAAAGGGTTATGGTGAAAAAGGAAATATCCTCAGATGAAATCTGGAAAGAAGCTTTCTGAGAAACTGCTTAGTGTTCTGTTCATTCATCTCACAGAGTTACATCTGTATTTTGTGGATCTCTTTGCTAGCCTTATTTCTGTGGAATCTGAGAACAGATATTTCGGATCCCTTTGAAGACTATAGGGCAAAAGGAAATATCCTCCGATAACAAACAGAAAGAAGCTTTCTGAGAAACTTCTTTGTGTTCTGTGAAATCATCTCACAGAGTTACAGCTTTGCCCTCAAGAAGACTTTCGCTAAACAGTTCTTGTGGAATTGGCAAAGTGATATTTGGAAGCCCTTATAGGGCTATGTTGAAAAAGGAAATATCCTCAGATGAAATCTGGAAAGAAGCTTTCTGAGAAACTGCTTTGTGATGTGTGACTTCCACTGACAGAGTTGCATCTGTATTTCGTGGATCTCTTTGCGAGTCTTATTTCTGTGGAATCTGAGAACAGATATTTCAGATCCCTTTGAAGACTATAGGGCCAAAGGAAATATCCTCCGATAACAAAGAGAAAGAAACTTTCTGAGAAACTTCTTTGTGTTCTGTGAAATCATCTCACAGAGTTACAGCTTTCCCCTCAAGAATCCTTTAGCTAAGACAGTTCTTGTGGAATTGGCAAAGTGATATTTGGAAGCCCATAGAGGGCTATGGTGAAAAAGGAAATATCCTCAGATGAAATATGGAAAGAAGCTTTCTGAGAAACTGCTCTGTGATGTGTGACTTCCACTAACAGAGTTACATCTGTATTTCGTGGATCTCTTTGCTAGCCTTATTTCTGTGGAATCTGAGAACAGATATTTCGGATCCCTTTGAAGACTACAGGGCCAAAGGAAATATCCTCCGATAACAAAGAGAAAGAAGCTTTCTGAGAAACTTCTTTGTGTTCTGTGAAATCATCTCACAGAGTTACAGCTTTCCCCTCAAGAAGCCTTTCGCTAAGACAGTTCTTGTGGAATTGGCAAAGTGATATTTGGAAGCCTATAGAGGGCTATGGTGAAAAAGGAAATATCCTCAGATGAAATCTTGAAAGAAGCTTTCTGAGAAACTGCTTAGTATTCTGTTCATTCATCTCACAGAGTTACATCTGTATTTTGTGGATCTCTTTGCTAGCCTTATTTCTGTGGAATCTGAGAACAGATATTTCGGATCCCTTTGAAGACTATAGGGCCAATGGAAATGTCCTCTGATAACAAAGAGAAAGAAGCTTTCTGAGAAACTTCTTTGTCTTCTGTGTAATCATCTCACAGAGGTACAGCTTTCCCCTCAAGAAGCCTTTCGCTAAGACAGTTCTTGTGGAATTGGCAAAGTGATATTTGGAAGCTCATAGAGGGCTGTGGTGAAAAAGGAAATATCCTCAGATGAAATCTGGAAAGAAGCTTTCTGAGAAACTGCTCTGTGATGTGTGACTTCAACTCACATAATTACATCTGTATTTCGTGGATCTCTTTGCTAGCCTTATTTCTGTGGAATCTGAGAACAGATATTTCGGATCCCTTTGAAGACTATAGGGCCAAAGGAAATATCCTCTAATAAAAAAGAGAAAGTAGCTTTCTGAGAAACTTCTTTGTGTTCTGCGAAATCATCTCACAGAGTTACAGCTTTCCCCTCAAGAAGCCTTTCGCTAAGACAGTTCTTGTGGTATTGGCAAAGTGATATTTGGAAGCCCATAGAGGGCTATGGTGAAAAAGGAAATATCCTCAGATGAAATCTGGAAAGAAGCTTTCTGAGAAACTGCTTAGTGTTCTGTTCATTCATCTCACAGAGTTACATCTGTATTTTGTGGATCTCTTTGCTATACTAATTTCTGTGGAATCTGAGAACAGATATTTCGGATCCCTTTGAAGACTATAGGGCCAAAGGAAATATCCTCCGATAACATAGAGAAAGAAGCTTTCTGAGAAACTTCTTTGTGTTCTGTGAAATCATCTCACAGAGTTACAGCTTTCCCCTCAAGAAGCCTTTCGCTAAGACAGTTCATGTGGAATTGGCAAAGTGATATTTGGAAGCCCTTAGAGGGCTATTGTGAAAAAGGAAATATCCTCAGATGAAATCTGGAAAGAAGCTTTCTGAGAAACTTCTTAGTGTTCTGTTCATTCATCTCACAGAGTTACATCTGTACTTCGTGGATCTCTTTGCTAGCCTTATTTCTGTGGAATCTGAGAACAGATATTTCGGATCCCTTTGAAGACTATAGGGCCAAAGGAAATATCCTCCGATAACAAACAGAAAGAAGCTTTCTGAGAAACTTCTTTGCGTTCTGTGAAATCATCTCACAGAGTTGCAGCTTTCCCCTCAAGAAGACTTTCGCTAATCAGTTCTTGTGGAATTGGCCAAGTGATATTTGGAAGCCCTTATAGGGCTATGGTGAAAAAGGAAATATCCTCAGATGAAATGTGGAAAGAAGCTTTCTGAGAAACTGCTCTGTGATGTGTGACTTCCACTGACAGAGTTGCATCTGTATTTCGTGGATCTCTTTGCGAGCCTTATTTCTGTGGAATCTGAGAACAGATATTTCAGATCCCTTTGAAGACTATAGGGCCAAAGGAAATATCCTCCGATAACAAAGAGAAAGAAGCTTTCTGAGAAACTTCTTTGTGTTCTGTGAAATCATCTCACAGAGTTACAGCTTTCCCCTCAAGAATCATTTAGCTAAGACAGTTCTTGTGGAATTTGCAAAGTGATATTTGGAAGCCCATAGAGGGCTATGGTGAAAAAGGAAATATCCTCAGATGAAATCTGGAAAGAAGCTTTCTGAGAAACTGCTCAGTGATGTGTGACTTCCACTCACAGAGTTACATCTGTGTTTCGTGGATCTCTTTGCTAGCCTTATTTCTGTGGAATCTCAGAACAGATATTTCGGATCCCTTTGAAAACTATAGGGCAAAAGGAAATATCCTCCGATAACAAAGAGAAATAAGCTTTCTGAGAAACTTCTTTGTGTTCTGTGAAATCATCTCACAGAGTTACAGCTTTCCCCTCAAGAAGACTTTCGCTAAGACAGTTCTTGGGGAATTGGCAAAGTGATATTTGGAAGCCCATAGAGGGCTAGGGTGAAAAAGGAAATATCCTCAGATGAAATCTGGAAAGAAGCTTTCTGAGAAACTGCTTTGTGATGTGTGACTTCCACTGACAGAGTTACATCTGTATTTTGTGGATCTCTTTGCTAGCCTTATTTCTGTGGAATCTGAGAACAGATATTTCGGATCCCTTTGAAGACTATAGGGCCAAAGGAAATATCCTCCGATAACAAAGAGAAAGAAGCTTTCTGAGAAACTTCTTTGTGTTCTGTGAAATCATCTCACAGAGTTACAGCTTTCCCCTCAAGAAGCCTTTCGCTAAGACAGTTCTTGTGGAATTGGCAAAGTGATAGTTGGAAGCCCATAGAGGGCTATGGTGAAAAAGGAAATATCCTCAGATGAAATACGGAAAGAAGCTTTCTGAGAAACTTCTTAGTGTTCTGTTCATTCATCTTACAGAGTTACATCTGCATTTCGTGGATCTCTTTGCTAGCCTTATTTCTGTGGAATGTGAGAACAGATATTTCGGATCCCTTTGAAGACTATAGGGCAAAAGGAAATATCCTCCGATAACAAACAGAAAGAAGCTTTGTGAGAAACTTCTTTGTGTTCTGTGAAATCATCTCACAGAGTTACAGCTTTCCCCTCAAGAAGCCTTTCGCTAAGACAGTTCTTGTGGTATTGGCAAAGTGATATTTGGAAGCCCATACAGGGTTATGGTGAAAAAGGAAATGTCCTCAGATGAAATCTGGAAAGAAGCTTTCTGAGAAACTGCTTAGTGTTCTGTTCATTCATCTCACAGAGTTACATCTGTATTTTGTGGATCTCCTTGCTAGCCATATTTCTGTGGAATCTGAGAACAGATATTTCGGATCCCTTTGAAGACTATAGGGCCAAAGGAAATATCCTCCGATAACAAAGAGAAAGAAGCTTTCTGAGAAACTTCTTTGTGTTCTGTGAAATCATCTCACAGAGTTACAGCTTTCCCCTCAAGAAGCCTTTCGCTAAGACAGTTCTTGTGGAATTGGCAAAGAGATATTTGGAAGCCCTTAGAGGGCTATATTGAAAAAGGAAATATCCTCGGATGAATTCTGGAAAGAAGCTTTCTGAGAAACTTCTTAGTGTTATGTTCATTCATCTCACAGAGTTACATCTGTATTTCGTGGATCTCTTTGCTAGCCTTATTTCTGTGGAATCTGAGAACAGATACTTCGGATCCCTTTGAAGACTATAGGGCAAAAGGAAATATCCTCCAATAACAAACAGAAAAAAGCTTTCTGAGAAACTTCGTTGTGTTCTGTGAAATCATCTCACAGAGTTACAGCTTTGCCCTCAAGAAGACTTTCGCTAAACAGTTCTTGTGGAATTGGCAAAGTGATATTTGGAAGCCCTTATAGGGCTATGTTGAAAAAGGAAATATCCTCAGATGAAATCTGGAAAGAAGCTTTCTGAGAAACTGCTCTGTGATGTGTGACTTCCACTGACAGAGTTGCATCTGTATTTCGTGGATCTCTTTGCGAGTCTTATTTCTGTGGAATCTGAGAACAGATATTTCAGATCCCTTTGAAGACTATAGGGCCAAAGGAAATATCCTCCGATAACAAAGAGAAAGAAGCTTTCTGAGAAACTTCTTTGTGTTCTGTGAAATCATCTCACAGAGTTACAGCTTTCCCCTCAAGAATCCTTTAGCTAAGACAGTTCTTGTGGAATTGGCAAAGTGATATTTGGAAGCCCATAGAGGGCTATGGTGAAAAAGGAAATATCCTCAGATGAAATCTGGAAAGAAGCTTTCTGAGAAACTGGTCTGTGATGTGTGACTTCCACTAACAGAGTTACATCTGTATTTCGTGGATCGCTTTGCTAGCCTTATTTCTGTGGAATCTGAGAACAGATATTTCGGATCCCTTTGAAGACTACAGGGCTAAAGGAAATATCCTCCGATAACAAAGAGAAAGAAGCTTTCTGAGAAACTTCTTTGTGTTCTGTGAAATCATCTCACAGAGTTACAGCTTTCCCCGCAAGAAGACTTTCGCTAAGACAGTTCTTGTGGAATTGGCAAAGTGATAATTGGAAGCCCATAGAGGGCTATGGTGAAAAAGGAAATATCCTCAGATGAAATCTGGAAAGAAGCTTTCTGAGAAACTGCTTAGTATTCTGTTCATTCATCTCACAGAGTTACATCTGTATTTTGTGGATCTATTTGCTAGCCTTATTTCTGTGGAATCTGAGAAAAGATATTTCGGATCCCTTTGAAGACTATAGGGCCAATGGAAATGTCCTCTGATAACAAAGAGAAAGAAGCTTTCTGAGAAACTTCTTTGTCTTCTGTGTAATCATCTCACAGAGGTACAGCTTTCCCCTCAAGAAGCCTTTCGCTAAGACAGTTCTTGTGGAATTGGCAAAGTGATATTTGGAGGCTCATAGAGGGCTATGGTGAAAAAGGAAATATCCTCAGATGAAATCTGGAAAGAAGCTTTCTGAGAAACTGCTTAGTGTTCTGTTCATTCATCTCACAGAGTTACATCTGTATTTTGTGGATCTCTTTGCTAGACTAATTTCTGTGGAATCTGAGAACAGATATTTCGGATCCCTTTGAAGACTATAGGGCCAAAGGAAATATTCTCCGATAACATAGAGAAAGAAGCTTTCTGAGAAACTTCTTTGTGTTCTGTGAAATCATCTCACAGAGTTACAGCTCTCCCCTCAAGAAGCCTTTCGCTAAGACAGTTCATGTGGAATTGGCAAAGTGATATTTGGAAGCCCTTAGATCGCTATTGTGAAAAAGGAAATATCCTCAGATGAAATCTGGAAAGAAGCTTTCTGAGAAACTTCTTAGTTTTCTGTTCATTCATCTCACAGAGTTACATCTGTACTTCGTGGATCTCTTTGCTAGCCTTATTTCTGTGGAATCTGAGAACAGATATTTCGGATCCCTTTGAAGACTATAGGGCCAAAGGAAATATCCTCCGATAACAAACAGAAAGAAGCTTTCTGAGAAACTGCTTAGTGTTCTGTTCATTCATCTCACAGAGTTACATCTGTATTTTGTGGATCTCTTTGCTAGCCTTATTTCTGTGAAATCTGAGAACAGATATTTCGGATCCCTTTGAAGAATATAGGGACAAAGGAAATATCCTCCGATAACAAAGAGAAAGAAGCTTTCTGAGAAACGTCTTTGTGTTCTGTGAAATCATCTCACAGAGTTACAGCTTTCCCCTCAAGAAGCCTTTCGCTAAGACAGTTCTTGTGGAATTGGCAAAGTGATATTTGGAAGCCCTTAAAGGGTTATGGTGAAAAAGGAAATATCCTCAGATGAAATCTGGAAAGAAGCTTTCTGAGAAACTGCTTAGTATTCTGTTCATTCATCTCACAGAGTTACATCTGTATTTTGTGGATCTCTTTGCTAGCCTTATTTCTGTGGAATCTGAGAACAGATATTTCGGATCCCTTTGAAGACTATAGGGCCAATGGAAATGTCCTCTGATAACAAAGAGAAAGAAGCTTTCTGAGAAACTTCTTTGTCTTCTGTGTAATCATCTCACAGAGGTACAGCTTTCCCCTCAAGAAGCCTTTCGCTAAGACAGTTCTTGTGGAATTGGCAAAGTGATATTTGGAAGCTCATAGAGGGCTGTGGTGAAAAAGGAAATATCCTCAGATGAAATCTGGAAAGAAGCTTTCTGAGAAACTGCTCTGTGATGTGTGACTTCAACTCACATAATTACATCTGTATTTCGTGGATCTCTTTGCTAGCCTTATTTCTGTGGAATCTGAGAACAGATATTTCGGATCCCTTTGAAGACTATAGGGCCAAAGGAAATATCCTCTAATAAAAAAGAGAAAGTAGCTTTCTGAGAAACTTCTTTGTGTTCTGCGAAATCATCTCACAGAGTTACAGCTTTCCCCTCAAGAAGCCTTTCGCTAAGACAGTTCTTGTGGTATTGGCAAAGTGATATTTGGAAGCCCATAGAGGGCTATGGTGAAAAAGGAAATATCCTCAGATGAAATCTGGAAAGAAGCTTTCTGAGAAACTGCTTAGTGTTCTGTTCATTCATCTCACAGAGTTACATCTGTATTTTGTGGATCTCTTTGCTATACTAATTTCTGTGGAATCTGAGAACAGATATTTCGGATCCCTTTGAAGACTATAGGGCCAAAGGAAATATCCTCCGATAACATAGAGAAAGAAGCTTTCTGAGAAACTTCTTTGTGTTCTGTGAAATCATCTCACAGAGTTACAGCTTTCCCCTCAAGAAGCCTTTCGCTAAGACAGTTCATGTGGAATTGGCAAAGTGATATTTGGAAGCCCTTAGAGGGCTATTGTGAAAAAGGAAATATCCTCAGATGAAATCTGGAAAGAAGCTTTCTGAGAAACTTCTTAGTGTTCTGTTCATTCATCTCACAGAGTTACATCTGTACTTCGTGGATCTCTTTGCTAGCCTTATTTCTGTGGAATCTGAGAACAGATATTTCGGATCCCTTTGAAGACTATAGGGCCAAAGGAAATATCCTCCGATAACAAACAGAAAGAAGCTTTCTGAGAAACTTCTTTGCGTTCTGTGAAATCATCTCACAGAGTTGCAGCTTTCCCCTCAAGAAGACTTTCGCTAATCAGTTCTTGTGGAATTGGCCAAGTGATATTTGGAAGCCCTTATAGGGCTATGGTGAAAAAGGAAATATCCTCAGATGAAATGTGGAAAGAAGCTTTCTGAGAAACTGCTCTGTGATGTGTGACTTCCACTGACAGAGTTGCATCTGTATTTCGTGGATCTCTTTGCGAGCCTTATTTCTGTGGAATCTGAGAACAGATATTTCAGATCCCTTTGAAGACTATAGGGCCAAAGGAAATATCCTCCGATAACAAAGAGAAAGAAGCTTTCTGAGAAACTTCTTTGTGTTCTGTGAAATCATCTCACAGAGTTACAGCTTTCCCCTCAAGAATCATTTAGCTAAGACAGTTCTTGTGGAATTTGCAAAGTGATATTTGGAAGCCCATAGAGGGCTATGGTGAAAAAGGAAATATCCTCAGATGAAATCTGGAAAGAAGCTTTCTGAGAAACTGCTCAGTGATGTGTGACTTCCACTCACAGAGTTACATCTGTGTTTCGTGGATCTCTTTGCTAGCCTTATTTCTGTGGAATCTCAGAACAGATATTTCGGATCCCTTTGAAAACTATAGGGCAAAAGGAAATATCCTCCGATAACAAAGAGAAATAAGCTTTCTGAGAAACTTCTTTGTGTTCTGTGAAATCATCTCACAGAGTTACAGCTTTCCCCTCAAGAAGACTTTCGCTAAGACAGTTCTTGGGGAATTGGCAAAGTGATATTTGGAAGCCCATAGAGGGCTAGGGTGAAAAAGGAAATATCCTCAGATGAAATCTGGAAAGAAGCTTTCTGAGAAACTGCTTTGTGATGTGTGACTTCCACTGACAGAGTTACATCTGTATTTTGTGGATCTCTTTGCTAGCCTTATTTCTGTGGAATCTGAGAACAGATATTTCGGATCCCTTTGAAGACTATAGGGCCAAAGGAAATATCCTCCGATAACAAAGAGAAAGAAGCTTTCTGAGAAACTTCTTTGTGTTCTGTGAAATCATCTCACAGAGTTACAGCTTTCCCCTCAAGAAGCCTTTCGCTAAGACAGTTCTTGTGGAATTGGCAAAGTGATAGTTGGAAGCCCATAGAGGGCTATGGTGAAAAAGGAAATATCCTCAGATGAAATACGGAAAGAAGCTTTCTGAGAAACTTCTTAGTGTTCTGTTCATTCATCTTACAGAGTTACATCTGCATTTCGTGGATCTCTTTGCTAGCCTTATTTCTGTGGAATGTGAGAACAGATATTTCGGATCCCTTTGAAGACTATAGGGCAAAAGGAAATATCCTCCGATAACAAACAGAAAGAAGCTTTGTGAGAAACTTCTTTGTGTTCTGTGAAATCATCTCACAGAGTTACAGCTTTCCCCTCAAGAAGCCTTTCGCTAAGACAGTTCTTGTGGTATTGGCAAAGTGATATTTGGAAGCCCATACAGGGTTATGGTGAAAAAGGAAATGTCCTCAGATGAAATCTGGAAAGAAGCTTTCTGAGAAACTGCTTAGTGTTCTGTTCATTCATCTCACAGAGTTACATCTGTATTTTGTGGATCTCCTTGCTAGCCATATTTCTGTGGAATCTGAGAACAGATATTTCGGATCCCTTTGAAGACTATAGGGCCAAAGGAAATATCCTCCGATAACAAAGAGAAAGAAGCTTTCTGAGAAACTTCTTTGTGTTCTGTGAAATCATCTCACAGAGTTACAGCTTTCCCCTCAAGAAGCCTTTCGCTAAGACAGTTCTTGTGGAATTGGCAAAGAGATATTTGGAAGCCCTTAGAGGGCTATGGTGAAAAAGGAAATATCCTCGGATGAATTCTGGAAAGAAGCTTTCTGAGAAACTTCTTAGTGTTATGTTCATTCATCTCACAGAGTTACATCTGTATTTCGTGGATCTCTTTGCTAGCCTTATTTCTGTGGAATCTGAGAACAGATACTTCGGATCCCTTTGAAGACTATAGGGCAAAAGGAAATATCCTCCAATAACAAACAGAAAAAAGCTTTCTGAGAAACTTCGTTGTGTTCTGTGAAATCATCTCACAGAGTTACAGCTTTGCCCTCAAGAAGACTTTCGCTAAACAGTTCTTGTGGAATTGGCAAAGTGATATTTGGAAGCCCTTATAGGGCTATGTTGAAAAAGGAAATATCCTCAGATGAAATCTGGAAAGAAGCTTTCTGAGAAACTGCTCTGTGATGTGTGACTTCCACTGACAGAGTTGCATCTGTATTTCGTGGATCTCTTTGCGAGTCTTATTTCTGTGGAATCTGAGAACAGATATTTCAGATCCCTTTGAAGACTATAGGGCCAAAGGAAATATCCTCCGATAACAAAGAGAAAGAAGCTTTCTGAGAAACTTCTTTGTGTTCTGTGAAATCATCTCACAGAGTTACAGCTTTCCCCTCAAGAATCCTTTAGCTAAGACAGTTCTTGTGGAATTGGCAAAGTGATATTTGGAAGCCCATAGAGGGCTATGGTGAAAAAGGAAATATCCTCAGATGAAATCTGGAAAGAAGCTTTCTGAGAAACTGGTCTGTGATGTGTGACTTCCACTAACAGAGTTACATCTGTATTTCGTGGATCGCTTTGCTAGCCTTATTTCTGTGGAATCTGAGAACAGATATTTCGGATCCCTTTGAAGACTACAGGGCTAAAGGAAATATCCTCCGATAACAAAGAGAAAGAAGCTTTCTGAGAAACTTCTTTGTGTTCTGTGAAATCATCTCACAGAGTTACAGCTTTCCCCGCAAGAAGACTTTCGCTAAGACAGTTCTTGTGGAATTGGCAAAGTGATAATTGGAAGCCCATAGAGGGCTATGGTGAAAAAGGAAATATCCTCAGATGAAATCTGGAAAGAAGCTTTCTGAGAAACTGCTTAGTATTCTGTTCATTCATCTCACAGAGTTACATCTGTATTTTGTGGATCTATTTGCTAGCCTTATTTCTGTGGAATCTGAGAACAGATATTTCGGATCCCTTTGAAGACTATAGGGCCAATGGAAATGTCCTCTGATAACAAAGAGAAAGAAGCTTTCTGAGAAACTTCTTTGTCTTCTGTGTAATCATCTCACAGAGGTACAGCTTTCCCCTCAAGAAGCCTTTCGCTAAGACAGTTCTTGTGGAATTGGCAAAGTGATATTTGGAGGCTCATAGAGGGCTATGGTGAAAAAGGAAATATCCTCAGATGAAATCTGGAAAGAAGCTTTCTGAGAAACTGCTTAGTGTTCTGTTCATTCATCTCACAGAGTTACATCTGTATTTTGTGGATCTCTTTGCTAGACTAATTTCTGTGGAATCTGAGAACAGATATTTCGGATCCCTTTGAAGACTATAGGGCCAAAGGAAATATTCTCCGATAACATAGAGAAAGAAGCTTTCTGAGAAACTTCTTTGTGTTCTGTGAAATCATCTCACAGAGTTACAGCTCTCCCCTCAAGAAGCCTTTCGCTAAGACAGTTCATGTGGAATTGGCAAAGTGATATTTGGAAGCCCTTAGATCGCTATTGTGAAAAAGGAAATATCCTCAGATGAAATCTGGAAAGAAGCTTTCTGAGAAACTTCTTAGTTTTCTGTTCATTCATCTCACAGAGTTACATCTGTACTTCGTGGATCTCTTTGCTAGCCTTATTTCTGTGGAATCTGAGAACAGATATTTCGGATCCCTTTGAAGACTATAGGGCCAAAGGAAATATCCTCCGATAACAAACAGAAAGAAGCTTTCTGAGAAACTGCTTAGTGTTCTGTTCATTCATCTCACAGAGTTACATCTGTATTTTGTGGATCTCTTTGCTAGCCTTATTTCTGTGAAATCTGAGAACAGATATTTCGGATCCCTTTGAAGAATATAGGGACAAAGGAAATATCCTCCGATAACAAAGAGAAAGAAGCTTTCTGAGAAACGTCTTTGTGTTCTGTGAAATCATCTCACAGAGTTACAGCTTTCCCCTCAAGAAGCCTTTCGCTAAGACAGTTCTTGTGGAATTGGCAAAGTGATATTTGGAAGCCCTTAAAGGGTTATGGTGAAAAAGGAAATATCCTCAGATGAAATCTGGAAAGAAGCTTTCTGAGAAACTGCTTAGTGTTCTGTTCATTCATCTCACAGAGTTACATCTGTATTTTGTGGATCTCTTTGCTAGCCTTATTTCTGTGGAATCTGAGAACAGATATTTCGGATCCCTTTGAAGACTATAGGGCAAAAGGAAATATCCTCCGATAACAAACAGAAAGAAGCTTTCTGAGAAACTTCTTTGTGTTCTGTGAAATCATCTCACAGAGTTACAGCTTTGCCCTCAAGAAGACTTTCGCTAAACAGTTCTTGTGGAATTGGCAAAGTGATATTTGGAAGCCCTTATAGGGCTATGTTGAAAAAGGAAATATCCTCAGATGAAATCTGGAAAGAAGCTTTCTGAGAAACTGCTTTGTGATGTGTGACTTCCACTGACAGAGTTGCATCTGTATTTCGTGGATCTCTTTGCGAGTCTTATTTCTGTGGAATCTGAGAACAGATATTTCAGATCCCTTTGAAGACTATAGGGCCAAAGGAAATATCCTCCGATAACAAAGAGAAAGAAACTTTCTGAGAAACTTCTTTGTGTTCTGTGAAATCATCTCACAGAGTTACAGCTTTCCCCTCAAGAATCCTTTAGCTAAGACAGTTCTTGTGGAATTGGCAAAGTGATATTTGGAAGCCCATAGAGGGCTATGGTGAAAAAGGAAATATCCTCAGATGAAATATGGAAAGAAGCTTTCTGAGAAACTGCTCTGTGATGTGTGACTTCCACTAACAGAGTTACATCTGTATTTCGTGGATCTCTTTGCTAGCCTTATTTCTGTGGAATCTGAGAACAGATATTTCGGATCCCTTTGAAGACTACAGGGCCAAAGGAAATATCCTCCGATAACAAAGAGAAAGAAGCTTTCTGAGAAACTTCTTTGTGTTCTGTGAAATCATCTCACAGAGTTACAGCTTTCCCCTCAAGAAGCCTTTCGCTAAGACAGTTCTTGTGGAATTGGCAAAGTGATATTTGGAAGCCTATAGAGGGCTATGGTGAAAAAGGAAATATCCTCAGATGAAATCTTGAAAGAAGCTTTCTGAGAAACTGCTTAGTATTCTGTTCATTCATCTCACAGAGTTACATCTGTATTTTGTGGATCTCTTTGCTAGCCTTATTTCTGTGGAATCTGAGAACAGATATTTCGGATCCCTTTGAAGACTATAGGGCCAATGGAAATGTCCTCTGATAACAAAGAGAAAGAAGCTTTCTGAGAAACTTCTTTGTCTTCTGTGTAATCATCTCACAGAGGTACAGCTTTCCCCTCAAGAAGCCTTTCGCTAAGACAGTTCTTGTGGAATTGGCAAAGTGATATTTGGAAGCTCATAGAGGGCTGTGGTGAAAAAGGAAATATCCTCAGATGAAATCTGGAAAGAAGCTTTCTGAGAAACTGCTCTGTGATGTGTGACTTCAACTCACATAATTACATCTGTATTTCGTGGATCTCTTTGCTAGCCTTATTTCTGTGGAATCTGAGAACAGATATTTCGGATCCCTTTGAAGACTATAGGGCCAAAGGAAATATCCTCTAATAAAAAAGAGAAAGTAGCTTTCTGAGAAACTTCTTTGTGTTCTGCGAAATCATCTCACAGAGTTACAGCTTTCCCCTCAAGAAGCCTTTCGCTAAGACAGTTCTTGTGGTATTGGCAAAGTGATATTTGGAAGCCCATAGAGGGCTATGGTGAAAAAGGAAATATCCTCAGATGAAATCTGGAAAGAAGCTTTCTGAGAAACTGCTTAGTGTTCTGTTCATTCATCTCACAGAGTTACATCTGTATTTTGTGGATCTCTTTGCTATACTAATTTCTGTGGAATCTGAGAACAGATATTTCGGATCCCTTTGAAGACTATAGGGCCAAAGGAAATATCCTCCGATAACATAGAGAAAGAAGCTTTCTGAGAAACTTCTTTGTGTTCTGTGAAATCATCTCACAGAGTTACAGCTTTCCCCTCAAGAAGCCTTTCGCTAAGACAGTTCATGTGGAATTGGCAAAGTGATATTTGGAAGCCCTTAGAGGGCTATTGTGAAAAAGGAAATATCCTCAGATGAAATCTGGAAAGAAGCTTTCTGAGAAACTTCTTAGTGTTCTGTTCATTCATCTCACAGAGTTACATCTGTACTTCGTGGATCTCTTTGCTAGCCTTATTTCTGTGGAATCTGAGAACAGATATTTCGGATCCCTTTGAAGACTATAGGGCCAAAGGAAATATCCTCCGATAACAAACAGAAAGAAGCTTTCTGAGAAACTTCTTTGCGTTCTGTGAAATCATCTCACAGAGTTGCAGCTTTCCCCTCAAGAAGACTTTCGCTAATCAGTTCTTGTGGAATTGGCCAAGTGATATTTGGAAGCCCTTATAGGGCTATGGTGAAAAAGGAAATATCCTCAGATGAAATGTGGAAAGAAGCTTTCTGAGAAACTGCTCTGTGATGTGTGACTTCCACTGACAGAGTTGCATCTGTATTTCGTGGATCTCTTTGCGAGCCTTATTTCTGTGGAATCTGAGAACAGATATTTCAGATCCCTTTGAAGACTATAGGGCCAAAGGAAATATCCTCCGATAACAAAGAGAAAGAAGCTTTCTGAGAAACTTCTTTGTGTTCTGTGAAATCATCTCACAGAGTTACAGCTTTCCCCTCAAGAATCATTTAGCTAAGACAGTTCTTGTGGAATTTGCAAAGTGATATTTGGAAGCCCATAGAGGGCTATGGTGAAAAAGGAAATATCCTCAGATGAAATCTGGAAAGAAGCTTTCTGAGAAACTGCTCAGTGATGTGTGACTTCCACTCACAGAGTTACATCTGTGTTTCGTGGATCTCTTTGCTAGCCTTATTTCTGTGGAATCTCAGAACAGATATTTCGGATCCCTTTGAAAACTATAGGGCAAAAGGAAATATCCTCCGATAACAAAGAGAAATAAGCTTTCTGAGAAACTTCTTTGTGTTCTGTGAAATCATCTCACAGAGTTACAGCTTTCCCCTCAAGAAGACTTTCGCTAAGACAGTTCTTGGGGAATTGGCAAAGTGATATTTGGAAGCCCATAGAGGGCTAGGGTGAAAAAGGAAATATCCTCAGATGAAATCTGGAAAGAAGCTTTCTGAGAAACTGCTTTGTGATGTGTGACTTCCACTGACAGAGTTACATCTGTATTTTGTGGATCTCTTTGCTAGCCTTATTTCTGTGGAATCTGAGAACAGATATTTCGGATCCCTTTGAAGACTATAGGGCCAAAGGAAATATCCTCCGATAACAAAGAGAAAGAAGCTTTCTGAGAAACTTCTTTGTGTTCTGTGAAATCATCTCACAGAGTTACAGCTTTCCCCTCAAGAAGCCTTTCGCTAAGACAGTTCTTGTGGAATTGGCAAAGTGATAGTTGGAAGCCCATAGAGGGCTATGGTGAAAAAGGAAATATCCTCAGATGAAATACGGAAAGAAGCTTTCTGAGAAACTTCTTAGTGTTCTGTTCATT
The DNA here is from genome assembly GCF_049350105.2 of Macaca mulatta. Classification (NCBI taxonomy): domain Eukaryota; kingdom Metazoa; phylum Chordata; class Mammalia; order Primates; family Cercopithecidae; genus Macaca; species Macaca mulatta. The sequence continues at coordinate 49,362,450 of NC_133413.1, forward strand.
CATCTTACAGAGTTACATCTGCATTTCGTGGATCTCTTTGCTAGCCTTATTTCTGTGGAATGTGAGAACAGATATTTCGGATCCCTTTGAAGACTATAGGGCAAAAGGAAATATCCTCCGATAACAAACAGAAAGAAGCTTTGTGAGAAACTTCTTTGTGTTCTGTGAAATCATCTCACAGAGTTACAGCTTTCCCCTCAAGAAGCCTTTCGCTAAGACAGTTCTTGTGGTATTGGCAAAGTGATATTTGGAAGCCCATACAGGGTTATGGTGAAAAAGGAAATGTCCTCAGATGAAATCTGGAAAGAAGCTTTCTGAGAAACTGCTTAGTGTTCTGTTCATTCATCTCACAGAGTTACATCTGTATTTTGTGGATCTCCTTGCTAGCCATATTTCTGTGGAATCTGAGAACAGATATTTCGGATCCCTTTGAAGACTATAGGGCCAAAGGAAATATCCTCCGATAACAAAGAGAAAGAAGCTTTCTGAGAAACTTCTTTGTGTTCTGTGAAATCATCTCACAGAGTTACAGCTTTCCCCTCAAGAAGCCTTTCGCTAAGACAGTTCTTGTGGAATTGGCAAAGAGATATTTGGAAGCCCTTAGAGGGCTATGGTGAAAAAGGAAATATCCTCGGATGAATTCTGGAAAGAAGCTTTCTGAGAAACTTCTTAGTGTTATGTTCATTCATCTCACAGAGTTACATCTGTATTTCGTGGATCTCTTTGCTAGCCTTATTTCTGTGGAATCTGAGAACAGATACTTCGGATCCCTTTGAAGACTATAGGGCAAAAGGAAATATCCTCCAATAACAAACAGAAAAAAGCTTTCTGAGAAACTTCGTTGTGTTCTGTGAAATCATCTCACAGAGTTACAGCTTTGCCCTCAAGAAGACTTTCGCTAAACAGTTCTTGTGGAATTGGCAAAGTGATATTTGGAAGCCCTTATAGGGCTATGTTGAAAAAGGAAATATCCTCAGATGAAATCTGGAAAGAAGCTTTCTGAGAAACTGCTCTGTGATGTGTGACTTCCACTGACAGAGTTGCATCTGTATTTCGTGGATCTCTTTGCGAGTCTTATTTCTGTGGAATCTGAGAACAGATATTTCAGATCCCTTTGAAGACTATAGGGCCAAAGGAAATATCCTCCGATAACAAAGAGAAAGAAGCTTTCTGAGAAACTTCTTTGTGTTCTGTGAAATCATCTCACAGAGTTACAGCTTTCCCCTCAAGAATCCTTTAGCTAAGACAGTTCTTGTGGAATTGGCAAAGTGATATTTGGAAGCCCATAGAGGGCTATGGTGAAAAAGGAAATATCCTCAGATGAAATCTGGAAAGAAGCTTTCTGAGAAACTGGTCTGTGATGTGTGACTTCCACTAACAGAGTTACATCTGTATTTCGTGGATCGCTTTGCTAGCCTTATTTCTGTGGAATCTGAGAACAGATATTTCGGATCCCTTTGAAGACTACAGGGCTAAAGGAAATATCCTCCGATAACAAAGAGAAAGAAGCTTTCTGAGAAACTTCTTTGTGTTCTGTGAAATCATCTCACAGAGTTACAGCTTTCCCCGCAAGAAGACTTTCGCTAAGACAGTTCTTGTGGAATTGGCAAAGTGATAATTGGAAGCCCATAGAGGGCTATGGTGAAAAAGGAAATATCCTCAGATGAAATCTGGAAAGAAGCTTTCTGAGAAACTGCTTAGTATTCTGTTCATTCATCTCACAGAGTTACATCTGTATTTTGTGGATCTATTTGCTAGCCTTATTTCTGTGGAATCTGAGAACAGATATTTCGGATCCCTTTGAAGACTATAGGGCCAATGGAAATGTCCTCTGATAACAAAGAGAAAGAAGCTTTCTGAGAAACTTCTTTGTCTTCTGTGTAATCATCTCACAGAGGTACAGCTTTCCCCTCAAGAAGCCTTTCGCTAAGACAGTTCTTGTGGAATTGGCAAAGTGATATTTGGAGGCTCATAGAGGGCTATGGTGAAAAAGGAAATATCCTCAGATGAAATCTGGAAAGAAGCTTTCTGAGAAACTGCTTAGTGTTCTGTTCATTCATCTCACAGAGTTACATCTGTATTTTGTGGATCTCTTTGCTAGACTAATTTCTGTGGAATCTGAGAACAGATATTTCGGATCCCTTTGAAGACTATAGGGCCAAAGGAAATATTCTCCGATAACATAGAGAAAGAAGCTTTCTGAGAAACTTCTTTGTGTTCTGTGAAATCATCTCACAGAGTTACAGCTCTCCCCTCAAGAAGCCTTTCGCTAAGACAGTTCATGTGGAATTGGCAAAGTGATATTTGGAAGCCCTTAGATCGCTATTGTGAAAAAGGAAATATCCTCAGATGAAATCTGGAAAGAAGCTTTCTGAGAAACTTCTTAGTTTTCTGTTCATTCATCTCACAGAGTTACATCTGTACTTCGTGGATCTCTTTGCTAGCCTTATTTCTGTGGAATCTGAGAACAGATATTTCGGATCCCTTTGAAGACTATAGGGCCAAAGGAAATATCCTCCGATAACAAACAGAAAGAAGCTTTCTGAGAAACTTCTTTGTGTTCTGTGAAATCATCTCACAGAGTTACAGCTTTCCCCTCAAGAAGACTTTCGCTAATCAGTTCTTGTGGAATTGGTCAAGTGATATTTGGAAGCCCTTATAGGGCTATGGTGAAAAAGGAAATATCCTCAGATGAAATGTGGAAAGAAGCTTTCTGAGAAACTGCTCTGTGATGTGTGACTTCCACTGACAGAGTTGCATCTGTATTTCGTGGATCTCTTTGCGAGCCTTATTTCTGTGGAATCTGAGAACAGATATTTCAGATCCCTTTGAAGACTATAGGGCCAAAGGAAATATCCTCCGATAACAAAGAGAAAGAAGCTTTCTGAGAAACTTCTTTGTGTTCTGTGAAATCATCTCACAGAGTTACAGCTTTCCCCTCAAGAATCCTTTAGCTAAGACAGTTCTTGTGGAATTTGCAAAGTGATATTTGGAAGCCCATAGAGGGCTATGGTGAAAAAGGAAATATCCTCAGATGAAAACTGGAAAGAAGCTTTCTGAGAAACTGCTCTATGATGTGTGACTTCCACTAACAGAGTTACATCGGTATTTCGTGGATCTCTTTGCTAGCCTTATTTCTGTGGAATCTGAGAACAGATATTTCGGATCCCTTTGAAGACTATAGGGCCAAAGGAAATATCATCCGATAACAAAGAGAAAGAAGCTTTCTGAGAAACTTCTTTGTGTTCTGTGAAATCATCTCACAGAGTTACAGCTTTCCCCTAAAGAAGCCTTTCGCTAAGACAGTTCTTGTGGAATTGGCAAAGTGATATTTGGAAGCCCATAGAGGGCTATGATGAAAAAGGAAATATCCTCAGATGAAATCTGGAAAGAAGCTTTCTGAGAAACTGCTCAGTGATGTGTGACTTCCACTCACAGAGTTACATCTGTGTTTCGTGGATCTCTTTGCTAGCCTTATTTCTGTGGAATCTCAGAACAGATATTTCGGATCCCTTTGAAAACTATAGGGCAAAAGGAAATATCCTCCGATAACAAAGAGAAATAAGCTTTCTGAGAAACTTCTTTGTGTTCTGTGAAATCATCTCACAGAGTTACAGCTTTCCCCTCAAGAAGACTTTCGCTAAGACAGTTCTTGGGGAATTGGCAAAGTGATATTTGGAAGCCCATAGAGGGCTATGGTGAAAAAGGAAATATCCTCAGATGAAATCTGGAAAGAAGCTTTCTGAGAAACTGCTTAGTGTTCTGTTCATTCATCTCACAGAGTTACATCTGTATTTTGTGGATCTCTTTGCTAGCCTTATTTCTGTGTAATCTGAGAACAGATATTTCGGATCCCTTTGAAGACTAAAGGACCAAAGGAAATATCCTCCGATAAAAAACAGAAAGAAGCTTTCTGAGAAACTTCTTTGTGTTCTGTGAAATCATCACACAGAGTTACAGCTTTCCCCTCAAGAAGATTTTCGCTAAACAGTTCTTGTGGAATTGGCAAACTGATATTTGGAAGCCCTTAGAGGGCTATGGTGAAAAAGGAAATATCCTCAGATGAAATCTGGAAAGAAGCTTTCTGATAAAATGCTCTGTGATGTGTGACTTCCACTGACAGAGTTACATCTGTATTTTGTGGATCTCTTTGCTAGCCTTATTTTTGTGGAATTTGAGAACAGATATTTCGGATCCCTTTGAAGACTATAGGGCCAAAGGAAATATCCTCCGATAACAAAGAGAAAGAAGCTTTCTGAGAAACTTCTTTGTGTTCTGTGAAATCATCTCACAGAGTTACAGCTTTCCCCTCAAAAAGCCTTTCGCTAAGACAGTTCTTGTGGAATTGGCAAAGTGATATTTGGAAGCCCATAGAGGGCTATGGTGAAAAAGGAAATATCCTCAGATGAAATCTGGAAAGAAGCTTTCTGAGAAACTGCTTAGTATTCTGTTCATTCATCTCACAGAGTTACATCTGTATTTCGTGGATCTCTTTGCTAGCCTTATTTCTGTGGAATCTGAGAACAAATATTTCGCATCCCTTTGAAGACTATTGGGCCAAAGGAAATATCCTCCGATAAAAAACAGAAAGAACTTTCTGAGAAACTTCTTTGTGTTCTGTGAAATCATCTCACAGAGTTACAGCTTTCCCCTCAAGAAGATTTTCTCTAAACAGTTCTTGTGGAATTGGCAAAGTGATATTTGGAAGCCCTTAGAGGGCTATGGTGAAAAAGGAAATATCCTCAGATGAAATCTGGAAAGAAGCTTTCTGAGAAACTGCTCTGTGATGTGTGACATCCACTCACAGAGTTACATCTGTGTTTTGTGGATCTCTTTGCTAGCCTTATTTCTGTGGAATCTGAGAACAGATATTTCGGATCCCTTTGAAGAATATAGGGACAAAGGAAATATCCTCCGATAACAAAGAGAAAGAAGCTTTCTGAGAAACTTCTTTGTGTTCTGTGAAATCATCTCACAGAGTTACAGCTTTCCCCTCAAGAAGCCTTTCGCTAAGACAGTTCTTGTGGAATTGGCAAAGTGATATTTGGAAGCCCATAGAGGGCTATGGTGAAAAAGTAAATATCCTCAGATGAAATCTGGAAAGAAGCTTTCTGAGAAACTGCTCAGTGATGTGTGACTTCCACTCACAGAGTTACATCTCTGTTTCTTGGATCTCTTTGCTAGCCTTATTTCTGTGGAATCTCAGAACAGATATTTCGGATCCCTTTGAAAACTATAGGGCAAAAGGAAATATCCTCCGATAACAAAGAGAAAGAAGCTTTCTGAGAAACTTCTTTGTGTTCTGTGAAATCATCTCACAGAGTTACAGCTTTCCCCTCAAGAAGCCTTTCGCTAAGACAGTTCTTGGGGAATTGGCAAAGTGATATTTGGAAGCCCTAAGTGGTCTATGGTGAAAAAGGAAATATTCTGAGATGAAATCTGGAAAGAAGCTTTCTGAGAAAGTGCTTAGTGTTCTGTTCATTCATCTCACAGAGTTACATCTTTATTTCGTGGATCTCTTTGCTAGCCTTATTTCTGTGGAATCTGAGAACAAATATTTCGCATCCCTTTGAAGACTATTGGGCGAAAGGAAATATCCTCCGATAAAAAACAGAAAGAAGCTTTCTGAGAAACTTCTTTATGTTCTGTGAAATCATCTCACAGAGTTACAGCTTTCCCCTCAAGAAGATTTTCTCTAAACAGTTCTTGTGGAATTGGCAAAGTGATATTTGGAAGCCCTTAGAGGGCTATGGTGAAAAAGGAAATATCCTCAGATGAAATCTGGAAAGAAGGTTTCTGAGAAACTGCTCTGTGATGTGTGACTTCCACTGACAGAGTTACATCTGTATTTTGTGGATGTCTTTGCTAGCCTTATTTCTGTGGAATCTGAGAACAGATATTTCGGATCCCTTTGAAGAATATTGGGACAAAGGAAATATCCTCCGATAACAAAGAGAAAGAAGCTTTCTGAGAAACTTCTTTGTGTTCTCTGAAATCATCTCACAGAGTTACAGCTTTCCCCTCAAGAAGCCTTTCGCTAAGACAGTTCTTGTGGAATTGGCAAAGTGATATTTGGAAGCCCATAGAGGGCTATGGTGAAAAAGGAAATATCCTCAGATGAAATCTGGAAAGAAGCTTTCTGAGAAACTGCTTAGTGTTCTGTTCATTCATCTCACAGAGTTACATCTGTATTTTGTGGATCTCTACGCTAGCCTTACTTCTGTGGAATCTGAGAACAGATATTTCGGATCCCTTTGAAGACTATAGGGCCAAAGGAAATATGCTCCGATAACAAAGAGAAAGAAGCTTTCTGAGAAACTTCTTTGTGTTCTGTGAAATCATCTCACAGAGTTACAGCTTTCCCCTCAAGAAGCCTTTCGCTAAGACAGTTCTTGTGGAATTGGCAAAGTGATATTTGGAAGCCCATAGAGGGCTATGGTGAAAAAGGAAATATCCTCAGATGAAATCTGGAAAGAAGCTTTCTGAGAAATTGCTCTGTGATGTGTGAGTTCCACTCACAGAGTTACATCTGTGTTTCGTGGATCTCTTTGCTAGCCTTATTTCTGTGGAATCTGAGAACAGATATTTCGGATCCCTTTGAAGATTATAGGGCCAAAGGAAATATCCTCCGATAACAAAGAGAAAGAAGCTTTATGAGAAACTTCTTTGTGTTCTGTGAAATCATCTCACAGCGTTACAGCTTTCCCCTCAAGAAGCCTTTCGCTAAGACAGTTTTTGGGGAATTGGCAAAGTGATATTTGGAAGCCCAAAGAGGGCTATGGTGAAAAAGGAAATATCCTCAGATGAAATCTGGAAAGAAGGTTTCTGAGAAACTGCTTCGTGTTCTGTTCATTCATCTCACAGAGTTACATCTGTATTTTGTGGATCTCTTTGCTAGCCTTATTTCTGTGTAATCTGAGAACAGATATTTCGGATCCTTTTGAAGACTATAGGGCCAAAGGAAATATCCTCCGATAACAGAGAGAAAGAAGCTTTCTGAGAAACTTCTTTGTGTTCTGTGAAATCATCTCACAGAGTTACAGCTTTCCCCTTAAGAAGACTTTCGCTAAACAGTTCTTGTGGAATGGCAAAGTGATATTTGGAAGCCATTAGAGGGCTATGGTGAAAAAGGAAAGATCCTCAGATGATATCTGGAAAGAAGCTTTCTGAGAAACTGCTCTGTGATGTGTGAGTTCCACTCACAGAGTTACATCTGTGTTTCGTGGATCTCTTTACTAGCCTTATGTCTGTGGAATCTCTGAACAGATATTTGGGATCCCTTTGAAGACTACAGTGCCAAAGGAAATATCCTCCGATAACAAAGAGAAAGAAGCTTTCTGAGAAACTTCTTTGTGTTCTGTGAAATCATCTCACAGAGTTACAGCTTTCCCCTCAAGAAGCCTTTCGCTAAGACAGTTCTTGTGGAGATTGGCAAAGTGATATTTGGAAGCCCATAGAGGGCTATGGTGAAAAAGGAAATATCCTCAGATGAAATCTGGAAAGAAGCTTTCCGAGAAACTGCTTAGTGTTCTGTTCTTTCATCTCACAGAGTTACATCTGCATTTTGTGGATCTCTTTGCTAGCCTTATTTCTGTGGAATCTGAGAACAGATATTTCGGATCCCTTTGAAGACTATAGGGCCAAAGGAAATATCCTCCGATAACAAAGAGAAATAAGCTTTCTGAGAAACTTCTTTGTGTTCTGTGAAATCATCTCACAGAGTTACAGCTTTCCCCTCAAGAAGACTTTCGCTAAGACAGTTCTTGGGGAATTGGCAAAGTGATATTTGGAAGCCCATAGAGGGCTAGGGTGAAAAAGGAAATATCCTCAGATGAAATCTGGAAAGAAGCTTTCTGAGAAACTGCTTTGTGATGTGTGACTTCCACTGACAGAGTTACATCTGTATTTTGTGGATCTCTTTGCTAGCCTTATTTCTGTGGAATCTGAGAACAGATATTTCGGATCCCTTTGAAGACTATAGGGCCAAAGGAAATATCCTCCGATAACAAAGAGAAAGAAGCTTTCTGAGAAACTTCTTTGTGTTCTGTGAAATCATCTCCCAGAGTTACAGCTTTCCCCTCAAGAAGCCTTTCGCTAAGACAGTTCTTGTGGAATTGGCAAAGTGATATTTGGAAGCCCATAGAGGGCTATGGTGAAAAAGGAAATATCCTCAGATGAAATATGGAAAGAAGCTTTCTGAGAAACTTCTTAGTGTTCTGTTCATTCATCTTACAGAGTTACATCTGCATTTCGTGGATCTCTTTGCTAGCCTTATTTCTGTGGAATGTGAGAACAGATATTTCGGATCCCTTTGAAGACTATAGGGCAAAAGGAAATATCCTCCGATAACAAACAGAAAGAAGCTTTGTGAGAAACTTCTTTGTGTTCTGTGAAATCATCTCACAGAGTTACAGCTTTCCCCTCAAGAAGCCTTTCGCTAAGACAGTTCTTGTGGTATTGGCAAAGTGATATTTGGAAGCCCATACAGGGTTATGGTGAAAAAGGAAATGTCCTCAGATGAAATCTGGAAAGAAGCTTTCTGAGAAACTGCTTAGTGTTCTGTTCATTCATCTCACAGAGTTACATCTGTATTTTGTGGATCTCCTTGCTAGCCATATTTCTGTGGAATCTGAGAACAGATATTTCGGATCCCTTTGAAGACTATAGGGCCAAAGGAAATATCCTCCGATAACAAAGAGAAAGAAGCTTTCTGAGAAACTTCTTTGTGTTCTGTGAAATCATCTCACAGAGTTACAGCTTTCCCCTCAAGAAGCCTTTCGCTAAGACAGTTCTTGTGGAATTGGCAAAGAGATATTTGGAAGCCCTTAGAGGGCTATGGTGAAAAAGGAAATATCCTCGGATGAATTCTGGAAAGAAGCTTTCTGAGAAACTTCTTAGTGTTATGTTCATTCATCTCACAGAGTTACATCTGTATTTCGTGGATCTCTTTGCTAGCCTTATTTCTGTGGAATCTGAGAACAGATACTTCGGATCCCTTTGAAGACTATAGGGCAAAAGGAAATATCCTCCAATAACAAACAGAAAAAAGCTTTCTGAGAAACTTCGTTGTGTTCTGTGAAATCATCTCACAGAGTTACAGCTTTGCCCTCAAGAAGACTTTCGCTAAACAGTTCTTGTGGAATTGGCAAAGTGATATTTGGAAGCCCTTATAGGGCTATGTTGAAAAAGGAAATATCCTCAGATGAAATCTGGAAAGAAGCTTTCTGAGAAACTGCTCTGTGATGTGTGACTTCCACTGACAGAGTTGCATCTGTATTTCGTGGATATCTTTGCGAGTCTTATTTCTGTGGAATCTGAGAACAGATATTTCAGATCCCTTTGAAGACTATAGGGCCAAAGGAAATATCCTCCGATAACAAAGAGAAAGAATCTTTCTGAGAAACTTCTTTGTGTTCTGTGAAATCATCTCACAGAGTTACAGCTTTCCCCTCAAGAATCCTTTAGCTAAGACAGTTCTTGTGGAATTGGCAAAGTGATATTTGGAAGCCCATAGAGGGCTATGGTGAAAAAGGAAATATCCTCAGATGAAATCTGGAAAGAAGCTTTCTGAGAAACTGCTCTGTGATGTGTGACTTCCACTAACAGAGTTACATCTGTATTTCGTGGATCGCTTTGCTAGCCTTATTTCTGTGGAATCTGAGAACAGATATTTCGGATCCCTTTGAAGACTACAGGGCTAAAGGAAATATCCTCCGATAACAAAGAGAAAGAAGCTTTCTGAGAAACTTCTTTGTGTTCTGTGAAATCATCTCACAGAGTTACAGCTTTCCCCTCAAGAAGACTTTCGCTAAGACAGTTCTTGTGGAATTGGTAAAGTGATAATTGGAAGCCCATAGAGGGCTATGGTGAAAAAGGAAATATCCTCAGATGAAATCTGGAAAGAAGCTTTCTGAGAAACTGCTTAGTATTCTGTTCATTCATCTCACAGAGTTACATCTGTATTTTGTGGATCTCTTTGCTAGCCTTATTTCTGTGGAATCTGAGAACAGATATTTCGGATCCCTTTGAAGACTATAGGGCCAATGGAAATGTCCTCTGATAACAAAGAGAAAGAAGCTTTCTGAGAAACTTCTTTGTCTTCTGTGTAATCATCTCACAGAGGTACAGCTTTCCCCTCAAGAAGCCTTTAGCTAAGACAGTTCTTGTGGAATTGGCAAAGTGATATTTGGAGGCTCATAGAGGGCTATGGTGAAAAAGGAAATATCCTCAGATGAAATCTGGAAAGAAGCTTTCTGAGAAACTGCTTAGTGTTCTGTTCATTCATCTCACAGAGTTACATCTGTATTTTGTGGATCTCTTTGCTAGACTAATTTCTGTGGAATCTGAGAACAGATATTTCGGATCCCTTTGAAGACTATAGGGCCAAAGGAAATATTCTCCGATAACATAGAGAAAGAAGCTTTCTGAGAAACTTCTTTGTGTTCTGTGAAATCATCTCACAGAGTTACAGCTCTCCCCTCAAGAAGCCTTTCGCTAAGACAGTTCATGTGGAATTGGCAAAGTGATATTTGGAAGCCCTTAGATCGCTATTGTGAAAAAGGAAATATCCTCAGATGAAATCTGGAAAGAAGCTTTCTGAGAAACTTCTTAGTGTTCTGTTCATTCATCTCACAGAGTTACATCTGTACTTCGTGGATCTCTTTGCTAGCCTTATTTCTGTGGAATCTGAGAACAGATATTTCGGATCCCTTTGAAGACTATAGGGCCAAAGGAAATATCCTCCGATAACAAACAGAAAGAAGCTTTCTGAGAAACTTCTTTGTGTTCTGTGAAATCATCTCACAGAGTTACAGCTTTCCCCTCAAGAAGACTTTCGCTAATCAGTTCTTGTGGAATTGGCCAAGTGATATTTGGAAGCCCTTATAGGGCTATGGTGAAAAAGGAAATATCCTCAGATGAAATGTGGAAAGAAGCTTTCTGAGAAACTGCTCTGTGATGTGTGACTTCCACTGACAGAGTTGCATCTGTATTTCGTGGATCTCTTTGCGAGCCTTATTTCTGTGGAATCTGAGAACAGATATTTCAGATCCCTTTGAAGACTATAGGGCCAAAGGAAATATCCTCCGATAACAAAGAGAAAGAAGCTTTCTGAGAAACTTCTTTGTGTTCTGTGAAATCATCTCACAGAGTTACAGCTTTCCCCTCAAGAATCCTTTAGCTAAGACAGTTCTTGTGGAATTTGCAAAGTGATATTTGGAAGCCCATAGAGGGCTATGGTGAAAAAGGAAATATCCTCAGATGAAAACTGGAAAGAAGCTTTCTGAGAAACTGCTCTATGATGTGTGACTTCCACTAACAGAGTTACATCGGTATTTCGTGGATCTCTTTGCTAGCCTTATTTCTGTGGAATCTGAGAACAGATATTTCGGATCCCTTTGAAGACTATAGGGCCAAAGGAAATATCATCCGATAACAAAGAGAAAGAAGCTTTCTGAGAAACTTCTTTGTGTTCTGTGAAATCATCTCACAGAGTTACAGCTTTCCCCTAAAGAAGCCTTTCGCTAAGACAGTTCTTGTGGAATTGGCAAAGTGATATTTGGAAGCCCATAGAGGGCTATGATGAAAAAGGAAATATCCTCAGATGAAATCTGGAAAGAAGCTTTCTGAGAAACTGCTCAGTGATGTGTGACTTCCACTCACAGAGTTACATCTGTGTTTCGTGGATCTCTTTGCTAGCCTTATTTCTGTGGAATCTCAGAACAGATATTTCGGATCCCTTTGAAAACTATAGGGCAAAAGGAAATATCCTCCGATAACAAAGAGAAATAAGCTTTCTGAGAAACTTCTTTGTGTTCTGTGAAATCATCTCACAGAGTTACAGCTTTCCCCTCAAGAAGACTTTCGCTAAGACAGTTCTTGGGGAATTGGCAAAGTGATATTTGGAAGCCCATAGAGGGCTATGGTGAAAAAGGAAATATCCTCAGATGAAATCTGGAAAGAAGCTTTCTGAGAAACTGCTTAGTGTTCTGTTCATTCATCTCACAGAGTTACATCTGTATTTTGTGGATCTCTTTGCTAGCCTTATTTCTGTGTAATCTGAGAACAGATATTTCGGATCCCTTTGAAGACTAAAGGACCAAAGGAAATATCCTCCGATAACAAAGAGAAAGAAGCTTTCTGAGAAACTTCTTTGTGTTCAGTGAAATCATCTCACAGAGTTACAGCTTTCTCCTCAAGAAGCCTTTCGCTAAGACAGTTCGTGTGGAATTGGCAAAGTGATATTTGGAAGCCAACAGAGGGCTATGGTGAAAAAGGAAATATTCTCAGATGAAATCTGGAAAGAAGCTTTCTGAGAAACTGCTTAGTGTTCTGTTCATTCATCTCACAGAGTTACATCTGTATTTCGTGGATGTCTTTGCTAGCCTTATTTCTGTGTTATCTGAGAACAGATATTTCGGATCCCTTTGATGACTATTGGGCCATAGGAAATATCCTCCGATAAAAAACAGAAAGAAGCTTTCTGAGAAACTTCTTTGTGTTCTGTGAAATCATCACACAGAGTTACAGCTTTCCCCTCAAGAAGATTTTCGCTAAACAGTTCTTGTGGAATTGGCAAACTGATATTTGGAAGCCCTTAGAGGGCTATGGTGAAAAAGGAAATATCCTCAGATGAAATCTGGAAAGAAGCTTTCTGATAAAATGCTCTGTGATGTGTGACTTCCACTGACAGAGTTACATCTGTATTTTGTGGATCTCTTTGCTAGCCTTATTTTTGTGGAATTTGAGAACAGATATTTCGGATCCCTTTGAAGACTATAGTGCCAAAGGAAATATCCTCCGATAACAAAGAGAAAGAAGCTTTCTGAGAAACTTCTTTGTGTTCTGTGAAATCATCTCACAGAGTTACAGCTTTCCCCTCAAAAAGCCTTTCGCTAAGACAGTTCTTGTGGAATTGGCAAAGTGATATTTGGAAGCCCATAGAGGGCTATGGTGAAAAAGGAAATATCCTCAGATGAAATCTGGAAAGAAGCTTTCTGAGAAACTGCTTAGTATTCTCTTCATTCATCTCACAGAGTTACATCTGTATTTCGTGGATCTCTTTGCTAGCCTTATTTCTGTGGAATCTGAGAACAAATATTTCGCATCCCTTTGAAGACTATTGGGCCAAAGGAAATATCCTCCGATAAAAAACAGAAAGAACTTTCTGAGAAACTTCTTTGTGTTCTGTGAAATCATCTCACAGAGTTACAGCTTTCCCCTCAAGAAGATTTTCTCTAAACAGTTCTTGTGGAATTGGCAAAGTGATATTTGGAAGCCCTTAGAGGGCTATGGTGAAAAAGGAAATATCCTCAGATGAAATCTGGAAAGAAGCTTTCTGAGAAACTGCTCTGTGATGTGTGACTACCACTGACAGAGTTACATCTGTATTTTGTGGATCTCTTTGCTAGCCTTATTTCTGTGGAATCTGAGAACAGATATTTCGGATCCCTTTGAAGAATATAGGGACAAAGGAAATATCCTCCGATAACAAAGAGAAAGAAGCTTTCTGAGAAATTTCTTTGTGTTCTGTGAAATCATCTCACAGAGTTACAGCTTTCCCCTCAAGAAGCCTTTCGCTAAGACAGTTCTTGTGGAATTGGCAAAGTGATATTTGGAAGCCCATAGAGGGGTATGCTGAAAAAGGAAATGTCCTCAGATGAAATCTGGAAAGAAGCTTTCTGAGAAACTGCTTAGTGTTCTGTTCATTCATCTCACAGAGTTACATCTGTATTTTGTGGATTTCTACGCTAGCCTTATTTCTGTGGAATCTGAGAACAGATATTTCGGATCCCTTTGAAGACTATAGGGCCAAAGGAAATTTCCTCCGATAACAAAGAGAAAGAAGCTTTCTGAGAAACTTCTTTGTGTTCTGTGAAATCACCTCACAAGTTACAGCTTTCCCCTCAAGAAGCCTTTCGCTAAGACAGTTCTTGTGGAATTGGCAAAGTGATATTTGGAAGCCCCTAGAGGGCTATGGTGAAAAAGCAAATATCCTCAGATGAAATCTGGAAAGAAGCTTTCTGAGAAACTGCTCTGTGATGTGTGACTTCCACTCACAGAGTTACATCTGTGTTTCGTGGATCTCTTTGCTAGCCTTATTTCTGTGGAATCTGAGAACAGATATTTCGGATCCCTTTGGAGACTATAGGGCCAAAGGAAATATCCTCCGATAACAAAGAGAAAGAAGCTTTATGAGAAACTTCTTTGTGTTCTGTGAAATCATCTCACAGCGTTACAGCTTTCACCTCAAGAAGCCTTTCGCTAAGACAGTTTTTGGGGAATTGGCAAAGTGATATTTGGAAGCCCAAAGAGGGCTATGGTGAAAAAGGAAATATCCTCAGATGAAATCTGGAAAGAAGGTTTCTGAGAAACTGCTTCGTGTTCTGTTCATTCATCTCACAGAGTTACATCTGTATTTTGTAGATCTCTTTGCTACCCGTATTTCTGTGTAATCTGAGAACAGATATTTCGGATCCCTTTGAAGACTATAGGGCCAAAGGAAATATCCTCCGATAACAAACAGAAAGAAGCTTTCTGAGAAACTTCTTTGTGTTCTGTGAAATCATCTCACAGAGTTACAGCTTTCCCCTCAAGAAGACTTTCGCTAAACAGTTCTTGTGGAATGGCAAAGTGATATTTGGAAGCCATTAGAGGGCTATGGTGAAAAAGGAAAGATCCTCAGATGAAATCTGGAAAGAAGCTTTCTGAGAAACTGCTCTGTGATGTGTGAGTTCCACTCACAGAGTTACATCTGTGTTTCGTGGATCTCTTTACTAGCCTTATGTCTGTGGAATCTCTGAACAGATATTTGGGATCCCTTTGAAGACTACAGTGCCAAAGGAAATATCCTCCGATAACAAAGAGAAAGAAGCTTTCTGAGAAACTTCTTTGTGTTCTGTGAAATCATCTCACAGAGTTACAGCTTTCCCCTCAAGAAGCCTTTCGCTAAGACAGTTCTTGTGGAGATTGGCAAAGTGATATTTGGAAGCCCATAGAGGGCTATGGTGAAAAAGGAAATATCCTCAGATGAAATCTGGAAAGAAGCTTTCCGAGAATCTGCTTAGTGTTCTGTTCTTTCATCTCACAGAGTTACATCTGTATTTTGTGGATCTCTTTGCTAGCCTTATTTCTGTGGAATCTGAGAACAGATATTTCGGATCCCTTTGAAGACTATAGGGCCAAAGGAAATATCCTCCGATAACAAAGAGAAAGAAGCTTTCTGAGAAACTTCTTTGTGTTCTGTGAAATCATCTCACAGAGTTATAGCTTTCCCCTCAAGAAGCCTTTCGCTAAGACAGTTCTTGTGGAATTGGCAAAGTGATATTTGGAGGCCCATAGAGGGCTATGGTGAAAAAGGAAATATCCTCAGATGAAATCTGGAAAGAAGCTTTCCGAGAAACTGCTTAGTGTTCTGTTCTTTCATCTCACAGAGTTACATCTGCATTTTGTGGATCTCTTTGCTAGCCTTATTTCTGTGGAATCTGAGAACATATATTTCGGATCCCTTTGAAGACTATAGGGCCAGGGGAAATATCCTCCGATAACAAAGAGAAAGAAGCTTTCTGAGAAACTTCTTTGTGTTCTGTGAAATCATCTCACAGAGTTACAGCTTTCCCCTCAAGAAGCCTTTCGCTAAGACAGTTCTTGTGGAATTGGGAAAGTGATATTTGGAAGCCCATAGAGGTCTATGGTGAAAAAGGAAATATCCTCAGATGAAATCTGGAAAGAAGCTTTCTGAGAAACTGCTCTGTGACGTGTGACTTCCACTCACAGAGTTCCATCTGTGTTTCGTGGATCTCTTTGGTTGCCTTATTTCTGTGGAATCTGAGAACAGATATTTCGGATCCCTTTGAAGACTATAGGGCCAAAGTAAATATCCTCCGATAACAAAGAGAAAGAATCTTTCTGAGAAACTTCTTTGTGTTCTGTGAAATCATCTCACAGAGTTACAGCTTTCCCCTCAAGAAGCCTTTCGCTAAGACAGTTCTTGTGGAATTGGCAAAGTGATATTTGGAAGCCCATAGAGGGCTATGGTGAAAAAGAAAATATCCTCAGATGAAATCTGGAAAGAAGCTTTCTGAGAAACTGGTTAGTGTTCTGTTCATGCATCTCACAGAGTTACATCTGTATTTTGTGGATCTCTTTGCTAGCCTTATTTCTGTGGAATCTGAGAACAGATATTTCGGATCCCTTTGAAGACTATAGGGCCAAAGGAAATTTCCTCCGATAACAAAGAGAAAGAAACTTTCTGAGAAACTTCTTTGTGTTCTGTGAAATCATCTCACAGAGATACAGCTTTCCCCTCAAGAAGCCTTTCGCTAAGACAGTTCTTGTGTAATTGGCAAAGTGATATTTGGAAGCCCATAGAGGGCTATGGTGAAAAAGGAAATATCCTCAGATGAAATCTGGAAAGAAGCCTTCTGAGCAACTGGTTAGTGTTCTGTTCATTCATCTCAGAGAGTTACATCTGTATTTCGTGATTCTCTTTGCTAGCCTTATTTCTGTGGAATCTGAGAACAGATATTTCGGATCCCTTTGAAGACTATAGGGCCAAAGGAAATATCCTCCGATAAAAAAGACAAAGAAGCTTTCTGAGAAACTTCTTTGTGTTCTGTGAAATCATCTCACACAGTTACAGCTTTCCCCTCAAGAAGACTTTCGCTAAACAGTCCTTGTGGAATTGGCAAAGTGATATTTGGAAGCCCTTATAGGGCTATGGTGAAAAAGGAAATATCCTCAGATGAAAAGTGGAAAGAAGCTTTCTGAGAAACTGCTCTGTGATGTGTGACTTCCACTGACAGAGTTGCATCTGTATTTCGTGGATCTCTTTGCGAGCCTTATTTCTGTCGAATCTGAGAAGAGATATTTCAGATCCCTTTGAAGACTATAGGGCCAAAGGAAATATCCTCCGATAACAAAGAGAAAGAAGCTTTCTGAGAAACTTCTTTGTGTTCTGTGAAATCATCTCACAGAGTTACAGCTTTCCCCTCAAGAATCCTTTAGCTAAGACAGTTCTTGTGGAATTGGCAAAGTGATATTTGGAAGCCCATAGAGGGCTATGGTGAAAAAGGAAATATCCTCAGATGAAACCTGGAAAGAAGCTTTCTGAGAAACTGCTCTGGGATGTGTGACTTCCACTAACAGAGTTACATCTGTATTTCGTGGATCTCTTTGCTAGCCTTATATCTGTGGAATCTGAGAACAGATATTTCGGATCCCTTTGAAGACTATAGGGCCAAAGGAAATATCATCCGATAACAAAGAGAAAGAAGCTTTCTGAGAAACTTCTTTGTGTTCTGTGAAATCATCTCACAGAGTTACAGCTTTCCCCTCAAGAAGCCTTTCGCTAAGACAGTTCTTGTGGAATTGGCAAAGTGATATTTGGAAGCCCATAGAGGGCTATGATGAAAAAGGAAATATCCTCAGATGAAATCTGGAAAGAAGCTTTCTGAGAAACTGCTCAGTGATGTGTGACTTCCACTCACAGAGTTACATCTCTGTTTCTTGGATCTCTTTGCTAGCCTTATTTCTGTGGAATCTCAGAACAGATATTTCGGATCCCTTTGAAAACTATAGGGCAAAAGGAAATATCCTCCGATAACAAAGAGAAAGAAGCTTTCTGAGAAACTTCTTTGTGTTCTGTGAAATCATCTCACAGAGTTACAGCTTTCCCCTCAAGAAGCCTTTCGCTAAGACAGTTCTTTTGGAATTGGCAAAGTGATATTTGGAAGCCCATAGAGGGCTATGGTGAAAAAGGAAATATCCCCAGATGAAATCTGGAAAGAAGCTTTCTGAGAAACTGCTTAGTATTCTGTTCATTCATCTCACAGAGTTACATCTGTATTTCGTGGATCTCTTTGCTAGCCTTATTTCTGTGGAATCTGAGAACAGATATTTCGGATCCCTTTGAAGACTATAGGGCCAAAGGAAATATCCTCCGATAACAAAGAGAAAGAATCTTTCTGAGAAACTTCTTTGTGTTCTGTGAAATCATCTCACAGAGTTACAGCTTTCCCCTCAAGAAGCCTTTCGCTAAGACAGTTCTTGGGGAATTGGCAAAGTGATATTTGGAAGCCCTTAGAGGTCTATGGTGAAAAAGGAAATATTCTGAGATGAAATCTGGAAAGAAGCTTTCTGAGAAAGTGCTTAGTGTTCTGTTCATTCATCTCACAGAGTTACATCTTTATTTCGTGGATCTCTTTGCTAGCCTTATTTCTGTGGAATCTGAGAACAAATATTTCGCATCCCTTTGAAGACAATTGGGCCAAAGGAAATATCCTCCGATAAAAAACAGAAAGAAGCTTTCAGAGACTTCTTTGTGTTCTGTGAAATCATCTCACAGAGTTACAGCTTTCCCCTCAAGAAAATTTTCTCTAAACAGTTCTTGTGGAATTGGCAAAGTGATATTTGGAAGCCCTTAGAGGGCTATGGTGAAAAAGGAAATATCCTCAGATGAAATATGGAAAGAAGCTTTCTGAGAAACTGCTCTGTGATGTGTGACTTCCACTGACAGAATTACATCTGTATTTTGTGGATCTCTTTGCTAGCCTTATTTCTGTGGAATCTGAGAACAGATATTTCGGATCCCTTTGAAGAATATAGGGACAAAGGAAATATCCTCCGATAACAAAGAGAAAGAAGCTTTCTGAGAAACTTCTTTGTGTTCTGTGAAATCATCTCACAGAGTTACAGCTTTCCCCTCAAGGAGCCTTTCGCTAAGACAGTTCTTGTGGAATTGGCAAAGTGATATTTGGAAGCCCAAGGAGGGCTATGGTGAAAAAGGAAATATCCTCAGATGAAATCTGGAAAGAAGCTTTCTGAGAAACTGCTCTGTGATGTGTGACTTCCACTCACAGAGTTACATCTGTGTTTCGTGGATCTCTTTGCTAGCCTTATTTCTGTGGAATCTGAGAACAGATATTTCGGATCCCTTTGAAGACTATAGGGCCAAAGGAAATATCCTCCGATAACAAAGAGAAAGAAGCTTTATGAGAAACTTCTTTGTGTTCTGTGAAATCATCTCACAGAGTTACAGCTTTCCCCTCAAGAAGCCTTTCGCTAAGACAGTTCTTGGGGAATTGGCAAAGTGATATTTGGAAGCCCTAAGAGGTCTATGGTGAAAAAGGAAATATTCTGAGATGAAATCTGGAAAGAAGCTTTCTGAGAAAGTGCTTAGTGTTCTGTTCATTCATCTCACAGAGTTACATCTTTATTTCGTGGATCTCTTTGCTAGCCTTATTTCTGTGGAATCTGAGAACAAATATTTCGCATCCCTTTGAAGACTATTGGGCGAAAGGAAATATCCTCCGATAAAAAACAGAAAGAAGCTTTCTGAGAAACTTCTTTATGTTCTGTGAAATCATCTCACAGAGTTACAGCTTTCCCCTCAAGAAGATTTTCTCTAAACAGTTCTTGTGGAATTGGCAAAGTGATATTTGGAAGCCCTTAGCGGGCTATGGTGAAAAAGGAAATATCCTCAGATGAAATCTGGAAAGAAGTTTTCTGAGAAACTGCTCTGTGATGTGTGACTTCCACTGACAGAGTTACATCTGTATTTTGTGGATGTCTTTGCTAGCCTTATTTCTGTGGAATCTGAGAACAGATATTTCGGATCCCTTTGAAGAATATTGGGACAAAGGAAATATCCTCCGATAACAAAGAGAAAGAAGCTTTCTGAGAAACTTCTTTGTGTTCTCTGAAATCATCTCACAGAGTTACAGCTTTCCCCTCAAGAAGCCTTTCGCTAAGACAGTTCTTTTGGAATTGGCAAAGTGATATTTGGAAGCCCATAGAGGGCTATGGTGAAAAAGGAAATATCCCCACATGAAATCTGGAAAGAAGCTTTCTGAGAAACTGCTTAGTATTCTGTTCATTCATCTCACAGATTTACATCTGTATTTCGTGGATCTCTTTGCTAGCCTTATTTCTGTGTAATCTGAGAACAGATATTTCGGATCCCTTTGAAGACTATAGGGCCAAAGGAAATATCCTCCGATAACAAAGAGAAATAATCTTTCTGAGAAACTTCTTTGTGTTCTGTGAAATCATCTCACAGAGTTACAGCTTTATTTCGTGGATCTCTTTGCTAGCCTTATTTCTGTGGAATCTGAGAACAAATATTTCGCATCCCTTTGAAGACTATTGGGCCAAAGGAAATATCCTCCGATAAAAAACAGAAAGAAGCTTTCTGAGAAACTTCTTTGTGTTCTGTGAAATCATCTCACAGAGTTACAGCTTTCCCCTCAAGAAAATTTTCTCTAAACAGTTCTTGTGGAATTGGCAAAGTGATATTTGGAAGCCCTTAGAGGGCTATGGTGAAAAAGGAAATATCCTCAGATGAAATCTGGAAAGAAGCTTTCTGAGAAACTGCTCTGTGATGTGTGACTTCCACTGACAGCATTACATCTGTATTTTGTGGATCTCTTTGCTAGCCTTATTTCTGTGGAATCTGAGAACAGATATTTCGGATCCCTTTGAAGACTATGGGGCCAAAGGGATTATCCTCCGATAACAAAGAGAAAGAAGCTTTCTGAGAAACTTCTTTGTGTTCTGTGAAATCATCTCACAGAGTTACAGCTTTCCCCTCAAGGCGCCTTTCGCTAAGACAGTTCTTGTGGAATTGGCAAAGTGATATTTGGAAGCCCATAGAGGGCTATGGTGAAAAAGGAAATATCCTCAGATGAAATCTGGAAAGAAGCTTTCTGAGAAACTGCTCTGTGATGTGTGACTTCCACTCACAGAGTTACATCTGTGTTTCGTGGATCTCTTTGCTAGCCTTATTTCTGTGGAATCTGAGAACAGATATTTCGGATCCCTTTGAAGATTATAGGGCCAAAGGAAATATCCTCCGATAACAAAGAGAAAGAAGCTTTATGAGAAACTTCTTTGTGTTCTGTGAAATAATCTCACAGCGTTACAGCTTTCCCCTCAAGAAGCCTTTCGCTAAGACAGTTTTTGGGGAATTGGCAAAGTGATATTTGGAAGCCCAAAGAGGGCTATGGTGAAAAAGGAAATATCCTCAGATGAAATCTGGAAAGAAGGTTTCTGAGAAACTGCTTCGTGTTCTGTTCATTCATCTCACAGAGTTACATCTGTATTTTGTGGATCTCTTTGCTAGCCTTATTTCTGTGTAATCTGAGAACAGATATTTCGGATCCCTTTGAAGACTATAGGGCCAAAGGAAATATCCTCCGATAACAAAGAGAAAGAAGCTTTCTGAGAAACTTCTTTGTGTTCTGTGAAATCATCTCACAGAGTTACAGCTTTCGCCTCAAGAAGACTTTCGCTAAACAGTTCTTGTGGAATGGCAAAGTGATATTTGGAAGCCATTAGAGGGCTATGGTGAAAAAGGAAAGATCCTCAGTTGAAATCTGGAAAGAAGCTTTCTGAGAAACTGCTCTGTGATGTGTGAGTTCCACTCACAGAGTTACATCTGTGTTTCGTGGATCTCTTTACTAGCCTTATGTCTGTGGAATCTCTGAACAGATATTTGGGATCCCTTTGAAGACTACAGTGCCAAAGGAAATATCCTCCGATAACAAAGAGAAAGAAGCTTTCTGAGAAACTTCTTTGTGTTCTGTGAAATCATCTCACAGAGTTAGAGCTTTCCCCTCAAGAAGCCTTTCGCTAAGACAGTTCTTGTGGAGATTGGCAAAGTGATATTTGGAAGCCCATAGAGGGCTATGGTGAAAAAGGAAATATCCTCAGATGAAATCTGGAAAGAAGCTTTCTGAGAAACTGCTTAGTGTTCTGTTCTTTCATCTCACAGAGTTACATCTGCATTTTGTGGATCTCTTTGCTAGCCTTATTTCTGTGGAATCTGAGAACAGATATTTCGGATCCCTTTGAAGACTATAGGGCCAAAGGAAATATCCTCCGATAAAAAAGAGAAAGAAGCTTTCTGAGAAACTTCTTTGTGTTCTGTGAAATCATCTCACAGAGTTATAGCTTTCCCCTCAAGAAGCCTTTCGCTAAGACAGTTCTTGTGGAATTGGCAAAGTGATATTTGGAGGCCCATAGAGGGCTATGGTGAAAAAGGAAATATCCTCAGATGAAATCTGGAAAGAAGCTTTCTGAGAAACTGCTCTGTGATGTGTGACTTCCACTCACAGAGATACATCTGTATTTCGTGGATCTTTTTGCTAGCCTTATTTCTGTGGAATCTGAGAACAGATATTTCGGATCCCTTTGAAGGCTATAGGGCCAAAGGAAATATCCTCCGATAACAAAGAGAAAGAAGCTTTCTGAGAAACTTCTTTGTGTTCTGCGAAATCATCTCACAGAGTTACAGCTTTCCCCTCAAGAAGCCTTTCGCTAAGACAGTTCTTGTGGAAATGGCAAAGTGATATTTGGAAGCCCATAGAGGGCTATGGTGAAAAAGGAAATATCCTCAGATGAAATCTGGAAGGAAGCTTTCTGAGAAACTGCTTAGTGTTCTGTTCATTCATCTCACAGAGTTACATCTGTATTTTGTGGATCTCTTTGCTAGCCTTATTTCTGTGTAATCTGAGAACAGATATATCGGATCCCTTTGAAGACTATAGGGCCAAAGGAAATATCCACCGATAACAAAGAGAAAGAAGCTTTCTGAGAAACTTCTTTGTGTTCTGTGAAATCATCTCACAGAGTTACAGCTTTCCCCTCAAGAAGACTTTCGCTAAACAGTTCTTGTGGAATGGCAAAGTGATATTTGGAAGCCATTAGAGGGCTATGGTGAAAAAGGAAAGATCCTCAGATGAAATCTGGAAAGAAGCTTTCTGAGAAACTGCTCTGTGATGTGTGAGTTCCACTCACAGAGTTACATCTGTGTTTCGTGGATCTCTTTACTAGCCTTATGTCTGTGGAAACTCTGAACAGATATTTGGGATCCCTTTGAAGACTACAGTGCCAAAGGAAATATCCTCCGATAACAAAGAGAAAGAAGCTTTCTGAGAAACTTCTTTGTGTTCTGTGAAATCATCTCACAGAGTTACAGCTTTCCCCTCAAGAAGCCTTTCGCTAAGACAGTTCTTGTGGAGATTGGCAAAGTGATATTTGGAAGCCCATAGAGGGCTATGGTGAAAAAGGAAATATCCTCAGATGAAATCTGGAGAGAAGCTTTCCGAGAAACTGCTTAGTGTTCTGTTCTTTCATCTCACAGAGTTACATCTGCATTTTGTGGATCTCTTTGCTAGCCTTATTTCTGTGGAATCTGAGAACAGATATTTCGGATCCCTTTGAAGACTATAGGGCCAGGGGAAATATCCTCCGATAACAAAGAGAAAGAAGCTTTCTGAGAAACTTCTTTGTGTTCTGTGAAATCATCTCACAGAGTTATAGCTTTCCCCTCAAGAAGCCTTTCGCTAAGACAGTTCTTGTGGAATTGGCAAAGTGATATTTGGAGGCCCATAGAGGGCTATGGTGAAAAAAGAAATATCCTCAGATGAAATCTGGAAAGAAGCTTTCTGAGAAACTGCTCTGTGATGTGTGACTTCCACTCACAGAGTTCCATCTGTGTTTCGTGGATCTCTTTGGTTGCCTTATTTCTGTGGAATCTGAGAACAGATATTTCGGATCCCTTTGAAGACTATAGGGCCAAAGTAAATATCCTCCGATAACAAAGAGAAAGAAGCTTTCTGAGAAACTTCTTTGTGTTCTGTGAAATCATCTCACAGAGTTACAGCTTTCCCCTCAAGAAGCCTTTCGCTAAGACAGTTCTTGTGGAATTGGCAAAGTGATATTTGGAAGCCCATAGAGGGCTATGGTGAAAAAGAAAATATCCTCAGATGAAATCTGGAAAGAAGCTTTCTGAGAAACTGGTTAGTGTTCTCTTCATGCATCTCACAGAGTTACATCTGTATTTTGTGGATCTCTTTGCTAGCCTTATTTCTGTGGAATCTGAGAACAGATATTTCGGATCCCTTTGAAGACTATAGGGCCAAAGGAAATATCCTCCGATAACAAAGAGAAAGAAACTTTCTGAGAAACTTCTTTGTGTTCTGTGAAATCATCTCACAGAGATACAGCTTTCCCCTCAAGAAGCCTTTCGCTAAGACAGTTCTTGTGTAATTGGCAAAGTGATATTTGGAAGCCCATAGAGGGCTATGGTGAAAAAGGAAATATCCTCAGATGAAATCTGGAAAGAAGCTTTCTGAGCAACTGGTTAGTGTTCTGTTCATTCATCTCAGAGAGTTACATCTGTATTTCGTGATTCTCTTTGCTAGCCTTATTTCTGTGGAATCTGAGAACAGATATTTCGGATCCCTTTGAAGACTATAGGGCCAAAGGAAATATCCTCCGATAACAAAGAGAAAGAAGCTTTCTGAGAAACTTCTATGTGTTCTGTGAAATCATCTCACAGAGTTACAGCTTTCCCCTCAGAAGCCTTTCGCTAAGACAGTTCTTGTGGAATTCTCAAAGTGATATTTGGAGGCCCACAGAGGGCTATGGTGAAAAAGGAAATATCCTCAGATGAAATCTGGAAAGAAGCTTTCTGAGAAACTGCTCTGTGATGTGTGAGTTCCACTCACAGAGTTACATCTGTATTTCGTGGATCTCTTTGCTAGCCTTATTTCTGTGGAATCTGAGAACAGATATTTCGGATCCCTTTGAAGGCTATAGGGCCAAAGGAAATATCCTCCGATAACAAAGAGAAAGAAGCTTTCTGAGAAACTTCTTTGTGTTCTGTGAAATGAACTCACGGAGTTACAGCCTTCCCCTCAAGAATACTTTCGCTAAGACAGTTCTTGTGGAATTGGCAAAGTGATATTTGGAAGCACATAGAGGGCTATGGTGAAATAGGAAATATCCTGAGATGAAATCTGGAAGGAAGCTTTGAGAAACTGCTCTGTGATGTGAGAATTCGACTAACAGAGTTACATCAGTGTTTCGTGGATCTCTTTGCTAGCCTTATTTCTGTGGAATCTGAGAACAGATATTTCGGATCCCTTTAAAGACTATAGGGCCAAAGGAAATATCCTCCGATAACAAAGAGAAAAAAGCTTTCTGAGAAACTTCTTTGTGTTCTGTGAAATCATCTCACAGAGTTACAGCTTTCCCCTCAAGAAGCCTTTCGCTAAGACAGTTCTTGTGGAAATGGCAAAGTGATATTTGGAAGCCCATTGAGGGCTATGGTGAAAAAGGAAATATCCTCAGACGAAATCTGGAAAGAAGCTTTCTGAGAAATTGCTTAGTGTTCTGATCATTCATCTCACAGAGTTACATCTGTATTTTGTGGATCTCTTGGCTAGCCTTATTTCTGTGGAATCTGAGAACAGATATTTCGGATCCCTTTGAAGACTATAGGGCCAAAGGAAATATCCTCCGATAACAAAGAGAAAGAAGCTTTCTGAGAAACTTCTATGTGTTCTGTGAAATCATCTCACAGAGTTACAGCTTTCCCCTCAAGAAGCCTTTCGTTAAACAGTTCTTGTGGAATTGGCAAAGTGATATTTTGAGGCCCTTAGAGGGCTATGGTGAAAAAGGAAATATCCTCACATGAAATATGGAAAGAAGCTTTTGCGAAACTGCTCTGTGATGTGTGACTTCCACTGACAGAGTTGCATCTGTATTTCGTGGATCTCTTTGCTAGCCTTATTTCTGTGGAATCTGAGAACAGATATTTCGGATCCCTTTGAAGACTATAGGGGCAAAGGAAATGTCCTCCGATAACAAAGAGAAAGAAGCTTTCTGAGAAACTTCTTTGTGTTCTGTGAAATCATCTCACAGAGTTACAGCTTTCCCCTCAAGAAGCCTTTCGCTAAGACAGTTCTTGTGGAATTGGCAAAGTGATATTTGGAAGCCCATAGAGGGCTATGGTGAAAAAGGAAATATCCTCAGATGAAATCTGGAAAGAAGCTTTCTAAGAAACTGCTTAGTGTTCTGTTCATTCATCTCACAGAGTTACATCTGTATTTTGTGGATCTCTACGCTAGCCTTATTGCTGTGGAATCTGAGAACAGATATTTCGGATCCCTTTGAGGACTATAGGGCCAAAGGAAATATGCTCCGATAACAAAGAGAAAGAAGCTTTCTGAGAAACTTCTTTGTGTTCTGTGAAATCATCTCACAGAGTTACAGCTTTCCCCTCAAGAAGCCTTTCGCTAAGACAGTTCTTGTGGAATTGGCAAAGTGATATTTGGAAGCCCATAGAGGGCTATGGTGAAAAAGTAAATATCCTCAGATGAAATCTGGAAAGAAGCCTTCTGAGAAACTGCTTAGTGTTCTGCTCATTCATCTCACAGAGTTACATCTGTATTTCGTGGATCTCTTTGCTAGCCTTATTTCTGTGGAATCTGAGAACAGATATTTCGGATCCCTTTGAAGACTATAGGGGCAAAGGAAATGTCCTCCGATAACAAAGAGAAAGAAGCTTTCTGAGAAACTTCTTTGTGTTCTGTGAAATCATCTCACAGAGTTACAGCTTTCCCGTCAAGAAGCCTTTCACTAAGACAGTTTTTGGGGAACTGGCAAAGTGATATTTGGAAGCCCAAAGAGGGCTATGGTGAAAAAGGAAATATCCTCAGATGAAATCTGGAAAGAAGGTTTCTGAGAAACTGCTTCGTGTTCTGTTCATTCATCTCACAGAGTTACATATGTATTTTGTGGATCTCTTTGCTAGTCTTATTTCTGTGTAATCTGAGAACAGATATTTCGGATCCCTTTGTAGACTAAAGGGCCAAAGGAAATATCCTCCGATAAAAAAGAGAAAGAAGCTTTCTGAGAAACTTCTTTGTGTTCTGTGAAATCATCTCACAGAGTTACAGCTTTCCCCTCAAGAAGCCTTTCGCTAATACAGTTCTTGTGGAATTGGCAAAGTGATATTTGGAAGCCCATAGAGGGCTGTGGTGAAAAAGGAAATATCCTCAGATGAAATCTGGAAAGAAGCTTTCTGAGAAACTGCTTAGTGTTCTGTTCATTTATCTCACAGAGTTACATCTGTATTTCGTGGATCTCTTTGCTAGCCTTATTTCTGTGGAATCTGAGAACAGATATTTCGGTCCCTTTGAAGACTATAGGGCTAAAGGAAATATCCTCCGATAACAAACAGAAAGATGCTTCCTGAGAAACTTCTTTGTGTTCTGTGAAATCATCTCACAGAGTTACAGCTTTCCCCTCAAGAAGACTTTCGCTAAACAGTTCTTGTGGAATTGGCAAAGTGATATTTGGAAGCCCTTAGAGGGCTATGGTGAAAAAGGAAATATCCTCAGATGAAATCTGGAAAGAAGCTTTCTGAGAAACTGCTCTGTGATGTGTGACTTCCACTCACAGAGTTACATCTGTATTTCGTGGATCTCTTTGCTAGCCTTATTTCAGTGGAATCTGAGAACAGATATTTGAGATCCCTTTGAAGACTATAGGGCCAAAGGAAATATCCTCCGTTAACAAAGTGAAAGAAGCTTTCTGAGAAACTTCTTTGTATTCTGTGAAATCATCTCACAGAGTTACAGCTTTCCCCTCAAGAAGCCTTTCGCTAAGACAGTTCTTGTGGAATTGGCAAAGTGATATTTGGAAGCCCATAGAGGGCTATGGTGAAAAAGGAAATATCCTCAGATGAAATCTGGAAAGAAGCTTTCTGAGCAACTGGTTAGTGTTCTGTTCATGCATCTCACAGAGTTACATCTGTATTTTGTGGATCTCTTTGCTAGCCTTATTTCTGTGGAATCTGAGAACAGATATTTCGGATCCCTTTGAAGACTATAGGGCCAAAGGAAATATCCTCCGATAACAAAGAGAAAGAAACTTTCTGAGAAACTTCTTTGTGTTCTGTGAAATCATCTCACAGAGATACAGCTTTCCCCTCAAGAAGCCTTTCGCTAAGACAGTTCTTGTGTAATTGGCAAAGTGATATTTGGAAGCCCATAGAGGGCTATGGTGAAAAAGGAAATATCCTCAGATGAAATCTGGAAAGAAGCTTTCTGAGCAACTGGTTAGTGTTCTGTTCATTCATCTCAGAGAGTTACATCTGTATTTCGTGATTCTCTTTGCTAGCCTTATTTCTGTGGAATCTGAGAACAGATATTTCGGATCCCTTTGAAGACTATAGGGCCAAAGGAAATATCCTCCGATAACAAAGAGAAAGAAGCTTTCTGAGAAACTTCTATGTGTTCTGTGAAATCATCTCACAGAGTTACAGCTTTCCCCTCAGAAGCCTTTCGCTAAGACAGTTCTTGTGGAATTCTCAAAGTGATATTTGGAGGCCCACAGAGGGCTATGGTGAAAAAGGAAATATCCTCAGATGAAATCTGGAAAGAAGCTTTCTGAGAAACTGCTCTGTGATGTGTGAGTTCCACTCACAGAGTTACATCTGTATTTCGTGGATCTCTTTGCTAGCCTTATTTCTGTGGAATCTGAGAACAGATATTTCGGATCCCTTTGAAGGCTATAGGGCCAAAGGAAATATCCTCCGATAACAAAGAGAAAGAAGCTTTCTGAGAAACTTCTTTGTGTTCTGTGAAATGATCTCACGGAGTTACAGCCTTCCCCTCAAGAATACTTTCGCTAAGACAGTTCTTGTGGAATTGGCAAAGTGATATTTGGAAGCACATAGAGGGCTATGGTGAAATAGGAAATATCCTGAGATGAAATCTGGAAGGAAGCTTTGAGAAACTGCTCTGTGATGTGAGAATTCGACTAACAGAGTTACATCAGTGTTTCGTGGATCTCTTTGCTAGCCTTATTTCTGTGGAATCTGAGAACAGATATTTCGGATCCCTTTAAAGACTATAGGGCCAAAGGAAATATCCTCCGATAACAAAGAGAAAAAAGCTTTCTGAGAAACTTCTTTGTGTTCTGTGAAATCATCTCACAGAGTTACAGCTTTCCCCTCAAGAAGCCTTTCGCTAAGACAGTTCTTGTGGAAATGGCAAAGTGATATTTGGAAGCCCATTGAGGGCTATGGTGAAAAAGGAAATATCCTCAGACGAAATCTGGAAAGAAGCTTTCTGAGAAATTGCTTAGTGTTCTGATCATTCATCTCACAGAGTTACATCTGTATTTTGTGGATCTCTTGGCTAGCCTTATTTCTGTGGAATCTGAGAACAGATATTTCGGATCCCTTTGAAGACTATAGGGCCAAAGGAAATATCCTCCGATAACAAAGAGAAAGAAGCTTTCTGAGAAACTTCTATGTGTTCTGTGAAATCATCTCACAGAGTTACAGCTTTCCCCTCAAGAAGCCTTTCGCTAAACAGTTCTTGTGGAATTGGCAAAGTGATATTTTGAGGCCCTTAGAGGGCTATGGTGAAAAAGGAAATATCCTCACATGAAATATGGAAAGAAGCTTTTGCGAAACTGCTCTGTGATGTGTGACTTCCACTGACAGAGTTGCATCTGTATTTCGTGGATCTCTTTGCTAGCCTTATTTCTGTGGAATCTGAGAACAGATATTTCGGATCCCTTTGAAGACTATAGGGGCAAAGGAAATGTCCTCCGATAACAAAGAGAAAGAAGCTTTCTGAGAAACTTCTTTGTGTTCTGTGAAATCATCTCACAGAGTTACAGCTTTCCCCTCAAGAAGCCTTTCGCTAAGACAGTTCTTGTGGAATTGGCAAAGTGATATTTGGAAGCCCATAGAGGGCTATGGTGAAAAAGGAAATATCCTCAGATGAAATCTGGAAAGAAGCTTTCTAAGAAACTGCTTAGTGTTCTGTTCATTCATCTCACAGAGTTACATCTGTATTTTGTGGATCTCTACGCTAGCCTTATTGCTGTGGAATCTGAGAACAGATATTTCGGATCCCTTTGAAGACTATAGGGCCAAAGGAAATATGCTCCGATAACAAAGAGAAAGAAGCTTTCTGAGAAACTTCTTTGTGTTCTGTGAAATCATCTCACAGAGTTACAGCTTTCCCCTCAAGAAGCCTTTCGCTAAGACAGTTCTTGTGGAATTGGCAAAGTGATATTTGGAAGCCCATAGAGGGCTATGGTGAAAAAGTAAATATCCTCAGATGAAATCTGGAAAGAAGCCTTCTGAGAAACTGCTTAGTGTTCTGCTCATTCATCTCACAGAGTTACATCTGTATTTCGTGGATCTCTTTGCTAGCCTTATTTCTGTGGAATCTGAGAACAGATATTTCGGATCCCTTTGAAGACTATAGGGGCAAAGGAAATGTCCTCCGATAACAAAGAGAAAGAAGCTTTCTGAGAAACTTCTTTGTGTTCTGTGAAATCATCTCACAGAGTTACAGCTTTCCCGTCAAGAAGCCTTTCACTAAGACAGTTTTTGGGGAACTGGCAAAGTGATATTTGGAAGCCCAAAGAGGGCTATGGTGAAAAAGGAAATATCCTCAGATGAAATCTGGAAAGAAGGTTTCTGAGAAACTGCTTCGTGTTCTGTTCATTCATCTCACAGAGTTACATATGTATTTTGTGGATCTCTTTGCTAGTCTTATTTCTGTGTAATCTGAGAACAGATATTTCGGATCCCTTTGTAGACTAAAGGGCCAAAGGAAATATCCTCCGATAACAAAGAGAAAGAAGCTTTCTGAGAAACTTCTTTGTGTTCTGTGAAATCATCTCACAGAGTTACAGCTTTCCCCTCAAGAAGCCTTTCGCTAATACAGTTCTTGTGGAATTGGCAAAGTGATATTTGGAAGCCCATAGAGGGCTGTGGTGAAAAAGGAAATATCCTCAGATGAAATCTGGAAAGAAGCTTTCTGAGAAACTGCTTAGTGTTCTGTTCATTCATCTCACAGAGTTACATCTGTATTTCGTGGATCTCTTTGCTAGCCTTATTTCTGTGGAATCTGAGAACAGATATTTCGGTCCCTTTGAAGACTATAGGGCTAAAGGAAATATCCTCCGATAACAAACAGAAAGATGCTTCCTGAGAAACTTCTTTGTGTTCTGTGAAATCATCTCACAGAGTTACAGCTTTCCCCTCAAGAAGACTTTCGCTAAACAGTTCTTGTGGAATTGGCAAAGTGATATTTGGAAGCCCTTAGAGGGCTATGGTGAAAAAGGAAATATCCTCAGATGAAATCTGGAAAGAAGCTTTCTGAGAAACTGCTCTGTGATGTGTGACTTCCACTCACAGAGTTACATCTGTATTTCGTGGATCTCTTTGCTAGCCTTATTTCAGTGGAATCTGAGAACAGATATTTGAGATCCCTTTGAAGACTATAGGGCCAAAGGAAATATCCTCCGTTAACAAAGTGAAAGAAGCTTTCTGAGAAACTTCTTTGTATTCTGTGAAATCATCTCACAGAGTTACAGCTTTCCCCTCAAGAAGCCTTTCGCTAAGACAGTTCTTGTGGAATTGGCAAAGTGATATTTGGAAGCCCATAGAGGGCTACGGTGAAAAAGGAAACATCCTCAGATGAAATCTGGAAAGAAGCTTTCTGAGAAACTGCTCTGTGATGTGTGACTTCCACTCACAGAGTTACATCTGTGTTTCGTGGATCTCTTTGCTAGCCTTATTTCTGTGGAATCTGAGAACAGATATTTCGGATCCCTTTGAAGACTATACGGCCAAAGGAAATATCCTCCGATAACAAAGAGAAAGAAGCTTTCTGAGAAACTTCTTTGTGTTCTGTGAAATCATCTCACAGAGTTACAGCTTTCCCCTCAAGAAGCCTTTCGCTAAAACAGTTCTTGTGGAATTGGCAAAGGGATATTTGGAAGTCCATAGAGGGCTATGGTGAAAAAGGAAATATCCTCAGATGAAATCTGGAAAGAAGCTTTCTGAGAAACTGCTTAGTGTTCTGTTCATTCATCTCACAGAGTTACATCTGCATTTTGTGGATCTCTTTGCTAGCCTTATTTCTGTGGAATCTGAGAACAGATATTTCGGATCCCTTTGAAGACTATAGAGCCAAAGGAAATATCCTCCGATAACAAAGAGAAAGAAGCTTTCTGAGAAACTTCTTTGTGTTCTGTGAAATCATCTCACAGAGTTACAGCTTTCACCTCAAGAAGCCTTTCGCTAAGACAGTTCTTGTGGAATTGGCAAAGTGAGATTTGGAAGCCCATAGAGGGCTATGGTAAAAAAGGAAATATCCTCAGATGAAACCTGGAAAGAAGCTTTCTGAGAAACTGCTCTGTGATGTGTGACTTCCACTCACAGAGTTACATCTGTATTTCGTGGATCTCTTTGCTAGCCTTATTTCTGTGGAATCTGAGAACAGATATTTCGGATCCTTTTGAAGACTATACGGCCAAAGGAAATATCCTCCGATAACAAAGAGAAAGAAGCTTTCTGAGAAACTTCTTTGTGTTCTGTGAAATCATCTCACAGAGTTACAGCTTTCCCCTCAAGAAGCCTTTCGCTAAGACAGTTCTTGTGGAATTGGCAAAGTGATATTTGGAAGCCCATAGAGGGCTATGGTGAAAAAGGAAATATCCTCAGATGAAATCTGGAAAGAAGCTTTCTGAGAAACTGCTTCGTGTTCTGTTCATTCATCTCACAGAGTTACATCTGCATTTTGTGGATCTCTTTGCTAGCCTTAATTCTGTGGAATCTGAGAACAGATATTTCGGATCCCTTTGAAGACTATAGGGCCAAAGGAAATACCCTCCGATAACAAAGAGAAGGAAGCTTTCTGAGAAACTTCTTTGTGTTCTGTGAAATCATCTCACAGAGTTACAGCTTTCCCCTCAAGAAGACTTTCGCTAAACAGTTCTTGTGGAATTGGCAAAGTGATATTTTGAAGCCCTTAGAGGGCTATGGTGAAAAAGGAAATATCCTCAGATGAAATCTGGAAAGAAGCTTTTGCGAAACTGCTCTGTGATGTGTGACTTCCACTGACAGAGTTGCATCTGTATTTCGTGGATCTCTTTGCTAACCTTATTTCTGTGGAATCTGAGAACAGATATTTCGGATCCTTTTGAAGACTATAGGGGCAAAGGAAATATCCTCCGATAACAAAGAGAAAGAAGCTTTCTGAGAAACTTCTCTGTGTTCTGTGAAATCAAATCACAGAGTTACAGCTTTCCCTTCAAGAAGGCTTTCACTAAGACAGTTCTTGTGGAATTTGCAAAGTGATATTTGGAAGTCCATAGAGGGCTATGGTGAAAAAGGAAATATCCTCAGATGAAATCGAGAAAGAAGCTTTCTGAGAAACTGCTCTGTGATGTGTGACTTCCACTCACAGAGTTACATCTGTATTCCGTGGATCTCTTTCCTAGCCTTATTTCTGTGGAATCTGAGAATAGATATTTCGGATCCCTTTGGAGACTATAGGGCCAAAGGAAATATCCTCCGATAACAAAGAGAAAGAAGCTTTCGGAGAAACTTCTTTGTGTTCTGTGAAATCATCTCACAGAGTTATGCTTTCCCCTCAAGAAGCCTTTCGCTAAGACAGTTCTTGTGGAATTTGCAAAGTGATATTTGGAAGCCCTTAGAGGGCTATGGTGAAAAAGTAAATATCCACAGATGAAATCTGGAAAGAAGCCTTCTGAGAAACTGCTTAGTGTTCTGCTCATTCATCTCACAGAGTTACATCTGTATTTCGTGGATCTCTTTGCTAGCCTTATTTCTGTGGAATCTGAGAACAGATATTTCGGATCCCTTTGAAGACTATAGGGGCAAAGGAAATGTCCTCCGATAACAAAGAGAAAGAAGCTTTCTGAGAAACTTCTTTGTGTTCTGTGAAATCATCTCAGAGAGTTACAGCTTTCCCGTCAAGAAGCCTTTCACTAAGACAGTTTTTGGGGAATTGGCAAAGTGATATTTGGAAGCCCAAAGAGGGCTATGGTGAAAAAGGAAATATCCTCAGATGAAATCTGGAAAGAAGGTTTCTGAGAAACTGCTTCGTGTTCTGTTCATTCATCTCACAGAGTTACATCTGTATTTTGTGGATCTCTTTGCTAGTCTTATTTCTGTGTAATCTGAGAACAGATATTTCGGATCCCTTTGTAGACTAAAGGGCCAAAGGAAATATCCTCCGATAACAAACAGAAAGAAGCTTTCTGAGAAACTTCTTTGTGTTCTGTGAAATCATCTCACAGAGTTACAGCTTTCCCCTCAAGAAGCCTTTCGCTAAGACAGTTCTTGTGGAATTGGCAAAGTGATATTTGGAAGCCCATAGAGGGCTGTGGTGAAAAAGGAAATATCCTCAGATGAAATCTGGAAAGAAGCTTTCTGAGAAACTGCTTAGTGTTCTGTTCATTCATCTCACAGAGTTACATCTGTATTTCGTGGAGCTCTTTGCTAGCCTTATTTCTGTGGAATCTGAGAACAGATATTTCGGATCCCTTTGAAGACTATAGGGCCAAAGGAAATATCCTCCGATAACAAAGACAAAGAAGCTTTCTGAGAAACTTCTTTGTGTTCTGTGAAATCATCTCACAGAGTTACAGCTTTCCCCTCAAGAAGCCTTTCGCTAAGACAGTTCTTGTGGAATTGGCAAAGTGATATTTGGAAGCCCATAGAGGGCTATGGTGAAAAAGGAATTATTCTCAGATGAAATCTGGAAAGAAGCTTTCTG
Organism: Macaca mulatta; assembly: GCF_049350105.2. Taxonomy (NCBI): domain Eukaryota; kingdom Metazoa; phylum Chordata; class Mammalia; order Primates; family Cercopithecidae; genus Macaca; species Macaca mulatta. The sequence goes on from NC_133413.1 coordinate 49,396,856, forward strand.
AGAAACTGCTCTGTGATGTGTGACTTCCACTCACACAGTTACATCTGTATTCCGTGGATCTCTTTGCTAGCCTTATTTCTGTGGAATCTGAGAACAGATATTTCGGATCCCTTTGAAGACTATAGGGCCAAAAGAAATATCCTCCGATAACAAAGAGAAAGAAGCTTTCTGAGAAACTTCTTTGTGTTCTGTGAAATCATCTCACAGAGTTACAGCTTTCCCCTCAAGAAGCCTTTCGCTAAGACAGTTCTTGTGGAATTGGCAAAGTGATATTTGGAGGCCCATAGAGGGCTATGGTGAAAAAGGAAATATCCTCAGATGAAATCTGGAAAGAAGCTTTCTGAGAAACTGCTCTGTGATGTGTGAGTTCCACTCACAGAGTTACATCTGTATTTCGTGGATCTTTTTGCTAGCCTTATTTCTGTGGAATCTGAGAACAGATATTTCGGATCCCTTTGAAGGCTATAGTGCCAAAGGAAATATCCTCCGATAACAAAGGGAAAGAAGCTTTCTGAGAAACTTCTTTGTGTTCTGTGAAATCATCTCACAGAGTTACAGCTTTCCCCTCAAGAAGCCTTTCGCTAAGACAGTTCTTGTGGAATTGGCAAAGTTATATTTGGAAGCCCATAGAGGGCTATGGTGAAAAAGGAAATATCCTCAGTTGAAATCGGGAAAGAAGCTTTCTGAGAAACTGCTCTGTGATGTGTGACTTCCACTCACAGAGTTCCATCTGTGTTTCGTGGATCTCTTTGGTAGCCTTATTTCTGTGGAATCTGAGAACAGATATTTCGGATCCCTTTGAAGACTATAGGGCCAAAGGAAATATCCTCCGATAACAAAGACAAAGAAGCTTTCTGAGAAACTTCTTTGTGTTCTGTGAAATCATCTCACAGAGTTACAGCTTTCCCCTCAAGAAGCCTTTCGCTAAGACAGTTCTTGTGGAATTTGCAAAGTGATATTTGGAAGCCCATAGAGGGCTATGGTGAAAAAGGAAATATCCTCAGATGAAATCGAGAAAGGAGCTTTCTGAGAAACTGCTCTGTGATGTGTGACTTCCACTCACAGAGTTACATCTGTATTCCGTGGATCTCTTTGCTAGCCTTATTTCTGTGGAATCTGAGAACAGATATTTCGGATCCCTTTGAAGACTATACGGCCAAAAGAAATATCCTCCGATAACAAAGAGAAGGAAGCTTTCTGAGAAACTTTTTTGTGTTCTGTGAAATCATCTCACAGAGTTACAGCTTTCCCCTCAAGAAGCCTTTCGCTAAGACAGTTCTTGTGGAATTGGCAAAGTGATATTTGGAGGCCCATAGAGGGCTATGGTGAAAAAGGAAATATCCTCAGATGAAATCTGGAAAGAAGCTTTCTGAGAAACTGCTCTGTGATGTGTGAGTTCCACTCACTGAGTTACATCTGTATTTCGTGGATCTTTTTGCTAGCCTTATTTCTGTGGAATCTGAGAACAGATATTTCGGATCCCTTTGAAGGCTATAGGGCCAAAGGAAATATCGTCCGATAACAAAGAGAAAGAAGCTTTCTGAGAAACTTCTTTGTGTTCTGTGAAATCATCTCACAGAGTTACAGCTTTCCCCTCAAGAAGCCTTTCGCTAAGACAGTTCTTGTGGAAATGGCAAAGTGATATTTGGAAGCCCATAGAGTGCTATGGTGAAAAAGGAAATATCCTCAGATGAAATCTGGAAAGAAGCTTTCTGAGAAACTGCTTAGTGTTCTGTTCATTCATCTCACAGAGTTACATCTGTATTTTGTGGATCTCTTTGCTAGCCTTATTTCTGTGGAATCTGAGAACAGATATTTCGGATCCCTTTGAAGGCTATAGGGCCAAAGGAAATATCCTCCGATAACAAAGAGAAAGAAGCTTTCTGAGAAACATCTTTGTGTTCTGTGAAATCATCTCACAGAGTTACAGCTTTCCCCTCAAGAAGCCTTTCGCTAAGACAGTTCTTGTGGAATTGGCAAAGTGATATTTGGAAGCCCATAGAGGGCTATGGTGAAAAAGGAAATATCCTCAGTTGAAATCGGGAAAGAAGCTTTCTGAGAAACTGCTCTGTGATGTGTGACTTCCACTCACAGAGTTCCATCTGTGTTTCGTGGATCTCTTTGGTAGCCTTATTTCTGTGGAATCTGAGAACAGATATTTCGGATCCCTTTGAAGACTATAGGGCCAAAGGAAATATCCTCCGATAACAAAGACAAAGAAGCTTTCTGATAAACTTCTTTGTGTTCTGTGAAATCATCTCACAGAGTTACAGCTTTCCCCTCAAGAAGCCTTTCGCTAAGACAGTTCTTATGGAATTTGCAAAGTGATATTTGGAAGTCCATAGAGGGCTATGGTGAAAAAGGAAATATCCTCAGATGAAATCGAGAAAGAAGCTTTCTGAGAAACTGCTCTGTGATGTGTGACTTCCACTCACAGAGTTACATCTGTATTCCGTGGATCTCTTTGCTAGCCTTATTTCTGTGGAATCTGAGAACAGATATTTCGGATCCCTTTGAAGACTATAGGGCCAAAAGAAATATCCTCCGATAACAAAGAGAAGGAAGCTTTCTGAGAAACTTTTTTGTGTTCTGTGAAATCATCTCACAGAGTTACAGCTTTCCCCTCAAGAAGTCTTTCGCTAAGACAGTTCTTGTGGAATTGGCAAAGTGATATTTGGAGGCCCATAGAGGGCTATGGTGAAAAAGGAAATATCCTCAGATGAAATCTGGAAAGAAGCTTTCTGAGAAACTGCTCTGTGATGTGTGAGTTCCACTCACTGAGTTACATCTGTATTTCGTGGATCTTTTTGCTAGCCTTATTTCTGTGGAATCTGAGAACAGATATTTCGGATCCCTTTGAAGGCTATAGGGCCAAAGGAAATATCGTCCGATAACAAAGTGAAAGAAGCTTTCTGAGAAACTTCTTTGTGTTCTGTGAAATCATCTCACAGAGTTACAGCTTTCCCCTCAAGAAGCCTTTCGCTAAGACAGTTCTTGTGGAAATGACAAAGTGATATTTGGAAGCCCATAGAGGGCTATGGTGAAAAAGGAAATATCCTCAGATGAAATCTGGAAAGAAGCTTTCTGAGAAACTGCTTAGTGTTCTGTTCATTCATCTCACAGAGTTACATCTGTATTTTGTGGATCTCTTTGCTAGCCTTATTTCTGTGGAATCTGAGAACAGATATTTCGGATCCCTTTGAAGGCTATAGGGCCAAAGGAAATATCCTCCGATAACAAAGAGAAAGAAGCTTTCTGAGAAACATCTTTGTGTTCTGTGAAATCATCTCACAGAGTTACAGCTTTCCCCTCAAGAAGCCTTTGGCTAAGACAGTTCTTGTGGAATTGGCAAAGTGATATTTGGAAGCCCAAGGAGGTCTATGGTGAAAAAGGAAATATCCTCAGATGAAATCTGGAAAGAAGCTTTCTGAGAAACTGCTCTGTGATGTGTGACTTCCACTCACAGAGTTACATCTGTGTTTCGTGGATCTCTTTGGTAGCCTTATTTCTGTGGAATCTGAGAACAGATATTTCGGATCCCTTTGAAGACTATAGGGCCAAAGGAAATATCCTCCGATAACAAAGAGAAAGAAGCTTTCTGAGAAACTTCTTTGTGTTCTGTGAAATCACCTCACAGAGTGACAGCTTTCCCCTCAAGAAGCCTTTCGCTAAGACAGTTCTTGTGGAATTGGCAAAGTGATATTTGGAAGCCCATGGAGGGCTATGGTGAAAAAGGAAATATCGTCAGATGAAATCTGGAAAGAAGCTTTCTGAGCAACTGGTTAGTGTTCTGTTCATCCATCTCACAGAGTTACATCTGTATTTTGTGGATCTCTTTGCTAGCCTTATTTCTGTGGAATCTGAGAACAGATATTTCGGATCCCTTTGAAGACTATAGGGCCAAAGGAAATATCCTCCGATAACAAAGAGAAAGAAGCTTTCTGAGAAACTTCTTTGTGTTCTGTGAAATCATCTCACAGAGTTACAGCTTTCCCCTCAAGAAGCCTTTCGCTAAGACAGTTCTTGGGTTATTGGCAAAGTGATATTTGGAAGCCCATAGAGGGCTATGGTGAAAAAGGAAATATCCTCAGATGAAATCTGGAAAGAAGCTTTGTGAGAAACTGCTTATTGTTCTGTTCATTCATCTCACAGAGTTACATCTGTATTTCGTGATTCTCTTTGCTAGCCTTATTTCTGTGGAATCTGAGAACAGATATTTCGGATCCCTTTGAAGACTATAGGGCCAAAGGAAATATCCTCCGATAACAAAGACAAAGAAGCTTTCTGAGAAACTTCTTTGTGTTCTGTGAAATCATCTCACAGAGTTACAGCTTTCCCCTCAAGAAGCCTTTCGCTAAGACAGTTCTTGTGGAATTTGCAAAGTGATATTTGGAAGACCATAGAGGGCTATGGTGAAAAAGGAAATATCCTCAGATGAAATCGAGAAAGAAGCTTTCTGAGAAACTGCTCTGTGATGTGTGACTTCCACTCACAGAGTTACATCTGTATTCCGTGGATCTCTTTGCTAGCCTTATTTCTGTGGAATCTGAGAACAGATATTTCGGATCCCTTTGAAGACTATAGGGCCAAAAGAAATATCCTCCGATAACAAAGAGAAGGAAGCTTTCTGAGAAACTTTTTTGTGTTCTGTGAAATCATCTCACAGAGTTACAGCTTTCCCCTCAAGAAGCCTTTCGCTAAGACAGTTCTTGTGGAATTGGCAAAGTGATATTTGGAGGCCCATAGAGGGCTATGGTGAAAAAGGAAATATCCTCAGATGAAATCTGGAAAGAAGCTTTCTGAGAAACTGCTCTGTGATGTGTGAGTTCCACTCACAGAGTTACATCTGTATTTCGTGGATCTTTTTGCTAGCCTTATTTCTGTGGAATCTGAGAACAGATATTTCGGATCCCTTTGAAGGCTACAGGGCCAAAGGAAATATCGTCCGATAACAAAGAGAAAGAAGCTTTCTGAGAAACTTCTTTGTGTTCTGTGAAATCATCTCACAGAGTTACAGCTTTCCCCTCAAGAAGCCTTTCGCTAAGACAGTTCTTGTGGAAATGGCAAAGTGATATTTGGAAGCCCATAGAGGGTTATGGTGAAAAAGGAAATATCCTCAGATGAAATCTGGAAAGAAGCTTTCTGAGAAACTGCTTAGTGTTCTGTTCATTCATCTCACAGAGTTACATCTGTGTTTCGTGGATCTCTTTGGTAGCCTTATTTCTGTGGAATCTGAGAACAGATATTTCGGATCCCTTTGAAGACTATAGGGCCAAAGGAAATATCCTCCGATAACAAAGAGAAAGAAGCTTTCTGAGAAACTTCTTTGTGTTCTGTGAAATCACCTCACAGAGTTACAGCTTTCCCCTCAAGAAGCCTTTCGCTAAGACAGTTCTTGTGGAATTGGCAAAGTGATATTTGGAAGCCCATGGAGGGCTATGGTGAAAAAGGAAATATCCTCAGATGAAATCTGGAAAGAAGTTTTCTGAGAAACTGCTCTGTGATGTGTGACTTCCACTCACAGAGGTACATCTGTATTTCGTGGATCTCTTTGCTAGCCTTATTTCTGTGGAATCTGAGAACAAAAATTTCGGATCCCTTTGAAGACTATAGGGCCAAAGCAAATATCCTCTGATAACAAAGAGAAAGAAGCTTTCTGAGAAACTTCTTCGTCTTCTGTGAAATCATCTCACAGAGTTACAGCTTTCCCCTCAAGAAGCCTTTCGCTAAGACAGTTCTTGGGTTATTGGCAAAGTGATATTTGGAAGCCCATAGAGGGCTATGGTGAAAAAGGAAATATCCTCAGATGAAATCTGGAAAGAAGCTTTGTGAGAAACTGCTTAGTGTTCTGTTCATTCATCTCACAGAGTTACATCTGTATTTCGTGATTCTCTTTGCTAGCCTTATTTCTGTGGAATCTGAGAACAGATATTTCGGTTCCCTTTGAAGACTATAGGGCCAAAGGAAATATCCTCCGATAACAAAGACAAAGAAGCTTTCTGAGAAACTTCTTTGTGTTCTGTGAAATCATCTCACAGAGTTACAGCTTTCCCCTCAAGAAGCCTTTCGCTAAGACAGTTCTTGTGGAATTTGCAAAGTGATATTTGGAAGTCCATAGAGGGCTATGGTGAAAAAGGAAATATCCTCAGATGAAATCGAGAAAGAAGCTTTCTGAGAAACTGCTCTGTGATGTGTGACTTCCACTCACAGAGTTACATCTGTATTCCGTGGATCTCTTTGCTAGCCTTATTTCTGTGGAATCTGAGAACAGATATTTCGGATCCCTTTGAAGACTATAGGGCCAAAAGAAATATCCTCCGATAACAAAGAGAAGGAAGCTTTCTGAGAAACTTTTTTGTGTTCTGTGAAATCATCTCACAGAGTTACAGCTTTCCCCTCAAGAAGCCTTTCGCTAAGACAGTTCTTGTGGAATTGGCAAAGTGATATTTGGAGGCACATAGAGGGCTATGGTGAAAAAGGAAATATCCTCAGATGAAATCTGGAAAGAAGCTTTCTGAGAAACTGCTCTGTGATGTGTGAGTTCCACTCACAGAGTTACATCTGTATTTCGTGGATCTTTTTGCTAGCCTTATTTCTGTGGAATCTGAGAACAGATATTTCGGATCCCTTTGAAGGCTATAGGGCCAAAGGAAATATCGTCCGATAACAAAGAGAAAGAAGCTTTCTGAGAAACTTCTTTGTGTTCTGTGAAATCATCTCACAGAGTTACAGCTTTCCCCTCAAGAAGCCTTTCGCTAAGACAGTTCTTGTGGAAATGGCAAAGTGATATTTGGAAGCCCATAGAGGGCTATGGTGAAAAAGGAAATATCCTCAGATGAAATCTGGAAAGAAGCTTTCTGAGAAACTGCTTAGTGTTCTGTTCATTCATCTCACAGAGTTACATCTGTATTTTGTGGATCTCTTTGCTAGCCTTATTTCTGTGGAATCTGAGAACAGATATTTCGGATCCCTTTGAAGGCTATAGGGCCAAAGGAAATATCCTCCGATAACAAAGAGAAAGAAGCTTTCTGAGAAACATCTTTGTGTTCTGTGAAATCATCTCACAGAGTTACAGCTTTCCCCTCAAGAAGCCTTTCGCTAAGACAGTTCTTGTGGAATTGGCAAAGTGATATTTGGAAGCCCATAGAGGGCTATGGTGAAAAAGGAAATATCCTCAGTTGAAATCGGGAAAGAAGCTTTCTGAGAAACTGCTCTGTGATGTGTGAGTTCCACTCACAGAGTTCCATCTGTGTTTCGTGGATCTCTTTGGTAGCCTTATTTCTGTGGAATCTGAGAACAGATATTTCGGATCCCTTTGAAGACTATAGGGCCAAAGGAAATATCCTCCGATAACAAAGACAAAGAAGCTTTCTGAGAAACTTCTTTGTGTTCTGTGAAATCATCTCACAGAGTTACAGCTTTCCCCTCAAGAAGCCTTTCGCTAAGACAGTTCTTATGGAATTTGCAAAGTGATATTTGGAAGTCCATAGAGGGCTATGGTGAAAAAGGAAATATCCTCAGATGAAATCGAGAAAGAAGCTTTCTGAGAAACTGCTCTGTGATGTGTGACTTCCACTCACAGAGTTACATCTGTATTCCGTGGATCTCTTTGCTAGCCTTATTTCTGTGGAATCTGAGAACAGATATTTCGGATCCCTTTGAAGACTATAGGGCCAAAAGAAATATCCTCCGATAACAAAGAGAAGGAAGCTTTCTGAGAAACTTTTTTGTGTTCTGTGAAATCATCTCACAGAGTTACAGCATTCCCCTCAAGAAGTCTTTCGCTAAGACAGTTCTTGTGGAATTGGCAAAGTGATATTTGGAGGCCCATAGAGGGCTATGGTGAAAAAGGAAATATCCTCAGATGAAATCTGGAAAGAAGCTTTCTGAGAAACTGCTCTGTGATGTGTGAGTTCCACTCACTGAGTTACATCTGTATTTCGTGGATCTTTTTGCTAGCCTTATTTCTGTGGAATCTGAGAACAGATATTTCGGATCCCTTTGAAGGCTATAGGGCCAAAGGAAATATCGTCCGATAATAAAGAGAAAGAAGCTTTCTGAGAAACTTCTTTGTGTTCTGTGAAATCATCTCACAGAGTTACAGCTTTCCCCTCAAGAAGCCTTTCGCTAAGACAGTTCTTGTGGAAATGACAAAGTGATATTTGGAAGCCCATAGAGGGCTATGGTGAAAAAGGAAATATCCTCAGATGAAATCTGGAAAGAAGCTTTCTGAGAAACTGCTTAGTGTTCTGTTCATTCATCTCACAGAGTTACATCTGTATTTTGTGGATCTCTTTGCTAGCCTTATTTCTGTGGAATCTGAGAACAGATATTTCGGATCCCTTTGAAGGCTATAGGGCCAAAGGAAATATCCTCCGATAACAAAGAGAAAGAAGCTTTCTGAGAAACATCTTTGTGTTCTGTGAAATCATCTCACAGAGTTACAGCTTTCCCCTCAAGAAGCCTTTGGCTAAGACAGTTCTTGTGGAATTGGCAAAGTGATATTTGGAAGCCCAAGGAGGTCTATGGTGAAAAAGGAAATATCCTCAGATGAAATCTGGAAAGAAGCTTTCTGAGAAACTGCTCTGTGATGTGTGACTTCCACTCACAGAGTTACATCTGTGTTTCGTGGATCTCTTTGGTAGCCTTATTTCTGTGGAATCTGAGAACAGATATTTCGGATCCCTTTGAAGACTATAGGGCCAAAGGAAATATCCTCCGATAACAAAGAGAAAGAAGCTTTCTGAGAAACTTCTTTGTGTTCTGTGAAATCACCTCACAGAGTGACAGCTTTCCCCTCAAGAAGCCTTTCGCTAAGACAGTTCTTGTGGAATTGGCAAAGTGATATTTGGAAGCCCATGGAGGGCTATGGTGAAAAAGGAAATATCGTCAGATGAAATCTGGAAAGAAGCTTTCTGAGCAACTGGTTAGTGTTCTGTTCATCCATCTCACAGAGTTACATCTGTATTTTGTGGATCTCTTTGCTAGCCTTATTTCTGTGGAATCTGAGAACAGATATTTCGGATCCCTTTGAAGACTATAGGGCCAAAGGAAATATCCTCCGATAACAAAGAGAAAGAAGCTTTCTGAGAAACTTCTTTGTGTTCTGTGAAATCATCTCACAGAGTTACAGCTTTCCCCTCAAGAAGCCTTTCGCTAAGACAGTTCTTGGGTTATTGGCAAAGTGATATTTGGAAGCCCATAGAGGGCTATGGTGAAAAAGGAAATATCCTCAGATGAAATCTGGAAAGAAGCTTTGTGAGAAACTGCTTATTGTTCTGTTCATTCATCTCACAGAGTTACATCTGTATTTCGTGATTCTCTTTGCTAGCCTTATTTCTGTGGAATCTGAGAACAGATATTTCGGATCCCTTTGAAGACTATAGGGCCAAAGGAAATATCCTCCGATAACAAAGACAAAGAAGCTTTCTGAGAAACTTCTTTGTGTTCTGTGAAATCATCTCACAGAGTTACAGCTTTCCCCTCAAGAAGCCTTTCGCTAAGACAGTTCTTGTGGAATTTGCAAAGTGATATTTGGAAGTCCATAGAGGGCTATGGTGAAAAAGGAAATATCCTCAGATGAAATCGAGAAAGAAGCTTTCTGAGAAACTGCTCTGTGATGTGTGACTTCCACTCACAGAGTTACATCTGTATTCCGTGGATCTCTTTGCTAGCCTTATTTCTGTGGAATCTGAGAACAGATATTTCGGATCCCTTTGAAGACTATAGGGCCAAAAGAAATATCCTCCGATAACAAAGAGAAGGAAGCTTTCTGAGAAACTTTTTTGTGTTCTGTGAAATCATCTCACAGAGTTACAGCTTTCCCCTCAAGAAGCCTTTCGCTAAGACAGTTCTTGTGGAATTGGCAAAGTGATATTTGGAGGCCCATAGAGGTCTATGGTGAAAAAGGAAATATCCTCAGATGAAATCTGGAAAGAAGCTTTCTGAGAAACTGCTCTGTGATGTGTGAGTTCCACTCACAGAGTTACATCTGTATTTCGTGGATCTTTTTGCTAGCCTTATTTCTGTGGAATCTGAGAACAGATATTTCGGATCCCTTTGAAGGCTTTAGGGCCAAAGGAAATATCGTCCGATAACAAAGAGAAAGAAGCTTTCTGAGAAACTTCTTTGTGTTCTGTGAAATCATCTCACAGAGTTACAGCTTTCCCCTCAAGAAGCCTTTCGCTAAGACAGTTCTTGTGGAAATGGCAAAGTGATATTTGGAAGCCCATAGAGGGTTATGGTGAAAAAGGAAATATCCTCAGATGAAATCTGGAAAGAAGCTTTCTGAGAAACTGCTTAGTGTTCTGTTCATTCATCTCACAGAGTTACATCTGTGTTTCGTGGATCTCTTTGGTAGCCTTATTTCTGTGGAATCTGAGAACAGATATTTCGGATCCCTTTGAAGACTATAGGGCCAAAGGAAATATCCTCCGATAACAAAGAGAAAGAAGCTTTCTGAGAAACTTCTTTGTGTTCTGTGAAATCACCTCACAGAGTTACAGCTTTCCCCTCAAGAAGCCTTTCGCTAAGACAGTTCTTGTGGAATTGGCAAAGTGATATTTGGAAGCCCATGGAGGGCTATGGTGAAAAAGGAAATATCCTCAGATGAAATCTGGAAAGAAGTTTTCTGAGAAACTGCTCTGTGATGTGTGACTTCCACTCACAGAGGTACATCTGTATTTCGTGGATCTCTTTGCTAGCCTTATTTCTGTGGAATCTGAGAACAGAAATTTCGGATCCCTTTGAAGACTATAGGGCCAAAGCAAATATCCTCTGATAACAAAGAGAAAGAAGCTTTCTGAGAAACTTCTTCGTCTTCTGTGAAATCATCTCACAGAGTTACAGCTTTCCCCTCAAGAAGCCTTTCGCTAAGACAGTTCTTGGGTTATTGGCAAAGTGATATTTGGAAGCCCATAGAGGGCTATGGTGAAAAAGGAAATATCCTCAGATGAAATCTGGAAAGAAGCTTTGTGAGAAACTGCTTAGTGTTCTGTTCATTCATCTCACAGAGTTACATCTGTATTTCGTGATTCTCTTTGCTAGCCTTATTTCTGTGGAATCTGAGAACAGATATTTCGGTTCCCTTTGAAGACTATAGGGCCAAAGGAAATATCCTCCGATAACAAAGACAAAGAAGCTTTCTGAGAAACTTCTTTGTGTTCTGTGAAATCATCTCACAGAGTTACAGCTTTCCCCTCAAGAAGCCTTTCGCTAAGACAGTTCTTGTGGAATTTGCAAAGTGATATTTGGAAGTCCATAGAGGGCTATGGTGAAAAAGGAAATATCCTCAGATGAAATCGAGAAAGAAGCTTTCTGAGAAACTGCTCTGTGATGTGTGACTTCCACTCACAGAGTTACATCTGTATTCCGTGGATCTCTTTGCTAGCCTTATTTCTGTGGAATCTGAGAACAGATATTTCGGATCCCTTTGAAGACTATAGGGCCAAAAGAAATATCCTCCGATAACAAAGAGAAGGAAGCTTTCTGAGAAACTTTTTTGTGTTCTGTGAAATCATCTCACAGAGTTACAGCTTTCCCCTCAAGAAGCCTTTCGCTAAGACAGTTCTTGTGGAATTGGCAAAGTGATATTTGGAGGCACATAGAGGGCTATGGTGAAAAAGGAAATATCCTCAGATGAAATCTGGAAAGAAGCTTTCTGAGAAACTGCTCTGTGATGTGTGAGTTCCACTCACAGAGTTACATCTGTATTTCGTGGATCTTTTTGCTAGCCTTATTTCTGTGGAATCTGAGAACAGATATTTCGGATCCCTTTGAAGGCTATAGGGCCAAAGGAAATATCGTCCGATAACAAAGAGAAAGAAGCTTTCTGAGAAACTTCTTTGTGTTCTGTGAAATCATCTCACAGAGTTACAGCTTTCCCCTCAAGAAGCCTTTCGCTAAGACAGTTCTTGTGGAAATGGCAAAGTGATATTTGGAAGCCCATAGAGGGCTATGGTGAAAAAGGAAATATCCTCAGATGAAATCTGGAAAGAAGCTTTCTGAGAAACTGCTTAGTGTTCTGTTCATTCATCTCACAGAGTTACATCTGTATTTTGTGGATCTCTTTGCTAGCCTTATTTCTGTGGAATCTGAGAACAGATATTTCGGATCCCTTTGAAGACTATAGGGCCAATGCAAATATCCTCCGATAACAAAGAGAAAGAAGCTTTCTGAGAAACATCTTTGTGTTCTGTGAAATCATCTCACAGAGATACAGCTTTCCCCTCAAGAAGCCTTTCGCTAAGACAGTTCTTGTGGAATTGGCAAAGTGATATTTGGAAGCCCATAGAGGGCTATGGTGAAAAAGGAAATATCCTCAGTTGAAATCGGGAAAGAAGCTTTCTGAGAAACTGCTCTGTGATGTGTGACATCCACTCACAGAGTTCCATCTGTGTTTCGTGGATCTCTTTGGTAGCCTTATTTCTGTGGAATCTGAGAACAGATATTTCGGATCCCTTTGAAGACTATAGGGCCAAAGGAAATATCCTCCGATAACAAAGACAAAGAAGCTTTCTGAGAAACTTCTTTGTGTTCTGTGAAATCATCTCACAGAGTTACAGCTTTCCCCTCAAGAAGCCTTTCGCTAAGACAGTTCTTGTGGAATTTGCAAAGTGATATTTGGAAGTCCATAGAGGGCTATGGTGAAAAAGGAAATATCCTCAGATGAAATCGAGAAAGAAGATTTCTGAGAAACTGCTCTGTGATGTGTGACTTCCACTCACAGAGTTACATCTGTATTCCGTGGATCTCTTTGCTAGCCTTATTTCTGTGGAATCTGAGAACAGATATTTCGGATCCCTTTGAAGACTATAGGGCCAAAAGAAATATCCTCCGATAACAAAGAGAAGGAAGCTTTCTGAGAAACTTTTTTGTGTTCTGTGAAATCATCTCACAGAGTTACAGCTTTCCCCTCAAGAAGCCTTTCGCTAAGACAGTTCTTGTGGAATTGGCAAAGTGATATTTGGAGGCCCATAGAGGGCTATGGTGAAAAAGGAAATATCCTCAGATGAAATCTGGAAAGAAGCTTTCTGAGAAACTGCTCTGTGATGTGTGAGTTCCACTCACTGAGTTACATCTGTATTTCGTGGATCTTTTTGCTAGCCTTATTTCTGTGGAATCTGAGAACAGATATTTCGGATCCCTTTGAAGGCTATAGGGCCAAAGGAAATATCGTCCGATAACAAAGAGAAAGAAGCTTTCTGAGAAACTTCTTTGTGTTCTGTGAAATCATCTCACAGAGTTACAGCTTTCCCCTCAAGAAGCCTTTCGCTAAGACAGTTCTTGTGGAAATGGCAAAGTGATATTTGGAAGCCCATAGAGGGCTATGGTGAAAAAGGAAATATCCTCAGATGAAATCTGGAAAGAAGCTTTCTGAGAAACTGCTTCGTGTTCTGTTCATTCATCTCACAGAGTTACATCTGTATTTTGTGGATCTCTTTGCTAGCCTTATTTCTGTGGAATCTGAGAACAGATATTTCGGATCCCTTTGAAGGCTATAGGGCCAAAGGAAATATCCTCCGATAACAAAGAGAAAGAAGCTTTCTGAGAAACATCTTTGTGTTCTGTGAAATCACCTCACAGAGTTACAGCTTTCCCCTCAAGAAGCCTTTCGCTAAGACAGTTCTTGTGGAATTGGCAAAGTGATATTTGGAAGCCCAAGGAGGTCTATGGTGAAAAAGGAAATATCCTCAGATGAAATCTGGAAAGAAGCTTTCTGAGAAACTGCTCTGTGATGTGTGACTTCCACTCACAGAGTTACATCTGTGTTTCGTGGATCTCTTTGGTAGCCTTATTTCTGTGGAATCTGAGAACAGATATTTCGGATCCCTTTGAAGACTATAGGGCCAAAGGAAATATCCTCCGATAACAAAGAGAAAGAAGCTTTCTGAGAAACTTCTTTGTGTTCTGTGAAATCACCTCACAGAGTTACAGCTTTCCCCTCAAGAAGCCTTTCGCTAAGACAGTTCTTGTGGAATTGGCAAGGTGATATTTGGAAGCCCATGGAGGGCTATGGTGAAAAAGGAAATATCCTCAGATGAAATCTGGAAAGAAGCTTTCTGAGCAACTGGTTAGTGTTCTGTTCATGCATCTCACAGAGTTACATCTGTGTTTTGTGGATCTCTTTGCTAGCCTTATTTCTGTGGAATCTGAGAACAGATATTTCGGATCCCTTTGAAGACTATAGGGCCAAAGGAAATATCCTCCGATAACAAAGAGAAAGAAGCTTTCTGAGAAACTTCTTTTTGTTCTGTGAAATCATCTCACAGAGTTACAGCTTTCCCCTCAAGAAGCCTTTCGCTAAGACAGTTCTTGTGTAATTGGCAAAGTGATATTTGGAAGCCCGTAGAGGTCTATGGTGAAAAAGGAAATATCCTCAGATGAAATTTGGAAAGAAGCTTTCTGAGAAACTGCTTAGTGTTCTGTTCATTCGTCTCACAGAGTTACATCTGTATTTCGTGGATCTCTTTGCTAGCCTTATTTCTGTGGAATCTGAGAACAGATATTTCGGATCCCTTTGAAGACTATAGGGCCAAAGGAAATATCCTCCGATAACAAAGAGAAAGAAGCTTTCTGAGAAACTTCTTTGTGTTCTGTGAAATCATCTCACAGAGTTACAGCTTTCCCCTCAAGAAGCCTTTCACTAATACAGTTCTTGTGGAATTGGCAAAGTGATATTTGGAAGCCAATAGAGGGCTATGGTGAAAAAGGAAATATCCTCAGATGAAATCTGGAAAGAAGTTTTCTGAGAAACTGCTCTGTGATGTGTGACTTCCACTCACAGAGGTACATCTGTATTTCGTGGATCTCTTTGCTAGCCTTATTTCTGTGGAATCTAAGAACAGAAATTTCGGATCCCTTTGAAGACTATAGGGCCAAAGCAAATATCCTCTGATAACAAAGAGAAAGAAGCTTTCTGAGAAACTTCTTCGTCTTCTGTGAAATCATCTCACAGAGGTACAGCTTTCCCCTCAAGAAGCCTTTCGCTAAGACAGTTCTTGGGTTATTGGCAAAGTGATATTTGGAAGCCCATAGAGGGCTATGGTGAAAAAGGTAATATCCTCAGATGAAATCTGGAAAGAAGCTTTGTGAGAAACTGCTTAGTGTTCTGTTCATTCATCTCACAGAGTTACATCTGTATTTCGTGATTCTCTTTGCTAGCCTTATTTCTGTGGAATCTGAGAACAGATATTTCGGATCCCTTTGAAGACTATAGGGCCAAAGGAAATATCCTCCGATAACAAAGACAAAGAAGCTTTCTGAGAAACTTCTTTGTGTTCTGTGAAATCATCTCACAGAGTTACAGCTTTCCCCTCAAGAAGCCTTTCGCTAAGACAGTTCTTGTGGAATTTGCAAAGTGATATTTGGAAGTCCATAGAGGGCTATGGTGAAAAAGGAAATATCCTCAGATGAAATCGAGAAAGAAGCTTTCTGAGAAACTGCTCTGTGATGTGTGACTTCCACTCACAGAGTTACATCTGTATTCCGTGGATCTCTTTGCTAGCCTTATTTCTGTGGAATCTGAGAACAGATATTTCGGATCCCTTTGAAGACTATAGGGCCAAAAGAAATATCCTCCGATAACAAAGAGAAGGAAGCTTTCTGAGAAACTTTTTTGTGTTCTGTGAAATCATCTCACAGAGTTACAGCTTTCCCCTCAAGAAGCCTTTCGCTAAGACAGTTCTTGTGGAATTGGCAAAGTGATATTTGGAGGCCCATAGAGGGCTATGGTGAAAAAGGAAATATCCTCAGATGAAATCTGGAAAGAAGCTTTCTGAGAAACTGCTCTGTGATGTGTGAGTTCCACTCACAGAGTTACATCTGTATTTCGTGGATCTTTTTGCTAGCCTTATTTCTGTGGAATCTGAGAACAGATATTTCGGATCCCTTTGAAGGCTATAGGGCCAAAGGAAATATCGTCCGATAACAAAGAGAAAGAAGCTTTCTGAGAAACTTCTTTGTGTTCTGTGAAATCATCTCACAGAGTGACAGCTTTCCCCTCAAGAAGCCTTTCGCTAAGACAGTTCTTGTGGAAATGGCAAAGTGATATTTGGAAGCCCATAGAGGGCTATGGTGAAAAAGGAAATATCCTCAGATGAAATCTGGAAAGAAGCTTTCTGAGAAACTGCTCTGTGATGTGTGACTTCCACTCACAGAGTTACATCTGTGTTTCGTGGATCTCTTTGGTAGCCTTATTTCTGTGGAATCTGAGAACAGATATTTCGGATCCCTTTGAAGACTATAGGGCCAAAGGAAATATCCTCCGATAACAAAGAGAAAGAAGCTTTCTGAGAAACTTCCTTGTGTTCTGTGAAATCACCTCACAGAGTTACAGCTTTCCCCTCAAGAAGCCTTTCGCTAAGACAGTTCTTGTGGAATTGGCAAAGTGATATTTGGAAGCCCATGGAGGGCTATGGTGAAAAAGGAAATATCCTCAGATGAAATCTGGAAAGAAGCTTTCTGAGCAACTGGTTAGTGTTCTGTTCATGCATCTCACAGAGTTACATCTGTATTTTGTGGATCTCTTTGCTAGCCTTATTTCTGTGGAATCTGAGAACAGATATTTCGGATCCCTTTGAAGACTATAGGGCCAAAGGAAATATCCTCCGATAACAAAGAGAAAGAAGCTTTCTGAGAAACTTCTATGTGTTCTGTGAAATCATCTCACAGAGTTACAGCTTTCCCCTCAAGAAGCCTTTCGCTAAGACAGTTCTTGTGTAATTGGAAAAGTGATATTTGGAAGCCCGTAGAGGTCTATGGTGAAAAAGGAAATATCCTCAGATGAAATTTGGAAAGAAGCTTTCTGAGAAACTCCTTAGTGTTCTGTTCATTCATCTCACAGAGTTACATCTGTATTTCGTGGATCTCTTTGCTAGCCTTATTTCTGTGGAATCTGAGAACAGATATTTCGGATCCCTTTGAAGACTATAGGGCCAAAGGAAATATCCTCCGATAACAAAGAGAAAGAAGCTTTCTGAGAAACTTCTTTGTGTTCTGTGAAATCATCTCACAGAGTTACAGCTTTCCCCTCAAGAAGCCTTTCACTAATACAGTTCTTGTGGAATTGGCAAAGTGATATTTGGAAGCCCATAGAGGGCTATGGTGAAAAAGGAAATATCCTCAGATGAAATCTGGAAAGAAGTTTTCTGAGAAACTGCTCTGTGATGTGTGACTTCCACTCACAGAGGTACATCTGTATTTCGAGGATCTCTTTGCTAGCCTTATTTCTGTGGAATCTGAGAACAGAAATTTCGGATCCCTTTGAAGACTATAGGGCCAAAGGAAATATCCTCTGATAACAAAGAGAAAGAAGCTTTCTGAGAAACTTCTTCGTCTTCTGTGAAATCATCTCACAGAGTTACAGCTTTCCCCTCAAGAAGCCTTTCGCTAAGACAGTTCTTGGGTTATTGGCAAAGTGATATTTGGAAGCCCATAGAGGGCTATGGTGAAAAAGGAAATATCCTCAGATGAAATCTGGAAAGTAGCTTTGTGAGAAACTGCTTAGTGTTCTGTTCATTCATCTCACAGAGTTACATCTGTATTTCGTGATTCTCTTTGCTGGCCTTATTTCTGTGGAATCTGAGAACAGATATTTCGGATCCCTTTGAAGACTATAGGGCCAAAGGAAATATCCTCCGATAACAAAGACAAAGAAGCTTTCTGAGAAACTTCTTTGTGTTCTGTGAAATCATCTCACGGAGTTACAGCTTTCCCCTCAAGAAGCCTTTCGCTAAGACAGTTCTTGTGGAATTGGCAAAGTGATATTTGGAGGCCCATAGAGGGCTATGGTGAAAAAGGAAATATCCTCAGATGAAATCTGGAAAGAAGCTTTCTGAGAAACTGCTCTGTGATGTGTGAGTTCCACTCACAGAGTTACATCTGTATTTCGTGGATCTTTTTGCTAGCCTTATTTCTGTGGAATCTGAGAACAGATATTTCGGATCCCTTTGAAGGCTATAGGGCCAAAGGAAATATCCTCCGATAACAAAGAGAAAGAAGCTTTCTGAGAAACTTCTTTGTGTTCTGTGAAAACATCTCACAGAGTTACAGCTTTCCCCTCAAGAAGCCTTTCGCTAAGACAGTTCTTGTGGAAATGGCAAAGTGATATTTGGAAGCCCATAGAGGGCTATGGTGAAAAAGGAAATATCCTCAGATGAAATCTGGAAAGAAGCTTTCTGAGAAACTGCTTAGTGTTCTGTTCATTCATCTCACAGAGTTACATCTGTATTTTGTGGATCTCTTTTCTAGCCTTATTTTTGTGGAATCTGAGAACAGATATTTCGGATCCCTTTGAAGACTATAGGGCCAATGGAAATATCCTCCGATAACAAAGAGAAAGAAGCTTTCTGAGAAACTTCTTTGTGTTCTTTGAAATCATCTCACAGAGTTACAGCTTTCCCCTCAAGAAGCCTTTCGCTAAGACAGTTCTTGTGGAATTGGCAAAGTGATATTTGGAAGCCCATAGAGGTCTATGGTGAAAAAGGAAATATCCTCAGATGAAATCTGGAAAGAAGCTTTCTGAGAAACTGCTCTGTGATGTGTGACTTCCACTCACAGAGTTACATCTGTGTTTCGTGGATCTCTTTGGTAGCCTTATTTCTGTGGAATCTGAGAACAGATATTTCGGATCCCTTTGAAGACTATAGGGCCAAAGGAAATATCCTCCGATAACAAAGAGAAAGAAGCTTTCTGAGAAACTTCTTTGTGTTCTGTGAAATCATCTCACAGAGTTACAGCTTTCCCCTCAAGAAGCCTTTCGCTAAGACAGTTCTTGTGGAATTGGCAAAGTGATATTTGGAGGCCCATAGAGGGCTATGGTGAAAAAGGAAATATCCTCAGATGAAATCTGGAAAGAAGCTTTCTGAGAAACTGCTCTGTGATGTGTGAGTTCCACTTACAGAGTTACATCTGTATTTCGTGGATCTCTTTCCTAGCCTTATTTCTGTGGAATCTGAGAACAGATATTTCGGATCCCTTTGAAGGCTATAGGGCCAAAGGAAATATCCTCCGATAACAAAGAGAAAGAAGCTTTCTGAGAAACTTCTTTGTGTTCTGTGAAATCATCTCACTTAGTTACAGCCTTCCCCTCAAGAATACTTTCGCTAAGACAGTTCTTGTGGAATTGGCAAAGTGATATTTGGAAGCACATAGAGGGCTATGGTGAAAAAGGAAATATCCTCAGATGAAATCTGGAAGGAAGCTTTGAGAAACTGCTCTGTGATGTGAGAATTCCACTCACAGAGTTACATCAGTGTTTCGTGGATCTCTTTGCTAGCCTTATTTCTGTGGAATCTGAGAACAGATATTTCGGATCCCTTTGAAGACTATAGGGCCAAAGGAAATATCCTCCGATAACAAAGAGAAAGAAGCTTTCTGAGAAACTTCTTTGTGTTCTGTGAAATCATCTCACAGAGTTACAGCTTTCCCCTCAAGAAACCTTTCGCTAAGACAGTTCTTGTGGAATTGGCAAAGTGATATTTGGAAGCCCATAGAGGGCTATGGTGAAAAAGGAAATATCCTCAGATGAAATCTGGAAAGAAGTTTCTGAGCAACTGGTTAGTGTTCTGTTCATGCATCTCACAGAGTTACATCTGTATTTTGTGGATCTCTTTGCTAGCCTTATTTCTGTGGAATCTGAGAACAGATATTTCGGATCCCTTTGAAGACTATAGGGCCAAAGGAAATATCCTCCGATAACAAAGAGAAAGAAGCTTTCTGAGAAACTTCTTTGTGTTCTGTGAAATCATCTCACAGAGTTACAGCTTTCCCCTCAAGAAGCCTTTCGCTAAGACAGTTCTTGTGTAATTGGCAAAGTGATATTTGGAAGCTCGTAGAGGGCTATGGTGAAAAAGGAAATATCCTCAGATGAAATCGAGAAAGAAGCTTTCTGAGAAACTGCTTAGTGTTCTGTTCATTCATCTCACAGAGTTACATCTGTATTTCGTGGATCTCTTTGCTAGCCTTATTTCTGTGGAATCTGAGAACAGATATTTCGGATCCCTTTGAAGACTATAGGGCCAAAGGAAATATCCTCCGATAACAAAGAGAAAGAAGCTTTCTGAGAAACTTCTTTGTGTTCTGTGAAATCATCTCACAGAGTTACAGCTTTCCCCTCAAGAAGCCTTTCACTAAGTCAGTTCTTGTGGAATTGGCAAAGTGATATTTGGAAGCCCATAGAGGGCTATGGTGAAAAAGGAAATATCCTCAGATGAAATCTGGAAAGAAGCTTTCTGAGAAACTGCTCTGTGATGTGTGACTTCCACTCACAGAGGTACATCTGTATTTCGTGGATCTCTTTGCTAGCCTTATTTCTGTGGAATCTGAGAACAGAAATTTCGGATCCCTTTGAAGACTACAGGGCCAAAGGAAATATCCTCTGATAACAAAGAGAAAGAAGCTTTCTGAGAAACTTCTTCGTCTTCTTTGAAATCATCTCACAGAGTTACAGCTTTCCCCTCAAGAAGCCTTTCGCTAAGACAGTTCTTGGGTTATTGGCAAAGTGATATTTGGAAGCCCATAGAGGGCTATGGTGAAAAAGGAAATATCCTCAGATGAAATCTGGAAAGAAGCTTTGTGAGAAACTGCTTAGTGTTCTGTTCATTCATCTCACAGAGTTACATCTGTATTTCGTGATTCTCTTTGCTAGCCTTATTTCTGTGGAATGTGAGAACAGATATTTTGGATCCCTTTGAAGACTATAGGGCCAAAGGAAATATCCTCCGATAACAAAGACAAAGAAGCTTTCTGAGAAACTTCTTTGTGTTCTGTGAAATCATCTCACAGAGTTACAGCTTTCCCCTCAAGAAGCCTTTCGCTAAGACAGTTCTTGTGGAATTTGCAAAGTGATATTTGGAAGTCCATAGAGGGCTATGGTGAAAAAGGAAATATCCTCAGATGAAATCGAGAAAGAAGCTTTCTGAGAAACTGCTCTGTGATGTGTGACTTCCACTCACAGAGTTACATCTGTATTCCGTGGATCTCTTTGCTAGCCTTATTTCTGTGGAATCTGAGAACAGATATTTCGGATCCCTTTGAAGACTATAGGGCCAAAAGAAATATCCTCCGATAACAAAGAGAAGGAAGCTTTCTGAGAAACTTTTTTGTGTTCTGTGAAATCATCTCACAGAGTTACAGCTTTCCCCTCAAGAAGCCTTTCGCTAAGACAGTTCTTGTGGAATTGGCAAAGTGATATTTGGAGGCCCATAGAGGGCTATGGTGAAAAAGGAAATATCCTCAGATGAAATCTGGAAAGAAGCTTTCTGAGAAACTGCTCTGTGATGTGTGAGTTCCACTCACAGAGTTACATCTGTATTTCGTGGATCTTTTTGCTAGCCTTATTTCTGTGGAATCTGAGAACAGATATTTCGGATCCCTTTGAAGGCTATAGGGCCAAAGGAAATATCGTCCGATAACAAAGAGAAAGAAGCTTTCTGAGAAACTTCTTTGTGTTCTGTGAAATCATCTCACAGAGTGACAGCTTTCCCCTCAAGAAGCCTTTCGCTAAGACAGTTCTTGTGGAAATGGCAAAGTGATATTTGGAAGCCCATAGAGGGCTATGGTGAAAAAGGAAATATCCTCAGATGAAATCTGGAAAGAAGCTTTCTGAGAAACTGCTCTGTGATGTGTGACTTCCACTCACAGAGTTACATCTGTGTTTCGTGGATCTCTTTGGTAGCCTTATTTCTGTGGAATCTGAGAACAGATATTTCGGATCCCTTTGAAGACTATAGGGCCAAAGGAAATATCCTCCGATAACAAAGAGAAAGAAGCTTTCTGAGAAACTTCCTTGTGTTCTGTGAAATCACCTCACAGAGTTACAGCTTTCCCCTCAAGAAGCCTTTCGCTAAGACAGTTCTTGTGGAATTGGCAAAGTGATATTTGGAAGCCCATGGAGGGCTATGGTGAAAAAGGAAATATCCTCAGATGAAATCTGGAAAGAAGCTTTCTGAGCAACTGGTTAGTGTTCTGTTCATGCATCTCACAGAGTTACATCTGTATTTTGTGGATCTCTTTGCTAGCCTTATTTCTGTGGAATCTGAGAACAGATATTTCGGATCCATTTGAAGACTATAGGGCCAAAGGAAATATCCTCCGATAACAAAGAGAAAGAAGCTTTCTGAGAAACTTCTTTGTGTTCTGTGAAATCATCTCACAGAGTTACAGCTTTCCCCTCAAGAAGCCTTTCGCTAAGACAGTTCTTGTGTAATTGGAAAAGTGATATTTGGAAGCCCGTAGAGGTCTATGGTGAAAAAGGAAATATCCTCAGATGAAATTTGGAAAGAAGCTTTCTGAGAAACTCCTTAGTGTTCTGTTCATTCATCTCACAGAGTTACATCTGTATTTCGTGGATCTCTTTGCTAGCCTTATTTCTGTGGAATCTGAGAACAGATATTTCGGATCCCTTTGAAGACTATAGGGCCAAAGGAAATATCCTCCGATAACAAAGAGAAAGAAGCTTTCTGAGAAACTTCTTTGTGTTCTGTGAAATCATCTCACAGAGTTACAGCTTTCCCCTCAAGAAGCCTTTCACTAATACAGTTCTTGTGGAATTGGCAAAGTGATATTTGGAAGCCCATAGAGGGCTATGGTGAAAAAGGAAATATCCTCAGATGAAATCTGGAAAGAAGTTTTCTGAGAAACTGCTCTGTGATGTGTGACTTCCACTCACAGAGGTACATCTGTATTTCGTGGATCTCTTTGCTAGCCTTATTTCTGTGGAATCTGAGAACAGAAATTTCGGATCCCTTTGAAGACTATAGGGCCAAAGGAAATATCCTCTGATAACAAAGAGAAAGAAGCTTTCTGAGAAACTTCTTCGTCTTCTGTGAAATCATCTCACAGAGTTACAGCTTTCCCCTCAAGAAGCCTTTCGCTAAGACAGTTCTTGGGTTATTGGCAAAGTGATATTTGGAAGCCCATAGAGGGCTATGGTGAAAAAGGAAATATCCTCAGATGAAATCTGGAAAGTAGCTTTGTGAGAAACTGCTTAGTGTTCTGTTCATTCATCTCACAGAGTTACATCTGTATTTCGTGATTCTCTTTGCTGGCCTTATTTCTGTGGAATCTGAGAACAGATATTTCGGATCCCTTTGAAGACTATAGGGCCAAAGGAAATATCCTCCGATAACAAAGACAAAGAAGCTTTCTGAGAAACTTCTTTGTGTTCTGTGAAATCATCTCACGGAGTTACAGCTTTCCCCTCAAGAAGCCTTTCGCTAAGACAGTTCTTGTGGAATTGGCAAAGTGATATTTGGAGGCCCATAGAGGGCTATGGTGAAAAAGGAAATATCCTCAGATGAAATCTGGAAAGAAGCTTTCTGAGAAACTGCTCTGTGATGTGTGAGTTCCACTCACAGAGTTACATCTGTATTTCGTGGATCTTTTTGCTAGCCTTATTTCTGTGGAATCTGAGAACAGATATTTCGGATCCCTTTGAAGGCTATAGGGCCAAAGGAAATATCCTCCGATAACAAAGAGAAAGAAGCTTTCTGAGAAACTTCTTTGTGTTCTGTGAAAACATCTCACAGAGTTACAGCTTTCCCCTCAAGAAGCCTTTCGCTAAGACAGTTCTTGTGGAAATGGCAAAGTGATATTTGGAAGCCCATAGAGGGCTATGGTGAAAAAGGAAATATCCTCAGATGAAATCTGGAAAGAAGCTTTCTGAGAAACTGCTTAGTGTTCTGTTCATTCATCTCACAGAGTTACATCTGTATTTTGTGGATCTCTTTGCTAGCCTTATTTTTGTGGAATCTGAGAACAGATATTTCGGATCCCTTTGAAGACTATAGGGCCAATGGAAATATCCTCCGATAACAAAGAGAAAGAAGCTTTCTGAGAAACTTCTTTGTGTTCTGTGAAATCATCTCACAGAGTTACAGCTTTCCCCTCAAGAAGCCTTTCGCTAAGACAGTTCTTGTGGAATTGGCAAAGTGATATTTGGAACCCCATAGAGGTCTATGGTGAAAAAGGAAATATCCTCAGATGAAATCTGGAAAGAAGCTTTCTGAGAAACTGCTCTGTGATGTGTGACTTCCACTCACAGAGTTACATCTGTGTTTCGTGGATCTCTTTGGTAGCCTTATTTCTGTGGAATCTGAGAACAGATATTTCGGATCCCTTTGAAGACTATAGGGCCAAAGGAAATATCCTCCGATAACAAAGAGAAAGAAGCTTTCTGAGAAACTTCTTTGTGTTCTGTGAAATCATCTCACAGAGTTACAGCTTTCCCCTCAAGAAGCCTTTCGCTAAGACAGTTCTTGTGGAATTGGCAAAGTGATATTTGGAGGCCCATAGAGGGCTATGGTGAAAAAGGAAATATCCTCAGATGAAATCTGGAAAGAAGCTTTCTGAGAAACTGCTCTGTGATGTGTGAGTTCCACTTACAGAGTTACATCTGTATTTCGTGGATCTCTTTCCTAGCCTTATTTCTGTGGAATCTGAGAACAGATATTTCGGATCCCTTTGAAGGCTATAGGGCCAAAGGAAATATCCTCCGATAACAAAGAGAAAGAAGCTTTCTGAGAAACTTCTTTGTGTTCTGTGAAATCATCTCACTTAGTTACAGCCTTCCCCTCAAGAATACTTTCGCTAAGACAGTTCTTGTGGAATTGGCAAAGTGATATTTGGAAGCACATAGAGGGCTATGGTGAAAAAGGAAATATCCTCAGATGAAATCTGGAAGGAAGCTTTGAGAAACTGCTCTGTGATGTGAGAATTCCACTCACAGAGTTACATCAGTGTTTCGTGGATCTCTTTGCTAGCCTTATTTCTGTGGAATCTGAGAACAGATATTTCGGATCCCTTTGAAGACTATAGGGCCAAAGGAAATATCCTCCGATAACAAAGAGAAAGAAGCTTTCTGAGAAACTTCTTTGTGTTCTGTGAAATCATCTCACAGAGTTACAGCTTTCCCCTCAAGAAGCCTTTCGCTAAGACAGTTCTTGTGGAATTGGCAAAGTGATATTTGGAAGCCCATAGAGGGCTATGGTGAAAAAGGAAATATCCTCAGATGAAATCTGGAAAGAAGTTTCTGAGCAACTGGTTAGTGTTCTGTTCATGCATCTCACAGAGTTACATCTGTATTTTGTGGATCTCTTTGCTAGCCTTATTTCTGTGGAATCTGAGAACAGATATTTCGGATCCCTTTGAAGACTATAGGGCCAAAGGAAATATCCTCCGATAACAAAGAGAAAGAAGCTTTCTGAGAAACTTCTTTGTGTTCTGTGAAATCATCTCACAGAGTTACAGCTTTCCCCTCAAGAAGCCTTTCGCTAAGACAGTTCTTGTGTAATTGGCAAAGTGATATTTGGAAGCTCGTAGAGGGCTATGGTGAAAAAGGAAATATCCTCAGATGAAATCTGGAAAGAAGCTTTCTGAGAAACTGCTTAGTGTTCTGTTCATTCATCTCACAGAGTTACATCTGTATTTCGTGGATCTCTTTGCTAGCCTTATTTCTGTGGAATCTGAGAACAGATATTTCGGATCCCTTTGAAGACTATAGGGCCAAAGGAAATATCCTCCGATAACAAAGAGAAAGAAGCTTTCTGAGAAACTTCTTTGTGTTCTGTGAAATCATCTCACAGAGTTACAGCTTTCCCCTCAAGAAGCCTTTCGCTAAGTCAGTTCTTGTGGAATTGGCAAAGTGATATTTGGAAGCCCATAGAGGGCTATGGTGAAAAAGGAAATATCCTCAGATGAAATCTGGAAAGAAGCTTTCTGAGAAACTGCTCTGTGATGTGTGACTTCCACTCACAGAGGTACATCTGTATTTCGTGGATCTCTTTGCTAGCCTTATTTCTGTGGAATCTGAGAACAGAAATTTCGGATCCCTTTGAAGACTACAGGGCCAAAGGAAATATCCTCTGATAACAAAGAGAAAGAAGCTTTCTGAGAAACTTCTTCGTCTTCTTTGAAATCATCTCACAGAGTTACAGCTTTCCCCTCAAGAAGCCTTTCGCTAAGACAGTTCTTGGGTTATTGGCAAAGTGATATTTGGAAGCCCATAGAGGGCTATGGTGAAAAAGGAAATATCCTCAGATGAAATCTGGAAAGAAGCTTTGTGAGAAACTGCTTAGTGTTCTGTTCATTCATCTCACAGAGTTACATCTGTATTTCGTGATTCTCTTTGCTAGCCTTATTTCTGTGGAATCTGAGAACAGATATTTCGGATCCCTTTGAAGACTATAGGGCCAAAGGAAATATCCTCCGATAACAAAGACAAAGAAGCTTTCTGAGAAACATCTTTGTGTTCTGTGAAATCATCTCACAGAGTTACAGCTTTCCCCTCAAGAAGCCTTTCGCTAAGACACCTGTTGTGGAATTGGCAAAGTGATATTTGGAGGCCCATAGAGGGCTACGGTGAAAAAGGAAATATCCTCAGATGAAATCTGTAAAGAAGCTTTCTGAGAAACTGCTCTGTGATGTGTGAGTTCCACTCACAGAGTTACACCTGTATTTCGTGGATCTCTTTGCTAGCCTTATTTCTGTGGAATCTGAGAACAGATATTTCGGATCCCTTTGAAGACTATAGGGCCAAAGGAAATATCCCCCGATAACAAAGAGAAAGAAGCTTTCTGAGAAAATTCTTTGTGTTCTGTGAAATCATCTCACGGAGTTACAGCTTTCCCCTCAAGAAGCCTTTCGCTAAGACAGTTCTTGTGGAATTTGCAAAGTGATATTTGGAGGCCCGTAGAGGGCTATGGTGAAAAAGGAAATATCCTCAGATGAAATCTGGAAAGAAGCTTTCTGAGAAACTGCTCTGTGATGTGTGAGTTCCACTCACAGAGTTACATCTGTATTTCGTGGATCTTTTTGCTAGCCTTATTTCTGTGGAATCTGAGAACAGATATTTCGGATCCCTTTGAAGGCTATAGGGCCAAAGGAAATATCCTCCGATAACAAAGAGAAAGAAGCTTTCTGAGAAACTTCTTTGTGTTCTGGGAAATCATCTCACAGAGTTACAGCTTTCCCCTCAAGAAGCCTTTCGCTAAGACAGTTCTTGTGGAAATGGCAAAGTGATATTTGGAAGCCCATAGAGGGCTATGGTGAAAAAGGAAATATCCTCAGATGAAATCTGGAAAGTAGCTTTGTGAGAAACTGCTTAGTGTTCTGTTCATTCATCTCACAGAGTTACATCTGTATTTCGTGATTCTCTTTGCTGGCCTTATTTCTGTGGAATCTGAGAACAGATATTTCGGATCCCTTTGAAGACTATAGGGCCAAAGGAAATATCCTCCGATAACAAAGACAAAGAAGCTTTCTGAGAAACTTCTTTGTGTTCTGTGAAATCATCTCACGGAGTTACAGCTTTCCCCTCAAGAAGCCTTTCGCTAAGACAGTTCTTGTGGAATTGGCAAAGTGATATTTGGAGGCCCATAGAGGGCTATGGTGAAAAAGGAAATATCCTCAGATGAAATCTGGAAAGAAGCTTTCTGAGAAACTGCTCTGTGATGTGTGAGTTCCACTCACAGAGTTTCATCTGTATTTCGTGGATCTTTTTGCTAGCCTTATTTCTGTGGAATCTGAGAACAGATATTTCGGATCCCTTTGAAGGCTATAGGGCCAAAGGAAATATCGTCCGATAACAAAGAGGAAGAAGCTTTCTGAGAAACTTCTTTGTGTTCTGTGAAATCATCTCACAGAGTTACAGCTTTCCCCTCAAGAAGCCTTTCGCTAAGACAGTTCTTGTGGAAATGGCAAAGTGATATTTGGAAGCCCATAGAGGGCTATGGTGAAAAAGGAAATATCCTCAGATGAAATCTGGAAAGAAGCTTTCTGAGAAACTGCTTAGTGTTCTGTTCATTCATCTCACAGAGTTACATCTGTATTTTGTGGATCTCTTTGCTAGCCTTATTTTTGTGGAATCTGAGAACAGATATTTCGGATCCCTTTGAAGACTATAGGGCCAATGGAAATATCCTCCGATAACAAAGAGAAAGAAGCTTTCTGAGAAACATCTTTGTGTTCTGTGAAATCATCTCACAGAGTTACAGCTTTCCCCTCAAGAAGCCTTTCGCTAAGACAGTTCTTGTGGAATTGGCAAAGTGATATTTGGAAACCCATAGAGGTCTATGGTGAAAAAGGAAATATCCTCAGATGAACTCTGGAAAGAAGCTTTCTGAGAAACTGCTCTGTGATGTGTGACTTCCACTCACAGAGTTACATCTGTGTTTCGTGGATCTCTTTGGTAGCCTTATTTCTGTGGAATCTGAGAACAGATATTTGGGATCCCTTTGAAGACTATAGGGCCAAAGGAAATATCCTCCGATAACAAAGAGAAAGAAGCTTTCTGAGAAACTTCTTTGTGTTCTGTGAAATCATCTCACAGAGTTACAGCTTTCCCCTCAAGAAGCCTTTCGCTAAGACAGTTCTTGTGGAATTGGCAAAGTGATATTTGGAGGCCCATAGAGGGCTATGGTGAAAAAGGAAATATCCTCAGATGAAATCTGGAAAGAAGCTTTCTGAGAAACTGCTCTGTGATGTGTGAGTTCCACTAACAGAGTTACATCTGTATTTCGTGGATCTCTTTGCTAGCCTTATTTCTGTGGAATCTGAGAACAGATATTTCGGATCCCTTTGAAGGCTATAGGGCCAAAGAAATATCCTCCGATAACAAACAGAAAGAAGCTTTCTGAGAAACTTCTTTGTGTTCTGTGAAATCATCTCACGGAGTTACAGCCTTCCCCTCAAGAATACTTTCGCTAAGACAGTTCTTGTGGAATTGGCAAAGTGATATTTGGAAGCACATAGAGGGCTATGGTGAAAAAGGAAATATCCTCAGATGAAATCTGGAAGGAAGCTTTGAGAAACTGCTCTGTGATGTGAGAATTCCACTCACAGAGTTACATCAGTGTTTCGTGGATCTCTTTGCTAGCCTTATTTCTGTGGAATCTGAGAACAGATATTTCGGATCCCTTTGAAGACTATAGGGCCAAAGGAAATATCCTCCGATAACAAAGAGAAAGAAGCTTTCTGAGAAACTTCTTTGTGTTCTGTGAAATCATCTCACAGAGTTACAGCTTTCCCCTCAAGAAGCCTTTCGCTAAGACAGTTCTTGTGGAATTGGCAAAGTGATATTTGGAAGCCCATAGAGGTCTATGGTGAAAAAGGAAATATCCTCAGATGAAATCTGGAAAGAAGCTTTCTGAGAAACTGCACTGTGATGTGTGACTTCCACTCACAGAGTTATATCTGTGTTTCGTGGATCTCTTTGGTAGCCTTATTTCTGTGGAATCTGAGAACAGATATTTCGGATCCCTTTGAAGACTATAGGGCCAAAGGAAATATCCTCCGATAACAAAGAGAAAGAAGATTTCTGAGAAACTTCTTTGTGTTCTGTGAAATCATCTCACAGAGTTACAGCTTTCCCCTCAAGAAGCCTTTCGCTAAGACAGTTCTTGTGGAATTGGCAAAGTGATATTTGGAAGCCCATAGAGGGCTATGGTGAAAAAGGAAATATCCTCAGATGAAATCTGGAAAGAAGCTTTCTGAGCAACTGGTTAGTGTTCTGTTCATGCATCTCACAGAGTTACATCTGTATTTTGTGGATCTCTTTGCTAGCCTTATTTCTGTGGAATCTGAGAACAGATATTTCGGAACCCTTTGAAGACTATAGGGCCAAAGGAAATATCCTCCGATAACAAAGAGAAAGAAACTTTCTGAGAAACTTCTTTGTGTTCTGTGAAATCATCTCACAGAGTTACAGCTTTCCCCTCAAGAAGCCTTTCGCTAAGACAGTTCTTGTGTAATTGGCAAAGTGATATTTGGAAGCCCCTAGAGGGCTATGGTGAAAAAGGAAATATCCTCAGATGAAATCTGGAAAGAAGCTTTCTGAGAAACTGCTTAGTGTTCTGTTCATTCATCTCACAGAGTTACATCTGTATTTCGTGGATCTCTTTGCCAGCCTTATTTCTGTGGAATCTGAGAACAGATATTTCGGATCCCTTTGAAGACTATAGGGCCAAAGGAAATATCCTCCGATAACAAAGAGAAAGAAGCTTTCTGAGAAACTTCTTTGTGTTCTGTGAAATCATCTCACAGAGTTACAGCTTTCCCCTCAAGAAGCCTTTCACTAAGTCAGTTCTTGTGGAATTGGCAAAGTGATATTTGGAAGCCCATAGAGGGCTATGGTGAAAAAGGAAATATCCTCAGATGAAATCTGGAAAGAAGCTTTCTGAGAAACTGCTCTGTGATGTGTGACTTCCACTCACAGAGGTACATCTGTATTTCGTGGATCTCTTTGCTAGCCTTATTTCTGTGGAATCTGAGAGCAGAAATTTCGGATCCCTTTGAAGACTCCAGGGCCAAAGGAAATATCCTCTGATAACAAAGAGAAAGAAGCTTTCTGAGAAACTTCTTCGTCTTCTGTGAAATCATCTCACAGAGTTACAGCTTTCCCCTCAAGAAGCCTTTCGCTAAGACAGTTCTTGGGTTATTGGCAAAGTGATATTTGGAAGCCCATAGAGGGCTATGGTGAAAAAGGAAATATCCTCAGATGAAATCTGGAAAGAAGCTTTGTGAGAAACTGCTTAGTGTTCTGTTCATTCATCTCACAGAGTTACATCTGTATTTCGTGATTCTCTTTGCTAGCCTTATTTCTGTGGAATCTGAGAACAGATATTTCGGATCTCTTTGAAGACTATAGGGAAAAAGGAAATATCCTCCGATAACAAAGACAAAGAAGCTTTCTGAGAAACATCTTTGTGTTCTGTGAAATCATCTAACAGAGTTACAGCTTTCCCCTCAAGAAGCCTTTCGCTAAGACAGTTCTTGTGGAATTGGCAAAGTGATATTTGGACGCCCATAGAGGGCTACGGTGAAAAAGGAAATATCCTCAGATGAAATCTGGAAAGAAGCTTTCTGAGAAACTGCTCTGTGATGTGTGAGTTCCACTCACAGAGTTACATCTGTATTTCGTGGATCTCTTTGCTAGCCTTATTTCTGTGGAATCTGAGAACAGATATTTCGGATCCCTTTGAAGGCTATAGGGCCAAAGGAAATATCCTCCGATAACAAAGAGAAAGAAGCTTTCTGAGAAACTTCTTTGTGTTCTGTGAAATCATCTCACGGAGTTGCAGCTTTCCCCTCAAGAAGCCTTTCGCTAAGACAGTTCCTGTGGAATTTGCAAAGTGATATTTGGAGGCCCATAGAGGGCTATGGTGAAAAAGGAAATATCCGCAGATGAAATCTGGAAAGAAGCTTTCTGAGAAACTGCTCTGTGATGTGTGAGTTCCACTCACAGAGTTACATCTGTATTTCGTGGATCTTTTTGCTAGCCTTATTTCTGTGGAATCTGAGAACAGATATTTCGGATCCCTTTGAAGGCTATAGGGCCAAAGGAAATATCCTCCGATAACAAAGAGAAAGAAGCTTTCTGAGAAACTTCTTTCTGTTCTGTGAAATCATCTCACAGAGTTACAGCTTTCCCCTCAAGAAGCCTTTCGCTAAGACAGTTCTTGTGGAAATGGCAAAGTGATATTTGGAAGCCCATAGAGGGCTATGGTGAAAAAGGAAATATCCTCAGATGAAATCTGGAAAGAAGCTTTCTGAGAAACTGCTTAGTGTTCTGTTCATTCATCTCACAGAGTTACATCTGTATTTTGTGGATCTCTTTGCTAGCCTTATTTTTGTGGAATCTGAGAACAGATATTTCGGATCCCTTTGAAGACTATAGGGCCAATGGAAATATCCTCCGATAACAAAGAGAAAGAAGCTTTCTGATAAACATCTTTGTGTTCTGTGAAATCATCTCACAGAGTTACAGCTTTCCCCTTAAGAAGCCTTTCGCTAAGACAGTTCTTGTGGAATTGGCAAAGTGATATTTGGAAGCCCATAGGGGTCTATGGTGAAAAAGGAAATATCCTCAGATGAAATCTGGAAAGAAGCTTTCTGAGAAACTGCTCTGTGATGTGTGACTTCCACTCACAGAGTTACATCTGTGTTTCGTGGATCTCTTTGGTAGCCTTATTTCTGTGGAATCTGAGAACAGATATTTCGGATCCTTTTGAAGACTATAGGGCCAAAGGAAATATCCTCCGATAACAAAGAGAAAGAAGCTTTCTGAGAAACTTCTCTGTGTTCTGTGAAATCATCTCACAGAGTTACAGCTTTCCCCTCAAGAAGCCTTTCGCTAAGACAGTTCTTGTGGAATTGGCAAAGTGATATTTGGAAGCCCATAGAGGGCTATGGTGAAAAAGGAAATATCCTCAGATGAAATCTGGAAAGAAGCTTTCTGAGCAACTGGTTAGTGTTCTGTTCATGCATCTCACAGAGTTACATCTGTATTTTGTGGATCTCTTTGCTAGCCTTATTTCTGTGGAATCTGAGAACAGATATTTCGGATCCCTTTGAAGACTATAGGGCCAAAGGAAATATCCTCCGATAACAAAGAGAAAGAAACTTTCTGAGAAACTTCTTTGTGTTCTGTGAAATCATCTCACAGAGTTACAGCTTTCCCCTCAAGAAGCGTTTCGCTAAGACAGTTCTTGTGTAATTGGCAAAGTGATATTTGGAAGCCCCTAGAGGGCTATGGTGAAAAAGGAAATATCCTCAGATGAAATCTGGAAAGAAGCTTTCTGAGAAACTGCTTAGTGTTCTGTTCATTCATCGCACAGAGTTACATCTGTATTTCGTGGATCTCTTTGCTAGCCTTATTTCTGTGGAATCTGAGAACAGATATTTCGGATCCCTTTGAAGACTATAGGGCCAAAGGAAATATCCTCTGATAACAAAGACAAAGAAGCTTTCTGAGAAACTTCTTTGTGTTCTGTGAAATCATCTCACAGAGTTACAGCTTTCCCCTCAAGAAGCCTTTCGCTAAGACAGTTCTTGTGGAATTTGCAAAGTGATATTTGGAGGCCCATAGAGGGCTATGGTGAAAAAGGAAATATCCTCAGATGAAATCTGGAAAGAAGCTTTCTGAGAAACTGCTCTGTGATGTGTGAGTTCCACTAACAGAGTTACATCTGTATTTCGTGGATCTCTTTGCTAGCCTTATTTCTTTGGAATCTGAGAACAGATATTTCGGATCCCTTTGAAGGCTATAGGGCCAAAGGAAATATCCTCCGATAACAAAGAGAAAAAAGCTTTCTGAGAAACTTCTTTGTGTTCTGTGAAATCATCTCACGGAGTTACAGCCTTCCCCTCAAGAATACTTTCGCTAAGACAGTTCTTGTGGAATTGGCAAAGTGATATTTGGAAGCACATAGAGGGCTATGGTGAAAAAGGAAATATCCTCAGATGAAATCTGGAAGGAAGCTTTGAGAAACTGCTCTGTGATGTGAGAATTCCACTCACAGAGTTACATCAGTGTTTCGTGGATCTCTTTGCTGGCCTTATTTTTGTGGAATCTGAGAACAGATATTTCGGATCCCTTTGAAGACTATAGGGCCAAAGGAAATATCCTCCGATAACAAAGAGAGAGAAGCTTTCTGAGAAACTTCTTTGTGTTCTGTGAAATCATCTCACAGAGTTACAGCTTTCCCCTCAAGAAGCCTTTCGCTAAGACAGTTCTTGTGGAATTGGCAAAGTGATATTTGGAAGCCCGTAGAGGGCTATGGTGAAAAAGGAAATATCCTCAGATGAAATCTGGAAAGAAGCTTTCTGAGCAACTGGTTAGTGTTCTGTGCTTCCATATCACAGAGTTACATCTGTATTTTGTGGATCTCTTTGCTAGCCTTATTTCTGTGGAATCTGAGAACAGATATTTCGGATCCCTTTGAAGACTACAGGGCCAAAGGAAATATCCTCCGATAACAAAGAGAAAGAAGCTTTCTGAGAAACTTCTTTGTGTTCTGTGAAATCATCTCACAGAGTTACAGCTTTCCCCTCAAGAAGCCTTTCGCTAAGACAGTTCTTGTGTAATTGGCAAAGTGATATTTGGAAGCCCGTAGAGGGCTATGGTGAAAAAGGAAATATCCTCAGATGAAATTGGAAAGAAGCTTTCTGAGAAAATGCTTAGTGTTCTGTTCATTCATCTCACAGAGTTACATCTGTATTTCGTGGATCTCTTTGCTAGCCTTATTTCTGTGGAATCTGAGAACAGATATTTCGGATCCCTTTGAAGACTATAGGGCCAAAGGAAATATCCTCCGATAACAAAGAGAAAGAAGCTTTCTGAGAAACATGTTTGTGTTCTGTGAAATCATCTCACAGAGTTACAGCTTTCCCCTCAAGAAGCCTTTCGCTAAGACAGTTCTTGTGGAATTGGCAAAGTGATATTTGGAAGCCCATAGAGGGCTATGGTGAAAAAGGAAATATCCTCAGATGAAATCTGGAAAGAAGCTTTCTGAGAAACTGCTCTGTGATGTGTGACTTCCACTCACAGAGTTACATCTGTGTTTCGTGGATCTCCTTGGTAGCCTTATTTCTGTGGAGTCTGAGAACAGATATTTCGGATCCCTTTGCAGACTATTGGGCCAAAGGAAATATCCTCCGATAACAAAGAGAAAGAAGCTTTCTGAGAAACTTCTTTGTGTTCTGTGAAATCATCTCACAGAGTTACAGCTTTCCCCTCAAGAAGCCTTTCGCCAAGACAGTTCTTGTGGAATTGGCAAAGTGATATTTGGAAGCCCATAGAGGGCTATGGTGAAAAAGGAAATATCCTCAGATGAAATCTGGAAAGAAGCTTTCTGAGAAACTGCTCAGTGATGTGTGACTTCCACTCACAGAGTTACATCTGTGTTTCGTGGATCTCTTTGCTAGCCTTATTTCTGTGGAATCTGAGGACAGATATTTCGGATCCCTTTGAAGACTAAAGGGCCAAAGGAAATATCCTCCGATAACAAAGAGAAAGAAGCTTTCTGAGGAACTTCTTTGTGTTCTGTGAAATCATCTCACAGAGTTACAGCTTTCCACTCAAGAAGCCTTTCGCTAAAACAGTTCTTGTGGAATTGGCAAAGGGATATTTGGAAGCCCATAGAGAGCTATGGTGAAAAAGGAAATATCCTCAGATGAAATCTGGAAAGAAGCTTTCTGAGAAACTGCTTAGTGTTCTGTTCATTCATCACACAGAGTAACATCTGTATTTTGTGGATCTCTTTGCTAGCCTTATTTTCTGTGGAATCTGAGAACAGATATTTCGGATCCTTTTGAAGACTAGAGGGCCAAAGCAAATATCCTCCGATAACAAAGAGAAACAAGCTTTCTGAGAAACTTCTTTGTGTTCTGTGAAATCATCTCACAGAATTACAGCTTTCCCCTCAAGAAGACTTTCGCTAAGACAGTTCTTGTGGAATTGGAAAAGTGATATTTGGAAGCCCACAGAGGGCTATGGTGAAAAAGGAAATATCCTCAGATGAAATCTGGAAAGAAGCTTTCTGAGAAACTGCTTAGTATTCTGTTCATTCATCACACAGAGTTACATCTGTATTTTGTGGATCTCTTTGCTAGCCTTATTTCTGTGGAATCTGAGAACAGATATTTCGGATGACTTTGAAGACTATAGGGCAAAGGAAATATCCTCCGATAACAAAGAGAAAGAAGCTTTCTGAGAAACTTCTTTGTGTTCTGTAAAATCAGGTCACAGAGTTACAGCTTTCCCCACAAGAAGCCTTTCGCTAAGACAGTTCTTGTGGAATTGGCAAAGTGATATTTGGAAGCCCATAGAGGGCTAAGGTGAAAAAGGAAATATCCTCAGATGAAATCTGGAAAGAAGCTTTCTGAGAAACTGCTCTGTGATGTGTGACTTCCACTCACAGAGTTACATCTGTGTTTCGTGGATCTCTTTACTAGCCTTATGTCTGTGGAATCTTTGAACAGATATTTGGGATCCCTTTGAAGACTACAGTGCCAAAGGAAATATCCTCCGATAACAAAGAGAAAGAAGCTTTCTCAGAAACTTCTTTGTGTCCTGTGAAATCATCGCACAGAGTTACAGCTTTCCCCTCAAGAAGCCTTTCGCTAAGACAGTTCTTGTGGAGATTGGCAAAGTGATATTTGGAAGCCCATAGAGGGCTATGGTGAAAAAGGAAATATCCTCAGATGAAATCTGGAAAGAAGCTTTCCGGGAAACTGCTTAGTGTTCTGTTCATTCATCTCACAGAGTTACATCTGCATTTTGTGGATCTCTTTGCTAGCCTTATTTCTGTGGAATCTGAGAACAGGTATTTCGGATCCCTTTGAAGACTATAGAGCCAAAGGAAATATCCTCCGATAACAAAGAGAAAGAAGCTTTCTGAGAAACTTCTTTGTGTTCTGTGAAATCATCTCACAGAGTTACAGCTTTCCCCTCAAGAAGACTTTCGCTAAACAGTTCTTGTGGAATTGGCAAAGTGATATTTTGAAGCCCTTAGAGGGCTATGGTGAAAAAGGAAATATCCTCAGATGAAATCTGGAAAGAAGCTTTTGCGAAACTGCTCTGTGATGTGTGACTTCCACTCACAGAGTTACATCTGTATTTCGGGGATCTCTTTGCTAGCCTTATTTCTGTGGAATCTGATAACAGAAATTTCGGATCCCTTTGAAGACTATAGGGTCAAAGCAAATATCCTCTGATAACAAAGAGAAAGAAGCTTTCTGAGAAACTTCTTCGTCTTCTGTGAAATCATCTCACAGAGGTACAGCTTTCCCCTCAATAAGCCTTTCGCTAAGACAGTTCTTGGGTTATTGGCAAAGTGATATTTGGAAGCCCATAGAGGGCTATGGTGAAAAAGGAAATATCCTCAGATGAAATCTGTAAAGAAGCTTTGTGAGAAACTGCTTAGTGTTCTGTTAATTCATCTCACAGTGTTACATCTGTATTTCGTGATTCTCTTTGCTAGCCTTATTTCTGTGGAATCTGAGAATAGATATTTCGGATCCCTTTGAAGACTATAGGGCCAAAGGAAATATCCTCTGATAACAAAGACAAAGAAGCTATCTGAGAAACTTCTTTGTGTTCTGTGAAATCATCTCACAGAGTTACAGCTTTCCCCTCAAGAAGCCTTTCGCTAAGACAGTTCTTGTGGAATTGGTAACGTGATATTTGGAGGCCCATAGAGGGCTATGGTGAAAAAGGAAATATCCTCAGATGAAATCTGGAAAGAAGCTTTCTGAGAAACTGCTCTGTGATGTGTGAGTTCCATTCACAGAGTTACATCTGTATTTTGTGGATCTCTTTGCTAGCCTTATTTCTGTGGAATCTGAGAACAGATATTTAGGATCCCTTTGAAGACTATAGGGCCAAAGGAAATATCCTCCGATAACAAAGAGAAAGAAGCTTTCTGAGAAACTTCTTTGTGTTCTGTGAAATCATCTCACAGAGTTACAGCTTTGCCCTCAAGAAGCCTTTCTCTAAGACAGTTCTTTTGGAATTGGCAAAGTGATATTTGGAAGCCCATAGAGGGCTATGGTGAAAAAGGAAATATCCTCAGATGAAATCTGGAAAGAAGCGTTCTGAGAAACTGCTTCGTGTTCTGTTCATTCATCTCACAGAGTTACATCTGCATTTTGTGGATCTCTTTGCTAGCCTTAATTCTGTGGAATCTGAGAACAGATATTTCGGATCCCTTTGAAGACTATAGGGCCAAAGGAAATACCCTCCGATAACAAAGAGAAAGAAGCTTTCTGAGAAACTTCTTTGTGTTCTGTGAAATCATCTCACAGAGTTACAGCTTTCCCCTCAAGAAGACTTTCGCTAAACAGTTCTTGTGGAATTGGCTAAGTGATATTTTGAAGCCCTTAGAGGGCTATGGTGAAAAAGGAAATATCCTCAGATGAAATCTGGAAAGAAGCTTTTGCGAAACTGCTCTGTGATGTGTGACTTCCACTGACAGAGTTGCAACTGTAATTCGTGGATCTTTTGCTAACCTTATTTCTGTGGAATCTGAGAACAGATATTTCGGATACCTTTGAAGACTATAGGGGCAAAGGAAATATCCTCCGATAACAAAGAGAAAGAATCTTTCTGAGAAACTTCTTTGTGTTCTGTGAAATCATCTCACAGAGTTACAGCTTTCCCCTCAAGAAGCCTTTCACTAAGACAGTTCTTGTGGAATTTGCAAAGTGATATTTGGAAGTCCATAGAGGGCTATGGTGAAAAAGGAAATATCCTCAGATGAAATCGAGAAAGAAGCTTTCTGAGAAACTGCTCTGTGATGTGTGACTTCCACTCACAGAGTTACATCTGTATTCCGTGGATCTCTTTGCTAGCCTTATTTCTGTGGAATCTGAGAACAGATATTTCGGATCCCTTTGAGGACTATACGGCCAAAGGAAATATCCTCCGATAACAAAGAGAAAGAAGCTTTCTGAGAAACTTCTTTGTGTTCTGTGAAATCATCTCACAGAGTTACAGCTTTCCCCTCAAGAAGCCTTTCGCTAAGACAGTTCTTGTGGAATTGGCAAAGTGATATTTGGAAGCCCATAGAGGGCTATGGTGAAAAAGGAAATATCCTCAGATGAAATCTGGAAAGAAGCTTTGTGAGAAACTGCTTCATGTTCTGTTCATTCATCTCACAGAGTTACATCTGCATTTTGTGGATCTCCTTCCTAGCCTTAATTCTGTGGAATCTGAGAACAGATATTTGGGATCCCTTTGAAGACTATAGGGCCAAAGGAAATACCCTCCGATAACAAAGAGAAAGAAGCTTTCTGAGAAACTTCTTTGTGTTCTGTGAAATCATCTCACAGAGTTACAGCTTTCCCCTCAAGAAGACTTTCGCTAAACAGTTCTTGTGGAATTGGCGAAGTGATATTTTGAAGCCCTTAGAGGGCTATGGTGAAAAAGGAAATATCCTCAGATGAAATCTGGAATGAAGCTTTTGCGAAACTGCTCTGTGATGTGTGACTTCCACTGACAGAGTTACATCTGTATTTCGGGGATCTCTTTGCTAGCCTTATTTCTGAGGAATCTGAGAACAGAAATTTCGGATTCCTTTGAAGACTATAGGGTCAAAGCAAATATCCTCTGATAACAAAGAGAAAGAAGCTTTCTGAGAAACTTCTTCGTCTTCTGTGAAATCATCTCACAGAGGTACAGCTTTCCCCTCAAGAAGCCTTTCGCTAAGACAGTTCTTGGGTTATTGGCAAAGTGATATTTGGAAGCCCATAGAGGGCTATGGTGAAAAAGGAAATATCCTCAGATGAAATCTGGAAAGAAGCTTTGTGAGAAACTGCTTAGTGTTCTGTTCATTCATCTCACAGTGTTACATCTGTATTTCGTGATTCTCTTTGCTAGCCTTATTTCTGTGGAATCTGAGAATAGATATTTCGGATCCCTTTGAAGACTATAGGGCCAAAGGAAATATCCTCCGATAACAAAGATAAAGAAGCTATCTGAGAAACTTCTTTGTGTTCTGTGAAATCATCTCACAGAGTTACAGCTTTCCCCTCAAGAAGCCTTTCGCTAAGACAGTTCTTGTGGAATTCGTAACGTGATATTTGGAGGCCCATAGAGGGCTATGGTGAAAAAGGAAATATCCTCAGATGAAATCTGGAAAGAAGCTTTCTGAGAAACTGCTCTGTGATGTGTGAGTTCCACTCACAGAGTTACATCTGTATTTCGTGGATCTCTTTGCTAGCCTTATTTCTGTGGAATCTGAGAACAGATATTTACGATCCCTTTGAAGGCTATAGGGCCAAAGGAAATATCCTCCGATAACAAAGAGAAAGAAGCTTTCTGAGAAACTTCTTTGTGTTCTGTGAAATCATCTCACAGAGTTACAGCTTTCCCCTCAAGAAGCCTTTCTATAAGACAGTTCTTTTGGAATTGGCAAAGTGATATTTGGAAGCCCATAGAGGGCTATGGTGAAAAAGGAAATATCCTCAGATGAAATCTGGAAAGAAGCATTCTGAGAAACTGCTTCGTGATCTGTTCATTCATCTCACAGAGTTACATCTGCATTTTGTGGATCTCTTTGCTAGCCTTAATTCTGTGGAATCTGAGAACAGATATTTCGGATCCCTTTGAAGACTATAGGACCAAAGGAAATACCCTCCGATAACAAAGAGAAAGAAGCTTTCTGAGAAACTTCTTTGTGTTCTGTGAAATCATCTCACAGAGTTACAGCTTTCCCCTCAAGAAGACTTTCGCTAAACAGTTCTTGTGGAATTTGCAAAGTGATAT
Source organism: Macaca mulatta (assembly GCF_049350105.2). Taxonomy (NCBI): domain Eukaryota; kingdom Metazoa; phylum Chordata; class Mammalia; order Primates; family Cercopithecidae; genus Macaca; species Macaca mulatta. Next base: position 49,436,898 of record NC_133413.1, read on the forward strand.
TTTGAAGCCCTTAGAGGGCTATGGTGAAAAAGGAAATATCCTCAGATGAAATCTGGAAAGAAGCTTTTGCGAAACTGCTCGGTGATGTGTGACTTCCACTCACAGAGTTCCATCTGTATTTCGTGGATCTCTTTGCTAACCTTATTTCTGTGGAACCTGAGAACAGATATTTCGGATCCCTTTGAAGACTATAGGGCCAAAGCAAATATCCTCTGATAACAAAGAGAAAGAAGCTTTCTGAGAAACTTCTTCGTCTTCTGTGAAATCATCTCACAGAGGTACAGCTTTCCCCTCAAGAAGCCTTTCGCTAAGACTGTTCTTGGGTTATTGGCAAAGTGATATTAGGAACCCCATAGAGGGCTATGGTGAAAAAGGAAATATCCTCAGATGAAATCTGGAAAGAAGCTTTGTGAGAAACTGCTTAGTGTTCTGTTCATTCATCTCACAGAGTTACATCTGTATTTCGTGATTCTCGTTGCTAGCCTTAATTCTGTGGAATCTGAGAACAGATATTTCGGATCCCTTTGAAGACTATAGGGCCAAAGGAAATATCCTCCGATAACAAAGACAAAGAAGCTTTCTGAGAAACTTCTTTGTGTTCTGTGAAATCATCTCACAGAGTTACAGCTTTCCCCTCAAGAAGCCTTTCGCTAAGACAGTTCTTGTGGAATTTGCAAAGTGATATTTGGAAGTCCATAGAGGGCTATGGTGAAAAAGGAAATATCCTCAGATGAAATCGAGAAAGAAGCTTTCTGAGAAACTGCTCTGTGATGTGTGACTTCCACTCACAGAGTTACATCTGTATTCCGTGGATCTCTTTGCTAGCCTTATTTCTGTGGAATCTGAGAACAGATATTTCGGAACCCTTTGAAGACTATAGGGCCAAAAGAAATATCCTCCGATAACAAAGAGAAAGAAGCTTTCTGAGAAACTTCTTTGTGTTCTGTGAAATCATCTCACAGAGTTACAGCTTTCCCCTCAAGAAGCCTTTCGCTAAGACAGTTCTTGTGGAATTGGCAAAGTGATATTTGGAAGCCCATAGAGGTCTATGGTGAAAAAGGAAATATCCTCAGATGAAATCTGGAAAGAAGCTTTCTGAGAAACTGCTCTGTGATGTGTGACTTCCACTCACAGAGTTCCATCTGTGTTTCGTGGATCTCTTTGGTAGCCTTATTTCTGTGGAATCTGAGAACAGATATTTCGGATCCCTTTGAAGACTATAGGGCCAAAGGAAATATCCTCCGATAACAAAGAGAAAGAAGCTTTCTGAGAAACTTCTTTGTGTTCTGTGAAATCATCTCACAGAGTTACAGCTTTCCCCTCAAGAAGCCTTTCGCTAAGACAGTTCTTGTGGAATTGGCAAAGTGATATTTGGAAGCCCATAGAGGGCTATGGTGAAAAAGGAAATATCCTCAGATAAAATCTGGAAAGAAGCTTTCTGAGCAACTGGTTAGTGTTCTGTTCATGCATCTCACAGAGTTACATCTGTATTTTGTGGATCTCTTTGCTAGCCTTATTTCTGTGGAATCTGAGAACAGATATTTCGGATCCCTTTGAAGACTATAGGGCCAAAGGAAATATCCTCCGATAACAAAGAGAAAGAAACTTTCTGAGAAACTTCTTTGTGTTCTGTGAAATCATCTCACAGAGTTACAGCTTTCCCCTCAAGAAGCCTTTCGCTAAGACAGTTCTTGTGTAATTGGCAAAGTGATATTTGGAAGCCCTTAGAGGGCTATGGTGAAAAAGGAAATATCCTCAGATGAAATCTGGAAAGAAGCTTTCTGAGAAACTGCTTAGTGTTCTGTTCATTCATCTCACAGAGTTACATCTGTATTTCGTGGATCTCTTTGCTAGCCTTATTTCTGTGGAATCTGAGAACAGATATTTCGGATCCCTTTGAAGACTATAGGACCAAAGGAAATACCCTCCGATAACAAAGAGAAAGAAGCTTTCTGAGAAACTTCTTTGTGTTCTGTGAAATCATCTCACAGAGTTACAGCTTTCCCCTCAAGAAGACTTTCGCTAAACAGTTCTTGTGGAATTTGCAAAGTGATATTTTGAAGCCCTTAGAGGGCTATGGTGAAAAAGGAAATATCCTCAGATGAAATCTGGAAAGAAGCTTTTGCGAAACTGCTCTGTGATGTGTGACTTCCACTCACAGAGTTCCATCTGTATTTCGTGGATCTCTTTGCTAACCTTATTTCTGTGGAACCTGAGAACAGATATTTCGGATCCCTTTCAAGACTATAGGGCCAAAGCAAATATCCTCTGATAACAAAGAGAAAGAAGCTTTCTGAGAAACTTCTTCGTCTTCTGTGAAATCATCTCACAGAGGTACAGCTTTCCCCTCAAGAAGCCTTTCGCTAAGACTGTTCTTGGGTTATTGGCAAAGTGATATTAGGAACCCCATTGAGGGCTATGGTGAAAAAGGAAATATCCTCAGATGAAATCTGGAAAGAAGCTTTGTGAGAAACTGCTTAGTGTTCTGTTCATTCATCTCACCGAGTTACATCTGTATTTCGTGATTCTCGTTGCTAGCCTTAATTCTGTGGAATCTGAGAACAGATATTTCGGATCCCTTTGAAGACTATACGGCCAAAGGAAATATCCTCCGATAACAAAGACAAAGAAGCTTTCTGAGAAACTTCTTTGTGTTCTGTGAAATCATCTCACAGAGTTACAGCTTTCCCCTCAAGAAGCCTTTCGCTAAGACAGTTCTTGTGGAATTTGCAAAGTGATATTTGGAAGTCCATAGAGGGCTATGGTGAAAAAGGAAATATCCTCAGATGAAATCGAGAAAGAAGCTTTCTGAGAAACTGCTCTGTGATGTGTGACTTCCACTCACAGAGTTACATCTGTATTCCGTGGATCTCTTTGCTAGCCTTATTTCTGTGGAATCTGAGAACAGATATTTCGGAACCCTTTGAAGACTATAGGGCCAAAAGAAATATCCTCCGATAACAAAGAGAAAGAAGCTTTCTGAGAAACTTCTTTGTGTTCTGTGAAATCATCTCACAGAGTTACCGCTTTCCCCTCAAGAAGCCTTTCGCTAAGACAGTTCTTGTGGAATTGGCAAAGTGATATTTGGAAGCCCATAGAGGTCTATGGTGAAAAAGGAAATATCCTCAGATGAAATCTGGAAAGAAGCTTTCTGAGAAACTGCTCTGTGATGTGTGACTTCCACTCACAGAGTTCCATCTGTGTTTCGTGGATCTCTTTGGTAGCCTTATTTCTGTGGAATCTGAGAACAGATATTTCGGATCCCTTTGAAGACTATGGGGCCAAAGGAAATATCCTCCGATAACAAAGAGAAAGAAGCTTTCTGAGAAACTTCTTTGTGTTCTGTGAAATCATCTCACAGAGTTCCAGCTTTCCCCTCAAGAAGCCTTTCGCTAAGACAGTTCTTGTGGAATTGGCAAAGTGATATTTGGAAGCCCATAGAGGGCTATGGTGAAAAAGGAAATATCCTCAGATAAAATCTGGAAAGAAGCTTTCTGAGCAACTGGTTAGTGTTCTGTTCATGCATCTCACAGAGTTACATCTGTATTTTGTGGATCTCTTTGCTAGCCTTATTTCTGTGGAATCTGAGAACAGATATTTCGGATCCCTTTGAAGACTATAGGGCCAAAGGAAATATCCTCCGATAACAAAGAGAAAGAAACTTTCTGAGAAACTTCTTTGTGTTCTGTGAAATCATCTCACAGAGTTACAGCTTTCCCCTCAAGAAGCCTTTCGCTAAGACAGTTCTTGTGTAATTGGCAAAGTGATATTTGGAAGCCCTTAGAGGGCTATGGTGAAAAAGGAAATATCCTCAGATGAAATCTGGAAAGAAGCTTTCTGAGAAACTGCTTAGTGTTCTGTTCATTCATCTCACAGAGTTACATCTGTATTTCGTGGATCTCTTTGCTAGCCTTATTTCTGTGGAATCTGAGAACAGATATTTCGGATCCCTTTGAAGACTATAGGGCCAAAGGAAATATCCTCCGATAACAAAGAGAAAGAAGCTTTCTGAGAAACTTCTTTGTGTTCTCTGAAATCATCTCACAGAGTTACAGCTTTCCCCTCAAGAAGCCTTTCACTAAGACAGTTCTTGTGGAATTGGCAAAGTGATATTTGGAACCCCTAGAGGGCTATGGTGAAAAAGGAAATATCCTCAGATGAAATCTGGAAAGAAGCTTTCTGAGAAACTGCTCTGTGATGTGTGACTTCCAATCACAGTATTACATCTGTATTCCGTGGATATCTTTGCTAGCCTTATTTCTGTGGAATCTGAGAACAGATATTTCGGATCCCTTTGAAGGCTATAGGGCCAAAGGAAATATCCTCTGATAACAAAGAGAAAGAAGCTTTCTGAGAAACTTCTTTGTGTTCTGTGAAATCATCTCACGGAGTTACAGCCTTCCCCTCAAGAATACTTTCGCTAAGACAGTTCTTGTGGAATTGGCAAAGTGATATTTGGAAGCCCATTGAGGGCTATGGTGAAAAAGGAAATATCCTCAGATGAAATCTGGAAAGAAGCTTTCTGAGAAACTGCTTAGTGTTCTGTTCATTCATCTCACAGAGTTACATCTGTATTTTGTGGATCTCTTGGCTAGCCTTATTTCTCTGGAATCTGAGAACAGATATTTTGGATCCCTTTGAAGACTATAGGGCCAAAGGAAATATCCTCCGATAACAAAGAGAAAGAAGCTTTCTGAGAAACTTCTATGTGTTCTGTGAAATCCTCTCACAGAGTAACAGCTTTCCCCTCAAGAAGACTTTCGCTAAACAGTTCTTGTGGAATTGGCAAATTGATATTTTGAGGCCCTTAGAGGGCTACGGTGAAAAAGGAAATATCCTCAGATGAAATATGGAAAGAAGCTTTTGCGAAACTGCTCTGTGATGTGTGACTTCCACTGACAGAGTTGCATCTGTATTTCGTGGATCTCTTTGCTAGCCTTATTTCTGTGGAATCTGAGAACAGATATTTCGGATCCCTTTGAAGACTATAGGGGCAAAGGAAATGTCCTCCGATAACAAAGAGAAAGAAGCTTTCTGAGAAACTTCTTTGTGTTCTGTGAAATCATCTCACAGAGTTACAGCTTTCCCCTCAAGAAGCCTTTCGCTAAGTCAGTTCTTGTGGAATTGGCAAAGTGATATTTGGAAGCCCATAGAGGGCTATGGTGAAAAAGGAAATATCCTCAGATGAAATCTGGAAAGAAGCTTTCTGAGAAACTGGTCTGTGATGTGTGAGTTCCACTCACAGAGTTACATCTGTATTTCGTGGATCTCTTTGCTAGCCTTATTTCTGTGGAATCTGAGAACAGATATTTCGGATCCCTTTGAGGACTATAGGGCCAAAGGAAATATCCTCCGATAACAAAGAGAAAGAAGCTTTCTGAGAAACTTCTTTGTGTTCTGTGAAATCATCTCACAGAGTTACAGCGTTCCCCTCAAGAAGCCTTTTGCTAAGACAGTTCTTGTGGAATTGGCAAAGTGATATTTGGAAGCCCCTAGAGGGCTGTGGTGAAAAAGGAAATATCCTCAGATGAAATCTGGAAAGAAGCTTTCTGAGAAACTGCTTAGTATTCTGTTCATTCATCTCACAGAGTTACATCTGTGTTTTGTGGATCTCTTTGCTAGCCTTATTTCTGTGGAATCTGAGAACAGATATTTCGGATCCCTTTGAAGACTATAGGGACAAAGGAAATATCCTCCGATAACAAAGAGAAACAAGTTTTCTGAGAAACTTCTTTGTGTTCTGTGAAATCATCTCACAGAGTTACAGCTTTCCCCTCAAGAAGCCTTTCGCTAAGACAGTTCTTGTGGTATTGGCAAAGTGATATTTGGAGGCCCATAGAGGGCTATGGTGAAAAAGGAAATATCCTCAGATGAAATCTGGAAAGAAGCTTTCTGAGAGACTGCTTAGTATTCTGTTCATTCATCTCACACAGTTACATCTGTATTTTGTGGATCTCTTCGCTAGCCTTATTTCTGTGGAATCTGAGAACAGATATTTCGGATCCCTTTGAAGACTATAGGGCAAAAGGAAATATGCTCCGATAAGAAAGAGAAAGAAGCTTTCTGAGAAACTTCTTTGTGTTCTGTGAAATCATCTCACAGAGTTACAGCTTTCCCCTCAAGGAGCCTTTCGCTAAGACAGTTCTTGTGGAATTGGCAAAGTGATATTTGGAAGCCCAAAGAGGGCTATGGTGAAAAAGGAAATATCCTCAGATGAAATCTGGAAAGAAGCTTTCTGAGAAACTGCTCTGTGATGTGTGACTTCCACTCACAGAGTTACATCTGTTTTTCGTGGATCTCTTTGCTAGCCTTATTTCTGTGGAATCTGAGAACAGATATTTCGGATCCCTTTGAAGACTATAGGGCCAAAGGAAATATCCTCCGATAACAAAGAGAAAGAAGCTTTCTGAGAAACTTCTTTGTGTTCTGTGAAATCATCTCACAGCGTTACAGCTTTCCCCTCAAGAAGCCTTTCACTAAGACAGTTTTTGGGGAATTGGCAAAGTGATATTTGGAAGCCCAAAGAGGGCTATGGTGAAAAAGGAAATATCCTCAGATGAAATCTGGAAAGAAGGTTTCTGAGAAACTGCTTCGTGTTCTGTTCATTCATCTCACAGAGTTACATCTGTATTTTGTGGATCTCTTTGCTAGCCTTATTTCTGTGTAATCTGAGAACAGATATTTCGGATCCCTTTGAAGACTAAAGGGCCAAAGGAAATATCCTCCGATAACAAACAGAAAGAAGCTTTTGAGAAACTTCTTGGTGTTCTGTGAAATCATCTCACAGAGTTACAGCTTTCCCCTCAAGAAGCCTTTCGCTAAGACAGTTCTTGTGGAATTGGCAAAGTGATATTTTGAGGCCCTTAGAGGGCTACGGTGAAAAAGGAAATATCCTCAGATGAAATATGGAAAGAAGCTTTTGCGAAACTGCTCTGTGATGTGTGACTTCCACTGACAGAGTTGCATCTGTATTTCGTGGATCTCTTTGCTAGCCTTATTTCTGTGGAATCTGAGAACAGATATTTCGGATCCCTTTGAAGACTATAGGGGCAAAGGAAATGTCCTCCGATAACAAAGAGAAAGAAGCTTTCTGAGAAACTTCTTTGTGTTCTGTGAAATCATCTCACAGAGTTACAGCTTTCCCCTCAAGAAGCCTTTCGCTAAGACAGTTCTTGTGGAATTGGCAAAGTGATATTTGGAAGACCATAGAGGGCTATGGTGAAAAAGGAAATATCCTCAGATGAAATCTGGAAAGAAGCTTTCTGAGAAACTGCTCTGTGATGTGTGAGTTCCACTCACAGAGTTACATCTGTATTTCGTGGATCTCTTTGCTAGCCTTATTTCTGTGGAATCTGAGAACAGATATTTCGGATCCCTTTGAAGACTATAGGGCCAAAGGAAATATCCTCCGATAACAAAGAGAAAGAAGCTTTCTGAGAAACTTCTTTGTGTTCTGTGAAATCATCTCACAGAGTTACAGCGTTCCCCTCAAGAAGCCTTTTGCTAAGAAAGTTCTTGTGGAATTGGCAAAGTGATATTTGGAAGCCCCTAGAGGGCTGTGGTGAAAAAGGAAATATCCTCAGATGAAATCTGGAAAGAAGCTTTCTGAGAAACTGCTTAGTATTCTGTTCATTCATCTCACAGAGTTACATCTGTGTTTTGTGGATCTCTTTGCTAGCCTTATTTCTGTGGAATCTGAGAACAGATATTTCGGATCCCTTTGAAGACTATAGGGACAAAGGAAATATCCTCCGATAACAAAGAGAAAGAAGCTTTCTGAGAAACTTCTTTGTGTTCTGTGAAATCATCTCACAGAGTTACAGCTTTCCCCTCAAGAAGCCTTTCGCTAAGACAGTTCTTGTGGTATTGGCAAAGTGATATTTGGAGGCCCATAGAGGGCTATGGTGAAAAAGGAAATATCCTCAGATGAAATCTGGAAAGAAGCTTTCTGAGAGACTGCTTAGTATTCTGTTCATTCATCTCACAGAGTTACATCTGTATTTTCTGGATCTCTTCGCTAGCCTTATTTCTGTGGAATCTGAGAACAGATATTTCGGATCCCTTTGAAGACTATAGGGCAAAAGGAAATATGCTCCGATAAGAAAGAGAAAGAAGCTTTCTGAGAAACTTCTTTGTGTTCTGTGAAATCATCTCACAGAGTTACAGCTTTCCCCTCAAGGAGCCTTTCGCTAAGACAGTTCTTGTGGAATTGGCAAAGTGATATTTGGAAGCCCAAAGAGGGCTATGGTGAAAAAGGAAATATCCTCAGATGAAATCTGGAAAGAAGCTTTCTGAGAAACTGCTCTGTGATGTGTGACTTCCACTCACAGAGTTACATCTGTTTTTCGTGGATCTCTTTGCTAGCCTTATTTCTGTGGAATCTGAGAACAGATATTTCGGATCCCTTTGAAGACTATAGGGCCAAAGGAAATATCCTCCGATAACAAAGAGAAAGAAGCTTTCTGAGAAACTTCTTTGTGTTCTGTGAAATCATCTCACAGCGTTACAGCTTTCCCCTCAAGAAGCCTTTCGCTAAGACAGTTTTTGGGGAATTGGCAAAGTGATATTTGGAAGCCCAAAGAGGGCTATGGTGAAAAAGGAAATATCCTCAGATGAAATCTGGAAAGAACGTTTCTGAGAAACTGCTTCGTGTTCTGTTCATTCATCTCACAGAGTTACATCTGTATTTTGTGGATCTCTTTGCTAGCCTTATTTCTGTGTAATCTGAGAACAGATATTTCGGATCCCTTTGAAGACTAAAGGGCCAAAGGAAATATCCTCCGATAACAAACAGAAAGAAGCTTTTGAGAAACTTCTTGGTGTTCTGTGAAATCATCTCACAGAGGTACAGCTTTCCCCTCAAGAAGCCTTTCGCTAAGACTGTTCTTGGGTTATTGGCAAAGTGATATTAGGAACCCCATAGAGGGCTATGGTGAAAAAGGAAATATCCTCAGATGAAATCTGGAAAGAAGCTTTGTGAGAAACTGCTTAGTGTTCTGTTCATTCATCTCACAGAGTTACATCTGTATTTCGTGATTCTCGTTGCTAGCCTTAATTCTGTGGAATCTGAGAACAGATATTTCGGATCCCTTTGAAGACTATAGGGCCAAAGGAAATATCCTCCGATAACAAAGACAAAGAAGCTTTCTGAGAAACTTCTTTGTGTTCTGTGAAATCATCTCACAGAGTTACAGCTTTCCCCTCAAGAAGCCTTTCGCTAAGACAGTTCTTGTGGAATTTGCAAAGTGATATTTGGAAGTCCATAGAGGGCTATGGTGAAAAAGGAAATATCCTCAGATGAAATCGAGAAAGAAGCTTTCTGAGAAACTGCTCTGTGATGTGTGACTTCCACTCACAGAGTTACATCTGTATTCCGTGGATCTCTTTGCTAGCCTTATTTCTGTGGAATCTGAGAACAGATATTTCGGAACCCTTTGAAGACTATAGGGCCAAAAGAAATATCCTCCGATAACAAAGAGAAAGAAGCTTTCTGAGAAACTTCTTTGTGTTCTGTGAAATCATCTCACAGAGTTACAGCTTTCCCCTCAAGAAGCCTTTCGCTAAGACAGTTCTTGTGGAATTGGCAAAGTGATATTTGGAAGCCCATAGAGGTCTATGGTGAAAAAGGAAATATCCTCAGATGAAATCTGGAAAGAAGCTTTCTGAGAAACTGCTCTGTGATGTGTGACTTCCACTCACAGAGTTCCATCTGTGTTTCGTGGATCTCTTTGGTAGCCTTATTTCTGTGGAATCTGAGAACAGATATTTCGGATCCCTTTGAAGACTATAGGGCCAAAGGAAATATCCTCCGATAACAAAGAGAAAGAAGCTTTCTGAGAAACTTCTTTGTGTTCTGTGAAATCATCTCACAGAGTTACAGCTTTCCCCTCAAGAAGCCTTTCGCTAAGACAGTTCTTGTGGAATTGGCAAAGTGATATTTGGAAGCCCATAGAGGGCTATGGTGAAAAAGGAAATATCCTCAGATAAAATCTGGAAAGAAGCTTTCTGAGCAACTGGTTAGTGTTCTGTTCATGCATCTCACAGAGTTACATCTGTATTTTGTGGATCTCTTTGCTAGCCTTATTTCTGTGGAATCTGAGAACAGATATTTCGGATCCCTTTGAAGACTATAGGGCCAAAGGAAATATCCTCCGATAACAAAGAGAAAGAAACTTTCTGAGAAACTTCTTTGTGTTCTGTGAAATCATCTCACAGAGTTACAGCTTTCCCCTCAAGAAGCCTTTCGCTAAGACAGTTCTTGTGTAATTGGCAAAGTGATATTTGGAAGCCCTTAGAGGGCTATGGTGAAAAAGGAAATATCCTCAGATGAAATCTGGAAAGAAGCTTTCTGAGAAACTGCTTAGTGTTCTGTTCATTCATCTCACAGAGTTACATCTGTATTTCGTGGATCTCTTTGCTAGCCTTATTTCTGTGGAATCTGAGAACAGATATTTCGGATCCCTTTGAAGACTATAGGACCAAAGGAAATACCCTCCGATAACAAAGAGAAAGAAGCTTTCTGAGAAACTTCTTTGTGTTCTGTGAAATCATCTCACAGAGTTACAGCTTTCCCCTCAAGAAGACTTTCGCTAAACAGTTCTTGTGGAATTTGCAAAGTGATATTTTGAAGCCCTTAGAGGGCTATGGTGAAAAAGGAAATATCCTCAGATGAAATCTGGAAAGAAGCTTTTGCGAAACTGCTCTGTGATGTGTGACTTCCACTCACAGAGTTCCATCTGTATTTCGTGGATCTCTTTGCTAACCTTATTTCTGTGGAACCTGAGAACAGATATTTCGGATCCCTTTGAAGACTATAGGGCCAAAGCAAATATCCTCTGATAACAAAGAGAAAGAAGCTTTCTGAGAAACTTCTTCGTCTTCTGTGAAATCATCTCACAGAGGTACAGCTTTCCCCTCAAGAAGCCTTTCGCTAAGACTGTTCTTGGGTTATTGGCAAAGTGATATTAGGAACCCCATTGAGGGCTATGGTGAAAAAGGAAATATCCTCAGATGAAATCTGGAAAGAAGCTTTGTGAGAAACTGCTTAGTGTTCTGTTCATTCATCTCACAGAGTTACATCTGTATTTCGTGATTCTCGTTGCTAGCCTTAATTCTGTGGAATCTGAGAACAGATATTTCGGATCCCTTTGAAGACTATAGGGCCAAAGGAAATATCCTCCGATAACAAAGACAAAGAAGCTTTCTGAGAAACTTCTTTGTGTTCTGTGAAATCATCTCACAGAGTTACAGCTTTCCCCTCAAGAAGCCTTTCGCTAAGACAGTTCTTGTGGAATTTGCAAAGTGATATTTGGAAGTCCATAGAGGGCTATGGTGAAAAAGGAAATATCCTCAGATGAAATCGAGAAAGAAGCTTTCTGAGAAACTGCTCTGTGATGTGTGACTTCCACTCACAGAGTTACATCTGTATTCCGTGGATCTCTTTGCTAGCCTTATTTCTGTGGAATCTGAGAACAGATATTTCGGAACCCTTTGAAGACTATAGGGCCAAAAGAAATATCCTCCGATAACAAAGAGAAAGAAGCTTTCTGAGAAACTTCTTTGTGTTCTGTGAAATCATCTCACAGAGTTACCGCTTTCCCCTCAAGAAGCCTTTCGCTAAGACAGTTCTTGTGGAATTGGCAAAGTGATATTTGGAAGCCCATAGAGGTCTATGGTGAAAAAGGAAATATCCTCAGATGAAATCTGGAAAGAAGCTTTCTGAGAAACTGCTCTGTGATGTGTGACTTCCACTCACAGAGTTCCATCTGTGTTTCGTGGATCTCTTTGGTAGCCTTATTTCTGTGGAATCTGAGAACAGATATTTCGGATCCCTTTGAAGACTATGGGGCCAAAGGAAATATCCTCCGATAACAAAGAGAAAGAAGCTTTCTGAGAAACTTCTTTGTGTTCTGTGAAATCATCTCACAGAGTTACAGCTTTCCCCTCAAGAAGCCTTTCGCTAAGACAGTTCTTGTGGAATTGGCAAAGTGATATTTGGAAGCCCATAGAGGGCTATGGTGAAAAAGGAAATATCCTCAGATAAAATCTGGAAAGAAGCTTTCTGAGCAACTGGTTAGTGTTCTGTTCATGCATCTCACAGAGTTACATCTGTATTTTGTGGATCTCTTTGCTAGCCTTATTTCTGTGGAATCTGAGAACAGATATTTCGGATCCCTTTGAAGACTATAGGGCCAAAGGAAATATCCTCCGATAACAAAGAGAAAGAAACTTTCTGAGAAACTTCTTTGTGTTCTGTGAAATCATCTCACAGAGTTACAGCTTTCCCCTCAAGAAGCCTTTCGCTAAGACAGTTCTTGTGTAATTGGCAAAGTGATATTTGGAAGCCCTTAGAGGGCTATGGTGAAAAAGGAAATATCCTCAGATGAAATCTGGAAAGAAGCTTTCTGAGAAACTGCTCTGTGATGTGTGACTTCCAATCACAGTATTACATCTGTATTCCGTGGATATCTTTGCTAGCCTTATTTCTGTGGAATCTGAGAACAGATATTTCGGATCCCTTTGAAGGCTATAGGGCCAAAGGAAATATCCTCTGATAACAAAGAGAAAGAAGCTTTCTGAGAAACTTCTTTGTGTTCTGTGAAATCATCTCACGGAGTTACAGCCTTCCCCTCAAGAATACTTTCGCTAAGACAGTTCTTGTGGAATTGGCAAAGTGATATTTGGAAGCCCATTGAGGGCTATGGTGAAAAAGGAAATATCCTCAGATGAAATCTGGAAAGAAGCTTTCTGAGAAACTGCTTAGTGTTCTGATCATTCGTCTCACAGAGTTACATCTGTATTTTGTGGATCTCTTGGCTAGCCTTATTTCTCTGGAATCTGAGAACAGATATTTCGGATCCCTTTGAAGACTATAGGGCCAAAGGAAATATCCTCCGATAACAAAGAGAAAGAAGCTTTCTGAGAAACTTCTATGTGTTCTGTGAAATCCTCTCACAGAGTAACAGCTTTCCCCTCAAGAAGACTTTCGCTAAACAGTTCTTGTGGAATTGGCAAATTGATATTTTGAGGCCCTTAGAGGGCTACGGTGAAAAAGGAAATATCCTCAGATGAAATATGGAAAGAAGCTTTTGCGAAACTGCTCTGTGATGTGTGACTTCCACTGACAGAGATGCATCTGTATTTCGTGGATCTCTTTGCTAGCCTTATTTCTGTGGAATCTGAGAACAGATATTTCGGATCCCTTTGAAGACTATAGGGGCAAAGGAAATGTCCTCCGATAACAAAGAGAAAGAAGCTTTCTGAGAAACTTCTTTGTGTTCTGTGAAATCATCCCACAGAGTTACAGCTTTCCCCTCAAGAAGCCTTTCGCTAAGTCAGTTCTTGTGGAATTGGCAAAGTGATATTTGGAAGCCCATAGAGGGCTATGGTGAAAAAGGAAATATCCTCAGATGAAATCTGGAAAGAAGCTTTCTGAGAAACTGGTCTGTGATGTGTGAGTTCCACTCACAGAGTTACATCTGTATTTCGTGGATCTCTTTGCTAGCCTTATTTCTGTGGAATCTGAGAACAGATATTTCGGATCCCTTTGAGGACTATAGGGCCAAAGGAAATATCCTCCGATAACAAAGAGAAAGAAGCTTTCTGAGAAACTTCTTTGTGTTCTGTGAAATCATCTCACAGAGTTACAGCGTTCCCCTCAAGAAGCCTTTTGCTAAGACAGTTCTTGTGGAATTGGCAAAGTGATATTTGGAAGCCCCTAGAGGGCTGTGGTGAAAAAGGAAATATCCTCAGATGAAATCTGGAAAGAAGCTTTCTGAGAAACTGCTTAGTATTCTGTTCATTCATCTCACAGAGTTACATCTGTGTTTTGTGGATCTCTTTGCTAGCCTTATTTCTGTGGAATCTGAGAACAGATATTTCGGATCCCTTTGAAGACTATAGGGACAAAGGAAATATCCTCCGATAACAAAGAGAAACAAGTTTTCTGAGAAACTTCTTTGTGTTCTGTGAATCATCTCACAGAGTTACAGCTTTCCCCTCAAGAAGCCTTTCGCTAAGACAGTTCTTGTGGTATTGGCAAAGTGATATTTGGAGGCCCATAGAGGGCTATGGTGAAAAAGGAAATATCCTCAGATGAAATCTGGAAAGAAGCTTTCTGAGAGACTGCTTAGTATTCTGTTCATTCATCTCACAGAGTTACATCTGTATTTTGTGGATCTCTTCGCTAGCCTTATTTCTGTGGAATCTGAGAACAGATATTTCGGATCCCTTTGAAGACTATAGGGCAAAAGGAAATATGCTCCGATAAGAAAGAGAAAGAAGCTTTCTGAGAAACTTCTTTGTGTTCTGTGAAATCATCTCACAGAGTTACAGCTTTCCCCTCAAGGAGCCTTTCGCTAAGACAGTTCTTGTGGAATTGGCAAAGTGATATTTGGAAGCCCAAAGAGGGCTATGGTGAAAAAGGAAATATCCTCAGATGAAATCTGGAAAGAAGCTTTCTGAGAAACTGCTCTGTGATGTGTGACTTCCACTCACAGAGTTACATCTGTTTTTCGTGGATCTCTTTGCTAGCCTTATTTCTGTGGAATCTGAGAACAGATATTTCGGATCCCTTTGAAGACTATAGGGCCAAAGGAAATATCCTCCGATAACAAAGAGAAAGAAGCTTTCTGAGAAACTTCTTTGTGTTCTGTGAAATCATCTCACAGCGTTACAGCTTTCCCCTCAAGAAGCCTTTCACTAAGACAGTTTTTGGGGAATTGGCAAAGTGATATTTGGAAGCCCAAAGAGGGCTATGGTGAAAAAGGAAATATCCTCAGATGAAATCTGGAAAGAAGGTTTCTGAGAAACTGCTTCGTGTTCTGTTCATTCATCTCACAGAGTTACATCTGTATTTTGTGGATCTCTTTGCTAGCCTTATTTCTGTGTAATCTGAGAACAGATATTTCGGATCCCTTTGAAGACTAAAGGGCCAAAGGAAATATCCTCCGATAACAAACAGAAAGAAGCTTTTGAGAAACTTCTTGGTGTTCTGTGAAATCATCTCACAGAGTTACAGCTTTCCCCTCAAGAAGCCTTTCGCTAAGACAGTTCTTGTGGAATTGGCAAAGTGATATTTTGAGGCCCTTAGAGGGCTACGGTGAAAAAGGAAATATCCTCAGATGAAATCTGGAAAGAAGCTTTCTGAGAAACTGCACTGAGATGTGTGACTTCCACTCACAGAGTTACATCTGTGTTTCGTGGATCTCTTTGCTAGCCTTATTTCTGTGGAATCTGAGAACAGATATTTCGGATCACTTTGAAGACTATAGGGGCAAAGGAAATATTCTCCGATAACAAAGAGAAAGAAGCTTTCTGAGAAACTTCTTTGTGTTCTGTAAAATCAGGTCACAGATTTACAGCTTTCCCCTCAAGAAGACTTTCGCTAAGACAGTTCTTGTGGAATTGGCAAAGTGATATTTGGAAGCCCATAGAGGGCTATGGTGAAAAAGGAAATATCCTCAGATGAAATCTGGAAAGAAGCTTTCTGAGAAACTGCTCTGTGATGTGTGAGTTCCACTCACAGAGTTACACCTGTGTTTCGTGGATCTCTTTACTAGCCTTATGTCTGTGGAATCTCTGAACAGATATTTGGGATCCCTTTGAAGACTACAGTGCCAAAGGATATATTCTCCGATAACAAAGAGAAAGAAGCTTTCTGAGAAACTTCTTTGTGTTCTGTGAAATCATCTCACAGAGTTACAGCTTTCCCCTCAAGAAGCCTTTCTCTAAAACACTTCTTGTGGAATTGGCAAAGTGATATTTGGAAGCCCTTAGAGGGCTATGGTGAAAAAGGAAATATCCTCAGATGAAATCTGGAAAGAAGCTTTCTGAGAAACTGCTTCATGTTCTGTTCATTCATCTCACAGTGTTACATCTGCATTTTGTGGATCTCTTTGCTAGCCTTAATTCTGTGGAATCTGAGAACAGATATTTCGGATCCCTTTGAAGACTATAGGGCCAAAGGAAATACCCTCCGATAACAAAGAGAAAGAAGCTTTCTGCGAAACTTCTTTGTGTTCTGTGAAATCATCTCACAGAGTTACAGCTTTCCCCTCAAGAAGACTTTCGCTAAACAGTTCTTGTGGAATTGGCAAAGTGATATTTTGAAGCCCTTAAAGGGCTATGGTGAAAAAGGAAATATCCTCAGATGAAATCTGGAAAGAAGCTTTTGCGAAACTGCTCTGTGATGTGTGACTTCCACTGACAGAGTTGCATCTGTATTTCGTGGATCTCTTTGCTAACCTTATTTCTGTGGAACCTGAGAACAGATATTTCGGATCCCTTTGAAGACTATAGGGGGAAAGGAAATATCCTCCGATAAAAAGAGAAAGAAGCTTTCTGAGAAACTTCTTTGTGTTCTGTGAAATCATCTCACAGAGTTACAGCTTTCCCCTCAAGAAGCCTTTCGCTAAGACAGTTCTTGTGGAATTGGAAAAGTGATATTTGGAAGCCCACAGAGGGCTATGGTGAAAAAGGAAATATTCTCAGATGAAATCTGGAAAGAAGCTTTCTTAGAAACTGCTCTGTGATGTGTGACTTCCACTCACAGAGTTACATCTGTATTTCGTGGATCTCTTTGCTAGCCTTATTTCTGTGGAATCTGAGAACAGATATTTCGGATCCCTTTGAAGACTATAGGGCCAAAGGAAATATCCTCTGATAACAAAGAGAAAGAAGCTTTCTGAGAAACTTCTTTGTCTTCTGTGAAATCATCTCACCGAGGTACAGCTTTCCCCTCAAGAAGCCTTTCGCTAAGAGAGTTCTTGTGGAATTGGCAAAGTGATATTTGGAAGCCCATAGAGGGCTATGGTGAAAAAGGAAATATCCTCAGATGAAATCTGGAAAGAAGCTTTCTGAGAAACTGCTTAGTGTTCTGTTCCTTCATCTCACAGTGTTACATCTGTATTTCGTGGATCTCTTTGCTAGCCTTATTTCTGTGGAATCTGAGAACAGATATTTCGGATCCCTTTGAAGACTATAGGGGCAAAGGAAATATCCTCCGATAACAAAGAGAAAGAAGCTTTCTGAGAAACTTCTTTGTGTTCTGTGAAATCATCTCACAGAGTTACAGCTTTCCCCTCAAGAAGCCTTTCGCTAAGACAGTTCTTGTGGAATTTGCAAAGTGATATTTGGAAGTCCATAGAGGGCTATGGTGAAAAAGGAAATATCCTCAGATGAAATCGAGAAAGAAGCTTTCTGAGAATCTGCTCTGTGATGTGTGACTTCCACTCACAGAGTTACATCTGTATTTCGTGGATCTTTTTGCTAGCCTTATTTCTGTGGAATCTGAGAACAGATATTTCGGATCCCTTTGAAGGCTATAGGGCCAAAGGAAATATCCTCCGATAACAAAGAGAAAGAAGCTTTCTGAGAAACTTCTTTGTGTTCTGTGAAAACATCTCACGGAGTTACAGCATTCCCCTCAAGAATACTTTCGCTAAGACAGTTCTTGTGGAATTGGCAAAGTGATATTTGGAAGCACATAGAGGGCTATGGTGAAAAAGGAAATATCCTCAGATGAAATCTGGAAGGAAGCTTTGAGAAACTGCTCTGTGATGTGTGAATTCCACTCACAGAGTTAAATCTGTGTTTCGTGGATCTCTTTGCTAGCCTTATTTCTGTGGAATCTGAGAACAGATATTTCGGATCCCTTTGAAGACTATCGGGCCAAAGGAAATATCCTCCGATAACAAAGAGAAAGAAGCTTTCTGAGAAACTTCTTTGTGTTCTGTGAAATCATCTCACAGAGTTACAGCTTTCCCCTCAAGAAGCCTTTCGCTAAGACAGTTCTTGTGGAATTGGCAATGTGATATTTGGAAGCCCATAGAGGTCTATGGTGAAAAAGGAAATATCCTCAGATGAAATCTGGAAAGAAGCTTTCTGAACAACTGGTTAGTGTTCTGTTCATTCATCTCACAGAGTTACATCTGTATTTTGTGGATCTCTTTGCTAGCCTTATTTCTGTGGAATCTGAGAACAGATATTTCGGATCCCTTTGAAGACTATAGGGCCAAAGGAAATATCCTCCGATAACAAAGAGAAAGAAGCTTTCTGAGAAACTTCTTTGTGTTCTGTGAAATCATCTCACAGAGTTACAGCTTTCCCCTCAAGAAGCCTTTCGCTAAGACAGTTCTTGTGGAATTGGCAATGTGATATTTGGAAGCCCATAGAGGTCTATGGTGAAAAAGGAAATATCCTCAGATGAAATCTGGAAAGAAGCTTTCTGAACAACTGGTTAGTGTTCTGTTCATTCATCTCACAGAGTTACATCTGTATTTTGTGGATCTCTTTGCTAGACTTATTTCTGTGGAATCTGAGAACAGATATTTCGGATCCCTTTGAAGACTATAGGGCCAAAGGAAATATCCTCCGATAACAAAGAGAAAGAAGCTTTCTGAGAAACTTCTTTGTGTTCTGTGAAATCATCTCACAGAGTTACAGCTTTCCCCTCAATAAGCCTTTCGCTAAGACAGTTCTTGTGGAATTGGCAAAGTGATATTTGGAAGCCCATAGAGGGCTATGGTGAAAAAGGAAATATCCTCAGATGAAATCTGGAAAGAAGCTTTCTGAGAAACTGCTCTGTGATGTGTGACTTCCACTCACAGAGTTACATCTCTGTTTCGTGGGTCTCTTTGCTAGCCTTATTTCTGTGGAATCTGAGAACAGATATTTCGGATCCCTTTGAAGACTATAGGGCCAAAGGAAATATCCTCCGATAACAAAGAGAAAGAGGCTTTCTGAGAAACTTCTTTGTGTTCTGTGAAATCATCTCACAGAGTTACAGCTTTCCCCTCCAGAAACCTTTCGCTAAGACAGTTCTTGTGGAATTGGCAAAGTGATATTTGGAAACCCTAATAGGGCTATGGTGAAAAAGGTAATATCCTCAGATAAAATCTGGAAAGAAGCTTTCTGAGCAACTGCTTAGTGTTCTGTTCATTCATCTCACAGAGTTACATCTGTATTTCGTGGATCTCTTTGCTAGCCTTATTTCTCTGGAATCTGAGAACAGATATTTCGGATCCCTTTGAAGACTATAGGGCCAAAGGAAATATCCTCCGATAACAAAGAGAAAGATGCTTTCTGAGAAACTTCTTTGTGTTCTGTGAAATCATCTCACAGAGTTACAGCTTTCCCCTCAAGAAGCCTTTCCTTAAGACGGTTCTTGTGGAATTGGCAAAGTGATATTTGGAAGCCCAAAGAGGGCTATGGTGAAAAAGGAAATATCCTCAGATGAAATCTGGAAAGAAGCTTTCTGAGAAACTGCTTAGTGTTCTGTTCATTCATCTCACAGAGTTACATCTATATTTTGTGGATCTCTTTGCTAGCCTTATTTCTGTGGAATCTGAGAACAGATATTTCGGATCCCTTTGAAGACTATAGGGCGAAAGGAATTATCCTCCGATAACAAAGAGAAAGAAGCTTTCTGAGAAACTTCTTTGTGTTCTGTGAAATCATCTCACAGAGTTACAGCTTTCCCCTCAAGAAGCCTTTCGCTAATACAGTTCTTGTGGAATTGGAAAAGTTATATTTGGAAGCCCTTAGAGGACTATGGTGAAAAAGGAAATATCCTCAGATGAAATCTGGAAAGAAGCTTTCTGAGAAAATGCTTAGTGTTCTGTTCATTCATCTCACAGAGTTACATCTGTATTTTGTGGATCTCTTTGCTAGGCTTAATTCTGTGGAATCTGAGAACAGATATTTCGGATCCCTTTGAAGACTATAGGGCCAAAGGAAATATACTCCGATAACAAAGAGAAAGAAGCTTTCTGAGAAATTTCTTTGTGTTCTGTGAAATCATCTCACAGAGTTACAGCTTTCCCCTCAAGAAGACTTTCGCTAAACAGTTCTTGTGGAATTGGCAAAGTGATATTTGGAAGCCCTTAGAGGGCTATGGTGAAAAAGGAAATATCCTCAGATGAAATCTGGAAAGAAGCTTTCTGAGAAACTGCTCTGTGATGTGTGACTTCCACTCACAGAGTTGCATCTGTATTTCGTGGATCTCTTTGCTAGCCTTATTTCTGTGCAATCTGAGAACATATATTTCGGATCCCTTTGAAGACTATAGGGCCAAAGGAAATATCCTCCGATAAGAAAGAGAAAGAAGCTTTCTGAGAAACTTCTTTTTGTTCAGTGAAATCATCTCACAGAGTTACAGCATTCCCCTCAAGAAGCCTTTCGCTAAGACAGTTCTTGTGGAATTGGCAAAGTGATAATTGGAAGCCGATAGAGGGCTATGGTGAAAAAGGAAATATCCTCAGATGAAATCTGGAAAGAAGCTTTCTGAGAAACTGCTTAGTGTTCTGTTCATTCATCTCACAGAGTTACATCTGCATTTCGTGGATCTCTTTGCTAGCCTTATTTCTGTGGAATCTGAGAACAGATATTTCGGATCCCTTTGAAGACTATAGGGCCAAAGGAAATATCCTGCGATAACAAAGAGAAAGAAGCTTTCTGAGAAACCTCTTTGTGTTCTGTGAAATCATCTCACAGAGTTACAGCTTTCCCCTCAAGAAGCCTTTCGCTAAGACAGTTCTTGTGGAATTGGCAAAGTGATATTTGGAAGCCCATAGAGGACTATGGAGAAAAATGAAATATCCTCAGATGAAATCTGGAAAGAAGTTTTCTAAGAAACTGCTCTGTGAGGTGTGACTTCCACTCACAGAGTTACATCTGTGTTTCGTGGATCTCTTTGCTAGCCTTATTTCTGTGGAATCTGAGAACAGATATTTCGGAACCCTTTGAAGACTTTAGGGACCAAGGAAATATCCTCCGATAACAAAGAGAAAGAAGCCTTCTGAGAAACTTCTTTGTGTTCTGTGAAATCATCTCACAGAGTTACAGCTTTCCCCTCAAAAAGCCTTTCGCTAAGACAGTTCTTGTGGAATTGGCAAAGTGATAATTGGAAGCCCATAGAGGGCTGTGTTGAAAAAGGAAATATCCTCAGATGAAATCTGGAAAGAAGCTTTCTGAGAAACTGCTCTGTGATGTGTGACTTCCACTCACAGAGTTACATCTGTATTTCGTGGATCTCTTTGCTAGCCTTATTTCTGTGGAATCTGAGAACAGATATTTCGGATCCCTTTGATGACTATAGGGACAAAGGAAATATTCTCCGATAACAAGGAGAAAGAAGCTTTCTGAGAAACTTCTTTGTGTTCTGTGAAATCATCTCACAGAGTTACAGCTTTCCCCTCAAGAAGCCTTTCGCTAATACAGTTCTTGTGGAATTGGAAAAGTTATATTTGGAAGCCCTTAGAGGACTATGGTGAAAAAGGAAATATCCTCAGATGAAATCTGGAAAGAAGCTTTCTGAGAAACTGCTTAGTGTTCTGTTCATTCATCTCACAGAGTTACATCTGTATTTTGTGGATCTCTTTGCTAGGCTTAATTCTGTGGAATCTGAGAACAGATATTTCGGATCCCTTTGAAGACTATAGGGCCAAAGGAAATATACTCCGATAACAAAGAGAAAGAAGCTTTCTGAGAAATTTCTTTGTGTTCTGTGAAATCATCTCACAGAGTTACAGCTTTCCCCTCAAGAAGACTTTCGCTAAACAGTTCTTGTGGAATTGGCAAAGTGATATTTTGAAGCCCTTAGAGGGCTATGGTGAAAAAGGAAATATCCTCAGATGAAATCTGGAAAGAAGCTTTCTGAGAAACTGCTCTGTGATGTGTGACTTCCACTCACAGAGTTGCATCTGTATTTCGTGGATCTCTTTGCTAGCCTTATTTCTGTGGAATCTGAGAACAGATATTTCGGATCCCTTTGAAGACTATAGGGCCAAAGGAAATATCCTGCGATAACAAAGAGAAAGAAGCTTTCTGAGAAACTTCTTATTGTTCAGTGAAATCATCTCACAGAGTTACAGCATTCCCCTCAAGAAGCCTTTCGCTAAGACAGTTCTTGTGGAATTGGCAAAGTGATAATTGGAAGCCGATGGAGGGCTATGTTGAAAAAGGAAATATCCTCAGATGAAATCTGGAAAGAAGCTTTCTGAGAAACTGCTCTGTGATGTGTGACTTCCACTCACAGAGTTACATCTGTATTTCGTGGATCTCTTTGCTAGCCTTATTTCTGTGGAATCTGAGAACAGATATTTCGGATCCCTTTGATGACTATAGGGACAAAGGAAATATTCTCCAATAACAAGGAGAAAGAAGCTTTCTGAGAAACTTCTTTGTGTTCTGTGAAATCATCTCACAGAGGTACAGCTTTCCCCTCAAGAAGCCTTTCGCTAAGACAGTTCTTGTGGAATTGGCAAAGTGATATTTGGAAGCCCATAGAGGGCTATGGTGAAAAAGGAAATATCCTCAGATGAAATCTGGAAAGAAGTTTTCTGAGAAACTGCTCTGTGATGTGTGACTTCCACTCACAGATTTACATCTGAAAATCGTGGATCTCTTTGCTAGCCTTATTTCTGTGGAATCTGAGAACAGATATTTCGGATCCTTTTGAAGACTATAGGGCCAAAGGAATTATCCTCTGATAACAAAGAGAAAGAAGCTTTCTGAGAAACTTCTTTGTGTTCTGCGAAATCATCTCACAGAGTTACAGCTTTCCCCTCAAGAAGCCATTCGCGAAGACAGTTCTTGTGGAATTGGCAAAGTGATATTTGGAAGCCCATAGAGGGCTACGGTGAAAAAGGAAATATCCTCAGATGGAATCTGGAAAGAAGCTTTCTGAGAAACTGCTTAGTGTTCTGTTCATTCATCTCACAGAGTTACATCTGTATTTCGTGGATCTCTTTGCTAGCCTTATTTTTGTGGAATCTGAGAACAGATATTTCGGATCCCTTTGAAGACTATAGGGCCAAAGGAAATATCCTGCGATAACAAAGAGAAAGAAGCTTTCTGAGAAACTTCTTTGTGTTCTGTGAAATCATCTCACGGAGTTACAGCTTTCCCCTCAAGAGGCCTTTCGCTAAGACAGTTCTTGTGGAATTGTCCAAGTGATATTTGGAAGCCCATAGAGGGCTATGGTGAAAAAGGAAATATCCTCAGATGAAATCTGGAAAGAAGCTTTCTGAGAAACTGCTTAGTGTTCTGTTCATTCATCTCACAGAGTTACATCTGTGTTTCGTGGATCTCTTTGCTAGCCTTATTTCTGTGGAATCTGAGAACAGATATTTCGGATCCCTTTGAAGACTATAGGGCCAAAGGAAATATCCTCCGATAACAAAGAGAAAGAAGCTTTCTGAGAAACTTCTTTGTGTTCTGTGAAATCATCTCACAGAATTACAGCTTTCCCCTCAAAAAGCCTTTCGCTAAGACAGTTCTTGTGGAATTGGCAAAGTGATATTTGGAAGACCATAGAGGGCTATGTTGAAAAAGGAAATATCCTCAGATAAAATCTGGAAAGAAGCTTTCTGAGAAACTGCTCTGTGATGTGTGACTTCCACTCACAGATTTACATCTTAAAATCGTGGATCTCTTTGCTAGCCTTATTTCTGTGGAATCTGAGAACAGATATTTCGGAAATCTTTGAAGACTATAGGGCCAAAGGAAATATCCTCCCATAACAAGGAGAAAGAACCTTTCTGAGAAACTTCTTTGTATTCTGTGAAATCATCTCACAGAGTTACAGCTTTCCCCTCAAGAAGCCTTTCGCTAGGACAGTTCTTGTGGAATTGGCAAAGTGATATTTGGAAGCCCATAGGGGGCTATGGTGAAAAAGGAAATATCCTCAGATGAAATCTGGAAAGAAGCTTTCTGAGAAACTGCTTAGTGTTCTGTTCATTCATCTAACAGAGTTACATCTGTGTTTCGTGGATCTCTTTGCTAGCCTTATTTCTGTGGAATCTGAGAACAGATATTTCGGATCCCTTTGAAGACTATATGGCCAAAGGAAATATCCTCCGATAACAAAGAGAAAGAAGCTTTCTGAGAAACTTCTTTGTGTTCTGTGAAATCATCTCACAGAGTTACAGCTTTCCCCTCAAAAAGCCTTTCGCTAAGACAGTTCTTGTGGAATTGGCAAAGTGATATTTGGAAGCCCATAGAGGGCTATGGTGAAAAAGGAAATATCCTCAGATAAAATCTGGAAAGAAGCCTCTGAGAAACTGCTCTGTGATGTGTGACTTCCACTCACAGATTTACATCTGAAAATCGTGGATCTCTTTGCTAGCCTTATTTCTGTGGAATCTGAGAACAGATATTTCGGAAATCTTTGAAGACTATAGGGCCAAAGGAAATATCCTCCCATAACAAGGAGAAAGAACCTTTCTGAGAAACTTCTTTGTGTTCTGTGGAATCATCTCACAGAGTTACAGATTTCCCCTCAAGAAGCCTTTCGCTAGGACAGTTCTTGTGGAATTGGCAAAGTGATATTTGGAAGCCCATAGGGGGCTATGGTGAAAAAGGAAATATCCTCAGATGAAATCTGGAAAGAAGCTTTCTGAGAAACTGCTTAGTGTTCTGTTCATTCATCTCACAGAGTTACATCTGTGTTTCGTGGATCTCTTTGCTAGCCTTATTTCTGTGGAATCTGAGAACAGATATTTCGGATCCCTTTGAAGACTATAGGGCCAAAGGAAATATCCTCCGATAACAAAGAGAAAGAAGCTTTCTGAGAAACTTCTTTGTGTTCTGTGAAATCATCTCACAGAGTTACAGCTTTCCCCTCAAGAAGACTTTCGCTAAACAGTTCTGGTGGAATTGGCAAAGTGACATTTTGAAGCCCTTAGAGGGCTATGGTGAAAAAGGAAATATCCTCAGATGAAATCTGGAAAGAAGCTTTCTGAAAAACTGCTCTGTGATGTGTGACTTCCACTCACAGAGTTGCATCTGTATTTCGTGGATCTCTTTGCTAGCCTTATTTCTGTGGAATCTGAGAACAGATATTTCGGATCCCTTTGAAGACTATGTGGCCAAAGGAAATATCCTCCGATAACAAAGAGAAAGAAGCCTTCTGAGAAACTTCTTTGTGTTCTGTGAAATCATCTCACAGAGTTACAGCTTTCCCCTCAAAAAGCCTTTCGCTAAGACAGTTCTTGTGGAATTGGCAAAGTGATAATTGGAAGCCCATAGAGGGCTGTGTTGAAAAAGGAAATATCCTCAGATGAAATCTGGAAAGAAGCTTTCTGAGAAACTGCTCTGTGATGTGTGACTTCCACTCACAGAGTTACATCTGTATTTCGTGGATCTCTTTGCTAGCCTTATTTCTGTGGAATCTGAGAACAGATATTTCGGATCCCTTTGATGACTATAGGGACAAAGGAAATATTCTCCGATAACAAGGAGAAAGAAGCTTTCTGAGAAACTTCTTTGTGTTCTGTGAAATCATCTCACAGAGTTACAGCTTTCCCCTCAAGAAGCCTTTCGCTAATACAGTTCTTGTGGAATTGGAAAAGTTATATTTGGAAGCCCTTAGAGGACTATGGTGAAAAAGGAAATATCCTCAGATGAAATCTGGAAAGAAGCTTTCTGAGAAACTGCTTAGTGTTCTGTTCATTCATCTCACAGAGTTACATCTGTATTTTGTGGATCTCTTTGCTAGGCTTAATTCTGTGGAATCTGAGAACAGATATTTCGGATCCCTTTGAAGACTATAGGGCCAAAGGAAATATACTCCGATAACAAAGAGAAAGAAGCTTTCTGAGAAATTTCTTTGTGTTCTGTGAAATCATCTCACAGAGTTACAGCTTTCCCCTCAAGAAGACTTTCGCTAAACAGTTCTTGTGGAATTGGCAAAGTGATATTTTGAAGCCCTTAGAGGGCTATGGTGAAAAAGGAAATATCCTCAGATGAAATCTGGAAAGAAGCTTTCTGAGAAACTGCTCTGTGATGTGTGACTTCCACTCACAGAGTTGCATCTGTATTTCGTGGATCTCTTTGCTAGCCTTATTTCTGTGGAATCTGAGAACAGATATTTCGGATCCCTTTGAAGACTATAGGGCCAAAGGAAATATCCTGCGATAACAAAGAGAAAGAAGCTTTCTGAGAAACTTCTTATTGTTCAGTGAAATCATCTCACAGAGTTACAGCATTCCCCTCAAGAAGCCTTTCGCTAAGACAGTTCTTGTGGAATTGGCAAAGTGATAATTGGAAGCCGATGGAGGGCTATGTTGAAAAAGGAAATATCCTCAGATGAAATCTGGAAAGAAGCTTTCTGAGAAACTGCTCTGTGATGTGTGACTTCCACTCACAGAGTTACATCTGTATTTCGTGGATCTCTTTGCTAGCCTTATTTCTGTGGAATCTGAGAACAGATATTTCGGATCCCTTTGATGACTATAGGGACAAAGGAAATATTCTCCAATAACAAGGAGAAAGAAGCTTTCTGAGAAACTTCTTTGTGTTCTGTGAAATCATCTCACAGAGGTACAGCTTTCCCCTCAAGAAGCCTTTCGCTAAGACAGTTCTTGTGGAATTGGCAAAGTGATATTTGGAAGCCCATAGAGGGCTATGGTGAAAAAGGAAATATCCTCAGATGAAATCTGGAAAGAAGTTTTCTGAGAAACTGCTCTGTGATGTGTGACTTCCACTCACAGATTTACATCTGAAAATCGTGGATCTCTTTGCTAGCCTTATTTCTGTGGAATCTGAGAACAGATATTTCGGATCCTTTTGAAGACTATAGGGCCAAAGGAATTATCCTCTGATAACAAAGAGAAAGAAGCTTTCTGAGAAACTTCTTTGTGTTCTGCGAAATCATCTCACAGAGTTACAGCTTTCCCCTCAAGAAGCCATTCGCGAAGACAGTTCTTGTGGAATTGGCAAAGTGATATTTGGAAGCCCATAGAGGGCTACGGTGAAAAAGGAAATATCCTCAGATGGAATCTGGAAAGAAGCTTTCTGAGAAACTGCTTAGTGTTCTGTTCATTCATCTCACAGAGTTACATCTGTATTTCGTGGATCTCTTTGCTAGCCTTATTTTTGTGGAATCTGAGAACAGATATTTCGGATCCCTTTGAAGACTATAGGGCCAAAGGAAATATCCTGCGATAACAAAGAGAAAGAAGCTTTCTGAGAAACTTCTTTGTGTTCTGTGAAATCATCTCACGGAGTTACAGCTTTCCCCTCAAGAGGCCTTTCGCTAAGACAGTTCTTGTGGAATTGTCCAAGTGATATTTGGAAGCCCATAGAGGGCTATGGTGAAAAAGGAAATATCCTCAGATGAAATCTGGAAAGAAGCTTTCTGAGAAACTGCTTAGTGTTCTGTTCATTCATCTCACAGAGTTACATCTGTGTTTCGTGGATCTCTTTGCTAGCCTTATTTCTGTGGAATCTGAGAACAGATATTTCGGATCCCTTTGAAGACTATAGGGCCAAAGGAAATATCCTCCGATAACAAAGAGAAAGAAGCTTTCTGAGAAACTTCTTTGTGTTCTGTGAAATCATCTCACAGAATTACAGCTTTCCCCTCAAAAAGCCTTTCGCTAAGACAGTTCTTGTGGAATTGGCAAAGTGATATTTGGAAGACCATAGAGGGCTATGTTGAAAAAGGAAATATCCTCAGATAAAATCTGGAAAGAAGCTTTCTGAGAAACTGCTCTGTGATGTGTGACTTCCACTCACAGATTTACATCTTAAAATCGTGGATCTCTTTGCTAGCCTTATTTCTGTGGAATCTGAGAACAGATATTTCGGAAATCTTTGAAGACTATAGGGCCAAAGGAAATATCCTCCCATAACAAGGAGAAAGAACCTTTCTGAGAAACTTCTTTGTATTCTGTGAAATCATCTCACAGAGTTACAGCTTTCCCCTCAAGAAGCCTTTCGCTAGGACAGTTCTTGTGGAATTGGCAAAGTGATATTTGGAAGCCCATAGGGGGCTATGGTGAAAAAGGAAATATCCTCAGATGAAATCTGGAAAGAAGCTTTCTGAGAAACTGCTTAGTGTTCTGTTCATTCATCTAACAGAGTTACATCTGTGTTTCGTGGATCTCTTTGCTAGCCTTATTTCTGTGGAATCTGAGAACAGATATTTCGGATCCCTTTGAAGACTATATGGCCAAAGGAAATATCCTCCGATAACAAAGAGAAAGAAGCTTTCTGAGAAACTTCTTTGTGTTCTGTGAAATCATCTCACAGAGTTACAGCTTTCCCCTCAAAAAGCCTTTCGCTAAGACAGTTCTTGTGGAATTGGCAAAGTGATATTTGGAAGCCCATAGAGGGCTATGGTGAAAAAGGAAATATCCTCAGATAAAATCTGGAAAGAAGCCTCTGAGAAACTGCTCTGTGATGTGTGACTTCCACTCACAGATTTACATCTGAAAATCGTGGATCTCTTTGCTAGCCTTATTTCTGTGGAATCTGAGAACAGATATTTCGGAAATCTTTGAAGACTATAGGGCCAAAGGAAATATCCTCCCATAACAAGGAGAAAGAACCTTTCTGAGAAACTTCTTTGTGTTCTGTGGAATCATCTCACAGAGTTACAGATTTCCCCTCAAGAAGCCTTTCGCTAGGACAGTTCTTGTGGAATTGGCAAAGTGATATTTGGAAGCCCATAGGGGGCTATGGTGAAAAAGGAAATATCCTCAGATGAAATCTGGAAAGAAGCTTTCTGAGAAACTGCTTAGTGTTCTGTTCATTCATCTCACAGAGTTACATCTGTGTTTCGTGGATCTCTTTGCTAGCCTTATTTCTGTGGAATCTGAGAACAGATATTTCGGATCCCTTTGAAGACTATAGGGCCAAAGGAAATATCCTCCGATAACAAAGAGAAAGAAGCTTTCTGAGAAACTTCTTTGTGTTCTGTGAAATCATCTCACAGAGTTACAGCTTTCCCCTCAAGAAGACTTTCGCTAAACAGTTCTGGTGGAATTGGCAAAGTGACATTTTGAAGCCCTTAGAGGGCTATGGTGAAAAAGGAAATATCCTCAGATGAAATCTGGAAAGAAGCTTTCTGAAAAACTGCTCTGTGATGTGTGACTTCCACTCACAGAGTTGCATCTGTATTTCGTGGATCTCTTTGCTAGCCTTATTTCTGTGGAATCTGAGAACAGATATTTCGGATACCTTTGAAGACTATAGGGCCAAAGGAAATATCCTCCGATAACAAAGAGAAAGAAGCTTTCTGAGAAACTTCTTTTTGTTCAGTGAAATCATCTCACAGAGTTACAGCATTCCCCTCAAGAAGCCTTTCGCTAAGACAGATCTTGTGGAATTGGCAAGGTGATAATTGGAAGCCGATAGAGGGCTACGGTGAAAAAGGAAATATCCTCAGATGAAATCTGGAAAAAGCTTTCTGAGAAACTGCTTAGTGTTCTGTTCATTCATCTCACAGAGTTACATCCGTATTTCGTGGATCTCTTTGCTAGCCTTATTTCTGTGGAATCTGAGAACAGACATTTCGGATCCCTTTGAAGACTATAGGGCCAAAGGAATTATCCTGCGATAACAAAGAGAAAGAAGCTTTCTGAGAAACTTCTTTGTGTTCTGTGAAATCATCTCACAGAGTTACAGCTTTCCCCTCAAGAAGCCTTTCGCTAAGACAGTTCTTGTGGAATTGGCAAAGTGATATTTGGAAGCCCATAGAGGGCTATGGTGAAAAAGGAAATATCCTCAGATGAAATCTGGAAAGAAGTTTTCTGAGAAACTGCTCCGTGATGTGTGACTTCCATTCACAGAGTTACATCTGTGTTTCGTGGATCTCTTTGCTAGCCTTATTTCTGTGGAATCTGAGAACAGATATTTCGGATCCCTTTGAAGACTATAGGGCCAAAGGAAATATCCTGCGATAACAAAGAGAAAGAAGCCTTCTGAGAAACTTCTTTGTGTTCTGTGAAATCATCTCACAGAGTTACAGCTTTCCCCTCAAAAAGCCTTTCGCTAAGACAGTTCTTGTGGCATTGGCAAAGTGATAATTGGAAGCCCATAGAGGGCTATGGTGAAAAAGGAAATATCCTCAGATGAAATCTGGAAAGAAGATTTCTGAGAAACTGCTCTGTGATGTGTAACTTCCACTCACAGAGTTACATCTGTATTTCGTGGATCTCCTTGCTAGCCTTATTTCTGTGGAATCTGAGAACAGATATTTCGGATCCCTTTGAAGACTATAGGGACAAAGGAAATATCCTCGATAACAAAGAGAAAGAAGCCTTCTGAGAAACTTCTTTGTGTTCTGTGAAATCATCTCACAGAGTTACAGCTTTCCCCTCAAAAAGCCTTTCGCTAAGACAGTTCTTGTGGAATTGGCAAAGTGATAATTGGAAGCCCATAGAGGGCTATGTTGAAAAAGGAAATATCCTCAGATGAAATCTGGAAAGAAGCTTTCTGAGAAACTGCTCTGTGATGTGTGACTTCCACTCACAGAGTTACATCTGTATTTCTTGGATCTCTTTGCTAGCGTTATTTCTGTGGAATCTGAGAACAGATATTTCGGATCCCTTTGAAGACTATAGGGACAAAGGAAATATCCTCCGATAACAAAGAGAAAGAAGCTTTCTGAGAAACTTCTTTGCTTTCTGTGAAATCATCTCACAGAGGTACAGCTTTCCCCTCAAGATGCCTTTCGCTAAGACAGTTCTTGTGGAATTGGCAAAGTGATATTTGAAAGCCCATAGAGGGCTATGGTGAAAAAGAAAATATCCTCATATGAAATCTGGAAAGAAGTTTTCTGAGAAACTGCTCTGTGATGTGTGACTTCCACTCACAGATTTACATCTGAAAATCGTGGATCTCTTTGCTAGCCTTATTTCTGTGGAATCTGAGAACAGATATTTCGGATCCTTTTGAAGACTATAGGGCCAAAGGAAATATCCTCTGATAACAAAGAGAAAGAAGCTTTCTGAGAAACTTCTTTGTGTTCTGTGAAATCATCTCACAGAGTTACAGCTTTCCCCTCAAGAAGCCTTTCGCGAAGACAGTTCTTGTGGAATTGGCAAAGTGATATTTGGAAGCCCAAAGAGGGCTATGGTGAAAAAGGAAATATCCTCAGATGGAATCTGGAAAGAAGCTTTCTGAGAAACTGCTTAGTGTTCTGTTCATTCATCTCACAGAGTTACATCTGTATTTCGTGGATCTCTTTGCTAGCCTTATTTCTGTGGAATCTGAGAACAGATATTTCGGATCCCTTTGAAGACTATAGGGCCAAAGGAAATATCCTGCGATAACAAAGAGAAAGAAGCTTTCTGAGAAACTTCTTTGTGTTCTGTGAAAACATCTCACACAGTTACAGCTCTCCCCTCAAGAAGCCATTCGCTAAGACAGTTCTAATGGAATTGGCAAAGTGATATTTGGAAGCCCATAGAGGGCTATGGTGAAAAAGGAAATATCCTCAGATGAAATCTGGTAAGAAGCTTTGGGAGAAACTACTTAGTGTTCTGTTCATTCATCTCACAGAGTTACATCTGTATTTTGTGGATCTATTTGCTAGCCTTATTTCTGTGGAATCTGAGAACAGATATTTCGGATCCCTTTGAAGACTATAGGGCCAAAGGAAATATCCTCCGATAACAAAGAGAAAGAAGCTTTCTGAGAAACTTCTTTGTGTTCTGTGAAATCATCTCACAGAGTTACAGCTTTCGCCTCATGTATCCTTTCGCTAAGACAGTTCTTGTGGAATTGGCAAAGTGATATTTGGAAGCCCATAGAGGGCTATGGTGAAAAAGGAAATATCCTCAGATGTAATCTGGAAAAAAGCTTTCTGAGAAACTGCTCTGTGATGTGTGACTTCCACTCACAGAGTTACATCTGTATTTCGTGGATCTCTTTGCTAGCCTTATTTCTGTGGAATCTGAGAACAGATATTTCGGATCCCTTTGAAGACTATAGGGCCAAAGGAAATATCCTCCGATAAGAAAGAGAAAGAAGCTTTCTGAGAAACTTCTTTTTGTTCAGTGAAATCATCTCACAGAGTTACAGCATTCCCCTCAAGAAGCCTTTCGCTAAGACAGATCTTGTGGAATTGGCAAGGTGATAATTGGAAGCCGATAGAGGGCTATGGTGAAAAAGGAAATATCCTCAGATGAAATCTGGAAAAAGCTTTCTGAGAAACTGCTTAGTGTTCTGTTCATTCATCTCACAGTGTTACATCCGTATTTCGTGGATCTCTTTGCTAGCCTTATTTCTGTGGAATCTGAGAACAGATATTTCGGATCCCTTTCAAGACTATAGGGCCAAAGGAATTATCCTGCGATAACAAAGAGAAAGAAGCTTTCTGAGAAACTTCTTTGTGTTCTGTGAAATCATCTCACAGAGTTACAGCTTTCCCCTCAAGAAGCCTTTCGCTAAGACAGTTCTTGTGGAATTGGCAAAGTGATATTTGGAAGCCCTTAGAGGGCTATGGTGAAAAAGGAAATATCCTCAGATGAAATCTGGAAAGAAGTTTTCTGAGAAACTGCTCCGTGATGTGTGACTTCCATTCACAGAGTTACATCTGTGTTTCGTGGATCTCTTTGCTAGCCTTATTTCTGTGGAATCTGAGAACAGATATTTCGGATCCCTTTGAAGACTATAGGGCCAAAGGAAATATCCTGCGATAACAAAGAGAAAGAAGCCTTCTGAGAAATTTCTTTGTGTTCTGTGAAATCATCTCACAGAGTTACAGCTTTCCCCTCAAGAAGCCTTTCGCTAGGACAGTTCTTGTGGAATTGGCAAAGTGATATTTGGAAGCCCATAGGGGGCTATGGTGAAAAAGGAAATATCCTCAGATGTAATCTGGAAAGAAGCTTTCTGAGAAACTGCTCTGTGATGTGTGACTTCCACTAACAGAGTTGCATCTGTATGTCGTGGATCTCTTTGCTAGCCTTATTTCTGTGGAATCTGAGAACAGATATTTCGGATCCCTTTGAAGACTATAGGGCCAATGGAAATATCCTCCGATAACAAAGAGAAAGAAGCTTTCTGAGAAACTTCTTTTTGTTCAGTGAAATCATCTCACAGAGTTACAGCATTCGCCTCAAGAAGCCTTTCGCTAAGACAGTTCTTGTGGAATTGGCAAAGTGATATTTGGAAGCCGATAGAGGGCTATGGTGAAAAAGGAAATATCCTCAGATGAAATCTGGAAAGAAGCTTTGTGAGAAACTGCTTAGTGTTCTGTTCATTCATCTCACAGAGTTACATCTGTATTTCGTGGATCTCTTTGCTAGCCTTATTTCTGTGGTATCTGAGAACAGATATTTCGGATCCCTTTTAAGACTATAGGGCCAAAGGAAATATCCTGCGATAACAAAGAGAAACAAGCTTTCTGAGAAACTTCTTTGTGTTCTGTGAAATCATCTCACAGAGTTACAGCTTTCCCCTCAAGAAGACTTTCGCTAAGACAGTTCTTGTGGAATTGGCAAAGTGATATTTGGAAGCCCATAGAGGGCTATGGTGAAAAAGAAAATATCCTCAGATGAAATCTGGAAAGAAGTTTTCTGAGAAACTGCTCTGTGATGTGTGACTTCCATTCACAGAGTTACATCTGTGTTTCGTGGATCTCTTTGCTAGCCTTATTTCTGTGGAATCTGTGAACAGATATTTCGGATCCCTTTGAAGACTATAGGGACAAAGGAAATATCCTCAGATAACAAAGAGAAAGAAGCCTTCTGAGAATCTTCTTTGTGTTCTGTGAAATCATCTCACAGAGTTACAGCTTTCCCCTCAAAAAGCCTTTCGCTAAGACAGTTCTTGTGGAATTGGCAAAGTGATAATTGGAAGCCCATAGAGGGCTACGTTGAAAAAGGAAATATCCTCAGATGAAATCTGGAAAGAAGCTTTCTGAGAAACTGCTCTGTGATGTGTGACTTCCACTCACAGAGTTACATCTGTATTTCGTGGATCTCTTTGCTAGCGTTATTTCTGTGGAATCTGAGAACAGATATTTCGGATCCCTATGAAGACTATAGGGACAAAGGAAATATCCTCCAATAACAAAGAGAAAGAAGCTTTCTGAGAAACTTCTTTGCTTTCTGTGAAATCATCTCACAGAGGTACAGCTTTCTCCTCAAGAAGCCTTTCGCGAAGACAGTTCTTGTGGAATTGGCAAAGTGATATTTGGAAGCCCAAAGAGGGCTATGGTGAAAATGGAAATATCCTCAGATGGAATCTGGAAAGAAGCTTTCTGAGAAACTGCTTAGTGTTCTGTTCATTCATCTCACAGAGTTACATCTGTATTTCGTAGATCTCTTTGCTAGCCTTATTTCTGTGGAATCTGAGAACAGATATTTCGGATCACTTTGAAGACTATAGGGCCAAAGGAAATATCCTGCGATAACAAAGAGAAAGAAGCTTTCTGAGAAACTTCTTTGTGTTCTGTGAAATCATCTCACACAGTTACAGCTCTCCCCTCAAGAAGCCTTTCGCTAAGACAGTTCTTGTGGAATTGGCAAAGTGATATTTGGAAACCTATAGAGGGCTATGGTGAAAAAGGAAATATCCTCAGATGAAATCTGGTAAGAAGCTTTGTGAGAAACTGCTTAGTGTTCTGTTCATTCATCTCACAGAGTTACATCTGTATTTTGTGGATCTATTTGCTAGCCTTATTTCTGTGGAATCTGAGAACAGATATTTCGGATCCCTTTGAAGACTATAGGGCCAAAGGAAATATCCTCCGATAACAAAGAGAAAGAAACTTTCTGAGAAATTTCTTAGTGTTCTGTGAATTCATCTCACAGAGTTACAGCTTTCGCCTCATGTAGCCTTTCGCTAAGACAGTTCTTGTGGAATTGGCAAAGTGATATTTGGAAGCCCATAGAGGGCTATGGTGAAAAAGGAAATATCCTCAGATGAAATCTGGAAAAAAGCTTTCTGAGAAACTGCTCTGTGATGTGTGACTTCCACTCACAGAGTTACATCTGTATTTCGTGGATCTCTTTGCTAGCCTTATTTCTGTGGAATCTGAGAACAGATATTTCGAATCCCTTTGAAGACTATAGGGCCAAAGGAAATATTCTCCGATAACAAAGATAAAGAAGCTTTCTGAGAAACGTCTTTGTGTTCTGTGAAATCATCTCACAGAGTTACAGCTTTCCCCTCAAGAAGCCTTTCGCTAAGACTGTTCTTGTGGAATTGGCAAAGTGATATTTGGAAGCCCATAGAGGGCTATGGTGAAAAAGGAAATATCCTCAGATGAAATCTGGAAAGAAGCTTTCTGAGAAACTGCTTAGTGTTCTGTTCATTCATCTCACAGGGTTACATCTGTATTTCGTGGATCTCTTTGCTAGCCTTATTTCTGTGGAATCTGAGAACAGATATTTCGGATCCCTTTGAAGACTATAGGGCCAAAGGAATTATCCTGCGATAACAAAGAGAAAGAAGCTTTCTGAGAAACTTCTTTGTGTTCTGTGAAATCATCTCACAGAGTTACAGCTTTCCCCTCAAGAAGCCTTTCGCTAAGACAGTTCTTGTGGAATTGGCAAAGTGATATTTGGAAGCCCATAGAGGGCTCTGGTGAAAAAGGAAATATCCTCAGATGAAATCTGGAAAGACGCTTTCTGAGAAACTGCTCTGTGATTTGTGACTTCCACTCACAGAGTTACATCTGTATTTCGTGGATCTCTTTGCTAGCCTTATTTCTGTGGAATCTGAGAACAGATATTTCGGATCCCTTTGAAGACTATACGGCCAAAGGAAATATCCTCCGATAACAAAGAGAAAGAAGCTTTCTGAGAAACTTCTTTGTGTTCTGTGAAATCATCTCACAGAGTTACAGCTTTCGCCCCATGTAGCCTTTCGCTAAGACAGTTCTTGTGGAATTGGCAAAGTGATATTTGGAAGTCCATAGAGGGCTATGGTGAAAAAGGAAATATCCTCAGATGAAATCTGGAAAGAAGCTTTCTGAGAAACTGCTTAGTGTTCTGTTCATTCATCTCACAGAGTTACATCTGTATTTCGTGAATCTCTTTGTTAGCCTTATTTCTGTGTAATCTGAGAACAGATATTTCGGATCCCTTTGAAGAATATAGGGCCAAAGGAAATATCCTCCGATAACAAAGAGAAAGAAGCTTTCTTTCTGAGAAACTTCTTTGTGTTCTGTGAAATCATCTCACAGACTTACAGCTTTCCCCTCAAGAAGCCTTTCGCTAAGAGAGTTCTTGTGGAATTGGCAAAGTGATATTTGGAAGCCCATAGAGGGCTAAGGTGAAAAAGGAAATATCCTCAGATGAAATCTGGAAAGAAGCTTTCTGAGAAACTGCTCTGTGATGTGTGACTTCCACTCACAGAGTTACATCTGTGTTTCGTGGATCTCTTTGCTAGCTTTATTTCTGTGGAATCTGAGAACAGATATTTCGGATCCCTTTGAAGACTGTAGGGCCAAAGGAAATATCCTCCGATAACAAAGAGAAAGAAGCTTTCTGAGAAACTTCTTTGTGTTCTGTGAAATCATCTCACAGAGTGACAGCTTTCCCCTCAAGAAGCCTTTCGCTAAGACAGTTCTTGTGGAATTGGCAAAGTAATATTTGGAAGTCCATAGAGGGCTATGGTGAAAAAGGAAATATCCTCAGATGAAATCTGGAAAGAAGCTTTTGAGAAACTGCTCTGTGATGAGTGACTTCCACTCACTGAGTTACATCTGTATTTCGTGGATCTCTTTGCTAGCCTTATTTCTGTGGAATCTGAGAACAGATATTACAGATCCCTTTGAAGACTATAGGGTCAAAGGAAATATCCTCCGATAACAAAGAGAAAGGAGCTTTCTGTGAAACTTCTTTGTGTTCTGTGAAATAATCTCGCAGAGTTACAGCTTTCCCCTCAAGAACCTTTCGCTAAGACAGTTCTTGTTGAATTGGCAAAGTGATATTTGGAAGCCCATAGAGGGCTATGGTGAAAAAGGAAATATCCTCAGGTGAAATCTGGAAAGAAGCTTTCTGAGAAAATGCTCTGTGATGTGTGACTTCCACTCACAGAGTTACATCTGTATTTCTTGGATCTCTTTGCTAGCCTTATTTCTGTGGAATCTGAGAGCAGATATTTCGGATCCCTTTGAAGACAATAGGGCCAAAGGAAATATCCTCCGATAACAAGGAGAAAAAAGCTTTCTGAGAAACTTCTTTGTGTTCCGTGAAGTCATCTGACCGAGTTACAGCTTTTCCTTCAAGAAGCCTTTCACTAAGACAGTTCTTGTGGAATTGGCAAAGTGATATTTGGAAGCCCATAGAGGGATATGGTGAAAAAGGAAATATCCTCAGATGAAATCTGGAAAGAAGGTTTCTGAGAAACTGCTCTGTGATGTGTGACTTCCACTCACAGAGTTACATCTGTGTTTCGTGGATCTCTTTGGTAGCCTTATTTCTGTGAAACCTGAGAACAGATATTTCGGATCCCTTTGAAGACTATAGGGCCAAAGGAAATATCCTCCGATAACAAAGAGAAAGAAGCTTTCTGAGAAACTTCTTTGTGTTCTGTGAAATCATCTCACAGAGTACAGCTTTCCCCTCAAGAAGCCTTTCGCTAACACAGTTCTTGTGGAATTGGCAAAGTGATATTTGGAAGCCCATAGAGGGCTATGGTGAAAAAGGAAATATCCTCAGATGAAATCTGGAAAGAAGCTTTCTGAGAAACTGCTTAGTGTTCTGTTCATTCATCTCACAGAGTTACATCTGTATTTCGTGGATCTCTTTGCTAGCCTTATTTCTGTGGAATCTGAGAACAGATATTTCGGATCCCTTTGAAGACTATAGGGCCAAAGGAAATATCCTCCGATAACAAAGAGAAAGAAGCTTTCTGAGAAACTTCTTTGTGTTCTGTGAAATCATCTCACAGAGTTACAGCTTTCCCCTCAAGAAACCTTTCGCTAAGACAGTTCTTGTGGAATTGGCAAAGTGAAATTTGGAAGCCCATAGAGGGCTATGGTGAAAAAGGAAATATCCTCAGATGAAATCTGGAAAGACGCTTTCTGAGAAACTGCTCTGTGATGTGTGACTTCCACTCACAGAGTTACATCTATATTTCGTGGATCTCTTTGCTAGCCTTATTTCTGTGGAATCTGAGAACAGATATTTCGGATCCCTTTGAAGACTATAGGGCCAAAGGAAATATCCTCCGATAACAAAGAGAAAGAAGCTTTCTGAGAAACTTCTTTGTGTTCTGTGAAATCATCTCACAGAGTTACAGCTTTCCCATCAAGAAGCCTTTCGCTAAGACAGTTCTGGTGGAATTGGCAAAGTGATATTTGGAAGCCCGTAGAGGGCTATGGTGAAAAAGGAAATATCCTCAGATGAAATCTGGAATGAAGCTTTCTGAGAAACTGCTCTGTGATGTGTGACTTCCACTCACAGAGTTACATCTGTGTTTCGTGGATCTCTTTGATAGCCTTATTTCTGTGGAATCTGAGAACAGATATTTCGGATCCCTTTGAAGACTATAGGGCCAAAGGAAATATCCTCCGATAACAAAGAGAAAGAAGCTTTCTGAGAAACTTCTTTGTGTTCTGTGAAATCATCTCACAGATTTACAGCTTTCCCCTCAAGAAGCCTTTCGCTAAGACAGTTCTTGTGGAATTGGCAAAGTGATATTTGGAAGCGCATAGAGGGCTATGGTGAAAAAGGAAATATCCTCAGATGAAATCTGGAAAGAAGCTTTCTGAGAAACTGCTTAGTGTTCTGTTCATTCATCTCACAGAGTTACATCTGTATTTCGTGGATCTCTTTGCTAGCCTTATTTCTGTGGAATCTGAGAACAGATATTTCGGATCACTTTGACGACTATAGGGCCAAAGGAAATATCCTCCGATAACAAAGAGAAAGAAGCTTTCTGAGAAACTTCTTTGTATTCTGTGAAATCATCTCACAGAGTTACAGCTTTCCCCTCAAGAATCCTTTCGCTAAGACAGTTCTTGTGGAATTGGAAGGTTAAATTTGGAAGCCCCAAGAGGGCTATGGTGAAAAAGGAAATATCCTCAGTTGAAATCGGGAAAGAAGCTTTCTGAGAAACTGCTTAGTGTTCTGTTCATTCATCTCACGGAGTTACATCTGTATTTCGTGGATCTCTTGGCTGGCCTTATTTCTGTGGAATCTGAAAACAGATATTTCCGATCCCTTTGAAGACTATAGGGCCAAAGGAAATCTCCTCCGATAACAAAGAGAAAGAAGCTTTCTGAGAAACTTCTTTGTGTTCTTTGAAATCATCTCACAGAGTTACAGCTTTCCCCTCCAGAAGCCTTTCGCTAAGACAGTTCTTGTGAATTGGCAAAGTGATATTTGGAAGCCCTTTGAGGGCTACGGTGAAAAAGGAAATATCCTCAGATGAAATCTGGAAAGAAGCTTTCTGAGAACCTGCTCTGTGATGTGTGACTTCCACTCACAGAGTTACATCTGTGTTTCGTGGATCTCTTTGCTAGCTTTATTTCTGTGGAATCTGAGAACAGATATTTCGGATCCCTTTGAAGACTGTAGGGCCAAAGGATATATCCTCCGATAACAAAGAGAAAGAAGCTTTCTGAGAAACTTCTTTGTGTTCTTTGAAATCATCTCACAGAGTTACAGCTTTCCCCTCAAGAAGCCTTTCGCTAAGACAGTTCTTGTGGAATTGGCAAAGTGATATTTGGAAGTCCATAGAGGGCTATGGTGAAAAAGGAAATATCCTCAGATGAAATCTGGAAAGAAGCTTTTGAGAAACTGCTCTGTAATGTGTGACTTCCACTCACTGAGTTACATCTGTATTTCGTGGATCTCTTTGCTAGCCTTATTTCTGTGGAATCTGAGAACAGATATTACGGATCCCTTTGAAGACTATAGGGTCAAAGGAAATATCCTCCGATAACAAAGAGAAAGGAGCTTTCTGTGAAACTTCTTTGTGTTCTGTGAAATAATCTCGCAGAGTTACAGCTTTCCCCTCAAGAACCTTTCGCTAAGACAGTTCTTGTGGAATTGGCAAAGTGATATTTGGAAGCCCATAGAGGGCTATGGTGAAAAAGGAAATATCCTCAGGTGAAATCTGGAAAGAAGCTTTCTGAGAAACTGCTCTGTGATGTGTGACTTCCACTCACAGAGTTATATCTGTATTTCGTGGATCTCTTTGCTAGCCTTATTTCTGTGGAATCTGAGAACAGATATTTCGGATCCCTTTGAAGACAATAGGGCCAAAGGAAATATCCTCCGATAACAAAGAGAAAAAAGCTTTCTGAGAAACTTCTTTGTGTTCCGTGAAGTCATCTGACCGAGTTACAGCTTTTCCTTCAACAAGCCTTTCGCTAAGACAGTTCTTGTGGAATTGGCAAAGTGATATTTGGAAGCCCTTAGAGGGCTATGGTGAAAAAGGAAATATCCTCAGATGAAATCTGGAAAGAAGGTTTCTGAGAAACTGCTCTGTGATGTGTGACTTCCACTCACAGAGTTACATCTGTGTTTAGTGGATCTCTTTGCTAGCCTTATTTCTGTGAAACCTGAGAACAGATATTTCGGATCCCTTTGAAAACTATAGGGCCAAAGGAAATATCCTCCGATAACAAAGAGAAAGAAGCTTTCTGAGAAACTTCTTTGTGTTCTGTGAAATCATCTCAGAGTTACAGCTTTCCCCTCAAGAAGCCTTTCGCTAAGACAGTTCTTGTGGAATTGGCAAAGTGATATTTGGAAGCCCATAGAGGGCTATGGTGAAAAAGGAATTATCCTCAGATGAAATCTGGAAAGAAGCTTTCTGAGAAACTGCTTAGTGTTCTGTTCATTCATCTCACAGATTTATATCTGTATTTCGTGGATCTCTTTGCTAGCCTTATTTCTGTGGAATCTGAGAACAGATATTTCGGATCCCTTTGAAGACTATACGGCCAAAGGAAATATCCTCCGATAACAAAGAGAAAGAAGCTTTCTGAGAAACTTCTTTGTGTTCTGTGAAATCATCTCACAGAGTTACAGCTTTCCCCTCAAGAAGCCTTTCGCTAGACAGTTCCTGTGGAATTGGAAAAGTGATATTTTGAAGCCCGTAGAGGGCTATGGTGAAAAAGGAAGTATCCTCAGATGAAATCTGGAAAGAAGCTTTCTGAGAAACTGCTCTGTGATGTGTGACTTCCACTCACAGAGTTACATCTGTATTTCGTCGATCTCTTTCCTAGCCTTATTTCTGTGGAATCTGAGAACAGATATTTCGGATCCCATTGAAGACAATCGGGCCAAAGAAATATCCTCCGATAACAAAGAGAAAGAAGCTTTCTGAGAAACTTCTTTGTGTTCTGTGAAATCATCTCACAGACTTACAGCTTTCCCCTCAAGAAGCCTTTCGCTAAAACAGTTCTTGTGGAATTGGCAAAGTGATATTTGGAAGCCCATAGAGGGCTATGGTGAAAAAGGAAATATCCTCAGATGAAATCTGGAAAGTAGCTTTCTGAGAAACTGCTCAGCGATGTGTGACTTCCACTCACAGAGTTACATCTGTATTTCGTGGATCTCTTTGCTAGCCTTATTTCTGTGGAATCTGAGAACAGATATTTCGGATCTCTTTGAAAACTACAGGGCCAAAGGAAATATGCTCCGATAACAAAGAGAAAGAAACTTTCTGAGAAACTTCTTTGTGTTCTGTGAAATCATCTCACAGAGTTACAGCTTTCCCCTCAAGAAGCCTTTCGCTAAGACAGTTCTTGTGGAATTGGCAAAGTGATATTTGGAAGCCCATAGAGGGCTATGGTGAAAAAGGAAATATCCTCAGATGAAATCTGGAAAGAAGCTTTCTGAGAAACTGCTTAGTGTTCTGTTCATTCATCTCACAGAGTTACATCTGTATTTTGTGGATCTCTTTGCTAGCCTTATTTCTGTGGAATCTGAGAACAGATACCTCGGATCCCTTTGAAGACTATAGTGCCAAAGGAAACATCCTCCGATAACAAAGAGAAAGAAGCTTTCTGAGAAACTTTTTTGTGTTCTGTGAAATCATCTCACAGAGTTACAGCTTTCCCCTCAATAAGTCTTTCGCTAAAACAGTTCTTGTGGAATTGGCAAAGTGATATTTGGAGGCCCATAGAGGGCTACGGTGAAAAAGGAAATATCCTCAGATGAAATCTGGAAAGAAGCTTTCTGAGAAACTGCTTAGGGTTCTGTTCATTCATCTCACAGAGTTACATCTGTATTTCGTGATTCCCTTTGCTAGCCTTATTTCTGTGGAATCTGAGAACAGATATTTCGGATCCCTTTGAAGACTATAGGGCCAAAGAAAATATCCTGCGATAACAAAGAGAAAGAAGCTTTCTGAGAAACATCTTTGTGTTCTGTGAAATCATCTCACAGAGTTACAGCTTTCCCCTCAAGAAACCTTTCGCTAGGACAGTTCTTGTGGAATTGCCAAAGTGATATTTGGAAGCCCATAGAGGGCTATGGTGAAAAAGGAAATATCCTCAGATGAAATCTGGAAAGAAGTCTTCTGAGAAACTGCTCTGTGATGTGTGACTTCCACTCACAGAGTTACATCTGTATATCGTGGATATCTTTGCTAGCCTTATTTCTGTGGAATCTGAGAACAGATATTTCGGATCCCTTTGAAAACTATAGGGCCAAAGGAAATATAATCCGATAACAAAGAGAAAGAGGCTTTCTGAGAAACTTCTTTGTGTTCTGTGAAATCATCTCACAGAGTTACAGCTTTCCCCTCAAGAAGCCTTTCGCTAAGAGAGTTTTTGTGGAATTGGCAAAGTGATATTTGGAAGCCCATAGAGGGCTATGGTGAAAAAGGAAATATCCTCAGATTAAATCTGGAAAGAAGCTTTCTGAGAAACTGCTTAGTGTTCTGTTCATTCATCTCGCAGAGTTACATCTGTATTTCGTGAATCTCTTTGTTAGCCTTATTTCTGTGTAATCTGAGAACAGATATTTCGGATCCCTTTGAAGAATATAGGGTCAAAGGAAATATCCTCCGATAACAAAGAGAAAGAAGCTTTCTTTCTGAGAAACTTCTTTGTGTTCTGTGAAATCATCTCACAGACTTACAGCTTTCCCCTCAAGAAGCCTTTCGCTAAGAGAGTTCTTGTGGAATTGGCAAAGTGATATTTGGAAGCCCATAGAGGGCTATCGTGAAAAAGGAAATATCCTCAGATGAAATCTGGAAAGAAGCCTTCTGAGAAACTGCTCTGTGATGTGTGACTTCCACTCACAGAGTTACATCTGTATATGGTGGATCTCTTTGCTAGCCTTATTTCTGTGGAATCTGAGATCAGATATTTCGGATCC
The DNA here is from genome assembly GCF_049350105.2 of Macaca mulatta. Lineage (NCBI taxonomy): Eukaryota > Metazoa > Chordata > Mammalia > Primates > Cercopithecidae > Macaca > Macaca mulatta. The sequence goes on from NC_133413.1 coordinate 49,479,920, forward strand.
CTTTGAAAACTATAGGGCCAAAGGAAATATCCTCCGATAACAAAGAGAAAGAAGCTTTCTGAGAAACTTCTTTGTGTTCTGTGAAATCATCTCAGAGATACAGCTTTACCCTCAAGAAGCCTTTCGCTAAGACAGTTCTTGTGGAATTGGCAAAGTGATATTTGGAAGCCCATAGAGGGCTATGGTGAAAAAGGAAATATCCTCAGATGAAATCTGGAAAGAAGCTTTCTGAGAAACTTCTTAGTGTTCTGTTCATTCATCTCACAGAGTTACATCTGTATTTCGTGAATCTCTTTTTTGCCTTATTTCTGTGGAATCTGAGAACAGATATTTCGGATCCCTTTGAAGACTATAGGGCCAAAGGAAATATCCTCCGATAACAAAGAGAAAGAAGCTTTCTGAGAAACTTCTTTGTGTTCTGTGAAATCATCTCACAGAGTTACAGCTTTCCCCTCAAGAAGCCTTTCGCTAAGACAGTTCTTGTGGAATTGGCAAAGTGATATTTGGAAGCCCATAGAGGGCTATGGTGAAAAAGGAAATATCCTCAGATGAAATCTGGAAAGAAGTTTTCTGAGAAACTGCTTAGTGTTCTGTTCATTCATCTCACTGGGTTACATCTGTATTTCGTGGATCTCTTTGCTTGCCTTATTTCTGGGGAATCTGAGAACAGATATTTCGGATCCCTTTGAAGACTATAGGGCCAAGGAAATATCCTCCGATAACAAAGAGAAAGAAGCTTTCTGTAAAACTTCTTTGTGTTCTGCGAAATCATCTCACAGAGTTACAGCTTTCCCCTCAAGAAGTCTTTCGCTAAGACAGTTCTTGTGGAATTGGCAAGGTGATATTTGGAAGCCCATAGAGGGCTATGGTGAAAAAGGAAATATCCTCAGATGAAATCTGGAAAGAAGCTTTGTGAGAAACTGCTTAGTGTTCTGTTCATTCATCTCACAGATTTACATCAGTATTTCGTGGATCTCTTTGCTAGCCTTATTTCTGTGGAATCTGAGAACAGATATTTCGGATCCCTTTGAAGACTATAGGGCCAAAGGAAATATCCTCCGATAACAAAGAGAAAGAAGCTTTCTGAGAAACTTCTTTGTGTTCTGTGAAATCATCTCACAGAGTTACAGCTTTCCCCTCAAGAAGCCTTTCGCTAGACAGTTCCTGTGGAATTGGCAAAGTGATATTTTGAAGCCCGTAGAGGGCTATGGTGAAAAAGGAAGTATCCTCAGATGAAATCTGGAAAGAAGCTTTCTGAGAAACTGCTCTGTGATGTGTGACTTCCACTCACAGAGTTACATCTGTATTTCGTCGATCTCTTTCCTAGCCTTATTTCTGTGGAATCTGAGAACAGATATTTCGGATCCCATTGAAGACAATCGGGCCAAAGAAATATCCTCCGATAACAAAGAGAAAGAAGCTTTCTGAGAAACTTCTTTGTGTTCTGTGAAATCATCTCACAGACTTACAGTTTTCCCCTCAAGAAGCCTTTCGCTAAAACAGTTCTTGTGGAATTGGCAAAGTGATATTTGGAAGCCCATAGAGGGCTATGGTGAAAAAGGAAATATCCTCAGATGAAATCAGGAAAGAAACATTTGAGAAGTTGCTCTGTGATGTGTGACTTCCACTCACTGACTTACATCTGTATTTCGTGGATCTCTTTGCTAGCCTTATTTCTGTGGAATCTGAGAACAGATATTTCGGATCCCTTTGAAGACTATAGGGCCAAAGGAAATATCCTCCGATAATAAAGAGAAAGGAGCTTTCTGAGAAACTTCTTTGTGTTCTGTGAAATCATCTCACAGAGTTACAGCTTTCCCCTCAAGAAGCCTTTCGCTAAGACAGTTCTGGTGGAATTGACAAAGTGATATTTGGAAGCCCATAGAGGGCTATGTTGAAAAAGGAAATATCCTCAGATGAAATCTGGAAAGAAGCTTTCTGAGAAACTGCTCTGTGATATGTGACTTCCACTCACAGAGTTACATCTGTGTTTCGTGGATCTCTTTGCGAGCCTTATTTCTGTGGAATCTGAGAACAGATATTTCGGATCCCTTTGAAGACTATAGGGTCAAAGGAAATATCCTCCGATAAAAAGGGAAAGAAGCTTTCTGAGAAACTTCTTTGTGTTCTGTGAAATCATCTCACAGAATTACAGCTTTCCCCTCAGGAAGCCTTTCGCTAAGACAGTTCTTGTGGAATTGGCAAAGTGATATTTGGAAGCCCATAGAGGGCTATGGTGAAAAAGGAAATATCCTCAGATGAAATCTGGAGAGAAGCTTTCTGAGAAACTGCTTATTGTTCTGTTCATTCATCTCACAGAGTTACATCTGTATTTCGTGGATCTCTTTGCTAGCCTTATTTCTGAGGAATCTGAGAACAGATATTTCGGATCCCTTTGAAGACTATAGGGCCAAAGGAAATATCCTCCGATAACAAAGAGAAAGAAGCTTTCTGAGAAACTTCTTTGTGTTCTGTGAAATCATATCACAGAGTTGCAGCTTTCCCCTCAAGAAGCCTTTCGCTAAGACAGTTCTTGTGGAATTGGCAAGCTGATATTTGGAAGCCCCTTGAGGGCTATGGTGAAAAAGGAAATATCCTCAGATGAAATCGGGAAAGAAGCTTTCTGAGAAACTACTTAGTGTTCTGTTCATTCATCTCACGGAGTTACATCTGTATTTCGTGGATCTCTTTGCTAGCCTTATTTCTGTGGAATCTGAGAACAGATATTTCGGATCCCTTTGATGACTATAGGGCCAAAGGAAATATCCTCCGATAACAAAGAGAAAGAAGCTTTCTGAGAAACTTCTTTGTGTTCTGTGATATCATCTCACAGAGTTACAGCTTTCCCCTAAAGAAACCTTTCGCTAAGACAGTTCTTGTGGAATTGGCTAAGTGATATTTGGAAGCCCATAGAGGGCTACGGTGAAAAAGGAAATATCCTCAGATGAAATCTGGAAAGAAGCTTTCTGAGAAACTGCTGTGTGATGTGTGACTTCCAATCACAGATTTACATCTGTATTTCGTAGATCTATTTGCTAGCCTTATTTCTGTGGAATCTGAGAACGGATATTTCGGATCCCTTTGAAGACTACAGGGCCAAAGGAAATATCCTGCGATAACAAAGAGAAAGAAGCTTTCTGAGAAACTTCTTTGTGTTCTGTGAAATCATCTCACAGAGTTACAGCTTTCCCCTCAAGAAGCCTTTCGCTAAGACAGTTCTTGTGGAATTGGCAACGTGATATTTGGAAGCCCTTAGAGGGCTATGGTGAAAAAGGAAATATCTTCAGATGAAATCTGGAAAGAAGGTTTCTGAGAAACTGCTCGGTGATGTGTGACTTCCACTCACATAATTACATCTGTGTTTCGTGGATCTCTTTGCTAGCCTTATTTCTGTGGAATCTGAGAAGAGATGTTTCGGATCCCTTTGAAGACTATAGGGCCAAAGGAAACTTCCTCCGATAAGAAAGAGAACGAAGCTTTCTGAGAAACTTCTTTGTGTTCTGTGAAATCATCTCACAGAGTTACAGCTTTCCCCTCAAGAAGCCTTTCGCTAAGACAGTTCTTGTGGAATTGGCAAAGTGATATTTGGAAGCCCATAGAGGGCTATGGTGAAAAAGGAAATATCCTCAGATGAAATCTGGAAAGAAGGTTTCTGAGAAACTGCTTAGTGTTCTGTTCATTCATCTCACAGAGTTACATCTGTATTTCGTGGATCTCTTTGTTAGTCTTATTTCTGTGGAATCTGAGAACAGATATTTCGGATCCCTTTGAAGACTATAGGGCCAAAGGAAATATCCTGCGATAAAAAAGAGAAAGAAGCTTTCTGAGAAACTTCTTTGTGTTCTGTGAAATCATCTCACAGAGTTACAGCTTTCCCCTCAAGAAGCCTTTCGCTAAGACAGTTCTTGTGGAATTGGCAAAGTGATATTTGGAAGCCCATAGAAGGCTATGGTGAAAAAGGAAATATCCTCAGATGAAATCTGGAAAGAAGCTTTCTGAGAAACTGCTCTGTGATCTGTGACTTCCACTTCCAGAGTTACATCTGTATTTCGTGGATCTCTTTGCTAGCCTTATTTCTGTGGAATCTGAGAACAGATATTTCAGATCCCTTTGAAGACTATAGGGCCAATGGAAGTATCCTCCGATAACAAAGAGAAAGAAGCTTTCTGAGAAACTTCTTTGTGTTCTGTGAAATCATCTCACAGAGTTGCAGCTTTCCCCTTAAGAAGCCTTTCGCAAAGACAGTTCTTGTGGAATTGGCAAAGTGATATTTGGAAGCCCATAGAGGGAAATGGTGAAAAAGGAAATATCCTCAGATGAAATCTGGAAAGAAGCTTTCTGAGAAACTGCTCTGTGATGTGTGACTTCCACTCACAGAGTTACATCTGTGTTTCGTGGATCTCATTGCTAGCCTTATTTCTGTGGAATCTGAGAACAGATATTTCGGATCCCTTTGAAGACTGTAGGACCAAAGGAAATGTCCTCCGATAACAAAGGGAAAGAAGCTTTCTGAGAAACTTCTTTGTGTTCTGTGAAATCATCTCACAGACTTACAGCTTTTCCCACAAGAAGCCTTTCGCTAAGACAGTTCTTGTGGAATTGGCAAAGTGATATTTGGAAGCCCATAGATGGCTATGGTGAAAAAGGAAATATCCTCAGATGAAATCTGGAGAGAAGCTTTCTGAGAAACTGCTTAGTGTTCTGTTCATTCATCTCACAGAGTTACAGCTGTATTTTGTGGATCTCTTTGCTAGCCTTATTTCTGTGGAATCTGAGAACAGATATTTCGGATCCCTTTAAAGACTATAGGGCCAAAGGAAATATCCTCCGATAACAAAGAGAAAGAAGGTTTCTGAGAAACTTGTTTGTGTTCTGTGAAATCATCTCACAGAGTTACAGCTTTCCCCTCAAGAAACCTTTCCCTAAGACAGTTCTTGTGGAATTGGCAAAGTGATATTTGGAAGCCCATAGAGGGCAATGGTGAAAAAGGAAATATCCTCAGAAGAAATCCGGAAAGACGCTTTCTGAGAAACTGCTCTGTGATGTGTGACTTCCACTCACAGAGTTATATCTGTATTTCATGGATCTCTTCGCTAGCCTTATTTCTGTGGAATGTGAGAACAGATATTTCGGATCCCTTTGAAGACTATAGGGCCAAAGGAAATATCCTCCGATAACAAAGAGAAAGGAGCTTTCTGAGAAACTTCTTTGTGTTCTGTGAAATCATCTCACAGAGTTACAGCTTTCCCCTCAAGAAGCCTTTCGCTAAGACAGTTCTTGTGGAATTGGCAAAGTGATATTTGGAAGCCCATAGAGGGTTATGGTGAAAAAGGAAATATCCTCAGATGAAATCTGGAAAGAAGGTTTCTGAGAAACTGCTCTGTGATGTGTGACTTCCACTCACAGAGTTACATCTGTGTTTCGTGGATCTCTTTGCTAGCCTTAATTCTGTGGAATCTGAGAACAGATATTTCGGATCCCTTTGAAGACTATAGGGCCAAAGGAAATATCCTCCGATAATAAAGAGAAAGGAGCTTTCTGAGAAACTTCTTTGTGTTCTGTGAAATCATCTCACAGAGTTACAGCTTTCCCCTCAAGAAGCCTTTCGCTAAGACAGTTCTGGTGGAATTGACAAAGTGATATTTGGAAGCCCATAGAGGGCTATGTTGAAAAAGGAAATATCCTCAGATGAAATCTGGAAAGAAGCTTTCTGAGAAACTGCTCTGTGATATGTGACTTCCACTCACAGAGTTACATCTGTGTTTCGTGGATCTCTTTGCGAGCCTTATTTCTGTGGAATCTGAGAACAGATATTTCGGATCCCTTTGAAGACTATAGGGTCAAAGGAAATATCCTCCGATAAAAAGGGAAAGAAGCTTTCTGAGAAACTTCTTTGTGTTCTGTGAAATCATCTCACAGAATTACAGCTTTCCCCTCAGGAAGCCTTTCGCTAAGACAGTTCTTGTGGAATTGGCAAAGTGATATTTGGAAGCCCATAGAGGGCTATGGTGAAAAAGGAAATATCCTCAGATGAAATCTGGAGAGAAGCTTTCTGAGAAACTGCTTATTGTTCTGTTCATTCATCTCACAGAGTTACATCTGTATTTCGTGGATCTCTTTGCTAGCCTTATTTCTGAGGAATCTGAGAACAGATATTTCGGATCCCTTTGAAGACTATAGGGCCAAAGGAAATATCCTCCGATAACAAAGAGAAAGAAGCTTTCTGAGAAACTTCTTTGTGTTCTGTGAAATCATATCACAGAGTTGCAGCTTTCCCCTCAAGAAGCCTTTCGCTAAGACAGTTCTTGTGGAATTGGCAAGCTGATATTTGGAAGCCCCTTGAGGGCTATGGTGAAAAAGGAAATATCCTCAGATGAAATCGGGAAAGAAGCTTTCTGAGAAACTACTTAGTGTTCTGTTCATTCATCTCACGGAGTTACATCTGTATTTCGTGGATCTCTTTGCTAGCCTTATTTCTGTGGAATCTGAGAACAGATATTTCGGATCCCTTTGATGACTATAGGGCCAAAGGAAATATCCTCCGATAACAAAGAGAAAGAAGCTTTCTGAGAAACTTCTTTGTGTTCTGTGATATCATCTCACAGAGTTACAGCTTTCCCCTAAAGAAACCTTTCGCTAAGACAGTTCTTGTGGAATTGGCTAAGTGATATTTGGAAGCCCATAGAGGGCTACGGTGAAAAAGGAAATATCCTCAGATGAAATCTGGAAAGAAGCTTTCTGAGAAACTGCTGTGTGATGTGTGACTTCCAATCACAGATTTACATCTGTATTTCGTAGATCTATTTGCTAGCCTTATTTCTGTGGAATCTGAGAACAGATATTTCGGATCCCTTTGAAGACTACAGGGCCAAAGGAAATATCCTGCGATAACAAAGAGAAAGAAGCTTTCTGAGAAACTTCTTTGTGTTCTGTGAAATCATCTCACAGAGTTACAGCTTTCCCCTCAAGAAGCCTTTCGCTAAGACAGTTCTTGTGGAATTGGCAACGTGATATTTGGAAGCCCTTAGAGGGCTATGGTGAAAAAGGAAATATCTTCAGATGAAATCTGGAAAGAAGGTTTCTGAGAAACTGCTCGGTGATGTGTGACTTCCACTCACATAATTACATCTGTGTTTCGTGGATCTCTTTGCTAGCCTTATTTCTGTGGAATCTGAGAAGAGATGTTTCGGATCCCTTTGAAGACTATAGGGCCAAAGGAAACTTCCTCCGATAACAAAGAGAACGAAGCTTTCTGAGAAACTTCTTTGTGTTCTGTGAAATCATCTCACAGAGTTACAGCTTTCCCCTCAAGAAGCCTTTCGCTAAGACAGTTCTTGTGGAATTGGCAAAGTGATATTTGGAAGCCCATAGAGGGCTATGGTGAAAAAGGAAATATCCTCAGATGAAATCTGGAAAGAAGGTTTCTGAGAAACTGCTTAGTGTTCTGTTCATTCATCTCACAGTGTTACATCTGTATTTCGTGGATCTCTTTGTTAGTCTTATTTCTGTGGAATCTGAGAACAGATATTTCGGATCCCTTTGAAGACTATAGGGCCAAAGGAAATATCCTGCGATAAAAAAGAGAAAGAAGCTTTCTGAGAAACTTCTTTGTGTTCTGTGAAATCATCTCACAGAGTTACAGCTTTCCCCTCAAGAAGCCTTTCGCTAAGACAGTTCTTGTGGAATTGGCAAAGTGATATTTGGAAGCCCATAGAAGGCTATGGTGAAAAAGGAAATATCCTCAGATGAAATCTGGAAAGAAGCTTTCTGAGAAACTGCTCTGTGATCTGTGACTTCCACTTCCAGAGTTACATCTGTATTTCGTGGATCTCTTTGCTAGCCTTATTTCTGTGGAATCTGAGAACAGATATTTCAGATCCCTTTGAAGACTATAGGGCCAATGGAAGTATCCTCCGATAACAAAGAGAAAGAAGCTTTCTGAGAAACTTCTTTGTGTTCTGTGAAATCATCTCATAGAGTTGCAGCTTTCCCCTTAAGAAGCCTTTCGCAAAGACAGTTCTTGTGGAATTGGCAAAGTGATATTTGGAAGCCCATAGAGGGAAATGGTGAAAAAGGAAATATCCTCAGATGAAATCTGGAAAGAAGCTTTCTGAGAAACTGCTCTGTGATGTGTGACTTCCACTCACAGAGTTACATCTGTGTTTCGTGGATCTCATTGCTAGCCTTATTTCTGTGGAATCTGAGAACAGATATTTCGGATCCCTTTGAAGACTGTAGGACCAAAGGAAATGTCCTCCGATAACAAAGGGAAAGAAGCTTTCTGAGAAACTTCTTTGTGTTCTGTGAAATCATCTCACAGACTTACAGCTTTTCCCACAAGAAGCCTTTCGCTAAGACAGTTCTTGTGGAATTGGCAAAGTGATATTTGGAAGCCCATAGATGGCTATGGTGAAAAAGGAAATATCCTCAGATGAAATCTGGAGAGAAGCTTTCTGAGAAACTGCTTAGTGTTCTGTTCATTCATCTCACAGAGTTACAGCTGTATTTTGTGGATCTCTTTGCTAGCCTTATTTCTGTGGAATCTGAGAACAGATATTTCGGATCCCTTTAAAGACTATAGGGCCAAAGGAAATATCCTCCGATAACAAAGAGAAAGAAGGTTTCTGAGAAACTTGTTTGTGTTCTGTGAAATCATCTCACAGAGTTACAGCTTTCCCCTCAAGAAACCTTTCCCTAAGACAGTTCTTGTGGAATTGGCAAAGTGATATTTGGAAGCCCATAGAGGGCAATGGTGAAAAAGGAAATATCCTCAGAAGAAATCCGGAAAGACGCTTTCTGAGAAACTGCTCTGTGATGTGTGACTTCCACTCACAGAGTTATATCTGTATTTCATGGATCTCTTCGCTAGCCTTATTTCTGTGGAATGTGAGAACAGATATTTCGGATCCCTTTGAAGACTATAGGGCCAAAGGAAATATCCTCCGATAACAAAGAGAAAGGAGCTTTCTGAGAAACTTCTTTGTGTTCTGTGAAATCATCTCACAGAGTTACAGCTTTCCCCTCAAGAAGCCTTTCGCTAAGACAGTTCTTGTGGAATTGGCAAAGTGATATTTGGAAGCCCATAGAGGGTTATGGTGAAAAAGGAAATATCCTCAGATGAAATCTGGAAAGAAGGTTTCTGAGAAACTGCTCTGTGATGTGTGACTTCCACTCACAGAGTTACATCTGTGTTTCGTGGATCTCTTTGCTAGCCTTAATTCTGTGGAATCTGAGAACAGATATTTCGGATCCCTTTGAAGACTATAGGGCCAAAGGAAATATCCTCCGATAACAAAGAGAAAGAAGCTTTCTGAGAAACTTCTTTGTGTTCTGTGAAATCATCTCACAGAGTTACAGCTTTCCCCTCAAGAAGCCTTTCGCTAAGACAGTTCTTGTGGAATTGGCAAAGTGATATTTGGAAGCCCATAGAGGGCTATGGTGAAAAAGGAAATATCCTCAGATGAAATCTGGAAAGAAGCTTTCTGAGAAACTGCTTAGTGTTCTGTTCATTCATCTCACAGAGTTACATCTGTATTTTGTGGATCTCTTTGCTAGCCTTATTTCTGTGGAATCTGAGAACAGATACCTCGGATCCCTTTGAAGACTATAGTGCCAAAGGAAACATCCTCCGATAACAAAGAGAAAGAAGCTTTCTGAGAAACTTCTTTGTGTTCTGTGAAATCATCTCACAGAGTTACAGCTTTCCCCTCAATAAGTCTTTCGCTAAAACAGTTCTTGTGGAATTGGCAAAGTGATATTTGGAGGCCCATAGAGGGCTACGGTGAAAAAGGAAATATCCTCAGATGAAATCTGGAAAGAAGCTTTCTGAGAAACTGCTTAGGGTTCTGTTCATTCATCTCACAGAGTTACATCTGTATTTCGTGATTCCCTTTGCTAGCCTTATTTCTGTGGAATCTGAGAACAGATATTTCGGATCCCTTTGAAGACTATAGGGCCAAAGAAAATATCCTGCGATAACAAAGAGAAAGAAGCTTTCTGAGAAACATCTTTGTGTTCTGTGAAATCATCTTACAGAGTTACAGCTTTCCCCTCAAGAAACCTTTCGCTAAGACAGTTCTTGTGGAATTGCCAAAGTGATATTTGGAAGCCCATAGAGGGCTATGGTGAAAAAGGAAATATCCTCAGATGAAATCTGGAAAGAAGTCTTCTGAGAAACTGCTCTGTGATGTGTGACTTCCACTCACAGAGTTACATCTGTATATCGTGGATATCTTTGCTAGCCTTATTTCTGTGGAATCTGAGAACAGATATTTCGGATCCCTTTGAAAACTATAGGGCCAAAGGAAATATAATCCGATAACAAAGAGAAAGAGGCTTTCTGAGAAACTTCTTTGTGTTCTGTGAAATCATCTCACAGAGTTACAGCTTTCCCCTCAAGAAGCCTTTCGCTAAGAGAGTTTTTGTGGAATTGGCAAAGTGATATTTGGAAGCCCATAGAGGGCTATGGTGAAAAAGGAAATATCCTCAGATTAAATCTGGAAAGAAGCTTTCTGAGAAACTGCTTAGTGTTCTGTTCATTCATCTCGCAGAGTTACATCTGTATTTCGTGAATCTCTTTGTTAGCCTTATTTCTGTGTAATCTGAGAACAGATATTTCGGATCCCTTTGAAGAATATAGGGTCAAAGGAAATATCCTCCGATAACAAAGAGAAAGAAGCTTTCTTTCTGAGAAACTTCTTTGTGTTCTGTGAAATCATCTCACAGACTTACAGCTTTCCCCTCAAGAAGCCTTTCGCTAAGAGAGTTCTTGTGGAATTGGCAAAGTGATATTTGGAAGCCCATAGAGGGCTATGGTGAAAAAGGAAATATCCTCAGATGAAATCTGGAAAGAAGCCTTCTGAGAAACTGCTCTGTGATGTGTGACTTCCACTCACAGAGTTACATCTGTATATGGTGGATCTCTTTGCTAGCCTTATTTCTGTGGAATCTGAGATCAGATATTTCGGATCCCTTTGAAAACTATAGGGCCAAAGGAAATATCCTCCGATAACAAACAGAAAGAAGCTTTCTGAGAAACTTCTTTGTGTTCTGTGAAATCATCTCAGAGTTACAGCTTTCCCCTCAAGAAGCCTTTCGCTAAGACAGTTCTTGTGGAATTGGCAAAGTGATATTTGGAAGCCCATAGAGGGCTATGGTGAAAAAGGAAATATCCTCAGATGAAATCTGGAAAGAAGCTTTCTGAGAAACTGCTTAGTGTTCTGTTCATTCATCTCACAGATTTATATCTGTATTTCTTGGATCTCTTTGCTAGCCTTATTTCTGTGGAATCTGAGAACAGATATTTCGGATCCCTTTGAAGACTATAGGATCAAAGGAAATATCCTCCGATAACAAAGAGAAAGGAGCTTTCTGTGAAACTTCTTTGTGTTCTGTGAAATAATCTCGCAGAGTTACAGCTTTCCCCTGAAGAACCTTTCGCTAAGACAGTTCTTGTGGAATTGACAAAGTGATATTTGGAAGCCCATAGATGGCTATGGTGAAAAAGGAAATATCCTCAGATGAAATCTGGAAAGAAGCTTTCTGAGAAACTGCTCTGTGATGTGTGACTTCCACTCACAGAGTTACATCTGTATTTCGTGGATCTCTTTGCTAGCCTTATTTCTGTGGAATCTGAGAGCAGATATTTCGGATCCCTTTGAAGACAATAGGGCCAAAGGAAATATCCTCCGATAACAAAGAGAAAAAAGCTTTCTGAGAAACTTCTTTGTGTTCCGTGAAGTCATCTGACCGAGTTACAGCTTTTCCTTCAAGAAGCCTTTCGCTAAGACAGTTCTTGTGGAATTGGCAAAGTGATATTTGGAAGCCCTTAGAGGGCTATGGTGAAAAAGGAAATATCCTCAGATGAAATCTGGAAAGAAGGTTTCTGAGAAACTGCTCTGTGATGTGTGACTTCCACACACAGAGTTACGTCTGTGTTTCGTGGATCTCTTTGCTAGCCTTATTTCTGTGAAACCTGAGAACAGATATTTCGGATCTCTTTGAAGACTATAGGGCCAAAGGAAATATCCTCCGATAACAAAGAGAAAGAAGCTTTCTGAGAAACTTCTTTGTGTTCTGTGAAATTATCTCACAGACTTACAGCTTTCCCCACAAGAAGCCTTTCGATAAGACAGTTCTTGTGGAATTGGCAAAGTGATATTTGGAAGCCCATAGAGGGCTATGGTGAAAAAGGAAATATCCTCAGATGAAATCTGGAAAGAAGCTTTCTGAGAAACTGCTTAGTGTTCTGTTCATTCATCTCAAAGAGTTACATCTGTATTTCGTGATTCCCTTTGCTAGCCTTATTTCTGTGGAATCTGAGAACAGATACTTCGGATCCCTTTGAAGACTATAGTGCCAAAGGAAACATCCTCCGATAACAAAGAGAAAGAAGCTTTCTGAGAAACTTCTTTGTGTTCTGTGAAATCATCTCACAGAGTTACAGCTTTCCCCTCAATAAGTCTTTCGCTAAAACAGTCCTTGTGGAATTGGCAAAGTGATATTTGGAGGCCCATAGAGGGCTACGGTGAAAAAGGAAATATCCTCAGATGAAATCTGGAAAGAAGCTTTCTGAGAAACTGCTTAGGGTTCTGTTCATTCATCTCACAGAGTTACATCTGTATTTCGTGATTCCCTTTGCTAGCCTTATTTCTGTGTAATCTGAGAACAGATATTTCGGATCCCTTTGAAGACTATAGGGCCAAAGAAAATATCCTGCGATAACAAAGAGAAAGAAGCTTTCTGAGAAACTTCTTTGTGTTCTGTGAAATCATCTCACAGAGTTACAGCTTTCCCCTCAAGAAACCTTTCGCTAAGACAGTTCTTGTGGAATTGGCAAAGTGATATTTGGAAGCCCATAGAGGGCTACGGTGAAAAAGGAAATATCCTCAGATGAAATCTGGAAAGAAGTCTTCTGAGAAACTGCTCTGTGATGTGTGACTTCCACTCACAGAGTTACATCTGTATATCGTGGATATCTTTGCCAGCCTTATTTCTGTGGAATCTGAGAACAGATATTTCGGATCCCTTTGAAAACTATAGGGCTAAAGGAAATATCCTCCGATAACAAAGAGAAAGAAGCTTTCTGAGAAACTTCTTTGTGTTCTGTGAAATCATCTCACAGAGTTACAGCTTTCCCCTCAAGAAGCCTTTCGCTAAGAGAGTTCTTGTGGAATTGGCAAAGTGATATTTGGAAGCCCATAGAGGGCTATGGTGAAAAAGGAAATATCCTCAGATTAAATCTGGAAAGAAGCTTTCTGAGAAACTGCTTAGTGTTCTGTTCATTCATCTCACAGAGTTACATCTGTATTTCGTGAATCTCTTTGTTAGCCTTATTTCTGTGTAATCTGAGAACAGATATTTCGGATCCCTTTGAAGAATATAGGGCCAAAGGAAATATCCTCCGATAACAAAGAGAAAGAAGCTTTCTTTCTGAGAAACTTCTTTGTGTTCTGTGAAATCATCTCACAGACTTACAGCTTTCCCCTCAAGAAGCCCTTCGCTAAGAGAGTTCTTGTGGAATTGGCAAAGTGATATTTGGAAGCCCATAGAGGGCTATGGTGAAAAGGAAATATCCTCAGATGAAATCTGGAAAGAAGCTTTCTGAGAAACTGCTTAGTGTTCTGTTCATTCATCTCAGAGGGTTATATCTGTATTTCGTGGATCTCTTTGCTAGCCTTATTTCTGTGGAATCTGAGAACAGATATTTCGGATCCCTTTTAAGACTATAGGGCCAAAGGAAATATCCTCCGATAACAAAGAGAAAGAACGTTTCTGAGAAACTTCTTGGTGTTCTGTGAAATCATCTCACAGAGTTACAGCTTTCCCCTCAAGAAACCTTTCCCTAAGACTGTTCTTGTGGAATTGGCAAAGTGATATTTGGAAGCCCATAGAGGGCAATGGTGAAAAAGGAAATATCCTCAGAAGAAATCCGGAAAGACGCTTTCTGAGAAACTGCTCTGTGATGTGTGACTTCCACTCACAGAGTTATATCTGTATTTCATGGATCTCTTTGCTAGCCTTATTTCTGTGGAATGTGAGAACAGATACTTAGGATCCCATTGAAGACTATAGGGCCAAAGGAAATATCCTCTGATAAGAAAGAGAAAGAAGCTTTCTGAGAAACTTCTTTGTGTTCTCTGAAATCATCTCACAGAGATACAGCTTTCCCCTCAAGAAGCCTTTCGCTAAGACAGTTCTTGTGGAATTGGCAAAGTGATATTTGGAAGCCCTTAGAGGGCTATGGTGAAAAAGGAAATATCCATAGATGAAATCTGGAAAGAAACTTTTGAGAAATTGCTCTGTGATGTGTGACTTCCACTCACAGTGTTACATCTGCATTTCGTGGATCTCTTTGCTAGCCTTATTTCTGTGGAATCTGAGAACAGATATTTCGGATCCCTATGAAGACTATAGGGCCAAAGGAAATATCCTCCGATAAAAAAGAGAAAGAAGCTTTCTGAGAAACTTCTTTGTGTTCTGTGAAATCATCTCACAGAGTTACAGCTTTCCCCTCAAGAAGCCTTTCGCTAAGACAGTTCTTGTGGAATTGGCAAAGTGATATTTGGAAGCCCATAGAGGGCTATGGTGAAAAAGGAAATATCCTCAGATGAAATCTGGAAAGAAGCTTTCTGAGAAACTGCTTAGTGTTCTGTTCATTCATCTCACTGGGTTACATCTGTATTTCGTGGATCTCTTTGCTTGCCTTATTTCTGGGGAATCTGAGAACAGATATTTCGGATCCCTTTGAAGACTATAGGGCCAAGGAAATATCCTCCGATAACAAAGAGAAAGAAGCTTTCTGTAAAACTTCTTTGTGTTCTGCGAAATCATCTCACAGAGTTACAGCTTTCCCCTCAAGAAGTCTTTCGCTAAGACAGTTCTAGTGGAATTGGCAAGGTGATATTTGGAAGCCCATAGAGGGCTATGGTGATAAAAGAAATATCCTCAGATGAAATCTGGAAAGAAGCTTTGTGAGAAACTGCTTAGTGTTCTGTTCATTCATCTCACAGATTTACATCAGTATTTCGTGGATCTCTTTGCTAGCCTTATTTCTGTGGAATCTGAGAACAGATATTTCGGATCCCTTTGAAGACTATAGGGCCAAAGGAAATATCCTCCGATAACAAAGAGAAAGAAGCTTTCTGAGAAACTTCTTTGTGTTCTGTGAAATCATCTCACAGAGTTACAGCTTTCCCCTCAAGAAGCCTTTCGCTAGACAGTTCCTGTGGAATTGGCAATGTGATATTTTGAAGCCCGTAGAGGGCTATGGTGAAAAAGGAAGTATCCTCAGATGAAATCTGGAAAGAAGCTTTCTGAGAAACTGCTCTGTGATGTGTGACTTCCACTCACAGAGTTACATCTGTATTTCGTCGATCTCTTTCCTAGCCTTATTTCTGTGGAATCTGAGAACAGATATTTCGGATCCCATTGAAGACAATCGGGCCAAAGAAATATCCTCCGATAACAAAGAGAAAGAAGCTTTCTGAGAAACTTCTTTGTGTTCTGTGAAATCATCTCACAGACTTACAGTTTTCCCCTCAAGAAGCCTTTCGCTAAAACAGTTCTTGTGGAATTGGCAAAGTGATATTTGGAAGCCCATAGAGGGCTATGGTGAAAAAGGAAATATCCTCAGATGAAATCTGGAAAGAAACATTTGAGAAGTTGCTCTGTGATGTGTGACTTCCACTCACTGACTTACATCTGTATTTCGCGGATCTCTTGGCTAGCCTTATTTCTGTGGAATCTGAGAACAGATATTTCGGATCCCTTTGAAGACTATAGGGCCAAAGGAAATATCCTCCGATAATAAAGAGAAAGGAGCTTTCTGAGAAACTTCTTTGTGTTATGTGAAATCATCTCACAGAGTTACAGCTTTCTCCTCAAGAAGCCTTTCGCTAAGACAGTTCTGGTGGAATTGACAAAGTGATATTTGGAAGCCCATAGAGGGCTATGTTGAAAAAGGAAATATCCTCAGATGAAATCTGGAAAGAAGCTTTCTGAGAAACTGCTCTGTGATATGTGACTTCCACTCACAGAGTTACATCTGTGTTTCGTGGATCTCTTTGCTAGCCTTATTTCTGTGGAATCTGAGAACAGATATTTCGGATCCCTTTGAAGACTATAGGGTCAAAGGAAATATCCACCGATAACAAAGAGAAAGAAGCTTTCTGAGAAACTTCTTTGTGTTCTGTGAAATCATCTCACAGAATTACAGCTTTCCCCTCAGGAAGCCTTTCGCTAAGACAGTTCTTGTGGAATTGGCAAAGTGATATTTGGAAGCCCATAGAGGGCTATGGTGAAAAAGGAAATATCCTCAGATGAAATCTGGAGAGAAGCTTTCTGAGAAACTGCTTATTGTTCTGTTCATTCATCTCACAGAGTTACATCTGTATTTCGTGGATCTCTTTGCTAGCCTTATTTCTGAGGAATCTGAGAACAGATATTTCGGATCCCTTTGAAGACTATAGGGCCAAAGGAAATATCCTCCGATAACAAAGAGAAAGAAGCTTTCTGAGAAACTTCTTTGTGTTCTGTGAAATCATATCACAGAGTTGCAGCTTTCCCCTCAAGAAGCCTTTCGCTAAGACAGTTCTTGTGGAATTGGCAAGCTGATAATTGGAAGCCCCTTGAGGGCTATGGTGAAAAAGGAAATATCCTCAGATGAAATCGGGAAAGAAGCTTTCTGAGAAACTACTTAGTGTTCTGTTCATTCATCTCACGGAGTTACATCTGTATTTCGTGAATCTCTTTGCTAGCCTTATTTCTGTGGAATCTGAGAACAGATATTTCGGATCCCTTTGAAGACTATAGGGCCAAAGGAAATATCCTCCGATAACAAAGAGAAAGAAGCTTTCTGAGAAACTTCTTTGTGTTCTGTGATATCATCTCACAGAGTTACAGCTTTCCCCTAAAGAAACCTTTCGCTAAGACAGTTCTTGTGGAATTGGCTAAGTGATATTTGGAAGCCCATAGAGGGCTACGGTGAAAAAGGAAATATCCTCAGATGAAATCTGGAAAGAAGCTTTCTGAGAAACTGCTGTGTGATGTGTGACTTCCAATCACAGATTTACATCTGTATTTCGTAGATCTATTTGCTAGCCTTATTTCTGTGGAATCTGAGAACAGATATTTCGGATCCCTTTGAAGACTACAGGGCCAAAGGAAATATCCTGCGATAACAAAGAGAAAGAAGCTTTCTGAGAAACTTCTTTGTGTTCTGTGAAATCATCTCACAGAGTTACAGCTTTCCCCTCAAGAATCCTTTCGCTAAGACAGTTCTTGTGGAATTGGCAAAGTGATATTTGGAAGCCCATAGAGGGCTATGGTGAAAAAGGAAATATCTTCAGATGAAATCTGGAAAGAAGGTTTCTGAGAAACTGCTCGGTGATGTGTGACTTCCACTCACATAATTACATCTGTGTTTCGTGGATCTCTTTGCTAGCCTTATTTCTGTGGAATCTGAGCAGAGATGTTTCGGATCCCTTTGAAGACTATAGGGCCAAAGGAAACTTCCTCCGATAACAAAGAGACCGAAGCTTTCTGGGAAACTTCTTTGTGTTCTGTGAAATCATCTCACAGAGTTACAGCTTTCCCCTCAAGAAGCCTTTCGCTAAGACAGTTCTTGTGGAATTGGCAAAGTGATATTTGGAAGCCCATAGAGGGCTATGGTGAAAAAGGAAATATCCTCAGATGAAATCTGGAAAGAAGGTTTCTGAGAAACTGCTTAGTGTTCTGTTCATTCATCTCACAGAGTTACATCTGTATTTCGTGGATCTCTTTGTTAGTCTTATTTCTGTGGAATCTGAGAACAGATATTTCGGATCCCTTTGAAGACTATAGGGCCAAAGGAAATATCCTGCGATAAAAAAGAGAAAGAAGCTTTCTGAGAAACTTCTTTGTGTTCTGTGAAATCATCTCACAGAGTTACAGCTTTCCCCTCAAGAAGCCTTTCGCTAAGACAGTTCTTGTGGAATTGGCAAAGTGATATTTGGAAGCCCATAGAAGGCTATGGTGAAAAAGGAAATATCCTCAGATGAAATCTGGAAAGAAGCTTTCTGAGAAACTGCTCTGTGATCTGTGACTTCCACTTCCAGAGTTACATCTGTATTTCGTGGATCTCTTTGCTAGCCTTATTTCTGTGGAATCTGAGAACAGATATTTCAGATCCCTTTGAAGACTATAGGGCCAATGGAAGTATCCTCCGATAACAAAGAGAAAGAAGCTTTCTGAGAAACTTCTTTGTGTTCTGTGAAATCATCTCACAGAGTTGCAGCTTTCCCCTTAAGAAGCCTTTCGCTAAGACAGTTCTTGTGGAATTGGCAAAGTGATATTTGGAAGCCCATAGAGGGAAATGGTGAAAAAGGAAATATCCTCAGATGAAATCTGGAAAGAAGCTTTCTGAGAAACTGCTCTGTGATGTGTGACTTCCACTCACAGAGTTACATCTGTGTTTCGTGGATCTCATTGCTAGCCTTATTTCTGTGGAATCTGAGAACAGATATTTCGGATCCCTTTGAAGACTGTAGGGCCAAATGAAATGTCCTCCGATAACAAAGAGAAAGAAGTTTTCTGAGAAACTTCTTTGTGTTCTGTGAAATCATCTCACAGACTTACAGCTTTTCCCACAAGAAGCCTTTCGCTAAGACAGTTCTTGTGGAATTGGCAAAGTGATATTTGGAAGCCCATAGATGGCTATGGTGAAAAAGGAAATATCCTCAGATGAAATCTGGAGAGAAGATTTCTGAGAAACTGCTTGGTGTTCTGTTCATTCATCTCACAGAGTTACATCTGTATTTTGTGGATCTCTTTGCTAGCCTTATTTCTGTGGAATCTGAGAACAGATATTTCGGATCCCTTTGAAGACTATAGGGCCAAAGGAAATATCCTCCGATAACAAAGAGAAAGAAGCTTTCTGAGAAACTTCTTTGTGTTCTGAGAAATCATCTCACAGAGTTACAGCTTTCCCCTCAAGAAGCCTTTGGCTAAGACAGTTCTTGTGGAATTGGCAAACTGATATTTGGAAGCCCCTAGAAGGCTATGGTGAAAAAGGAAATATCCTCAGATGAAATCTGGAAAGAAGCTTTCTGAGAAACTGCTCTGTGATGTGTGACTTCCACTCACAGAGTTACATCTGTATTTCGTGGATCTCTTTGCTAGCCTTATTTCCGTGGAATCTGAGAACAGATATTTCAGATACCTTTGAAGACTATAGGGCCAAAGGAAATATCCTCCGATAACAAAGAGAAAGAAGCTTTCTGAGAAACTTCTTTTTGTTCTGTGAAATCATCTCACAGAGTTACAGCTTTCCCCTCAAGAAGCCTTTCGCTAAGACAGTTCTTGTGGAATTGGCAAAGTAATATTTGGAAGCCCATAGAGGGAAATGGAGAAAAAGGAAATATCCTCAGAAGAAATCTGGAAAGAAGCTTTTGAGAAACTGCTCTGTGATGTGTGACTTCCACTCACAGAGTTACATGTGTATTTCGTGGATCTCTTTGCTAGCCTTATTTTTGTGGAATCTGAGAACAGATATTTCGGATCTCTTTGAAGACTATAGGGCCAAAGGAAACATCCTCCGATAACAAAGAGAAAGGAGCTTTCTGAGAAACTTCTTTGTGATCTGTGAAATCATCTCACAGAGTTACAGCTTTCCCGTCAAGAAGCTTTTCGCTAAGACAGTTCTTGTGGAATTGGCAAAGTGATATTTGGAAGCCCATAGAGGGCTATGGTGAAAAAGGAAATATCCTCAGATGAAATCTGGAAAGAAGCTTTCTGAGAAACTGCTTAGTGTTCTGTTCATTCATCTCACAGAGTTACATCTGTATTTTGTGGATCTCTTTGCTAGCCTTATTTCTGTGGAATCTGAGAACAGATATTTCGGATCCCTTTGAAGACTATAGGGCCTAAGGAAACATCCTCCGATAACAAAGAGAAAGAAGCTTTGTGAGAAACTTCTTTGTGTTCTGTGAAATCATCTCACAGAGTTACAGCTTTCCCCTCAAGAAGCCTTTCGCCAAGACAGTTCTTGTGGAATTGGCAAAGCGATATTTGGAAGCCCTTAGAGGGCTAGGGTGAAATAGGAAATATCATCAGATGAAATCTGGAAAGAAGCTTTCTGAGAAACTGCTCTGTGATGTGTGACTTCCACTCACAGAGTTACATCTGTGTTTCGTGGATCTCTTTGCTAGCCTTATTTCTGTGGAATATGAGAACAGATATTTCGGATTCCTTTGAAGACTATAGGGCCAAAGGAAATATCCTCCGATAACAAAGAGAAAGAAGCTTTCTGAGAAACTGCTTTGTGTTCTGTGAAATCATCTCACAGAGTTACAGCTTTCCCCTCAAGAAGCCTTTCCGTAACACATTTCTTGTGGAATTGGCAAAGTGATATTTGGAAGCCCATTGAGGGCTCTGGTTAAAAATTAAATATCCTTAGATGAAATCTGGAAAGAAGATTTCTGAGAAACTGCTTAGTGTTCTGTTCATTCATCTCACAGAGTTACATCTGTATTTTGTGGATCTCTTTGCTAGCCTTATTTCTGTGGAATCTGAGAACAGATATTTCGGATCCCTTTGAAGACTAGAGGGCCAAAGGAAGTATCCTCTGATAACAAAGAGAAAGAAGATTTCTGAGAAACTTCTTTGTGTTCTGTGAAATCATCTCAAAGAGTTACACCTTTCCCCTCAAGAAGCCTTCGCTAAGACAGTTCTTGTGGAATTGGCAAAGTGATATTTCGAAGCCCATAGAGGGCTATGGTGAAAAAGGAAATATCCTCAGATGAAATCTGGAAAGAAGCTTTGTGAGAAACTGCTTAGTGTTCTGTTCATTCATCTCACAGAGTTACATCTGTATTTTGTGGATCTCTTTGCTAGCCTTATTTCTATGGAATGTGAGAACAGATATTTCGGATCCCTTTGAAGACTATAGGGCCAAAGGAAATATCCTCCGATAACAAAGAGAAAGAAGCTTTCTGAGAAAGTTCTTTGTGTTCTGTGAAATCATCTCACAGAGTTACAGCATTTCCCTCAAGAATCCTTTCGCTAAGACAATTCTTGTGGAATTGGCAAAGTGATATTTCGAAGCCCATAGAGGGCTAAGGTGAAAAAGGAAATATCCTCAGATGAAATCTGGAAAGAAGCTTTGTGAGAAACTGCTTAGTGTTCTGTTCATTCATCTCACAGAGTTACATCTGTATTTTGTGGATCTCTTTGCTAGCCTTATTTCTATGGAATGTGAGCACAGATATTTCGGATCCTTTTGAAGACTATATGTGCAAAGGAAATATCCTCCGATAACAAAGAGAAAGAAGCTTTCTGTGAAACTTCTTTGTGTTCTGTGAAATCATCTCACAGAGTTACACCTTTCCCCTCAAGAAGCCTTTCGCAAAGACAGTTCTTGTGGAATTGGAAAAGTGATATTTGGAAGCCCATAGAGGGCTATGGTGAAAAAGGAAATATCCTCAGATGAAATCTGGAAAGAAGCTTTCTGAGAAACTGCTCTGTGATGTGTGACTTCCACTCACAGAGTTACATCTGTATTTCGTGGATCTCTTTGCTAGCCTTATTTCTGTGGAATCTGAGAACAGATATTTTTGATAACTTTGAAGACTGTAGGGCCAAAGCAAATATCATCTGATAACAAAGAGAAAAAGATTTCTGAGAAACTTGTTTGTGTTCTGCGAAATCATCTCACAGAGTTACAGGTTTCCCCTCAAGAAGCCTTTCGCTAAGACAGTTCTTGTGGAATTGGCAAAGTGATATTTGGAAGCCCTTAGAGGGCTATGGTGAAAAAGGAAATATCCTCAGATGAAATCTGGAAAGAAGATTTCTGAGAAACTGCTTAGTGTTCTGTTCATTCATCTCACAGAGTTACATCTGTATTTTGTGGATCTCTTTGCTCGCCTTATTTCTGTGGAATCTGAGAACAGATATTTCGGATCCATGGGAAGACTATAGGGCCAAAGGAAATATCTTCCGATAACAAAGAGAAAGAAGCTTTCTGAGAAACTTCTTTGTGTTCTGTGAAATCATCTCACAGAGTTACAGCTTTCCCCTCAAGAAGCCTTTCACTAAGACAGTTCTTGTGGAATTGGCAAAGTGATGTTTGGAAGCCCATAGAGGGCTATGGAGAAAAAGGAAATATCCTCAGATGAAATCTGGAAAGAAGATTTCTGAGAATCTGCTCTGTGATGTGTGACTTCCACTCACCGAGTTACATCTGTGTTTCGAGGATCTCTTTGCTAGCCTTATTTCTGTGGAATCTGAGAACAGATATTTCGGATCCCTTTGAAGACTGTAGGGACAAAGGAAATATCCTCCGATAACAAAGAGAAAGAAGCTTTCTGAGAAACTTCTTTGTGTTCTGTGAAATCATCTCACAGAGTTACAGCTTTCCCCTCAAGAAGCCTTCGCTAAGACAGTTTTTGTGGAATTGGCAAAGTGATATTTCGAAGCCCATAGAGGGCTATGGTGAAAAAGGAAATATCCTCAGATGAAATCTGGAAAGAAGCTTTGTGAGAAACTGCTAAGTGTTCTGTTCATTCATCTCACAGAGTTACATCTGTATTTTGTGGATCTCTTTGCTACCCTTATTTCTATGGAATGTGAGAACAGATATTTCGGATCCCTTTGAAGACTGCATGTCCAAAGGAAATATCCTCCGATAACAAAGAGAAAGAAGCTTTCTGAGAAACTTCTTTGTGCTCTGTGAAATCATCTCACAGAGTTACACCTTTCTCCTCAAGAAGCCTTTCGCTAAGACAGTTCTTGTGGATTTGGCAAAGTGATATTTGGAAGCCCATAGAGAGCTATGGTGAAAAAGGAAATATCCTCAGATGAAATCTGGAAAGAAGCTTTCTGAGAAACTGCTTAGTGTTCTGTTCATTCATCTCACAGAGTTACATCTGTATTTCGTGGATCTCTTTGCGAGCCTTATTTCTGTGGTATCTGAGAACAGATATTTCGGATCCCTTTGAAGACTATAGGGCCAAAGGAAATATCCTCCGATAACAAAGGGAAAGAAGCTTTCTGAGAAACTTCTTTGTGTTCTGTTAAATCATCTCACAGAGTTACAGCTTTCCCCTCAAGAAGCCTTTCGCTAAGACAGTTCTTGTGGAATTGGCAAAGTGATATTTGGAGGCCCATAGAGGGCTATGGTGAAAAAGGAAATATCCTCAGATGAAATCTGGAAAGAAGCTTTCTGAGAAACTGCTCTGTGATGTGTGACTTCCACTCTCAGAGTTACATCTGTATTTCGTGGATCTCTTTGCTAGCCTTATTTCTTTGGAATCTGAGAACAGATATTTTGGATACATTTGAAGACTATAGGGACAAAGGAAATATCATCTGATCACAAAGAGAAAAAGCTTTATGAGAAACTTGTTTGTGTTCTGCGAAATCATCTCACAGAGTTACAGGTTTCCCCTCAAGAAGCCTTTCTCTAAGACAGTGCTTGTGGAATTGGCAAAGTGATATTTGGAAGCCCATAGAGGGCTATGGTGAAAAAGGAAATATCCTCAGATGAAATCTGGAAAGAAGCTTTGTGAGAAACTGCTTAGTGTTCTGTTCATTCATCTCACAGATTTACATCTGTATTTCGTGGATCTCTTTGCTAGCCTTATTTCTGTGGAATCTGAGAACAGATATTTCGGATCCCTGTGAAGACTATAGGGCCAAAGGAAATATCCTCCGATAACAAAGAGAAAGAAGCTTTCTGTGAAACTTCTTTGTGTTCTGTGAAATCATCTCACAGAGTTACAGCTTTCCCCTCAAGAAGCCTTTCGCTAAGACAGTTCTTGTGGAATTGGCAAAGTGATATTTGGAAGCCCATAGAGGGCTATGGTGAAAAAGGAAATATCCTCAGATGAAATCTGGAAAGAAGCTTTCTGAGAAACTGCTCTGTGATGTGTGACTTCCACTCACAGAGTTACATCTGTGTTTCGTGGATCTCTTTGCTAGCCTTATTTCTGTGGAATCTGAGAACAGATATTTCGGATCCCTTTGAAGACTATAGGGCCAAAGGAAATATCCTCAGATAACAAAGAGAAAGAAGCTTTCTGAGAAACTTCTTTGTGTTCTGTGAAATCATCTCACAGAGCTGCAGCTTTCCCCTCAAGAAACCTTTCGCTACGACCGTTCTTGTGGAATTGGCAAAGTGATATTTGGAAGCCCATAGAGGGCTATGGTGAAAAAGGAAATATCCTCAGATGAATTCTGGAAAGAAGCTTTCTGAGAAACTGCTCTGTGATGTGTGAATTCCACTCACAGAGTTACATGTGTATTTCGTGGATTTCTTTGCTAGCCTTATTTCCGTGGATTCTGAGAACAGACATTTCGGATCCCTTTGAAGACTATAGGGCCAAAGGAAATATCCTCCGATAACAAAGAGAAAGAATCTTTCTGAGAATCTTCTTTGTGTTCTGTGAAATCATCTCACAGAGTTACAGCTTTCCCCTCAAGAAGCCTTTCGCTAAGACAGTTCTTGTGGAATTGGCAAAGTGATATTTGGAAGCCCATAGAGGGCTATGGTGAAAAAGGAAATATCCTCAGATGAAATCTGGAAAGACGCTTTCTGAGAAACTGCTCTGTGATGTGTGACTTCCACTCACAGAGTTACATCTGTGTTTCGTGGATCTCTTTGCTAGCCTTATTTCTGTGGAATCTGAGAAGAGATATTTCGGATCCCCTTGAAGATTATAGGGCCAAAGGAAATCTCCTCCGATAACAAAGAGAAAGAAGCTTTCTGAGAAACTTCCTTGTGTTCTGTGAAATCATCTCACAGAATTACAGCTTTCCTCTCAAGAAGCCTTTCGCTAAGACAGTTCTTGTGGAATTGGCAAAGTCATATTTGGAAGCCCTTAGAGGGCTACGGTGAAAAAGGAAATATCCTCAGATGAAATCTGGAAAGAAGCTTTCTGAGAAACTGCTTAGTGTTCTGTTCATTCATCTCACAGAGTTACATCTGTATTTTGTGGATCTCTTTGCTAGCCTTATTTCTGTGGAATCTGAGAACAGATATTCCGGATCCCTGTGAAGACTATAGGGCCAAAGGAAATATCCTCCGATAACAAAGAGAAAGAAGCTGTCTGAGAAACTTCTTTGTGTTCAGTGAAATCATCTCACAGAGTTACAGCTTTCCCCTCAAGAAGCCTTTCGCTAAGACAGTTCTTGTGGAATTGGCAAAGTGATATTTGGAAGCCCATAGAGGGCTATGGTGAAAAAGGAAATATCCACAGATGAAATCTGGAAAGAAGCTTTCTGAGAAACTGCTCTGTGTTGTGTGACTTCCACTCACAGAGTTACATCTGTGTTTCGTGGATCTCTTTGCTAGCCTTATTTCTGTGGAATCTGAGAACAGATATTTCGGATCCCTTTGAAGACTATAGGGCCAATGGAAATATCCTGCCATAACAAAGACAAAGAAGCTTTCTGAGAAACTTCTTTGTGTTCTGTGAAATCATCTCACAGAGTTACAGCTTTCCCCTCAAGAAGCCTTTCGCTATGACACTTCTTGTGGAATTGGCAAAGTGATATTTGGAAGCCCATAGAGGGCTATGGTGAAAAAGGATATATCCTCAGATGAAATCTGGAAAGAAGCTTTCTGAGAAACTGCTCTGTGATGTTTGACCTCCACTCACAGAGTTACATCTGTATTTCGTGGATCTCTTTGCTAGCCTTATTTCTGTGGAATCTGAGAACAGATATTTCGGATCCCTTTGAAGTCTATAGGGCCAAAGGAAATATCCTCCGATAACAAAGAGAAAGAAGCTTTCTGAGAAACTTCTTTGTGTTCTGTGAAATCATCTCAAAGAGTTACAGCTTTCCCCTCAAGAAGGCTTTCACTAAGACAGTACTTGTGGAATTGGCAAAGTGATATCTGGAAGCCCATAGAGGGCTATGGTGAAAAAGGAAATATCCTCAGATGAAATCTGGAAAGAAGCTTTCTGAGAAACTGCTCTGTGTTGTGTGACTTCCACTCACAGAGTTTCATCTGTATTTCGTGGATCTCTTTGCTAGCCTTATTTCTGTGGAATGTGAGAACAGATATTTTGGATCCCTTTGTAGACTATAGGGCCATAGGAAATATCATCTGATAACAAAGAGAAAAAGCTTTCTGAGAAACTTGTTTGTGTTCTGCGAAATCATCTCACAGAGTTACAGGATTCCCCTCAAGAAGCCTTTCGCTAAGACAGTTCTTGTGGAATTGGCAAAGTGATATTTGGAAGCCCATAGAGGGCTATGGTGAAAAAGGAAATATCCTCAGATGAAATCTGGAAAGAAGCTTTGTGAGAAACTGCTTAGTGTTCTGTTCATTCATCTCACAGATTTACATCTGTATTTCGTGGATCCTTTGCTAGCCTTATTTCTGTGGAATCTGAGAACAGATATTTCGGATCCCTTTGAAGACTATAGGGCCAAAGGAAATATCCTCCGATAACAAAGAGAAAGAAGGTTTCTGAGAAACTTCTTTGTGTTCTGTGAAATCGTCTCACAGAGTTACAGCTTTCCCCTCAAGAAGCCTTAGATGAAATATCCTCAGATGAAATCTGGTAAGAAGCTTTCTGAGAAACTGCTCTGTGATGTGTCACTTCCCCTCACAGAGTTACATCTGTATTTCGTGGATCTCTTTGCTAGCCTTATGTCTGTGGAATCTGAGAACAGATATTTCAGATTCCATTGAAGACTATAGGGCCAAAGGAAATATCCTCCGATAACAAAGAGAAAGAAGGTTTCTGAGAAACTTCTTTGTGTCTGTGAAATCATCTCACAGAGTTACAGCTTTCCCCTCAAGAAGCCTTTCGCTAAGACAGTTCTTATGGAATTTGCAAAGTGATATTTGGAAGCCCATAGAGGGCTATGGTGAAAAAGGAAATATTCAGATAAAATCTGGATACAAGCTTTCTGAGAAACTGCTTAGTGTTCTGTTCATTCATCTCACAGAGTTACATCTGTATTTCGTGGATCTCTTTGCTAGCCTTATTTCTGTGGAATCAGAGAACAGATATTTCGGATCCCTTTGAAGACTATAGGGCCAAAGGAAATATCCTCCGATAACAAAGAGAAAGAAGCTTTCTGAGAAACGTCTTTGTGTTCTGTGAAAGCATCTCACAGAGTTACAGCTTTCCCCTCAAGAAGCCTTTCGCTTAGACAGTTCTTGTGGAATTGGCAAAGTGATATTTAGGAGCCCATAGAGCGCTATGGTGAAAAAGGAAATATCCTGAGATGAAATCTGGAAAGAAGCTTTCTGAGAAACTGCTTAGTGTTCTGTTCATTCATCTCACAGAGTTACATCTGTATTTTGTGGATCTCTCTGCTAGCCTTATTTCTGTGGAATCTGAGAACAGATATTTCGGATCCCTTTGAAGACTATAGGGCCAAAGGAAATATCCTCTGATAACAAAGAGAAAGAAGCTTTCTGAGAAACTTCTTTGTGTTCTGTGAAATCATCTCACAGAGTTGCAGCTTTCCCCTCAAGAAACCTTTCGCTAAGACAGTTCTTGTGGAATTGGCAAAGTGATATTTGGAAGCCCATAGAGGGCTATGGTGAAAAAGGAAATATCCTCAGATGAAATCTGGAAAGAAGCTTTCTGAGAAACTGCTGTGTGATGTGTGACTTCCACTCACAGAGTTACATCTGTGTTTCGTGGATCTCTTTGCTAGCCTTATTTCTGTGGAATCTGAGAACAGATATTTCAGATCCCTTTGAAGACTATAGGGCCAAAGGAAATATCCTCCGATAACGAAGAGAAAGAAGCTTTCTTAGAAACTTCTTTGTGTTCTGTGAAATCATCTCACAGACTTACAGCTTTCCCCTCAAGAAGCCTTTCGCTAAGACAGTTCTTGTGGAATTGGCAAAGTGATATTTGGAAGCCCATAAAGGGCTATATTGAAAAAGGAAATATCCTCAGATGTAATCTGGAAAGAAGCTTTCTGAGAAGCTGCTCTGTGATGTGTGACTTCCACTCACAGAGTTATATCTGTGTTTCGTGGATCTCTTTGCTAGCCTTATTTCTGTGGAATCTGAGAAGAGATATTTCGGATCCCTTTGAAGACTTTAGGGCCAAAGGAAATATCCTCCGATAACAAAGAGAAGGAAGCTTTCTGACAAACTTCCTTGTGTTCTGTGAAATCATCTCACAGACTTACAGCTTTCCCCTCAAGAAGCCTTTCGCTAAGACAGTTCTTGTGGAATTGGCAAGGTGATATTTGGAAGCCCATAGAGGGCTACGGTGAAAAAGGAAATATCCTCAGATGAAATCTGGAAAGAAGCTTTCTGAGAAACTGCTTAGTGTTCTGTTCATTCATCTCACAGAGTTACATCTGTATTTTGTGGATATCTTTGCTAGCCTTATTTCTGTGGAATCTGAGAACAGATATTTCGGATCCCTGAGAAGACTATAGGGCCAAAGGAAATATCCTCCGATAACAAAGAGAAAGAAGCTGTCTGAGAAACTTCTTTGTGTTCTGTGAAATCATCTCAGAGAGTTACAGCTTTCCCCTCAAGAAGCCTTTCGCTAAGACAGTTCTTGTGGAATTGGCAAAGTGATATTTGGAAGCCCATAGAGGGCTATGGTGAAAAAGGAAATATCCTCAGATGAAATCTGGAAAGAAGCTTTCTGAGAAACTGCTCTGTGATGTGTGACTTCCACTCACAGAGTTACATCTGTGTTTCGTGGATCTCTTTGCTAGCCTTATTTCTGTGGAATCTGAGAACAGATATTTCGGATCCCTTTGAAGACTATAGGGGCAAAGGAAATATCCTGCCATAACAAAGACAAAGAAGCTTTCTAAGAAAGTTCTGTGTGTTCTGAGAAATCATCTCACAGAGTTACAGCTTTCCCCTCAAGAAGCCTTAGATGAAATATCCTCAGATGAAATCTGGTAAGAAGCTTTCTGAGAAACTGCTCTGTGATGTGTCACTTCCCCTCACAGAGTTACATCTGTATTTCGTGGATCTCTTTGCTAGCCTTATGTCTGTGGAATCTGAGAACAGATATTTCAGATTCCATTGAAGACTATAGGGCCAAAGGAAATATCCTCCGATAACAAAGAGAAAGAAGGTTTCTGAGAAACTTCTTTGTGTTCTGTGAAATCATCTCACAGAGTTACAGCTTTCCCCTCAAGAAGCCTTTCGCTAAGACAGTTCTTGTGGAATTTGCAAAGTGATATTTGGAAGCCCATAGAGGGCTATGGTGAAAAAGGAAATATTCAGATAAAATCTGGATACAAGCTTTCTGAGAAACTGCTTAGTGTTCTGTTCATTCATCTCACAGAGTTACATCTGTATTTCGTGGATCTCTTTGCTAGCCTTATTTCTGTGGAATCAGAGAACAGATATTTCGGATCCCTTTGAAGACTATAGGGCCAAAGGAAATATCCTCCGATAACAAAGAGAAAGAAGCTTTCTGAGAAACTTCTTTGTGTTCTGTGAAAGCATCTCACAGAGTTACAGCTTTCCCCTCAAGAAGCCTTTCGCTTAGACAGTTCTTGTGGAATTGGCAAAGTGATATTTAGGAGCCCATAGAGCGCTATGGTGAAAAAGGAAATATCCTGAGATGAAATCTGGAAAGAAGCTTTCTGAGAAACTGCTTAGTGTTCTGTTCATTCATCTCACAGAGTTACATCTGTATTTTGTGGATCTCTCTGCTAGCCTTATTTCTGTGGAATCTGAGAACAGATATTTCGGATCCCTTTGAAGACTATAGGGCCAAAGGAAATATCCTCTGATAACAAAGAGAAAGAAGCTTTCTGAGAAACTTCTTTGTGTTCTGTGAAATCATCTCACAGAGTTGCAGCTTTCCCCTCAAGAAACCTTTCGCTAAGACAGTTCTTGTGGAATTGGCAAAGTGATATTTGGAAGCCCATAGAGGGCTATGGTGAAAAAGGAAATATCCTCAGATGAAATCTGGAAAGAAGCTTTCTGAGAAACTGCTGTGTGATGTGTGACTTCCACTCACAGAGTTACATCTGTGTTTCGTGGATCTCTTTGCTAGCCTTATTTCTGTGGAATCTGAGAACAGATATTTCAGATCCCTTTGAAGACTATAGGGCCAAAGGAAATATCCTCCGATAACGAAGAGAAAGAAGCTTTCTTAGAAACTTCTTTGTGTTCTGTGAAATCATCTCACAGACTTACAGCTTTCCCCTCAAGAAGCCTTTCGCTAAGACAGTTCTTGTGGAATTGGCAAAGTGATATTTGGAAGCCCATAAAGGGCTATATTGAAAAAGGAAATATCCTCAGATGTAATCTGGAAAGAAGCTTTCTGAGAAGCTGCTCTGTGATGTGTGACTTCCACTCACAGAGTTATATCTGTGTTTCGTGGATCTCTTTGCTAGCCTTATATCTGTGGAATCTGAGAAGAGATATTTCGGATCCCTTTGAAGACTTTAGGGCCAAAGGAAATATCCTCCGATAACAAAGAGAAAGAAGCTTTCTGACAAACTTCCTTGTGTTCTGTGAAATCATCTCACAGACTTACAGCTTTCCCCTCAAGAATCCTTTCGCTAAGACAGTTCTTGTGGAATTGGCAAAGTGATATTTGGAAGCCCATAGAGGGCTACGGTGAAAAAGGAAATATCCTCAGATGAAATCTGGAAAGAAGCTTTCTGAGAAACTGCTTAGTGTTCTGTTCATTCATCTCACAGAGTTACATCTGTATTTTGTGGATATCTTTGCTAGCCTTATTTCTATGGAATCTGAGAACAGATATTTCGGATCCCTGAGAAGACTATAGGGCCAAAGGAAATATCCTCCGATAACAAAGAGAAAGAAGCTGTCTGAGAAACTTCTTTGTGTTCTGTGAAATCATCTCAGAGAGTTACAGCTTTCCCCTCAAGAAGCCTTTCGCTAAGACAGTTCTTGTGGAATTGGCAAAGTGATATTTGGAAGCCCATAGAGGCCTATGGTGAAAAAGGAAATATCCTCAGATGAAATCTGGAAAGAAGCTTTCTGAGAAACTGCTCTGTGATGTGTGACTTCCACTCACAGAGTTACATCTGTGTTTCGTGGATCTCTTTGCTAGCCTTATTTCTGTGGAATCTGAGAACAGATATTTCGGATCCCTTTGAAGACTATAGGGCCAAAGGAAATATCCTGCCATAACAAAGACAAAGAAGCTTTCTAAGAAACTTCTTTGTGTTCTGAGAAATCATCTCACAGAGTTACAGCTTTCCCCTCAAGAAGCCTTAGATGAAATATCCTCAGATGAAATCTGGTAAGAAGCTTTCTGAGAAACTGCTCTGTGATGTGTCACTTCCCCTCACAGAGTTACATCTTTATTTCGTGGATCTCTTTGCTAGCCTTATTTCTGTGGAATCAGAGAACAGATATTTCGGATCCCTTTGAAGACTATAGGGCCAAAGGAAATATCCTCCGATAACAAAGAGAAAGAAGCTTTCTGAGAAACTTCTTTGTGTTCTGTGAAAGCATCTCACAGAGTTACAGCTTTCCCCTCAAGAAGCCTTTCGCTTAGACAGTTCTTGTGGAATTGGCAAAGTGATATTTAGGAGCCCATAGAGCGCTATGGTGAAAAAGGAAATATCCTGAGATGAAATCTGGAAAGAAGCTTTCTGAGAAACTGCTTAGTGTTCTGTTCATTCATCTCACAGAGTTACATCTGTATTTTGTGGATCTCTTTGCTAGCCTTATTTCTGTGGAATCTGAGAACAGATATTTCGGATCCCTTTGAAGACTATAGGGCCAAAGGAAATATCCTCCGATAACAAAGAGAAAGAAGATTTCTGAGAAACTTCTTTGGGTTCTGTGAAATCATCTAACAGAGTTACACCTTTCCTCTCAAGAAGCCTTTCGCTAAGACAGTTCTTGTGGAAATGGCAAAGTGATATTTGGAAGCCCATAGAGGGCTATGGTGAAAAAGGAAATATACTCAGATGAAATCTGGAAAGAAGCTTTCTGAGCAACTGCTCTATGATGTGTGAGTTCCACACACAGAGTTACATCTGTCTTTCGTGGATCTCTTTGCTAGCCGTATTTCTGTGGTATCTGAGAACAGACATTTCGGATCCCTTTGAAGACTATAGGGCCAAAGGAAATATCCTCCGATAACAAAGAGAAAGAAGCTTTCTGAGAAACTTCTTTCTGTTCTGTGCAATCATCTCACAGAGTTACAGCATTCCACTCAAGAAGCCTTTCGCTAAGTTAGTTCTTGTGGAATTGGCAAAGTGATATTTGGAAGCCCATAGAGCTCTATGGTGAAAAAGCAAATATCCTCAGATGAAATCGGGAAAGAAGCTTTCTGAGAAACTGCTTAGTGTGCTGTTCATTCATCTCACAGAGTTACATCTGTATTTTGTGGATCTCTTTGCTAGCCTTATTTCTGTGGAATCTGAGAACAGATATTTCGGATCCCTTTGAAGAGTATAGGGCCAAAGGAAATATCCTCTGATAACAAAGAGAAAGAAGCTTTCTGAGAAACTTCTTTGTGTTCTGTGAAATCATCTCACAGAGTTGCAGCTTTCCCCTCAAGAAACCTTTCGCTAAGACAGTTCTTGTGGAATTGGCAAAGTGATATTTGGAAGCCCATAGAGGGCTATGGTGAAAAAGGAAATATCCTCAGATGAAATCTGGAAAGAAGCTTTCTGAGAAAATGCTCTGTGATGTGTGAATTCCACTCACAGTGTTACATCTGTATGTCGAGGATTTCTTTGCTAGCCTTATTTCCATGGATTCTGAGAACAGGTATTTCGGATCCCTTTGAAGACTATAGGGCCAAAGGAAATATCCTCCGATAACAAAGAGAAAGAAGCTTTCTGGGAAACTTCTTTGTGTTCTGTGAAATCATCTCACAGAGTTACAGCTTTCCCCTCCAGAAGCCTTTCGCTAAGACAGTTCTTGTGGAATTGGCAAAGTTATATTTAGAAGCCCATAGAGGGCTATGGTGAAAAAGGAAATATCCTCAGATGAAAACGGGAAAGAAGCTTTCTGAGAAACAGCTCTGTGATGTGTGACTTCCACTCACATAGTTACATCTGTATTTCGTGGATCTCTTTGATAGCCTTATTTCTGTTGAATCTGAGAACAGATATTGCGGATCCCTTTGAAGACTATAGGGCCAAAGGAAATATCCTCCGATAACAAAGAGAAAGAAGCTTTCTGAGAAACTTCTTTGTGTTCTGTGAAATCATCTCACAGAGTTGCAGCTTTCCCCTCAAGAAGCCTTTCGATAAGACAGTTCTTGTGGAATTGGCAAAGTGGTATTTGGAAGCCCTTAGTGGGCTATGGTGAAAAAGGAAATATCCTAAGATGAAATGTGGAAAGAAGCTTTCTGAGAAACTTCTTAGTGTTCTGTTCATTCATCTCACAGAGTTACATCTGTATTTTGTGGATCTCTTTGCTAGCCTTATTTCTGTGGAATCTGAGAACAGATGTTTAGGATCCCTTTGAAGACAATAGGGCCAAAGGAAATAGCCTCCGATAACAAAGAGAAAGAAGCTTTCTGAGAAACTTCTTTGTGTTCTGTGAAATCATCTCACAGACTTACAGCTTTCCCTTCAAGAAGCCTTTCGCTAAGACAGTTCTTGTGGAATTGGCAAAGTGATATTTGGAAGCCCATAGAGGGCTATGGTGAAACAGGAAATATCCGCAGATGAAAACGGGAAAGAAGCTTTCTGAGAAACAGCTCTGTGATGTGTGACTTCCACTCACATAGTTACATCTGTATTTCGTGGATCTCTTTGCTAGCCTTATTTCTGTGGAATCTGAGAACAGATATTGCGGATCCCTTTAAAGACTATAGGGCTAAAGGAAATATCCTCCGATAACAAAGAGAAAGAAGCTTTCTGAGAAACTTCTTTGTGCTGTGTGAAATCATCTTACAGAGTTACAGCTTTCCGCTCAAGAAGCCTTTCGCTAAGACAGATTTTGTGGAATTGGCAAAGTGATATTTGGAAGCCCATAGAGGGCTATGGTGAAAATGGAAATATCCTACGATGAAATCTGGAAAGAAGCTTTCTGAGAAACTGCTTAGTGTTCTGTTCATTCATCTCACAGAGTTACATCTGTATTTTGTGGATCTCTTTGCTAGCCTTATTTCTGTGGAATCTGAGAACAGATATTTCGGATCCCTTTGAAGACTATAGGGCCAAAGGAAATATCCTCCGATAACAAAGAGAAAGAAGGTTTCTGAGAAACTTCTTTGTGTTCTGTGAAATCATCTCACAGAGTTACAGCTTTCCCCTCAAGAAGCCTTAGATGAAATATCCTCAGATGAAATCTGGTAAGAAGCTTTCTGAGAAACTGCTCTGTGATGTGTCACTTCCCCTCACAGAGTTACATCTGTATTTCGTGGATCTCTCTGCTAGCCTTATGTCTGTGGAATCTGAGAACAGATATTTCGGATCCCTTTGAAGACTATAGGGCCAAAGGAAATATCCTCCGATAACAAAGAGAAAGAAGGTTTCTGAGAAACTTCTTTGTGTTCTGTGAAATCATCTCACAGACTTACAGCTTTCCCCTCAAGAAGCCTTTCGCTAAGACAGTTCTTGTGGAATTGGCAAAGTGATATTTAGGAGCCCATAGAGCGCTATGGTGAAAAAGGAAATATCCTGAGATGAAATCTGGAAAGAAGCTTTCTGAGAAACTGCTTAGTGTTCTGTTCATTCATCTCACAGAGTTACATCTGTATTTTGTGGATCTCTTTGCTAGCCTTATTTCTGTGGAATCTGAGAACAGATATTTCGGATCCCTTTGAAGACTATAGGGCCAAAGGAAATATCCTCCGATAACAAAGAGAAAGAAGATTTCTGAGAAACTTCTTTGGGTTCTGTGAAATCATCTAACAGAGTTACACCTTTCCTCTCAAGAAGCCTTTCGCTAAGACAGTTCTTGTGGAAATGGCAAAGTGATATTTGGAAGCCCATAGAGGGCTATGGTGAAAAAGGAAATATACTCAGATGAAATCTGGAAAGAAGCTTTCTGAGCAACTGCTCTATGATGTGTGAGTTCCACACACAGAGTTACATCTGTCTTTCGTGGATCTCTTTGCTAGCCGTATTTCTGTGGTATCTGAGAACAGACATTTCGGATCCCTTTGAAGACTATAGGGCCAAAGGAAATATCCTCCGATAACAAAGAGAAAGAAGCTTTCTGAGAAACTTCTTTCTGTTCTGTGCAATCATCTCACAGAGTTACAGCATTCCACTCAAGAAGCCTTTCGCTAAGTTAGTTCTTGTGGAATTGGCAAAGTGATATTTGGAAGCCCATAGAGCTCTATGGTGAAAAAGCAAATATCCTCAGATGAAATCGGGAAAGAAGCTTTCTGAGAAACTGCTTAGTGTGCTGTTCATTCATCTCACAGAGTTACATCTGTATTTTGTGGATCTCTTTGCTAGCCTTATTTCTGTGGAATCTGAGAACAGATATTTCGGATCCCTTTGAAGAGTATAGGGCCAAAGGAAATATCCTCTGATAACAAAGAGAAAGAAGCTTTCTGAGAAACTTCTTTGTGTTCTGTGAAATCATCTCACAGAGTTGCAGCTTTCCCCTCAAGAAACCTTTCGCTAAGACAGTTCTTGTGGAATTGGCAAAGTGATATTTGGAAGCCCATAGAGGGCTATGGTGAAAAAGGAAATATCCTCAGATGAAATCTGGAAAGAAGCTTTCTGAGAAACTGCTCTGTGATGTGTGAATTCCACTCACAGTGTTACATCTGTATGTCGAGGATTTCTTTGCTAGCCTTATTTCCATGGATTCTGAGAACAGGTATTTCGGATCCCTTTGAAGACTATAGGGCCAAAGGAAATATCCTCCGATAACAAAGAGAAAGAAGCTTTCTGGGAAACTTCTTTGTGTTCTGTGAAATCATCTCACAGAGTTACAGCTTTCCCCTCCAGAAGCCTTTCGCTAAGACAGTTCTTGTGGAATTGGCAAAGTTATATTTAGAAGCCCATAGAGGGCTATGGTGAAAAAGGAAATATCCTCAGATGAAAACGGGAAAGAAGCTTTCTGAGAAACAGCTCTGTGATGTGTGACTTCCACTCACATAGTTACATCTGTATTTCGTGGATCTCTTTGATAGCCTTATTTCTGTTGAATCTGAGAACAGATATTGCGGATCCCTTTGAAGACTATAGGGCCAAAGGAAATATCCTCCGATAACAAAGAGAAAGAAGCTTTCTGAGAAACTTCTTTGTGTTCTGTGAAATCATCTCACAGAGTTGCAGCTTTCCCCTCAAGAAGCCTTTCGATAAGACAGTTCTTGTGGAATTGGCAAAGTGGTATTTGGAAGCCCTTAGTGGGCTATGGTGAAAAAGGAAATATCCTAAGATGAAATGTGGAAAGAAGCTTTCTGAGAAACTTCTTAGTGTTCTGTTCATTCATCTCACAGAGTTACATCTGTATTTTGTGGATCTCTTTGCTAGCCTTATTTCTGTGGAATCTGAGAACAGATGTTTAGGATCCCTTTGAAGACAATAGGGCCAAAGGAAATAGCCTCCGATAACAAAGAGAAAGAAGCTTTCTGAGAAACTTCTTTGTGTTCTGTGAAATCATCTCACAGACTTACAGCTTTCCCTTCAAGAAGCCTTTCGCTAAGACAGTTCTTGTGGAATTGGCAAAGTGATATTTGGAAGCCCATAGAGGGCTATGGTGAAACAGGAAATATCCGCAGATGAAAACGGGAAAGAAGCTTTCTGAGAAACAGCTCTGTGATGTGTGACTTCCACTCACATAGTTACATCTGTATTTCGTGGATCTCTTTGCTAGCCTTATTTCTGTGGAATCTGAGAACAGATATTGCGGATCCCTTTGAAGACTATAGGGCTAAAGGAAATATCCTCCGATAACAAAGAGAAAGAAGCTTTCTGAGAAACTTCTTTGTGCTGTGTGAAATCATCTTACAGAGTTACAGCTTTCCGCTCAAGAAGCCTTTCGCTAAGACAGATTTTGTGGAATTGGCAAAGTGATATTTGGAAGCCCATAGAGGGCTATGGTGAAAATGGAAATATCCTACGATGAAATCTGGAAAGAAGCTTTCTGAGAAACTGCTTAGTGTTCTGTTCATTCATCTCACAGAGTTACATCTGTATTTTGTGGATCTCTTTGCTAGCCTTATTTCTGTAGAATCTGAGAACAGATATTTCGGATCCCTTTGAAGACTATAGGGCCAAAGGAAATATCCTCCGATAACAAAGAGAAAGAAGGTTTCTGAGAAACTTCTTTGTGTTCTGTGAAATCATCTCACAGAGTTACAGCTTTCCCCTCAAGAAGCCTTAGATGAAATATCCTCAGATGAAATCTGGTAAGAAGCTTTCTGAGAAACTGCTCTGTGATGTGTCACTTCCCCTCACAGAGTTACATCTGTATTTCGTGGATCTCTCTGCTAGCCTTATGTCTGTGGAATCTGAGAACAGATATTTCGGATCCCTTTGAAGACTATAGGGCCAAAGGAAATATCCTCCGATAACAAAG
Organism: Macaca mulatta; assembly: GCF_049350105.2. Lineage (NCBI taxonomy): Eukaryota > Metazoa > Chordata > Mammalia > Primates > Cercopithecidae > Macaca > Macaca mulatta. Next base: position 49,517,343 of record NC_133413.1, read on the forward strand.
AGAAAGAAGGTTTCTGAGAAACTTCTTTGTGTTCTGTGAAATCATCTCACAGACTTACAGCTTTCCCCTCAAGAAGCCTTTCGCTAAGACAGTTCTTGTGGAATTGGCAAAGTTATATTTGGAAGCCCATAGAGGGCTATGGTGAAAAAGGAAATATCCTCAGATGAAATCTGGAAAGAAGATTTCTGAGAAACTGCTTAGTGTTCTGTTCATTCATCTCACAGAGGTACATATGTATTTTGTGGATCTCTTTGCTAGCCTTATTTCTGTGGAATCTGAGAACAGATATTTCGGATCCCTTTGAAGACTATAGGTCCAAAGGAAACATCCTCCGATAACAAAGAGAAAAAAGATTTCTGAGAAACTTCTTTGTGTTCTGTGAAATCATCTCACAGAGTTACAGCTTTCCTCTCAAGAAGCATTTCGCTAAGACAGTTCTTGTGGAAATGGCAAAGTGATATTTGGAAGCCCATAGAGGGCTATGGTGAAAAAGGAAATATGCTCAGATGAAATCTGGAAAGAAGCTTTTTGAGAAACTGCTCTGTGATGTGTGACTTCCAATCACAGAGTTTTATCTGTATTTCGTGCATCTCTTTGCTAGCCTTATTTCTGTATAATCTGAGAACAGATATTTCGGATCCCTTTGAATACTATCGGGCCAAAGGAAATATCATCCGATAACAAAGAGAAAAAAGCTTTCTGAGAAACTCCTTTGTGTTCTCTGAAATCATCTCACAGAGTTACAGCTTTCCGCTCAAGAAGCCTTTCCCTAAGACAGTTCTTGTGTAATTGGCAAAGTGATATTTTGAAGCCCATAGAGGGCTACGGTGAAAAAGGAAATATCCTCAGATGAAATCTGCAAAGAAGCTTTCTGACAAACTGCTCTGTGATGTGTGACTTCCACTCACAGAGTTACATCTGTATTTCGTGGATCTCTTTGCTAGCCTTATTTCTGTGGAATCTGAGACCAGATTTTTCAGATCTCTTTGAAGACTATAGGGCCAAAGGTAATACCCTCCGATAACAAAGAGAAAGAAGCTTTCTGAGAAACTTCTTTGTGTTCTGTGAAATCATCTCACAGAGTTACAGCTTTCCCCTCAAGAAGCCTTTCGCTAAGACAGTTCTTGTGGAATTGGCAAAGTGATATTTGGAAGCCCATAGAGGGCTATGGTGAAAAAGGAAATATCCTCAGATGAAATCTGGAAAGAAGCTTTCTGAGAAACTGCTTAGTGTTCTGTTCATTCATCTCACAGAGTTACATCTGTGTTTCGAGGATCTCTTTGCTAGCCTTATTTCTGTGGAATCTGAGAACAGATAATTCGGATCCCTTTGAAGACTATAGGGCCAAAGGAAATATCCTCCGATAACAAAGAGAAAGAAGCTTTCTGAGAAACTTCTTTGTGTTCTGTGAAATCATCTCACAGAGTTACAGCTTTCCCCTCAAGAAGCCTTTCGCTAAGACAGTTCTTGTGGAATTGGCAAAGTGATATTTGGAAGCCCATGGAGGGCTACGGTGAAAAAGGAAATATCCTCAGATGAAATCTGGAAAGAAGCTTTCTGAGAAACTGCTCTGTGATGTGTGACTTCCACTCAAATAGTTACATCGGTATTTCGTGTATCTCTTTGCTAGCCTTATTTCTGTATAATCTGAGAACAGATATTTCGGATCCCTTTGAAGACTATATGGCCAAAGGAAATATCATCCTATAACAAAGAGAAAGAAGCTTTCTGAGAAACTTCTTTGTGTTCTGTGAAATCATCTCACAGAGTTACAGCTTTCCCCTCAAGAAGCCTTTCGCTAAGACAGTTCTTGTGGAATTGGCAAAGTGATATTTGGAAGCCCATGGAGGGCTATGGTGAAAAAGGAAATATCCTCAGATGAAATCTGGAAAGAAGCTTTCTGAGAAACTGCTCTGTGATGTGTGACTTCCACTCACAGAGTTACATCCGTATTTCGTGGATCTCTTTGCTAGCCTTATTTCTGTGGAATCTGAGACCAGATTTTTCGGATCCCTTTGAAGACTATAAGGCCAAAGGAAATATCCTCCGATAACAAAGAGAAAGAAACTTTCTGAGAAACTTCTTTGTGTTATGTGAAATCATCTCACAGAGTTACAGCTTTCCCCTCAAGAAGCCTTTCGCTAAGACAGTTCTTGTGGAATTGGCAAAGTGATATTTGGAAGCCCATAGAGGGCTAAGGTGAAAAAGGAAATATCCTCAGATGAAATATGGAAAGAAGCTTTCTGAGAAACTGCTTAGTGTTCTGTTCATTCATCTCACAGAGTTACATATGTATTTTGTGGATCTCTTTGCTAGCCTTATTTCTGTGGAATCTGAGAACAGATATTTCGGATCCCTTTGAAGACTATAGGGCCAAAGGAAATATCCTCCGATAACAAAGAGAAAGAAGCTTTCTGAGAAACTTCTTTGTGTTCTGTGAAATCATCTCACAGACTTACAGCTTTCCCCTCAAGAAGCCTTTCGCTAAGACAGTTCTTGTGGAATTGGCAAAGTGATATTTGGAAGCCCATAGAGGGCTATGGAGAAAAAGGAAATATCCTCAGATGAAATCTGGAAAGAAGATTTCTGAGAAACTGCTTAGTGTTCTGTTCATTCATCTCACAGAGGTACATATGTATTTTGTGGATCTCTTTGCTAGCCTTATTTCTGTGGAATCTGAGACCAGATTTTTCGGATCTCTTTGAAGACTATAGGGCCAAAGGAAATATCCTCCGATAGCAAAGAGAAAGAAGCTTTCTGAGAAACTTCTTTGTGTTCTGTGAAATCATCTCACAGACTTACAGCTTTCCCTTCAAGAAGCCTTTCGCTAAGACAGTTCTTGTGGAATTGGCAAAGTGATATTTGGAAGCCCATAGAGGGCTATGGTGAAAAAGGAAATATCCTCAGATGAAATCTGGAAAGAAGCTTTCTGAGAAACTGCTCTGTGATGTGTGACTTCCACTCACAGAGTTACATCTGTATTTCGTGGATCTCTTTGCTAGCCTTATTTCTGTGGAATATGGGAACAGATATTTCGGATCCCTTTGAAGACTATAGGGCCAAAGGAAATATCCTCTGATAACAAAGAGAAAGAAGCTTTCTGAGAAACTTTTTTGTGTTCTGTGAAATCATCTCACAGAGTTACAGCTTTCCCCTCAAGAAGCCTTTCGATAAGACAGTTCCTGAGGAATTGGCAAAGTGATATTTGGAAGCCCTAGAGGGCTGTGGTGAAAAAGGAAATATCCTCAGATGAAATCTGGAAAGAAGCTTTTGGAGAAACTGCTCTGTGATGTGTGACTTCCAATCACAGAGTTTTATCTGTATTTCGTGTATCTCTTTGCTAGCCTTATTTCTGTGGAATCTGAGAACAGATATTTCGGATCCCTTTGAAGACTATAGGGCCAAAGGAAATCTCCTCCGATAACAAAGAGAAAGAAGCTTTCTGAGAAACTTCTTTGTGTTCTGTGAAATCATCTCACAGAGTTACAGCTTTCCCCTCAAGAACCCTTTCGCTAAGACAGTTCTTGTGGAATTGGCAAAGTGATATTTGGAAGCCCATAGAGGGCTATGGTGAAAAAGGAAATATCCTCAGATGAAATCTGGAAAGAAGCTTTCTGAGAAACTGCTCTGTGATGTGTGACTTCCACTCACAGAGTTACATCTGTATTTCGTGGATCTCTTTGCTAGCCTTATTTCTGTGGAATCTGAGACCAGATTTTTCGGATCCCTTTGAAGACTATAGGGCCAAAGGAAATATCCTCCGATAACAAAGACAAAGAAACTTTCTGAGAAACTTCTTTGTCTTATGTGAAATCATCTCACAGAGTTACAGCTTTCCCCTCAAGAAGCCTTTCGCTAAGACAGTTCTTGTGGAATTGGCAATGTGATATTTGGAAGCCCATAGCGGGCTATGGTGAAAAAGGAAATATCCTCAGATGAAATCTGGAAAGAAACTTTCTGAGAAACTGCTTAGTGTTCTGTTCATTCATCTCACAGAGTTACATCTGTATTTCGTGGATCTCTTTGCTAGCCTTATTTCTCTGGAATCTGAGAACACATATTTCGGATCCCTTTGAAGACTATGTGGCCAAAGGAAATATCATCCGATAACAAAGAGAAAGAAGCTTTCTGAGAAACTTCTTTGTGTTCTGTGAAATCATCTCACAGAGTTACAGCTTTCCCCTCAAGAAGCCTTTCGCTAAGACAGTTCTTGTGGAATTGGCAAAGTGATATTTGGAAGCCCATAGAGGGCTGTGGTGAAAAAGGAAATATCCTCAGATGAAATCTGGAAAGAAGCTTTTGGAGAAACTGCTCTGTGATGTGTGACTTCCAATCACAGAGTTTTATCTGTATTTCGTGTATCTCTTTGCTAGCCTTATTTCTGTGGAATCTGAGAACAGATATTTCGGATCCCTTTGAAGACTACAGGGCCAAAGGAAATATCCTCCGATAACAAAGAGAAAGAAGCTTTCTGAGAAACTCCTTTGTGTTCTCTGAAATCATCTCACAGAGTTACAGCTTTCCCCTCAAGAAGCCTTTTGCTAAGACAGTTCTTGTTGAATTGGCAAAGTGATATTTGGAAGCCCTTAGAGGGCTATGGTGAAAAAGGAAATATCCTCAGATGAAATCTGGAAAGAAGCTTTCTGAGAAACTGCTCTGTGATGTGTGACTTCCACTCACAGAGTTACATCTGTATTTCGTGGATCTCTTTGCTAGCCTTATTTCTGTGGAATCTGAGACCAGATTTTTCGGATCCCTTTGAAGACTATAGGGCCAAAGGAAATATCCTCCGATAACAAAGAGAAAGAAACTTTCTGAGAAACTTCTTTGTATTATGTGAAATCATCTCACAGAGTTACAGCTTTCCCCTCAAGAAGCCTTTCGCTAAGACAGTTCTTGTGGAATTGGCAAAGTGATATTTGGAAGCCCATAGAGGGCTATGGTGAAAAAGGAAATATCATCAGATGAAATCTGGAAAGAAGCTTTCTGAGAAACTGCTTAGTGTTCTGTTCATTCATCTCACAGAGTTTCATCTGTATTTCGTGGATCTCTTTGCTAGCCTTATTTCTGTGGAATCTGAGAACACATATTTCGGATCCCTTTGAAGACTATGTGGCCAAAGGAAATATCCTCCGATAACAAAGAGAAAGAAGCTTTCTAAGAAACGTCGTTGTGTTCTGTGAAATCATCTCACAGAGTTACAGCTTTCCCCTCAAGAAGCCTTTCGCTAAGACAGTTCTTATGGAATTGGCAAAGTGATATTTGGAAGCCCATAGAGGGCTGTGGTGAAAAAGGAAATATCCTCAGATGAAATCTGGAAAGAAGCTTTTGGAGAAACTGCTCTGTGATGTGTGACTTCCAATCACAGAGTTTTATCTGTATTTCGTATATCTCTTTGCTACCCTTATTTCTGTGGAATCTGAGAACAGATATTTCGGATCCCTTTGAAGACTATAGGGCCAAAGGAAATCTCCTCCGATAACAAAGAGAAAGAAGCTTTCTGAGAAACTTCTTTGTGTTCTCTGAAATCATCTCACAGAGTTACAGCTTTCCCCTCAAGAAGCCTTTCGCTAAGACAGTTCTTGTGGAATTGGCAAAGTGATATTTGGAAGCCCATAGAGGGCTATGGTGAAAAAGGAAATATCCTCAGATGAAATCTGGAAAGAAGCTTTCTGAGAAACTGCTCTGTGATGTGTGACTTCCACTCACAGAGTTACATCTGTATTTCGTGGATCTCTTTGCTAGCCTTATTTCTGTGGAATCTGAGACCAGATTTTTCGGATCCCTTTGAAGACTATAGGGCCAAAGGAAATATCCTCCGATAACAAAGAGAAAGAAACTTCTGAGAAACTTCTTTGTATTATGTGAAATCATCTCACAGAGTTACAGCTTTCCCTTCAAGAAGCCTTTCGCTAAGACAGTTCTTGTGGAATTGGCAAAGTGATATTTGGAAGCCCATAGAGGGCTATGGTGAAAAAGGAAATATCCTCAGATGAAATCTGAAAAGAAGCTTTCTGAGAAACTGCTTAGTGTTCTGTTCATTCATCTCACAGAGTTACATCTGTATTTCGTGGATCTCTTTGCTAGCCTTATTTCTCTGGAATCTGAGAACACATATTTCGGATCCCTTTGAAGACTATGTGGCCAAAGGAAATATCATCCGATAACAAAGAGAAAGAAGCTTTCTGAGAAACTTCTTTGTGTTCTGTGAAATCATCTCACAGAGTTACAGCTTTCCCCTCAAGAAGCCTTTCGCTAAGACAGTTCTTGTGGAATTGGCAAAGTGATATTTGGAAGCCCATAGAGGGCAATGGTGAAAAAGGAAATATCCGCAGATGAAATCTGGAAAGAAGCTTTCTGAGAAACTGCTCTGTGATGTGTGACTTCCACTCACAGAGTTACATCTGTATTTCGTGGATCTCTTTGCTAGCCTTATTTCTGTGGAATCTGAGACCAGATTTTTCGGATCTCTTTGAAGACTAAAGGGCCAAAGGAAATATCCTCCGATAACAAAGAGAAAGAAGCTTTCTGAGAAACTTCTTTGTGTTCTGTGAAATCATCTCACAGAGGTACAGCTTTCCCCTCAAGAAGCCTTTCGCTAAGACAGTTCTTGTAGAATTGGCAAAGTGATATTTGGAAGCCCATAGAGGGCTATGGTGAAAAAGGAAATATCCTCAGATGAAATCTGGAAAGAAGCTTTCTGAGAAACTGCTCTGTGATGTGTGACTTCCACTCACAGAGTTACATCTGTATTTCGTGGATCTCTTTGCTAGCCTTATTTCTGTGGAATCTGAGACCAGATTTTTCGGATCCCTTTGAAAACTATAGGGCCAAAGGAAATATCCTCTGATAACAAAGAGAAAGAAGCTTTCTGAGAAACTTCTTTGGGTTCTGTGAAATTATCACACAGAGTTACACCTTTCCCCTCAAGAAGCCTTTCGTTAAGACAGTTCTTCGGAATTGGCAAAGTGATATTTGGAAGCCCATAAAGGGCTATGGTGAACAAGGAAATATCCTCAGATGAAATCTGGAAAGAAGCTTTCTGAGCAACTGCTTACTGTTCTGTTCATTCATCTCACAGAGTTACTTCTGTATTTCGTGGATCTCTTTGCTAGCCTTATTTCTGTGGAATCTGAGAACAGATATTTCGGATCCCTTTGAAGACTATAGGGCCAAAGGAAATATCCTCCGATAACAAAGAGAAAGAAGCTTTCTGAGAAACTTCTTTGTGTTCTGTGAAATCATCTCACAGAGTTACAGCTTTCCCCTCAAGAAGCCTTTCGCTAAGACAGTTCTTGTGGAATTGGCAAAGCGATATTTGGAAGCCCATAGAGCGCTACGGTGAAAAAGGATATATCCTCCGATGAAATCTAGAAAGAAGCTTTCTGAGAAACTACTCTGTGATGTGTGACTTCCACTCACAGAGATACATCTGTATTTCGTGGATCTCTTTGCTACCCTTATTTCTGTGGAATCTGAAAACAGATACTTCTGATCCCTTTGAAGATTATAGGGCCAAAGGAAATATCATCCGATAACAAAGAGAAAGAAGCTTTCTGAGAAACTTCTTTGTGTTCTGTGAAATAATCTCACAGAGTTACAGCTTTCCCCTCAAGAAGCCTTTCCCTAAGACAGTTCTTGTGGAATTGGCAAAGTGATATTTGGAAGCCCATAGAGGGCTATGGTGAAAAAGGAAATATCCTCAGATGAAATCTGGAAAGAAGCTTTCTGAGAAACAGCTTAGTGTTCTGTTCATTCATCTCACAGAGTTACATCTGTATTTCGTGGATCTCTTTGCTAGCCTTATTTCTGTGGAATCTGAGAACAGATATTTCGGATCCCTTTGAAGACTATAGGGCCAAAGGAAATATCCTCTGATAACAAAGAGAAAGAAGCTTTCTGAGAAACTTCTTTGTGTTCTGTGAAATCATCTCACAGAGTTACAGCTTTCCCCTCAAGAAGCCTTTCGCTAAGACAGTACTTGTGGAATTGGCAAAGTAATATATGGAAGCCCATAGAGGGCTATGGTGAAAAAGGAAATATCCTCAGATGAAATCTGGAAAGAAGCTTTCTGAGAAACTGCTCTGTGTTGTGTGACTTGCACTCACAGAGTTACATCTGTATTTCGTGGATCTCTTTGCTAGCCTTATTTCTGCGGAATCCGAGAACAGATATTTCGGATCCCTTTGAAGACTATAGGGCCAAAGGAAATATCCTCTGATAAAAAAGAGAAAGAAGCTTTCTGAGAAACTTCTTTGTGTTCTGTGAAATCATCTCACAGAGTTACACCTTTCCCCTCAAGAAGCCCTTCGCTAAGACAGTTCTTGTGGAATTGACAAAGTGATATTTGGAAGCCCATAGAGGGCTATGGTGAAAAAGGAAATATCCTCAGATGAAATCTGTAAAGAAGCTTTCTGAGCAACTGCTTACTGTTCTGTTCATTCATCTCACAGAGTTACATCGGTATTTCGTGGATCTCTTTGCTAGCCTTATTTCTGTGGAATCTGAGAACAGATATTTCGGATCCCTTTGAAGACTATAGGGCCAAAGGAATTATCCACCGATAACAAAGAGAAAGAAGCTTTCTGAGAAACTTCTTTGTGTTCTGTGAAATCATCTCACAGAATTACACCTTTCCCCTCAAGAAGCCTTTCGCTAAGACAGTTCTTGTGGAATTGGCAAAGTGATATTTGGAAGCCCATAGAGGGCTAGGGTGAAAAAGGAAATATAATCATATGAAATCTGGAAAGAAGCTTTCTGAGAAACTGCTCTGTGATATGTTATTTCCACTCACAGAGTTACATCTGTATTTCGTGGATCTCTTTGCTAGCCTTATTTCTGTGGAATCTGAGAACAGATATTTCGGATCTCTTTGAAGACTATAGGGCCAAAGGAAATATCCTCTGATAACACAGAGAAAGAAGCTTTCTGAGAAACTTCTTTGGGTTCTGTGAAATCATCTCACAGAGTTACAGCTTTCCCCTCAAGAAGCCTTTCGCTAAGACAGTTCTTGTGGAATTGGCAAAGTGATATTTGGAAGCCCTTAGAGCGCTATGGTGAAAAAGGAAATATCCTCGGATGAAATCTAGAAAGAAGCTTTCTGAGAAACTACTCTGTGATGTGTGACTTCCACTCACAGAGATACATCTGTATTTCGTGGATCTCTTTGTTAACCTTATTTCTGTGGAATCTGAAAACAGATATTTCGGATCCCTTTGAAGATTATAGGGACAAAGGAAATATCATCCGATAACAAAGAGAAAGAAGCTTTCTGAGAAACTTCTTTGTGTTCTGTGAAATCATCTCACAGAGTTACAGCTTTCCCCTCAAGAAGCCTTTCCCTAAGATAGTTCTTGTGGAATTGGCAAAGTGATATTTGGAAGCCCATAGAGGGCTATGGTGAAAAAGGAAATATCCTCAGATGAAATCTGGAAAGAAGCTTTCTGAGAAACTGCTTAGTGTTCTGTTCATTCATCTCACAGAGTTACATCTGTATTTCGTGGATCTCTTTGCTAGCCTTATTTCTGTGGAATCTGAGAACAGATATTTCGGATCCCTTTGAAGACTATAGGGCCAAAGGAAATATCCTCCGATAACAAAGAGAAAGAAGCTTTCTGAGAAACTTCTTTGTGTTCTGTGAAATCATCTCACAGAGTTACAGCTTTCCCCTCAAGAAGCCTTTCGCTAAGAGAGTTCTTGCGGAATTGGCAAAGTGATATTTGGAAGCCCATAGAGGGCTATGGTGAAAAAGGAAATATCCTCAGATGAAATCTGGAGAGAAGCTTTCTGAGAAACTGCTCTGTGATGTGTGACTTCCAATCACAGAGTTTTATCTGTATTTCGTGTATCTCTTTGCTAGCCTTATTTCTGTATAATCTGAGAACAGATATTTCGGATCCCTTTGAAGACTATAGGGCCAAAGGAAATCTCCTCCGATAACAAAGAGAAAGAAGCTTTCTGAGAAACTTCTTTGTGTTCTCTGAAATCATCTCACAGAGTTACAGCTTTCCGCTCAAGTAGCCTTTCGCTAAGACAGTTCTTGTGGAATTGGCAAAGTGATATTTGGAAGCCCATAGAGGGCTATGGTGAAAAAGGAAATATCCTCAGATGAAATCTGGAAAGAAGCTTTCTGAGAAACTGCTCTGTGATGTGTGACTTCCACTCACAAGGTTACATCTGTATTTCGTGGATCTCTTTGCTAGCCTTATTTCTGTGGAATCTGAGACCAGATTTTTCGGATCCCTTTGAAGACTGTACGGCCAAAGGAAATATCCTCCGATAACAAAGAGAAAGAAACTTTCTGAGAAACTTCTTTGTATTATGTGAAATCATCTCACAGAGTTACAGCTTTCCCCTCAAGAAGCCTTTCGCTAAGACAGTTCTTGTGGAATTGGCAAAGTGATATTTGGAAGCCCTAAGAGGGCTATGGTGAAAAAGGAAATATCCTCAGATGAAATCTGGAAAGAAGCTTTCTGAGAAACTGCTTAGTATTCTGTTCATTCATCTCACAGAGTTACATCTGTATTTCGTGGATCTCTTTGCTAGCCTTATTTCTCTGGAATCTGAGAACACATATTTCGGATCCCTTTGAAGACTATGTGGCCAAAGGAAATATCACCCGATAACAAAGAGAAAGAAGCTTTCTGAGAAACTTCTTTGTGTTCTGTGAAATCATCTCACAGAGTTACAGCTTTCCCCTCAAGAAGCCTTTCGCTAAGACAGTTCTTGTGGAATTGGCAAAGTGATATTTGGAAGCCCATAGAGGGCTATGGTGAAAAAGGAAATATCCTCAGAAGAAATCTGGAAAGAAGCTTTCTGAGAATCTGCTCTGTGATGTGTGACTTCCACTCACAGAGTTACATCTGTATTTCGTGGATCTGTTGCTAGCCTTATTTCTGTGGAATCTGAGAACAGATATTTCGGATCCCTTTGAAGACTATAGGGCCAAAGGAAATATCCTCCGATAACAAAGAGAAAGAAGCTTTCTGAGAAACTTCTTTGTGTTCTGTGAAATCATCTCACAGAGTTACATCTTTCCCCTCAAGAAGCCTTTGGCTAAGACAGTTCTTCTGGAATTGGCAAAGTGATATTTGGAAGCCCATAGAGGGCTATGGTGAAAAAGGAAATATCCTCAGATGAAATCTGGAAAGAAGCTTTCTGAGAAACTGCTTAGTGTTCTGTTCATTCATCTCACAGAGTTACATCTGTGTTTCGTGGATCTCTTTGCTAGCCTTATTTCTGTGGAATCTGAGAACAGATATTTCGGATCCCTTTGAAGACTATAGGGCCAAAGGAAATATCCTCCGATAACAAAGAGAAAGAAGCTTTCTGAGAAACTTCTTTGTGTTCTGTGAAATCATCTCACAGAGTTACAGCTTTCCCCTCAAGAAGCCTTTCGATAAGACAGTTCTTGTTGAATTGGCAAAGTGATATTTCGAAGAACATAGAGGGCTATGGTGAAAAAGGAAATATCCTCAGATGAAATCTGGAAAGAAGCTTTCTGAGAAACAGCTCTGTGATGTGTGACTTCCACTCACAGAGTTACATCTGTATTTCGTGGATCTCTTTGCTAGCCTTATTTCTGTGGAATCTGAGACCAGATTTTTCGGATCTCTTTGAAGTCTATAGGGCCAAAGGAAATATCCTCCGATAACAAAGAGAAAGAAGCTTTCTGAGAAACTTCTCTGTGTTCTGCGAAATCATCTCACAGAGTTACAGCTTTCCCCTCAAGAAGCCTTTCCCTAAGACAGTTCTTGTGGAATTGGCAAAGTGATATTTGGAAGCCCATAGAGGGCTATGGTGAAAAAGGAAATATCCTCAGATGAAATCTGGAAAGAAGCTTTCTGAGAAACTGCTCTGTGATGTGTGACTTCCACTCACAGAGTTACATCTGTATTTCGTGGATCTGTTTGCTAGCCTTATTTCTGTGGAATCTGAGACCAGATTTTTCAGATCCCTTTGAAGACTATAGGGCCAAAGGAAATATCCTCCGATAACAAAGAGAAAGAAACTTTCTGAGAAACTTCTTTGTGTTCTGTGAAATCATATCACAGAGTTACAGCTTTCCCCTCAAGAAGCCTTTCGCTAAGACAGTTCTTATGGGGTTGGCAAAGTGATATTTGGAAGCCCATAGAGGGCTATGGTGAAAAAGGAAATATCCTCAGATGAAATCTGGAAAGAAGCTTTCTGAGAAACTGCTTAGTGTTCTGTTCATTCATCTCACAGAGTTACATCTGTATTTCGTGGATCTCTTTGCTAGCCTTATTTCTGTGGAATCTGAGAACACATATTTCGGATCCCTTTGAAGACTATAGGGCCAAAGGAAATATCCTCCGATAACACAGAGAAAGAAGCTTTCTGAGAAACTTCTTTGTGTTCTGTGAAATCATCTCACAGAGTTACAGCTTTGCCCTCAAGAAGCCTTTCGCTAAGACATTTCTTGTGGAATTGGCAAAGTAATACCTTGAAGCCCATAGAGGGCTATGGTGTAAAAGGAAATATCCTCAGATGAAATCTGGAAAGAAGCTTTCTGATAAAATGCTCTGTGATGTGTGACTTCCACTCACAGAGTTACATCTGTATTTCGTGGATCTCTTTGCTAGCCTTATTTCTGTGGAATCTGAGAACAGATATTTCGGATCCCTTTGAAGACTATAGGGCCAAAGGAAATATCCTCTGATAACAAAGAGAAAGAAGCTTTCTGAGAAACTTCTTTGTGTTCTGTGAAATCATCTCACAGAGTTACACCTTTCCCCTCAAGAATCCTTTCGCTAAGACAGTTCTTCTGGAATTGGCAAAGTGATATTTGGAAGCCCATAGAGGGCTATGGTGAACAAGGAAATATCCTCAGATGAAATCTGGAAAGAAGCTTTAGGAGAAACTGCTTAGTGTTCTGTTCATTCATCTCACAGAGTTACATCTGTATTTCGTGGATCTCTTTGCTAGCCTTATTTCTGTGGAATCTGAGAACAGATCGTTCGGATCCCTTTGAAGTCTATAGGGCCAAATTAAATATACTGCGATAACAAAGAGAAAGAAGCTTTCTGAGAAACTTCTTTGTGTTCTGTGAAATCATCTCACAGAGTTACAGCTTTCCCCTCAAGCAGCCTTTCGCTAAGACAGTTCTTGTGGAATTGGCAAAGTGATATTTGGAAGACCATAGAGGGCTATGGTGAAAAAGGAAATATCCTCATATGAAATCTGGAAAGAAGCTTTCTGAGAAACTGCTCTGTGATATGTTATTTCCACTCACAGAGTTACATCTGTATTTCGTGGATCTCTTTGTTAGCCTTATTTCTGTGGAATCTGAAAACAGATATTTCTGATCCCTTTGAAGATTATAGGGCCAAAGGAAATATCCTCCGATAACAAAGAGAAAGAAGCTTTCTGAGAAACTTCTTTGTGTTCTGTGAAATCATCTCACAGAGTTACAGCTTTCCCCTCAAGAAGCCTTTCGCTAAGACATTTCTTGTGGAATTGGCAAAGTGATATTTGGAAGCCCATAGAGGGCTATGGTGAAAAAGGAAATATCCTCCGATGAAATCTGGAAAGAAGCTTTCTGAGAAACTGCTTAGTGTTCTGTTCATTCATCTCACAGAGTTACATCTGTATTTCGTGGATCTCTTTGCTAGCCTTATTTCTGTGGAATCTGAGAACAAATATTTCGGATCCCCTTGAAGACTATACGGCCAAAGGAAATATCCTCTGATAACAAAGAGAAAGAAGCTTTCTGAGAAACTTCTTTGTGTTCTGTGAAATCATCTCACAGAGTTACACCTTTCCCCTCAAGAAGCCTTTCGCTAAGACAGTTCTTGTGGCATTGGCAAAGTGATATTTGGAAGCCCATAGAGGGCTATGGTGCACAAGGAAATACCCTCAGATGAAATCTGGAAAGAAGCTTTATGAGAAACTGCTTAGTGTTCTGTTCATTCATCTCACAGAGTTACATCTGTATTTCGTGGATCTCTTTGCTAGCCTTGTGTCTGTGGAATCTGAGAACAGATATTTCGGATCCCTTTGAAGACTACAGGGCCAAAGGAAATATCCTGCGATAACAAAGAGAAAGAAGCTTTGTGAGAAACTTCTTTGTGTTCTGTGAAATCATCTCACAGAGTTACAGCTTTCCCCTCAAGCAGCCTTTCGCTAAGACAGTTCTTGTGGAATTGGCAAAGTGATATTTGGAAGCCCATAGAGGGCTATGATGAAAAAGGAAATATACTCAGATGAAATCCGGAAAGAAGCTTTTTGAGAAACTGCTCTGTGATGTGTGATTTCCACTCACAGAGTTACATCGGTATTTCGTGAATCTGTTGCTAGCCTTATTTCTGTGGAATCTGAGAACAGATATTTCGGATCCCTTTGTAGACTATAGTGCCAAAGGAAATATCATCCGATAACAAATAGAAAGAAGCTTTCTGAGAAACTTCTTTGTGTTCTGTGAAATCATCTCACAGAGTTACAGCTTTCCCCTCAAGAAGCCTTTCGCTAAGACAGTTCTTGTGGAATTGGCAATGTAATATGTGGAATCCCTTAGAGGTCTATGGTGAAAAAGAAAATATACTCAGATGAAATCTGGAAAGAAGCTTTCTGAGAAACTGCTCTGTTATGTGTGACTTCCACTCACAGAGTTACACCTGTGCTTCGTGGATCTCTTTGCTAGCCTTATTTCTGTGGAATCTGAGAACAGATATTTCGGATCCCTTTGAAGACCATAGGGCCAAAGGAAATAACCTCTGATAACAAAGAGAAAGAAGCTTTCTGAGCAACTTCTTTGTGTTCTGTGAAATCATCTCACAGAGTTACAGCTTTCCCCTCAAGAAGCCTTTCGCTAAGACAGTTCTTGTGGAATTGGCAAAGTCATATTTGGAAGCCCATAGAGGGCTATGGTGAAAAAGGAAATATCCTCAGATGAAATCTGGAAAGAAGCTTTCTGAGAAACTGCTTAGTGTTCTGTTCATTCATCTCACAGAGTTACATCTGTGTTTCGTGGATCTCTTTGCTAGCCTTATTTCAGTGGAATCTGAGAACAGATATTTCGGATCCCTTTAAAGACTATAGGGCCAAAGGAAATATCCTCCGATAACAAAGAGAAAGAAGCTTTCTGAGAAACTTCTTTGTGTTCTGTGAAATCATCTCACAGAGTTACAGCTTTCCCCTCAAGAAGCCTTTCGCTAAGACAGTTCTTGTGGAATTGGCAAAGTGATATTTGGAAGCCCATAGAGGGCTATGTTGAAAAAGGAAATATCCTCAGATGAAATCTGGAAAGAAGCTTTCTGAGAAACTGCTCTGTGATGTGTGACTTCCACTCACGGAGTTACATCTGTATTTCGTGGATCTCTTTGCTAGCCTCATTTCTGTGGAATCTGAGAACAGATATTTCGGATCCCTTTGACGACTATAGGGCCAAAGGAAATATCCTCCGATAACAAAGAGAAAGAAGCTTTCTGAGAAACTTCTTTGTGTTCTGTGAAATCATCTCACAGAGTTACAGCTTTCCCCTCAAGAAGCCTTTCGCTAAGACAGTTCTTGTGGAATTGGCAAAGTAATATTTGGAAGCCCATAGAGGCCTATGGTGAAAAAGGAAATATCCTCAGATGAAATCTGGAAAGAAGCTTTCTGAGAAACTGCTCTGTGATGTGTGACTTCCACTCATAGAGTTACATCTCTATTTCGTGGATCTCCTTGCTAGCCTTATTTCTGTGGAATCTGAGAACAGATATTTCGGATCCCTTTGAAGACTATAGGGCCAAAGGAAATATCCTCTGATAACAAAGAGAAAGAAGCTTTCTGAGAAACTTCTTTGTGTTCTGTGAAATCATCTCACAGAGTTACAGCTTTCCCCTCAAGAAGCCTTTCGCCAAGACAGTTCTTTTGGAATTGGCAAAGTGATATTTGGAAGCCCATAGAGGGCCACGGTGAAAAAGGAAATATCCTCAGATGAAATCTGGAAAGAAGTTTTCTGAGAAACTGCTTAGTGTTCTGTTCATTCATCTAACAGAGTTACATCTGTATTTCGTGGATCTCTTAGCTAGCCTTATTTCTGTGGAATCTGAGAACAGATATTTCGGATCCCTTTGAAGACTATAGGGCCAAAGGAAATATCCTCCGATAACAAAGAGAAAGAAGCTTTCTGAGAAACTTCTTTGTGTTCTGTGAAATCATCTCACAGAGTTACAGCTTTCCCCTCAAGAAACCTTTCGCTAAGACAGTTCTTGTGGAATTGGCAAAGTGATATTTGGAAGCCCATAGAGGGCTATGGTGAAAAAGGAAATATCCTCAGATGAAATCTGGAAAGAAGCTTTCTGAGAAACTGCTTAGTGTTCTGTTCATTCATCTAACAGAGTTACATCTGTATTTCGTGGATCTCTTAGCTAGCCTTATTTCTGTGGAATCTGAGAACAGATATTTCGGATCCCTTTGAAGACTATAGGGCCAAAGGAAATATCCTCCGATAACAAAGAGAAAGAAGCTTTCTGAGAAACTTCTTTGTGTTCTGTGAAATCATCTCACAGAGTTACAGCTTTCCCCTCAAGAAGCCTTTCGCTAAGACAGTTCTTGTGGAATTGGCAAAGTGATATTTGGAAGCCCACAGAGGGCTATGGTGAAAAAGGAAATATCCTCAGATGAAATCTGGAAAGAAGCTTTTTCAGAAATTAATCTGTGATGTGTGACTTCAACTCACAGAGTTACATCTGTATTTCGTGGATCTCTTTGCTAGCCTTATTTCTGTGGAATCTGAGAACAGATATTTCGGATCCCTTTGAAGACTATAGGGCCAAAGGAAATATCCTCTGATAACACAGAGAAAGAAGCTTTCTGAGAAACTTCTTTGTGTTCTGTGAAATCATCTCACAGAGTTACAGCTTTCCCCTCAAGAAGCCTTTCGCTAAGACAGTTCTTGTGGAATTGGCAAAGTGATATTTGGAAGCCCATAGAGCGCTATGGTGAAAAAGGAAATATCCTCCGATGAAATCTAGAAAGAAGCTTTCTGAGAAACTACTCTGTGATGTGTGACTTCCACTCACAGAGATACATCTGTATTTCGTGGATCTCTTTGTTAACCTTATTTCTGTGGAATTTGAAAACAGATATTTCGGATCCCTTTGAAGATTATAGGGACAAAGGAAATATCATCCGATAACAAAGAGAAAGAAGCTTTCTGAGAAACTTCTTTGTGTTCTGTGAAATCATCTCACAGAGTTACAGCTTTCCCCTCAAGAAGCCTTTCCCTAAGATAGTTCTTGTGGAATTGGCAAAGTGATATTTGGAAGCCCATAGAGGGCTATGGTGAAAAAGGAAATATCCTCAGATGAAATCTGGAAAGAAGCTTTCTGATAAAATGCTCTGTGATGTGTGACTTCCACTCAGAGAGTTACATCTGTGTTTCGTGGATCTCTTTGCTAGCCTTATTTCTGTGGAATCTGAGAACAGATATTTCGGATCCCTTTGAAGACTATAGGGCCAAAGGAAATATCCTCTGATAACAAAGAGAAAGAAGCTTTCTGAGAAACTTCTTTGTGTTCTGTGAAATCATCTCACAGAGTTACACCTTTCCCCTCAAGAATCCTTTCGCTAAGACAGTTCTTCTGGAATTGGCAAAGTGATATCTGGAAGCCCATAGAGGGCTATGGTGAACAAGGAAATATCCTCAGATGAAATCTGGAAAGAAGCTTTAGGAGAAACTGCTTAGTGTTCTGTTCATTCATCTCACAGAGTTACATCAGTATTTCGTGGATCTCTTTGCTAGCCTTATTTCTGTGGAATCTGAGAACAGATCTTTCGGATCCCTTTGAAGTCTATAGGGCCAAATTAAATATACTGCGATAACAAAGAGAAAGAAGCTTTCTGAGAAACTTCTTTGTGTTCTGTGAAATCATCTCACAGAGTTACAGCTTTCCCCTCAAGCAGCCTTTCGCTAAGACAGTTCTTGTGGAATTGGCAAAGTGATATTTGGAAGCCCATAGAGGGCTATGGTGAAAAAGGTAATATCCTCATATGAAATCTGGAAAGAAGCTTTCTGAGAAACTACTCTGTGATATGTTATTTCCACTCACAGAGTTACATCTGTATTTCGTGGATCTCTTTGCTATCCTTATTTCTGTGGAATCTGAGAACAGATATTTCGGATCCCTTTGAAGAATATAGGGCCAAAGGAAATTTCCTCTGATAACAAAGAGAAAGAAGGTTTCTGAGAAACTTCTTTGGGTTCTGTGAAATCATCTCACAGAGTTACAGCTTTCCCCTCAAGAAGCCTTTCGCTAAGACAGTTCTTGTGGAATTGGCAAAGTGATATTTGGAAGCCCATAGAGCGCTATGGTGAAAAAGGATATATCCTCCGATGAAATCTAGAAGGAAGCTTTCTGAGAAACTACTCTGTGATGTGTGACTTCCACTCACAGAGATACATCTGTATTTCGTGGATCTCTTTGTTAGCCTTATTTCTGTGGAATCTGAAAACAGATATTTCTGATCCCTTTGAAGATTATAGGGCCAAAGGAAATATCCTCCGATAACAAAGAGAAAGAAGCTTTCTGAGAAACTTCTTTGTGTTCTGTGAAATCATCTCACAGAGTTACAGCTTTCCCCTCAAGAAGCCTTTCGCTAAGACATTTCTTGTGGAATTGGCAAAGTGATATTTGGAAGCCCATAGAGGGCTATGGTGAAAAAGGAAATATCCTCCGATGAAATCTGGAAAGAAGCTTTCTGAGAAACTGCTTAGTGTTCTGTTCATTCATCTCACAGAGTTACATCTGTATTTCGTGGATGTCTTTGCTAGCCTTATTTCTGTGGAATCTGAAAACAAATATTTCGGATCCCCTTGAAGACTATAGGGCCAAAGGAAATATCCTCTGATAACAAAGAGAAAGAAGCTTTCTGAGAAACTTCTTTGTGTTCTGTGAAATCATCTCACAGAGTTACACCTTTCACCTCAAGAAGCCTTTCGCGAAGACAGTTCTTGTGGAATTGGCAAAGTGATATTTGGAAGCCCATAGAGGGCTATGGTGCACAAGGAAATACCCTCAGATGAAATCTGGAAAGAAGCTTTATGAGAAACTGCTTAGTGTTCTGTTCATTCATCTCACAGAGTTACATCTGTATTTCGTGGATCTCTTTGCTAGCCTTGTTTCTGTGGAATCTGAGAACAGATATTTCGGATCCCTTTGAAGACTACAGGGCCAAAGGAAATATCCTGCAATAACAAAGAGAAAGAAGCTTTGTGAGAAACTTCTTTGTGTTCTGTGAAATCATCTAACTGAGTTACAGCTTTCCCCTCAAGCAGCCTTTCGCTAAGACAGTTCTTGTGGAATTGGCAAAGTGATATTTGGAAGCCCATAGAGGGCTATGATGAAAAAGGAAATATACTCAGATGAAATCCGGAAAGAAGCTTTTTGAGAAACTGCTCTGTGATGTGTGACTTCCACTCACAGAGTTACATCTGTATTTCGTGGATCTGTTGCTAGCCTTATTTCTGTGGAATCTGAGAACAGATATTTCGGATCCCTTTGAAGACTATAGTGCCAAAGGAAATATCATCCGATAACAAATACAAAGAAGCTTTCTGAGAAACTTCTTTGTGTTCTGTGAAATCATCTCACAGAGTTACAGCTTTCCCCTCAAGAAGCCTTTCGCTAAGACAGTTCTTGTGGAATTGGCAATGTAATATGTGGAATCCCTTAGAGGTCTATGGTGAAAAAGGAAATATACTCAGATGAAATCTGGAAAGAAGCTTTCTGAGAAACTGCTCTGTGATGTGTGACTTCCACTCACAGAGTTACACCTGTGCTTCGTGGATCTCTTTGCTAGCCTTATTTCTGTGGAATCTGAGAACAGATATTTCGGATCCCTTTGAAGACTATAGGGCCAAAGGAAATATCCTCCGATAACAAAGAGAAAGAAGCTTTCTGAGAAACTTCTTTGTGTTCTGTGAAATCATCTCACAGAGTTACAGCTTTCCCCTCAAGAAGCCTTTCGCTAAGACAGTTCTTGTGGAATTGGCAAAGTGATATTTGGAAGCCCATAGAGGGCTATGGTGAAAAAGGAAATATCCTCAGATGAAATCTGGAAAGAAGCTTTCTGAGAAACTGCTTAGTGTTCTGTTCATTCATCTAACAGAGTTACATCTGTATTTCGTGGATCTCTTAGCTAGCCTTATTTCTGTGGAATCTGAGAACAGATATTTCGGATCCCTTTGAAGACTATAGGGCCAAAGGAAATATCCTCCGATAACAAAGAGAAAGAAGCTTTCTGAGAAACTTCTTTGTGTTCTGTGAAATCATCTCACAGAGTTACAGCTTTCCCCTCAAGAAGCCTTTCGCTAAGACAGTTCTTGTGGAATTGGCAAAGTGATATTTGGAAGCCCACAGAGGGCTATGGTGAAAAAGGAAATATCCTCAGATGAAATCTGGAAAGAAGCTTTTTCAGAAATTAATCTGTGATGTGTGACTTCCACTCACAGAGTTACATCTGTATTTCGTGGATCTCTTTGCTAGCCTTATTTCTGTGGAATCTGAGAACAGATATTTCGGATCCCTTTGAAGACTATAGGGCCAAAGGAAATATCCTGTGATAACAAAGAGAAAGAAGCTTTCTGAAAAACTTCTTTGTGTTCTGTGAAATCATCTCACAGAGTTACACCTTTCCCCTCAAGAATCCTTTCGCTAAGACAGTTCTTCTGGAATTGGCAAAGTGATATTTGGAAGCCCATAGAGGGCTATGGTGAACAAGGAAATATCCTCAGATGAAATCTGGAAAGAAGCTTTAGGAGAAACTGCTTAGTGTTCTGTTCATTCATCTCACAGAGTTACATCTGTATTTCGTGGATCTCTTTGCTAGCCTTATTTCTGTGGAATCTGAGAACAG
Source organism: Macaca mulatta (assembly GCF_049350105.2). NCBI lineage: Eukaryota > Metazoa > Chordata > Mammalia > Primates > Cercopithecidae > Macaca > Macaca mulatta. The sequence goes on from NC_133413.1 coordinate 49,538,202, forward strand.
ATATTTCGGATCCCTTTGAAGACTATAGGGCCAAAGGAAATTTCCTCTGATAACAAAGAGAAAGAAGGTTTCTGAGAAACTTCTTTGGGTTCTGTGAAATCATCTCACAGAGTTACAGCTTTCCCCTCAAGAAGCCTTTCGCTAAGACAGTTCTTGTGGAATTGGCAAAGTGATATTTGGAAGCCCATAGAGAGCTATGGTGAAAAAGGATATATCCTCCGATGAAATCTAGAAGGAAGCTTTCTGAGAAACTACTCTGTGATGTGTGACTTCCACTCACAGAGATACATCTGTATTTCGTGGATCTCTTTTTTAGCCTTATTTCTGTGGAATCTGAAAACAGATATTTCTGATCCCTTTGAAGATTATAGGGCCAAAGGAAATATCCTCCGATAACAAAGAGAAAGAAGCTTTCTGAGAAACTTCTTTGTGTTCTGTGAAATCATCTCACAGAGTTACAGCTTTCCCCTCAAGAAGCCTTTCGCTAAGACATTTCTTGTGGAATTGGCAAAGTGATATTTGGAAGCCCATAGAGGGCTATGGTGAAAAAGGAATTATCCTCCGATGAAATCTGGAAAGAAGCTTTCTGAGAAACTGCTTAGTGTTCTGTTCATTCATCTCACAGAGTTGCATCTGTATTTCGTGGATCTCTTTGTTAGCCTTATTTCTGTGGAATCTGAGAACAAATATTTCGGATCCCCTTGAAGACTATAGGGCCAAAGGAAATATCCTCTGATAACAAAGAGAAAGAAGCTTTCTGAGAAACTTCTTTGTGTTCTGTGAAATCATCTCACAGAGGTACACCTTCCCCTCAAGAAGCCTTTCGCTAAGACAGTTCTTGTGGAATTGGCAAAGTGATATTTGGAAGCCCATAGAGGGCTATGGTGCACAAGGAAATACCCTCAGATGAAATCTGGAAAGAAGCTTTATGAGAAACTGCTTAGAGTTCTGTTCATTCATCTCACAGAGTTACATCTGTATTTCGTGGATCTCTTTGCTAGCCTTGTTTCTGTGGAATCTGAGAACAGATATTTCGGATCCCTTTGAAGACTACAGGGCCAAAGGAAATATCCTGCGATAACAAAGAGAAAGAAGCTTTGTGAGAAACTTCTTTGTGTTCTGTGAAATCATCTCACAGAGTTACAGCTTTCCCCTCAAGCAGCCTTTCGCTAAGACAGTTCTTGTGGAATTGGCAAAGTGATATTTGGAAGCCCATAGAGGGCTATGATGAAAAAGGAAATATACTCAGATGAAATCCGGAAAGAAGCTTTTTGAGAAACTGCTCTGTGATGTGTGACTTCCACTCACAGAGTTACATCTGTATTTCGTGGATCTGTTGCTAGCCTTATTTCTGTGGAATCTGAGAACAGATATTTCGGATCCCTTTGAAGACTATAGTGCCAAAGGAAATATCATCCGATAACAAATAGAAAGAAGCTTTCTGAGAAACTTCTTTGTGTTCTGTGAAATCATCTCACAGAGTTACAGCTTTCCCCTCAAGAAGCCTTTCGCTAAGACAGTTCTTGTGGAATTGGCAATGTAATATGTGGAATCCCTTAGAGGTCTATGGTGAAAAAGGAAATATACTCAGATGAAATCTGGAAAGAAGCTTTCTGAGAAACTGCTCTGTGATGTGTGACTTCCACTCACAGAGTTACACCTGTGCATCGTGGATCTCTTTGCTAGCCTTATTTCTGTGGAATCTGAGAACAGATATTTCGGATCCCTTTGAAGACTATAGGGCCAAAGGAAATAACCTCTGATAACAAAGAGAAAGAAGCTTTCTGAGCAACTTCTTTGTGTTCTGTGAAATCATCTCGCAGAGTTACAGCTTTCCCCTCAAGAAGCCTTTCCCTAAGAGAGTTCTTGTGGAATTGGCAAAGTGATATTTGGAAGCCCATAGAGGGCTATGGTGAAAAAGGAAATATCCTCAGATGAAATCTGGAAAGAAGCTTTCTAAGAAAATGCTTAGTGTTCTGTTCATTCATCTCACAGAGTTACATCTGTATTTCGTGGATCTCTTTGCTAGCCTTATTTCTGTGGAATCTGAGAACAGATATTTCGGATCCCTTTGAAGACTATAGGGCCAAAGGAAATATCCTCCGATAACAAAGAGAAAGAAGCTTTCTGAGAAACTTCTTTGTGTTCTGTGAAATCATCTCACAGATTACAGCTTTCCCCTCAAGAAGCCTTTCGCTAAGACAGTTCTTGTGGAATTGGCAAAGTGATATTTGGAAGCCCATAGAGGGCTATGGTGAAAAAGGAAATATCCTCAGATGAAATCTGGAAAGAAGCTTTCTGAGAAACTGCTTAGTGTTCTGTTCATTCATCTCACCGAGTTATATCTGTATTTCCTGGAGATCTTTGCTAGCCTTATTTCTGTGGAATCTGAGAACAGATATTTCTTATCCCTTTGAAGACTATAGGGCCAAAGGAAATATCCTGCGATAACAAAGAGAGAGAAGCTTTCTGAGAAACTTCTTTGTGTTCTGTGAAATCATCTCACAGAGTTACAGCTTTCCCCTCAAGCAGCCTTTCGCTACGTCAGTTCTTGTGGAATTGGCAAAGTGATATTTGGAAGCCCCTAGAGGGCTATGGTGTAAAAGGAAATATCCTCAGATGAAATCTGGAAAGAAGCTTTTTGAGAAACTGCTCTGTGATGTGTGACTTCCAATCACAGAGTTATATCTGTATTTCGTGTATCTCTTTGCTAGCCTTATTTCTGTATAATCTGAGAACAGATATTTCGGATCCCTTTGAAGACAATAGGGCCAAAGGAAATATCCTGCGATAACAAAGAGAAAGAAGCTTTCTGAGAAACTTCTTTGTGTTCTGTGAAATCATCTCACAGAGTTACAGCTTTCCCCTCAAGAAGCCTTTCGCTAAGACAGTTCTTGTGGAATTGGCAAAGTGATATTTGGAAGCCCATAGAAGGCTATGGTGAAAAAGGAAATATCCTCAGATGAAATCTGGAAAGAAGCTTTCTGAGAAACTCCTTAGTGTTTTGTTCATTCATCTCACAGAGTTACATCTGTGTTTCGTGGATCTCTTTGCTAGCCTTATTTCAGTGGAATCTGAGAACAGATATTTCGGATCCCTTTAAAGACTATAGGGCCAAAGGAAATATCCTCCGATAACAAAGAGAAAGAAGCTTTCTGAGAAACTTCTTTGTGTTCTGTGAAATCATCTCACAGAGTTACAGCTTTCCCCTCAAGAAGCCTTTCCCTAAGACAGTTCTTGTGGAATTGGCAAAGTGATATTTGGAAGCCCATAGACGGCTATGTTGAAAAAGGAAATATCCTCAGATGAAATCTGGAAAGAAGCTTTCTGAGAAACTGCTCTGTGATGTGTGACTTCCACTCACGGAGTTACATCTGTATTTCGTGGATCTCTTTGCTAGCCTTATTTCTGTGGAATCTGAGAACAGATATTTCGGATCCCTTTGACGACTATAGGGCCAAAGGAAATATCCTCCGATAACAAAGAGAAAGAAGCTTTCTGAGAAACTTCTTTGTGTTCTGTGAAATCATCTCACAGAGTTACAGCTTTCCCCTCAAGAAGCCTTTCGCCAAGACAGTTCTTTTGGAATTGGCAAAGTGATATTTGGAAGCCCATAGAGGGCCACGGTGAAAAAGGAAATATCCTCAGATGAAATCGGGAAAGAAGTTTTCTGAGAAACTGCTTAGTGTTCTGTTCATTCATCTAACAGAGTTACATCTGTATTTCGTGGATCTCTTAGCTAGCCTTATTTCTGTGGAATCTGAGAACAGATATTTCGGATCCCTTTGAAGACTATAGGGCCAAAGGAAATATCCTCCGATAACAAAGAGAAAGAAGCTTTCTGAGAAACTTCTTTGTGTTCTGTGAAATCATCTCACAGAGTTACAGCTTTCCCCTCAAGAAGCCTTTCGCTAAGACAGTTCTTGTGGAATTGGCAAAGTGATATTTGGAAGCCCATAGAGGGCTATGGTGAAAAAGGAAATATCCTCAGATGAAATCTGGAAAGAAGCTTTCTGAGAAACTGCTTAGTGTTCTGTTCCTTCATCTAACAGAGTTACATCTGTATTTCGTGGATCTCTTAGCTAGCCTTATTTCTGTGGAATCTGAGAACAGATATTTCGGATCCCTTTGAAGACTATAGGGCCAAAGGAAATATCCTCCGATAACAAAGAGAAAGAAGCTTTCTGAGAAACTTCTTTGTGTTCTGTGAAATCATCTCACAGAGTTACAGCTTTCCCCTCAAGAAGCCTTTCGCTAAGACAGTTCTTGTGGAATTGGCAAAGTGATATTTGGAAGCCCACAGAGGGCTATGGTGAAAAAGGAAATATCCTCAGATGAAATCTGGAAAGAAGCTTTTTCAGAAATTAATCTGTGATGTGTGACTTCCACTCACAGAGTTACATCTGTATTTCGTGGATCTCTTTGCTAGCCTTATTTCTGTGGAATCTGAGAACAGATATTTCGGATCCCTTTGAAGACTATAGGGCCAAAGGAAATATCCTCTGATAACACAGAGAAAGAAGCTTTCTGAGAAACTTCTTTGGGTTCTGTGAAATCATCTCACAGAGTTACAGCTTTCCCCTCAAGAAGCCTTTCGCTAAGACAGTTCTTGTGGAATTGGCAAAGTGATATTTGGAAGCCCATAGAGCGCTATGGTGAAAAAGGAAATATCCTCCGATGAAATCTAGAAAGAAGCTTTCTGAGAAACTACTCTGTGATGTGTTACTTCCACTCACAGAGATACATCTGTATTTCGTGGATCTCTTTGTTAACCTTATTTCTGTGGAATCTGAAAACAGATATTTCGGATCCCTTTGAAGATTATAGGGACAAAGGAAATATCATCCGATAACAAAGAGAAAGAAGCTTTCTGAGAAACTTCTTTGTGTTCTGTGAAATCATCTCACAGAGTTACAGCTTTCCCCTCAAGAAGCCTTTCCCTAAGATAGTTCTTGTGGAATTGGCAAAGTGATATTTGGAAGCCCATAGAGGGCTATGGTGAAAAAGGAAATATCCTCAGATGAAATCTGGAAAGAAGCTTTCTGAGAAACTGTTTAGTGTTCTGTTCATTCATCTCACAGAGTTACATCTGTATTTCGTGGATCTCTTTGCTAGCCTTATTTCTGTGGAATCTGAGAACAGATATTTCGGATCCCTTTGAAGACTATAGGGCCAAAGGAAATATCCTCTGATAACAAAGAGAAAGAAGCTTTCTGAGAAACTTCTTTGTGTTCTGTGAAATCATCTCACAGAGTTACAGCTTTCCCCTCAAGAAGCCTTTCGCTAAGAGAGTTCTTGTGGAATTGGCAAAGTGATATTTGGAAGCCCATAGAGGGCTATGGTGAAAAAGGAAATATCCTCAGATGAAATCTGGAAAGAAGCTTTTGGAGAAACTGCTCTGTGATGTGTGACTTCCAATCACAGAGTTTTATCTGTATTTCGTGTATCTCTTTGCTAGCCTTATTTCTGTATAATCTGAGAACAGATATTTCGGATCCCTTTGAAGACTATAGGGCCAAAGGAAATCTCCTCCGATAACAAAGAGAAAGAAGCTTTCTGAGAAACTTCTTTGTGTACTCTGAAATCATCTCACAGAGTTACAGCTTTCCGCTCAAGTAGCCTTTCGCTAAGACAGTTCTTGTGGAATTGGCAAAGTGATATTTGGAAGCCCATAGAGGGCTATGGTGAAACAGGAAATATCCTCAGATGAAATCTGGAAAGAAGCTTTCTGAGAAACTGCTCTGTGATGTGTGACTTCCACTCACATGGTTACATCTGTATTTCGTGGATCTCTTTGCTAGCCTTATTTCTGTGGAATCTGAGACCAGATTTTTCGGATCCCTTTGAAGACTATACGGCCAAAGGAAATATCCTCCGATAACAAAGAGAAAGAAACTTTCTGAGAAACTTCTTTGTATTATGTGAAATCATCTCACAGAGTTACAGCTTTCCCCTCAAGAAGCCTTTCGCTAAGACAGTTCTTGTGGAATTGGCAAAGTGATATTTGGAAGCCCATAGAGGGCTATGGTGAAAAAGGAAATATCCTCAGATGAAATCTGGAAAGAAGCTTTCTGAGAAACTGCTTAGTATTCTGTTCATTCATCTCACAGAGTTACATCTGTATTTCGTGGATCTCTTTGCTAGCCTTATTTCTCTGGAATCTGAGAACACATATTTCGGATCCCTTTGAAGACTATGTGGCCAAAGGAAATATCACCCGATAACAAAGAGAAAGAAGCTTTCTGAGAAACTTCTTTGTGTTCTGTGAAATCATCTCACAGAGTTACAGCTTTCCCCTCAAGAAGCCTTTCCCTAAGGCAGTTCTTGTGGAATTGGCAAAGTGATATTTGGAAGCCCATAGAGGGCTATGGTGAAAAAGGAAATATCCTCAGATGAAATCTGGAAAGAAGCTTTCAGAGAAACTGCTCTGTGATGTGTGACTTCCACTCACAGAGTTACATCTGTATTTCGTGGATCTCTTTGCTAGCCTTATTTCTGTGGAATCTGAGACCAGATTTTTCGGATCTCGTTGAAGACTATAGGGCCAAAGGAAATATCCTCCGATAACAAAGAGAAAGAAGCTTTCTGAGAAACTTCTTTGTGTTCTGTGAAATCATCTCACAGAGTTACATCTTTCCCCTCAAGAAGCCTTTGGCTAAGACAGTTCTTCTGGAATTGGCAAAGTGATATTTGGAAGCCCATAGAGGGCTATGGTGAAAAAGGAAATATCCTCAGATGAAATCTGGAAAGAAGCTTTCTGAGAAACTGCTTAGTGTTCTGTTCATTCATCTCACAGAGTTACATCTGTGTTTCGTGGATCTCTTTGCTAGCCTTATTTCTGTGGAATCTGAGAGCAGATATTTCGGATCCCTTTGAAGACTATAGGGCCAAAGGAAATATCCTCCGATAACAAAGAGAAAGAAGCTTTCTGAGAAACTTCTTTGTGTTCTGTGAAATCATCTCACAGAGTTACAGCTTTCCCCTCAAGAAGCCTTTCGCTAAGACAGTTCTTGTGGAATTGGCAAAGTGATATTTGGAAGCCCATAGAGGGCTATGGTGAAAATGGAAATATCCTCAGATGAAATCTGGAAAGAAGCTTTTGGAGAAACTGCTCTGTGAAGTGTGACTTCCAATCACAGAGTTTTATCTGTATTTCGTGTATCTATTTGCTAGCCTTATTTCTGTATAATCTGAGAACAGATATTTCGGATCCCTTTGAAGACTATAGGGCCAAAGGAAATCTCCTCCGATAACAAAGAGAAAGAAGCTTTCTGAGAAACTTCTTTGTGTTCTCTGAAATCATCTCACAGAGTTACAGCTTTCCGCTCAAGTAGCCGTTCGCTAAGACAGTTCTTGTGGAATTGGCAAAGTGATATTTGGAAGCCCATAGAGGGCTATGGTGAAAAAGGAAATATCCTCAGATGAAATCTGGAAAGAAGCTTTCTGAGAAACTGCTCTGTGATGTGTGACTTCCACTCACAGAGTTACATCTGTATTTCGTGGATCTCTTTGCTAGCCTTATTTCTGTGGAATCTGAGAACAGATATTTCGGATCCCTTTGAAGACTATAGGGCCAAAGGAAATATCCTCTGATAACAAAGAGAAAGAAGCTATCTGAGAAACTTCTTTGTGTTCTGTGAAATCATCTCACAGAGTTTCACCTTTCCCCTCAAGAATCCTTTCGCTAAGACAGTTAGTCTGGAATTGGCAAAGTGATATTTGGAAGCCCTTAGAGGGCTATGGTGAACAAGGAAATATCCTCAGATGAAATCTGGAAAGAAGCTTTAGGAGAAACTGCTTAGTGTTCTGTTCATTCATCTCACAGAGTTACATCTGTATTTCGTGGATCTCTTTGCTAGCCTTATTTCTGTGGAATCTGAGAACAGATATTTCGGATCCCTTTGAAGTCTATAGGGCCAAATTAAATATCCTCCGATAACAAAGAGAAAGAAGCTTTCTGAGAAACTTCTTTGTGTTCTGTGAAATCATCTCACAGAGTTACAGCTTTCCCCTCAAGAAGCCTTTCGCTAAGACAGTTCTTGTGGAATTGGCAAAGTGATATTTGGAAGCCCACAGAGGGCTATGGTGAAAAAGGAAATATCCTCAGATGAAATCTGGAAAGAAGCTTTTTCAGAAATTAATCTGTGATGTGTGACTTCCACTCACAGAGTTACATCTGTATTTCGTGGATCTCTTTGCTAGCCTTATTTCTGTGGAATCTGAGAACAGATATTTCGGATCCCTTTGAAGACTATAGGGCCAAAGGAAATATCCTCTGATAACACAGAGAAAGAAGCTTTCTGAGAAACTTCTTTGGGTTCTGTGAAATCATCTCACAGAGTTACAGCTTTCCCCTCAAGAAGCCTTTCGCTAAGACAGTTCTTGTGGAATTGGCAAAGTGATATTTGGAAGCCCATAGAGCGATATGGTGAAAAAGGAAATATCCTCCGATGAAATCTAGAAAGAAGCTTTCTGAGAAACTACTCTGTGATGTGTGACTTCCACTCACAGAGATACCTCTGTATTTCGTGGATCTCTTTGTTAACCTTATTTCTGTGGAATCTGAAAACAGATATTTCGGATCCCTTTGAAGATTATAGGGACAAAGGAAATATCATCCGATAACAAAGAGAAAGAAGCTTTCTGAGAAACTTCTTTGTGTTCTGTGAAATCATCTCACAGAGTTACAGCTTTCCCCTCAAGAAGCCTTTCCCTAAGATAGTTCTTGTGGAATTGGCAAAGTGATATTTGGAAGCCCATAGAGGGCTATGGTGAAAAAGGAAATATCCTCAGATGAAATCTGGAAAGAAGCTTTCTGAGAAACTGTTTAGTGTTCTGTTCATTCATCTCACAGAGTTACATCTGTATTTCGTGGATCTCTTTGCTAGCCTTATTTCTGTGGAATCTGAGAACAGATATTTCGGATCCCTTTGAAGACTATAGGGCCAAAGGAAATATCCTCTGATAACAAAGAGAAAGAAGCTTTCTGAGAAACTTCTTTGTGTTCTGTGAAATCATCTCACAGAGTTACAGCTTTCCCCTCAAGAAGCCTTTCGCTAAGAGAGTTCTTGTGGAATTGGCAAAGTGATATTTGGAAGCCCATAGAGGGCTATGGTGAAAAAGGAAATATCCTCAGATGAAATCTGGAAAGAAGCTTTTGGAGAAACTGCTCTGTGATGTGTGACTTCCAATCACAGAGTTTTATCTGTATTTCGTGTATCTCTTTGCTAGCCTTATTTCTGTATAATCTGAGAACAGATATTTCGGATCCCTTTGAAGACTATAGGGCCAAAGGAAATCTCCTCCGATAACAAAGAGAAAGAAGCTTTCTGAGAAACTTCTTTGTGTACTCTGAAATCATCTCACAGAGTTACAGCTTTCCGCTCAAGTAGCCTTTCGCTAAGACAGTTCTTGTGGAATTGGCAAAGTGATATTTGGAAGCCCATAGAGGGCTATGGTGAAAAAGGAAATATCCTCAGATGAAATCTGGAAAGAAGCTTTCTGAGAAACTGCTCTGTGATGTGTGACTTCCACTCACAAGGTTACATCTGTATTTCGTGGATCTCTTTGCTAGCCTTATTTCTGTGGAATCTGAGACCAGATTTTTCGGATCCCTTTGAAGACTATACGGCCAAAGGAAATATCCTCCGATAACAAAGAGAAAGAAACTTTCTGAGAAACTTCTTTGTATTATGTGAAATCATCTCACAGAGTTACAGCTTTCCCCTCAAGAAGCCTTTCGCTAAGACAGTTCTTGTGGAATTGGCAAAGTGATATTTGGAAGCCCATAGAGGGCTATGGTGAAAAAGGAAATATCCTCAGATGAAATCTGGAAAGAAGCTTTCTGAGAAACTGCTTAGTATTCTGTTCATTCATCTCACAGAGTTACATCTGTATTTCGTGGATCTCTTTGCTAGCCTTATTTCTCTGGAATCTGAGAACACATATTTCGGATCCCTTTGAAGACTATGTGGCCAAAGGAAATATCACCCGATAACAAAGAGAAAGAAGCTTTCTGAGAAACTTCTTTGTGTTCTGTGAAATCATCTCACAGAGTTACAGCTTTCCCCTCAAGAAGCCTTTCCCTAAGACAGTTCTTGTGGAATTGGCAAAGTGATATTTGGAAGCCCATAGAGGGCTATGGTGAAAAAGGAAATATCCTCAGATGAAATCTGGAAAGAAGCTTTCAGAGAAACTGCGCTGTGATGTGTGACTTCCACTCACAGAGTTACATCTGTATTTCGTGGATCTCTTTGCTAGCCTTATTTCTGTGGAATCTGAGACCAGATTTTTCGGATCTCTTTGAAGACTATAGGGCCAAAGGAAATATCCTCCGATAACAAAGAGAAAGAAGCTTTCTGAGAAACTTCTTTGTGTTCTGTGAAATCATCTCACAGAGTTACATCTTTCCACTCAAGAAGCCTTTGGCTAAGACAGTTCTTCTGGAATTGGCAAAGTGATATTTGGAAGCCCATAGAGGGCTATGGTGAAAAAGGAAATATCCTCAGATGAAATCTGGAAAGAAGCTTTCTGAGAAACTGCTTAGTGTTCTGTTCATTCATCTCACAGAGTTACATCTGTGTTTCGTGGATCTCTTTGCTAGCCTTATTTCTGTGGAATCTGAGAGCAGATATTTCGGATCCCTTTGAAGACTATAGGGCCAAAGGAAATATCCTCCGATAACAAAGAGAAAGAAGCTTTCTGAGAAACTTCTTTGTGTTCTGTGAAATCATCTCACAGAGTTACAGCTTTCCCCTCAAGAAGCCTTTCGCTAAGACAGTTCTTGTGGAATTGGCAAAGTGATATTTGGAAGCCCACAGAGGGATATGGTGAAAAAGGAAATATCCTCAGATGAAATCTGGAAAGAAGCTTTTTCAGAAATTAATCTGTGATGTGTGACTTCCACTCACAGAGTTACATCTGTATTTCGTGGATCTCTTTGCTAGCCTTATTTCTGTGGAATCTGAGAACAGATATTTCGGATCCCTTTGAAGACTATAGGGCCAAAGGAAATATCCTCTGATAACACAGAGAAAGAAGCTTTCTGAGAAACTTCTTTGGGTTCTGTGAAATCATCTCACAGAGTTACAGCTTTCCCCTCAAGAAGCCTTTCGCTAAGACAGTTCTTGTGGAATTGGCAAAGTGATATTTGGAAGCCCATAGAGCGCTATGGTGAAAAAGGAAATATCCTCCGATGAAATCTAGAAAGAAGCTTTCTGAGAAACTACTCTGTGATGTGTTACTTCCACTCACAGAGATACATCTGTATTTCGTGGATCTCTTTGTTAACCTTATTTCTGTGGAATCTGAAAACAGATATTTCGGATCCCTTTGAAGATTATAGGGACAAAGGAAATATCATCCGATAACAAAGAGAAAGAAGCTTTCTGAGAAACTTCTTTGTGTTCTGTGAAATCATCTCACAGAGTTACAGCTTTCCCCTCAAGAAGCCTTTCCCTAAGATAGTTCTTGTGGAATTGGCAAAGTGATATTTGGAAGCCCATAGAGGGCTATGGTGAAAAAGGAAATATCCTCAGATGAAATCTGGAAAGAAGCTTTCTGAGAAACTGTTTAGTGTTCTGTTCATTCATCTCACAGAGTTACATCTGTATTTCGTGGATCTCTTTGCTAGCCTTATTTCTGTGGAATCTGAGAACAGATATTTCGGATCCCTTTGAAGACTATAGGGCCAAAGGAAATATCCTCTGATAACAAAGAGAAAGAAGCTTTCTGAGAAACTTCTTTGTGTTCTGTGAAATCATCTCACAGAGTTACAGCTTTCCCCTCAAGAAGCCTTTCGCTAAGAGAGTTCTTGTGGAATTGGCAAAGTGATATTTGGAAGCCCATAGAGGGCTATGGTGAAAAAGGAAATATCCTCAGATGAAATCTGGAAAGAAGCTTTTGGAGAAACTGCTCTGTGATGTGTGACTTCCAATCACAGAGTTTTATCTGTATTTCGTGTATCTCTTTGCTAGCCTTATTTCTGTATAATCTGAGAACAGATATTTCGGATCCCTTTGAAGACTATAGGGCCAAAGGAAATCTCCTCCGATAACAAAGAGAAAGAAGCTTTCTGAGAAACTTCTTTGTGTACTCTGAAATCATCTCACAGAGTTACAGCTTTCCGCTCAAGTAGCCTTTCGCTAAGACAGTTCTTGTGGAATTGGCAAAGTGATATTTGGAAGCCCATAGAGGGCTATGGTGAAAAAGGAAATATCCTCAGATGAAATCTGGAAAGAAGCTTTCTGAGAAACTGCTCTGTGATGTGTGACTTCCACTCACAAGGTTACATCTGTATTTCGTGGATCTCTTTGCTAGCCTTATTTCTGTGGAATCTGAGACCAGATTTTTCGGATCCCTTTGAAGACTATACGGCCAAAGGAAATATCCTCCGATAACAAAGAGAAAGAAACTTTCTGAGAAACTTCTTTGTATTATGTGAAATCATCTCACAGAGTTACAGCTTTCCCCTCAAGAAGCCTTTCGCTAAGACAGTTCTTGTGGAATTGGCAAAGTGATATTTGGAAGCCCATAGAGGGCTATGGTGAAAAAGGAAATATCCTCAGATGAAATCTGGAAAGAAGCTTTCTGAGAAACTGCTTAGTATTCTGTTCATTCATCTCACAGAGTTACATCTGTATTTCGTGGATCTCTTTGCTAGCCTTATTTCTCTGGAATCTGAGAACACATATTTCGGATCCCTTTGAAGACTATGTGGCCAAAGGAAATATCACCCGATAACAAAGAGAAAGAAGCTTTCTGAGAAACTTCTTTGTGTTCTGTGAAATCATCTCACAGAGTTACAGCTTTCCCCTCAAGAAGCCTTTCCCTAAGACAGTTCTTGTGGAATTGGCAAAGTGATATTTGGAAGCCCATAGAGGGCTATGGTGAAAAAGGAAATATCCTCAGATGAAATCTGGAAAGAAGCTTTCAGAGAAACTGCTCTGTGATGTGTGACTTCCACTCACAGAGTTACATCTGTATTTCGTGGATCTCTTTGCTAGCCTTATTTCTGTGGAATCTGAGACCAGATTTTTCGGATCTCTTTGAAGACTATAGGGCCAAAGGAAATATCCTCCGATAACAAAGAGAAAGAAGCTTTCTGAGAAACTTCTTTGTGTTCTGTGAAATCATCTCACAGATTACAGCTTTCCCCTCAAGAAGCCTTTCGCTAAGACAGTTCTTGTGGAATTGGCAAAGTGATATTTGGAAGCCCATAGAGGGCTATGGTGAAAAAGGAAATATCCTCAGATGAAATCTGGAAAGAAGCTTTCTGAGAAACTGCTTAGTGTTCTGTTCATTCATCTCACCGAGTTATATCTGTATTTCCTGGAGATCTTTGCTAGCCTTATTTCTGTGGAATCTGAGAACAGATATTTCTTATCCCTTTGAAGACTATAGGGCCAAAGGAAATATCCTGCGATAACAAAGAGAGAGAAGCTTTCTGAGAAACTTCTTTGTGTTCTGTGAAATCATCTCACAGAGTTACAGCTTTCCCCTCAAGCAGCCTTTCGCTACGTCAGTTCTTGTGGAATTGGCAAAGTGATATTTGGAAGCCCCTAGAGGGCTATGGTGTAAAAGGAAATATCCTCAGATGAAATCTGGAAAGAAGCTTTTTGAGAAACTGCTCTGTGATGTGTGACTTCCAATCACAGAGTTATATCTGTATTTCGTGTATCTCTTTGCTAGCCTTATTTCTGTATAATCTGAGAACAGATATATCGGATCCCTTTGAAGACAATAGGGCCAAAGGAAATATCCTGCGATAACAAAGAGAAAGAAGCTTTCTGAGAAACTTCTTTGTGTTCTGTGAAATCATCTCACAGAGTTACAGCTTTCCCCTCAAGAAGCCTTTCGCTAAGACAGTTCTTGTGGAATTGGCAAAGTGATATTTGGAAGCCCATAGAAGGCTATGGTGAAAAAGGAAATATCCTCAGATGAAATCTGGAAAGAAGCTTTCTGAGAAACTCCTTAGTGTTCTGTTCATTCATCTCACAGAGTTACATCTGTGTTTCGTGGATCTCTTTGCTAGCCTTATTTCAGTGGAATCTGAGAACAGATATTTCGGATCCCTTTAAAGACTATAGGGCCAAAGGAAATATCCTCCGATAACAAAGAGAAAGAAGCTTTCTGAGAAACTTCTTTGTGTTCTGTGAAATCATCTCACAGAGTTACAGCTTTCCCCTCAAGAAGCCTTTCGCTAAGACAGTTCTTGTGGAATTGGCAAAGTGATATTTGGAAGCCCATAGACGGCTATGTTGAAAAAGGAAATATCCTCAGATGAAATCTGGAAAGAAGCTTTCTGAGAAACTGCTCTGTGATGTGTGACTTCCACTCACGGAGTTACATCTGTATTTCGTGGATCTCTTTGCTAGCCTTATTTCTGTGGAATCCAAGAACAGATATTTCGGATCCCTTTGACGACTATAGGGCCAAAGGAAATATCCTCCGATAACAAAGAGAAAGAAGCTTTCTGAGAAACTTCTTTGTGTTCTGTGAAATCATCTCACAGAGTTACAACTTTCCCCTCAAGAAGCCTTTCGCCAAGACAGTTCTTTTGGAATTGGCAAAGTGATATTTGGAAGCCCATAGAGGGCCACGGTGAAAAAGGAAATATCCTCAGATGAAATCGGGAAAGAAGTTTTCTGAGAAACTGCTTAGTGTTCTGTTCATTCATCTAACAGAGTTACATCTGTATTTCGTGGATCTCTTAGCTAGCCTTATTTCTGTGGAATCTGAGAACAGATATTTCGGATCCCTTTGAAGACTATAGGGCCAAAGGAAATATCCTCCGATAACAAAGAGAAAGAAGCTTTCTGAGAAACTTCTTTGTGTTCTGTGAAATCATCTCACACAGTTACAGCTTTCCCCTCAAGAAGCCTTTCGCTAAGACAGTTCTTGTGGAATTGGCAAAGTGATATTTGGAAGCCCATAGAGGGCTATGGTGAAAAAGGAAATATCCTCAGATGAAATCTGGAAAGAAGCTTTCTGAGAAACTGCTTAGTGTTCTGTTCATTCATCTAACAGAGTTACATCTGTATTTCGTGGATCTCTTAGCTAGCCTTATTTCTGTGGAATCTGAGAACAGATATTTCGGATCCCTTTGAAGACTATAGGGCCAAAGGAAATATCCTCCGATAACAAAGAGAAAGAAGCTTTCTGAGAAACTTCTTTGTGTTCTGTGAAATCATCTCACAGAGTTACAGCTTTCCCCTCAAGAAGCCTTTCGCTAAGACAGTTCTTGTGGAATTGGCAAAGTGATATTTGGAAGCCCACAGAGGGCTATGGTGAAAAAGGAAATATCCTCAGATGAAATCTGGAAAGAAGCTTTTTCAGAAATTAATCTGTGATGTGTGACTTCCACTCACAGAGTTACATCTGTATTTCGTGGATCTCTTTGCTAGCCTTATTTCTGTGGAATCTGAGAACAGATATTTCGGATCCCTTTGAAGACTATAGGGCCAAAGGAAATATCCTCTGATAACACAGAGAAAGAAGCTTTCTGAGAAACTTCTTTGGGTTCTGTGAAATCATCTCACAGAGTTACAGCTTTCCCCTCAAGAAGCCTTTCGCTAAGACAGTTCTTGTGGAATTGGCAAAGTGATATTTGGAAGCCCATAGAGCGCTATGGTGAAAAAGGAAATATCCTCCGATGAAATCTAGAAAGAAGCTTTCTGAGAAACTACTCTGTGATGTGTTACTTCCACTCACAGAGATACATCTGTATTTCGTGGATCTCTTTGTTAACCTTATTTCTGTGGAATCTGAAAACAGATATTTCGGATCCCTTTGAAGATTATAGGGACAAAGGAAATATCATGCGATAACAAAGAGAAAGAAGCTTTCTGAGAAACTTCTTTGTGTTCTGTGAAATCATCTCACAGAGTTACAGCTTTCCCCTCAAGAAGCCTTTCCCTAAGATAGTTCTTGTGGAATTGGCAAAGTGATATTTGGAAGCCCATAGAGGGCTATGGTGAAAAAGGAAATATCCTCAGATGAAATCTGGAAAGAAGCTTTCTGAGAAACTGTTTAGTGTTCTGTTCATTCATCTCACAGAGTTACATCTGTATTTCGTGGATCTCTTTGCTAGCCTTATTTCTGTGGAATCTGAGAACAGATATTTCGGATCCCTTTGAAGACTATAGGGCCAAAGGAAATATCCTCTGATAACAAAGAGAAAGAAGCTTTCTGAGAAACTTCTTTGTGTTCTGTGAAATCATCTCACAGAGTTACAGCTTTCCCCTCAAGAAGCCTTTCGCTAAGAGAGTTCTTGTGGAATTGGCAAAGTGATATTTGGAAGCCCATAGAGGGCTATGGTGAAAAAGGAAATATCCTCAGATGAAATCTGGAAATTAGCTTTTGGAGAAACTGCTCTGTGATGTGTGACTTCCAATCACAGAGTTTTATCTGTATTTCGTGTATCTCTTTGCTAGCCTTATTTCTGTATAATCTGAGAACAGATATTTCGGATCCCTTTGAAGACTATAGGGCCAAAGGAAATCTCCTCCGATAACAAAGAGAAAGAAGCTTTCTGAGAAACTTCTTTGTGTACTCTGAAATCATCTCACAGAGTTACAGCTTTCCGCTCAAGTAGCCTTTCGCTAAGACAGTTCTTGTGGAATTGGCAAAGTGATATTTGGAAGCCCATAGAGGGCTATGGTGAAAAAGGAAATATCCTCAGATGAAATCTGTAAAGAAGCTTTCTGAGAAACTGCTCTGTGATGTGTGACTTCCACTCACAAGGTTACATCTGTATTTCGTGGATCTCTTTGCTAGCCTTATTTCTGTGGAATCTGAGACCAGATTTTTCGGATCCCTTTGAAGACTATACGGCCAAAGGAAATATCCTCCGATAACAAAGAGAAAGAAACTTTCTGAGAAACTTCTTTGTATTATGTGAAATCATCTCACAGAGTTACAGCTTTCCCCTCAAGAAGCCTTTCGCTAAGACAGTTCTTGTGGAATTGGCAAAGTGATATTTGGAAGCCCATAGAGGGCTATGGTGAAAAAGGAAATATCCTCAGATGAAATCTGGAAAGAAGCTTTCTGAGAAACTGCTTAGTATTCTGTTCATTCATCTCACAGAGTTACATCTGTATTTCGTGGATCTCTTTGCTAGCCTTATTTCTCTGGAATCTGAGAACACATATTTCGGATCCCTTTGAAGACTATGTGGCCAAAGGAAATATCACCCGATAACAAAGAGAAAGAAGCTTTCTGAGAAACTTCTTTGTGTTCTGTGAAATCATCTCACAGAGTTACAGCTTTCCCCTCAAGAAGCCTTTCCCTAAGACAGTTCTTGTGGAATTGGCAAAGTGATATTTGGAAGCCCATAGAGGGCTATGGTGAAAAAGGAAATATCCTCAGATGAAATCTGGAAAGAAGCTTTCAGAGAAACTGCTCTGTGATGTGTGACTTCCACTCACAGAGTTACATCTGTATTTCGTGGATCTCTTTGCTAGCCTTATTTCTGTGGAATCTGAGACCAGATTTTTCGGATCTCTTTGAAGACTATAGGGCCAAAGGAAATATCCTCCGATAACAAAGAGAAAGAAGCTTTCTGAGAAACTTCTTTGTGTTCTGTGAAATCATCTCACAGAGTTACATCTTTCCCCTCAAGAAGCCTTTGGCTAAGACAGTTCTTCTGGAATTGGCAAAGTGATATTTGGAAGCCCATAGAGGGCTATGGTGAAAAAGGAAATATCCTCAGATGAAATCTGGAAAGAAGCTTTCTGAGAAACTGCTTAGTGTTCTGTTCATTCATCTCACAGAGTTACATCTGTGTTTCGTGGATCTCTTTGCTAGCCTTATTTCTGTGGAATCTGAGAGCAGATATTTCGGATCCCTTTGAAGACTATAGGGCCAAAGGAAATATCCTCCGATAACAAAGAGAAAGAAGCTTTCTGAGAAACTTCTTTGTGTTCTGTGAAATCATCTCACAGAGTTACAGCTTTCCCCTCAAGAAGCCTTTCGCTAAGACAGTTCTTGTGGAATTGGCAAAGTGATATTTGGAAGCCCATAGAGGGCTATGGTGAAAAAGGAAATATCCTCAGATGAAATCTGGAAAGAAGCTTTTGGAGAAACTGCTCTGTGAAGTGTGACTTCCAATCACAGAGTTTTATCTGTATTTCGTGTATCTATTTGCTAGCCTTATTTCTGTATAATCTGAGAACAGATATTTCGGATCCCTTTGAAGACTATAGGGCCAAAGGAAATATCCTCTGATAACAAAGAGAAAGAAGCTATCTGAGAAACTTCTTTGTGTTCTGTGAAATCATCTCACAGAGTTTCACCTTTCCCCTCAAGAATCCTTTCGCTAAGACAGTTAGTCTGGAATTGGCAAAGTGATATTTGGAAGCCCTTAGAGGGCTATGGTGAACAAGGAAATATCCTCAGATGAAATCTGGAAAGAAGCTTTAGGAGAAACTGCTTAGTGTTCTGTTCATTCATCTCACAGTGTTACATCTGTATTTCGTGGATCTCTTTGCTAGCCTTATTTCTGTGGAATCTGAGAACAGATATTTCGGATCCCTTTGAAGTCTATAGGGCCAAATTAAATATCCTCCGATAACAAAGAGAAAGAAGCTTTCTGAGAAACTTCTTTGTGTTCTGTGAAATCATCTCACAGAGTTACAGCTTTCCCCTCAAGAAGCCTTTCGCTAAGACAGTTCTTGTGGAATTGGCAAAGTGATATTTGGAAGCCCACAGAGGGCTATGGTGAAAAAGGAAATATCCTCAGATGAAATCTGGAAAGAAGCTTTTTCAGAAATTAATCTGTGATGTGTGACTTCCACTCACAGAGTTACATCTGTATTTCGTGGATCTCTTTGCTAGCCTTATTTCTGTGGAATCTGAGAACAGATATTTCGGATCCCTTTGAAGACTATAGGGCCAAAGGAAATATCCTCTGATAACACAGAGAAAGAAGCTTTCTGAGAAACTTCTTTGGGTTCTGTGAAATCATCTCACAGAGTTACAGCTTTCCCCTCAAGAAGCCTTTCCCTAAGACAGTTCTTGTGGAATTGGCAAAGTGATATTTGGAAGCCCATAGAGCGATATGGTGAAAAAGGAAATATCCTCCGATGAAATCTAGAAAGAAGCTTTCTGAGAAACTACTCTGTGATGTGTGACTTCCACTCACAGAGATACCTCTGTATTTCGTGGATCTCTTTGTTAACCTTATTTCTGTGGAATCTGAAAACAGATATTTCGGATCCCTTTGAAGATTATAGGGACAAAGGAAATATCATCCGATAACAAAGAGAAAGAAGCTTTCTGAGAAACTTCTTTGTGTTCTGTGAAATCATCTCACAGAGTTACAGCTTTCCCCTCAAGAAGCCTTTCCCTAAGATAGTTCTTGTGGAATTGGCAAAGTGATATTTGGAAGCCCATAGAGGGCTATGGTGAAAAAGGAAATATCCTCAGATGAAATCTGGAAAGAAGCTTTCTGAGAAACTGTTTAGTGTTCTGTTCATTCATCTCACAGAGTTACATCTGTATTTCGTGGATCTCTTTGCTAGCCTTATTTCTGTGGAATCTGAGAACAGATATTTCGGATCCCTTTGAAGACTATAGGGCCAAAGGAAATATCCTCTGATAACAAAGAGAAAGAAGCTTTCTGAGAAACTTCTTTGTGTTCTGTGAAATCATCTCACAGAGTTACAGCTTTCCCCTCAAGAAGCCTTTCGCTAAGAGAGTTCTTGTGGAATTGGCAAAGTGATATTTGGAAGCCCATAGAGGGCTATGGTGAAAAAGGAAATATCCTCAGATGAAATCTGGAAAGAAGCTTTTGGAGAAACTGCTCTGTGATGTGTGACTTCCAATCACAGAGTTTTATCTGTATTTCGTGTATCTCTTTGCTAGCCTTATTTCTGTATAATCTGAGAACAGATATTTCGGATCCCTTTGAAGACTATAGGGCCAAAGGAAATCTCCTCCGATAACAAAGAGAAAGAAGCTTTCTGAGAAACTTCTTTGTGTACTCTGAAATCATCTCACAGAGTTACAGCTTTCCGCTCAAGTAGCCTTTCGCTAAGACAGTTCTTGTGGAATTTGCAAAGTGATATTTGGAAGCCCATAGAGGGCTATGGTGAAAAAGGAAATATCCTCAGATGAAATCTGGAAAGAAGCTTTCTGAGAAACTGCTCTGTGATGTGTGACTTCCACTCACAAGGTTACATCTGTATTTCGTGGATCTCTTTGCTAGCCTTATTTCTGTGGAATCTGAGACCAGATTTTTCGGATCCCTTTGAAGACTATACGGCCAAAGGAAATATCCTCCGATAACAAAGAGAAAGAAACTTTCTGAGAAACTTCTTTGTATTATGTGAAATCATCTCACAGAGTTACAGCTTTCCCCTCAAGAAGCCTTTCGCTAAGACAGTTCTTGTGGAATTGGCAAAGTGATATTTGGAAGCCCATAGAGGGCTATGGTGAAAAAGGAAATATCCTCAGATGAAATCTGGAAAGAAGCTTTCTGAGAAACTGCTTAGTATTCTGTTCATTCATCTCACAGAGTTACATCTGTATTTCGTGGATCTCTTTGCTAGCCTTATTTCTCTGGAATCTGAGAACACATATTTCGGATCCCTTTGAAGACTATGTGGCCAAAGGAAATATCACCCGATAACAAAGAGAAAGAAGCTTTCTGAGAAACTTCTTTGTGTTCTGTGAAGTCATCTCACAGAGTTACAGCTTTCCCCTCAAGAAGCCTTTCCCTAAGACAGTTCTTGTGGAATTGGCAAAGTGATATTTGGAAGCCCATAGAGGGCTATGGTGAAAAAGGAAATATCCTCAGATGAAATCTGGAAAGAAGCTTTCAGAGAAACTGCTCTGTGATGTGTGACTTCCACTCACAGAGTTACATCTGTATTTCGTGGATCTCTTTGCTAGCCTTATTTCTGTGGAATCTGAGACCAGATTTTTCGGATCTCTTTGAAGACTATAGGGCCAAAGGAAATATCCTCCGATAACAAAGAGAAAGAAGCTTTCTGAGAAACTTCTTTGTGTTCTGTGAAATCATCTCACAGAGTTACATCTTTCCCCTCAAGAAGCCTTTGGCTAAGACAGTTCTTCTGGAATTGGCAAAGTGATATTTGGAAGCCCATAGAGGGCTATGGTGAAAAAGGAAATATCCTCAGATGAAATCTGGAAAGAAGCTTTCTGAGAAACTGCTTAGTGTTCTGTTCATTCATCTCACAGAGTTACATCTGTGTTTCGTGGATCTCTTTGCTAGCCTTATTTCTGTGGAATCTGAGAACAGATATTTCTTATCCCTTTGAAGACTATAGGGCCAAAGGAAATATCCTCCGATAACAAAGAGAAAGAAGCTTTCTGAGAAACTTCTTTGTGTTCTGTGAAATCATCTCACAGAGTTACAGCTTTCCCCTCAAGAAGCCTTTCGCTAAGACAGTTCTTGTGGAATTGGCAAAGTGATATTTGGAAGCCCATAGAGGGCTATGGTGAAAAAGGAAATATCCTCAGATGAAATCTGGAAAGAAGCTTTCTGAGAAACTGCTCTGTGAAGTGTGACTTCCAATCACAGAGTTTTATCTGTATTTCGTGTATCTATTTGCTAGCCTTATTTCTGTATAATCTGAGAACAGATATTTCGGATCCCTTTGAAGACTATAGGGCCAAAGGAAATCTCCTCCGATAACAAAGAGAAAGAATCTTTCTGAGAAACTTCTTTGTGTTCTCTGAAATCATCTCACAGAGTTACAGCTTTCCGCTCAAGTAGCCTTTCGCTAAGACAGTTCTTGTGGAATTGGCAAAGTGATATTTGGAAGCCCATAGAGGGCTATGGTGAAAAAGGAAATATCCTCAGATGAAATCTGGAAAGAAGCTTTCTGAGAAACTGCTCTGTGATGTGTGACTTCCACTCACAGAGTTACATCTGTATTTCGTGGATCTCTTTGCTAGCCTTATTTCTGTGGAATCTGAGAACAGATATTTCGGATCCCTTTGAAGACTATAGGGCCAAAGGAAATATCCTCTGATAACAAAGAGAAAGAAGCTTTCTGAGAAACTTCTTTGTGTTCTGTGAAATCATCTCACAGAGTTTCACCTTTCCCCTCAAGAATCCTTTCGCTAAGACAGTTAGTCTGGAATTGGCAAAGTGATATTTGGAAGCCCTTAGAGGGCTATGGTGAACAAGGAAATATCCTCAGAAGAAATCTGCAAAGAAGCTTTAGGAGAAACTGCTTAGTGTTCTGTTCATTCATCTCACAGAGTTACATCTGTATTTCGTGGATCTCTTTGCTAGCCTTATTTCTGTGGAATCTGAGAACAGATATTTCGGATCCCTTTGAAGTCTATAGGGCCAAATTAAATATACTGCGATAACAAAGAGAAAGAAGCTTTCTGAGAAACTTCTTTGTGTTCTGTGAAATCAACTCACAGAGTTACAGCTTTCCCCTCAAGCAGCCTTTCGCTAAGACAGTTCTTGTGGAATTGGCAAAGTGATATTTGGAAGCCCATAGAGGGCTATGGTGAAAAAGGAAATATCCTCAGATGAAATCTGGAAAGAAGCTTTCTGAGAAACTGCTCTGTGATGTGTGACTTCCACTCACAGAGTTACATCTGTATTTCGTGGATCTCTTTGCTAGCCTTATTTCTGTGGAATCTGAGACCAGATTTTTCGGATCTCTTTGAAGTCTATAGGGCCAAAGGAAATATCCTCCGATAACAAAGAGAAAGAAGCTTTCTGAGAAACTTCTTTGTGTTCTGCGAAATCATCTCACAGAGTTACAGCTTTCCCCTCAAGAAGCCTTTCGCTAAGACAGTTCTTGTGGAATTGGCAAAGTGATATTTGGAAGCCCATAGAGGGCTATGGTGAAAAAGGAAATATCCTCAGATGAAATCTGGAAAGAAGCTTTCTGAGAAACTGCTCTGTGATGTGTGACTTCCACTCACAGAGTTACATCTGTATTTCGTGGATCTGTTTGCTAGCCTTATTTCTGTGGAATCTGAGACCAGATTTTTCAGATCCCTTTGAAGACTATAGGGCCAAAGGAAATATCCTCCGATAACAAAGAGAAAGAAGCTTTCTGAGAAACTTCTTTGTGTTCTGTGAAATCATCTCACAGAGTTACAGCTTTCCCCTCAAGAAGCCTTTCGCTAAGACAGTTCTTATGGAGTTGGCAAAGTGATATTTGGAAGCCCATAGAGGGCTATGGTGAAAAAGGAAATATCCTCAGATGAAATCTGGAAAGAAGCTTTCTGAGAAACTGCTTAGTGTTCTGTTCATTCATCTCACAGAGTTACATCTGTATTTCGTGGATCTCTTTGCTAGCCTTATTTCTGTGGAATCTGAGAACACATATTTCGGATCCCTTTGAAGACTATAGGGCCAAAGGAAATATCCTCCGATAACACAGAGAAAGAAGCTTTCTGAGAAACTTCCTTGTGTTCTGTGAAATCATCTCACAGAGTTACAGCTTTGCCCTCAAGAAGCCTTTCGCTAAGACATTTCTTGTGGAATTGGCAAAGTAATACATGGAAGCCCATAGAGGGCTATGGTGAAAAAGGAAATATCCTCAGATGAAATCTGGAAAGAAGCTTTCTGATAAAATGCTCTGTGATGTGTGACTTCCACTCACAGAGTTACATCTGTATTTCGTGGATCTCTTTGCTAGCCTTATTTCTGTGGAATCTGAGAACAGATATTTCGGATCCCTTTGAAGACTATAGGGCCAAAGGAAATATCCTCTGATAACAAAGAGAAAGAAGCTTTCTGAGAAACATCTTTGTGTTCTGTGAAATCATCTCACAGAGTTACACCTTTCCCCTCAAGAATCCTTTCGCTAAGACAGTTCTTCTGGAATTGGCAAAGTGATATTTGGAAGCCCATAGAGGGCTATGGTGAACAAGGAAATATCCTCAGATGAAATCTGGAAAGAAGCTTTAGGAGAAACTGCTTAGTGTTCTGTTCATTCATCTCACAGAGTTACATCTGTATTTCGTGGATCTCTTTGCTAGCCTTATTTCTGTGGAATCTGAGAACAGATCTTTCGGATCCCTTTGAAGTGTATAGGGCCAAATTAAATATACTGCGATAACAAAGAGAAAGAAGCTTTCTGAGAAACTTCTTTGTGTTCTGTGAAATCATCTCACAGAGTTACAGCTTTCCCCTCAAGCAGCCTTTCGCTAAGACAGTTCTTGTGGAATTGGCAAAGTGATATTTGGAAGCCCATAGAGGGCTATGGTGAAAAAGGAAATATCCTCATATGAAATCTGGAAAGAAGCTTTCTGAGAAACTGCTCTGTGATATGTTATTTCCACTCACAGAGTTACATCTGTATTTCGTGGATCTCTTTGCTATCCTTATTTCTGTGGAATCTGAGAACAGATATTTCGGATCCCTTTGAAGACTATAGGGCCAAAGGAAATATCCTCTGATAACAAAGAGAAAGAAGGTTTCTGAGAAACTTCTTTGGGTTCTGTGAAATCATCTCACAGAGTTACAGCTTTCCCCTCAAGAAGCCTTTCGCTAAGACAGTTTTTGTGGAATTGGCAAAGTGATATTTGGAAGCCCATAGAGCGCTATGGTGAAAAAGGATATATCCTCCGATGAAATCTAGAAGGAAGCTTTCTGAGAAACTACTCTGTGATGTGTGACTTCCACTCACAGAGATACATCTGTATTTCGTGGATCTCTTTGTTAGCCTTATTTCTGTGGAATCTGAAAACAGATATTTCTGATCCCTTTGAAGATTATAGGGCCAAAGGAAATATCCTCCGATAACAAAGAGAAAGAAGCTTTCTGAGAAACTTCTTTGTGTTCTGTGATATCATCTCACAGAGTTACAGCTTTGCCCTCAAGTAGCCTTTCGCTAAGACATTTCTTGTGGAATTGGCAAAGTGATATTTGGAAGCCCATAGAGGGCTATGGTGAAAAAGGAAATATCCTCCGATGAAATCTGGAAAGAAGCTTTCTGAGAAACTGCTTAGTGTTCTGTTCATTCATCTCAGAGAGTTACATCTGTATTTCGTGGATCTCTTTGCTAGCCTTATTTCTGTGGAATCTGAGAACAGATATTTCGGATCCCTTTGAAGACTATAGGGCCAAAGGAAATATCCTCCGATAACAAAGAGAAAGAAGCTTTCTGAGAAACTTCTTAGTGTTCTGTGAAATCATCTCACAGATTACAGCTTTCCCCTCAAGAAGCCTTTCGCTAAGACAGTTCTTGTGGAATTGGCAAAGTGATATTTGGAAGCCCATAGAGGGCTATGGTGAAAAAGGAAATATCCTCAGTTGAAATCTGGAAAGAAGCTTTCTGAGAAACTGCTCTGTGATGTGTGACTTCCACTCACAGAGTTACATCTGTATTTCGTGGATCTGTTTGCTAGCCTTATTTCTGTGGAATCTGAGACCAGATTTTTCAGATCCCTTTGAAGACTATAGGGCCAAAGGAAATATCCTCCGATAACAAAGAGAAAGAAGCTTTCTGAGAAACTTCTTTGTGTTCTGTGAAATCATTTCACAGAGTTACAGCTTTCCCCTCAAGAAGCCTTTCGCTAAGACAGTTCTTATGGAGTTGGCAAAGTGATATTTGGAAGCCCATAGAGGGCTATGGTGAACAAGGAAATATCCTCAGATGAAATCTGGAAAGAAGCTTTAGGAGAAACTGCTTAGTGTTCTGTTCATTCATCTCACAGAGTTACATCTGTATTTCGTGGATCTCTTTGCTAGCCTTATTTCTGTGGAATCTGAGAACAGATCTTTCGGATCCCTTTGAAGTATAGGGCCAAATTAAATATACTGCGATAACAAAGAGAAAGAAGCTTTCTGAGAAACTTCTTTGTGTTCTGTGAAATCATCTCACAGAGTTACAGCTTTCCCCTCAAGCAGCCTTTCGCTAAGACAGTTCTTGTGGAATTGGCAAAGTGATATTTGGAAGCCCATAGAGGGCTATGGTTAAAAAGGAAATATCCTCATATGAAATCTGGAAAGAAGCTTTCTGAGAAACTGCTCTGTGATATGTTATTTCCACTCACAGAGTTACATCTGTATTTCGTGGATCTCTTTGCTATCCTTATTTCTGTGGAATCTGAGAACAGATATTTCGGATCCCTTTGAAGACTATAGGGCCAAAGGAAATATCCTCTGATAACAAAGAGAAAGAAGGTTTCTGAGAAACTTCTTTGGGTTCTGTGAAATCATCTCACAGAGTTACAGCTTTCCCCTCAAGAAGCCTTTCGCTAAGACAGTTCTTGTGGAATTGGCAAAGTGATATTTGGAAGCCCATAGAGCGCTATGGTGAAAAAGGATATATCCTCCGATGAAATCTAGAAGGAAGCTTTCTGAGAAACTACTCTGTGATGTGTGACTTCCACTCACAGAGATACATCTGTATTTCGTGGATCTCTTTGTTAGCCTTATTTCTGTGGAATCTGAAAACAGATATTTCTGATCCCTTTGAAGATTATAGGGCCTAAGGAAATATCCTCCGATAACAAAGAGAAAGAAGCTTTCTGAGAAACTTCTTTGTGTTCTGTGAAATCATCTCACAGAGTTACAGCTTTGCCCTCAAGTAGCCTTTCGCTAAGACATTTCTTGTGGAATTGGCAAAGTGATATTTGGAAGCCCATAGAGGGCTATGGTGAAAAAGGAAATATCCTCCGATGAAATCTGGAAAGAAGCTTTCTGAGAAACTGCTTAGTGTTCTGTTCATTCATCTCAGAGAGTTACATCTGTATTTCGTGGATCTCTTTGCTAGCCTTATTTCTGTGGAATCTGAGAACAAATATTTCGGATCCCCTTGAAGACTATAGGGCCAAAGGAAATATCCTCTGATAACAAAGAGAAAGAAGCTTTCTGAGAAACTTCTTTGTGTTCTGTGAAATCATCTCACAGAGTTACACCTTTCCCCTCAAGAAGCCTTTCGCTAAGACAGTTCTTCTGGAATTGGCAAAGTGATATTTGGAAGCCCATAGAGGGCTATGGTGGACAAGGAAATACCCTCAGATGAAATCTGGAAAGAAGCTTTCTGAGAAACTGCTTAGTGTTCTGTTCATTCATCTCACAGAGTTACATCTGTATTTCGTGGATCTCTTTGCTAGCCTTGTTTCTGTGGAATCTGAGAACAGATATTTCGGATCCCTTTGAAGACTACAGGGCCAAAGGAAATATCCTGCGATAACAAAGAGAAAGAAGCTTTGTGAGAAACTTCTTTGTGTTCTGTGAAATCATCTCACAGAGTTACAGCTTTCCCCTCAAGAAGACTTTCGCTAAGACAGTTCTTGTGGAATTGGCAAAGTGATATTTGGAAGCCCATAGAGGGCTATGGTGAAAAAGGAAATATCCTCAGATGAAATCTGGAAAGAAGCTTTCTGAGAAACTGCTCTGTGATGTGTGACTTCCACTCACAAGGTTACATCTGTATTTCGTGGATCTCTTTGCTAGCCTTATTTCTGTGGAATCTGAGACCAGATTTTTCGGATCCCTTTGAAGACTATACGGCCAAAGGAAATATCCTCCGATAACAAAGAGAAAGAAACTTTCTGAGAAACTTCTTTGTATTATGTGAAATCATCTCACAGAGTTACAGCTTTCCCCTCAAGAAGCCTTTCGCTAAGACAGTTCTTGTGGAATTGGCAAAGTGATATTTGGAAGCCCATAGAGGGCTATGGTGAAAAAGGAAATATCCTCAGATGAAATCTGGAAAGAAGCTTTCTGAGAAACTGCTTAGTATTCTGTTCATTCATCTCACAGAGTTACATCTGTATTTCGTGGATCTCTTTGCTAGCCTTATTTCTCTGGAATCTGAGAACACATATTTCGGATCCCTTTGAAGACTATGTGGCGAAAGGAAATATCACCCGATAACAAAGAGAAAGAAGCTTTCTGAGAAACTTCTTTGTGTTCTGTGAAATCATCTCACAGAGTTACAGCTTTCCCCTCAAGAAGCCTTTCCCTAAGACAGTTCTTGTGGAATTGGCAAAGTGATATTTGGAAGCCCATAGAGGGCTATGGTGAAAAAGGAAATATCCTCAGATGAAAACTGGAAAGAAGCTTTCTGAGAAACTGCTCTGTGATGTGTGACTTCCACTCACAGAGTTACATCTGTATTTCGTGGATCTCTTTGCTAGCCTTATTTCTGTGGAATCTGAGACCAGATTTTTCGGATCTCTTTGAAGACTATAGGGCAAAAGGAAATATCCTCCGATAACAAAGAGAAAGAAGCTTTCTGAGAAACTTCTTTGTGTTCTGTGAAATCATCTCACAGAGTTACATCTTTCCCCTCAAGAAGCCTTTGGCTAAGACAGTTCTTCTGGAATTGGCAAAGTGATATTTGGAAGCCCATAGAGGGCTATGGTGAAAAAGGAAATATCCTCAGATGAAATCTGGAAAGAAGCTTTCTGAGAAACTGCTTAGTGTTCTGTTCATTCATCTCACAGAGTTACATCTGTATTTCGTGGATCTCTTTGCTAGCCTTGTTTCTGTGGAATCTGAGAATAGATATTTCGGATCCCTTTGAAGACTACAGGGCCAAAGGAAATATCCTGCGATAACAAAGAGAAAGAAGCTTTGTGAGAAACTTCTTTGTGTTCTGTGAAATCATCTCACAGAGTTACAGCTTTCCCCTCAAGCAGCCTTTCGCTAAGACAGTTCTTCTGGAATTGGCAAAGTGATATTTGGAAGCCCATAGAGGGCTATGATGAAAAAGGAAATATACTCAGATGAAATCCGGAAAGAAGCTTTTTGAGAAACTGCTCTGTGATGTGTGACTTCCACTCACGGAGTTACATCTGTATTTCGTGGATCTGTTGCTAGCCTTATTTCTGTGGAATCTGAGAACAGATATTTCGGATCCCTTTGAAGACTATAGTGCCAAAGGAAATATCATCCGATAACAAATAGAAAGAAGCTTTCGGAGAAACTTCTTTGTGTTCTGTGAAATCATCTCACAGAGTTACAGCTTTCCCCTCATGAAGCCTTTCGCTAAGACAGTTCTTGTGGAATTGGCAATGTAATATGTGGAATCCCTTAGAGGGCTATGGTGAAAAAGGAAATATACTCAGATGAAATCTGGAAAGAAGCTTTCTGAGAAACTGCTCTGTGATGTGTGACTTCCACTCACAGAGTTACACCTGTGCTTCGTGGATCTCTTTGCTAGCCTTATTTCTGTGGAATCTGGGAACAGATATTTCGGATCCCTTTGAAGACTATAGGGCCAAAGGAAATAACCTCTGATAACAAAGAGAAAGAAGCTTTCTGAGAAACTTCTTTGTGTTCTGTGAAATCATCTCACAGAGTTAAAGCTTTCCCCTCAAGAAGCCTTTCCCTAAGACAGTTCTTGTGGAATTGGCAAAGTGATATTTGGAAGCCCATAGAGGGCTATGGTTAAAAAGGAAATATCCTCAGATGAAATCTGGAAAGAAGCTTTCTGAGAAAATGCTTAGTGTTCTGTTCATTCATCTCAAAGAGTTACATCTGTATTTCGTGGATCTCTTAGCTAGCCTTATTTCTGTGGAATCTGAGAACAGATATTTCGGATCCCTTTGAAGACTATAGGGCCAAAGGAAATATCCTCCGATAACAAAGAGAAAGAAGCTTTCTGAGAAACTTCTTTGTGTTCTGTGAAATCATCTCACAGAGTTACAGCTTTCCCCTCAAGAAGCCTTTCGCTAAGACAGTTCTTGTGGAATTGACAAAGTGATATTTGGAAGCCCACAGAGGGCTATGGTGAAAAAGGAAATATCCTCAGATGAAATCTGGAAAGAAGCTTTTTCAGAAATTAATCTGTGATGTGTGACTTCCACTCACAGAGTTACATCTGTATTTCGTGGATCTCTTTGCTAGCCTTATTTCTGTGGAATCTGAGAACAGATATTTCGGATCCCTTTGAGGACTATAGGGCCGAATGGAAATATCCTCCGATAACAAAGAGAAAGAAGCTTTCTGAGATACTTCTTTATGTTCTGTGAAATCATCTCACAGAGTTACAGCTTTCCCCTCAAGAAGCCTTTCGCTAAGACAGTTCTTGTGGAATTGGCAAAGTAATATTAGGAAGCCCATAGAAGGCTATGGTGAAAAAGGAAATATCCTCAGATGAAATCTGGAAAGAAGCTTTCTGAGAAACTGCTCTGTGATGTGTGACTTCCCTCACAGAGATACATCTGTATTTCGTGGATCTCTTTGCTAGCCTTATTTCTGTGGAATCTGAGAACAGATATTTCGGATCCCTTTGAAGACTATAGGGCCAAAGGATATATCCTCCGATAACAAAGAGAAAGAAGCTTTCTGAGAAACTTCTTTGTGTTCTGTGAAATCATCTCACAGAGTTACAGCTTTCCCCTCAAGAAGACTTTCGCTAAGACAGTTCTTGTGGAATTGGCAAAGTGATATTTGGAAGCCCATAGAGGGCTATGGTGAAAAAGGTAATATCCTCAGATGAAATCTGGAAAGAAGCTTTCTGAGAAACTGCTTATGTTCTGTTCATTCATCTCACAGAGTTACATCTGTATTTCGTGGATCTCTTTGCTAGCCTTATTTCTGTGGAATCTGAGAACAGATATTTCGGATCCCTTTGAAGACTATAGGGCCAAAGGAAATATCCTGCGATAACAAAGACAAAGAAGCTTTCTGAGAAACTTGTTTGTGTTCTGTGAAATCATCTCACAGAGTTACAGCATTCCCCTCAAGAAGCCTTTCGCTAAGACAGTTCTTGTGGAATTGGCAAAGTGATATTTGGAAGCCCATAGAGGGCTATGGTGAAAAAGGAAATATCCTCAGATGAAATCTGGAAAGAAGCTTTCTGAGAAACTGCTTAGTGTTCTGTTCATTCATCTCACAGAGTTACATCTGTATTTCGTGTATCTCTTTGCTAGCCTTATTTCTGTGGAATCTGAGAACAGATATTTCGGATCCCTTTGAAGAATATAGGGCCAAAGGAAATATCCTCCGATAACAAAGAGAAAGAAGCTTTCTGAGAAACTTCCTTGTGTTCTGTGAAATCATCTCACAGAGTTACAGCTTTGCCCTCAAGAAGCCTTACGCTAAGACAGTTCTTGTGGAATTGGCAAAGTGATATTTGGAAGCCCATAGAGGGCTATGGTGAAAAAGGAAATATCCTCAGATGAAATCTGGAAAGAAGCTTTCTGAGAAACTGCTCTGTGATGTGTGACTTCCACTCATAGAGTTACATCTCTATTTCGTGGATCTCCTTGCTAGCCTTATTTCTGTGGAATCTGAGAACAGATATTTCGGATCCCTTTGAAGACTATAGGGCCAAAGGAAATATCCTCTGATAACAAAGAGAAAGAAGCTTTCTGAGAAACTTCTTTGTGTTCTGTGAAATCATCTCACAGAGTTACAGCTTTCCCCTCAAGAAGCCTTTCGCTAAGACAGTCCTTGTGGAATTGGCAAAGTTATATTTGGAAGCCCATAGAGGGCTATGGTGAAAAAGGAAATATCCTCAGATGAAATCTGGAAAGAAGCTTTTTGAGAAACTGCTCTGTGATGTGTGACTTCCACTCACAGAGTTACATTTGTATTTCGTGGATCTCTTTGCTAGCCTTATTTTTGTGGAATCTGAGAACACATATTTCTGATCCCTTTGAAGACTATAGGGCCACAGGAAATATCCTCCGATAACAAAGAGAAAGAAGCTTTCTGAGAAACTTCTTTTTGTTCTGTGAAATCATCTCACAGAGTTACAGCTTTCCCCTCAAGAAGCCTTTCGCTAAGACAGTTCTTGTGGAATTGGCAAAGTGATATTTGGAAGCCCCTAGAGGGCTATGTTGAAAAAGGAATTATCCTCAGATGAAATCTGGAAAGAAGCTTTCTGAGAAACTGCTCTGTGATGTGTGACTTCCACTCACGGAGTTACATCTGTATTTCGTGGATCTCTTTGCTAGCCTCATTTCTGTGGAATCTGAGAGCAGATATTTTGGATCCCTTTGAAGACTATAGGGCCAAAGGAAATATCCTCCGATAACAAAGAGAAAGAAGCTTTCTGAGAAACTTCTTTGTGTTCTGTGAAATCATCTCACAGAGTTAGAGCATTTCCCTCAAGAAGCCTTTCGCTAAGACAGTTCTTGTGGAATTTGCAAAGTTTTATTTGAAAGCCCTTAGAGGGCTATGGTGAAAAAGGAAATATCCTCAGATGAAATCTGTAAAGAAGCTTTCTAAGAAACTGCTTAGTGTTCTGTTCATTCATCTCACAGAGTTACATCTGTATTTCGTGGATCTCTTTGCTAGCCTTATTTCTGTGGAATCTGAGAACAGATATTTCGGATCCCTTTGAAGATTATAGGGCCAAAGGAAATTTCCTCCGATAACAAAGAGAAAGAAGCTTTCTGAGAAACTTCTTTGTGTTCTGTGAAATCATCTCACAGAGTTACAGCTTTCCCCTCAAGAAGCCTTTCGCTAAGACAGTTCTTGTGGAATTGGCAAAGTGATATTTGGAAGCCCTTAGAGGGCTATGGTGAAAAAGGAAATATCCTCAGATGAAATCTGGAAAGAAGCTTTCTGAGAAACTGCTCTGTGATGTGTGACTTACACTCATAGAGTTACATCTCTATTTCATGGATCTCTTTGCTAGCCTTACTTCTGTGGAATCTGAGAACAGATATTTCGGATCCCTTTGAAGACTATAGGGCCAAAGGAATATCCTCTGATAACAAAGAGAAAGAAGCTTTCTGAGAAACTTCTTTGTGTTCTGTGAAATCATCTCACAGAGTTACAGCTTTCCCCTCAAGAAGCCTTTCGCTAAGACAGTTCTTGTGGAATTGGAAAAGTTTTATTTGGAAGCCCTTAGAGGGCTATGGTGAAAAAGGAAATATCCTCAGATGAAATCTGTAAAGAAGCTTTCTAAGAAACTGCTTAGTGTTCTGTTCATTCATCTCACAGAGTTATATCTGTATTTCGTGGATCTCTTTGCTAGCCTTATTTCTGTGGAATCTGAGAACAGATATTTCGGATCCCTTTGAAGACTATAGGGCCAAAGGAAATATCCTCCGATAACGAAGAGAAAGAAGCTTTCTGAGAAACTTCTTTGTGTTCTGTGAAATCATCTCACAGAGTTACAGCTTTCCCCTCAAGAAGCCTTTCGCTAAGACAGTTCTTGTGGAATTGGCAAAGTGATATTTGGAAGCCCATAGAGGGCTATGGTGAAAAAGGAAATATCCTCAGATGAAATCTGGAAAGAACCTTTCTGAGAAACTGCTTAGTGTTCTGTTCATTCATCTCACAGAGTTACATCTGTATTTCGTGGATCTCTTTGCTAGCCTTATTTCTGTGGAATCTGAGAACAGATATTTCGGATCCCTTTGAAGACTATAGGGCCAAAGGAAATTTCCTCCGATAACAAAGA
Source organism: Macaca mulatta (assembly GCF_049350105.2). NCBI lineage: Eukaryota > Metazoa > Chordata > Mammalia > Primates > Cercopithecidae > Macaca > Macaca mulatta. The sequence continues at coordinate 49,571,522 of NC_133413.1, forward strand.
GAAAGAAGCTTTCTGAGAAACTTCTTTGTGTTCTGTGAAAACATCTCACAGAGTTACAGCTTTCCCCTCAAGAAGCCTTTCGCTAAGACAGTTCTTGTGGAATTGGCAAAGTGATATTTGGAAGCCCATAGAGGGCTATGGTGAAAAAGGAAATATCCTCAGAAGAAATCTGGAAAGAAGCTTTCTGAAAACTGCTCTGTGATGTGTGACTTACACTCATAGAGTTACATCTCTATTTCATGGATCTCTTTGCTAGCCTTACTTCTGTGGAATCTGAGAACAGATATTTCGGATCCCTTTGAAGACTATAGGGCCAAAGGAAATATCCACTGATAACAAAGAGAAAGAAGCTTTCTGAGAAACTTCTTTGTGTTTGTGAAATCATCTCACAGAGTTACAGCTTTCCCCTCAAGAAGCCTTTCGCTAAGACAGTTCTTGTGGAATTGGCAAAGTGATATTTGGAAGCCCATAGAGGGCTATGGTGAAAAAGGAAATATCCTAAGACGAAATCTGGAAAGAAGCTTTCTGAGAAACTGCTTAGTGTTCTGTTCATTCATCTCACAGAGTTACATCTGTGTTTCGTGGATCTCTTTGCTAGCCTTATTTCTGTGGAATCTGAGAACAGATATTTCGGATCCCTTTGAAGACTATAGGGCCAAAGGAAATATCATCCGATAACAAAGAGAAAGAAGCTTTCTGAGAAACTTCTTTGTGTTCTGTGAAATCATCTCACAGAGTTACAGCTTTCCACTCAAGAAGCCTTTCGCTAAGACAGTTCTTGTGGAATTGGCAAAGTGATATTTGGAAGCCCATAGCGTGCTATGGTGAAAAAGGAAGTATCCTAAGATGAAATCTGGAAAGTAGCTTTCTGAGAAACTGCTTAGTGTTCTGTTCATTCATCTCACAGAGTTACATCTGTATTTCGTGGATCACTTTGCTAGCCTTCTTTCTGTGGAATCTGAGAACAGATATTTCGGATCCCTTTGAAGACTATAGGGCCAAAGGAAATATCCTCCGATAACAAAGAGAAAGAAGCTTTCTGAGAAACTTCTTTGTGTTCTGTGAAATCATCTCACAGAGTTACAGCTTTCCCCTCAAGAAGCCTTTCGCTAAGACAGTTCTTGTGGAATTGGCAAAGTGATATTTGGAAGCCCATAGAGGGCTATGGTGAAAAAGGAAATATCCTCAGATGAAATCTGGAAAGAAGCTTTCTGAGAAAGTGCTCTGTGATGTGTGACTTCCACTCACAGAGTTACATCAGTATTTCGTGGATCTCTTTGCTAGCCTTACTTCTGTGGAATCTGAGAACAGATATTTCGCATCCCTTTGAAGACTATAGGGCCAAAGAAATATCCTGCGATAACAAAGAGAAAGAAGCTTTCTGAGAAACTTCTTTCTGTTCTGTGAAATCATCTCACAGAGTTACAGCTTTCCCCTCAAGAAGCCTTTCCCTAAGACAGTTCTTGTGGAATTGGCAAAGTGATATTTGGAAGCCCATAGAGGGCTATGGTGAAAAAGGAAATATCCTCAGATGAAATCTGGAAAGAAGCTTTCTGAGAAACTGCTTAGTGTTCTGTTCATTCATCTCACGGAGTTACATCTGTATTTCGTGGGTCTCTTTGCTAGCATTACTTCTGTGGAATCTGAGAACAGATATTTTGGATCCCTTTGAAGACTATAGGGCCAAAGGAAATATCCTCTGATAACAAAGAGAAAGAAGCTTTCTGAGAAACTTCTTTGTGTTCTGTGAAATCATCTCACAGAGTTAGAGCTTTCCCCTCAAGAAGCCTTTCGCTAAGACAGTTCTTGTGGAATTGGCAAAGTGATATTTGGAAGCCCACAGAGGACTATGGTGAAAAAGGAAATATCCTCAGATTAAATCTGGAAAGAAGCTTTCTGAGAAACTGCTTAGTGTTCTGTTCCTTCATCTCACAGAGTTACATCTGTGTTTCGTGGATCTCTTTGCTAGCCTTATTTCTGTGGAATCTGAGAACAGATTTTTCGGATCCCTTTGAAGACTGTAGGGCCAGAGGAAATATCCTCCGATAACAAAGAGAAAGAAGCTTTCTGAGAAACTTCTTTTTGTTCTGTGAAATCATCTCACAGAGTTACACTTTCCCCTCAAGAAGCCTTTCGCTAAGACAGTTCTTGTGGAATTGGCAAAGTGATATTTGGAAGCCCATAGAGGGCTATGGTGAAAAAGAAAATATCCTCAGATGAAATCTGGAAAGAAGCTTTCTGAGAAACTGCTTAGTGTTCTGTTCATTCATCTCACAGAGTTACATCTGTATTTCGTGGATCTCTTTGCTAGCCTTCTTTCTGTGGAATCTGAGAACAGATATTTCGGATCCCTTTGAAGACTATAGGGCCAAAGGAAATATCCTCCGATAACAAAGAGAAAGAAGCTTTCTGAGAAACTTCTTTGTGTTCTGTGAAATCATCTCACAGAGTTACAGCTTTCACCTGAAGAAGCCTTTCGCTAAGACACTTCTTGTGGAATTGGCAAAGTGATATTTGGAATCCCATAAGGGGCTACGGTGAAAAAGGAAATATCCTCAGATTAAATCTGGAAAGAAGCCTTCTGAGAAACCGCTTAGTGCTCTGTGACTTCAACTCACAGAGTTACATCTGCATATCGTGGATCTCTTTGCTAGCCTTATTTCTGTGGAATCTGAGAACAGATATTTCGGATCCCTTTGAAGACTATAGGGCCAAAGGAAATATCCTCCGATAACAAAGAGAAAGAAGCTTTCTGAGAAACTTCTTTGTGTTCTGTGAAATCATCTCACAGAGTTAAAGCTTTCCCCTCAAGAAGCCTTTCCCTAAGACAGTTCTTGTGGAATTGGCAAAGTGATATTTGGAAGCCCGTAGAGGGCTATGGTAAAAAAGTAAATATACTCAGATGAAATCTGGAAAGAAGCTTTCTGAGAAACTGCTCTGTGATGTGTGACTTCCACTGACAGAGTTACATCTGTATTTCGTGGATCTCTTTGCTAGCCTTATTTCTGTGGAATCTGAGAACAGATATTTCGGATCCCTTTGAAGACGATAGGGCCAAAGGAAATATCCTCCGATAACAAAGAGAAAGAAGCTTTCTGAGAAACTTCTTTGTGTTCTGTGAAATCATCTCACAGAGTTACAGCTTTCCCCTGAAGAAGCCTTTCGCTAAGACACTTCTTGTGGAATTGGCAAAGTGATATTTGGAAGCCCATAGAGGGCTATGGGGAAAAAGGAAATATCCTCAGATGAAATCTGGAAAGAAGCTTTCTGAGTAACTGGTCTGTGAGGTGTGACTTCCACTCACAGAGTTACATCTGTATTGCGTGGATTTCTTTGCTAGCCTTATTTCAGTGGAATCTGAGAACAGATATTTCGGATCCCTTTGAAGACTATAGGGCCAAAGGAAATATCCTCTGATAACAAAGAGAAAGAAGCTTTCTGAGAAACTTCTTTGTGTTCTGTGAAATCATCTCACACAGTTACAACTTTCCCCTCAAGAAGCCTTCGCTAAGACAGTTCTTGTGGAATTGGCAAAGTGATATTTGGAAGCCCATAGAGGGCTATGGTGAAAAAGGAAATATCCTCAGATGAAATCTGGAAAGAAGCTTTCTGAGAAACTGCATAGTGTTCTGTTCATTCATCTCACAGAGTTACATCTGTATTTCGTGGATCTCTTTGCTAGCCTTATTTCTGTGGAATCTGAGAACAGATATTTCGGATCCCTTTGAAGACTATAGGGCCAAAGGAAATATCCTGCGATAACAAAGAGAAAGAAGCTTTCTGAGAAACTTCTTTGTGTTCTGTGAAATCATCTCACAGAGTTACAGCTTTCCCCTCAAGAATCCTTTCGCTAAGACAGTTCTTGTGGAATTGGCAAAGTGATATTTGGAAGCCCATAGCGGGCTATGGTGAAAAAGGAAATATCCTCAGATGAAATCTGGAAAGAAGCTTTCTGAGAAACTGCTTAGTGTTCTGTTCATTCATCTCACAGAGTTACATCTGTATTTCCTGGATCTCTTTGCTAGCCTTATTTCTGTGGAATCTGAGAACAGATATTTCGGATCCCTTTGAAGACTATAGGGCCAAAGGAAATATCATCCGATAACAAAGAGAAAGAAGCTTTCTGAGAAACTTCTTTGTGTTCTGTGAAATCATCTCACAGAGTTACAGCTTTCCACTCAAGAAGCCTTTCGCTAAGACAGTTCTTGTGGAATTGGCAAAGTGATATTTGGAAGCCCATAGCGTGCTATGGTGAAAAAGGAAATATCCTAAGATGAAATCTGGAAAGTAGCTTTCTGAGAAACTGCTTAGTGTTCTGTTCATTCATCTCACAGAGTTACATCTGTATTTCGTGGATCACTTTGCTAGCCTTCTTTCTGTGGAATCTGAGAACAGATATTTCGGATCCCTTTGAAGACTATAGGGCCAAAGGAAATATCCTCCGATAACAAAGAGAAAGAAGCTTTCTGAGAAACTTCTTTGTGTTCTGTGAAATCATCTCACAGAGTTACAGCTTTGCCCTCAAGAAGCCTTTCGCTAAGACAGTTCTTGTGGAATTGGCAAAGTGATATTTGGAAGCCCATAGAGGGCTATGGTGAAAAAGGAAATATCCTCAGATGAAATCTGGAAAGAAGCTTTCTGAGAAACTGCTCTGTGATGTGTGACTTCCACTCATAGAGTTACATCTCTATTTCGTGGATCTCCTTGCTAGCCTTATTTCTGTGGAATCTGAGAACAGATATTTCGGATCCCTTTGAAGACTATAGGGCCAAAGGAAATATCCTCTGATAACAAAGAGAAAGAAGCTTTCTGAGAAACTTCTTTGTGTTCTGTGAAATCATCTCACAGAGTTACAGCTTTCCCCTCAAGAAGCCTTTCGCTAAGACAGTCCTTGTGGAATTGGCAAAGTTATATTTGGAAGCCCATAGAGGGCTACGGTGAAAAAGGAAATATCCTCAGATGAAATCTGGAAAGAAGCTTTCTGAGAAACTGCTTAGTGTTCTGTACATTCATCTCACAGAGTTACTTCTGTATTTCGTGGATCTCTTTGCTAGCCTTATTTCTGTGGAATCTGAGAACAGATATTTCGGATCCCTTTGAAGACTATAGGGCCAAAGGAAATATCCTCTGATAACAAAGAGAAAGAAGCTTTCTGAGAAACTTGTTTGTGTTCTGTGAAATCATCTCACAGAGTTACAGCTTTCCCCTCAAGAAGACTTTCGCTAAGACAGTTCTTGTGGAATTTTCAAAGTGATACTTGGAAGCCCATAGAGGGCTACGGTGAAAAAGGAAATATCCTCAGATGAAATCTGGAAAGAAGCTTTCTGAGAAACTGCTTAGTGTTCTGTACATTCATCTCACAGAGTTACTTCTGTATTTCGTGGATCTCTTTGCTAGCCTTATTTCTGTGGAATCTGAGAACAGATATTTCGGATCCCTTTGAAGACTATAGGGCCAAAGGAAATATCCTCTGATAACAAAGAGAAAGAAGCTTTCTGAGAAACTTGTTTGTGTTCTGTGAAATCATCTCACAGAGTTACAGCTTTCCCCTCAAGAAGCCTTTCGCTAAGACAGTTCTTGTGGAATTGTCAAAGTGATATTTGGAAGCCCTTAGAGGGCTATGGTGAAAAAGGAAATATCCTCAGATGAAATCTGGAAAGAAGCTTTTTGAGAAACTGCTCTGTGATGTGTGACTTCCACTCACAGAGTTACATTTGTATTTCGTGGATCTCTTTGCTAGCCTTATTTTTGTGGAATCTGAGAACACATATTTCTGATCCCTTTGAAGACTATAGGGCCACAGGAAATATCCTCCGATAACAAAGAGAAAGAAGCTTTCTGAGAAACTTCTTTTTGTTCTGTGAAATCATCTCACAGAGTTACAGCTTTCCCCTCAAGAAGCCTTTCGCTAAGACAGTTCTTGTGGAATTGGCAAAGTGATATTTGGAAGCCCCTAGAGGGCTATGTTGAAAAAGGAATTATCCTCAGATGAAATCTGGAAAGAAGCTTTCTGAGAAACTGCTCTGTGATGTGTGACTTCCACTCACAGAGTTACATCTGTATTTCGTGGATCTCTTTGCTAGCCTCATTTCTGTGGAATCTGAGAGCAGATATTTTGGATCCCTTTGAAGACTATAGGGCCAAAGGAAATATCCTCCGATAACAAAGAGAAAGAAGCTTTCTGAGAAACTTCTTTGTGTTCTGTGAAATCATCTCACAGAGTTAGAGCATTTCCCTCAAGAAGCCTTTCGCTAAGACAGTTCTTGTGGAATTTGCAAAGTTTTATTTGAAAGCCCTTAGAGGGCTATGGTGAAAAAGGAAATATCCTCAGATGAAATCTGTAAAGAAGCTTTCTAAGAAACTGCTTAGTGTTCTGTTCATTCATCTCACAGAGTTACATCTGTATTTCGTGGATCTCTTTGCTAGCCTTATTTCTGTGGAATCTGAGAACAGATATTTCGGATCCCTTTGAAGACTATAGGGCCAAAGGAAATATCCTCAGATAACAAAGAGGAAGAAGCTTTCTGAGAAACTTCTTTGTGTTCTGTGAAATCATCTCACAGAGTTACAGCTTTCCCCTCAAGAAGCCTTTCGCTAAGACAGTTCTTGTGGAATTGGCAAAGTGATACTTGGAAACCCATAGAGGGATATGGTGAAAAAGGAAATATCCTCAGATGAAATCTGGAAAGAAGCTTTCTGAGAAACTGCTCTGTGATGTGTGACTTCCACTCACGGAGTTACATCTGTATTTCGTGGATCTCTTTGCTAGCCTCATTTCTGTGGAATCTGAGAACAGGTATTTCGGATCCCTTTGAAGACTATAGGGCCAAAGGAAATATCCTCCGATAACAAAGAGAAAGAAGCTTTCTGAGAAACTTCTTTGTGTTCTGTGAAATCATCTCACAGAGTTACAGCTTTCCCCTCAAGAAGCCTTTCGCTAAGACAGTTCTTGTGGAATTGGCAAAGTAATATTTGGAAGCCCATAGAGGGCTATGGTGAAAAAGGAAATATCCTCAGATGAAATCTGGAAAGAAGCTTTCTGAGAAACTGCTCTGTGATGTGTGACTTCCACTCATAGAGTTACATCTCTATTTCGTGGATCTCCTTGCTAGCCTTATTTCTGTGGAATAAGAGAACAGATATTTTGGATCCCTTTGAAGACTGTAGGGCCAAAGGATATATCCTCCGATAACAAAGACAAAGAAGCTTTCTGAGAAACTTCTTTGTGTTCTGTGAAATCATCTCACAGAGTTAGAGCTTTCCCCTCAAGGAGCCTTTCGCTAAGACAGTTCTTGTGGAATTGGCAAAGTGATATTTGGAAGCCCATAGAGGGCTATGGTGAAAAAGGAAATACCCTCAGATGAAATCTGGAAAGAAGCTTTCTGAGAAACTGCTTAGTGTTCTGTTCATTCATCTCACAGAGTTACATCTGTATTTCGTGGATCTCTTTGCTAGCCTTATTTCTGTGGAATCTGAGAACAGATATTTCGGATCCCTTTGAAGATTATAGGGCCAAAGGAAATTTCCTCCGATAACAAAGAGAAAGAAGCTTTCTGAGAAACTTCTTTGTGTTCTGTGAAATCATCTCACAGAGTTACAGCTTTGCCCTCAAGAAGCCTTTCGCTAAGACAGTTCTTGTGGAATTGGCAAAGTGATATTTGGAAGCCCTTAGAGGGCTATGGTGAAAAAGGAAATATCCTCAGATGAAATCTGGAAAGAAGCTTTCTGAGAAACTGCTCTGTGATGTGTGACTTACACTCATAGAGTTACATCTCTATTTCATGGATCTCTTTGCTAGCCTTACTTCTGTGGAATCTGAGAACAGATATTTCGGATCCCTTTGAAGACTATAGGGCCAAAGGAATATCCTCTGATAACAAAGAGAAAGAAGCTTTCTGAGAAACTTCTTTGTGTTCTGTGAAATCATCTCACAGAGTTACAGCTTTCCCCTCAAGAAGCCTTTCGCTAAGACAGTTCTTGTGGAATTGGAAAAGTTTTATTTGGAAGCCCTTAGAGGGCTATGGTGAAAAAGGAAATATCCTCAGATGAAATCTGTAAAGAAGCTTTCTAAGAAACTGCTTAGTGTTCTGTTCATTCATCTCACAGAGTTATATCTGTATTTCGTGGATCTCTTTGCTAGCCTTATTTCTGTGGAATCTGAGAACAGATATTTCGGATCCCTTTGAAGACTATAGGGCCAAAGGAAATATCCTCCGATAACGAAGAGAAAGAAGCTTTCTGAGAAACTTCTTTGTGTTCTGTGAAATCATCTCACAGAGTTACAGCTTTCCCCTCAAGAAGCCTTTCGCTAAGACAGTTCTTGTGGAATTGGCAAAGTGATATTTGGAAGCCCATAGAGGGCTATGGTGAAAAAGGAAATATCCTCAGATGAAATCTGGAAAGAACCTTTCTGAGAAACTGCTTAGTGTTCTGTTCATTCATCTCACAGAGTTACATCTGTATTTCGTGGATCTCTTTGCTAGCCTTATTTCTGTGGAATCTGAGAACAGATATTTCGGATCCCTTTGAAGACTATAGGGCCAAAGGAAATTTCCTCCGATAACAAAGAGAAAGAAGCTTTCTGAGAAACTTCTTTGTGTTCTGTGAAAACATCTCACAGAGTTACAGCTTTCCCCTCAAGAAGCCTTTCGCTAAGACAGTTCTTGTGGAATTGGCAAAGTGATATTTGGAAGCCCATAGAGGGCTATGGTGAAAAAGGAAATATCCTCAGAAGAAATCTGGAAAGAAGCTTTCTGAAAACTGCTCTGTGATGTGTGACTTACACTCATAGAGTTACATCTCTATTTCATGGATCTCTTTGCTAGCCTTACTTCTGTGGAATCTGAGAACAGATATTTCGGATCCCTTTGAAGACTATAGGGCAAAGGAAATATCCACTGATAACAAAGAGAAAGAAGCTTTCTGAGAAACTTCTTTGTGTTTGTGAAATCATCTCACAGAGTTACAGCTTTCCCCTCAAGAAGCCTTTCGCTAAGACAGTTCTTGTGGAATTGGCAAAGTGATATTTGGAAGCCCATAGAGGCCTATGGTGAAAAAGGAAATATCCTAAGACGAAATCTGGAAAGAAGCTTTCTGAGAAACTGCTTAGTGTTCTGTTCATTCATCTCACAGAGTTACATCTGTGTTTCGTGGATCTCTTTGCTAGCCTTATTTCTGTGGAATCTGAGAACAGATATTTCGGATCCCTTTGAAGACTATAGGGCCAAAGGAAATATCATCCGATAACAAAGAGAAAGAAGCTTTCTGAGAAACTTCTTTGTGTTCTGTGAAATCATCTCACAGAGTTACAGCTTTCCACTCAAGAAGCCTTTCGCTAAGACAGTTCTTGTGGAATTGGCAAAGTGATATTTGGAAGCCCATAGCGTGCTATGGTGAAAAAGGAAGTATCCTAAGATGAAATCTGGAAAGTAGCTTTCTGAGAAACTGCTTAGTGTTCTGTTCATTCATCTCACAGAGTTACATCTGTATTTCGTGGATCACTTTGCTAGCCTTCTTTCTGTGGAATCTGAGAACAGATATTTCGGATCCCTTTGAAGACTATAGGGCCAAAGGAAATATCCTCCGATAACAAAGAGAAAGAAGCTTTCTGAGAAACTTCTTTGTGTTCTGTGAAATCATCTCACAGAGTTACAGCTTTCCCCTCAAGAAGCCTTTCGCTAAGACAGTTCTTGTGGAATTGGCAAAGTGATATTTGGAAGCCCATAGAGGGCTATGGTGAAAAAGGAAATATCCTCAGATGAAATCTGGAAAGAAGCTTTCTGAGAAAGTGCTCTGTGATGTGTGACTTCCACTCACAGAGTTACATCTGTATTTCGTGGATCTCTTTGCTAGCCTTACTTCTGTGGAATCTGAGAACAGATATTTCGCATCCCTTTGAAGACTATAGGGCCAAAGAAATATCCTGCGATAACAAAGAGAAAGAAGCTTTCTGAGAAACTTCTTTCTGTTCTGTGAAATCATCTCACAGAGTTACAGCTTTCCCCTCAAGAAGCCTTTCCCTAAGACAGTTCTTGTGGAATTGGAAAAGTGATATTTGGAAGCCCATAGAGGGCTATGGTGAAAAAGGAAATATCCTCAGATGAAATCTGGAAAGAAGCTTTCTGAGAAACTGCTTAGTGTTCTGTTCATTCATCTCACGGAGTTACATCTGTATTTCGTGGGTCTCTTTGCTAGCCTTACTTCTGTGGAATCTGAGAACAGATATTTTGGATCCCTTTGAAGACTATAGGGCCAAAGGAAATATCCTCTGATAACAAAGAGAAAGAAGCTTTCTGAGAAACTTCTTTGTGTTCTGTGAAATCATCTCACAGAGTTAGAGCTTTCCCCTCAAGAAGCCTTTCGCTAAGACAGTTCTTGTGGAATTGGCAAAGTGATATTTGGAAGCCCACAGAGGACTATGGTGAAAAAGGAAATATCCTCAGATTAAATCTGGAAAGAAGCTTTCTGAGAAACTGCTTAGTGTTCTGTTCCTTCATCTCACAGAGTTACATCTGTGTTTCGTGGATCTCTTTGCTAGCCTTATTTCTGTGGAATCTGAGAACAGATTTTTCGGATCCCTTTGAAGACTATAGGGCCAGAGGAAATATCCTCCGATAACAAAGAGAAAGAAGCTTTCTGAGAAACTTCTTTTTGTTCTGTGAAATCATCTCACAGAGTTACACTTTCCCCTCAAGAAGCCTTTCGCTAAGACAGTTCTTGTGGAATTGGCAAAGTGATATTTGGAAGCCCATAGAGGGCTATGGTGAAAAAGAAAATATCCTCAGATGAAATCTGGAAAGAAGCTTTCTGAGAAACTGCTTAGTGTTCTGTTCATTCATCTCACAGAGTTACATCTGTATTTCGTGGATCTCTTTGCTAGCCTTCTTTCTGTGGAATCTGAGAACAGATATTTCGGATCCCTTTGAAGACTATAGGGCCAAAGGAAATATCCTCCGATAACAAAGAGAAAGAAGCTTTCTGAGAAACTTCTTTGTGTTCTGTGAAATCATCTCACAGAGTTACAGCTTTCACCTGAAGAAGCCTTTCGCTAAGACACTTCTTGTGGAATTGGCAAAGTGATATTTGGAATCCCATAAGGGGCTACGGTGAAAAAGGAAATATCCTCAGATGAAATCTGGAAAGAAGCCTTCTGAGAAACCGCTTAGTGCTCTGTGACTTCAACTCACAGAGTTACATCTGCATTTCGTGGATCTCTTTGCTAGCCTTATTTCTGTGGAATCTGAGAACAGATATTTCGGATCCCTTTGAAGACTATAGGGCCAAAGGAAATATCCTCCGATAAAAAAGAGAAAGAAGCTTTCTGAGAAACTTCTTTGTGTTCTGTGAAATCATCTCACAGAGTTACAGCTTTCCCCTCAAGAAGCCTTTCCCTAAGACAGTTCTTGTGGAATTGGCAAAGTGATATTTGGAAGCCCGTAGAGGGCTATGGTAAAAAAGTAAATATACTCAGATGAAATCTGGAAAGAAGCTTTCTGAGAAACTGCTCTGTGATGTGTGACTTCCACTGACAGAGTTACATCTGTATTTCGTGGATCTCTTTGCTAGCCTTATTTCTGTGGAATCTGAGAACAGATATTTCGGATCCCTTTGAAGACGATAGGGCCAAAGGAAATATCCTCCGATAACAAAGAGAAAGAAGCTTTCTGAGAAACTTCTTTGTGTTCTGTGAAATCATCTCACAGAGTTACAGCTTTCCCCTGAAGAAGCCTTTCGCTAAGACACTTCTTGTGGAATTGGCAAAGTGATATTTGGAAGCCCATAGAGGGCTATGGGGAAAAAGGAAATATCCTCAGATGAAATCTGGAAAGAAGCTTTCTGAGTAACTGGTCTGTGAGGTGTGACTTCCACTCACAGAGTTACATCTGTATTGCGTGGATTTCTTTGCTAGCCTTATTTCAGTGGAATCTGAGAACAGATATTTCGGATCCCTTTGAAGACTATAGGGCCAAAGGAAATATCCTCTGATAACAAAGAGAAAGAAGCTTTCTGAGAAACTTCTTTGTGTTCTGTGAAATCATCTCACACAGTTACAACTTTCCCCTCAAGAAGCCTTCGCTAAGACAGTTCTTGTGGAATTGGCAAAGTGATATTTGGAAGCCCATAGAGGGCTATGGTGAAAAAGGAAATATCCTCAGATGAAATCTGGAAAGAAGCTTTCTGAGAAACTGCATAGTGTTCTGTTCATTCATCTCACAGAGTTACATCTGTATTTCGTGGATCTCTTTGCTAGCCTTATTTCTGTGGAATCTGAGAACAGATATTTCGGATCCCTTTGAAGACTATAGGGCCAAAGGAAATATCCTGCGATAACAAAGAGAAAGAAGCTTTCTGAGAAACTTCTTTGTGTTCTGTGAAATCATCTCACAGAGTTACAGCTTTCCCCTCAAGAATCCTTTCGCTAAGACAGTTCTTGTGGAATTGGCAAAGTGATATTTGGAAGCCCATAGCGGGCTATGGTGAAAAAGGAAATATCCTCAGATGAAATCTGGAAAGAAGCTTTCTGAGAAACTGCTTAGTGTTCTGTTCATTCATCTCACAGAGTTACATCTGTATTTCCTGGATCTCTTTGCTAGCCTTATTTCTGTGGAATCTGAGAACAGATATTTCGGATCCCTTTGAAGACTATAGGGCCAAAGGAAATATCATCCGATAACAAAGAGAAAGAAGCTTTCTGAGAAACTTCTTTGTGTTCTGTGAAATCATCTCACAGAGTTACAGCTTTCCACTCAAGAAGCCTTTCGCTAAGACAGTTCTTGTGGAATTGGCAAAGTGATATTTGGAAGCCCATAGCGTGCTATGGTGAAAAAGGAAATATCCTAAGATGAAATCTGGAAAGTAGCTTTCTGAGAAACTGCTTAGTGTTCTGTTCATTCATCTCACAGAGTTACATCTGTATTTCGTGGATCACTTTGCTAGCCTTCTTTCTGTGGAATCTGAGAACAGATATTTCGGATCCCTTTGAAGACTATAGGGCCAAAGGAAATATCCTCCGATAACAAAGAGAAAGAAGCTTTCTGAGAAACTTCTTTGTGTTCTGTGAAATCATCTCACAGAGTTACAGCTTTCCCCTCAAGAAGCCTTTCGCTAAGACAGTTCTTGTGGAATTGGCAAAGTGATATTTGGAAGCCCATAGAGGGCTATGGTGAAAAAGGAAATATCCTCAGATGAAATCTGGAAAGAAGCTTTCTGAGAAAGTGCTCTGTGATGTGTGACTTCCACTCATAGAGTTACATCTGTATTTCGTGGATCTCTTTGCTAGCCTTACTTCTGTGGAATCTGAGAACAGATATTTCGCATCCCTTTGAAGACTATAGGGCCAAAGAAATATCCTGCGATAACAAAGAGAAAGAAGCTTTCTGAGAAACTTCTTTCTGTTCTGTGAAATCATCTCACAGAGTTACAGCTTTCCCCTCAAGAAGCCTTTCCCTAAGACAGTTCCTGTGGAATTGGCAAAGTGATATTTGGAAGCCCATAGAGGGCTATGGTGAAAAAGGAAATATCCTCAGATGAAATCTGGAAAGAAGCTTTCTGAGAAACTGCTTAGTGTTCTGTTCATTCATCTCACGGAGTTACATCTGTATTTCGTGGGTCTCTTTGCTAGCCTTACTTCTGTGGAATCTGAGAACAGATATTTTGGATCCCTTTGAAGACTATAGGGCCAAAGGAAATATCCTCTGATAACAAAGAGAAAGAAGCTTTCTGAGAAACTTCTTTGTGTTCTGTGAAATCATCTCACAGAGTTAGAGCTTTCCCCTCAAGAAGCCTTTCGCTAAGACAGTTCTTGTGGAATAGGCAAAGTGATATTTGGAAGCCCACAGAGGACTATGGTGAAAAAGGAAATATCCTCAGATTAAATCTGGAAAGAAGCTTTCTGAGAAACTGCTTAGTGTTCTGTTCCTTCATCTCACAGAGTTACATCTGTGTTTCGTGGATCTCTTTGCTAGCCTTATTTCTGTGGAATCTGAGAACAGATTTTTCGGATCCCTTTGAAGACTATAGGGCCAGAGGAAATATCCTCCGATAACAAAGAGAAAGAAGCTTTCTGAGAAACTTCTTTTTGTTCTGTGAAATCATCTCACAGAGTTACACTTTCCCCTCAAGAAGCCTTTCGCTAAGACAGTTCTTGTGGAATTGGCAAAGTGATATTTGGAAGCCCATAGAGGGCTATGGTGAAAAAGGAAATATCCTCAGATGAAATCTGGAAAGAAGCCTTCTGAGAAACCGCTTAGTGCTCTGTGACTTCAACTCACAGAGTTACATCTGCATTTCGTGGATCTCTTTGCTAGCCTTATTTCTGTGGAATCTGAGAACAGATATTTCGGATCCCTTTGAAGACTATAGGGCCAAAGGAAATATCCTCCGATAACAAAGAGAAAGAAGCTTTCTGAGAAACTTCTTTGTGTTCTGTGAAATCATCTCACAGAGTTACAGCTTTCCCCTCAAGAAGCCTTTCCCTAAGACAGTTCTTGTGGAATTGGCAAAGTGATATTTGGAAGCCCGTAGAGGGCTATGGTGAAAAAGTAAATATACTCAGATGAAATCTGGAAAGAAGCTTTCTGAGAAACTGCTCTGTGATGTGTGACTTCCACTGACAGAGTTACATCTGTATTTCGTGGATCTCTTTGCTAGCCTTATTTCTGTGGAATCTGAGAACAGATATTTCGGATCCCTTTGAAGACGATAGGGCCAAAGGAAATATCCTCCGATAACAAAGAGAAAGAAGCTTTCTGAGAAACTTCTTTGTGTTCTGTGAAATCATCTCACAGAGTTACAGCTTTCCCCTGAAGAAGCCTTTCGCTAAGACACTTCTTGTGGAATTGGCAAAGTGATATTTGGAAGCCCATAGAGGGCTATGGGGAAAAAGGAAATATCCTCAGATGAAATCTGGAAAGAAGCTTTCTGAGTAACTGGTCTGTGAGGTGTGACTTCCACTCACAGAGTTACATCTGTATTGCGTGGATTTCTTTGCTAGCCTTATTTCAGTGGAATCTGAGAACAGATATTTCGGATCCCTTTGAAGACTATAGGGCCAAAGGAAATATCCTCTGATAACAAAGAGAAAGAAGCTTTCTGAGAAACTTCTTTGTGTTCTGTGAAATCATCTCACACAGTTACAACTTTCCCCGCAAGAAGCCTTCGCTAAGACAGTTCTTGTGGAATTGGCAAAGTGATATTTGGAAGCCCATAGAGGGCTATGGTGAAAAAGGAAATATCCTCAGATGAAATCTGGAAAGAAGCTTTCTGAGAAACTGCATAGTGTTCTGTTCATTCATCTCACAGAGTTACATCTGTATTTCGTGGATCTCTTTGCTAGCCTTATTTCTGTGGAATCTGAGAACAGATATTTCGGATCCCTTTGAAGACTATAGGGCCAAAGGAAATATCCTGCGATAACAAAGAGAAAGAAGCAATCTGAGAAACTTCTTTGTGTTCTGTGAAATCATCTCACAGAGTTACAGCTTTCCCCTCAAGAATCCTTTCGCTAAGACAGTTCTTGTGGAATTGGCAAAGTGATATTTGGAAGCCCATAGCGGGCTATGGTGAAAAAGGAAATATCCTCAGATGAAATCTGGAAAGAAGCTTTCTGAGAAACTGCTTAGTGTTCTGTTCATTCATCTCACAGGGTTACATCTGTATTTCGTGGATCTCTTTCCTAGCCTTATTTCTGTGGAATCTGAGAACAGATATTTCGGATCCCTTTGAAGACTATAGGGCCAAAGGAAATATCCTCCGATAAGAAAGAGAAAGAAGCTTTCTGAGAAACTTCTTTGTGTTCTGTGAAATCATCTCACAGAGTTACAGCTTTCCCCTCAAGAAGCCTTTCGCTAAGACAGTTCTTGTGGAATTGGCAAAGTGATATTTGGAAGCCCATAGAGGGCTACGGTGAAAAAGGAAATATCCTCACATGAAATCTGGAAAGAAGCTTTCTGAGAAACTGCTCTGTGATATGTGACTTCCACTCACAGAGTTACATCTGTATTTCGTGGATCTCTTTGCTAGCCTTATTTCTGTGGAATCTGAGAACAGATATTTCGGATCCCTTTGAAGACTATAGGGCCAAAGGAAATATCCTCAGATAACAAAGAGAAAGAAGCTTTCTGAGAAACTTCTTTGTGTTCTGTGAAATCATCTCACAGAGTTACAGCTTCCCCCTCAAGAAGCCTTTCCCTAAGACAGTTCTTGTGGAATTGGCAAAGTGATATTTGGAAGCCCATAGAGGGCTATGGTGAAAAACGAAATATCCTCAGATGAAATCTGGAAAGAAGCTTTCTGAGAAACTGCTTAGTGTTCTGTGCATTCATCTCACAGAGTTACGTCTGTATTTCGTGGATCTCTTTGCTAGCCTTATTTCTGTGGAATCTGAGAACAGATATTTCGGATCCCTTTGAAGAATATAGGGCCAAAGGTAATATCCTCCGATAACAAAGAGAAAGAAGCTTTCTGAGAAACTTCTTTGTGTTCTGTGAAATCATCTCACAGAGTTACAGCTTTCCCCTCAAGAAGCCTTTCGCTAAGACAGTTCTTCTGGAATTGGCAAAGTGATATTTGGAAGCCCATAGAGGACTATGGTGAAAAAGGAAATATCCTCAGATGAAATCTGGAAAGAAGCTTTCTGAGAAACTGCTTAGTGTTCTGTTCATTCATCTCAAAGAGTTACATCTGTATTTCGTGGATCTCTTTGCTAGCCTTATTTCTGTGGAATCTGAGAACAGATATTTTGGATCTCTTTGAAGACTATAGGGCCAAAGGAAATATCCTCTGATAACAGAGAGAAGGAAGCTTTCTGAGAAACTTCTTTGTGTTCTGTGAAATCATCTCACAGAGTTACAGCTTTCCCCTCAAGAAGCCTTTCGCTAAGACAGTTCTTGTGGAATTGGCAAAGTGATATTTGGAAGCCCATAGAGGGCTATGGGGAAAAAGGAAATATCCTCAGATGAAATCTGGAAAGAAGCTTTCTGAGAAACTGCTTAGTGTTCTGTTCATTCATCTCACCGAGTTACATCTGTATTTTGTGGATCTCTTTGCTAGCCTTATTTCTGTGGAATCTGAGAACAGATATTTCGGATCCCTTTGAAGACTATAGGGCCAAAGGAAATATCCTCCGATAACAAAGAGAAAGAAGCTTTCTGAGAAACTTCTTTGTGTTCTGTGAAATCTTCTCACCGAGTTACAGCTTTCCCCTCAAGAAGCCTTTCGCTAAGACAGTTCTTGTGGAATTGGCAAAGTGATATTTGGAAGCCCATAGAGGGCTATGGTGAAAAAGGAAATATCCTCAGATGAAATCTGGAAAGAAGCTTTCTGAGAAACTGCTTAGTGTTCTGTTCATTCATCTCACAGAGTTACATCTGTATTTCGTGGATCTCTTTGCTAGCCTTATTTCTGTGGAATCTGAGAACAGATATTTCGGATCCCTTTGAAGAATATAGGGCCAAAGGAAATATCCTCCGATAACAAAGAGAAAGAAGCTTTCTGAGAAACTTCTTTGTGTTCTGTGAAATCATCTCACAGAGTTACAGCTTTCCACTCAAGAAGCCTTTCGCTAAGACAGTTCTTGTGGAATTGGCAAAGTGATATTTGGAAGCCCATAGAGGGCTATGGTGAAAAAGGAAATATCCTCAGATGAAATCTAGAAAGAAGCTTTCCGAGAAACTGCTCTGTGATGTGAGACTTCCACTCATAGAGTTACATCTCTATTTCGTGGATCTCCTTGCTAGCCTTATTTCTGTGGTATCTGAGAACAGATATTTCGGATCCCTTTGAAGACTATAGGGCCAAAGGAATTATCCTCTGATAACAAAGAGAAAGAAGCTTTCTGAGAAACTTCTTTGTGTTCTGTGAAATCATCTCACAGAGTTACAGCTTTCCCCTCAAGAAGCCTTTCGCTAAGACAGTTCTTGTGGAATTGGCAAAGTTATATTTGGAAGCCCATAGAGGGCTACGGTGAAAAAGGAAATATCCTCAGATGAAATCTGGAAAGAAGCTTTCTGAGAAACTGCTTAGTGTTCTGTACATTCATCTCACAGAGTTACTTCTGTATTTCGTGGATCTCTTTGCTAGCCTTATTTCTGTGGAATCTGAGAACAGATATTTCGGATCCCTTTGAAGACTATAGGGCCAAAGGAAATATCCTGCGATAACAAAGAGAAAGAAGCTTTCTGAGAAACTTCTTTATGTTCTGTGAAATCATCTCACAGAGTTACAGCTTTCCGCTCAAGAAGCCTTTCGCTAAGACAGTTCTTGTGGAATTGGCAAAGTGATATTTGGAAGCCCTTAGAGGGCTATGGTGAAAAAGGAAATATCCTCAGATGAAATCTGGAAAGAAGCTTTCTGAGATACTGCTTAGTGTTGTGTACATTCATCTCACAGAGTTACATCTGTATTTCGTGGATCTCTTTGCTAGCCTTATTTCTGTGGAATCTGAGAACAGATATTTCGGATCCCTTTGAAGACTATAGGGCCAAAGGAAATATCCTCCGATAACAAAGAGAAAGAAGCTTTCTGAGAAACTTCTTTGTGTTCTGTGAAATCATCTCACAGAGTTACAGCTTTCCCCTCAAGAAGCCTTTCGCTAAGACAGTTCTTGTGGAATTGGCAAAGTGATATTTGGAAGCCCAATGAGGGCTATGGTGAAAAAGGAAATATCCTCAGATGAAATCTGGGAAGAAGCTTTCTGAGAAACTGCTTAGTGTTCTGTTCATTCATCTCAAAGAGTTACATCTGTATTTCGTGGATCTCTTTGCTAGCCTTATTTCTGTGGAATCTGAGAACAGATATTTCGGATCCCTTTGAAGACTATAGGGCCAAAGGAAATATCCTCCGATAACAAAGAGAAAGAAGCTTTCTGAGAAACTTCTTTGTGTTCTGTGAAATCATCTCACAGAGTTACAGCTTTCCCCTCAAGAAGCCTTTCGCTAAGACAGTTCTTGTGGAATTGGCAAAGTGATATTTGGAAGCCCATAGAGGGCTATGGTGAAAAAGGAAATATACTCAGATGAAATCTGGAAAGAAGATTTCTGAGAAACTGCTTAGTGTTCTGTTCATTCATCTCACAGAATTACATCTGTATTTCGTGGATCTCTTTGCTAGCCTTATTTCTGTGGAATCTGAGAACAGATATTTCGCATCCCTTTGAAGACTATAGGGCCAAAGAAATATCCTGCGATAACAAAGAGAAAGAAGCTTTCTGAGAAACTTCTTTCTGTTCTGTGAAATCATCTCACAGAGTTACAGCTTTCCCCTCAAGAAGCCTTTCCCTAAGACAGTTCTTGTGGAATTGGCAAAGTGATATTTGGAAGCCCTTAGAGGGCTATGGTGAAAAAGTAAATATACTCAGATGAAATCTGGAAAGAAGCTTTCTGAGAAACTGCTCTGTGATGTGTGACTTCCACTGACAGAGTTACATCTGTATTTCGTGGATCTCTTTGCTAGCCTTATTTCTCTGGAATCTGAGAACAGATATTTCGGATCCCTTTGAAGACTATAGGGCCAAAGGAAATATCCTCCGATAACAAAGAGAAAGAAGCTTTCTGAGAAACTTCTTTGTGTTCTGTGAAATCATCTCACAGAGTTACAGCTTTCCCCTGAAGAAGCCTTTCGCTAAGACACTTCTTGTGGAATTGGCAAAGTGATATTTGGAAGCCCATAGAGGGCTATGGGGAAAAAGGAAATATCCTCAGATGAAATCTGGAAAGAAGCTTTCTGAGTAACTGGTCTGTGAGGTGTGACTTCCACTCACAGAGTTACATCTGTATTGCGTGGATTTCTTTGCTAGCCTTATTTCAGTGGAATCTGAGAACAGATATTTCGGGTCCCTTTGAAGACTATAGGGCCAAAGGAAATATCCTCTGATAACAAAGAGAAAGAAGCTTTCTGAGAAACTTCTTTGTGTTCTGTGAAATCATCTCACACAGTTACAGCTTTCCCCTCAAGAAGCCTTCGCTAAGACAGTTCTTGTGGAATTGGCAAAGTGATATTTGGAAGCCCATAGAGGGCTATGGTGAAAAAGGAAATATCCTCAGATGAAATCTGGAAAGAAGCTTTCTGAGAAACTGCATAGTGTTCTGTTCATTCATCTCACAGAGTTACATCTGTATTTCGTGGATCTCTTTGCTAGCCTTATTTCTGTGGAATCTGAGAACAGATATTTCGGATCCCTTTGAAGACTATAGGGCCAAAGGAAATATCCTGCGATAACAAAGAGAAAGAAGCTTTCTGAGAAACTTCTTTGTGTTCTGTGAAATCATCTCACAGAGTTACAGCTTTCCCCTCAAGAATCCTTTCGCTAAGACAGTTCTTGTGGAATTGGCAAAGTGATATTTGGAAGCCCCTAACGGGCTATGGTGAAAAAGGAAATATCCTCAGATGAAATCTGGAAAGAAGCTTTCTGAGAAACTGCTTAGTGTTCTGTTCATTCATCTCACAGGGTTACATCTGTATTTCGTGGATCTCTTTGCTAGCCTTATTTCTGTGGAATCTGAGAACAGATATTTCGGATCCCTTTGAAGACTATAGGGCCAAAGGAAATATCCTCCGATAACAAAGAGAAAGAAGCTTTCTGAGAAACTTCTTTGTGTTCTGTGAAATCATCTCACAGAGTTACAGCTTTCCCCTCAAGAAGCCT
This sequence comes from Macaca mulatta, assembly GCF_049350105.2. Classification (NCBI taxonomy): domain Eukaryota; kingdom Metazoa; phylum Chordata; class Mammalia; order Primates; family Cercopithecidae; genus Macaca; species Macaca mulatta. Next base: position 49,592,163 of record NC_133413.1, read on the forward strand.
TTCGCTAAGACAGTTCTTGTGGAATTGGCAAAGTGATATTTGGAAGCCCATAGAGGGCTAGTGTGAAAAAGGAAATATCCTCACATGAAATCTGGAAAGAAGCTTTCTGAGAAACTGCTCTGTGATATGTGACTTCCACTCACAGAGTTACATCTGTATTTCGTGGATCTCTTTGCTAGCCTTATTTCTGTGGAATCTGAGAACAGATATTTCGGATCCCTTTGAAGACTATAGGGCCAAAGGAAATATCCTCAGATAACAAAGAGAAAGAAGCTTTCTGAGAAACTTCTTTGTGTTCTGTGAAATCATCTCACAGAGTTACAGCTTCCCCCTCAAGAAGCCTTTCCCTAAGACAGTTCTTGTGGAATTGGCAAAGTGATATTTGGAAGCCCTTAGAGGGCTATGGTGAAAAACGAAATATCCTCAGATGAAATCTGGAAAGAAGCTTTCTGAGAAACTGCTTAGTGTTCTGTGCATTCATCTCACAGAATTACGTCTGTATTTCGTGGATCTCTTTGTTAGCCTTACTTCTGTGGAATCTGAGAACAGATATTTTGGATCCCTTTGAAGACTATAGGGCCAAAGGAAATATCCTCTGATAACAAAGAGAAAGAAGCTTTCTGAGAAACTTCTTTGTGTTCTGTGAAATCATCTCACAGAGTTAGAGCTTTCCCCTCAAGAAGCCTTTCGCTAAGACAGTTCTTGTGGAATTGGCAAAGTGATATTTGGAAGCCCATAGAGGACTATGGTGAAAAAGGAAATATCCTCAGATTAAATCTGGAAAGAAGCTTTCTGAGAAACTGCTTAGTGTTCTGTTCCTTCATCTCACAGAGTTACATCTGTGTTTCGTGGATCTCTTTGCTAGCCTTATTTCTGTGGAATCTGAGAACAGATTTTTCGGATCCCTTTGAAGACTATAGGGCCAGAGGAAATATCCTCCGATAACAAAGAGAAAGAAGCTTTCTGAGAAACTTCTTTGTGTTCTGTGAAATCATCTCACAGAGTTAGAGCTTTCCCCTCAAGAAGCCTTTCGCTAAGACAGTTCTTGTGGAATTGGCAAAGTGATATTTGGAAGCCCATAGAGGACTATGGTGAAAAAGGAAATATCCTCAGATTAAATCTGGAAAGAAGCTTTCTGAGAAACTGCTTAGTGTTCTGTTCCTTCATCTCACAGAGTTACATCTGTGTTTCGTGGATCTCTTTGCTAGCCTTATTTCTGTGGAATCTGAGAACAGATTTTTCGGATCCCTTTGAAGACTATAGGGCCAGAGGAAATATCCTCCGATAACAAAGAGAAAGAAGCTTTCTGAGAAACTTCTTTTTGTTCTGTGAAATCATCTCACACAGTTACACTTTCCCCTCAAGAAGCCTTTCGCTAAGACAGTTCTTGTGGAATTGGCAAAGTGATATTTGGAAGCCCATAGAGGGCTATGTTGAAAAAGAAAATATCCTCAGATGAAATCTGGAAAGAATCTTTCTGAGAAACTGCTTAGTGTTCTGTTCATTCATCTCACAGAGTTACATCTGTATTTCGTGGATCTCTTTGCTAGCCTTCTTTCTGTGGAATCTGAGAACAGATATTTCGGATCCCTTTGAAGACTATAGGGCCAAAGGAAATATCCTCCGATAACAAAGAGAAAGAAGCTTTCTGAGAAACTTCTTTGTGTTCTGTGAAATCATCTCACAGAGTTACAGCTTTCCCCTGAAGAAGCCTTTCGCTAAGACACTTCTTGTGGAATTGGCAAAGTGATATTTGGAATCCCATAAGGGGCTACGGTGAAAAAGGAAATATCCTCAGATGAAATCTGGAAAGAAGCCTTCTGAGAAACCGCTTAGTGCTCTGTGACTTCAACTCACAGAGTTACATCTGCATTTCGTGGATCTCTTTGCTAGCCTTATTTCTGTGGAATCTGAGAACAGATATTTCGGATCCCTTTGAAGACTATAGGGCCAAAGGAAATATCCTCCGATAACAAAGAGAAAGAAGCTTTCTGAGAAACTTCTTTGTGTTCTGTGAAATCATCTCACACAGTTACAGCTTTCCCCTCAAGAAGCCTTTCCCTAAGACAGTTCTTGTGGAATTGGCAAAGTGATATTTGGAAGCCCTTAGAGGGCTATGGTGAAAAAGTAAATATACTCAGATGAAATCTGGAAAGAAGCTTTCTGAGAAACTGCTCTGTGATGTGTGACTTCCACTGTCAGAGTTACATCTGTATTTCGTGGATCTCTTTGCTAGCCTTATTTCTGTGGAATCTGAGAACAGATATTTCGGATCCCTTTGAAGACTATAGGGCCAAAGGAAATATCCTCCGATAACAAAGAGAAAGAAGCTTTCTGAGAAACTTCTTTGTGTTCTGTGAAATCATCTCACAGAGTTACAGCTTTCCCCTGAAGAAGCCTTTCGCTAAGACACTTCTTGTGGAATTGGCAAAGTGATATTTGGAAGCCCATAGAGGGCTATGGGGAAAAAGGAAATATCCTCAGATGAAATCTGGAAAGAAGCTTTCTGAGTAACTGGTCTGTGAGGTGTGACTTCCACTCACAGAGTTACATCTGTATTGCGTGGATTTCTTTGCTAGCCTTATTTCAGTGGAATCTGAGAACAGATATTTCGGATCCCTTTGAAGACTATAGGGCCAAAGGAAATATCCTCTGATAACAAAGAGAAAGAAGCTTTCTGAGAAACTTCTTTGTGTTCTGTGAAATCATCTCACACAGTTACAGCTTTCCCCTCAAGAAGCCTTCGCTAAGACAGTTCTTGTGGAATTGGCAAAGTGATATTTGGAAGCCCATAGAGGGCTATGGTGAAAAAGGAAATATCCTCAGATGAAATCTGGAAAGAAGCTTTCTGAGAAACTGCATAGTGTTCTGTTCATTCATCTCACAGAGTTACATCTGTATTTCGTGGATCTCTTTGCTAGCCTTATTTCTGTGGAATCTGAGAACAGATATTTCGGATCCCTTTGAAGACTATAGGGCCAAAGGAAATATCCTGCGATAACAAAGAGAAAGAAGCTTTCTGAGAAACTTCTTTGTGTTCTGTGAAATCATCTCACAGAGTTACAGCTTTCCCCTCAAGAATCCTTTCGCTAAGACAGTTCTTGTGGAATTGGCAAAGTGATATTTGGAAGACCCTAGCGGGCTATGGTGAAAAAGGAAATATCCTCAGATGAAATCTGGAAAGAAGCTTTCTGAGAAACTGCTTAGTGTTCTGTTCATTCATCTCACAGGGTTACATCTGTATTTCGTGGATCTCTTTGCTAGCCTTATTTCTGTGGAATCTGAGAACAGATATTTCGGATCCCTTTGAAGACTATAGGGCCAAAGGAAATATCCTCCGATAACAAAGAGAAAGAAGCTTTCTGAGAAACTTCTTTGTGTTCTGTGAAATCATCTCACAGAGTTACAGCTTTCCCCTCAAGAAGCCTTTCGCTAAGACAGTTCTTGTGGAATTGGCAAAGTGATATTTGGAAGCCCATAGAGGGCTAGTGTGAAAAAGGAAATATCCTCACATGAAATCTGGAAAGAAGCTTTCTGAGAAACTGCTCTGTGATATGTGACTTCCACTCACAGAGTTACATCTGTATTTCGTGGATCTCTTTGCTAGCCTTATTTCTGTGGAATCTGAGAACAGATATTTCGGATCCCTTTGAAGACTATAGGGCCAAAGGAAATATCCTCAGATAACAAAGAGAAAGAAGCTTTCTGAGAAACTTCTTTGTGTTCTGTGAAATCATCTCACAGAGTTACAGCTTCCCCCTCAAGAAGCCTTTCCCTAAGACAGTTCTTGTGGAATTGGCAAAGTGATATTTCGAAGCCCTTAGAGGGCTATGGTGAAAAACGAAATATCCTCAGATGAAATCTGGAAAGAAGCTTTCTGAGAAACTGCTTAGTGTTCTGTGCATTCATCTCACAGAATTACGTCTGTATTTCGTGGATCTCTTTGCTAGCCTTATTTCTGTGGAATCTGAGAACAGATATTTCGGATCCCTTTGAAGAATATAGGGCCAAAGGTAATATCCTCCGATAACAAAGAGAAAGAAGCTTACTGAGAAACTTCTTTGTGTTCTGTGAAATCATCTCAGAGTTACAGCTTTCCCCTCAAGAAGCCTTTCGCTAAGACAGTTCTTGTGGAATTGGAAAAGTGATATTTGGAAGCCCATAGAGGGCTATGGTGAAAAAGGAAATATCCTCAGATGAAATCTGGAAAGAAGCTTTCTGAGAAACTGCTTAGTGTTCTGTTCATTCATCTCACAGAGTTACATCTGTATTTCGTGGATCTCTTTGCTAGCCTTCTTTCTGTGGAATCTGAGAACAGATATTTCGGATCCCTTTGAAGACTATAGGGCCAAAGGAAATATCCTCCGATAACAAAGAGAAAGAAGCTTTCTGAGAAACTTCTTTGTGTTCTGTGAAATCATCTCACAGAGTTACAGCTTTCCCCTGAAGAAGCCTTTCGCTAAGACAGTTCTTGTGGAATTGGCAAAGTGATATTTGGAAGCCCATAGAGGGCTATGGTGAAAAAGGAAATATCCTCAGATGAAATCTGGAAAGAAGCTTTCTGAGAAACTGCTCTGTGATGTGTGAATTCCACTCACAGGGTTACATCTGTATTTCGTGGATCTCTTTGCTAGCCTTATTTCTGTGGAATCTGAGAACAGATATTTCGGATCCCTTTGAAGACTATAGGGCCAAAGGAAATATCCTCCGATAACAAAGAGAAAGAAGCTTTCTGAGAAACTTCTTTGTGTTCTGTGAAATCATCTCACAGAGTTACAGCTTTCCCCTCAAGGAGCCTTTCGCTAAGACAGTTCTTGTGGAATTGGCAAAGTGATATTTGGAAGCCCATAGAGGGCTAGGGTGAAAAAGGAAATATCCTCACATGAAATCTGGAAAGAAGCTTTCTGAGAAACTGCTCTGTGATATGTAACTTCCACTCACAGAGTTACATCTGTGTTTCGTGGATCTCTTTGCTAGCCTTATTTCTGTGGAATCTGAGAACAGATATTTCGGATCCCTTTGAAGACTATACGGCCAAAGGAAATATCCTCAGATAACAAAGAGAAAGAAGCTTTCTGAGAAACTTCTTTGTGTTCTGTGAAATCATCTCACAGAGTTACAGCTTTCCCCTCAAGAAGCCTTTCGCTAAGACAGTTCTTGTGGAATTGGCAAAGTGATATTTGGAAGCCCATAGAGGGCTATGGTGAAAAAGTAAATATCCTCAGATGAAATCTGGAAAGAAGCTTTCTGAGAAACTGCTCTGTGATGTGTGACTTCCACTCACAGAGTTACATCTGTATTTCGTGGATCTCTGGAGGATAACAAAGAGAAATAAGGTTTCTGAGAAACTTCTTTGTGTTCTGTGAAATCATCTCACAGAGTTACAGCTTTCCCCTGAAGAAGCCTTTCGCTAAGACAGTTCTTGTGGAATTGGCAAAGTGATATTTGGAAGCCCATAGAGGGCTATGGTGAAAAAGGAAATATCCTCAGATGAAATCTGGAAAGAAGCTTTCTGAGAAACTGCTTAGTGTTCTGTTCATTCATCTCACAGAGTTACATCTGTATTTCGTGGGTCTCTTTGCTAGCCTTACTTCTGTGGAATCTGAGAACAGATATTTCGGATCCCTTTGAAGACTATAGGGCCAATGGAAATATCCTCTGATAACAAAGAGAAAGAAGCTTTCTGAGAAACTTCTTTGTGTTCTGTGAAATCATCTCACAGAGTTAGAGCTTTCCCCTCAAGAAGCCTTTCGCTAAGACAGTTCTTGTGGAATTGGCAAAGAGATATTTGGAAGCCCATAGAGGACTATGGTGAAAAAGGAAATATTCTCAGATAAAATCTGGAAAGAAGCTTTCTGAGAAACTGCTTAGTGTTCTGTTAATTCATCTCACAGAGTTACATCTGTGTTTCGTGGATCTCTTTGCTAGCCTTATTTCTGTGGAATCTGAGAACAGATTTTTCGGATCCCTTTGAAGACTGTAAGGCCAAAGGAAATATCCTCTGATAACAAAGAGAAAGAAGCTTTCTGAGAAACTTCTTTGTGTTCTGTGAAATCATCTCACAGAGTTACAGCTTTCCCCTCAAGAAGCCTTTCGCTAAGACAGTTCTTGTGGAATTGGCAAAGTGATATTTGGAAGCCCATAGAGGGCTATGGTGAAAAAGGAAATATCCTCAGATGAAATCTGGAAAGAAGCTTTCTGAGAAACTGCTTAGTGTTCTGTTCATTCATCTCACAGAGTTACATCTGTATTTCGTGGATCTCTTTCCTAGCCTTCTTTCTGTGGAATCTGAGAACAGATATTTCGGATCCCTTTGAAGACTATAGGGCCAAAGGAAATATCCTCCGATAACAAAGAGAAAGAACCTTTCTGAGAAACTTCTTTGTGTTCTGTGAAATCATCTCACAGAGTTACAGCTTTCCCCTCAAGGAGCCTTTCGCTAAGACTGTTCTAGTGGAATTGGCAAAGTGATATTTGGAAGCCCATAGAGGGCTATGGTGAAAAAGGAAATATCCCAGGTGAAATCTGGAAAGAAGCTTTCTGAGAAACTGCTTAGTGTTCTGTTCATTCATCTCACAGGGTTACATCTGTATTTCGTGGATCTCTTTGCTAGCCTTATTTCTGTGGAATCTGAGAACAGATATTTCGGATCCCTTTGAAGACTATAGGGCCAAAGGAAATATCCTCCGATAACAAAGAGAAAGAAGCTTTCTGAGAAACTTCTTTGTGTTCTGTGAAATCATCTCACAGAGTTACAGCTTTCCCCTCAAGGAGCCTTTCGCTAAGACAGTTCTTGTGGAATTGGCAAAGTGATATTTGGAAGCCCATAGAGGGCTAGTGTGAAAAAGGAAATATCCTCACATGAAATCTGGAAAGAAGCTTTCTGAGAAACTGCTCTGTGATATGTGACTTCCACTCACAGAGTTACATGTGTATTTCGTGGATCTCTTTGCTAGCCTTATTTCTGTGGAATCTGAGAACAGATATTTCGGATCCCTTTGAAGACTGTAGGGCCAAAGGAAATATCCTCTGATAACAAAGAGAAAGAAGCTTTCTGAGAAACTTCTTTGTGTTCTGTGAAATCATCTCACAGAGTTACAGCTTTCCCCTCAAGAAGCCTTTCGCTAAGACAGTTCTTGTGGAATTGACAAAGTGATATTTGGAAGGCCATAGAGGGCTATGGTGAAAAAGGAAATATCCTCAGATGAAATCTGGAAAGAAGCTTTCTGAGAAACTGCTTAGTGTTCTGTTCATTCATCTCACAGAGTTACGTCTGTATTTCGTGGATCTCTTTGCTATCCTTCTTTCTGTGGAATCTGAGAACAGATATTTCGGATCCCTTTGAAGACTATAGGGCCAAAGGAAATATCCTCCGATAACAAAGAGAAAGAACTTTCTGAGAAACTTCTTTGTGTTCTGTGAAATCATCTCACAGAGTTACAGCTTTCCCCTCAAGAAGCCTTTCGCTAAGACAGTTCTTGTGGAATTGGCAAAGTGATATTTGGAAGCCCATAGAGGGCTATGGTGAAAAAGGAAATATCCTCAGATGAAATCTGGAAAGAAGCTTTCTGAGAAACTGCTTAGTGTTCTGTTCATTCATCTCTCAGAGTTACATCTGTATTTCGTGGATCTCTTTGCTAGCCTTATTTCTGTGAAATCTGAGAACAGATATTTCGGATCCCTTTGAAGACTATAGGGCCAAAGGAAATATCCTCCGATAACAAAGAGAAAGAAGCTTTCTGAGAAACTTCTTTGTGTTCTGTGAAATCATCTCACAGAGTTACAGCTTTCCCCTCAAGAAGCCTTTGGCTAAGACAGTTCTTGTGGAATTGGAAAAGTGATATTTGGAAGCCCATAGAGGGCTAGGGTGAAAAAGGAAATATCCTCACGTGAAATCTGGAAAGAAGCTTTCTGAGAAACTGCTTAGTATTCTGTTCATTCATCTCACAGAGTGACATCTGTATTTCCTGGATCTCTTTGCTAGCCTTATTTCTGTGGAATCTGAGAACAGATATTTCGGATCCCTTTGAAGACTATAGGGCCAAAGGAAATATCCTGCGATAACAAAGAGAAAGAAGCTTACTGAGAAACTTCTTTGTGTTCTGTGAAATCATCTGACAGAGTTACAGCTTTCCCCTCAAGAATCCTTTCGCTAAGACAGTTCTTGTGGATTTGGCAAAGTGATATTTGGAAGCCCATAGCGTGCCATGGTGAAAAAGGAAATATCCTCAGATGAAATCTGGAAAGAAGCTTTCTGAGAAACTGCTTAGTGTTCTGTACATTCATCTCACAGAGTTACTTCTGTATTTCGTGGATCTCTTTGCTAGCCTTATTTCTGTGGAATCTGAGAACAGATATTTCGGATCCCTTTGAAGGCTATAGGGCCAAAGGAAATATCCTCTGATAACAAAGAGAAAGAAGCTTTCTGAGAAACTTCTTTGTGTTTTTTGAAATCATCTCACAGAGTTACAGCTTTCCCCTCAAGAAGCCTTTCGCTAAGACAGTTCTTGTGGAATTTTCAAAGTGATACTTGGAAGCCGCTAGAGGGCTATGGTGAAAAAGGAAATATCCTCAGATGAAATCTGGAAAGAAGCTTTCTGAGAAATTGCGTATTGTTCTGTTCATTCATCTCACAGTGTTACATCTGTATTTCGTGGATCTCTTTGCTAGCCTTATTTCTGTGGAATCTGAGAACAGATATTTCGGATCCCTTTGAAGACTATAGGGCCAAAGGAAATATCCTGCGATAACCAACAGAAAGAAGCTTTCTGAGAAACTTCTTTATGTTCTGTGAAATCATCTCACAGAGTTACAGCTTTACCCTCAAGAAGCCTTTCGCTAAGACAGTTCTTGTGGAATTGGCAAAGTGATATTTGGAAGCCCTTAGAGGGCTATGGTGAAAAAGGAAATATCCTCAGATGAAATCTGGAAAGAAGCTTTTTGAGAAACTGCTCTGTGATGTGTGACTTCCACTCACAGAGTTACATTTGTATTTCGTGGATCTCTTTGCTAGCCTTATTTTTGTGGAATCTGAGAACAGATATTTCGGATCCCTTTGAAGACTATAGGGCCACAGGAAATATCCTACGATAACAAAGAGAAAGAAGCTTTCTGAGAAACTTCTTTGTGTTCTGTGAAATCATCTCACAGAGTTACAGCTTTCCCCTCAAGAAGCCTTTCGCTAAGACAGTTCTTGTGGAATTGGCAAAGTGATATTTGGAAGCCCATAGAGGGCTATGGTGAAAAAGGAATTATCCTCAGATGAAATCTGGAAAGAAGCTTTCGGAGAAACTGCTCTGTGAAGTGTGACTTCCACTCACGGAGTTACATCTGTATTTCGTGGATCTCTTTGCTAGCCTCATTTCTGTGGAATCTGAGAGCAGATATTTTGGATCCCTTTGAAGACTATAGGGCCAAAGGAAATATCCTCCGATAACAAAGAGAAAGAAGCTTTCTGAGTAACTTCTTTGTGTTCTGTGAAATCATCTCACAGAGTTACAGCTTTCCCCTCAAGAAGCCTGTCGCTAAGACAGTTCTTGTGGAATTGGCAAAGTAATATTTGGAAGCCCATAGAGGGCAATGGTGAAAAAGGAAATATCCTCAGATGAAATCTGGAAAGAAGCTTTCTGAGAAACTGCTCTGTGATCTGTGACTTCCACTCATAGCGTTATATCTCTATTTCGTGGATCTCCTTGCTAGCCTTATTTCTGTGGAATCTGAGAACAGATATTTCGAATCCCTTTAAAGACTATAGGGCCAAAGGAAATATCCTCCGATAACAAAGAGAAAGAAGCTTTCTGAGAAACTTCTTTGTGTTCTGTGAAATCATCTCACAGAGTTACAGCTTTCCCCTCAAGAAGCCTTTCGCTAACACAGTTCTTGTGGAATTGGCAAAGTGATATTTGGAAGCCCATAGAGGGCTATGGTGAAAAAGGAAATATCCTCAGATGAAATCTGGAAAGAAGCTTTTTGAGAAACTGCTCTGTGATGTGTGACTTCCACTCATAGAGTTACATCTCTATTTCATGGATCTCCTTGCTAGCCTTATTTCTGTGGAATCTGAGAACAGATATTTCGGATCCCTTTGAAGACAATAAGGCCAAAGGAAATATCCTCTGATAACAAAGAGAAAGAAGCTTTCTGAGAAACTTCTTTGTGTTCCGTGAAATCATCTCACAGAGTTACAGCTTTCCCCTCAAGAAGCCTTTCGCTAAGACAGTTCTTGTGGAATTGGCAAAGTGATATTTGGAAGCCCATAGAGGGCTACGGTGAAAAAGGAAATATCCTCAGATGAAATCTGGAAAGAAGCTTTCTGAGATACTGCTTAGTGTTCTGTACATTCATCTCACAGAGTTACATCTGTATTTCGTGGATCTCTTTGCTAGCCTTATTTCTGTGGAATCTGAGAACAGATATTTCGGATAACTTTGAAGACTATAGGGTCAAAGGAAATATCCTGCGATAACAAAGAGAAAGAAGCTTTCTGAGAAACTTCTTTATGTTCTGTGAAATCATCTCACAGAGTTACAGCTTTCCCCTCAAGAATCCTTTCGCTAAGACAGTTCTTGTGGAATTGGCAAAGTGATATTTGGAAGCCCCTAGAGAGCTAGGGTGAAAAAGGAAATATCCTCACATGAAATCTGGAAAGAAGCTTTCTGAGAAACTGCTCTGTGATATGTGACTTCCACTCACAGAGTTACATCTGTATTTCGTGGATCTCTTTGCTAGCCTTATTTCTGTGGAATCTGAGAACAGATATTTCGGATCCCTTTGAAGAATATAGGGCCAAAGGAAATATCCTCAGATAACAAAGAGAAAGAAGCTTTCTGAGAAACTTCTTTGTGTTCTGTGAAATAATCTCACAGAGTTACAGCTTTCCCCTCAAGAAGCCTTTCCCTAAGACAGTTCCTGTGGAATTGGCAAAGTGATATTTGGAAGCCCATAGAGGGCTATGGTGAAAAAGGAAATATCCTCAGATGAAATCTGGAAAGAAGCTTTCTGAGAAACTGCTCTGTGATGTGTGACTTCCAATCACAGAGTTACATCTATATTTCGTGGATCTCTTTGCTAGCCTTATTTCTGTGGAATCTGAGAACAGATATTTCGGATCCCTTTGAAGACTATAGGGCCAAAGGAAATATCCTCTGATAACAAAGAGAAAGAAGCTTTCTGAGAAACTTCTTTGTGTTCTGTGAAATCATCTCACAGAGTTACAGCTTTCCCCTCAAGAAGCCTTTCGCTAAGACAGTTCTGGTGGAATTGGCAAAGTGATATTTGGAAGCCCATAGCGGGCTATGGTGAAAAAGGAAATATCCTCAGATGAAATCTGGAAGGAAGCTTTCTGAGAAACTGCTTAGTGTTCTGTGCATTCATCTCACGGAGTTACATCTGTATTTCGTGGATCTCTTTGCTAGCCTTCTTTCTGTGGAATCTGAGAACAGATAATTCGGATCCCTTTGAAGTGTATAGGGCCAAAGGAAATATCCTCCGATAACAAAGAGAAAGAAGCTTTCTGAGAAACTTTTTTGTGTTCTGTGAAATCATCTCACAGAGTTCCAGCTTTCCCCTCAAGAAGCCTTTCGCTAAGACAGTTCTTGTGGAATTGGCAAAGTGATATTTGGAAGCCCATAGAGGGCTAAGGTGAAAAAGGAAATATCCTCAGATGAAATCTGGAAAGAAGCTTTCTGAGAAACTGGTCTGTGAGGTGTGACTTCCACTCACAGAGTTACATCTGTATTTCGTGGATCTCTTTGCTATCCTTCTTTCTGTGGAATCTGAGAACAGATATTTCGGATCCCTTTGAAGACTATAGGGCCAAAGGAAATATCCTCCGATTACAAAGAGAAAGAAGCTTTCTGAGAAACTTCTTTGTGTTCTGTGAAATCATCTCACAGAGTTACAGCTTTCCCCTCAAGAATCCTTTCGCTAAGACAGTTCTTGTGGAATTGGCAAAGTGATATTTGGAAGCCCATAGAGAGCTAGGGTGAAAAAGGAAATATCCTCACATGAAATCTGGAAAGAAGCTTTCTGAGAAACTGCTCTGTGATATGTGACTTCCACTCACAGAGTTACATCTGTATTTCGTGGATCTCTTTGCTAGCCTTATTTCTGTGGAATCTGAGAACAGATATTTCGGATCCCTTTGAAGAATATAGGGCCAAAGGAAATATCCTCAGATAACAAAGAGAAAGAAGCTTTCTGAGAAACTTCTTTGTGTTCTGTGAAATAATCTCACAGAGTTACAGCTTTCCCCTCAAGAAGCCTTTCCCTAAGACAGTTCTTGTGGAATTGCAAAGTGATATTTGGAAGCCCATAGAGGGCTATGGTGAAAAAGGAAATATCCTCAGATGAAATCTGGAAAGAAGCTTTCTGAGAAACTGCTCTGTGACGTGTGACTTCCACTCACAGAGTTACATCTATATTTCGTGGATCTCTTTGCTAGCCTTATTTCTGTGGAATCTGATAACAGATATTTCGGATCCCTTTGAAGACTATAGGGCCAAAGGAAATATCCTCTGATAACAAAGAGAAAGAAGCTTTCTGAGAAACTTCTTTGTGTTCAGTGAAATCATCTCACAGAGTTACAGCTTTCCCCTCAAGAAGCCTTTCGCTAAGACAGTTCCTGTGGAATTGGCAAAGTGATATTTGGAAGGCCATAGAGGGCTATGGTGAAAAAGGAAATATCCTCAGGTGAAATCTGGAAAGAAGCTTTCTGAGAAACTGCTTAGTGTTCTGTTCATTCATCTCACAGAGTTACATCTGTATTTCGTGGATCTCTTTGCTAGCCTTATTTCTGTGGAATCTGAGAACAGATATTTCGGATCCCTTTGAAGACTATAGTGCCAAAGGAAATATCATCCGATAACAAAGAGAAAGAAGCTTTCTGAGAAACTTCTTTGTGTTCTGTGAAATCATCTCACAGAGTTACAGCTTTCCCCTCAAGAAGCCTTTCGCTAAGACAGTTCTTGTGGAATTGGAAAAGTGATATTTGGAAGCCCATAGAGGGCTAGGGTGAAAAAGGAAATATCCTCACGTGAAAACTGGAAAGAAGCTTTCTGAGAAACTGCTTAGTGTTCTGTTCATTCATCTCACAGAGTGACATCTGTATTTCCTGGATGTCTTTGCTAGCCTTATTTCTTTGGAATCTGAGAACAGATATTTCGGATCCCTTTGAAGACTATAGGGCCAAAGGATATATCCTGCGATAACAAAGAGAAAGAAGCTTTTTGAGAAACTTCTTTGTGTTCTGTGAACTCATCTCACAGAGTTACAGCTTTCCCCTCAAGAATCCTTTCGCTAAGACAGTTCTTGTGGAATTGGCAAAGTGATATTTGGAAGCCCATAGCGGGCTATGGTGAAAAAGGAAATATCCTCTGAGGAAATCTCGAAAGAAGCTTTCTGAGAAACTGCTTAGTGTTCTGTTCATTCATCTCACAGAGTTACATCTGTATTTCGTGGATCTCTTTGCTAGCCTTCTTTCTGTGGAATCTGAGAACAGATATTTCGGATCCCTTTGAAGACTATAGGGCCAAAGGAAATATCCTCCGATAACAAAGAGAAAGAAGCTTTCTGAGAAACTTCTTTGTGTTCTGTGAAATCATCTCGCAGAATTACAGCTTTCCCTTCGAGAAGCCTTTCGCTAGGACAGTTCTTGTGGAATTGGCAAAGTGATATTTGGAAGCCCATAGAGGGCTATGGTGAAAAAGGAAATATCCTCAGATGAAAACTGGAAAGAAGCTTTCTGAAAAACTGCTTAGTGTTCTGTTCATTCATCTCACAGAGTTACATCTGTATTTCGTGGATCTCTTTGCTAGCCTTATTTCTGTGGAATCTGAGAACAGATATTTCGGATCCCTTTGAAGACTATAGGGCCAAAGGAAATATCCTCCGATAACAAAGAGAAAGAAGCTTTCTGAGAAACTTCTTTGTGTTCTGTGAAATCATCTCACAGAGTTACAGCTTTCCCCTCAAGAAGCCTTTCGCTAAGACACTTCTTGTGGAATTGGCAAAGTGATATTTGGAAGCCCATAGAGGGCTAAGGTGAAAAAGGAAATATCCTCAGATGAAATCTGGAAAGAAGCTTTCTGAGAAACTGGTCTGTGAGGTGTGACTTCCACTCACAGAGTTACATCTGTATTTCGTGGATCTCTTTGCTATCCTTCTTTCTGTGGAATCTGAGAACAGATATTTCGGATCCCTTTGAAGACTATAGGGCCAAAGGAAATATCCTCCGATAACAAAGAGAAAGAAGCTTTCTGAGAAACTTCTTTGTGTTCTGTGAAATCATCTCACAGAGTTACAGCTTTCCCCTCAAGAATCCTTTCGCTAAGACAGTTCTTGTGGAATTGGCAAAGTGATATTTGGAAGCCCATAGAGAGCTAGGGTGAAAAAGGAAATATCCTCACATGAAATCTGGAAAGAAGCTTTCTGAGAAACTGCTCTGTGATATGTGACTTCCACTCACAGAGTTACATCTGTATTTCGTGGATCTCTTTGCTAGCCTTATTTCTGTGGAATCTGAGAACAGATATTTCGGATCCCTTTGAAGACTATAGTGCCAAAGGAAATATCATCCGATAACAAAGAGAAAGAAGCTTTCTGAGAAACTTCTTTGTGTTCTGTGAAATCATCTCACAGAGTTACAGCTTTCCCCTCAAGAATACTTTCGCTAAGACAGTTCTTGTGGAATTGGCAATATGATATTGGGAAGCCCATAGCGGGCTATGGTGAAAAAGGAAATATCCTCAGATGAAATCTGGAAAGAAGCTTTCTGAGAAACTGCTTAGTGTTCTGTTCATTCATCTCACAGAGTTACGTCTGTATTTCGTGGATCTCTTTGCTATCCTTCTTTCTGTGGAATCTGGGAACAGATATTTCGGATCCCTTTGAAGACTATAGGGCCAAAGGAAATATCCTCCGATAACAATGAGAAAGAAGCTTTCTGAGAAACTTCTTTGTGTTCTGTGAAATCATCTCACAGAGTTACAGCTTTCCCCTCAAGAAGCCTTTCGCTAAGACAGTTCTTGTGGAATTGGCAAAGTGATATTTGGAAGCCCATAGAGGGCTATGGTGAAAAAGGAAATATCCTCAGATGAAATCTGGAAAGAAGCTTTCTGAGAAACTGCTTAGTGTTCTGTTCATTCATCTCACAGAGTTACATCTGTATTTCGTGGATCTCTCTGCTAGCCTTATCTCTGTGAAATCTGAGAACAGATATTTCGGATCCCTTTGAAGACGATAGGGCCAAAGGAAATATCCTCCGATAACAAAGAGAAAGAAGCTTTCTGAGAAACTTCTTTGTGTTCTGTGAAATCACCTCACAGAGTTACAGCTTTCCCCTCAAGAAGCCTTTCGCTAAGACAGTTCTTGTGGAATTGGCAAAGTGATATTTGGAAGCCCATAGAGGGCTAGGGTGAAAAAGGAAATATCCTCACATGAAATCTGGAAAGAAGCTTTCTGAGAAACTGCTTAGTGTTCTGTGCATTCATCTCACAGAGTTACATCTGTATTTCGTGGATCTCTTTGCTAGCCTTCTTTCTGTGGAATCTGAGAACAGATATTTCGGATCCCTTTGAAGACTATAGGGCCAAAGGAAATATCCTCCGATAACAAAGAGAAAGAAGCTTTCTGAGAAACTTCTTTGTGTTCTGTGAATACATCTCACAGAGTTACAGCTTTCCCCTCAAGAATCCTTTCGCTAAGACAGTTCTTGTGGAATTGGCAAAGTGATATTTGTAAGCCCATAGAGGGCTATGGTGTAAAAGAAAATATCCTCAGATGAAATCTGGAAAGAAGCTTTCTGAGAAACTGCTTAGTGTTCTGTTCATTCATCTCACAGAGTTACATCTGTATTTCGTGGATCTCTTTGCTAGCCTTATTTCTGTGGAATCTGAGAACAGATATTTCGGATCCCTTTGAAGACTATAGGGTCAAAGGAAATATCCTGCGATAACAAAGAGAAAGAAGCTTTCTGAGAAACTTCTTTGTGTTCTGTGAAATCATCTCACAGAGTTACAGCTTTCCCCTCAAGAAGCCTTTCGCTAAGACAGTTCTTGTGGAATTGGCAAAGTGATATTTGGAAGCCCTTAGAGGGCTTTGGTGAAAAAGGAAATATACTCAGATGAAATCTGGAAAGAAGCTTCTGAGAAACTGCTCTGTGATGTGTGACTTCCACTCACAGAGTTACATCTATATTTCGTGGATCTCTTTGGTAGCCTTATTTCTGTGGAATGTGAGAACAGATATTTCGGATCCCTTTGAAAATTATAGAGCCAAAGGAAATATCCTCCGATAACAAAGAGAAAGAAGCTTTCTGAGAAACTTCTTTGTGTTCTGTGAAATCATCTCACAGAGTTACAGCTTTCCCCTCAAGAAGCCTTTCGCTAAGACAGTTCTTGTGGAATTGGCAAAGTGATATTTGGAAGCCCATAGAGGGCTATGGTGGAAAAGGAAATAACCTCAGATGAAATCTGGAAAGAAGTTTTCTGAGAAACTGCTCTGTGATGTGTGACTTCCACTCACAGAGTTACATCTGTATTTCTTGGATCTCTTTGCTAGCCTTATTTCTGTGGAATCTGAGAAGAGATATTTCGGATCCCTTTGAAGACTATAGGGCCAAAGGAAATATCCTCCGGTAACAAAGAGAATGAAGCTTTCTGAGCAACTTCTTTGTGTTCTGTTAAATCATCTCACAGTGTTACAGCTTTCCCCTCAAGAAGCCTTTCGCTAAGACAGTTCTTGTGGAATTGGCAAAGTGATATTTGGAAGCCCATAGAGGGCTATGGTGAAAAAGGAAATATCCTCAGATGAAATCTGGAAAGAAGCTTTCTGAGAAACTGCTTAGTGTTCTGTTCATTCATCTCACAGAGTTACATCTGTATTTCGTGGATCTCTCTGCTAGCCTTATCTCTGTGAAATCTGAGAACAGATATTTCGGATCCCTTTGAAGACGATAGGGCCAAAGGAAATATCCTCCGATAACAAAGAGAAAGAAGCTTTCTGAGAAACTTCTTTGTGTTCTGTGAAATCACCTCACAGAGTTACAGCTTTCCCCTCAAGAAGCCTTTCGCTAAGACAGTTCTTGTGGAATTGGCAAAGTGATATTTGGAAGCCCATAGAGGGCTAGGGTGAAAAAGGAAATATCCTCACATGAAATCTGGAAAGAAGCTTTCTGAGAAACTGCTTAGTGTTCTGTGCATTCATCTCACAGAGTTACATCTGTATTTCGTGGATCTCTTTGCTAGCCTTCTTTCTGTGGAATCTGAGAACAGATATTTCGGATCCCTTTGAAGACTATAGGGCCAAAGGAAATATCCTCCGATAACAAAGAGAAAGAAGCTTTCTGAGAAACTTCTTTGTGTTCTGTGAATACATCTCACAGAGTTACAGCTTTCCCCTCAAGAATCCTTTCGCTAAGACAGTTCTTGTGGAATTGGCAAAGTGATATTTGTAAGCCCATAGAGGGCTATGGTGTAAAAGAAAATATCCTCAGATGAAATCTGGAAAGAAGCTTTCTGAGAAACTGCTTAGTGTTCTGTTCATTCATCTCACAGAGTTACATCTGTATTTCGTGGATCTCTTTGCTAGCCTTATTTCTGTGGAATCTGAGAACAGATATTTCGGATCCCTTTGAAGACTATAGGGTCAAAGGAAATATCCTGCGATAACAAAGAGAAAGAAGCTTTCTGAGAAACTTCTTTGTGTTCTGTGAAATCATCTCACAGAGTTACAGCTTTCCCCTCAAGAAGCCTTTCGCTAAGACAGTTCTTGTGGAATTGGCAAAGTGATATTTGGAAGCCCTTAGAGGGCTTTGGTGAAAAAGGAAATATACTCAGATGAAATCTGGAAAGAAGCTTCTGAGAAACTGCTCTGTGATGTGTGACTTCCACTCACAGAGTTACATCTATATTTCGTGGATCTCTTTGGTAGCCTTATTTCTGTGGAATGTGAGAACAGATATTTCGGATCCCTTTGAAAATTATAGAGCCAAAGGAAATATCCTCCGATAACAAAGAGAAAGAAGCTTTCTGAGAAACTTCTTTGTGTTCTGTGAAATCATCTCACAGAGTTACAGCTTTCCCCTCAAGAAGCCTTTCGCTAAGACAGTTCTTGTGGAATTGGCAAAGTGATATTTGGAAGCCCATAGAGGGCTATGGTGGAAAAGGAAATAACCTCAGATGAAATCTGGAAAGAAGTTTTCTGAGAAACTGCTCTGTGATGTGTGACTTCCACTCACAGAGTTACATCTGTATTTCTTGGATCTCTTTGCTAGCCTTATTTCTGTGGAATCTGAGAAGAGATATTTCGGATCCCTTTGAAGACTATAGGGCCAAAGGAAATATCCTCCGGTAACAAAGAGAATGAAGCTTTCTGAGCAACTTCTTTGTGTTCTGTTAAATCATCTCACAGTGTTACAGCTTTCCCCTCAAGAAGCCTTTCGCTAAGACAGTTCTTGTGGAATTGGCAAAGTGATATTTGGAAGCCCATAGAGGGCTATGGTGAAAAAGGAAATATCCTCAGATGAAATCTGGAAAGAAGCTTTCTGAGAAACTGCTCTGTGATGTGTGACTTCCACTCACAGAGTTACATCTGTATTTCGTGGATCTCTTTGCTAGCCTTATTTCTGTGGAATCTAAGAACAGATATTTCGGATTCCTTTGAAGACTATAGGGCCAAAGGAAATATCCTAGGATAACAAAGAGAAAGAAGGTTTCTGAGAAACTTCTTTGTGTTCTGTGAAATCATCTCACAGAGTTACAGCTTTCCCCTCAAGAAGCCTTTCGCTAAGACAGTTCTTGTGGAATTGGCAAAGTGATATTTGGAAGCCCTTAGAAAGCAATGGTGAAAAACGAAATATCCTCAGATGAAATCTGGAAAGAAGCTTTCTGAGAAACTGCTTAGTGTTCTGTTCCTTCATCTCACAGAGTTACATCTGTATTTCGTGGATCTCTTTGCTAGCCTTATTTCTGTGGAATCTGAGAACAGATATTTCGGATCCCTTTGAAGACTATAGGGCCAAAGGAAATATCCTCCGATAACAAAGAGAAAGAAGCTTTCTGAGAAACTTCTTTGTGTTCTGTGAAATCATCTCACAGAGTTACAGCTTTCCCCTCAAGAAGCCTTTCCCTAAGACAGTTCTTGTGGAATTGGCAAAGTGATATTTGGAAGCCCTTAGAGGGCTATGGTGAAAAAGGAAATATCCTCAGATGAAATCTGGAAAGAAGCTTTCTGAGAAACTGCTCTGTGATGAGTGACTTCCACTCACAGAGTTACATCTGTATTTCGTGGATCTCTTTGCTAGCCTTATTTCTGTGGAATCTGAGAACAGATATTTCGGATCCCTTTGAAGACTATAGGGCCAAAGGAAATATCCTCTGATAACAAAGAGAAAGAAGCATTCTGAGAAACTTCTTTGGTTATGTGAAATCATGTCACAGAGTGACAGCTTTCCGCTCAAGAAGCCTTTCGCTAAGACAGTTCTTGTGGAATTGGCAAAGTGATATTTGGAAGCCCATAGAGGGCTATGGTGAAAAAGGAAATATCCTCAGATGAAATCTGGAAAGAAGCTTTCTGAGCTACTGCTTAGTGTTCTGTTCATTCAAATCACAGAGTTACATCTGTATTTCGTGGATGTCTTTGCTAGCCTAATTTCTGTGGAATCTCAGAACAGATATTTCGGATCCCTTTGAAGACTACAGGGCCATAGGAAATATCCTCCGATAATAAAGAGAAAGAAGCTTTCTGAGAAACTTCTTTGTGTTCTGGTAAATCATCTCACAGAGTTACAGGTTTCTCCTCAAGAAGCCTTTCGCTAAGACATTTCTTGTGGAATTGGCAAAGTGATATTTGGAAGCCCATAGAGGGCTATGGTGAAAAAGGAAATATCCTCAGATGAAATCTGGAAAGAAGCTTTCTGAGAAACTGCTTAGTGTTCTGTTCATTCATCCCACAGAGTTACATCTGTATTTCGTGGATCTCTTTGCTAGCCTTATTTCTGTGGAATCTGAGAACAGATATTTCGGATCCCTTTGAAGACTATAGGGCCAAAGGAAATATCCTGCGATAACAAAGAGAAAGAAGCTTTCTGAGAAACTTCTTTGTGTTCTGTGAAATCATCTCACAGAGTTACAGCTTTCCCCTCAAGAAGCCTTTCGCTAAGACAGTTCTTGTGGAATTGGCAAAGTGATATTTGGAAGCCCATAGAGGGCTATGGTGAAAAAGGAAATATCCTCAGATGAAATCTGGAAAGAAGCTTTCTGAGAAACTGCTCTGTGATGTCTGACTTCCACTCACAGAGTTACATCTCTATTTCGTGGATCTCTTTGCTAGCCTTATTTCTGTGGAATCTGAGAACAGATATTTCGGATCCCTTTGAAGACTATAGGGCCAAAGGAAATATCCTCTGATAACAAAGAGAAAGAAGCTTTCTGAGAAACTTCTTTGTGTTCTGTGAAATCATCTCACAGAGTTACAGCTTTCCCATCAAGAAGCCTTTCGCTAAGACAGTTCTTGTGGAATTGGCAAAGTGATATTTGGAAACCCATAGAGGGCTATGGTGAAAAAGAAATATCCTCAGATGAAATCTGGAAAGAAGCTTTCTGAGAAACTGCTTAGTGTTCTGTTCATTCATCTCACAGAGCTACATCTGCATTTCGTGGATCTCTTTGCTAGCCTTATTTCTGTGGAATCTGAGAACAGATATTTCGGATCCCTTTGACGACTATAGGGCCAAAGGAAATATCCTCCGATAACAAAGAGAAAGAAGCTTTCTGAGAAACTTCTTTGTGTTCTGTGAAATCATCTCACAGAGTTACAGCTTTCCCCTCAAGAAGCCTTTCGCTAAGACAGTTCTTGTGGAATTGGCAAAGTGATATTTGGAAGCCCATAGAGGTCTATGGTGAAAAAGGAAATATCTTCAGGTGAAATCTGGAAAGAAGCTTTCTGAGAAACTGCTTAGTGTTCTGTTCATTCATCTCACAGAGTTACATCTGTATTTCGTGGATCTCTTTGCTAGCCTTATTTCTGTGGAATCTGAGAACAGATATTTCGGATCCCTTTGAAGACTAAAAGGCCAAAAGAAATATCCTGCGATAACAAAGAGAAAGAAGCTTTCTGAGAAACTTCTTTGTGTTCTGTGAAATCATCTCACAGAGTTACAGCTTTCCCCTCAAGAAGCCTTTCGCTAAGGCAGTTCTTGTGGAATTTGCAAAGTGATATTTGGAAGCCCATAGAGGGCTATGGTGAAAAAGGAAATATCCTCAGATGAAATCTGGAGAGAAGCTTTCTGAGAAACTGCTCTGTGATGTGTGACTTCCAGTCACAGAGTTACATCTGTATTTCGTGGATCTCTTTGCTAGCCTTATTTCTGTGGAATCTGAGAACAGATATTTCGGAGACCCTTGAAGACTATAGGGCCAAAGGAAATATCCTGCGATAACAAAGAGAAAGAAGCTTTCTGAGAAACTTCTTTGTGTTCTGTGAAATCATCTCACAGAGTTACAGCTTTCCCCCAAGAAGCCTTTCGCTAAGACAGTTCTTGTGGAATTGGAAAAGTGATATTTGGGAGCCCATAGAGGGCTATGGTGAAAAAGGAAATATCCTCAGATGAAATCTGGAAAGAAGCTTTCTGAGAAACTGCTTAGTGTTCTGTTCATTCATCTCACAGAGTTACATCTGTATTTCGTGGATCTCTTTGCTAGCCTTATTTCTGTGGAATCTGAGAACAGATATTTCGGATCCCTTTGAAGACTATAGGGCCAAAGGAAATATCCTCCGATAACAAAGAGAAAGAAGCTTTCTGAGAAACTTCTTTGTGTTCTGTGAAATCATCTCACAGAGTTACAGCTTTCCCCTCAAGAAGCCTTTCGCTAAGACAGTTCTTGTGGAATTGGCAAAGTGATATTTGGAAGACCATAGAGGGCTATGGTGAAAAAGGAAATATCCTCAGATGAAATCTGGAAAGAAGCTTTCTGAGAAACTGCTCTGTGAGGTGTGACTTCCACTCACAGAGTTACATCTGTATTTCGTGGATCTCTGGAGGATAACAAAGAGAAATAAGGTTTCTGAGAAACTTCTTTGTGTTCTGTGAAATCATCTCACAGAGTTACAGCTTTCCCCTGAAGAAGCCTTTCGCTAAGACAGTTCTTGTGGAATTGGCAAAGTGATATTTGGAAGCCCATAGAGGGCTATGGTGAAAAAGGAAATATCCTCAGATGAAATCTGGAAAGAAGCTTTCTGAGAAACTGCTTAGTGTTCTGTTCATTCATCTCACAGAGTTACATCTGTATTTCGTGGGTCTCTTTGCTAGCCTTACTTCTGTGGAATCTGAGAACAGATATTTCGGATCCCTTTGAAGACTATAGGGCCAATGGAAATATCCTCTGATAACAAAGAGAAAGAAGCTTTCTGAGAAACTTCTTTGTGTTCTGTGAAATCATCTCACAGAGTTAGAGCTTTCCCCTCAAGAAGCCTTTCGCTAAGACAGTTCTTGTGGAATTGGCAAAGAGATATTTGGAAGCCCATAGAGGACTATGGTGAAAAAGGAAATATTCTCAGATTAAATCTGGAAAGAAGCTTTCTGAGAAACTGCTTAGTGTTCTGTTAATTCATCTCACAGAGTTACATCTGTGTTTCGTGGATCTCTTTGCTAGCCTTATTTCTGTGGAATCTGAGAACAGATTTTTCGGATCCCTTTGAAGACTGTAAGGCCAAAGGAAATATCCTCTGATAACAAAGAGAAAGAAGCTTTCTGAGAAACTTCTTTGTGTTCTGTGAAATCATCTCACAGAGTTACAGCTTTCCCCTCAAGAAGCCTTTCGCTAAGACAGTTCTTGTGGAATTGGCAAAGTGATATTTGGAAGCCCATAGAGGGCTATGGTGAAAAAGGAAATATCCTCAGATGAAATCTGGAAAGAAGCTTTCTGAGAAACTGCTTAGTGTTCTGTTCATTCATCTCACAGAGTTACATCTGTATTTCGTGGATCTCTTTCCTAGCCTTCTTTCTGTGGAATCTGAGAACAGATATTTCGGATCCCTTTGAAGACTATAGGGCCAAAGGAAATATCCTCCGATAACAAAGAGAAAGAAGCTTTCTGAGAAACTTCTTTGTGTTCTGTGAAATCATCTCACAGAGTTACAGCTTTCCCCTCAAGGAGCCTTTCGCTAAGACTGTTCTAGTGGAATTGGCAAAGTGATATTTGGAAGCCCATAGAGGGCTATGGTGAAAAAGGAAATATCCCAGGTGAAATCTGGAAAGAAGCTTTCTGAGAAACTGCTTAGTGTTCTGTTCATTCATCTCACAGGGTTACATCTGTATTTCGTGGATCTCTTTGCTAGCCTTATTTCTGTGGAATCTGAGAACAGATATTTCGGATCCCTTTGAAGACTATAGGGCCAAAGGAAATATCCTCCGATAACAAAGAGAAAGAAGCTTTCTGAGAAACTTCTTTGTGTTCTGTGAAATCATCTCACAGAGTTACAGCTTTCCCCTCAAGGAGCCTTTCGCTAAGACAGTTCTTGTGGAATTGGCAAAGTGATATTTGGAAGCCCATAGAGGGCTAGTGTGAAAAAGGAAATATCCTCACATGAAATCTGGAAAGAAGCTTTCTGAGAAACTGCTCTGTGATATGTGACTTCCACTCACAGAGTTACATGTGTATTTCGTGGATCTCTTTGCTAGCCTTATTTCTGTGGAATCTGAGAACAGATATTTCGGATCCCTTTGAAGACTGTAGGGCCAAAGGAAATATCCTCTGATAACAAAGAGAAAGAAGCTTTCTGAGAAACTTCTTTGTGTTCTGTGAAATCATCTCACAGAGTTACAGCTTTCCCCTCAAGAAGCCTTTCGCTAAGACAGTTCTTGTGGAATTGACAAAGTGATATTTGGAAGGCCATAGAGGGCTATGGTGAAAAAGGAAATATCCTCAGATGAAATCTGGAAAGAAGCTTTCTGAGAAACTGCTTAGTGTTCTGTTCATTCATCTCACAGAGTTCCGTCTGTATTTCGTGGATCTCTTTGCTATCCTTCTTTCTGTGGAATCTGAGAACAGATATTTCGGATCCCTTTGAAGACTATAGGGCCAAAGGAAATATCCTCCGATAACAAAGAGAAAGAACTTTCTGAGAAACTTCTTTGTGTTCTGTGAAATCATCTCACAGAGTTACAGCTTTCCCCTCAAGAAGCCTTTCGCTAAGACAGTTCTTGTGGAATTGGCAAAGTGATATTTGGAAGCCCATAGAGGGCTATGGTGAAAAAGGAAATATCCTCAGATGAAATCTGGAAAGAAGCTTTCTGAGAAACTGCTTAGTGTTCTGTTCATTCATCTCTCAGAGTTACATCTGTATTTCGTGGATCTCTTTGCTAGCCTTATTTCTGTGAAATCTGAGAACAGATATTTCGGATCCCTTTGAAGACTATAGGGCCAAAGGAAATATCCTCCGATAACAAAGAGAAAGAAGCTTTCTGAGAAACTTCTTTGTGTTCTGTGAAATCATCTCACAGAGTTACAGCTTTCCCCTCAAGAAGCCTTTGGCTAAGACAGTTCTTGTGGAATTGGAAAAGTGATATTTGGAAGCCCATAGAGGGCTAGGGTGAAAAAGGAAATATCCTCACGTGAAATCTGGAAAGAAGCTTTCTGAGAAACTGCTTAGTATTCTGTTCATTCATCTCACAGAGTGACATCTGTATTTCCTGGATCTCTTTGCTAGCCTTATTTCTGTGGAATCTGAGAACAGATATTTCGGATCCCTTTGAAGACTATAGGGCCAAAGGAAATATCCTGCGATAACAAAGAGAAAGAAGCTTACTGAGAAACTTCTTTGTGTTCTGTGAAATCATCTGACAGAGTTACAGCTTTCCCCTCAAGAATCCTTTCGCTAAGACAGTTCTTGTGGATTTGGCAAAGTGATATTTGGAAGCCCATAGCGTGCCATGGTGAAAAAGGAAATATCCTCAGATGAAATCTGGAAAGAAGCTTTCTGAGAAACTGCTTAGTGTTCTGTACATTCATCTCACAGAGTTACTTCTGTATTTCGTGGATCTCTTTGCTAGCCTTATTTCTGTGGAATCTGAGAACAGATATTTCGGATCCCTTTGAAGGCTATAGGGCCAAAGGAAATATCCTCTGATAACAAAGAGAAAGAAGCTTTCTGAGAAACTTCTTTGTGTTTTGTGAAATCATCTCACAGAGTTACAGCTTTCCCCTCAAGAAGCCTTTCGCTAAGACAGTTCTTGTGGAATTTTCAAAGTGATACTTGGAAGCCGCTAGAGGGCTATGGTGAAAAAGGAAATATCCTCAGATGAAATCTGGAAAGAAGCTTTCTGAGAAATTGCGTATTGTTCTGTTCATTCATCTCACAGTGTTACATCTGTATTTCGTGGATCTCTTTGCTAGCCTTATTTCTGTGGAATCTGAGAACAGATATTTCGGATCCCTTTGAAGACTATAGGGCCAAAGGAAATATCCTGCGATAACCAACAGAAAGAAGCTTTCTGAGAAACTTCTTTATGTTCTGTGAAATCATCTCACAGAGTTACAGCTTTACCCTCAAGAAGCCTTTCGCTAAGACAGTTCTTGTGGAATTGGCAAAGTGATATTTGGAAGCCCTTAGAGGGCTATGGTGAAAAAGGAAATATCCTCAGATGAAATCTGGAAAGAAGCTTTTTGAGAAACTGCTCTGTGATGTGTGACTTCCACTCACAGAGTTACATTTGTATTTCGTGGATCTCTTTGCTAGCCTTATTTTTGTGGAATCTGAGAACAGATATTTCGGATCCCTTTGAAGACTATAGGGCCACAGGAAATATCCTACGATAACAAAGAGAAAGAAGCTTTCTGAGAAACTTCTTTGTGTTCTGTGAAATCATCTCACAGAGTTACAGCTTTCCCCTCAAGAAGCCTTTCGCTAAGACAGTTCTTGTGGAATTGGCAAAGTGATATTTGGAAGCCCATAGAGGGCTATGGTGAAAAAGGAATTATCCTCAGATGAAATCTGGAAAGAAGCTTTCGGAGAAACTGCTCTGTGAAGTGTGACTTCCACTCACGGAGTTACATCTGTATTTCGTGGATCTCTTTGCTAGCCTCATTTCTGTGGAATCTGAGAGCAGATATTTTGGATCCCTTTGAAGACTATAGGGCCAAAGGAAATATCCTCCGATAACAAAGAGAAAGAAGCTTTCTGAGTAACTTCTTTGTGTTCTGTGAAATCATCTCACAGAGTTACAGCTTTCCCCTCAAGAAGCCTGTCGCTAAGACAGTTCTTGTGGAATTGGCAAAGTAATATTTGGAAGCCCATAGAGGGCAATGGTGAAAAAGGAAATATCCTCAGATGAAATCTGGAAAGAAGCTTTCTGAGAAACTGCTCTGTGATCTGTGACTTCCACTCATAGCGTTATATCTCTATTTCGTGGATCTCCTTGCTAGCCTTATTTCTGTGGAATCTGAGAACAGATATTTCGAATCCCTTTAAAGACTATAGGGCCAAAGGAAATATCCTCCGATAACAAAGAGAAAGAAGCTTTCTGAGAAACTTCTTTGTGTTCTGTGAAATCATCTCACAGAGTTACAGCTTTCCCCTCAAGAAGCCTTTCGCTAACACAGTTCTTGTGGAATTGGCAAAGTGATATTTGGAAGCCCATAGAGGGCTATGGTGAAAAAGGAAATATCCTCAGATGAAATCTGGAAAGAAGCTTTTTGAGAAACTGCTCTGTGATGTGTGACTTCCACTCATAGAGTTACATCTCTATTTCATGGATCTCCTTGCTAGCCTTATTTCTGTGGAATCTGAGAACAGATATTTCGGATCCCTTTGAAGACAATAAGGCCAAAGGAAATATCCTCTGATAACAAAGAGAAAGAAGCTTTCTGAGAAACTTCTTTGTGTTCCGTGAAATCATCTCACAGAGTTACAGCTTTCCCCTCAAGAAGCCTTTCGCTAAGACAGTTCTTGTGGAATTGGCAAAGTGATATTTGGAAGCCCATAGAGGGCTACGGTGAAAAAGGAAATATCCTCAGATGAAATCTGGAAAGAAGCTTTCTGAGATACTGCTTAGTGTTCTGTACATTCATCTCACAGAGTTACATCTGTATTTCGTGGATCTCTTTGCTAGCCTTATTTCTGTGGAATCTGAGAACAGATATTTCGGATCCCTTTGAAGACTATAGGGTCAAAGGAAATATCCTGCGATAACAAAGAGAAAGAAGCTTTCTGAGAAACTTCTTTATGTTCTGTGAAATCATCTCACAGAGTTACAGCTTTCCCCTCAAGAAGCCTTTCGCTAAGACAGTTCTTGTGGAATTGGCAAAGTGATATTTGGAAGCCCTTAGAGGGCTATGGTGAAAAAGGAAATATCCTCAGTTGAAATCTGGAAAGAAGCTTTTTGAGAAACTGCTCTGTGATGTGTGACTTGCACTCACAGAGTTACATCTGTATTTTGTGGGTCTCTTTGGTAGCCTTATTTCGGTGGAATCTGAGAACAGATATTTCGGATCCCTTTGAAGACTATAGTGCCGAAAGGAAATATCCTCCGATAACAAAGAGAAAGAAGCTTTCTGAGATACTTCTTTATGTTCTGTGAAATCATCTCACAGAGTTACAGCTTTCCCCTCAAGAACCCTTTCGCTAAGACAGTTCTTGAGGAATTGGAAAAGTGATATTTGGAGGCCCATAGAGGGCTATGGTGAAAAAGGAAATATACTCAGATGAAATATGGAAAGAAGCTTTCTGAGAAACTGCTCTGTGATGTGTGACTTCCACTCACAGAGTTACATCTGTATTTTGTGGATCTCTTTGCTAGCCTTATTTCTGTGTAATCTGAGAACAGATATTTCGGATCCCTTTGAAGACTATAGGGCCAAAGGCAATATCCTCCGATAACAAAGAGAAGGAAGCTTTCTGAGAAACTTCTTTGTGTTCTGTGAAATCATCTCACAGAGTTAGAGCTTTTCCCTCAAGAAGCCTTTCGCTAATACAGTTCTTGTGGAATTGGCAAAGTTTTATTTGGAAGCCCTTAGAGGGCTACGGTGAAAAAGGAAATATCCTCAGATGAAATCTGTAAAGAAGCTTTCTAAGAAACTGCTTAGTGTTCTGTTCATTCATCTCACAGAGTTACATCTGTATTTCGTGGATCTCTTTGCTAGCCTTATTTCTGTGGAATCTGAGAACAGATATTTCGGATCCCTTTGAAGACTATAGGGCCAAAGGAAATATCCTCCGATAACAAAGAGAAAGAAGCTTTCTGAGAAACTTCTTTGTGTTCTGTGAAATCATCTCACAGAGTTACAGCTTTCCCCTCAAGAAGCCTTTCGCTAAGACAGTTCTTGTGGAATTGGCAAAGTGATATTTGGAAGCCCATAGAGGGCTAT
Organism: Macaca mulatta; assembly: GCF_049350105.2. Classification (NCBI taxonomy): domain Eukaryota; kingdom Metazoa; phylum Chordata; class Mammalia; order Primates; family Cercopithecidae; genus Macaca; species Macaca mulatta. The sequence continues at coordinate 49,620,524 of NC_133413.1, forward strand.
GGTGAAAAAGGAAATATACTCAGATGAAATCTGGAAAGAAGATTTCTGAGAAACTGCTTAGTGTTCTGTTCATTCATCTCACAGAGTTACATCTGTATTTCGTGGATCTCTTTGCTAGCCTTATTTCTGTGGAATCTGAGAACAGATATTTCGCATCCCTTTGAAGACTATAGGGCCAAAGAAATATCCTGCGATAACAAAGAGAAAGAAGCTTTCTGAGAAACTTCTTTGTGTTCTGTGAAATCATCTCACAGAAAGTACAGCTTTCCCCTCAAGAAGCCTTTCGCTAAGACAGTTCTTGTGGAATTGGCAAAGTGATATTTGGAAGCCCATAGAGGGCTATGGTGAAAAAGGAAATATGCTCAGATGAAATCTGGAAAGAAGCTTTCTGAGAAACTGCTCTGTGATGTGTGACTTCCACTCATAGAGTTACATCTCTATTTCATGGATCTCCTTGCTAGCCTTATTTCTGTGGAATCTGAGAACAGATATTTCGGATCCCTTTGAAGACAATAAGGCCAAAGGAAATATCCTCTGATAACAAAGAGAAAGAAGCTTTCTGAGAAACTTCTTTGTGTTCCGTGAAATCATCTCACAGAGTTACAGCTTTCCCCTCAAGAAGCCTTTCGCTAAGACAGTTCTTGTGGAATTGGCAAAGTTATATTTGGAAGCCCATAGAGGGCTACGGTGAAAAAGGAAATATCCTCAGATGAAATCTGGAAAGAAGCTTTCTGAGATACTGCTTAGTGTTCTGTACATTCATCTCACAGAGTTACATCTGTATTTCGTGGATCTCTTTGCTAGCCTTATTTCTGTGGAATCTGAGAACAGATATTTCGGATCCCTTTGAAGACTATAGGGTCAAAGGAAATATCCTGCGATAACAAAGAGAAAGAAGCTTTCTGAGAAACTTCTTTATGTTCTGTGAAATCATGTCACAGAGTTACAGCTTTCCCCTCAAGAAGCCTTTCGCTAAGACAGTTCTTGTGGAATTGGCAAAGTGATATTTGGAAGCCCTTAGTGGGCTATGGTGAAAAAGGAAATATCCTCAGTTGAAATCTGGAAAGAAGCTTTTTGAGAAACTGCTCTGTGATGTGTGACTTGCACTCACAGAGTTACATCTGTATTTTGTGGGTCTCTTTGGTAGCCTTATTTCGGTGGAATCTGAGAACAGATATTTCGGATCCCTTTGAAGACTATAGTGCCGAAAGGAAATATCCTCCGATAACAAAGAGAAAGAAGCTTTCTGAGATACTTCTTTATGTTCTGTGAAATCATCTCACAGAGTTACAGCTTTCCCCTCAAGAAGCCTTTCGCTAAGACAGTTCTTGAGGAATTGGCAAAGTGATATTTGGAAGCCCATAGAGGGCTATGGTGAAAAAGGAAATATACTCAGATGAAATATGGAAAGAAGCTTTCTGAGAAACTGCTCTGTGATGTGTGACTTCCACTCACAGAGTTACATCTGTATTTTGTGGATCTCTTTGCTAGCCTTATTTCTGTGGAATCTGAGAACAGATATTTCGGATCCCTTTGAAGACTATAGGGCCAAAGGCAATATCCTCCGATAACAAAGAGAAGGAAGCTTTCTGAGAAACTTCTTTGTGTTCTGTGAAATCATCTCACAGAGTTAGAGCTTTTCCCTCAAGAAGCCTTTCGCTAATACAGTTCTTGTGGAATTGGCAAAGTTTTATTTGGAAGCCCTTAGAGGGCTACGGTGAAAAAGGAAATATCCTCAGATGAAATCTGTAAAGAAGCTTTCTAAGAAACTGCTTAGTGTTCTGTTCATTCATCTCACAGAGTTACATCTGTATTTCGTGGATCTCTTTGCTAGCCTTATTTCTGTGGAATCTGAGAACAGATATTTCGGATCCCTTTGAAGACTATAGGGCCAAAGGAAATATCCTCCGATAACAAAGAGAAAGAAGCTTTCTGAGAAACTTCTTTGTGTTCTGTGAAATCATCTCACAGAGTTACAGCTTTCCCCTCAAGAAGCCTTTCGCTAAGACAGTTCTTGTGGAATTGGCAAAGTGATATTTGGAAGCCCATAGAGGGATATGGTGAAAAAGGAAATATCCTCAGATGAAATCTGGAAAGAAGCTTTCTGAGAAACTGCTCTGTGATGTGTGACTTCCACTCACGGAGTTACATCTGTATTTCGTGGATCTCTTTGCTAGCCTCATTTCTGTGGAATCTGAGAACAGATATTTCGGATCCCTTTGAAGACTATAGGGCCAAAGGAAATATCCTCCGATAACAAAGAGAAAGAAGCTTTCTGAGAAACTTCTTTGTGTTCTGTGAAATCATCTGACAGAGTTACAGCTTTCCCCTCAAGAAGCCTTTCGCTAAGACAGTTCTTGTGGAATTGGCAAAGTAATATTTGGAAGCCCTTAGAGGGCTATGGTGAAAAAGGAAATATCCTCAGACGAAATCTGGAAAGAAGCTTTCTGAGAAACTGCTTAGTGTTCTGTTCATTCATCTCACAGAGTTACATCTGTGTTTCGTGGATGTCTTTGCTAGCCTTATTTCTGTGGAATCTGAGAACAGATATTTCGGATCCCTTTGAAGACTATAGGGCCAAAGGAAATATCATCCGATAACAAAGAGAAAGAAGCTTTCTGAGAAACTTCTTTGTGTTCTGTGAAATCATCTCACAGAGTTACAGCTTTCCCCTCAAGAAGCCTTTCGCTAAGACAGTTCTTGTGGAATTGGCAAAGTGATATTTGGAAGCCCATAGCGTGCTATGGTGAAAAAGGAAATATCCTAAGATGAAATCTGGAAAGAAGCTTTCTGAGAAACTGCTTAGTGTTCTGTTCATTCATCTCACAGAGTTACATCTGTATTTCGTGGATCACTTTGCTAGCCTTCTTTCTGTGGAATCTGAGAACAGATATTTCGGGTCCCTTTGAAGACTATAGGGCCAAAGGAAATATCCTCCGATAACAAAGAGAAAGAAGCTTTCTGAGAAACTTCTTTGTGTTCTGTGAAATCATCTCACAGAGTTACAGCTTTCCCCTCAAGAAGCCTTTCGCTAAGACAGTTCTTGTGGAATTGGCAAAGTGATATTTGGAAGCCCATAGAGGGCTACGGTGAAAAAGGAAATATCCTCAGATGAAATCTGGAAAGAAGCTTTCTGAGAAAGTGCTCTGTGATGTGTGACTTCCACTCACAGAGTTACATCTGTATTTCGTGGATCTCTTTGCTAGCCTTACTTCTGTGGAATCTGAGAACAGATGTTTCGGATCCCTTTGAAGACTGTAAGGCCAAAGGAAATATCCTCTGATAACAAAGAGAAAGAAGCTTTCTGAGAAACTTCTTTGTGTTCTGTGAAATCATCTCACAGAGTTACAGCTTTCCCCTCAAGAAGCCTTTCGCTAAGACAGTTCTTGTGGAATTGGCAAAGTGATATTTGGAAGCCCATAGAGGGCTATGGTGAAAAAGGAAATATCCTCAGACGAAATCTGGAAAGAAGCTTTCTGAGAAACTACTTAGTGTTCTGTTCATTCATCTCACAGAGTTACATCTGTGTTTCGTGGATCTCTTTGCTAGCCTTATTTCTGTGGAATCTGAGAACAGATATTTCGGATCCCTTTGAAGACTATAGGGCCAAAGGAAATATCCTCCGATAACAAAGAGAAAGAAGCTTTCTGAGAAACTTCTTTGTGTTCTGTGAAATCATCTCACAGAGTTACAGCTTTCCCCTCAAGAAGCCTTTCGCTAAGACAGTTCTTGTGGAATTGGCAAAGTGATATTTGGAAGCCCATAGAGGGCTATGGTGAAAAAGGAAATATACTCAGATGAAATCTGGAAAGAAGATTTCTGAGAAACTGCTTAGTGTTCTGTTCATTCATCTCACAGAGTTACATCTGTATTTCGTGGATCTCTTTGCTAGCCTTATTTCTGTGGAATCTGAGAACAGATATTTCGCATCCCTTTGAAGACTATAGGGCCAAAGAAATATCCTGCGATAACAAAGAGAAAGAAGCTTTCTGAGAAACTTCTTTGTGTTCTGTGAAATCATCTCACAGAAAGTACAGCTTTCCCCTCAAGAAGCCTTTCGCTAAGACAGTTCTTGTGGAATTGGCAAAGTGATATTTGGAAGCCCATAGAGGGCTATGGTGAAAAAGGAAATATCCTCAGATGAAATCTGGAAAGAAGCTTTCTGAGAAACTGCTTAGTGTTCTGTTCATTCATCTCACAGAGTTACATCTGTATTTCGTGCTTCTCTTTGCTAGCCTTACTTCTGTGGAATCTGAGAACAGATATTTCGGATCCCTTTGAAGACTATAGGGCCAAAGGAAATATCCTCTGATAACAAAGAGAAAGAAGCTTTCTGAGAAACTTCTTTGTGTTCTGTGAAATCATCTCACAGAGTTAGAGCTTTCCCCTCAAGAAGCCTTTCGCTAAGACAGTTCTTGTGGAATTGGCAAAGTGATATTTGGAAGCCCATAGAGGACTATGGTGAAAAAGGAAATATCCTCAGATTAAATCTGGAAAGAAGCTTTCTGAGAAACTGCTTAGTGTTCTGTTCCTTCATCTCACAGAGTTACATCTGTGTTTCGTGGATCTCTTTGCTAGCCTTATTTCTGTGGAATCTGAGAACAGATTTTTCGGATCCCTTTGAAGACTATAGGGCCAAAGGAAATATCCTCCGATAACAAAGAGAAAGAAGCTTTCTGAGAAACTTCTTTTTGTTCTGTGAAATCATCTCACAGAGTTACACTTTCCCCTCAAGAAGCCTTTCGCTAAGACAGTTCTTGTGGAATTGGCAAAGTGATATTTGGAAGCCCATAGAGGGCTATGGTGAAAAAGAAAATATCCTCAGATGAAATCTGGAAAGAAGCTTTCTGAGAAACTGCTCTGTGATATGTGACTTCCACTCACAGAGTTACATCTGTATTTCGTGGATCTCTTTGCTAGCCTTATTTCTGTGGAATCTGAGAACAGATATTTCGGATCCCTTTGAAGACTATAGGGCCAAAGGAAATATCCTCTGATAACAAAGAGAAAGAAGCTTTCTGAGAAACTTTTTGTGTTCTGTGAAATCATCTCACAGAGTTACAGCTTCCCCCTCAAGAAGCCTTTCCCTAAGACAGTTCTTGTGGAATTGGCAAAGTGATATTTGGAAGCCCATAGAGGGCTATGGTGAAAAAGGAAATATCCTCAGATGAAATCTGGAAAGAAGCTTTCTGAGAAACTGCTTAGTGTTCTGTGCATTCATCTCACAGAGTTACATCTGTATTTCGTGGATCTCTTTGCTAGCCTTATTTCTGTGGAATCTGAGAACAGATATTTCGGATCCCTTTGAAGAATATAGGGCCAAAGGTAATATCCTCCGATAACAAAGAGAAAGAAGTTTTCTGAGAAACTTCTTTGTGTTCTGTGAAATCATCTCACAGAGTTACAGCTTTCCCCTCAGGAAGCCTTTCGCTAAGACAGTTCTTGTGGAATTGGAAAAGTGATATTTGGAAGCCCATAGAGGGCTATGGTGAAAAAGGAAATATCCTCAGATGAAATCTGGAAAGAAGCTTTCTGAGAAACTGGTCTGTGAGGTGTTACTTCCACTCACAGAGTTACATCTGTATTTCGTGGATCTCTTTGCTAGCCTTATTTCTGTGGAATCTGAGAACAGATATTTCGGACCCCTTTGAAGACTATAGGTCCAAAGGAAATATCCTCTGATAACAAAGAGAAAGAAGCTTTCTGAGAATCTTCCTTGTGTACTGTGAAATCATCTCACAGAGTTACAGCTTTCCCCTCAAGAAGCCTTTCGCTAAGACAGTTCTTGTGGAATTGACAAAGTGATATTTGGAAGGCCATAGAGGGCTATGGTGAAAAAGGAAATATCCTCAGATGAAATCTGGAAAGAAGCTTTCTGAGAAACTGCTTAGTGTTCTGCTCATTCATCTCACGGAGTTACATCTGTATTTCATGATCTCTTTCCTAGCCTTATTTCTCTGGAATCTGAGAACAGATATTTCGGATCCCTTTGAAGACTATAGGGCCAAAGGAAATATCCTGCGATAACAATGAGAAACAAGCTTTCTGAGAAACTTCTTTGTGTTCTGTGAAATCATCTCACAGAGTTACAGCTTTCCCCTCAAGAAGCCTTTCGCTAAGACAGTTCTTGTGGAATTGGCAAAGTGATATTTGGAAGCCCATAGAGGGCTATGGTGAAAAAGGAAATATCCTCAGATGAAATCTGGAAAGAAGCTTTCTGAGAAACTGCTTAGTGTTCTGTTCATTCATCTCACAGAGTTACATCTGTATTTCGTGGATCTCTTTGCTAGCCTTATTTCTGTGAAATCTGAGAGCAGATATTTCGGATCCCTTTGAAGACTATAGGGCCAAAGGAAATATCCTCCGATAACAAAGAGAAAGAAGCTTTCTGAGAAACTTCTTTGTGTTCTGTGAAATCATCTCACAGAGTTACAGCTTTCCCCTCAAGAAGCCTTTCGCTAAGACAGTTCTTGTGGAATTGGAAAAGTGATATTTGGAAGCCCATAGAGGGCTAGGGTGAAAAAGGAAATATCCTCACGTGAAAACTGGAAAGAAGCTTTCTGAGAAACTGCTTAGTGTTCTGTTCATTCATCTCACAGAGTGACATCTGTATTTCCTGGATGTCTTTGCTAGCCTTATTTCTGTGGAATCTGAGAACAGATATTTCGGATCCCTTTGAAGACTATAGGGCCAAAGGAAATATCCTGCGATAACAAAGAGAAAGAAGCTTTCTGAGAAACTTCTTTGTGTTCTGTGAACTCATCTCACAGAGTTACAGCTTTCCCCTCAAGAATCCTTTCGCTAAGACAGTTCTTGTGGAATTGGCAAAGTGATATTTGGAAGCCCATAGCGGGCTACGGTGAAAAAGGAAATATCCTCTGAGGAAATCTGGAAAGAAGCTTTCTGAGAAACTGCTTAGTGTTCTGTTCATTCATCTCACAGAGTTACATCTGTATTTCGTGGATCTCTTTGCTAGCCTTCTTTCTGTGGAATCTGAGAACAGATATTTCGGATCCCTTTGAAGACTATAGGGCCAAAGGAAATATCCTCCGATAACAAAGAGAAAGAAGCTTTCTGAGAAACTTCTTTGTGTTCTGTGAAATCATCTCGCAGAATTACAGCTTTCCCTTCGAGAAGCCTTTCGCTAGGACAGTTCTTGTGGAATTGGCAAAGTGATATTTGGAAGCCCATAGAGGGCTATGGTGAAAAAGGAAATATCCTCAGATGAAAACTGGAAAGAAGCTTTCTGAAAAACTGCTTAGTGTTCTGTTCATTCATCTCACAGAGTTACATCTGTATTTCGTGGATCTCTTTGCTAGCCTTATTTCTGTGGAATCTGAGAACAGATATTTCGGATCCCTTTGAAGACTATAGGGCCAAAGGAAATATCCTCCGATAACAAAGAGAAAGAAGCTTTCTGAGAAACTTCTTTGTGTTCTGTGAAATCATCTCACAGAGTTACAGCTTTCCCCTCAAGAATCCTTTCGCTAAGACAGTTCTTGTGGAATTGGCAAAGTGATATTTGGAAGCCCCTAGAGAGCTAGGGTGAAAAAGGAAATATCCTCACATGAAATCTGGAAAGAAGCTTTCTGAGAAACTGCTCTGTGATATGTGACTTCCACTCACAGAGTTACATCTGTATTTCGTGGATCTCTTTGCTAGCCTTATTTCTGTGGAATCTGAGAACAGATATTTCGGATCCCTTTGAAGAATATAGGGCCAAAGGAAAAATCCTCAGATAACAAAGAGAAAGAAGCTTTCTGAGAAACTTCTTTGTGTTCTGTGAAATAATCTCACAGAGTTACAGCTTTCCCCTCAAGAAGCCTTTCCCTAAGACAGTTCCTGTGGAATTGGCAAAGTGATATTTGGAAGCCCATAGAGGGCTATGGTGAAAAAGGAAATATCCTCAGATGAAATCTGGAAAGAAGCTTTCTGAGAAACTGCTCTGTGATGTGTGACTTCCAATCACAGAGTTACATCTATATTTCGTGGATCTCTTTGCTAGCCTTATTTCTGTGGAATCTGAGAACAGATATTTCGGATCCCTTTGAAGACTATAGGGCCAAAGGAAATATCCTCTGATAACAAAGAGAAAGAAGCTTTCTGAGAAACTTCTTTGTGTTCTGTGAAATCATCTCACAGAGTTACAGCTTTCCCCTCAAGAAGCCTTTCGCTAAGACAGTTCTGGTGGAATTGGCAAAGTGATATTTGGAAGCCCATAGCGGGCTATGGTGAAAAAGGAAATATCCTCAGATGAAATCTGGAAGGAAGCTTTCTGAGAAACTGCTTAGTGTTCTGTGCATTCATCTCACAGAGTTACATCTGTATTTCGTGGATCTCTTTGCTAGCCTTCTTTCTGTGGAATCTGAGAACAGATAATTCGGATCCCTTTGAAGTGTATAGGGCCAAAGGAAATATCCTCCGATAACAAAGAGAAAGAAGCTTTCTGAGAAACTTTTTTGTGTTCTGTGAAATCATCTCACAGAGTTCCAGCTTTCCCCTCAAGAAGCCTTTCGCTAAGACAGTTCTTGTGGAATTGGCAAAGTGATATTTGGAAGCCCATAGAGGGCTAAGGTGAAAAAGGAAATATCCTCAGATGAAATCTGGAAAGAAGCTTTCTGAGAAACTGGTCTGTGAGGTGTGACTTCCACTCACAGAGTTACATCTGTATTTCGTGGATCTCTTTGCTATCCTTCTTTCTGTGGAATCTGAGAACAGATATTTCGGATCCCTTTGAAGACTATAGGGCCAAAGGAAATATCCTCCGATTACAAAGAGAAAGAAGCTTTCTGAGAAACTTCTTTGTGTTCTGTGAAATCATCTCACAGAGTTACAGCTTTCCCCTCAAGAATCCTTTCGCTAAGACAGTTCTTGTGGAATTGGCAAAGTGATATTTGGAAGCCCATAGAGAGCTAGGGTGAAAAAGGAAATATCCTCACATGAAATCTGGAAAGAAGCTTTCTGAGAAACTGCTCTGTGATATGTGACTTCCACTCACAGAGTTACATCTGTATTTCGTGGATCTCTTTGGTAGCCTTATTTCTGTGGAATCTGAGAACAGATATTTCGGATCCCTTTGAAGAATATAGGGCCAAAGGAAATATCCTCAGATAACAAAGAGAAAGAAGCTTTCTGAGAAACTTCTTTGTGTTCTGTGAAATAATCTCACAGAGTTACAGCTTTCCCCTCAAGAAGCCTTTCCCTAAGACAGTTCTTGTGGAATTGCAAAGTGATATTTGGAAGCCCATAGAGGGCTATGGTGAAAAAGGAAATATCCTCAGATGAAATCTGGAAAGAAGCTTTCTGAGAAACTGCTCTGTGACGTGTGACTTCCACTCACAGAGTTACATCTATATTTCGTGGATCTCTTTGCTAGCCTTATTTCTGTGGAATCTGATAACAGATATTTCGGATCCCTTTGAAGACTATAGGGCCAAAGGAAATATCCTCTGATAACAAAGAGAAAGAAGCTTTCTGAGAAACTTCTTTGTGTTCAGTGAAATCATCTCACAGAGTTACAGCTTTCCCCTCAAGAAGCCTTTCGCTAAGACAGTTCTTGTGGAATTGGCAAAGTGATATTTGGAAGGCCATAGAGGGCTATGGTGAAAAAGGAAATATCCTCAGGTGAAATCTGGAAAGAAGCTTTCTGAGAAACTGCTTAGTGTTCTGTTCATTCATCTCACAGAGTTACATCTGTATTTCGTGGATCTCTTTGCTAGCCTTATTTCTGTGGAACCTGAGAACAGATATTTCGGATCCCTTTGAAGACTATAGTGCCAAAGGAAATATCATCCGATAACAAAGAGAAAGAAGCTTTCTGAGAAACTTCTTTGTGTTCTGTGAAATCATCTCACAGAGTTACAGCTTTCCCCTCAAGAAGCCTTTCGCTAAGACAGTTCTTGTGGAATTGGAAAAGTGATATTTGGAAGCCCATAGAGGGCTAGGGTGAAAAAGGAAATATCCTCACGTGAAAACTGGAAAGAAGCTTTCTGAGAAACTGCTTAGTGTTCTGTTCATTCATCTCACAGAGTGACATCTGTATTTCCTGGATGTCTTTGCTAGCCTTATTTCTTTGGAATCTGAGAACAGATATTTCGGATCCCTTTGAAAACTATAGGGCCAAAGGAAATATCCTGCGATAACAAAGAGAAAGAAGCTTTTTGAGAAACTTCTTTGTGTTCTGTGAACTCATCTCACAGAGTTACAGCTTTCCCCTCAAGAATCCTTTCGCTAAGACAGTTCTTGTGGAATTGGCAAAGTGATATTTGGAAGCCCATAGCGGGCTACGGTGAAAAAGGAAATATCCTCTGAGGAAATCTGGAAAGAAGCTTTCTGAGAAACTGCTTAGTGTTCTGTTCATTCATCTCACAGAGTTACATCTGTATTTCGTGGATCTCTTTGCTAGCCTTCTTTCTGTGGAATCTGAGAACAGATATTTCGGATCCCTTTGAAGACTATAGGGCCAAAGGAAATATCCTCCGATAACAAAGAGAAAGAAGCTTTCTGAGAAACTTCTTTGTGTTCTGTGAAATCATCTCGCAGAATTACAGCTTTCCCTTCGAGAAGCCTTTCGCTAGGACAGTTCTTGTGGAATTGGCAAAGTGATATTTGGAAGCCCATAGAGGGCTATGGTGAAAAAGGAAATATCCTCAGATGAAAACTGGAAAGAAGCTTTCTGAAAAACTGCTTAGTGTTCTGTTCATTCATCTCACAGAGTTACATCTGTATTTCGTGGATCTCTTTGCTAGCCTTATTTCTGTGGAATCTGAGAACAGATATTTCGGATCCCTTTGAAGACTATAGGGCCAAAGGAAATATCCTCCGATAACAAAGAGAAAGAAGCTTTCTGAGAAACTTCTTTGTGTTCTGTGAAATCATCTCACAGAGTTACAGCTTTCCCCTCAAGAATCCTTTCGCTAAGACAGTTCTTGTGGAATTGGCAAAGTGATATTTGGAAGCCCCTAGAGAGCTAGGGTGAAAAAGGAAATATCCTCACATGAAATCTGGAAAGAAGCTTTCTGAGAAACTGCTCTGTGATATGTGACTTCCACTCACAGAGTTACATCTGTATTTCGTGGATCTCTTTGCTAGCCTTATTTCTGTGGAATCTGAGAACAGATATTTCGGATCCCTTTGAAGAATATAGGGCCAAAGGAAAAATCCTCAGATAACAAAGAGAAAGAAGCTTTCTGAGAAACTTCTTTGTGTTCTGTGAAATAATCTCACAGAGTTACAGCTTTCCCCTCAAGAAGCCTTTCCCTAAGACAGTTCCTGTGGAATTGGCAAAGTGATATTTGGAAGCCCATAGAGGGCTATGGTGAAAAAGGAAATATCCTCAGATGAAATCTGGAAAGAAGCTTTCTGAGAAACTGCTCTGTGATGTGTGACTTCCAATCACAGAGTTACATCTATATTTCGTGGATCTCTTTGCTAGCCTTATTTCTGTGGAATCTGAGAACAGATATTTCGGATCCCTTTGAAGACTATAGGGCCAAAGGAAATATCCTCTGATAACAAAGAGAAAGAAGCTTTCTGAGAAACTTCTTTGTGTTCTGTGAAATCATCTCACAGAGTTACAGCTTTCCCCTCAAGAAGCCTTTCGCTAAGACAGTTCTGGTGGAATTGGCAAAGTGATATTTGGAAGCCCATAGCGGGCTATGGTGAAAAAGGAAATATCCTCAGATGAAATCTGGAAGGAAGCTTTCTGAGAAACTGCTTAGTGTTCTGTGCATTCATCTCACAGAGTTACATCTGTATTTCGTGGATCTCTTTGCTAGCCTTCTTTCTGTGGAATCTGAGAACAGATAATTCGGATCCCTTTGAAGTGTATAGGGCCAAAGGAAATATCCTCCGATAACAAAGAGAAAGAAGCTTTCTGAGAAACTTTTTTGTGTTCTGTGAAATCATCTCACAGAGTTCCAGCTTTCCCCTCAAGAAGCCTTTCGCTAAGACAGTTCTTGTGGAATTGGCAAAGTGATATTTGGAAGCCCATAGAGGGCTAAGGTGAAAAAGGAAATATCCTCAGATGAAATCTGGAAAGAAGCTTTCTGAGAAACTGGTCTGTGAGGTGTGACTTCCACTCACAGAGTTACATCTGTATTTCGTGGATCTCTTTGCTATCCTTCTTTCTGTGGAATCTGAGAACAGATATTTCGGATCCCTTTGAAGACTATAGGGCCAAAGGAAATATCCTCCGATTACAAAGAGAAAGAAGCTTTCTGAGAAACTTCTTTGTGTTCTGTGAAATCATCTCACAGAGTTACAGCTTTCCCCTCAAGAATCCTTTCGCTAAGACAGTTCTTGTGGAATTGGCAAAGTGATATTTGGAAGCCCATAGAGAGCTAGGGTGAAAAAGGAAATATCCTCACATGAAATCTGGAAAGAAGCTTTCTGAGAAACTGCTCTGTGATATGTGACTTCCACTCACAGAGTTACATCTGTATTTCGTGGATCTCTTTGGTAGCCTTATTTCTGTGGAATCTGAGAACAGATATTTCGGATCCCTTTGAAGAATATAGGGCCAAAGGAAATATCCTCAGATAACAAAGAGAAAGAAGCTTTCTGAGAAACTTCTTTGTGTTCTGTGAAATAATCTCACAGAGTTACAGCTTTCCCCTCAAGAAGCCTTTCCCTAAGACAGTTCTTGTGGAATTGCAAAGTGATATTTGGAAGCCCATAGAGGGCTATGGTGAAAAAGGAAATATCCTCAGATGAAATCTGGAAAGAAGCTTTCTGAGAAACTGCTCTGTGACGTGTGACTTCCACTCACAGAGTTACATCTATATTTCGTGGATCTCTTTGCTAGCCTTATTTCTGTGGAATCTGATAACAGATATTTCGGATCCCTTTGAAGACTATAGGGCCAAAGGAAATATCCTCTGATAACAAAGAGAAAGAAGCTTTCTGAGAAACTTCTTTGTGTTCAGTGAAATCATCTCACAGAGTTACAGCTTTCCCCTCAAGAAGCCTTTCGCTAAGACAGTTCTTGTGGAATTGGCAAAGTGATATTTGGAAGGCCATAGAGGGCTATGGTGAAAAAGGAAATATCCTCAGGTGAAATCTGGAAAGAAGCTTTCTGAGAAACTGCTTAGTGTTCTGTTCATTCATCTCACAGAGTTACATCTGTATTTCGTGGATCTCTTTGCTAGCCTTATTTCTGTGGAACCTGAGAACAGATATTTCGGATCCCTTTGAAGACTATAGTGCCAAAGGAAATATCATCCGATAACAAAGAGAAAGAAGCTTTCTGAGAAACTTCTTTGTGTTCTGTGAAATCATCTCACAGAGTTACAGCTTTCCCCTCAAGAAGCCTTTCGCTAAGACAGTTCTTGTGGAATTGGAAAAGTGATATTTGGAAGCCCATAGAGGGCTAGGGTGAAAAAGGAAATATCCTCACGTGAAAACTGGAAAGAAGCTTTCTGAGAAACTGCTTAGTGTTCTGTTCATTCATCTCACAGAGTGACATCTGTATTTCCTGGATGTCTTTGCTAGCCTTATTTCTTTGGAATCTGAGAACAGATATTTCGGATCCCTTTGAAAACTATAGGGCCAAAGGAAATATCCTGCGATAACAAAGAGAAAGAAGCTTTTTGAGAAACTTCTTTGTGTTCTGTGAACTCATCTCACAGAGTTACAGCTTTCCCCTCAAGAATCCTTTCGCTAAGACAGTTCTTGTGGAATTGGCAAAGTGATATTTGGAAGCCCATAGCGGGCTATGGTGAAAAAGGAAATATCCTCTGAGGAAATCTGGAAAGAAGCTTTCTGAGAAACTGCTTAGTGTTCTGTTCATTCATCTCACAGAGTTACATCTGTATTTCGTGGATCTCTTTGCTAGCCTTCTTTCTGTGGAATTTGAGAACAGATATTTCGGATCCCTTTGAAGACTATAGGGCCAAAGGAAATATCCTCCGATAACAAAGAGAAAGAAGCTTTCTGAGAAACTTCTTTGTGTTCTGTGAAATCATCTCGCAGAATTACAGCTTTCCCTTCGAGAATCCTTTCGCTAGGACAGTTCTTGTGGAATTGGCAAAGTGATATTTGGAAGCCCATAGAGGGCTATGGTGAAAAAGGAAATATCCTCAGATGAAAACTGGAAAGAAGCTTTCTGAAAAACTGCTTAGTGTTCTGTTCATTCATCTCACAGAGTTACATCTGTATTTCGTGGATCTCTTTGCTAGCCTTATTTCTGTGGAATCTGAGAACAGATATTTCGGATCCCTTTGAAGACTATAGGGCCACAGGAAATATCCTCCGATAACAAAGAGAAAGAAGCTTTCTGAGAAACTTCTTTGTGTTCTGTGAAATCATCTCACAGAGTTACAGCTTTCCCCTCAAGAATCCTTTCGCTAAGACAGTTCTTGTGGAATTGGCAAAGTGATATTTGGAAGCCCCTAGAGAGCTAGGGTGAAAAAGGAAATATCCTCACATGAAATCTGGAAAGAAGCTTTCTGAGAAACTGCTCTGTGATATGTGACTTCCACTCACAGAGTTACATCTGTATTTCGTGGATCTCTTTGCTAGCCTTATTTCTGTGGAATCTGAGAACAGATATTTCGGATCCCTTTGAAGAATATAGGGCCAAAGGAAATATCCTCAGATAACAAAGAGAAAGAAGCTTTCTGAGAAACTTCTTTGTGTTCTGTGAAATAATCTCACAGAGTTACAGCTTTCCCCTCAAGAAGCCTTTCCCTAAGACAGTTCCTGTGGAATTGGCAAAGTGATATTTGGAAGCCCATAGAGGGCTATGGTGAAAAAGGAAATATCCTCAGATGAAATCTGGAAAGAAGCTTTCTGAGAAACTGCTCTGTGATGTGTGACTTCCAATCACAGAGTTACATCTATATTTCGTGGATCTCTTTGCTAGCCTTATTTCTGTGGAATCTGAGAACAGATATTTCGGATCCCTTTGAAGACTATAGGGCCAAAGGAAATATCCTCTGATAACAAAGAGAAAGAAGCTTTCTGAGAAACTTCTTTGTGTTCTGTGAAATCATCTCACAGAGTTACAGCTTTCCCCTCAAGAAGCCTTTCGCTAAGACAGTTCTGGTGGAATTGGCAAAGTGATATTTGGAAGCCCATAGCGGGCTATGGTGAAAAAGGAAATATCCTCAGATGAAATCTGGAAGGAAGCTTTCTGAGAAACTGCTTAGTGTTCTGTGCATTCATCTCACAGAGTTACATCTGTATTTCGTGGGTCTCTTTGCTAGCCTTCTTTCTGTGGAATCTGAGAACAGATAATTCGGATCCCTTTGAAGTGTATAGGGCCAAAGGAAATATCCTCCGATAACAAAGAGAAAGAAGCTTTCTGAGAAACTTTTTTGTGTTCTGTGAAATCATCTCACAGAGTTCCAGCTTTCCCCTCAAGAAGCCTTTCGCTAAGACAGTTCTTGTGGAATTGGCAAAGTGATATTTGGAAGCCCATAGAGGGCTAAGGTGAAAAAGGAAATATCCTCAGATGAAATCTGGAAAGAAGCTTTCTGAGAAACTGGTCTGTGAGGTGTGACTTCCACTCACAGAGTTACATCTGTATTTCGTGGATCTCTTTGCTATCCTTCTTTCTGTGGAATCTGAGAACAGATATTTCGGATCCCTTTGAAGACTATAGGGCCAAAGGAAATATCCTCCGATAACAAAGAGAAAGAAGCTTTCTGAGAAACTTCTTTGTGTTCTGTGAAATCATCTCACAGAGTTACAGCTTTCCCCTCAAGAATCCTTTCGCTAAGACAGTTCTTGTGGAATTGGCAAAGTGATATTTGGAAGCCCATAGAGAGCTAGGGTGAAAAAGGAAATATCCTCACATGAAATCTGGAAAGAAGCTTTCTGAGAAACTGCTCTGTGATATGTGACTTCCACTCACAGAGTTACATCTGTATTTCGTGGATCTCTTTGCTAGCCTTATTTCTGTGGAATCTGAGAACAGATATTTCGGATCCCTTTGAAGAATATAGGGCCAAAGGAAATATCCTCAGATAACAAAGAGAAAGAAGCTTTCTGAGAAACTTCTTTGTGTTCTGTGAAATCATCTCACAGAGTTACAGCTTTCCCCTCAAGAAGCCTTTCGCTAAGACAGTTCTTGTGGAATTGGAAAAGTGATATTTGGAAGCCCATAGAGGGCTAGGGTGAAAAAGGAAATATCCTCACGTGAAAACTGGAAAGAAGCTTTCTGAGAAACTGCTTAGTGTTCTGTTCATTCATCTCACAGAGTGACATCTGTATTTCCTGGATGTCTTTGCTAGCCTTATTTCTGTGGAATCTGAGAACAGATATTTCGGATCCCTTTGAAGACTATAGGGCCAAAGGAAATATCCTGCGATAACAAAGAGAAAGAAGCTTTCTGAGAAACTTCTTTGTGTTCTGTGAACTCATCTCACAGAGTTACAGCTTTCCCCTCAAGAATCCTTTCGCTAAGACAGTTCTTGTGGAATTGGCAAAGTGATATTTGGAAGCCCATAGCGGGCTACGGTGAAAAAGGAAATATCCTCTGAGGAAATCTGGAAAGAAGCTTTCTGAGAAACTGCTTAGTGTTCTGTTCATTCATCTCACAGAGTTACATCTGTATTTCGTGGATCTCTTTGCTAGCCTTCTTTCTGTGGAATCTGAGAACAGATATTTCGGATCCCTTTGAAGACTATAGGGCCAAAGGAAATATCCTCCGATAACAAAGAGAAAGAAGCTTTCTGAGAAACTTCTTTGTGTTCTGTGAAATCATCTCGCAGAATTACAGCTTTCCCTTCGAGAAGCCTTTCGCTAGGACAGTTCTTGTGGAATTGGCAAAGTGATATTTGGAAGCCCATAGAGGGCTATGGTGAAAAAGGAAATATCCTCAGATGAAAACTGGAAAGAAGCTTTCTGAAAAACTGCTTAGTGTTCTGTTCATTCATCTCACAGAGTTACATCTGTATTTCGTGGATCTCTTTGCTAGCCTTATTTCTGTGGAATCTGAGAACAGATATTTCGGATCCCTTTGAAGACTATAGGGCCAAAGGAAATATCCTCCGATAACAAAGAGAAAGAAGCTTTCTGAGAAACTTCTTTGTGTTCTGTGAAATCATCTCACAGAGTTACAGCTTTCCCCTCAAGAATCCTTTCGCTAAGACAGTTCTTGTGGAATTGGCAAAGTGATATTTGGAAGCCCCTAGAGAGCTAGGGTGAAAAAGGAAATATCCTCACATGAAATCTGGAAAGAAGCTTTCTGAGAAACTGCTCTGTGATATGTGACTTCCACTCACAGAGTTACATCTGTATTTCGTGGATCTCTTTGCTAGCCTTATTTCTGTGGAATCTGAGAACAGATATTTCGGATCCCTTTGAAGAATATAGGGCCAAAGGAAAAATCCTCAGATAACAAAGAGAAAGAAGCTTTCTGAGAAACTTCTTTGTGTTCTGTGAAATAATCTCACAGAGTTACAGCTTTCCCCTCAAGAAGCCTTTCCCTAAGACAGTTCCTGTGGAATTGGCAAAGTGATATTTGGAAGCCCATAGAGGGCTATGGTGAAAAAGGAAATATCCTCAGATGAAATCTGGAAAGAAGCTTTCTGAGAAACTGCTCTGTGATGTGTGACTTCCAATCACAGCGTTACATCTATATTTCGTGGATCTCTTTGCTAGCCTTATTTCTGTGGAATCTGAGAACAGATATTTCGGATCCCTTTGAAGACTATAGGGCCAAAGGAAATATCCTCTGATAACAAAGAGAAAGAAGCTTTCTGAGAAACTTCTTTGTGTTCTGTGAAATCATCTCACAGAGTTACAGCTTTCCCCTCAAGAAGCCTTTCGCTAAGACAGTTCTGGTGGAATTGGCAAAGTGATATTTGGAAGCCCATAGCGGGCTATGGTGAAAAAGGAAATATCCTCAGATGAAATCTGGAAGGAAGCTTTCTGAGAAACTGCTTAGTGTTCTGTGCATTCATCTCACAGAGTTACATCTGTATTTCGTGGATCTCTTTGCTAGCCTTCTTTCTGTGGAATCTGAGAACAGATAATTCGGATCCCTTTGAAGTGTATAGGGCCAAAGGAAATATCCTCCGATAACAAAGAGAAAGAAGCTTTCTGAGAAACTTTTTTGTGTTCTGTGAAATCATCTCACAGAGTTCCAGCTTTCCCCTCAAGAAGCCTTTCGCTAAGACAGTTCTTGTGGAATTGGCAAAGTGATATTTGGAAGCCCATAGAGGGCTAAGGTGAAAAAGGAAATATCCTCAGATGAAATCTGGAAAGAAGCTTTCTGAGAAACTGGTCTGTGAGGTGTGACTTCCACTCACAGAGTTACATCTGTATTTCGTGGATCTCTTTGCTATCCTTCTTTCTGTGGAATCTGAGAACAGATATTTCGGATCCCTTTGAAGACTATAGGGCCAAAGGAAATATCCTCCGATTACAAAGAGAAAGAAGCTTTCTGAGAAACTTCTTTGTGTTCTGTGAAATCATCTCACAGAGTTACAGCTTTCCCCTCAAGAATCCTTTCGCTAAGACAGTTCTTGTGGAATTGGCAAAGTGATATTTGGAAGCCCATAGAGAGCTAGGGTGAAAAAGGAAATATCCTCACATGAAATCTGGAAAGAAGCTTTCTGAGAAACTGCTCTGTGATATGTGACTTCCACTCACAGAGTTACATCTGTATTTCGTGGATCTCTTTGGTAGCCTTATTTCTGTGGAATCTGAGAACAGATATTTCGGATCCCTTTGAAGAATATAGGGCCAAAGGAAATATCCTCAGATAACAAAGAGAAAGAAGCTTTCTGAGAAACTTCTTTGTGTTCTGTGAAATAATCTCACAGAGTTACAGCTTTCCCCTCAAGAAGCCTTTCCCTAAGACAGTTCTTGTGGAATTGCAAAGTGATATTTGGAAGCCCATAGAGGGCTATGGTGAAAAAGGAAATATCCTCAGATGAAATCTGGAAAGAAGCTTTCTGAGAAACTGCTCTGTGACGTGTGACTTCCACTCACAGAGTTACATCTATATTTCGTGGATCTCTTTGCTAGCCTTATTTCTGTGGAATCTGATAACAGATATTTCGGATCCCTTTGAAGACTATAGGGCCAAAGGAAATATCCTCTGATAACAAAGAGAAAGAAGCTTTCTGAGAAACTTCTTTGTGTTCAGTGAAATCATCTCACAGAGTTACAGCTTTCCCCTCAAGAAGCCTTTCGCTAAGACAGTTCTTGTGGAATTGGCAAAGTGATATTTGGAAGGCCATAGAGGGCTATGGTGAAAAAGGAAATATCCTCAGGTGAAATCTGGAAAGAAGCTTTCTGAGAAACTGCTTAGTGTTCTGTTCATTCATCTCACAGAGTTACATCTGTATTTCGTGGATCTCTTTGCTAGCCTTATTTCTGTGGAACCTGAGAACAGATATTTCGGATCCCTTTGAAGACTATAGTGCCAAAGGAAATATCATCCGATAACAAAGAGAAAGAAGCTTTCTGAGAAACTTCTTTGTGTTCTGTGAAATCATCTCACAGAGTTACAGCTTTCCCCTCAAGAAGCCTTTCGCTAAGACAGTTCTTGTGGAATTGGAAAAGTGATATTTGGAAGCCCATAGAGGGCTAGGGTGAAAAAGGAAATATCCTCACGTGAAAACTGGAAAGAAGCTTTCTGAGAAACTGCTTAGTGTTCTGTTCATTCATCTCACAGAGTGACATCTGTATTTCCTGGATGTCTTTGCTAGCCTTATTTCTTTGGAATCTGAGAACAGATATTTCGGATCCCTTTGAAAACTATAGGGCCAAAGGAAATATCCTGCGATAACAAAGAGAAAGAAGCTTTTTGAGAAACTTCTTTGTGTTCTGTGAACTCATCTCACAGAGTTACAGCTTTCCCCTCAAGAATCCTTTCGCTAAGACAGTTCTTGTGGAATTGGCAAAGTGATATTTGGAAGCCCATAGCGGGCTATGGTGAAAAAGGAAATATCCTCTGAGGAAATCTGGAAAGAAGCTTTCTGAGAAACTGCTTAGTGTTCTGTTCATTCATCTCACAGAGTTACATCTGTATTTCGTGGATCTCTTTGCTAGCCTTCTTTCTGTGGAATTTGAGAACAGATATTTCGGATCCCTTTGAAGACTATAGGGCCAAAGGAAATATCCTCCGATAACAAAGAGAAAGAAGCTTTCTGAGAAACTTCTTTGTGTTCTGTGAAATCATCTCGCAGAATTACAGCTTTCCCTTCGAGAATCCTTTCGCTAGGACAGTTCTTGTGGAATTGGCAAAGTGATATTTGGAAGCCCATAGAGGGCTATGGTGAAAAAGGAAATATCCTCAGATGAAAACTGGAAAGAAGCTTTCTGAAAAACTGCTTAGTGTTCTGTTCATTCATCTCACAGAGTTACATCTGTATTTCGTGGATCTCTTTGCTAGCCTTATTTCTGTGGAATCTGAGAACAGATATTTCGGATCCCTTTGAAGACTATAGGGCCACAGGAAATATCCTCCGATAACAAAGAGAAAGAAGCTTTCTGAGAAACTTCTTTGTGTTCTGTGAAATCATCTCACAGAGTTACAGCTTTCCCCTCAAGAATCCTTTCGCTAAGACAGTTCTTGTGGAATTGGCAAAGTGATATTTGGAAGCCCCTAGAGAGCTAGGGTGAAAAAGGAAATATCCTCACATGAAATCTGGAAAGAAGCTTTCTGAGAAACTGCTCTGTGATATGTGACTTCCACTCACAGAGTTACATCTGTATTTCGTGGATCTCTTTGCTAGCCTTATTTCTGTGGAATCTGAGAACAGATATTTCGGATCCCTTTGAAGAATATAGGGCCAAAGGAAATATCCTCAGATAACAAAGAGAAAGAAGCTTTCTGAGAAACTTCTTTGTGTTCTGTGAAATAATCTCACAGAGTTACAGCTTTCCCCTCAAGAAGCCTTTCCCTAAGACAGTTCCTGTGGAATTGGCAAAGTGATATTTGGAAGCCCATAGAGGGCTATGGTGAAAAAGGAAATATCCTCAGATGAAATCTGGAAAGAAGCTTTCTGAGAAACTGCTCTGTGATGTGTGACTTCCAATCACAGAGTTACATCTATATTTCGTGGATCTCTTTGCTAGCCTTATTTCTGTGGAATCTGAGAACAGATATTTCGGATCCCTTTGAAGACTATAGGGCCAAAGGAAATATCCTCTGATAACAAAGAGAAAGAAGCTTTCTGAGAAACTTCTTTGTGTTCTGTGAAATCATCTCACAGAGTTACAGCTTTCCCCTCAAGAAGCCTTTCGCTAAGACAGTTCTGGTGGAATTGGCAAAGTGATATTTGGAAGCCCATAGCGGGCTATGGTGAAAAAGGAAATATCCTCAGATGAAATCTGGAAGGAAGCTTTCTGAGAAACTGCTTAGTGTTCTGTGCATTCATCTCACAGAGTTACATCTGTATTTCGTGGGTCTCTTTGCTAGCCTTCTTTCTGTGGAATCTGAGAACAGATAATTCGGATCCCTTTGAAGTGTATAGGGCCAAAGGAAATATCCTCCGATAACAAAGAGAAAGAAGCTTTCTGAGAAACTTTTTTGTGTTCTGTGAAATCATCTCACAGAGTTCCAGCTTTCCCCTCAAGAAGCCTTTCGCTAAGACAGTTCTTGTGGAATTGGCAAAGTGATATTTGGAAGCCCATAGAGGGCTAAGGTGAAAAAGGAAATATCCTCAGATGAAATCTGGAAAGAAGCTTTCTGAGAAACTGGTCTGTGAGGTGTGACTTCCACTCACAGAGTTACATCTGTATTTCGTGGATCTCTTTGCTATCCTTCTTTCTGTGGAATCTGAGAACAGATATTTCGGATCCCTTTGAAGACTATAGGGCCAAAGGAAATATCCTTCGATAACAAAGAGAAAGAAGCTTTCTGAGAAACTTCTTTGTGTTCTGTGAAATCATCTCACAGAGTTACAGCTTTCCCCTCAAGAATCCTTTCGCTAAGACAGTTCTTGTGGAATTGGCAAAGTGATATTTGGAAGCCCATAGAGAGCTAGGGTGAAAAAGGAAATATCCTCACATGAAATCTGGAAAGAAGCTTTCTGAGAAACTGCTCTGTGATATGTGACTTCCACTCACAGAGTTACATCTGTATTTCGTGGATCTCTTTGCTAGCCTTATTTCTGTGGAATCTGAGAACAGATATTTCGGATCCCTTTGAAGAATATAGGGCCAAAGGAAATATCCTCAGATAACAAAGAGAAAGAAGCTTTCTGAGAAACTTCTTTGTGTTCTGTGAAATAATCTCACAGAGTTACAGCTTTCCCCTCAAGAAGCCTTTCCCTAAGACAGTTCTTGTGGAATTGCAAAGTGATATTTGGAAGCCCATAGAGGGCTATGGTGAAAAAGGAAATATCCTCAGATGAAATCTGGAAAGAAGCTTTCTGAGAAACTGCTCTGTGATGTGTGACTTCCACTCACAGAGTTACATGTATATTTCGTGGATCTCTTTGCTAGCCTTATTTCTGTGGAATGTGATAACAGATATTTCGGATCCCTTTGAAGACTATAGGGCCAAAGGAAATATCCTCTGATAACAAAGAGAAAGAAGCTTTCTGAGAAACTTCTTTGTGTTCAGTGAAATCATCTCACAGAGTTACAGCTTTCCCCTCAAGAAGCCTTTCGCTAAGACAGTTCTTGTGGAATTGGCAAAGTGATATTTGGAAGGCCATAGAGGGCTATGGTGAAAAAGGAAATATCCTCAGGTGAAATCTGGAAAGAAGCTTTCTGAGAAACTGCTTAGTGTTCTGTTCATTCATCTCACAGAGTTACATCTGTATTTCGTGGATCTCTTTGCTAGCCTTATTTCTGTGGAATCTGAGAACAGATATTTCGGATCCCTTTGAAGACTATAGTGCCAAAGGAAATATCATCCGATAACAAAGAGAAAGAAGCTTTCTGAGAAACTTCTTTGTGTTCTGTGAAATCATCTCACAGAGTTACAGCTTTCCCCTCAAGAATACTTTCGCTAAGACAGTTCTTGTGGAATTGGCAATATGATATTGGGAAGCCCATAGCGGGCTATGGTGAAAAAGGAAATATCCTCAGATGAAATCTGGAAAGAAGCTTTCTGAGAAACTGCTTAGTGTTCTGTTCATTCATCTCACAGAGTTACGTCTGTATTTCGTGGATCTCTTTGCTATCCTTCTTTCTGTGGAATCTGGGAACAGATATTTCGGATCCCTTTGAAGACTATAGGGCCAAAGGAAATATCCTCCGATAACAATGAGAAAGAAGCTTTCTGAGAAACTTCTTTGTGTTCTGTGAAATCATCTCACAGAGTTACAGCTTTCCCCTCAAGAAGCCTTTCGCTAAGACAGTTCTTGTGGAATTGGCAAAGTGATATTTGGAAGCCCATAGAGGGCTATGGTGAAAAAGGAAATATCCTCAGATGAAATCTGGAAAGAAGCTTTCTGAGAAACTGCTTAGTGTTCTGTTCATTCATCTCACAGAGTTACATCTGTATTTCGTGGATCTCTCTGCTAGCCTTATCTCTGTGAAATCTGAGAACAGATATTTCGGATCCCTTTGAAGACGATAGGGCCAAAGGAAATATCCTCCGATAACAAAGAGAAAGAAGCTTTCTGAGAAACTTCTTTGTGTTCTGTGAAATCACCTCACAGAGTTACAGCTTTCCCCTCAAGAAGCCTTTCGCTAAGACAGTTCTTGTGGAATTGGCAAAGTGATATTTGGAAGCCCATAGAGGGCTAGGGTGAAAAAGGAAATATCCTCACATGAAATCTGGAAAGAAGCTTTCTGAGAAACTGCTTAGTGTTCTGTGCATTCATCTCACAGAGTTACATCTGTATTTCGTGGATCTCTTTGCTAGCCTTCTTTCTGTGGAATCTGAGAACAGATATTTCGGATCCCTTTGAAGACTATAGGGCCAAAGGAAATATCCTCCGATAACAAAGAGAAAGAAGCTTTCTGAGAAACTTCTTTGTGTTCTGTGAATACATCTCACAGAGTTACAGCTTTCCCCTCAAGAATCCTTTCGCTAAGACAGTTCTTGTGGAATTGGCAAAGTGATATTTGTAAGCCCATAGAGGGCTATGGTGTAAAAGAAAATATCCTCAGATGAAATCTGGAAAGAAGCTTTCTGAGAAACTGCTTAGTGTTCTGTTCATTCATCTCACAGAGTTACATCTGTATTTCGTGGATCTCTTTGCTAGCCTTATTTCTGTGGAATCTGAGAACAGATATTTCGGATCCCTTTGAAGACTATAGGGCCAAAGGAAATATCCTGCGATAACAAAGAGAAAGAAGCTTTCTGAGAAACTTCTTTGTGTTCTGTGAAATCATCTCACAGAGTTACAGCTTTCCCCTCAAGAAGCCTTTCGCTAAGACAGTTCTTGTGGAATTGGCAAAGTGATATTTGGAAGCCCTTAGAGGGCTTTGGTGAAAAAGGAAATATACTCAGATGAAATCTGGAAAGAAGCTTCTGAGAAACTGCTCTGTGATGTGTGACTTCCACTCACAGAGTTACATCTATATTTCGTGGATCTCTTTGGTAGCCTTATTTCTGTGGAATGTGAGAACAGATATTTCGGATCCCTTTGAAAATTATAGAGCCAAAGGAAATATCCTCCGATAACAAAGAGAAAGAAGCTTTCTGAGAAACTTCTTTGTGTTCTGTGAAATCATCTCACAGAGTTACAGCTTTCCCCTCAAGAAGCCTTTCGCTAAGACAGTTCTTGTGGAATTGGCAAAGTGATATTTGGAAGCCCATAGAGGGCTATGGTGGAAAAGGAAATAACCTCAGATGAAATCTGGAAAGAAGTTTTCTGAGAAACTGCTCTGTGATGTGTGACTTCCACTCACAGAGTTACATCTGTATTTCTTGGATCTCTTTGCTAGCCTTATTTCTGTGGAATCTGAGAAGAGATATTTCGGATCCCTTTGAAGACTATAGGGCCAAAGGAAATATCCTCCGGTAACAAAGAGAATGAAGCTTTCTGAGCAACTTCTTTGTGTTCTGTTAAATCATCTCACAGTGTTACAGCTTTCCCCTCAAGAAGCCTTTCGCTAAGACAGTTCTTGTGGAATTGGCAAAGTGATATTTGGAAGCCCATAGAGGGCTATGGTGAAAAAGGAAATATCCTCAGATGAAATCTGGAAAGAAGCTTTCTGAGAAACTGCTCTGTGATGTGTGACTTCCACTCACAGAGTTACATCTGTATTTCGTGGATCTCTTTGCTAGCCTTATTTCTGTGGAATCTAAGAACAGATATTTCGGATTCCTTTGAAGACTATAGGGCCAAAGGAAATATCCTAGGATAACAAAGAGAAAGAAGGTTTCTGAGAAACTTCTTTGTGTTCTGTGAAATCATCTCACAGAGTTACAGCTTTCCCCTCAAGAAGCCTTTCGCTAAGACAGTTCTTGTGGAATTGGCAAAGTGATATTTGGAAGCCCTTAGAAAGCAATGGTGAAAAACGAAATATCCTCAGATGAAATCTGGAAAGAAGCTTTCTGAGAAACTGCTTAGTGTTCTGTTCCTTCATCTCACAGAGTTACATCTGTATTTCGTGGATCTCTTTGCTAGCCTTATTTCTGTGGAATCTGAGAACAGATATTTCGGATCCCTTTGAAGACTATAGGGCCAAAGGAAATATCCTCCGATAACAAAGAGAAAGAAGCTTTCTGAGAAACTTCTTTGTGTTCTGTGAAATCATCTCACAGAGTTACAGCTTTCCCCTCAAGAAGCCTTTCCCTAAGACAGTTCTTGTGGAATTGGCAAAGTGATATTTGGAAGCCCTTAGAGGGCTATGGTGAAAAAGGAAATATCCTCAGATGAAATCTGGAAAGAAGCTTTCTGAGAAACTGCTCTGTGATGAGTGACTTCCACTCACAGAGTTACATCTGTATTTCGTGGATCTCTTTGCTAGCCTTATTTCTGTGGAATCTGAGAACAGATATTTCGGATCCCTTTGAAGACTATAGGGCCAAAGGAAATATCCTCTGATAACAAAGAGAAAGAAGCATTCTGAGAAACTTCTTTGGTTATGTGAAATCATGTCACAGAGTGACAGCTTTCCGCTCAAGAAGCCTTTCGCTAAGACAGTTCTTGTGGAATTGGCAAAGTGATATTTGGAAGCCCATAGAGGGCTATGGTGAAAAAGGAAATATCCTCAGATGAAATCTGGAAAGAAGCTTTCTGAGCTACTGCTTAGTGTTCTGTTCATTCAAATCACAGAGTTACATCTGTATTTCGTGGATGTCTTTGCTAGCCTAATTTCTGTGGAATCTCAGAACAGATATTTCGGATCCCTTTGAAGACTACAGGGCCATAGGAAATATCCTCCGATAATAAAGAGAAAGAAGCTTTCTGAGAAACTTCTTTGTGTTCTGGTAAATCATCTCACAGAGTTACAGGTTTCTCCTCAAGAAGCCTTTCGCTAAGACAGTTCTTGTGGAATTGGCAAAGTGATATTTGGAAGCCCATAGAGGGCTATGGTGAAAAAGGAAATATCCTCAGATGAAATCTGGAAAGAAGCTTTCTGAGAAACAGCTTAGTGTTCTGTTCATTCATCCCACAGAGTTACATCTGTATTTCGTGGATCTCTTTGCTAGCCTTATTTCTGTGGAATCTGAGAACAGATATTTCGGATCCCTTTGAAGACTATAGGGCCAAAGGAAATATCCTGCGATAACAAAGAGAAAGAAGCTTTCTGAGAAACTTCTTTGTGTTCTGTGAAATCATCTCACAGAGTTACAGCTTTCCCCTCAAGAAGCCTTTCGCTAAGACAGTTCTTGTGGAATTGGCAAAGTGATATTTGGAAGCCCATAGAGGGCTATGGTGAAAAAGGAAATATCCTCAGATGAAATCTGGAAAGAAGCTTTCTGAGAAACTGCTCTGTGATGTCTGACTTCCACTCACAGAGTTACATCTCTATTTCGTGGATCTCTTTGCTAGCCTTATTTCTGTGGAATCTGAGAACAGATATTTCGGATCCCTTTGAAGACTATAGGGCCAAAGGAAATATCCTCTGATAACAAAGAGAAAGAAGCTTTCTGAGAAACTTCTTTGTGTTCTGTGAAATCATCTCACAGAGTTACAGCTTTCCCATCAAGAAGCCTTTCGCTAAGACAGTTCTTGTGGAATTGGCAAAGTGATATTTGGAAACCCATAGAGGGCTATGGTGAAAAAGAAATATCCTCAGATGAAATCTGGAAAGAAGCTTTCTGAGAAACTGCTTAGTGTTCTGTTCATTCATCTCACAGAGCTACATCTGCATTTCGTGGATCTCTTTGCTAGCCTTATTTCTGTGGAATCTGAGAACAGATATTTCGGATCCCTTTGAAGACTATAGGGCCAAAGGAAATATCCTCCGATAACAAAGAGAAAGAAGCTTTCTGAGAAACTTCTTTGTGTTCTGTGAAATCATCTCACAGAGTTACAGCTTTCCCCTCAAGAAGCCTTTCGCTAAGACAGTTCTTGTGGAATTGGCAAAGTGATATTTGGAAGCCCATAGAGGTCTATGGTGAAAAAGGAAATATCTTCAGGTGAAATCTGGAAAGAAGCTTTCTGAGAAACTGCTTAGTGTTCTGTTCATTCATCTCACAGAGTTACATCTGTATTTCGTGGATCTCTTTGCTAGCCTTATTTCTGTGGAATCTGAGAACAGATATTTCGGATCCCTTTGAAGACTAAAAGGCCAAAAGAAATATCCTGCGATAACAAAGAGAAAGAAGCTTTCTGAGAAACTTCTTTGTGTTCTGTGAAATCATCTCACAGAGTTACAGCTTTCCCCTCAAGAAGCCTTTCGCTAAGGCAGTTCTTGTGGAATTTGCAAAGTGATATTTGGAAGCCCATAGAGGGCTATGGTGAAAAAGGAAATATCCTCAGATGAAATCTGGAGAGAAGCTTTCTGAGAAACTGCTCTGTGATGTGTGACTTCCAGTCACAGAGTTACATCTGTATTTCGTGGATCTCTTTGCTAGCCTTATTTCTGTGGAATCTGAGAACAGATATTTCGGAGACCCTTGAAGACTATAGGGCCAAAGGAAATATCCTGCGATAACAAAGAGAAAGAAGCTTTCTGAGAAACTTCTTTGTGTTCTGTGAAATCATCTCACAGAGTTACAGCTTTCCCCCAAGAAGCCTTTCGCTAAGACAGTTCTTGTGGAATTGGAAAAGTGATATTTGGGAGCCCATAGGGGGCTATGGTGAAAAAGGAAATATCCTCAGATGAAATCTGGAAAGAAGCTTTCTGAGAAACTGCTTAGTGTTCTGTTCATTCATCTCACAGAGTTACATCTGTATTTCGTGGATCTCTTTGCTAGCCTTATTTCTGTGGAATCTGAGAACAGATATTTCGGATCCCTTTGAAGACTATAGGGCCAAAGGAAATATCCTCCGATAACAAAGAGAAAGAAGCTTTCTGAGAAACTTCTTTGTGTTCTGTGAAATCATCTCACAGAGTTACAGCTTTCCCCTCAAGAAGCCTTTCGCTAAGACAGTTCTTGTGGAATTGGCAAAGTGATATTTGGAAGACCATAGAGGGCTATGGTGAAAAAGGAAATATCCTCAGATGAAATCTGGAAAGAAGCTTTCTGAGAAACTGCTCTGTGAGGTGTGACTTCCACTCACAGAGTTACATCTGTATTTCGTGGATCTCTTTGGTAGCCTTATTTCTGTGGAATCTGACAACAGATATTTCGGATCCCTATGAAGACTATAGGGCCTAAGGAAATATCCCCCGATAACAAAGAGAAAGAAGCTTTCTGAGAAACTTCTTTGTGTTCTGTGAAATCATCTCACAGAGTTACAGCTTTCCCCTCAAGAAGCCTTTCGCTAAGACAGTTCTTGTGGAATTGGCAAAGTGATATTTGGAAGCCCTTAGAGGGCTATGGTGAAAAAGGAATTATCCTCAGATGAAATCTGGAAAGAAGCTTTCTGAGAAACTGCTCTGTGATGTGTGACTTCCACTCACAGAGTTACATCTATATTTCGTGGATCTCTTTGGTAGCCTTATTTCTGTGGAATCTGAGAACAGATATTTCGGATCCCTTTGAAGACTATAGGGCCAAAGGAAATATCCTCCGATAACAAAGAGAAAGAAGCTTTCTGAGAAACTTCTTTGTGTTCTGTGAAATCATCTCACAGAGTTACAGCTTTTCCCTCAAGAAGCCTTTCGCTAAGACAGTTCTT
This sequence comes from Macaca mulatta, assembly GCF_049350105.2. Classification (NCBI taxonomy): domain Eukaryota; kingdom Metazoa; phylum Chordata; class Mammalia; order Primates; family Cercopithecidae; genus Macaca; species Macaca mulatta. The sequence goes on from NC_133413.1 coordinate 49,649,626, forward strand.
GTGTAATTGGCAAAGTAATATTTCGAAGCACATAGAGGGCTATGGTGAAAAACGAAATATCCTCAGATGAAATCTGGAAAGAAGCTTTCTGAGAAACAGCTCTGTGATGTGTGACTTGCACTCACAGAGTTACATCTGTGTTTCGTGGATCTCTTTGCTAGCCTTATTTCTGTGGAATCTGAGAACAGATATTTCGTATCCCTTTGAAGACTATAGGGCCAAAGGAAATATCCTGCGATAACAAAGAGAAAGAAGCTTTCTGAGAAACTTCTTTGTGTTCTGTGAAATCATCTCACAGAGTTACAGCTTTCCCCTCAAGAAGCCTTTCGCTAAGGCAGTTCTTGTGGAATTTGCAAAGTGATATTTGGAAGCCCATAGAGGGCTATGGTGAAAAAGGAAATATCCTCAGATGAAATCTGGAAAGAAGCTTTCTGAGAAACTGCTTAGTGTTCTGTTCATTCATCTCTCACAGTTACATGTGTATTTCGTGGATCTCTTTGCTAGCCTTATTTCTGGGGAATCTGAGAACAGATATTTTGGATCCCTTTGAAGACTATAGGGCCAAAGGAAATATCGTGCGACAACAAAGAGAAAGAAGCTTTCTGAGAAACTTCTTTGTGTTCTGTGAAATCATCTCACAGAGTTACAGCTTTCCCCTCAAGAAGCCTTTCGCTAAGGCAGTTCTTGTGGAATTTGCAAAGTGATATTTGGAAGCCCTTAGAGTGCTATGGTGAAAAAGGAAATATCCTGAGATGAAATCTGGAAAGAAGCTTTCTGAGAAACTGCTCTGTGATGTGTGACTTCCACTCACAGAGTTACATCTGTATTTCGTGGTTCTCTTTGCTAGCCTTATTTCTGTGGAATCTGAGAACAGATATTTCGGATCCTTTTGAAGACTATAGGGCCAAAGGAAATATCCTCTGATAACAAAGAGAAAGAAGCTTTCTGCGAAACTTCTTTGTGTTCTGTGAAATCATCTCACAGAGTTACAGCTTTGCCCTCAAGAATCCTTTCGCTAAGACAGTTCTTGTGGAATTGGCAAAGTGATATTTGGAAGCCCATAGAGGGCTATGGTGAAAAAGGAAATATCCTCAGATGAAATCTGGAAGAAGCTTTCTTAGAAACTGCTTAGTGTTCTGTTCATTCATCTCAAAGAGTTACATCTGTATTTCGTGGATCTCTTTGCTAGCCTTATTTCTGTGGAATCTGAGAACAGATATTTCGGATCCCTTTGAAGACTATAGGGCCAAAGGAAATATCCTGCGATAACCAAGAGAAAGAAGCTTTCTGAGAAACTTCTTTGTGTTCTGTGAAATCATCTCACAGAGTTACAGCTTTCCCCTCAAGAAGCCTTTCGCTAAGACAGTTCTTGTGGAATTGGCAAAGTGATATTTGGAAGCCCATTGAGGGCTATGTTGAAAAATGAAATATCCTCAGATGAAATCTGGAAAGAAGCTTTCTGAGAAACTGCTTAGTGTTCTGTTCATTCATCTCACAGAGTTACATCTGTATTTCGTGGATCTCGTTGCTAGCCTAATTTCTGTGTAATCTGAGAACAGATATTTCGTATCCCTTTGAAGACTATAGGGCCAAAGGAAATATCATCCGATAACAAAGAGAAAGAAGCTTTCTGAGAAACTTCTTTGTGTTCTGTGAAATCATCTCACAGAGTTACAGCTTTCCCCTCAAGAAGCCTTTCGCTAAGACAGTTCTTGTGGAATTGGCAAAGTGATATTTGGAAGCCCATAGAGGGCTATGGTGGGAAAGGAAATAACCTCAGATGAAATCTGGAAAGAAGTTTTCTGAGAAACTGCTCTGTGATGTGTGACTTCCACTCACAGAGTTACATCTGTATTTCGTGGATCTCTTTGCTAGCCTTATTTCTGTGGAATCTGAGAAGAGATATTTCAGATCCCTTTGAAGACTATAGGGCCAAAGGAAATATCCTCCGGTAACAAAGAGAATGAAGCTTTCTGAGCAACTTCTTTGTGTTCTGTGAAATCATCTCACAGTGTTACAGCTTTCCCCTCAAGAAGCCTTTCGCTAAGACAGTTCTTGTGGAATTGGCAAAGTGATATTTGGAAGCCCATAGAGGGCTATGGTGAAAAAGGAAATATCCACAGATGAAATCTGGAAAGAAGCTTTCTGAGAAACTGCTCTGTGATGTGTGACTTGCACTCACAGAGTTACATCTGTGTTTCGTGGATCTCTTTGCTAGCCTTATTTCTGTGGAATCTGAGAACAGATATTTCGTATCCCTTTGAAGACTATAGGGCCAAAGGAAATATCCTGCGATAACAAAGAGAAAGAAGCTTTCTGAGAAACTTCTTTGTGTTCTGTGAAATCATCTCACAGAGTTACAGCTTTCCCCTCAAGAAGCCTTTCGCTAAGGCAGTTCTTGTGGAATTTGCAAAGTGATATTTGGAAGCCCATAGAGGGCTATGGTGAAAAAGGAAATATCCTCAGATGAAATCTGGAAAGAAGCTTTCTGAGCTACTGCTTAGTGTTCTGTTCATTCATCTCACAGAGTTACATCTGTATTTCGTGGATGTCTTTGCTAGCCTAATTTCTGTGGAATCTCAGAACAGATATTTCGGATCCCTTTGAAGTCTATAGGGCCATAGGAAATATCCTCCGATAATAAAGAGAAAGAAGCTTTCTGAGAAACTTCTTTGTGTTCTGGTAAATCATCTCACAGAGTTACAGGTTTCTCCTCAAGAAGCCTTTCGCTAAGACAGTTCTTGTGGAATTGGCAAAGTGATATTTGGAAGCCCATAGAGGGCTATGGTGAAAAAGGAAATATCCTCAGATGAAATCTGGAAAGAAGCTTTCTGAGAAACTGCTTAGTGTTCTGTTCATTCATCCCACAGAGTTACATCTGTATTTCGTGGATCTCTTTGCTAGCCTTATTTCTGTGGAATCTGAGAACAGATATTTCGGATCCCTTTGAAGACTATAGGGCCAAAGGAAATATCCTCATATAACAAAGAGAAAGAAGCTTTCTGAGAAACTTCTTTGTGTTCTGTTGAATCATCTCACAGAGTTACAGCTTTCCCCTCAAGAAGCCTTTCGCTAAGACAGTTCTTGTGGAATTGGCAAAGTGATATTTGGAAGCCCATAGAGGGCTAGGGTGAAAAAGGAAATATCCTCAGATGAAATCTGGAAAGAAGCTTTCTGAGAAACTGCTCTGTGATGTGTGACTTCCACTCACAGAGTTACATCTCTATTTCGTGGATCTCTTTGCTAGCCTTATTTCTGTGGAATCTGAGAACAGATATTTCGGATCCTTTTGAAGACTAAAGGGCCAAAGGAAATATCCTCTTATAACAAAGAGAAAGAAGCTTTCTGAGAAACTTCTTTGTGTTCTGTGAAATCATCTCACAGAGTTACAGCTTTCCCCTCAAGAAGCCTTTCGCTAAGACAGTTCTTGTGGAATTGGCAAAGTGATATGTGGAAACCCATAGAGGGCTATGGTGAAAAAGAAATATCCTCAGATGAAATCTGGAAAGAAGCTTTCTGAGAAACTGCTTAGTGTTCTGTTCATTCATCTCACAGAGCTACATCTGTATTTCGTGGATCTCTTTGCTAGCCTAATTTCTGTGTAATCTGAGAACAGATATTTCGTATCCCTTTGAAGACTATAGGGCCAAAGGAAATATCATCCGATAACAAAGAGAAAGAAGCTTTCTGAGAAACTTCTTTGTGTTCTGTGAAATCATCTCACAGAGTTACAGCTTTCCCATCAAGAAGCCTTTCGCTAAGACAGTTCTTGTGGAATTGGCAAAGTAATATTTGGAAGCCCATAGAGGGCTATGGTGGGAAAGGAAATAACCTCAGATGAAATCTGGAAAGAAGTTTTCTGAGAAACTGCTCTGTGATGTGTGACTTCCACTCACAGAGTTACATCTGTATTTCGTGGATCTCTTTGCTAGCCTTATTTCTGTGGAATCTGAGAAGAGATATTTCAGATCCCTTTGAAGACTATAGGGCCAAAGGAAATATCCTCCGGTAACAAAGAGAATGAAGCTTTCTGAGCAACTTCTTTGTGTTCTGTGAAATCATCTCACAGTGTTACAGCTTTCCCCTCAAGAAGCCTTTCGCTAAGACAGTTCTTGTGGAATTGGCAAAGTGATATTTGGAAGCCCATAGAGGGCTATGGTGAAAAAGGAAATATCCACAGATGAAATCTGGAAAGAAGCTTTCTGAGAAACTGCTCTGTGATGTGTGACTTCCACTCACAGAGTTACATCTGTATTTCGTGGATCTCTTTGCTAGCCTTATTTCTGTGGAATCTAAGAACAGATATTTCGGATTCCTTTGAAGACTATAGGGCCAAAGGAAATATCCTCTGATAACAAAGAGAAAGAAGCTTTCTGAGAAACTTCTTTGTGTTCTGTGAAATCATCTCACAGAGTTACAGCTTTCCCCTCAAGAAGCCTTTCGCTAAGACAGTTCTTGTGGAATTGGCAAAGTGATATTTGGAAGCACATAGAAAGCAATGGTGAAAAAGGAAATATCAACAGATGAAATCTGGAAAGAAGCTTTCTGAAGAAACTGCTTAGTGTTCTGTTCCTTCATCTCACAGAGTTACATCTGTATTTCGTGGATCTCTTTGCTAGCCTTATTTCTGTGGAATCTGAGAACAGATATTTCGGATCCCTTTGAAGACTATAGGGCCAAAGGAAATATCCTCCGATAACAAAGAGAAAGAAGCTTTCTGAGAAACTTCTTTGTGTTCTGTGAAATCATCTCACAGAGTTACAGCTTTCCCCTCAAGAAGCCTTTCCCTAAGACAGTTCTTGTGGAATTGGCAAAGTGATATTTGGAAGCCCTTAGAGTTCTATGGTGAAAAAGGAAATATCCTCCGATGAAATCTGGAAAGAAGCTTTCTGAGAAACTGCTCTGTGATGAGTGACTTCCACTCACAGAGTTACATCTGTATTTCGTGGATCTCTTTGCTAGCCTTATTTCTGTGGAATCTGAGAACAGATATTTCGGATCCCTTTGAAGACTATAGGGCCAAAGGAAATATCCTCTGATAACAAAGAGAAAGAAGCTTTCTGAGAAACTTCTTTGTGTTATGTGAAATCATGTCACAGAGTTACAGCTTTCCGCTCAAGAAGCCTTTCGCTAAGACAGTTCTTGTGGAATTGGAAAAGTGATATTTGGAAGCCCATAGAGGGCTATGGTGAAAAAGGAAATATCCTCAGATGAAATCTGGAAAGAAGCTTTCTGAGAAACTGCTCTGTGATGTGTGACTTCCACTCACAGAGTTACATCTATATTTCGTGGATCTCTTTGGTAGCCTTATTTCTGTGGAATCTGAGAACAGATATTTCGGATCCCTTTGAAGACTATAGGGCCAAAGGAAATATCCTCCGATAACAAAGAGAAAGAAGCTTTCTGAGAAACTTCTTTGTGTTCTGTGAAATCATCTCACAGAGTTACAGCTTTTCCCTCAAGAAGCCTTTCGCTAAGACAGTTCTTGTGGAATTGGCAAAGTAATATTTCGAAGCACATAGAGGGCTATGGTGAAAAAGGAAATATCCTCAGATGAAATCTGGAAAGAAGCTTTCTGAGAAACAGCTCTGTGATGTGTGACTTGCACTCACAGAGTTACATCTGTGTTTCGTGGATCTCTTTGCTAGCCTTATTTCTGTGGAATCTGAGAACAGATATTTCGTATCCCTTTGAAGACTATAGGGCCAAAGGAAATATCCTGCGATAACAAAGAGAAAGAAGCTTTCTGAGAAACTTCTTTGTGTTCTGTGAAATCATCTCACAGAGTTACAGCTTTCCCCTCAAGAAGCCTTTCACTAAGGCAGTTCTTGTGGAATTTGCAAAGTGATATTTGGAAGCCCATAGAGGGCTATGGTGAAAAAGGAAGTATCCTCAGATGAAATCTGGAAAGAAGCTTTCTGAGCTATTGCTTAGTGTTCTGTTCATTCATCTCACAGAGTTACATCTGTATTTCGTGGATCTCTTTGCTAGCCTTATTTCTGTGGAATCTGAGAACAGATATTTCGGATCCCTTTGAAGACTATAGGGCCAAAGGAAATATCCTCATATAACAAAGAGAAAGAAGCTTTCTGAGAAACTTCTTTGTGTTCTGTTGAATCATCTCACAGAGTTACAGCTTTCCCCTCAAGAAGCCTTTCGCTAAGACAGTTCTTGTGGAATTGGCAAAGTGATATTTGGAAGCCCATAGAGGGCTAGGGTGAAAAAGGAAATATCCTCAGATGAAATCTGGAAAGAAGCTTTCTGAGAAACTGCTCTGTGATGTGTGACTTCCACTCACAGAGTTACATCTCTATTTCGTGGATCTCTTTGCTAGCCTTATTTCTGTGGAATCTGAGAACAGATATTTCGGATCCCTTTGAAGACTATAGGGCCAAAGGAAATATCCTCCGATAAAAAAGAGAAAGAAGCTTTCTGAGAAACTTCTTTGTGTTCTGTGAAATCATCTCAAAGATTTACAGCTTTCCCTTCAAGAAGCCTTTCGCTAAGACAGTTCTTGTGGAATTGGCAAAGTGATATTTGGAAGCCCATAGAGGTCTATGGTGAAAAAGGAAATATCCTCAGGTGAAATCTGGAAAGAAGCTTTCTGAGAAACTGCTTAGTGTTCTGTTCATTCATCTCACAGAGTTACATCTGTATTTCGTGGATCTCTTTGCTAGCCTTATTTCTGTGGAATCTGAGAACAGATATTTCGGATCCCTTTGAAGACTATAGGGCCAAAGGAAATATCCTGCGATAACAAAGAGAAAGAAGCTTTCTGAGAAACTTCTTTGTGTTCTGTGAAATCATCTCACAGAGTTACAGCTTTCCCCTCAAGAAGCCTTTCGCTAAGGCAGTTCTTGTGGAATTTGCAAAGTGATATTTGGAAGCCCTTAGAGGGCTATGGTGAAAAAGGAAATATCCTCAGATGAAATCTGGAGAGAAGCTTTCTGAGAAACTGCTCTGTGATGTGTGACTTCCACTCACAGAGTTACATCTGTATTTCATGGATCTCTTTGTTAGCCTTATTTCTGTGGAATCTGAGAACAGATATTTCGGATCCCCTTGAAGACTATAGGGCCAAAGGAAATATCCTCTGATAACAAAGAGAAAGAAGCTTTCTGAGAAACTTCTTTGTGTTCTGTGAAATCATCTCACAGAGTTACAGCTTTCCCCCAAGAAGCCTTTCGCTAAGACAGTTCTTGTGGAATTGGAAAAGTGATATTTGGAAGCCCATAGAGGGTTATGGTGAAAAAGGAAATATCCTCAGATGAAATCTGGAAAGAAGCTTTCTGAGAAACTGCTTAGTGTTCTGTTCATTCATCTCACAGAGTTACATCTGTATTTCGTGGATCTCTTTGCTAGCCTTATTTCTGTGGAATCTGAGAACAGATATTTCGGATCCCTTTGAAGACTATAGGGCCAAAGGAAATATCCTCCGATAACAAAGAGAAAGAAGCTTTCTGAGAAACTTCTTTGTGTTCTGTGAAATCATCTCACAGAGTTACAGCTTTCCCCTCAAGAAGCCTTTCGCTAAGACAGTTCTTGCGGAATTGGCAAAGTGATATTTGGAAGCCCATAGAGGGCTATGGTGAAAAAGGAAATATCCTCAGATGAAATCTGGAAAGAAGCTTTCTGAGAAACTGCTTAGTGTTCTGTTCATTCATCTCACAGAGTTACATCTGTATTTCGTGGATCTCTTTGGTAGCCTTATTTCTGTGGAATCTGACAACAGATATTTCGGATCCCTTTGAAGACTATAGGGCCTAAGGAAATATCCTCCGATAACAAAGAGAAAGAAGCTTTCTGAGAAACTTCTTTGTGTTCTGTGAAATCATCTCACAGAGTTACAGCTTTCCCCTAAAGAAGCCTTTCGCTAAGACAGTTCTTGTGGAATTGGCAAAGTGATATTTGGAAGCCCTTAGAGGGCTATGGTGAAAAAGGTATTCTCCTCAGATGAAATCTGGAAAGAAGCTTTCTGAGAAACTGCTCTGTGATGTGTGACTTCCACTCACAGAGTTACATCTATATTTCGTGGATCTCTTTGGTAGCCTTATTTCTGTGGAATCTGAGAACAGATATTTCGGATCCCTTTGAAGACTATAGGGGCAAAGGAAATATCCTCCGATAACAAAGAGAAAGAAGCTTTCTGAGAAACATCTTTGTGTTCTGTGAAATCATCTCACAGAGTTACAGCTTTTCCCTCAAGAAGCCTTTCGCTAAGACAGTTCTTGTGGAATTGGCAAAGTAATATTTCGAAGCACATAGAGGGCTATGGTGAAAAAGGAAATATCCTCAGATGAAATCTGGAAAGAAGCTTTCTGAGAAACAGCTCTGTGATGTGTGACTTGCACACTCAGAGTTACATCTGTATTTCGTGGATCTCTTTGCTAGCCTAATTTCTGTGGAATCTGAGAAGAGATATTTCAGATCCCTTTGAAGACTATAGGGCCAAAGGAAATATCCTCCGGTAACAAAGAGAATGAAGCTTTCTGAGCAACTTCTTTGTGTTCTGTGAAATCATCTCACAGTGTTACAGCTTTCCCCTCAAGAAGCCTTTCGCTAAGACAGTTCTTGTGGAATTGGCAAAGTGATATTTGGAAGCCCATAGAGGGCTATGGTGAAAAAGGAAATATCCACAGATGAAATCTGGAAAGAAGCTTTCTGAGAAACTGCTCTGTGATGTGTGACTTGCACTCACAGAGTTACATCTGTGTTTCGTGGATCTCTTTGCTAGCCTTATTTCTGTGGAATCTGAGAACAGATATTTCGTATCCCTTTGAAGACTATAGGGCCAAAGGAAATATCCTGCGATAACAAAGAGAAAGAAGCTTTCTGAGAAACTTCTTTGTGTTCTGTGAAATCATCTCACAGAGTTACAGCTTTCCCCTCAAGAAGCCTTTCGCTAAGGCAGTTCTTGTGGAATTTGCAAAGTGATATTTGGAAGCCCATAGAGGGCTATGGTGAAAAAGGAAATATCCTCAGATGAAATCTGGAAAGAAGCTTTCTGAGCTACTGCTTAGTGTTCTGTTCATTCATCTCACAGAGTTACATCTGTATTTCGTGGATGTCTTTGCTAGCCTAATTTCTGTGGAATCTCAGAACAGATATTTCGGATCCCTTTGAAGACTATAGGGCCATAGGAAATATCCTCCGATAATAAAGAGAAAGAAGCTTTCTGAGAAACTTCTTTGTGTTCTGGTAAATCATCTCACAGAGTTACAGGTTTCTCCTCAAGAAGCCTTTCGCTAAGACAGTTCTTGTGGAATTGGCAAAGTGATATTTGGAAGCCCATAGAGGGCTATGGTGAAAAAGGAAATATCCTCAGATGAAATCTGGAAAGAAGCTTTCTGAGAAACTGCTTAGTGTTCTGTTCATTCATCCCACAGAGTTACATCTGTATTTCGTGGATCTCTTTGCTAGCCTTATTTCTGTGGAATCTGAGAACAGATATTTCGGATCCCTTTGAAGACTATAGGGCCAAAGGAAATATCCTCATATAACAAAGAGAAAGAAGCTTTCTGAGAAACTTCTTTGTGTTCTGTTGAATCATCTCACAGAGTTACAGCTTTCCCCTCAAGAAGCCTTTCGCTAAGACAGTTCTTGTGGAATTGGCAAAGTGATATTTGGAAGCCCATAGAGGGCTAGGGTGAAAAAGGAAATATCCTCAGATGAAATCTGGAAAGAAGCTTTCTGAGAAACTGCTCTGTGATGTGTGACTTCCACTCACAGAGTTACATCTCTATTTCGTGGATCTCTTTGCTAGCCTTATTTCTGTGGAATCTGAGAACAGATATTTCGGATCCTTTTGAAGACTAAAGGGCCAAAGGAAATATCCTCTTATAACAAAGAGAAAGAAGCTTTCTGAGAAACTTCTTTGTGTTCTGTGAAATCATCTCACAGAGTTACAGCTTTCCCCTCAAGAAGCCTTTCGCTAAGACAGTTCTTGTGGAATTGGCAAAGTGATATGTGGAAACCCATAGAGGGCTATGGTGAAAAAGAAATATCCTCAGATGAAATCTGGAAAGAAGCTTTCTGAGAAACTGCTTAGTGTTCTGTTCATTCATCTCACAGAGCTACATCTGTATTTCGTGGATCTCTTTGCTAGCCTAATTTCTGTGTAATCTGAGAACAGATATTTCGTATCCCTTTGAAGACTATAGGGCCAAAGGAAATATCATCCGATAACAAAGAGAAAGAAGCTTTCTGAGAAACTTCTTTGTGTTCTGTGAAATCATCTCACAGAGTTACAGCTTTCCCCTCAAGAAGCCTTTCGCTAAGACAGTTCTTGTGGAATTGGCAAAGTAATATTTGGAAGCCCATAGAGGGCTATGGTGGGAAAGGAAATAACCTCAGATGAAATCTGGAAAGAAGTTTTCTGAGAAACTGCTCTGTGATGTGTGACTTCCACTCACAGAGTTACATCTGTATTTCGTGGATCTCTTTGCTAGCCTTATTTCTGTGGAATCTGAGAAGAGATATTTCAGATCCCTTTGAAGACTATAGGGCCAAAGGAAATATCCTCCGGTAACAAAGAGAATGAAGCTTTCTGAGCAACTTCTTTGTGTTCTGTGAAATCATCTCACAGTGTTACAGCTTTCCCCTCAAGAAGCCTTTCGCTAAGACAGTTCTTGTGGAATTGGCAAAGTGATATTTGGAAGCCCATAGAGGGCTATGGTGAAAAAGGAAATATCCACAGATGAAATCTGGAAAGAAGCTTTCTGAGAAACTGCTCTGTGATGTGTGACTTCCACTCACAGAGTTACATCTGTATTTCGTGGATCTCTTTGCTAGCCTTATTTCTGTGGAATCTAAGAACAGATATTTCGGATTCCTTTGAAGACTATAGGGCCAAAGGAAATATCCTCTGATAACAAAGAGAAAGAAGCTTTCTGAGAAACTTCTTTGTGTTCTGTGAAATCATCTCACAGAGTTACAGCTTTCCCCTCAAGAAGCCTTTCGCTAAGACAGTTCTTGTGGAATTGGCAAAGTGATATTTGGAAGCCCATAGAAAGCAATGGTGAAAAAGGAAATATCAACAGATGAAATCTGGAAAGAAGCTTTCTGAAGAAACTGCTTAGTGTTCTGTTCCTTCATCTCACAGAGTTACATCTGTATTTCGTGGATCTCTTTGCTAGCCTTATTTCTGTGGAATCTGAGAACAGATATTTCGGATCCCTTTGAAGACTATAGGGCCAAAGGAAATATCCTCCGATAACAAAGAGAAAGAAGCTTTCTGAGAAACTTCTTTGTGTTCTGTGAAATCATCTCACAGAGTTACAGCTTTCCCCTCAAGAAGCCTTTCCCTAAGACAGTTCTTGTGGAATTGGCAAAGTGATATTTGGAAGCCCTTAGAGTTCTATGGTGAAAAAGGAAATATCCTCCGATGAAATCTGGAAAGAAGCTTTCTGAGAAACTGCTCTGTGATGAGTGACTTCCACTCACAGAGTTACATCTGTATTTCGTGGATCTCTTTGCTAGCCTTATTTCTGTGGAATCTGAGAACAGATATTTCGGATCCCTTTGAAGACTATAGGGCCAAAGGAAATATCCTCATATAACAAAGAGAAAGAAGCTTTCTGAGAAACTTCTTTGTGTTCTGTTGAATCATCTCACAGAGTTACAGCTTTCCCCTCAAGAAGCCTTTCGCTAAGACAGTTCTTGTGGAATTGGCAAAGTGATATTTGGAAGCCCATACAGGGCTAGGGTGAAAAAGGAAATATCCTCAGATGAAATCTGGAAAGAAGCTTTCTGAGAAACTGCTCTGTGATGTGTGACTTCCACTCACAGAGTTACATCTCTATTTCGTGGATCTCTTTGCTAGCCTTATTTCTGTGGAATCTGAGAACAGATATTTCGGATCCCTTTGAAGACTATAGGGCCAAAGGAAATATCCTCCGATAAAAAAGAGAAAGAAGCTTTCTGAGAAACTTCTTTGTGTTCTGTGAAATCATCTCAAAGATTTACAGCTTTCCCTTCAAGAAGCCTTTCGCTAAGACAGTTCTTGTGGAATTGGCAAAGTGATATTTGGAAGCCCATAGAGGTCTATGGTGAAAAAGGAAATATCCTCAGGTGAAATCTGGAAAGAAGCTTTCTGAGAAACTGCTTAGTGTTCTGTTCATTCATCTCACAGAGTTACATCTGTATTTCGTGGATCTCTTTGCTAGCCTTATTTCTGTGGAATCTGAGAACAGATATTTCGGATCCCTTTGAAGACTATAGGGCCAAAGGAAATATCCTGCGATAACAAAGAGAAAGAAGCTTTCTGAGAAACTTCTTTGTGTTCTGTGAAATCATCTCACAGAGTTACAGCTTTCCCCTCAAGAAGCCTTTCGCTAAGGCAGTTCTTGTGGAATTTGCAAAGTGATATTTGGAAGCCCTTAGAGGGCTATGGTGAAAAAGGAAATATCCTCAGATGAAATCTGGAGAGAAGCTTTCTGAGAAACTGCTCTGTGATGTGTGACTTCCACTCACAGAGTTACATCTGTATTTCATGGATCTCTTTGTTAGCCTTATTTCTGTGGAATCTGAGAACAGATATTTCGGATCCCCTTGAAGACTATAGGGCCAAAGGAAATATCCTCTGATAACAAAGAGAAAGAAGCTTTCTGAGAAACTTCTTTGTGTTCTGTGAAATCATCTCACAGATTTACAGCTTTCCCCCAAGAAGCCTTTCGCTAAGACAGTTCTTGTGGAATTGGAAAAGTGATATTTGGAAGCCCATAGAGGGTTATGGTGAAAAAGGAAATATCCTCAGATGAAATCTGGAAAGAAGCTTTCTGAGAAACTGCTTAGTGTTCTGTTCATTCATCTCACAGAGTTACATCTGTATTTCGTGGATCTCTTTGCTAGCCTTATTTCTGTGGAATCTGAGAACAGATATTTCGGATCCCTTTGAAGACTATAGGGCCAAAGGAAATATCCTCCGATAACAAAGAGAAAGAAGCTTTCTGAGAAACTTCTTTGTGTTCTGTGAAATCATCTCACAGAGTTACAGCTTTCCCCTCAAGAAGCCTTTCGCTAAGACAGTTCTTGCGGAATTGGCAAAGTGATATTTGGAAGCCCATAGAGGGCTATGGTGAAAAAGGAAATATCCTCAGATGAAATCTGGAAAGAAGCTTTCTGAGAAACTGCTTAGTGTTCTGTTCATTCATCTCACAGAGTTACATCTGTATTTCGTGGATCTCTTTGGTAGCCTTATTTCTGTGGAATCTGACAACAGATATTTCGGATCCCTTTGAAGACTATAGGGCCTAAGGAAATATCCTCCGATAACAAAGAGAAAGAAGCTTTCTGAGAAACTTCTTTGTGTTCTGTGAAATCATCTCACAGAGTTACAGCTTTCCCCTAAAGAAGCCTTTCGCTAAGACAGTTCTTGTGGAATTGGCAAAGTGATATTTGGAAGCCCTTAGAGGGCTATGGTGAAAAAGGTATTCTCCTCAGATGAAATCTGGAAAGAAGCTTTCTGAGAAACTGCTCTGTGATGTGTGACTTCCACTCACAGAGTTACATCTATATTTCGTGGATCTCTTTGGTAGCCTTATTTCTGTGGAATCTGAGAACAGATATTTCGGATCCCTTTGAAGACTATAGGGGCAAAGGAAATATCCTCCGATAACAAAGAGAAAGAAGCTTTCTGAGAAACATCTTTGTGTTCTGTGAAATCATCTCACAGAGTTACAGCTTTTCCCTCAAGAAGCCTTTCGCTAAGACAGTTCTTGTGGAATTGGCAAAGTAATATTTCGAAGCACATAGAGGGCTATGGTGAAAAAGGAAATATCCTCAGATGAAATCTGGAAAGAAGCTTTCTGAGAAACAGCTCTGTGATGTGTGACTTGCACACTCAGAGTTACATCTGTATTTCGTGGATCTCTTTGCTAGCCTAATTTCTGTGGAATCTGAGAACAGATATTTCGGATCCCTTTGAAGACTATAAGGCCAAAGGAAATATCCTCCGATAATAAAGAGAAAGAAGCTTTCTGAGAAACTTCTTTGTGTTCTGTGAAATCATCTCACAGAGTTACAGCTTTCCAATCAAGAAGCCTTTCGCTAAGACAGTTCTTGTGGAATTGGCAAAGTGATATTTGGAAGCCCATAGAGGGCTATGGTGAAAAAGGAAATATCCTCAGATGAAATCTGGAAAGAAGCTTTCTTAGAAACTGCTTAGTGTTCTGTTCATTCATCTCTCACAGTTACATGTGTATTTCGTGGATCTCTTTGCTAGCCTTATTTCTGGGGAATCTGAGAACAGATATTTCGGATCCCTTTGAAGAATATAGGGCCAAAGGAAATATCCTGCGACAACAAAGAGAAAGAAACTTTCTGAGAAACTTCTTTGTGTTCTGTGAAATCATCTCACAGAGTTACAGCTTTCCCCTCAAGAAGCCTTTCGCTAAGGCAGTTCTTGTGGAATTTGCAAAGTGATATTTGGAAGCCCTTAGAGGGCTATGGTGAAAAAGGAAATATCCTCAGATGAAATCTGGAAAGAAGCTTTCTGAGAAACTGCTCTGTGATGTGTGACTTCCACTCACAGAGTTACATCTGTATTTCGTGGTTCTCTTTGCTAGCCTTATTTCTGTGGAATCTGAGAACAGATATTTCCGATCCTTTTGAAGAGTATAGGGCCAAAGGAAATATCCTCTGATAACAAAGAGAAAGAAGCTTTCTGCGAAACTTCTTTGTGTTCTGTGAAATCATCTCACAGAGTTACAGCTTTCCCCTCAAGAATCCTTTCGCTAAGACAGTTCTTGTGGAATTGGCAAAGTGATATTTGGAAGCCCATAGAGGGCTATGGTGAAAAAGGAAATATCCTCAGATGAAATCTGGAAAGAAGCTTTCTTAGAAACTGCTTAGTGTTCTGTTCATTCATCTCAAAGAGTTACATCTGTATTTCGTGGATCTCTTTGCTAGCCTTATTTCTGTGGAATCTGAGAACAGATATTTCGGATCCCTTTGAAGACTATAGGGCCAAAGGAAATATCCTGCGATAACCAAGAGAAAGAAGCTTTCTGAGAAACTTCTTTGTGTTCTGTGAAATCATCTCACAGAGTTACAGCTTTCCCCTCAAGAAGCCTTTCGCTAAGACAGTTCTTGTGGAATTGGCAAAGTGATATTTGGAAGCCCATTGAGGGCTATGTTGAAAAATGAAAAATCCTCAGATGAAATCTGGAAAGAAGCTTTCTGAGAAACTGCTTAGTGTTCTGTTCATTCATCTCACAGAGTTACATCTGTATTTCGTGGATCTCTTTGCTAGCCTAATTTCTGTGTAATCTGAGAACAGATATTTCGGATCCCTTTGAAGACTATAGGGCCAAAGGAAATATCCTCCGATAATAAAGAGAAAGAAGCTTTCTGAGAAACTTCTTTGTGTTCTGTGAAATCATCTCACAGAGTTACAGCTTTCCCCTCAAGAAGCCTTTCGCTAAGACAGTTCCTGTGGAATTGGCAAAGTGATATTTGGAAGCCCATAGAGGGCTACGGTGAAAAAGGAAATATCCTCAGATGAAATCTGGAAAGAAGATTTCTGAGAAACTGCTCTGTGATATGTGACTTCCAGTCAAAGAGTTACATCTGTATTTTGTGGATCTCTTTGCTAGCCTTATTTCTGTGGAATCTGAGAACAGATATTTCGGATCCCTTTGAAGACTATAGGGCCAAAGGAAATATCCTCCGATAACAAAGAGAAAGAAGCTTTCTGAGAAACTTCTTTGTGTTCTGTGAAATAATCTCACAGAGTTACAGCTTTCCCCTCAAGAAGCCTTTCGCTAAGACAGTTCTTGTGGAATTGGCAAAGTGATATTTGGAAGCCCATAGAGGGCTACGGTGAAAAAGGAAATATCCTCAGATGAAATCTGGAAAGAAGCTTTCTGAGAAACTGCTTAGTGTTCCGTTCATTCATCTCACAGAGTTATATCTGTATTTCGTGGATCTCTTTGCTAGCCTTATTTCTGTGGAATCTGAGAACAGATATTTCGGATCCCTTTGAAGACTATAGGGCCAAAGGAAATATCCTCCGATAACAAAGAGAAAGAAGCTTTCTGAGAAACTTCTTTATGTTCTGTGAAATCATCTCACAGAGTTACAGCTTTCCCCTCAAGAAGCCTTTCGCTAAGACAGTTCTTGTGGAATTGGCAAAGTGATATTTGGAAGCCCATAGAGGGCTATGGTGAAAAAGGAAATATCCTCAGATGAATTCTGGAAACAAGCTTTTGGAGACACTGCTCTGTGATGCGTGACTTCCACTCACAGAGTTACATCTGTATTTCGTGTATTTCTTTGCTAGCCTTATTTCTGTATAATCTGAGAACAGATATTTCGGATCCCTTTGAAGACTATAGGGCCAAAGGAAATATCATCCGATAACAAAGAGAAAGAAGCTTTCTGAGAAACTTCTTTGTGTTCTGTGAAATCATCTCACAGAGTTACAGCTTTCCCCCAAGAAGCCTTTCGCTAAGACAGTTCTTGTGGAATTGGAAAAGTGATATTTGGAAGCCCATAGAGGGTTATGGTGAAAAAGGAAATATCCTCAGATGAAATCTGGAAAGAAGCTTTCTGAGAAACTGCTTAGTGTTCTGTTCATTCATCTCACAGAGTTACATCTGTATTTCGTGGATCTCTTTGCTAGCCTTATTTCTGTGGAATCTGAGAACAGATATTTCGGATCCCTTTGAAGACTATAGGGCCAAAGGAAATATCCTCCGATAACAAAGAGAAAGAAGCTTTCTGAGAAACTTCTTTGTGTTCTGTGAAATCATCTCACAGAGTTACAGCTTTCCCCTCAAGAAGCCTTTCGCTAAGACAGTTCTTGTGGAATTGGCAAAGTGATATTTGGAAGCCCATAGAGGGCTATGGTGAAAAAGGAAATATCCTCAGATGAAATCTGGAAAGAAGCTTTCTGAGAAACTGCTTAGTGTTCTGTTCATTCATCTTACAGAGTTACATCTGTATTTCGTGGATCTCTTTGGTAGCCTTATTTCTGTGGAATCTGACAACAGATATTTCGGATCCCTTTGAAGACTATAGGGCCTAAGGAAATATCCTCCGATAACAAAGAGAAAGAAGCTTTCTGAGAAACTTCTTTGTGTTCTGTGAAATCATCTCACAGAGTTACAGCTTTCCCCTAAAGAAGCCTTTCGCTAAGACAGTTCTTGTGGAATTGGCAAAGTGATATTTGGAAGCCCTTAGAGGGCTATGGTGAAAAAGGTATTCTCCTCAGATGAAATCTGGAAAGAAGCTTTCTGAGAAACTGCTCTGTGATGTGTGACTTCCACTCACAGAGTTACATCTATATTTCGTGGATCTCTTTGGTAGCCTTATTTCTGTGGAATCTGAGAACAGATATTTCGGATCCCTTTGAAGACTATAGGGGCAAAGGAAATATCCTCCGATAACAAAGAGAAAGAAGCTTTCTGAGAAACATCTTTGTGTTCTGTGAAATCATCTCACAGAGTTACAGCTTTTCCCTCAAGAAGCCTTTCGCTAAGACAGTTCTTGTGGAATTGGCAAAGTAATATTTCGAAGCACATAGAGGGCTATGGTGAAAAAGGAAATATCCTCAGATGAAATCTGGAAAGAAGCTTTCTGAGAAACAGCTCTGTGATGTGTGACTTGCACACTCAGAGTTACATCTGTATTTCGTGGATCTCTTTGCTAGCCTAATTTCTGTGGAATCTGAGAACAGATATTTCGGATCCCTTTGAAGACTATAGGGCCAAAGGAAATATCCTCCGATAATAAAGAGAAAGAAGCTTTCTGAGAAACTTCTTTGTGTTCTGTGAAATCATCTCACAGAGTTACAGCTTTCCAATCAAGAAGCCTTTCGCTAAGACAGTTCTTGTGGAATTGGCAAAGTGATATTTGGAAGCCCATAGAGGGCTATGGTGAAAAAGGAAATATCCTCAGATGAAATCTGGAAAGAAGCTTTCTTAGAAACTGCTTAGTGTTCTGTTCATTCATCTCTCACAGTTACATGTGTATTTCGTGGATCTCTTTGCTAGCCTTATTTCTGGGGAATCTGAGAACAGATATTTCGGATCCCTTTGAAGAATATAGGGCCAAAGGAAATATCCTGCGACAACAAAGAGAAAGAAACTTTCTGAGAAACTTCTTTGTGTTCTGTGAAATCATCTCACAGAGTTACAGCTTTCCCCTCAATAAGCCTTTCGCTAAGGCAGTTCTTGTGGAATTTGCAAAGTGATATTTGGAAGCCCTTAGAGGGCTATGGTGAAAAAGGAAATATCCTCAGATGAAATCTGGAAAGAAGCTTTCTGAGAAACTGCTCTGTGATGTGTGACTTCCACTCACAGAGTTACATCTGTATTTCGTGGTTCTCTTTGCTAGCCTTATTTCTGTGGAATCTGAGAACAGATATTTCCGATCCTTTTGAAGACTATAGGGCCAAAGGAAATATCCTCTGATAACAAAGAGAAAGAAGCTTTCTGCGAAACTTCTTTGTGTTCTGTGAAATCATCTCACAGAGTTACAGCTTTCCCCTCAAGAATCCTTTCGCTAAGACAGTTCTTGTGGAATTGGCAAAGTGATATTTGGAAGCCCATAGAGGGCTATGGTGAAAAAGGAAATATCCTCAGATGAAATCTGGAAAGAAGCTTTCTTAGAAACTGCTTAGTGTTCTGTTCATTCATCTCAAAGAGTTACATCTGTATTTCGTGGATCTCTTTGCTAGCCTTATTTCTGTGGAATCTGAGAACAGATATTTCGGATCCCTTTGAAGACTATAGGGCCAAAGGAAATATCCTGCGATAACCAAGAGAAAGAAGCTTTCTGAGAAACTTCTTTGTGTTCTGTGAAATCATCTCACAGAGTTACAGCTTTCCCCTCAAGAAGCCTTTCGCTAAGACAGTTCTTGTGGAATTGGCAAAGTGATATTTGGAAACCCATTGAGGGCTATGTTGAAAAATGAAAAATCCTCAGATGAAATCTGGAAAGAAGCTTTCTGAGAAACTGCTTAGTGTTCTGTTCATTCATCTCACAGAGTTACATCTGTATTTCGTGGATCTCTTTGCTAGCCTAATTTCTGTGTAATCTGAGAACAGATATTTCGGATCCCTTTGAAGACTATAGGGCCAAAGGAAATATCCTCCGATAATAAAGAGAAAGAAGCTTTCTGAGAAACTTCTTTGTGTTCTGTGAAATCATCTCACAGAGTTACAGCTTTCCCCTCAAGAAGCCTTTCGCTAAGACAGTTCTTGTGGAATTGGCAAAGTGATATTTGGAAGCCCATAGAGGGCTACGGTGAAAAAGGAAATATCCTCAGATGAAATCTGGAAAGAAGATTTCTGAGAAACTGCTCTGTGATATGTGACTTCCAGTCAAAGAGTTACATCTGTATTTTGTGGATCTCTTTGCTAGCCTTATTTCTGTGGAATCTGAGAACAGATATTTCGGATCCCTTTGAAGACTATAGGGCCAAAGGAAATATCCTCCGATAACAAAGAGAAAGAAGCTTTCTGAGAAACTTCTTTGTGTTCTGTGAAATAATCTCACAGAGTTACAGCTTTCCCCTCAAGAAGCCTTTCGCTAAGACAGTTCTTGTGGAATTGGCAAAGTGATATTTGGAAGCCCATAGAGGGCTACGGTGAAAAAGGAAATATCCTCAGATGAAATCTGGAAAGAAGCTTTCTGAGAAACTGCTTAGTGTTCTGTTCATTCATCTCACAGAGTTATATCTGTATTTCGTGGATCTCTTTGCTAGCCTTATTTCTGTGGAATCTGAGAACAGATATTTCGGATCCCTTTGAAGACTATAGGGCCAAAGGAAATATCCTCCGATAACAAAGAGAAAGAAGCTTTCTGAGAAACTTCTTTATGTTCTGTGAAATCATCTCACAGAGTTACAGCTTTCCCCTCAAGAAGCCTTTCGCTAAGACAGTTCTTGTGGAATTGGCAAAGTGATATTTGGAAGCCCATAGAGGGCTATGGTGAAAAAGGAAATATCCTCAGATGAATTCTGGAAAGAAGCTTTTGGAGAAACTGCTCTGTGATGTGTGACTTCCACTCACAGAGTTACATCTGTATTTCGTGTATTTCTTTGCTAGCCTTATTTCTGTAAAATCTGAGAACAGATATTTCGGATCCCTTTGAAGACTATAGGGCCAAAGGAAATATCATCCGATAACAAAGAGAAAGAAGCTTTCTGAGAAACTTCTTTGTGTTCTGTGAAATCATCTCACAGAGTTACAGCTTTCCCCTCAAGAAGCCTTTCGCTAAGACAGTTCTTGTGGAATTGGCAAAGTGATATTTGGAAGCCCATAGAGGGCTATGGTGGGAAAGGAAATAACCTCAGATGAAATCTGGAAAGAAGTTTTCTGAGAAACTGCTCTGTGATGTGTGACTTCCACTCACAGAGTTACATCTGTATTTCGTGGATCTCTTTGCTAGCCTTATTTCTGTGGAATCTGAGAAGAGATATTTCAGATCCCTTTGAAGACTATAGGGCCAAAGGAAATATCCTCCGGTAACAAAGAGAATGAAGCTTTCTGAGCAACTTCTTTGTGTTCTGTGAAATCATCTCACAGTGTTACAGCTTTCCCCTCAAGAAGCCTTTCGCTAAGACAGTTCTTGTGGAATTGGCAAAGTGATATTTGGAAGCCCATAGAAAGCAATGGTGAAAAAGGAAATATCAACAGATGAAATCTGGAAAGAAGCTTTCTGAAGAAACTGCTTAGTGTTCTGTTCCTTCATCTCACAGAGTTACATCTGTATTTCGTGGATCTCTTTGCTAGCCTTATTTCTGTGGAATCTGAGAACAGATATTTCGGATCCCTTTGAAGACTATAGGGCCAAAGGAAATATCCTCCGATAACAAAGAGAAAGAAGCTTTCTGAGAAACTTCTTTGTGTTCTGTGAAATCATCTCACAGAGTTACAGCTTTCCCCTCAAGAAGCCTTCCCTAAGACAGTTCTTGTGGAATTGGCAAAGTGGTATTTGGAAGCCCTTAGAGGGCTATGGTGAAAAAGGAAATATCCTCAGATGAAATCTGGAAAGAAGCTTTCTGAGAAACTGCTCTGTGATGAGTGACTTCCACTCACAGAGTTACATCTGTATTTCGTGGATCTCTTTGCTAGCCTTATTTCTGTGGAATCTGAGAACAGATATTTCGGATCCTTTTGAAGACTATAGAGCCAAAGGAAATATCCTCCGATAACAAAGAGAAAGAAGCTTTCTGAGAAACTTCTTTGTGTTCTGTGAAATCATCTCACAGAGTTACAGCTTTCCCCTCAAGAAGCCTTTCCCTAAGACAGTTCTTGTGGAATTGGCAAAGTGATATTTGGAAGCCCTTAGAGGGCTATGGTGAAAAAGGAAATATCCTCAGATGAAATCTGGAAAGAAGCTTTCTGAGAAACTGCTCTGTGATGAGTGACTTCCACTCACAGAGTTACATCTGTATTTCGTGGATCTCTTTGCTAGCCTTATTTCTGTGGAATCTGAGAACAGATATTTCGGATCCCTTTGAAGACTATAGGGCCAAAGGAAATATCCTCTGATAACAAAGAGAAAGAAGCTTTCTGAGAAACTTCTTTGTGTTATGTGAAATCATGTCACAGAGTTACAGCTTTCCGCTCAAGAAGCCTTTCGCTAAGACAGTTCTTGTGGCATTGGAAAAGTGATATTTGGAAGCCCATAGAGGGCTATGGTGAAAAAGGAAATATCCTCAGATGAAATCTGGAAAGAAGCTTTCTGAGCTACTGCTTATGTTCTGTTCATTCATCTCACAGAGTTACATCTGTATTTCGTGGATCTCTTTGCTAGCCTAATTTCTGTGGAATCTCAGAACAGATATTTCGGATCCCTTTGAAGACTATAGGGCCATAGGAAATATCCTCCGATAATAAAGAGAAAGAAGCTTTCTGAGAAACTTCTTTGTGTTCTGTGAAATCATCTCACAGAGTTACAGCTCTCCAATCAAGAAGCCTTTCGCTAAGACAGTTCTTGTGGAATTGGCAAAGTGATATTTGGAAGCCCATAGAGGGCTATGGTGAAAAAGGAAATATCCTCAGATGAAATCTGGAAAGAAGCTTTCTGAGAAACTCCTTACTGTTCTGTTCATTCATCTCTCAGAGTTACATCTCTTTTTCGTGGATCTCTTTGCTAGCCTTATTTCTGTGGAATCTGAGAACAGATATTTCGGATCCCTTTGAAGACTATAGGGCCAAAGGAAATATCCTCCGATAACAAAGAGAAAGAAGCTTTCTGAGAAACTTCTTTGTGTTCTTTGAAATCACGTCACAGAGTTACAGCTATCCGCTCAGGAAGCCTTTCGCTAAGACAGTTCTTGTGGAATTGGCAAAGTGATATTTGGAAGCCCATAGAGGGCTATGGTGAAAAAGGAAATATCCTCAGATGAAATCTGGAAAGAAGCTTTCTGAGCTACTGCTTAGTGTTCTGTTCATTCATCTCACAGACTTACATCTGTATTTAGTGGATCTCTTTGTTAGCCTAATTTCTGTGGAATCTGAGAACAGATATTTCGGATCCCTTTGAAGACTATAGGGCCAAAGGAAATATCCTCCGATAACAAAGAGAAAGAAGCTTTCTGAGAAACTTCTTTGTGTTCTGTGAAATCATCTCACAGAGTTACAGCTTTCCCCTCAAGAAGCCTTTCGCTAAGACAGTTCTTGTGGAATTGGCAAAGTGATATTTGGAAGCCCATAGAGGGCTATGGTGAAAAAGGAAATATCCTCAGATGAAATCTGGAAAGAAGCTTTCTGAGAAACTGCTTAGTGTTCTGTTCATTCATCTCACAGAGTTACATCTGTATTTCGTGGATCTCTTTGGTAGCCTTATTTCTGTGGAATCTGACAACAGATATTTCGGATCCCTTTGAAGACTATAGGGAAATATCCTCCGATAACAAAGAGAAAGAAGCTTTCTGAGAAACTTCTTTGTGTTCTGTGAAATCATCTCACAGAGTTACAGCTTTCCCCTCAAGAAGCCTTTCGCTAAGACAGTTCTTGTGGAATTGGCAAAGTGATATTTGGAAGCCCTTAGAGGGCTATGGTGAAAAAGGTATTATCCTCAGATGAAATCTGGAAAGAAGCTTTCTGAGAAACTGCTCTGTGATGTGTGACTTCCACTCACAGAGTTACATCTATATTTCGTGGATCTCTTTGGTAGCCTTATTTCTGTGGAATCTGAGAACAGATATTTTGGATCCCTTTGAAGACTATAGGGGCAAAGGAAATATCCTCCGATAACAAAGAGAAAGAAGCTTTCTGAGAAACATCTTTGTGTTCTGTGAAATCATCTCACAGAGTTACAGCTTTTCCCTCAAGAAGCCTTTCGCTAAGACAGTTCTTGTGGAATTGGCAAAGTAATATTTCGAAGCACATAGAGGGCTATGGTGAAAAAGGAAATATCCTCAGATGAAATCTGGAAAGAAGCTTTCTGAGAAACAGCTCTGTGATGTGTGACTTGCACACTCAGAGTTACATCTGTATTTCGTGGATCTCTTTGCTAGCCTAATTTCTGTGGAATCTGAGAACAGATATTTCGGATCCCTTTGAAGACTATAGGGCCAAAGGAAATATCCTCCGATAATAAAGAGAAAGAAGCTTTCTGAGAAACTTCTTTGTGTTCTGTGAAATCATCTCACAGAGTTACAGCTTTCCAATCAAGAAGCCTTTCGCTAAGACAGTTCTTGTGGAATTGGCAAAGTGATATTTGGAAGCCCATAGAGGGCTATGGTGAAAAAGGAAATATCCTCAGATGAAATCTGGAAAGAAGCTTTCTGAGAAACTGCTTAGTGTTCTGTTCATTCATCTCTCACAGTTACATGTGTATTTCGTGGATCTCTTTGCTAGCCTTATTTCTGGGGAATCTGAGAACAGATATTTCGGATCCCTTTGAAGACTATAGGGCCAAAGGAAATATCCTGCGACAACAAAGAGAAAGAAGCTTTCTGAGAAACTTCTTTGTGTTCTGTGAAATCATCTCACAGAGTTACAGCTTTCCCCTCAAGAAGCCTTTCGCTAAGGCAGTTCTTGTGGAATTTGCAAAGTGATATTTGGAAGCCCTTAGAGGGCTATGGTGAAAAAGGAAATATCCTCAGATGAAATCTGGAAAGAAGCTTTCTGAGAAACTGCTCTGTGATGTGTGACTTCCACTCACAGAGTTACATCTGTATTTCGTGGTTCTCTTTGCTAGCCTTATTTCTGTGGAATCTGAGAACAGATATTTCGGATCCTTTTGAAGTCTATAGGGCCAAAGGAAATATCCTCTGATAACAAAGAGAAAGAAGCTTTCTGCGAAACTTCTTTGTGTTCTGTGAAATCATCTCACAGAGTTACAGCTTTCCCCTCAAGAATCCTTTCGCTAAGACAGTTCTTGTGGAATTGGCAAAGTGATATTTGGAAGCCCATAGAGGGCTATGGTGAAAAAGGAAATATCCTCAGATGAAATCTGGAAAGAAGCTTTCTTAGAAACTGCTTAGTGTTCTGTTCATTCATCTCAAAGAGTTACATCTGTATTTCGTGGATCTCTTTGCTAGCCTTATTTCTGTGGAATCTGAGAACAGATATTTCGGATCCCTTTGAAGACTATAGGGCCAAAAGAAATATCCTGCGATAACCAAGAGAAAGAAGCTTTCTGAGAAACTTCTTTGTGTTCTGTGAAATCATCTCACAGAGTTACAGCTTTCCCCTCAAGAAGCCTTTCGCTAAGACAGTTCTTGTGGAATTGGCAAAGTGATATTTGAAAGCCCATTGAGGGCTATGTTGAAAAATGAAATATCCTCAGATGAAATCTGGAAAGAAGCTTTCTGAGAAACTGCTTAGTGTTCTGTTCATTCATCTCACAGAGTTACATCTGTATTTCGTGGATCTCTTTGCTAGCCTAATTTCTGTGTAATCTGAGAACAGATATTTCGGATCCCTTTGAAGACTATAGGGCCAAAGGAAATATCCTCCGATAATAAAGAGAAAGAAGCTTTCTGAGAAACTTCTTTGTGTTCTGTGAAATCATCTCACAGAGTTACAGCTTTCCCCTCAAAAGCCTTTCGCTAAGACAGTTCTTGTGGAATTGGCAAAGTGATATTTGGAAGCCCATAGAGGGCTACGGTGAAAAAGGAAATATCCTCAGATGAAATCTGGAAAGAAGATTTCTGAGAAACTGCTCTGTGATATGTGACTTCCAGTCAAAGAGTTACATCTGTATTTTGTGGATCTCTTTGCTAGCCTTATTTCTGTGGAATCTGAGAACAGATATTTCGGATCCCTTTGAAGACTATAGGGCCAAAGGAAATATCCTCCGATAACAAAGAGAAAGAAGCTTTCTGAGAAACTTCTTTGTGTTCTGTGAAATAATCTCACAGAGTTACAGCTTTCCCCTCAAGAAGCCTTTCGCTAAGACAGTTCTTGTGGAATTGGCAAAGTGATATTTGGAAACCCATAGAGGGCTACGGTGAAAAAGGAAATATCCTCAGATGAAATCTGGAAAGAAGCTTTCTGAGAAACTGCTTAGTGTTCTGTTCATTCATCTCACAGAGTTATATCTGTATTTCGTGGATCTCTTTGCTAGCCTTATTTCTGTGGAATCTGAGAACAGATATTTCGGATCCCTTTGAAGACTATAGGGCCAAAGGAAATATCCTCCGATAACAAAGAGAAAGAAGCTTTCTGAGAAACTTCTTTATGTTCTGTGAAATCATCTCACAGAGTTACAGCTTTCCCCTCAAGAAGCCTTTTGCTAAGACAGTTCTTGTGGAATTGGCAAAGTGATATTTGGAAGCCCATAGAGGGCTATGGTGAAAAAGGAAATATCCTCAGATGAATTCTGGAAAGAAGCTTTTGGAGAAACTGCTCTGTGATGTGTGACTTCCACTCACAGAGTTACATCTGTATTTCGTGTATTTCTTTGCTAGCCTTATTTCTGTATAATCTGAGAACAGATATTTCGGATCCCTTTGAAGACTATAGGGCCAAAGGAAATATCATCCGATAACAAAGAGAAAGAAGCTTTCTGAGAAACTTCTTTGTGTTCTGTGAAATCATCTCACAGAGTTACAGCTTTCCCCTCAAGAAGCCTTTCGCTAAGACAGTTCTTGTGGAATTGGCAAAGTGATATTTGGAAGCCCATAGAGGGCTATGGTGGGAAAGGAAATAACCTCAGATGAAATCTGGAAAGAAGTTTTCTGAGAAACTGCTCTGTGATGTGTGACTCCCACTCACAGAGTTACATCTGTATTTCGTGGATCTCTTTGCTAGCCTTATTTCTGTGGAATCTGAGAAGAGATATTTCAGATCCCTTTGAAGACTATAGGGCCAAAGGAAATATCCTCCGGTAACAAAGAGAATGAAGCTTTCTGAGCAACTTCTTTGTGTTCTGTGAAATCATCTCACAGTGTTACAGCTTTCCCCTCAAGAAGCCTTTCGCTAAGACAGTTCTTGTGGAATTGGCAAAGTGATATTTGGAAGCCCATAGAAAGCAATGGTGAAAAAGGAAATATCAACAGATGAAATCTGGAAAGAAGCTTTCTGAAGAAACTGCTTAGTGTTCTGTTCCTTCATCTCACAGAGTTACATCTGTATTTCGTGGATCTCTTTGCTAGCCTTATTTCTGTGGAATCTGAGAACAGATATTTCGGATCCCTTTGAAGACTATAGGGCCAAAGGAAATATCCTCCGATAACAAAGAGAAAGAAGCTTTCTGAGAAACTTCTTTGTGTTCTGTGAAATCATCTCACAGAGTTACAGCTTTCCCCTCAAGAAGCCTTTCCCTAAGACAGTTCTTGTGGAATTGGCAAAGTGATATTTGGAAGCCCTTAGAGGGCTATGGTGAAAAAGGAAATATCCTCAGATGAAATCTGGAAAGAAGCTTTCTGAGCTACTGCTTATGTTCTGTTCATTCATCTCACAGAGTTACATCTGTATTTCGTGGATCTCTTTGCTAGCCTAATTTCTGTGGAATCTCAGAACAGATATTTCGGATCCCTTTGAAGACTATAGGGCCATAGGAAATATCCTCCGATAATAAAGAGAAAGAAGCTTTCTGAGAAACTTCTTTGTGTTCTGTGAAATCATCTCACAGAGTTACAGCTCTCCAATCAAGAAGCCTTTCGCTAAGACAGTTCTTGTGGAATTGGCAAAGTGATATTTGGAAGCCCATAGAGGGCTATGGTGAAAAAGGAAATATCCTCAGATGAAATCTGGAAAGAAGCTTTCTGAGAAACTCCTTACTGTTCTGTTCATTCATCTCTCAGAGTTACATCTCTTTTTCGTGGATCTCTTTGCTAGCCTTATTTCTGTGGAATCTGAGAACAGATATTTCGGATCCCTTTGAAGACTATAGGGCCAAAGGAAATATCCTCTGATAACAAAGACAAAGAAGCTTTCTGAGAAACTTCTTTGTGTTCTTTGAAATCATGTCACAGAGTTACAGCTATCCGCTCAGGAAGCCTTTCGCTAAGACAGTTCTTGTGGAATTGGCAAAGTGATATTTGGAAGCCCATAGAGGGCTATGGTGAAAAAGGAAATATCCTCAGATGAAATCTGGAAAGAAGCTTTCTGAGCTACTGCTTAGTGTTCTGTTCATTCATCTCACAGACTTACATCTGTATTTAGTGGATCTCTTTGCTAGCCTAATTTCAGTGGAATCTGAGAACAGATATTTCGGATCCCTTTGAAGACTATAGGGCCAAAGGAAATATCCTCCGATAATAAAGAGAAAGAAGCTTTCTGAGAAACTTCTTTGTGTTCTGTGAAATCATCTCACAGAGTTACAGCTTTCCCCTCAAGAAGCCTTTCGCTAAGACAGTTCTTGTGGAATTGGCAAAGGGATATTTGGAAGCCCATAGAGGGCTATGGTGAAAAACGAAATATCCTCAGATGAAATATGGAAAGAAGATTTCTGAGAAACTGCTCTGTGATGTGTGACTTCCAGTCAAAGAGTTACATCTGTATTTTGTGGATCTCTTTGCTAGCCTTTTTTCTGTGGAATCTGAGAACAGATATTTCGGATCCCTTTGAAGAATATAGGGCCGAAGGAAATATCCTCCGATAACAAAGAGAAAGAAGCTTTCTGAGAAACTTCTTTGTGTTCTGTGAAATCATCTCACAGAGGTACAACTTTCCTCTCAAGAAGCCTTTCGCTAAGACAGTTCTTGTGGAATTGGCAAAGTGATATTTGGAAGCCCATAGAGGGCTATGGTGAAAAAGGAATTATCCTCAGATGAAATCTGGAAAGCAGCTTTCTGAGAAACTGCTTAGTGTTCTGTTCATTCATCTCACAGAGTTACATCTGTATTTCGTGCATCTCTTTGCTAGCATTATTTCTGTGGAATCTGAGAACAGATATTTCGGATCCCTTTGAAGACTATAGGGCCAAAGGAAATATCCTCCGATAACAAAGAGAAAGAACCTTTCTGAGAAACTTCTTTGTGTTCTGTGAAATCATCTCACAGAGTTACAGCTTTCCTCTTAAGAAGCCTTTCCCTAAGACAGTTCTTGTGGAATTGGCAAAGTGATATTTGGAAGCCCTTAGAGGGCTATGGTGAAAAAGGAAATATCCTCAGATGAAATCTGGAAAGAAGCTTTCTGAGAAACTGCTTAGTGTTCTGTGCATTCATCTCACAGAGTTACATCTGTATTTCGTGGATCTCTTTGCTAGCCTTATTTCTGTGGAATCTGAGAGCAGATATTTCGGATCCCTTTGAAGACTATAGGGCCTAAGGAAATATCATCCGATAACAAAGAGAAAGAAGCTTTCTGAGAAACTTCTTTGTGTTCTGTGAAATCATCTCACAGAGTTACAGCTTTCCGCTCTAGAAGCCTTTCGCTAAGACAGTTCTTGTGGAATTGGCAAAGTGATATTTGGAAGCCCATAGAGGGCTATGGTGAAAAAGGAAATATCCTCAGATGAAATCTGGAAAGAAGCTTTCTGAGAAACTGCTTAGTGTTCCGTTCATTCATCTCAAAGGGTTACATCTGTATTTCGTGGATCTCTTTGCTAGCCTTATTTCTGTGGGATGTGAGAACAGATATTTCGGATCCCTTTGAAGACTATAGGGCCAAAGGAAATATCCTCTGATAACAAAGAGAAAGAAGCTTTCTGAGAAACTTCTTTGTGTTCTGTGAAATCATCTCACAGAGTTACAGCTTTCCCCTCAAGAATCCTTTCCCTGAGACAGTTCTTGTGGAATTGGCAAAGTAATATTTGGAAGCCCTTAGAGGGCTATGGTGAAAAAGGAAATATCCTCAGATGAAATCTGGAAAGAAGCTTTCTGAGAAACTGCTCTGTGATGTGTGACTTCCACTCACAGAGTTACATCTATATTTCGTGAATCTCTTTGCTAGCCTTATTTCTGTGGAATCTGAGAACAGATATTTCGGATCCCTTTGAAGACTATAGGGCCAAAGGAAATAACCTCCGATAACAAAGAGAAAGAAGCTTTCTGAGAAACTACTTTGTGTTCTGTGAAATCATCTCACAGAGTTACAGCTTTCCCCTCAAGAAGCCTTTCGCTAAGACAGTTCTTGTGGAATTGGCAAAGGGATATTTGGAAGCCCATAGAGGGCTATGGTGAAAAAGGAAATATCCTCCGATGAAATCTGGAAAGAAGCTTTCTGAGAAACTGCTTAGTGTTCTGTTCATTCATCTCACAGAGTTACATCTGTGTTTCGTGGATCTCTTTGCTAGCCTTATTTCTGTGGAATCTGAGAACAGATATTTCGGATCCCTTTGAAGACTGTAGGGCCAAAGGAAATATCCTCCGATAATAAAGAGAAAGAAGATTTCTGAGAAATTCTTTGTGTTCTGTGAAATCACCTCACAGAGTTACAGCTTTCCCCTCTAGAAGCCTTTCGCTAAGACAGTTCTTGTGCAATTGACAAAGTGATATTTGGAAGCCCATAGAGGGCTATCGTGAAAAAGGAAATATCCTCAGATGAAATCTGGAAAGAAGCTTTCTGAGAAACTGCTTAGTGTTCTGTTCATTCATCTCACAGAGTTACATCTGTATTTCGTGGATCTCTTTGCTAGCCTTATTTCTGTGGAATCTGAGAACAGATATTTCGGATCCCTTTGAAGACTATAGGGCCAAAGGAAATATCCTCCGATAACAAAGAGAAAGAAGCTTTCTGAGAAACTTCTTTGTGTTCTGTGAAATCATCTCACAGAGTTACAGCATTCCCCTCAAGAAGCCTTTCGCTAAGACAGTTCTTGTGGAATTGGCAAAGGGATATTTGGAAGCCCATAGAGGGCTATGCTGAAAAAGGAAATATCCTCAGATGAAATCTAGAAAGAAGCTTTCTGAGAAACTGCTCTGTGATGTGTGACTTCCAGACAAAGAGTTACATCTGTATTTTGTGGATCTCTTTGCTAGCCTTATTTCAGTGGAATCTGAGAGCAGATATTTCGGATCGCTTTGAAGACTATAGGGCCAAAGGAAATATCCTGCGATAACAAAGAGAAAGAAGCTTTCTGAGAAACTTCTTTGTGTTCTGTGAAATCATCTCACAGAGTTACAGCTTTCCCCTCAAGAAGCCTTTCGCTAAGACAGTTCTTGTGGAATTGGCAAAGTGATATTTGGAAGCCCATAGAGGGCTATGGTGAAAAAGGAAATATCCTCAGATGACATCTGGAAAGAAGCTTTCTGAGAAACTGCTTAGTGTTCTGTTCATTCATCTAACAGAGTTACATCTGTATTTCTTGCATCTCTTTGCTAGCCTTATTTCTGTGGAATCTGAGAACAGATATTTCGGATCCCTTTGAAGACTATAGGGCCAAAGGAAATATCCTGCGATAACAAAGAGAAAGAAGCTTTCTGAGAAACTTCTTTGTGTTCTGTGAAATCATCTCACAGATTTACAGCTTTCCCCTCAAGAAGCCTTTCGCTAAGACAGTTCTTGTGGAATTGGCAAAGTGATATTTGGAAGCCCATAGAGGGCTATGGTGAAAAAGGAAATATCCTCAGATGAAATCTGGAAAGAAGTTTTTTGAGAAACTGCTCTGTGATGTGTGACTTCCACTCACAGAGTTACGACTGTATTTCGTGGATCTCTTTGCTAGCCTTATTTCTGTGGAATCTGAGAACAGATATTTCGGATCCCTTTGAAGACTATAGGGCCAAAGGAAATATCCTCTGATAACAAAGGGAAAGAAGCTTTCTGAGAAACTTCTTTGTGTTCTGTGAAATCATGTCACAGAGTTACAGCTTTCCGCTCAAGAAGCCTTTCGCTAAGACAGTTCTTGTGGAATTGGCAAAGTGATATTTGGAAGCCCTTAGAGGGCTGTGGTGAAAAAGGAAATATCCTCAGATGAAATCTGGAAAGAAGCTTTCTGAGCTACTGCTTAGTGTTCTGTTCATTCATCTCACAGACTTACATCTGTATTTCGTGGATCTCTTTGCTAGCCTAATTTCTGTGGAATCTGAGAACAGATATTTCGGATCCCTTGGAAGACTATAGGGCCAAAGGAAATATCCTCCGATAATAAAGAGAAAGAAGCTTTCTGAGAAACTTCTTTGTGTTCTGTGAAATCATCTCACAGAGTTACAGCTTTCCCCTCAAGAAGCCTTTCGCTAAGACAGTTCTTGTGGAATTGGCAAAGTGATATTTGGAAGCCCATAGAGGGCTACGGTGAAAAAGGAAATATCCTCAGATGAAATCTGGAAAGAAGCTTTCTGAGAAACTGCTTAGTGTTCTGTTCATTCATCTCACAGAGTTATATCTGTATTTCGTGGATCTCTTTGCTAGCCTTATTTCTGTGGAATCTGAGAACAGATATTTCGGATCCCTTTGAAGACTATAGGGCCAAAGGAAATATCCTCCGATAACAAAGAGAAAGAAGCTTTCTGAGAAACTTCTTTATGTTCCGTGAAATCATCTCACAGAGTTACAGCTTTCCCCTCAAGAAGCCTTTCGCTAAGACAGTTCTTGTGGAATTGGCAAAGTGATATTTGGAAGCCCATAGAGGGCTATGGTGAAAAAGGAAATATCCTCAGATGAATTCTGGAAAGAAGCTTTTTGAGAAACTGCTCTGTGATGTGTGACTTCCACTCACAGAGTTACATCTGTATTTCGTGTATTTCTTTGCTAGCCTTATTTCTGTATAATCTGAGAACAGATATTTCGGATCCCTTTGAAGACTATAGGGCCAAAGGAAATATCATCCGATAACAAAGAGAAAGAAGCTTTCTGAGAAACTTCTTTGTGTTCTGTGAAATCATCTCACAGAGTTACAGCTTTCCCCGCAAGAAGTCTTTCGCTAAGACAGTTCTTGTGGAATTGGCAAAGTGATATTTGGAAGCCCATAGAGGGCTATGGTGAAAAAGGAAATATCCTCAGATGAAATCTGGAAAGAAGCTTTTTGAGAAACTTCTCTGTGATGTGTGACTTCCACTCACAGAGTTCCATCTGTATTTCGTGGATCTCTTTGCTAGCCTTATTTCTGTGGAATCTGAGAACAGATATTTCGGATCCCTTTGAAGACTATAGGGCCAAAGGAAATATCCTCTGATAACAAAGAGAAAGAAGCTTTCTGAGAAACTTCTTTGTGTTCTGTGAAATCATCTCACAGAGTTACAGCTTTCCCCTCAAAAAGCCTTTCGCTAAGACAGTTCTTGCGGAATTGGCAAAGTGATATTTGGAAGCCCTTAGAGGGCTATGGTGAAAAAGGAAATATCCTCAGATGAAATCTGGAAATAAGCTTTCTGAGAAACTGCTCTGTGATGTGTGACTTCCACTCACAGAGTTACATCTGTATTTCGTGGATCTCTTTGCTAGCCTTATTTTTGTGGAATCTGAGAACAGATATTTCGGATCCCTTTGAAGACTATAGGGCCAAAGGAAATATCCTGTGATAACAAAGAGAAAGAAGCTTTCTGAGGAACTTCTTTGTGTTCTGTGAAATCATGTCACAGAGTTACAGCTTTCCGCTCAAGAAGCCTTTCGCTAAGACAGTTCTTGTGGAATTGGCAAAGTGATATTTGGAAGCCCATAGAGGGCTATGGTGAAAAAGGAAATATCCTCAGATGAAATCTGGAAAGTAGCTTTCTGAGCTACTGCTTAGTGTTCTGTTCATTCATCTCACAGAGTTACATCTGTATTTCGTGGATCTTTTGCTAGCCTAATTTCTGTGGAATCTGAGAACAGATATTTCGGATCCCTTTGAAGACTGTAGGGCCAAAGGAAATATCCTCCGATAATAAAGACAAAGAAGATTTCTGAGAAATTCTTTGTGTTCTGTGAAATCACCTCACAGAGTTACAGCTTTCCCCTCTAGACGCCTTTCGCTAAGACAGTTCTTGTGGAATTGGCAAAGTGATATTTGGAAGCCCATAGAGGGCTATGGTGAAAATGGAAATATCCTCAGATGAAATCTGGAAAGAAGCTTTCTGAGCAACTGCTTAGTGTTCTGTTCATTCATCTCACAGAGTTACATCTGTATTTCGTGGATCTCTTTGTAGCCTAATTTCTGTAGAATCTGAGAACAGATATTTCGGATCCCTTTGAAGACTATAGGGCCAAAGGAAATATCCTCCGATAATAAAGAGAAAGAATCTTTCTGAGAAACTTCTTTGTGTTCTGTGAAATCATCTCACAGAGTTACAGCTTTCCCCTCAAGAAGCCTTTCGCTAAGACAGTTCTTGTGGAATTGGCAAAGTGATATTTGGAAGCCCATAGAGGGCTATGGTGAAAAAGGAAATATCCTCAGATGAAATCTGGAAAGAAGCTTTCTGAGAAACTGCTTAGTGTTCTGTTCATTCATCTCACAGAGTTACATCTGTATTTCGTGGATCTCTTTGCTAGCCTTATTTCTGTGGAATCTGAGAACAGATATTTCGGATCCCTTTGAAGACTATAGGGCCAAAGGAAATATCCTCCGATAACAAAGAGAAAGAAGCTTTCTGAGAAACTTCTTTGTGTTCTGTGAAATCATCTCACAGAGTTACAGCATTCCCCTCAAGAAGCCTTTGGCTAAGACAGTTCTTAGCGAATTGGCAAAGGGATATTTGGAAGCCCATAGAGGGCTATGCTGAAAAAGGAAATATCCTCAGATGAAATCTAGAAAGAAGCTTTCTGAGAAACTGCTCTGTGATGTGTGACTTCCAGACAAAGAGTTACATCTGTATTTTGTGGATCTCTTTGCTAGCCTTATTTCAGTGGAATCTGAGAGCAGATATTTCGGATCGCTTTGAAGACTATAGGGCCAAAGGAAATATCCTCCGATAACAATGAGAAAGAAGTTTTCTGAGAAACTTCTTTGTGTTCTGTGAAATCATCTCACAGAGTTACAGCTTTCCCCTCAAGAAGCCTTTCGCTAAGACAGTTCTTGTGGAATTGGAAAAGTGATATTTGGAAGCCCATAGAGGGCTACGGTGAAAAAGGAAATATCCTCAGATGACATCTGGAAAGAAGCTTTCTGAGAAACTGCTTAGTGTTCTGTTCATTCATCTAACAGAGTTACATCTGTATTTCTTGCATCTCTTTGCTAGCCTTATTTATGTGGAATCTGAGAACAGATATTTCGGATCCCTTTGAAGACTATAGGGCCAAAGGAAATATCCTGCGATAACAAAGAGAAAGAAGCTTTCTGAGAAACTTCTTTGTGTTCTGTGAAATCATCTCACAGATTTACAGCTTTCCCCTCAAGAAGCCTTTCGCTAAGACAGTTCTTGTGGAATTGGCAAAGTGATATTTGGAAGCCCATAGAGGGCTATGGTGAAAAAGGAAATATCCTCAGATGAAATATGGAAAGAAGTTTTTTGAGAAACTGCTCTGTGATGTGTGACTTCCACTCACAGAGTTACGACTGTATTTCGTGGATCTCTTTGCTAGCCTTATTTCTGTGGAATCTGAGAACAGATATTTCGGATCCCTTTGAAGACTATAGGGCCATAGGAAATATCCTCCGATAATAAAGAGAAAGAAGCTTTCTGAGAAACTTCTTTGTGTTCTGTAAAATCATCTCACAGAGTTACAGGTTTCTCCTCAAGAAGCCTTTCGCTAAGACAGTTCTTGTGGAATTGGCAAAGTGATATTTGGAAGCCCATAGAGGGCTATGGTGATAAAGGAAATATCCTCAGATGAAATCTGGAAAGTAGCTTTCTGAGAAACTGCTTAGTGTTCTGTTCATTCATCTCACAGAGTTACATCTGTATTTCGTGGATCTCTTTGCTAGCCTTATTTCTGTGGAATCTGAGAACAGATATTTCGGATCCCTTTGAAGACTATAGGGCCAAAGGAAATATCCTCCGATAACAAAGAGAAAGAAGCTTTCTGAGAAACTTCTTTGTGTTCTGTGAAATCATCTAACAGAATTACAGCTTTCCCCGCAAGAAGTCTTTCGCTAAGACAGTTCTTGTGGAATTGGCAAAGTGATATTTGGAAGCCCATAGAGGGCTATGGTGAAAAAGGAAATATCCTCAGATGAAATCTGGAAAGAAGCTTTTTGAGAAACTGCTCTGTGATGTGTGACTTCCACTCACAGAGTTCCATCTGTATTTCGTGGATCTCTTTGCTAGCCTTATTTCTGTGGAATCTGAGAACAGATATTTCGGAACCCTTTGAAGACTATAGGGCCAAAAGAAATATCCTCTGATAACAAAGAGAAAGAAGCTTTCTGAGAAACTTCTTTGTGTTCTGTGAAATCATGTCACAGAGTTACAGCTTTCCGCTAAAGAAGCCTTTCGCTAAGACAGTTCTTGTGGAATAGGCAAAGTGATATTTGGAATCCCATAGAGGGCTACGGTGAAAAAGGAAGTATCCTCAGATGAAATCTGGAAAGAAGCTTTCTGAGCTACTGCTTAGTGTTCTGTTCATTCATCTCACAGAGTTACATCTGTATTTCGTGGATCTCTTTGCTAGCCTAATTTCTGTGGAATCTGAGAACAGATATTTCGGATCCCTTTGAAGACTATAGGGCCAAAGGAAATATCCTCCGATAATAAAGAGAAAGAAGCTTTCTGAGAAACTTCTTTGTGTTCTGTGAAATCATCTCACAGAGTTACAGCTTTCCCCTCAAGAATCCTTTCGCTAAGACAGTTCTTGTGGAATTGGCAAAGTGATATTTGGAAGCCCATAGAGGGCTATGGTGAAAAAGGAAATATCCTCAGATGAAATCTGGAAAGAAACTTTCTGAGAAACTGCTTATTGTTCTGTTCATTCATCTCACAGAGTTACATCTGTATTTCGTGGATCTCTTTGCTAGCCTTATTTCTGTGGAATCTGAGAACAGATATTTCGGATCCCTTTGAAGACTATAGGGCCAAAGGAAATATCCTCCGATAACAAAGAGAAAGAAGCTTTCTGAGAAACTTCTTTGTGTTCTGTGAAATCATCTCACAGAGTTACAGCTTTCCCCTCAAAAAGCCTTTCGCTAAGACAGTTCTTGTGGAATTGGCAAAGTGATATTTGGAAGCCCTTAGAGGGCTATGGTGAAAAAGGAAATATCCTCAGGTGAAATCTGGAAATAAGCTTTCTCAGAAACTGCTCTGTGATGTGTGACTTCCACTCACAGAGTTACATCTGTATTTCGTGGATCTCTTTGCTAGCCTTATTTCTGTGGAATATGAGAACAGATATTTCGGATCCCTTTGAAGACTATAGGGCCAAAGGAAATATCCTGTGATAACAAAGAGAAAGAAGCTTTCTGAGAAACTTCTTTGTGTTCTGTGAAATCATGTCACAGAGTTACAGCTTTCCGCTCAAGAAGCCTTTCGCTAAGACAGTTCTTGTGGAATTGGCAAAGTGATATTTGGAAGCCCATAGAGGGCTATGGTGAAAAAGGAAATATCCTCACATGAAATCTGGAAAGTAGCTTTCTGAGCTACTGCTTAGTGTTCTGTTCATTCATCTCACAGAGTTACATCTGTATTTCGTGGATCTCTTTGCTAGCCTAATTTCTGTGGAATCTGAGAACAGATATTTCGGATCCCTTTGAAGACTGTAGGGCCAAAGGAAATATCCTCCGATAATAAAGAGAAAGAAGATTTCTGAGAAATTCTTTGTGTTCTGTGAAATCACCTCACAGAGTTACAGCTTTCCCCTCTAGAAGCCTTTCGCTAAGACAGTTCTTGTGCAATTGGCAAAGTGATATTTGGAAGCCCATAGAGGGCTATGGTGAAAAAGGAAATATCCTCAGATGAAGTCTGGAAAGAAGCTTTCTGAGAAACTGCTTAGTGTTCTGTTCATTCATCTCACAGAGTTACATCTGTATTTCGTGGATCTCTTTGCTAGCCTTATTTCTGTGGAATCTGAGAACAGATATTTCGGATCCCTTTGAAGACTATAGGGCCAAAGGAAATATCCTCCGATAACAAAGAGAAAGAAGCTTTCTGAGAAACTCCTTTGTGTTCTGTGAAATCATCTCACAGAGTTACAGCTTTCCCCTCAAGAAGCCTTTCCCTAAGACAGTTCTTGTGGGATTGGCAAAGTTATATTTGGAAGCCCTTAGAGGGCTATGGTGAAAAAGGAAATATCCTCAGATGAAATCTGGAAAGAAGTTTCTGAGAAACTGCTCTGTGTTGTGTGACTTCCACTCACAGAGTTACATCTATATTTCGTGAATCTCTTTGCTAGCCTTATTTCTGTGGAATCTGAGAACAGATATTTCGGATCCCTTTGAAGACTATAGGGCCAAAGGAAATATCCTCCGATAACAAAGAGAAAGAAGCTTTCTGAGAAACTACTTTGTGTTCTGTGAAATCATCTCACAGAGTTACAGCTTTCCCCTCAAGAAGCCTTTCGCTAAGACAGTTCTTGTGTAATTGGCAAAGGGATATTTGGAAGCCCATAGAGGGCTATGCTGAAAAAGGAAATATCCTCAGATGAAATCTGGAAAGAAGCTTTCTGAGAAACTGCTCTGTGATGTGTGACTTCCAGTCAAGGAATTACATCTGTATTTTGTGGATCTCTTTGCTAGCCTTATTTCTGTGGAATGTGAGAACAGATATTTCGGATCCCTTTGAAGACTATAGGGCCAAAGGAAATATCCTCCGATAACAAAGAGAAAGAACCTTTCTGAGAAACTTCTTTGTGTTCTGTGAAATCATCTCACAGAGTTACAGCTCTCCAATCAAGAAGCCTTTCGCTAAGACAGTTCTTCTGGAATTGGCAAAGTGATATTTGGAAGCCCATAGAGGGCTATGTTGAAAAAGGAAATATCCTCAGATGAAATCTGGAAAGAAGCTTTCTGAGCTACTGCTTAGTGTTCTGTTCATTCATCTCACAGACTTACATCTGTATTTAGTGGATCTCTTTGCTAGCCTAATTTCTGTGGAATCTGAGAACAGATATTTCGGATCCCTTTGAAGACCATAGGGCCAAAGGAAATATCCTCCGATAATAAAGAGAAAGAAGCTTTCTGAGAAACTTCTTTGTATTCTGTGAAATCATCTCACAGAGTTACAGCTTTCCCCTCAAGAAGCCTTTCGCTAAGACAGTTCTTGTGGAATTGGCAAAGTGATATTTGGAAGCCCATAGAGGGCTATGGTGAAAAACGAAATATCGTCAGATGAAATATGGAAAGAAGATTTCTGAGAAACTGCTCTGTGATGTGTGATTTCCAGTCAAAGAGTTACATCTGTATTTTGTGGATCGCTTTGCTAGCCTTTTTTCTGTGGAATCTGAGAACAGATATTTCGGATCCTTTTGAATACTATAGGGCCAAAGGAAATATCCTCCGATAACAAAGAGAAAGAAGCTTTCTGAGAAACTACTTTGTGTTCTGTGAAATCATCTCACAGAGTTACAGCTTTCCCCTCAAGAAGCCTCTCGCTAAAACAGTTCCTGTGGAAATGGCAAAGGGATATTTGGAAGCCCATAGAGGGCTATGGTGAAAAAGGAAATATCCTCAGATGAAATCTGGAAAGAAGCTTTCTGAGAAACTGCTCTGTGATGTGTGACTTCCAGTCAAAGAGTTACATCTGTATTTTGTGGATCTCTTTGCTAGCCTTATTTCTGTGGAATCTGAGAACAGATATTTCGGATCCCTTTGAAGAATATAGGGCCAAAGGAAATATCCTCCGATAACAAAGAGAAAGAAGCTTTCTGAGAAACTTCTTTGTGTTCTGTGAAATCATCTCACAGAGGTACAACTTTCCTCTCAAGAAGCCTTTCGCTAAGACAGTTCTTGTGGAATTGGCAAAGTGATATTTGGAAGCCCATAGAGGGCTATGGTGAAAAAGGAAATATCCTCAGAGGAAATCTGGAAAGCAGCTTTCTGAGAAACTGCTTAGTGTTCTGTTCATTCATCTCACAGAGTTACATCTGTATTTCGTGCATCTCTTTGCTAGCATTATTTCTGTGGAATCTGAGAACAGATATTTCGGATCCCTTTGAAGACTATAGGGCCAAAGGAAATATCCTCCGATAACAAAGAGAAAGAAGCTTTCTGAGAAACTTCTTTGTGTTCTGTGAAATCATCTCACAGAGTTACAGCTTTCCCCGCAAGAAGTCTTTCGCTAAGACAGTTCTTGTGGAATTGGCAAAGTGATATTTGGAAGCCCATAGAGGGCTATGGTGAAAAAGGAAATATCCTCAGATGCAATCTGGAAAGAAGCTTTTTGAGAAACTGCTCTGTGATGTGTGACTTCCACTCACAGAGTTCCATCTGTATTTCGTGAATCTCTTTGCTAGCCTTATTTCTGTGGAATCTGAGAACAGATATTTCGGATCCCTTTGAAGACTATAGGGCCAAAGGAAATATCCTCCGATAATAAAGAGAAAGAAGCTTTCTGAGAAACTTCTTTGTGTTCTGTGAAATCATCTCACAGAGTTACAGCTTTCCCCTCAAGAATCCTTTCGCTAAGACAGTTCTTGTGGAATTGGCAAAGTGATATTTGGAAGCCCATATAGGGCTATGGTGAAAAAGGAAATATCCTCAGATGAAATCTGGAAAGAAGCTTTCTGAGAAACTGCTTAGTGTTCTGTTCATTCATCTCACAGAGTTACATCTGTATTTCGTGGATCTCTTTGCTAGCCTTATTTCTGTGGAATCTGAGAACAGATATTTCGGATCCCTTTGAAGACTATAGGGCCAAAGGAAATATCCTCCGATAACACAGAGAAAGAAGCTTTCTGAGAAACTCCTTTGTGTTCTGTGAAATCATCTCACAGAGTTACATCTTTCCCCTCAAGAAGCCTTTCCCTAAGACAGTTCTTGTGGTATTGGCAAACTAATATTTGGAAGCCCTTAGAAGGCTATGGTGAAAAAGGAAATATCCTCAGATGAAATCTGGAAAGAAGTTTCTGAGAAACTGCTCTGTGATGTGTGACTTCCACTCACAGAGTTACATCTATATTTCGTGAATCTCTTTGCTAGCCTTATTTCTGTGGAATCTGAGAACAGATATTTCGGATCCCTTTGAAGACTATAGTGCCAAAGGAAATATCCTCCGATAACAAAGAGAAAGAAGCTTTCTGAGAAACTACTTTGTGTTCTGTGAAATCATCTCACAGAGTTACAGCTTTCCCCTCAAGAAGCCTTTCGCTAAGACAGTTCTTGTGGAATTGGCAAAGGGATATTTGGAAGCCCATAGAGGGCTATGCTGAAAAAGGAAATATCCTCAGATGAAATCTGGAAAGAAGCTTTCTGAGAAACTGCTCTGTGATGTGTGACTTCCACTCAAGGAGTTACATCTGTATTTTGTGGATCTCTTTGCTAGCCTTATTTCTGTGGAATGTGAGAACAGATATTTCGGATCCCTTTGAAGACTATAGGGCCAAAGGAAATATCCTCCGATAACAAAGAGAAAGAAGCTTTCTGAGAAACTTCTTTGTGTTCTGTGAAATCATCTCACAGAGTTACAGCTTTCCCCTCAAGAAGCCTTTCGCTAAGACAGTTCTTGTGGAATTGGCAAAGTGATATTTGGAAGCCCATAGAGGGCTATGGTGAAAAAGGAAATATCCTCAGATGAAATCTGGAAAGAAGCTTTCTGAGAAACTGCTTAGTGTTCTGTTCATTCATCTCACAGAGTTACATCTGTATTTCGTGGATCTCTTTGCTAGCCTTATTTCTGTGGAATCTGAGAACAGATATTTCGGATCCCTTAGAAGACTATAGGGCCAAAGGAAATATACTCCGATAACAAAGAGAAAGAAGCTTTCTGAGAAACTTCTTTGTGTTCTGTGAAATCATCGCACAGAGTTACAGCTTTCCCCTCAAGAAGCCTTTCGCTAAGAGAGTTCTTGTGGAATTGGCAAAGTGATATTTGGAAGCCCATAGAGGGCTATGGTGAAAAAGGAAATATCCTCAGATGAAATATGGAAAGAAGCTTTCTGAGAAACTGCTCCGTGATGTGTGACTTCCACTCACAGAGTTACAACTGTATTTCGTGGATGTCTTTGCTAGCCTTATTTCTGTGGAATATGAGAACAGATATTTCGGATCCCTTTGAAGTCTATAGGGCCATAGGAAACATCCTGCGATAACAAAGAGAAAGAAGCATTCTGAGAAACTTCTTTGTGTTCTGTGAAATCATCTCACAGAGTTACAGCTTTCCCCTCAAGTAGCCTTTCGCTATGAAAGTTCTTGTGAAATTGGCAAAGTGATATTTGGAATCCCTTAGAGGGCTATGGTGAAAAAGGAAATATCCTCAGATGAAATCTGGAAAGAAGCTTTCTGAGAAACTGCTCTGTGATGTGTGACTTCCAATCACAGAGTTACATCTGTGTTTCGTGTATCTCCTTGCTAGCCTTATTTCTGTATAATCTGAGAACAGATATTTCGGATCCCTTTGAAGACCACTGGGCCAAAGGAAATATCATCCGATACCAAAGAGAAAGAAGCTTTCTGAGAAACTTCTTTGTGTTCTGTGAAATCATCTCACAGAGTTACAGCTTTCCCCTCAAGAAGCCTTTCCCTAAGACAGTTCATGTGGAATTGGCAAAGTGATATTTGGAAGCCCATAGAGGGCTATGCTGAAAAAGGAAATATCCTCAGATGTAATCTGGAAAGAAGCTTTCTGAGAAACTGCTTAGGGTTCTGTTCATTCATCTCACAGAGTTACATCTGTATTTCGTGGATCTCTTTGCTAGCCTTATTTCTGTGGAATCTCAGAACAGATATTTCGGATCCCTTTGAAGACTATAGGGCCAAAGGAAATATCCTCCGATAACAAAGAGAAAGAAGCTTTCTGAGAAACTTCTTT
This sequence comes from Macaca mulatta, assembly GCF_049350105.2. Lineage (NCBI taxonomy): Eukaryota > Metazoa > Chordata > Mammalia > Primates > Cercopithecidae > Macaca > Macaca mulatta. The sequence goes on from NC_133413.1 coordinate 49,691,726, forward strand.
GTGTTCTGTGAAATCATCTCACAGAGTTACAGCTTTCCCCTCAAGAAGCCTTTCGCTAAGACAGTTCTTGTGGAATTGGCAAAGTGATATTTGGAAGCCCATAGAGGGCTATGGGGAAAAAGGAAATATCCTCAGATGAAATCTGGAAAGAAGCTTTCTGAGAAACTGCTCTGTGATGTGTGACTTCCACTCACAGAGTTACATCTGTATTTCGTGGATCACTTTGCTAGCCTTATTTCTGTGGAATCTGAGAACAGATATTTCGGATCCCTTTGAAGACTTTAAGGCCAAAGGAAACATCCTGCGATAACAAAGAGAAAGAAGCTTTCTGAGAAACTTCTTTGTGTTCTATGAAATCATCTCACAGAGTTACAGCTTTCCCATCAATAAGCCTTTCGCTAAGACAGTTCTTGTGGAATTGGCAAAGTGATATTTGGAAGCCCATAGAGGGCTATGGTGAAAAAGGAAATATCCTCAGATGAAATCTGGAAAGAAGCTTTCTGAGAAAATGCTCTGTGATGTGTTACTTGCACTCACAGAGTTACATCTGTATTTCGTCGATCTCCTTGCTAACCCTATTTCTGTGGAATCTGAGAACAGATATTTCGGATCCCTTTGAAGACTATAGGGCCAAAGGAAATATCCTCCGATAATAAAGAGAAAGAAGCTTTCTGAGAAACTTCTTTGTGTTCTGTGAAATCATCTCACAGAGTTACAGCTTTCCCCTCAAGAATCCTTTCGCTAAGACAGTTCTTGTGGAATTGGCAAAGTGATATTTGGAAGCCGATAAAGGGCTATGGTGAAAAAGGAAATATCCTCAGATGAAATCTGGAAAGAAACTTTCTGAGAAACTGCTTAGTGTTCTGTTCATTCATCTTACAGAGTTACATCTGTATTTTGTGGATCTCTTTGCTAGCCTTATTTCTGTGGAATCTGAGAACAGATATTTCGGATCCCTTTGAAGACTATAGGGACAAAGGAAATATCCTCCGATAACACAGAGAAAGAAGCTTTCTGAGAAACTTCTTTGTGTTCGGTGAAATCATCTCACAGAGTTACAGCTTTCCCCTCAAAAAGCCTTTCGCTGAGACAGTTCTTGTGGAATTGGCAAAGTGATATTTGGAAGCCCTTAGAGGGCTATGGTGAAAAAGGAAATATCCTCAGATGAAATCTGGAAATAAGCTTTCTGAGAAACTGCTCTGTGATGTGTGACTTCCACTCACAGAGTTACATCTGTATTTCCTGGATCTCTTTGCTAGCCTTATTTCTGTGGAATCTGAGAACAGATATTTCGGATCCCTTTGAAGACTATAGGGCCAAAGGAAATATCCTGTGATAACAAAGAGAAAGAAGCTTTCTGAGAAACCTCTTTGTGTTCTGTGAAATCATGTCACAGAGTTACAGCTTTCCGCTCAAGAAGCCTTTCGCTAAGACAGTTCTTGTGGAATTGGCAAAGTGATATTTGGAAGCCCATAGAGGGCTATGGTGAAAAAGGAAATATCCTCAGATGAAATCTGGAAAGTAGCTTTCTGAGCTACTGCTTAGTGTTCTGTTCATTCATCTCACCGAGTTACATCTGTATTTCGTGGATCTCTTTGCTAGCCTAATTTCTGTGGAATCTGAGAACAGATATTTCGGATCCCTTTGAAGACTGTAGGGCCAAAGGAAATATCCTCCGATAATAAAGAGAAAGAAGATTTCTGAGAAATTCTTTGTGTTCTGTGAAATCACCTCACAGAGTTACAGCTTTCCCCTCTAGAAGCCTTTCGCTAAGACAGTTCTTGTGCAATTGGCAAAGTGATATTTGGAAGCCCATAGAGGGCTATGGTGAAAAAGGAAATATCCTCAGATGAAATCTGGAAAGAAGCTTTCTGAGAAACTGCTTAGTGTTCTGTTCATTCATCTCACAGAGTTACATCTGTATTTCGTGGATCTCTTTGCTAGCCTTATTTCTGTGGAATCTGAGAACAGATATTTCGGATCCCTTTGAAGACTATAGGGCCAAAGGAAATATCCTCCGATAACAAAGAGAAAGAAGCTTTCTGAGAAACTCCTTTGTGTTCTGTGAAATCATCTCACAGAGTTACAGCTTTCCCCTCAAGAAGCCTTTCCCTAAGACAGTTCTTGTGGAATTGGCAAAGGGATATTTGGAAGCCCATAGAGGGCTATGCTGAAAAAGGAAATATCCTCAGATGAAATCTGGAAAGAAGCTTTCTGAGAAACTGCTCTGTGATGTGTGACTTCCAGTCAAAGAGTTACATCTGTATTTAGTGGATCTCTTTGCTAGCCTTATTTCTGTGGAATCTGAGAACAGATATTTCGGATCCCTTTGAAGACTATAGGGCCAAAGGAAATATCCTCCGATAACAAAGAGAAAGAAGCTTTCTGAGAAACTTCTTTGTGTTCTGTGAAATCATCTCACAGACTTACAGCTTTCCCCTCAAGAAGCCTTTCGCTAAGACAGTTCTTGTGGAATTGGCAAAGTGATATTTGGAAGCCCATAGAGGGCTATGGTGAAAAAGGAAATATCCTCAGATGAAATCTGGAAAGAAGCTTTCTGAGAAACTGCTTAGTGTTCTGTTCATTCATCTCACAGAGTTACATCTGTATTTCGTGGATCTCTTTGCTAGCCTTATTTCTGTGGAATCTGAGAACAGATATTTCGGATCCCTTAGAAGACTATAGGGCCAAAGGAAATATACTCCGATAACAAAGAGAAAGAAGCTTTCTGAGAAACTTCTTTGTGTTCTGTGAAATCATCTCACAGAGTTACAGCTTTCCCCTCAAGAAGCCTTTCGCTTAGAGAGTTCTTGTGGAATTGGCAAAGTGATATTTGGAAGCCCATAGAGGGCTATGGTGAAAAAGGAAATATCCTCAGATGAAATCTGGAAAGAAGCTTTCTGAGAAACTGCTCTGTGATGTGTCACTTCCACTCACAGAGTTACATCTGTATTTCGTGGATCTCTTTGCTAGCCTTATTTCTGTGGAATCTGAGAACAGATATTTCGGATCCCTTTGAAGACTATAGGGCCAAAGGAAACATCCTGCGATAACAAAGAGAAAGAAGCTTTCTGAGAAACTTCTTTGTGTTCTGTGAAATCATCTCACAGAGTTACAGCTTTCCCCTCAAGAAGCCTTTCGCTAAGACAGTTCTTGTGGAATTGGCAAAGTGATATTGGGAAGCCCATAGAGGGCTATGGTGAAAAAGGAAATATCCTCAGATGAAATCTGGAAAGAAGCTTTTTGAGAAACTGCTCTGTGATGTGTGACTTCCAATCACGGAGTTACATCTGTATTTCGTGTATCTCTTTGCTAGCCTTATTTCTGTATAATCTGAGAACAGATATTTCGGATCCCTTTGAAGACTATTGGGCCAAAGGAAATACCCTCCGATAACAAAGAGAAAGAAGCTTTCTGAGAAACTTCTTTGTATTCTGTGAAATCATCTCACAGAGTTACAGCTTTCCCCTCAAGAAGCCTTTCGCTAAGAGAGTTCTTGTGGAATTGGCAAAGTGATATTGGGAAGCCCATAGAGGGCTATGGTGAAAAAGGAAATATCCTCAGATGAAATCTGGAAAGAAGCTTTCTGAGAAACTGCTCTGTGATGCGTGACTTCCACTGAAAGAGTTACATCTGTATTGCGTGGATCTCTTTGCTAGCCTTATTTCTGTGGAATCTGAGAACAGATATTTCGGATCCCTTTGAAGACTATAGGGCCAAAGGAAATATCCTCCGATAACAAAGAGAAAGAAGCTTTCTGAGAAACTTCTTTGTGTTCTGTGAAATCATCTCACAGACTTACAGCTTTCCCCTCAAGAAGCCTTTCGCTAAGACAGTTCTTGTGGAATTGGCAAAGTGATATTTGGAAGCCCATAGAGGGCTATGGTGAAAAAGGAAATATCCTCAGATGAAATCTGGAAAGAAGCTTTCTGAGAAACTGCTTAGTGTTCTGTTCATTCATCTCACAGAGTTACATATGTATTTCGTGGATCTCTTTGCTAGCCTTATTTCTGTGGAATCTGAGAACAGATATTTCGGATCCCGTTGAAGACTATAGGGCCAAAGGAAATATCCTGCGATAACAAAGAGAAAGAAGCTTTTTGAGAAACTTCTTTGTGTTCTGTGAAATCATCTCACAGAGTTACAGCTTTCCCCTCAAGAAGCCTTTCGCTAAGAGAGTTCTTGTGGAATTGGCAAACTGATATTTGGAAGCCCATAGAGGGCTATGGTGAAAAAGGAAATATCCTCAGATGAAATCTGGAAAGAAGCTTTCTGAGAAACTGCTCTGTGATGTGTCACTTCCACTCATAGAGTTACATCTGTATTTCGTGGATCTCATTGCTAGCCTTATTTCTGTGGAATCTGAGAACAGATATTTCGGAACCCTTTGAAGACTATAGGGCCAAAGGAAATATCCTCCGATAACAAAGAGAAAGAAGCTTTCTGAGAAACTTCTTTGTGTTCTGTGAAATCATCTCACAGAGTTACAGCTTTCCCCTCAAGAAGCCTTTCGCTAAGACAGTTCTTGTGGAATTGGCAAAGTGATATTTGGAAGCCCATAGAGGGCTATGGTGAAAAAGGAAATATCCTCAGATGAAATCTGGAAAGAAGCTTTCTGAGAAACTACTTAGTGTTCTGTTCATTCTTCTCACAGAGTTACATATGTATTTCGTGGATTTCTTTGCTAGCCTTATTTCTGTGGAATCTGAGAACAGATATTTCGGATCCCTTTGAAGACTATAGGGCCAAAGGAAATATCCTGCGATAACAAAGAGAAAGAAGCTTTCTGAGAAACTTCTTTGTGTTCCCTGAAATCATCTCACAGAGTTACAGCTTTCCCCTCAAGAAGCCTTTCGCTAAGACAGTTCTTGTGGAATTGGCAAAGTGATATTTGGAAGCCCATAGAGGGATATGGTGAAAAACGAAATATACTCAGATGAAATCTGGAAAGAAGCTTTTTAGAAACTGCTCTGTGATGTGTGACTTCCACTCACAGAGTTACATCTGTATTTCGTGGATCTCTTTGCTAGCCTTATTTCTGTGGAATGTGAGAACAGATATTTCGGATCCCTTTGAAGACTTTAGGGCCAAAGGAAACATCCTACGATAACAAAGAGAAAGCAGCTTTCTGAGAAACTTCTTTGTGTTCTGTGAAATCATCTCACAGAGTTACAGCTTTCCCCTCAAGAAGCCTTTCGCTAAGACAGTTCTTGTGGAATTGGCAAAGTGATATTTGGAAGCCCATAGAGGGCTATGGTGAAAAAGGAAATATCCTCAGATGAAATCTGGAAAGAAGCTTTCTGAGAAACTGCTCTGTGATGTGTTAATTGCACTCACAGAGTTACATCTGTATTTCGTGGATCTCCTTGCTAGCCTTATTTCTGTGGAATCTGAGAACAGATATTTCGGATCCCTTTGAAGACTATAGGGCCAAAGGAAATATCCTCCGATAACAAAGAGAAAGAAGCTTTCTGAGAAACTTCTTTGTGTTCTGTGAAATCATCTCACAGAGTTACAGCTTTCCCCTCAAGAATCCTTTCGCTAAGACAGTTCTTGTGGAATTGGCAAAGTGATATTTGGAAGCCCATAGAGGGCTAGGGTGAAAAAGGAAATATCCTCAGATGAAATCTGGAAAGAAGCTTTCTGAGAAACTGCTTAGTATTCTGTTCATTCATCTCACAGAGTTACATCTGTATTTCGTGGATCTCTTTGCTAGGCTTATTTCTGTGGAATCTGAGAACAGATATTTAGGATCCCTTTGAAGACTATAGGGCCAAAGGAAATATCCTGCGATAACAAACAGAAAGAAGCTTTCTGAGAAACTTCTTTGTGTTCTGTGAAATCATCTCACAGAGTTACAGCTTTCACCTCAAGAAGCCTTTCGCTAAGAGAGTTCTTGTGGAATTGGCAAAGTGATATTTGGAAGCCCATAGAGGGCTATGGTGAAAAAGGAAATATCCTCAGATGAAATCTGGAAAGAAGCTTTCTGAGAAACTGCTCTGTGATGTGTGACTTCCACTCACAGAGTTACATCTGTATTTCGTGGATCTCTTTGCTAGCCTTATTTCTGTGGAATCTGAGAACAGATATTGCTGATCCCTTTGAAGACTATAGGGCCAAAGGAAACATCCTGCGATAACAAAGAGAAAGAAGCTTTCTGAGAAACTTCTTTGTGTTCTGTGAAATCATCTCACAGAGTGACAGCTTTCCCCTCAAGAAGCCTTTCGCTAAGACAGTTCTTGTGGAATTGGCAAAGTGATATTTGGAAGCCCATAGGGGGCTATGGTGAAAAAGGAAATATCCTCAGATGAAATCTGGAAAGAAGCTTTTTGAGAAACTGCTCTGTGATGTGTGACTTCCAATCACAGAGTTACATCTGTATTTCCTGTATCTCTTTGCTAGCCTTATTTCTGTATAATCTGAGAACAGATATTTCGGATCCCTTTGAAGACTATTGGGCCAAAGGAAATACCCTCCGATAACAAAGAGAAAGAAGCTTTCTGAGAAACTTCTTTGTGTTCTGTGAAATCATATCACAGAGTTACAGCTTTCCCCTCAAGAAGCCTTTCGCTAAGACAGTTCTTATGGAATTGGCAAAGTGATATTTGGAAGCCCATAGAGGGCTATGGTGAAAAAGGAAATATCCTCAGATGAAATCTGGAAAGAAGCTTTCTGAGCAACTGCTTAGTGTTCTGTTCATTCATCTCACAGAGTTACATCTGTATTTCGTGGATCTCTTTGCTAGCCTTATTTCTGTGGAATCTGAGAACAGATATTTCGGATCCCTTTGAAGACTTTAGGGCCAAAGGAAACATCCTACGATAAGAAAGAGAAAGAAGCTTTCTGAGAAACTTCTTTGTGTTCTGTGAAATCATCTCACAGAGTTACAGCTTTCCCCTCAAGAAGCCTTTCGCTAAGACAGTTCTTGTGGAATTGGCAAAGTGATATTTGGAAGCCCATAGAGGGCTATGGTGAAAAAGGAAATATCCTCAGATGAAATCTGGAAAGAGGATTTCTGAGAAACTGCTCTGTGATGTGTTAATTGCACTCACAGAGTTACATCTGTATTTCGTGGATCTCCTTGCTAGCCTTATTTCTGTGGAATCTGAGAACAGATATTTCGGATCCCTTTGAAGACTATAGGGCCAAAGGAAATATCCTCCGATAACAAAGAGAAAGAAGCTTTCTGAGAAACTTCTTTGTGTTCTGTGAAATCATCTCACAGAGTTACAGCTTTCCCCTCAAGAATCCTTTCGCTAAGACAGTTCTTGTGGAATTGGCAAAGTGATATTTGGAAGCCCATAGAGGGCTAGGGTGAAAAAGGAAATATCCTCAGATGAAATCTGGAAAGAAGCTTTCTGAGAAACTGCTTAGTATTCTGTTCATTCATCTCACAGAGTTACATCTGTATTTCGTGGATCTCTTTGCTAGGCTTATTTCTGTGGAATCTGAGAACAGATATTTCGGATCCCTTTGAAGACTATAGGGCCAAAGGAAATATCCTGCGATAACAAACAGAAAGAAGCTTTCTGAGAAACTTCTTTGTGTTCTGTGAAATCATCTCACAGAGTTACAGCTTTCCCCTCAAGAAGCCTTTCGCTAAGAGAGTTCTTGTGGAATTGGCAAAGTGATATTTGGAAGCCCATAGAGGGTTATGGTGAAAAAGGAAATATCCTCAGATGAAATCTGGAAAGAAGCTTTCTGAGAAACTGCTCTGTGATGTGTGACTTCCACTCACAGAGTTACATCTGTATTTCGTGGATCTCTTTGCTAGCCTTATTTCTGTGGAATCTGAGAACAGATATTGCTGATCCCTTTGAAGACTATAGGGCCAAAGGAAACATCCTGCGATAACAAAGAGAAAGAAGCTTTCTGAGAAACTTCTTTGTGTTCTGTGAAATCATCTCACAGAGTTACAGCTTTCCCCTCAAGAAGCCTTTCGCTAAGACAGTTCTTGTGGAATTGGCAAAGTGATATTTGGAAGCCCATAGAGGGCTATGGTGAAAAAGGAAATATCCTCAGATGAAATCTGGAAAGAAGCTTTTTGAGAAACTGCTCTGTGATGTGTGACTTCCAATCACAGAGTTACATCTGTATTTCGTGTATCTCTTTGCTAGCCTTATTTCTGTATAATCTGAGAACAGATATTTCGGATCCCTTTGAAGACTATTGGGCCAAAGGAAATATCATCCGATAACAAAGAGAAAGAAGCTTTCTGAGAAACTTCTTTGTGTTCTGTGAAATCATCTCACAGAGTTACAGCTTTCCCCTCAAGAAGCCTTTCGCTAAGACAGTTCTTGTGGATTTGGCAAAGTGATATTTGGAAGCCCATAGAGGGCTATGCTGAAAAAGGAAATATCCTCAGATGAAATCTGGAAAGAAGCTTTCTGAAAAACTGCTCTGTGATGTGCGACTTGCACTCACAGAGTTACATCTGTATTTCGTGGATGTCTTTGCTAGCCTTATTTCTGTGGAATCTGAGAACAGATATTTCGGATCCCTTTGAAGACTATAGTGCCAAAGGAAATATCCTCTTATAACAAAGAGAAAGAAGCTGTCTGCGAAACTTCTTTCTGTTCTGTGAAATCATCTCACAGAATTACAGCTTTCCCCTCAAGAAGCCTTTCGCTAAGACAGTTCTTGTGGAATAGGCAAAGGGATATTTGGAAGCCCATAGAGGGCTATGGTGAAAAAGGAAATATCCTCAGATGAAATCTGGAAAGAAGCTTTCTGAGAATCTGCTTAGTGTTCTGTTCATTCATCTCACAGAGTTACATCTGTATTTCGTGGATCTCTTTGCTAGCCTTATTTCTGTGGAATCTGAGAACAGATATTTCGGATCCCTTTGAAGACTATAGGGCCAAAGGAAATATCCTCCGATAACAAAGAGAAAGAAGCTTTCTGAGAAACTTCTTTGTGTTCTCTGAAATCATCTCACAGAGTTACATCTTTCCCCTCAAGAAGCCTTTCGCTAAGAGAGTTCTTGTGGAACTGGCAAAGTGATATTTGGAAGCCCATAGAGGGCTATGGTGAAAAAGGAAATATCCTCAGATAAAATCTTGAAAGAAGCTTTCTGAGAAACTGCTCTGTGATGTGTTACTTCCACTCACAGAGTTACATCTGTATTTCGTGGATCTCTTTGCTAGCCTTCTTTCTGTGGAATCTGAGAACAGATATTTCGGATCCCTTTGAAGACTATAGGGCCAAAGGAAATACCCTCCGATAACAAAGAGAAAGAAGCTTTCTGAGAAACTTCTTTGTGTTCTTTGAAGTCAATTCACAGAGTTACAGCTTTCCCCTCAAGAAGCCTTTCGCTAAGACAGTTCTTGTGGAATTGGCAAAGTGATATTTGGAAGCCCATAGAGGGCTATGGTGAAAAAGGAAATAACCTCAGATGAAATCTGGAAAGAAGCTTTCTGAGAAACTGCTCTGTGATGTGTGACTTCCACTAACAGAGTTACATCTGTATTTCGTGGATCTCTTTGCTAGCCTTATTTCTGTGGAATCTGAGAACAGATATTTCGGATCCCTTTGAAGACTATAGGGCGGAAAGGAAATATCCTCCGATAACAAAGAGAAAGAAACTTTCTGAGAAACTTCTTTGTGTTCTGTGAAATCATCTCACAGAGTTACAGCTTTCCCCTCAAGAAGCCTTTCGCTAAGACAGTTCTTGTGGAATTGGCAAAGTGATATTTGGAAGCCCATAGAGGGCTATGCTGAAAAAGGAAATATCCTCAGATGAAATCTGGAAAGAAGTTTTCTGAGAAACTGCTCTGTGATGTGCGACTTGCACTCACAGAGTTACATCTGTATTTCGTGGATCTCTTTGCTAGCCTTATTTCTGTGGAATCTGAGAGCAGATATTTCGGATCCATTTGAAGACTATAGGGCCAAAGGAAATATCCTCTGATAACAAAGAGAAAGAAGCTTTCTGAGAAACTTCTTTGTGTTCTGTGAAATCATCTCACAGAATTACCGCTTTCCCCTCAAGAAGCCTTTCGCTAAGACAGTTCTTTTGGAATTGGCAAAGTGATATTTGGAAGCCCTTAGAGGGCTATGGTGAAAAAGGAAATATCCTCAGATGAAATCTGGAAAGAAGCTTTCTGAGAAATTGCTCTGTGATATGTGACTTCCACTCACAGAGTTACATCTGTATTTCGTGTATCTCTTTGCTAGCCTTATTTCTGTATAATCTGAGAACAGATATTTCGGATCCCTTTGAAGACTATTGGGCCAAAGGAAATATCATCCGATAACAAAGAGAAAGAAGCTTTCTGAGAAACTTCTTTGTGTTCTGTGAAATCATCTCACAGAGTTACAGCTTTCCCCTCAAGAAACCTTTCGCTAAGACAGTTCTTGTGGAATTGGCAAAGTGATATTTGGAAGCCCATAGAGGGATATGGTGAAAAAGGAAATATCCTCAGATGAAATCTGGAAAGAAGCTTTCTGAGAAACTGGTCTGTGATGTGTTACTTCCACTCACAGAGTTACATCTGTGTTTCGTGGATCTCTTTGCTAGCCTTATTTCTGTGGAATATGAGAACAGATATTTCGGATCCCTTTGAAGACTATAGGGCCAAAGGAAATACCCTCCGATAACAAAGAGAAAGAACCTTTCTGAGAAACTTCTTTGTGTTCTGTGAAGTCATTTCACAGAGTTACAGCTTTCCCCTCAAGAAGCCTTTCGCTAAGACAGTTCTTGTGGAATTGGCAAAGTGATATTTGGAAGCCCATAGAGGGCTATGGTGAAAAAGGAAACATCCTCAGATGAAATCTGGAAAGAAGCTTTCTGAGAAACTGCTCTGTGATGTGTGACTTCCACTCACAGAGTTACATCTGTATTTCGTGGATCTCTTTGCTAGCCTTATTTCTGTGGAATCTGAGAACAGATATTTCGGATCCCTTTGAAGACTATAGGGCCAAAGGAAATACCCTCCGATAACAAAGAGAAAGAAGCTTTCTGAGAAACTTCTTTGTGTTCTGTGAAATCATCTCACAGAGTTACAGCTTTCCCCTCAAGAAGCCTTTCGCTAAGACAGTTCTTGTGGAATTGGCAAAGTGATATTTGGAAGTCCATAGAGGGCTATGCTGAAAAAGGAAATATCCTCAGATGAAATCTGGAAAGAAGCTTTCTGAGAAACTGCTCTGTGATGTGCGACTTGCACTCACAGAGTTACATCTGTATTTCGTGGATCTCTTTGCTAACCTTATTTCTGTGGAATCTGAGAACAGATATTTCGGATCCATTTGAAGACTATAGGGCCAAAGGAAATATCCTCTGATAACAAAGAGAAAGAAGCTTTCTGAGAAACTTCTTTGTGTTCTGTGAAATCATCTCACAGAATTACAGCTTTCCCCTCAAGAAGCCTTTCGCTAAGACAGTTCTTTTGGAATTGGCAAAGTGATATTTGAAAGCCCGTAGAGGGCTATGGTGAAAAAGGAAATATCCTCAGATGAAATCTGGAAAGAAGCTTTTTGAGAAACTGCTCTGTGATGTGTGACTTCCAATCACAGAGTTACATCTGTATTTCGTGTATCTCCTTGCTAGACTTATTTCTGTATAATCTGAGAACAGATATTTCGGATCCCTTTGAAGACTATTGGGCCAAAGGAAATATCATCCGATAACAAAGAGAAAGAAGCTTTTGAGAAACTTCTTTGTGTTCTGTGAAATCATCTCACAGAGTTACAGCTTTCCCCTCAAGAAGCCTTTCGCTAAGAGAGTTCTTGTGGAATTGGCAAAGTGATATTTGGAAGCCCATAGAGGGCTATGGTGAAAAAGGAAATATCCTCAGATGAAATCTGGAAAGAATCTTTCTGAGAAACTGCTCTGTGATGTGTTACTTCCACTCACAGAGTTACATCTGTATTTCGTGAATCTATTTGCTAGCCTTATTTCTGTGGAATCTGAGAACAGATATTTCGGATCCCTTTGAAGACTATAGGGCCAAAGGAAATACCTTCCGATAACAAAGAGAAAGTAGCTTTCTGAGAAACTTCTTTGTGTTCTGTGAAGTCATTTCACAGAGTTACAGCTTTCCCCTCAAGAAGCCTTTCGCTAAGACAGTTCTTGTGGAATTGGCAAAGTGATATTTGGAAGCCCATAGAGGGCTATGGTGAAAAAGGAAATAACCTCAGATGAAATCTGGAAAGAAGCTTTCTGAGAAACTGCTCTGTGATGTGTGACTTCCACTCACAGATTTATATATGTATTTCGTGGATCTCTTTGCTAGCCTTATTTCTGTGGAATCTGAGAACAGATATTTCGGATCCCTTTGAAGACTATAGGGCCGAAAGGAAATATCCTCCGATAACAAAGAGAAAGAAGCTTTCTGAGAAACTTCTTTGTGTTCTGTGAAATCATCTCACAGAGTTACAGCTTTCCCCGCAAGAAGCCTTTCGCTAGGACAGCTCTTGTGGAATTGGCAAAGTTATATTTGGAAGCCCATAGAGGGCTATGCTGAAAAAGGAAATATCCTCAGATGAAATCTGGAAAGAAGCTTTCTGAGAAACTGCTTAGTGTTCTGTTCATTCATCTCACAGAGTTACATCTGTGTTTCGAGGATCTCTTTGCTAGCCTTATTTCTGTGGAATCTGAGAACAGATATTCGGATCCCTTTGAAGACTATAGGGCCAAAGGAAATATCCTGCGATAACAAAGAGAAAGAAGCTTTCTGAGAAACTTCTTTGTGTTCCGTGAAATCATCTCACAGAGTTACAGCTTTCCCCTCAAGAAGCCTTTCGCTAAGAGAGTTCTTGTGGAATTGGCAAAGTGATATTTGGAAGCCCATAGAGGGTTATGGTGAAAAAGGAAATATCCTCAGATGAAATCTGGAAAGAAGCTTTCTGAGAAACTGCTCTGTGATGTGTGACTTCCACTCACAGAGTTACATCTGTATTTCGTGGATCTCTTTGCTAGCCTTATTTCTGTGGAATCTGAGAACCGATATTGCTGATCCCTTTGAAGACTATAGGGCCAAAGGAAACATCCTGCGATAACAAAGAGAAAGAAGCTTTCTGAGAAACTTCTTTGTGTTCTGTGAAATCATCTCACAGAGTTACAGCTTTCCCCTCAAGAAGCCTTTCGCTAAGACAGTTCTTGTGGAATTGGCAAAGTGATATTTGGAAGCCCATAGAGGGCTATGGTGAAAAAGGAAATATCCTCAGATGAAATCTGGAAAGAAGCTTTTTGAGAAACTGCTCTGTGATGTGTGACTTCCAATCACAGACTTACATCTGTATTTCGTGTATCTCTTTGCTAGCCTTATTTCTGTATAATCTGAGAACAGATATTTCGGATCCCTTTGAAGACTATTGGGCCAAAGGAAATATCATCCGATAACAAAGAGAAAGAAGCTTTCTGAGAAACTTCTTTGTGTTCTGTGAAATCATCTCACAGAGTTACAGCTTTCCCCTCAAGAAGCCTTTCGCTAAGACAGTTCTTGTGGATTTGGCAAAGTGATATTTGGAAGCCCATAGAGGGCTATGCTGAAAAAGGAAATATCCTCAGATGAAATCTGGAAAGAAGCTTTCTGAAAAACTGCTCTGTGATGTGCGACTTGCACTCACAGAGTTACATGTGTATTTCGTGGATGTCTTTGCTAGCCTTATTTCTGTGGAATCTGAGAACAGATATTTCGGATCCCTTTGAAGACTATAGTGCCAAAGGAAATATCCTCTTATAACAAAGAGAAAGAAGCTTTCTGCGAAACTTCTTTCTGTTCTGTGAAATCATCTCACAGAATTACAGCTTTCCCCTCAAGAAGCCTTTCGCTAAGACAGTTCTTGTGGAATAGGCAAAGGGATATTTGGAAGCCCATAGAGGGCTATGGTGAAAAAGGAAATATCCTCAGATGAAATCTGGAAAGAAGCTTTCTGAGAATCTTCTTAGTGTTCTGTTCATTCATCTCACAGAGTTACATCTGTATTTCGTGGATCTCTTTGCTAGCCTTATTTCTGTGGAATCTGAGAACAGATATTTCGGATCCCTTTGAAGACTATAGGGCCAAAGGAAATATCCTCCGATAACAAAGAGAAAGAAGCTTTCTGAGAAACTTCTTTGTGTTCTCTGAAATCATCTCACAGAGTTACATCTTTCCCCTCAAGAAGCCTTTCGCTAAGAGAGTTCTTGTGGAACTGGCAAAGTGATATTTGGAAGCCCATAGAGGGCTATGGTGAAAAAGGAAATATCCTCAGATAAAATCTTGAAAGAAGCTTTCTGAGAAACTGCTCTGTGATGTGTTACTTCCACTCACAGAGTTACATCTGTATTTCGTGGATCTCTTTGCTAGCCTTCTTTCTGTGGAATCTGAGAACAGATATTTCGGATCCCTTTGAAGACTATAGGACCAAAGGAAATACCCTCCGATAACAAAGAGAAAGAAGCTTTCTGAGAAACTTCTTTGTGTTCTTTGAAGTCATTTCACAGAGTTACAGCTTTCCCCTCAAGAAGCCTTTCGCTAAGACAGTTCTTGTGGAATTGGCAAAGTGATATTTGGAAGCCCATAGAGGGCTATGGTGAAAAAGGAAATAACCTCAGATGAAATCTGGAAAGAAGCTTTCTGAGAAACTGCTCTGTGATGTGTGACTTCCACTCACAGAGTTACATCTGTATTTCGTGGATCTCTTTGCTAGCCTTATTTCTGTGGAATCTGAGAACAGATATTTCGGATCCCTTTGAAGACTATAGGGCGGAAAGGAAATATCCTCCGATAACAAAGAGAAAGAAACTTTCTGAGAAACTTCTTTGTGTTCTGTGAAATCATCTCACAGAGTTACAGCTTTCCCCTCAAGAAGCCTTTCGCTAAGACAGTTCTTGTGGAATTGGCAAAGTGATATTTGGAAGCCCATAGAGGGCTATGCTGAAAAAGGAAATATCCTCAGATGAAATCTGGAAAGAAGTTTTCTGAGAAACTGCTCTGTGATGTGCGACTTGCACTCACAGAGTTACATCTGTATTTCGTGGATCTCTTTGCTAGCCTTATTTCTGTGGAATCTGAGAGCAGATATTTCGGATCCATTTGAAGACTATAGGGCCAAAGGAAATATCCTCTGATAACAAAGAGAAAGAAGCTTTCTGAGAAACTTCTTTGTGTTCTGTGAAATCATCTCACAGAATTACAGCTTTCCCCTCAAGAAGCCTTTCGCTAAGACAGTTCTTTTGGAATTGGCAAAGTGATATTTGGAAGCCCTTAGAGGGCTATGGTGAAAAAGGAAATATCCTCAGATGAAATCTGGAAAGAAGCTTTCTGAGAAATTGCTCTGTGATATGTGACTTCCACTCACAGAGTTACATCTGTATTTCGTGTATCTCTTTGCTAGCCTTATTTCTGTATAATCTGAGAACAGATATTTCGGATCCCTTTGAAGACTATTGGGCCAAAGGAAATATCATCCGATAACAAAGAGAAAGAAGCTTTCTGAGAAACTTCTTTGTGTTCTGTGAAATCATCTCACAGAGTTACAGCTTTCCCCTCAAGAAACCTTTCGCTAAGACAGTTCTTGTGGAATTGGCAAAGTGATATTTGGAAGCCCATAGAGGGATATGGTGAAAAAGGAAATATCCTCAGATGAAATCTGGAAAGAAGCTTTCTGAGAAACTGGTCTGTGATGTGTTACTTCCACTCACAGAGTTACATCTGTGTTTCGTGGATCTCTTTGCTAGCCTTATTTCTGTGGAATCTGAGAACAGATATTTCGGATCCCTTTGAAGACTATAGGGCCAAAGGAAATACCCTCCGATAACAAAGAGAAAGAACCTTTCTGAGAAACTTCTTTGTGTTCTGTGAAGTCATTTCACAGAGTTACAGCTTTCCCCTCAAGAAGCCTTTCGCTAAGACAGTTCTTGTGGAATTGGCAAAGTGATATTTGGAAGCCCATAGAGGGCTATGGTGAAAAAGGAAACATCCTCAGATGAAATCTGGAAAGAAGCTTTCTGAGAAACTGCTCTGTGATGTGTGACTTCCACTCACAGAGTTACATCTGTATTTCGTGGATCTCTTTGCTAGCCTTATTTCTGTGGAATCTGAGAACAGATATTTCGGATCCCTTTGAAGACTATAGGGCCAAAGGAAATACCCTCCGATAACAAAGAGAAAGAAGCTTTCTGAGAAACTTCTTTGTGTTCTGTGAAATCATCTCACAGAGTTACAGCTTTCCCCTCAAGAAGCCTTTCGCTAAGACAGTTCTTGTGGAATTGGCAAAGTGATATTTGGAAGCCCATAGAGGGCTATGCTGAAAAAGGAAATATCCTCAGATGAAATCTGGAAAGAAGCTTTCTGAGAAACTGCTCTGTGATGTGCGACTTGCACTCACAGAGTTACATTTGTATTTCGTGGATCTCTTTGCTAACCTTATTTCTGTGGAATCTGAGAACAGATATTTCGGATCCATTTGAAGACTATAGGGCCAAAGGAAATATCCTCTGATAACAAAGAGAAAGAAGCTTTCTGAGAAACTTCTTTGTGTTCTGTGAAATCATCTCACAGAATTACAGCTTTCCCCTCAAGAAGCCTTTCGCTAAGACAGTTCTTTTGGAATTGGCAAAGTGATATTTGAAAGCCCTTAGAGGGCTATGGTGAAAAAGGAAATATCCTCAGATGAAATCTGGAAAGAAGCTTTTTGAGAAACTGCTCTGTGATGTGTGACTTCCAATCACAGAGTTACATCTGTATTTCGTGTATCTCCTTGCTAGACTTATTTCTGTATAATCTGAGAACAGATATTTCGGATCCCTTTGAAGACTATTGGGCCAAAGGAAATATCATCCGATAACAAAGAGAAAGAAGCTTTTGAGAAACTTCTTTGTGTTCTGTGAAATCATCTCACAGAGTTACAGCTTTCCCCTCAAGAAGCCTTTCGCTAAGAGAGTTCTTGTGGAATTGGCAAAGTGATATTTGGAAGCCCATAGAGGGCTATGGTGAAAAAGGAAATATCCTCAGATGAAATCTGGAAAGAATCTTTCTGAGAAACTGCTCTGTGATGTGTTACTTCCACTCACAGAGTTACATCTGTATTTCGTGAATCTATTTGCTAGCCTTATTTCTGTGGAATCTGAGAACAGATATTTCGGATCCCTTTGAAGACTATAGGGCCGAAGGAAATACCCTCCGATAACAAAGAGAAAGAAGCTTTCTGAGAAACTTCTTTGTGTTCTGTGAAGTCATTTCACAGAGTTACAGCTTTCCCCTCAAGAAGCCTTTCGCTAAGACAGTTCTTGTGGAATTGGCAAAGTGATATTTGGAAGCCCATAGAGGGCTATGGTGAAAAAGGAAATAACCTCAGATGAAATCTGGAAAGAAGCTTTCTGAGAAACTGCTCTGTGATGTGTGACTTCCACTCACAGATTTATATATGTATTTCGTGGATCTCTTTGCTAGCCTTATTTCTGTGGAATCTGAGAACAGATATTTCGGATCCCTTTGACGACTATAGGGCCGAAAGGAAATATCCTCCGATAACAAAGAGAAAGAAGCTTTCTGAGAAACTTCTTTGTGTTCTGTGAAATCATCTCACAGAGTTACAGCTTTCCCCGCAAGAAGCCTTTCGCTAGGACAGCTCTTGTGGAATGGGCAAAGTGATATTTGGAAGCCCATAGAGGGCTATGCTGAAAAAGGAAATATCCTCAGATGAAATCTGGAAAGAAGCTTTCTGAGAAACTGCTTAGTGTTCTGTTCATTCATCTCACAGAGTTACATCTGTGTTTCGAGGATCTCTTTGCTAGTTCTTCTGGAATTGGCAAAGTGATATTTGGAAGCCCATAGAGGGCTAGGGTGAAAAAGGAAATATCCTCAGATGAAATCTGGAAGGAAGCTTTCTGAGAAACTGCTTAGTGTTCTGTTTATTCATCTCACAGAGTTACATCTGTATTTCGTGAATCTCTTTGCTAGGCTTATTTCTGTGGATCTGAGAAGAGATATTTCGGATCCCTTTGAAGACTATAGGGCCAAAGGAAATATCCTGCGATAACAAAGAGAAAGAAGCTTTCTGAGAAACTTCTTTGTGTTCCGTGAAATCATCTCACAGAGTTACAGCTTTCCCCTCAAGAAGCCTTTCGCTAAGAGAGATCTTGTGGAATTGGCAAAGTGATATTTGGAAGCCCATAGAGGGCTATGGTGAAAAAGGAAATATCCTCAGATGAAATCTGGAAAGAAGCTTTCTGAGAAACTGCTCTGTGATGTGTGACTTCCAATCACAGAGTTACATCTGTATTTCGTGTATCTCTTTGCTAGCCTTATTTCTGTATAATCTGAGAACAGATATTTCGGATCCCTTTGAAGACTATTGGGCCAAAGGAAATACCCTCCGATAACAAAGAGAAAGAAGCTTTCTGAGAAACTTCTTTGTGTTCTGTGAAATCATCTCACAGAGTTACAGCTTTCCCCTCAAGAAGCCTTTCGCTAAGAGAGTTCTTGTGGAATTGGCAAACTGATATTTGGAAGCCCATAGAGGGCTATGGTGAAAAAGGAAATATCCTCAGATGAAATCTGGAAAGAAACTTTCTGAGAAACTGCTCTGTGATGTGTCACTTCCACTCACAGAGTTACATCTGTATTTCGTGGATCTCATTGCTAGCCTTATTTCTGTGGAATCTGAGAACAGATATTTCGGAACCCTTTGAAGACTATAGGGCCAAAGGAAATATCCTCCGATAACAAAGAGAAAGAAGCTTTCTGAGAAACTTCTTTGTGTTCTGTGAAATCATCTCACAGAGTTACAGCTTTCCCCTCAAGAAGCCTTTCGCTAAGACAGTTCTTGTGGAATTGGCAAAGTGATATTTGGAAGCCCATAGAGGGCTATGGTGAAAAAGGAAATATCCTCAGATGAAATCTGGAAAGAAGCTTTCTGAGAAACTACTTAGTGTTCTGTTCATTCATCTCACAGAGTTACATATGTATTTCGTGGATTTCTTTGCTAGCCTTATTTCTGTGGAATCTGAGAACAGATATTTCGGATCCCTTTGAAGACTATAGGGCCAAAGGAAATATCCTGCGATAACAAAGAGAAAGAAGCTTTCTGAGAAACTTCTTTGTGTTCCCTGAAATCATCTCACAGAGTTACAGCTTTCCCCTCAAGAAGCCTTTTGCTAAGACAGTTCTTGTGGAATTGGCAAAGTGATATTTGGAAGCCCATAGAGGGATATGGTGAAAAACGAAATATCCTCAGATGAAATCTGGAAAGAAGCTTTTTAGAAACTGCTCTGTGATGTGTGACTTCCACTCACAGAGTTACATCTGTATTTCGTGTATCTCCTTGCTAGCCTTATTTCTGTATAATCTCAGAACAGATATTTCGGATCCCGTTGAAGACTATAGGGCCAAAGGAAATATCATCCGATAACAAAGAGAAAGAAGCTTTCTGAGAAACTTCTTTGTGTCCTGTGAAATCATCTCACAGAGTTACAGCTTTCCCCTCAAGAAGCCTTTCGCTAAGACAGTTCTTGTGGAATTGGCAAAGTGATATTTGGAAGCCCATAGAGGGCTATGGTGAAAAAGGAAATATCCTCAGATGAAATCTGGAAAGAAGCTTTCTGAGAAACTGCTTAGTATTCTGTTCATTCATCTCACAGAGTTACATCTGTATTTCGTGAATCTCTTTGCTAGGCTTATTTTTGTGGAATCTGAGAACAGATATTTCGGATCCCTTTGAAGACTATAGGGCCAAAGGAAATATCCTGCGATAACAAAGAGAAAGAAGCTTTCTGAGAAACTTCTTTGTGTTCTCTGAAATCATCTCACAGAGTTACAGCTTTCCCCTCAAGAAGCCTTTCGCTAAGAGAGTTCTTGTGGAATTGGCAAAGTGATATTTGGAAGCCCATAGAGGGCTATGGTGAAAAAGGAAATATCCTCAGATGAAATCCTGAAAGAAGCTTTCTGAGAAACTGCTCTGTGATGTGTGACTTCCACTCACAGAGTTACATCTGTATTTCGTGGATCTCTTTGCTAGCCTTATTTCTGTGGAATCTGAGAACAGATATTGCTGAACCCTTTGAAGACTATAGGGCCAAAGGAATCATCCTGCGATAACAAAGAGAAAGAAGCTTTCTGAGAAACTTCTTTGTGTTCTGTGAAATCATCTCACAGAGTTACAGCTTTCCCCTCAAGAAGCCTTTCGCTAAGACAGTTCTTGTGGAATTGGCAAAGTGATATTTGGAAGCCCATAGAGGGCTATGGTGAAAAAGGAAATATCCTCAGATGAAATCTGGAAAGAAGCTTTCTGAGAAACTGCTTAGTGTTCTGTTCATTCATCTCACAGAGTTACATATGTATTTCGTGGATCTCTTTGCTAGCCTTATTTCTGTGGAATCTGAGAACAGATATTTCGGATCCCGTTGAATTCTATAGGGCCAAAGGAAATATCCTGCGATAACAAAGAGAAAGAAGCTTTTTGAGAAACTTCTTTGTGTACTGTGAAATCATCTCACAGAGTTACAGCTTTCCCCTCAAGAAGCCTTTCGCTAAGACAGTTCTTGTGGAATTGGCAAAGTGATATTTGGAAGCCCATAGAGGAATATGGTGAAAAAGTAAATATCCTCAGATGAAATCTGGAAAGAAGGTTTTTGAGAAACTGCTCTGTGATGTGTGACTTCCACTCACAGAGTTACATCTGTATTTCGTGTATCTCCTTGCTAGCCTTATTTCTGTATAATCTCAGAACAGATATTTCGGATCCCTTTGAAGACTATAGGGCCAAAGGAAATATCATCCGATAACAAAGAGAAAGAAGCTTTCTGAGAAACTTCTTTGTGTTCTGTGAAATCATCTCACAGAGTTACAGCTTTCCCCTCAAGAAGCCT
Organism: Macaca mulatta; assembly: GCF_049350105.2. Taxonomy (NCBI): domain Eukaryota; kingdom Metazoa; phylum Chordata; class Mammalia; order Primates; family Cercopithecidae; genus Macaca; species Macaca mulatta. The sequence goes on from NC_133413.1 coordinate 49,712,520, forward strand.
TTCGCTAAGACAGTTCTTGTGGAATTGGCAAAGTGATATTTGGAAGCCCATAGAGGGCTATGCTGAAAAAGGAAATATCCTCAGATGAAATCTGGAAAGAAGCTTTCTGAGAAACTGCTCTGTGATGTGCGACTTGCACTCACAGAGTTACATCTGTATTTCGTGGATCTCTTTGCTAGCCTTATTTCTGTGGAATCTGAGAACAGATATTTCGGATCCCTTTGAAGACTATAGTGCCAAAGAAAATATCCTCTGATAACAAAGAGAAAGAAGCTTTCTGCGAAACTTCTTTGTGTTCTGTGAAATCATCTCGCAGAATTACAGCTTTCCCCTCAAGAAGCCTTTCGCTAAGACAGTTCTTGTGGAATTGGCAAAGGGATATTTGGAAGCCCATAGAGGGCTATGGTGAAAAAGGAAATATCCTCAGATGAAATCTGGAAAGAAGCTTTCTGAGAATCTGCTTAGTTTTCTGTTCATTCATCTCACAGAATTACATCTGTATTTCGTGGATCTCTTTGCTAGCCTTATTTCTGTGGAATCTGAGAACAGATATTTCGGATCCCTTTGAAGACTATAGGGCCAAAGGAAATATCCTCCGATAACAAAGAGAAAGAAGCTTTCTGAGAAACTTCTTTGTGTTCTCTGAAATCATCTCACAGAGTTACATCTTTCTCCTCAAGAAGCCTTTCGCTAAGACAGTTCTTGTGGAACTGGCAATGTGATATTTGGAAGCCCATAGAGGGCTAAGGTGAAAAAGGAAATATACTCAGATGAAATCTGGAAAGAAGCTTTCTGAGAAACTGCTCTGTGATGTGTTACTTCCACTCACAGAGTTCCATCTGTATTTCGTGGATCTCTTTGCTAGCCTTATTTCTGTGGAATCTGAGAACAGATATTTCGGATCCATTTGAAGACTATAGGGCCAAAGGAAATATCCTCTGATAACAAAGAGAAAGAAGCTTTCTGAGAAACTTCTTTGTGTTCTGTGAAATCATCTCACAGAATTACAGCTTTCCCCTCAAGAAGCTTTTCGCTAAGACAGTTCTTTTGGAATTGGCAAAGGGATATTTGAAAGCCCTTAGAGGGCTATGGTGAAAAAGGAAATATCCTCAGATGAAATCTGGAAAGAAGCTTTTTGAGAAACTGCTCGGTGATGTGTGACTTCCAATCACAGAGTTACATCTGTATTTCGTGTATCTCCTTGCTAGCCTTATTTCTGTATAATCTGAGAACAGATATTTCGGATCCCTTTGAAGACTATTGGGCCAAAGGAAATATCATCCGATAACAAAGAGAAAGAAGATTTCTGAGAAACTTCTTTGTGTTCTGTGAAATCATCTCACAGAGTTACAGCTTTCCCCTCAAGAAGCCTTTCGCTAAGACAGTTCTTGTGGAATTGGCAAAGTGATAATTGGAAGACCATAGAGGGCTATGTTGAAAAAGGAAATATCCTCAGATGAAATCTGGAAAGAATCTTTCTGAGAAACTGCTCTGTGATGTGTTACTTCCACTCACAGAGTTACATCTGTATTTCGTGGATCTCTTTGCTAGCCTTATTTCTGTGGAATCTGAGAACAGATATTTCGGATCCCTTTGAAGACTATAGGGCCAAAGGAAATACCCTCCGATAACAAAGAGAAAGAAGCTTTCTGAGAAACTTCTTTGTGTTCTGTGAAGTCATTTCACAGAGTTACAGCTTTCCTCTCAAGAAGCCTTTCGCTAAGACAGTTCTTGTGGAATTGGCAAAGTGATATTTGGAAGCCCATAGAGGGCTATGGTGAAAAAGGAAATAACCTCAGATGAAATCTGGAAAGAAGCTTTCTGAGAAACTGCTCTGTGATGTGTGACTTCCACTCACAGATTTATATATGTATTTCGTGGATCTCTTTGCTAGCCTTATTTCTGTGGAATCTGAGAACAGATATTTCGGATCCCTTTGAAGACTATAGGGCCGAAAGGAAATATCCTCCGATAACAAAGAGAAAGAAGCTTTCTGAGAAACTTCTTTGTGTTCTGTGAAATCATGTCACAGAGTTACATCTTTCCCCTCAAGAAGCCTTTCGCTAGGACAGCTCTTGTGGAATTGGCAAAGTGATATTTGGAAGCCCATAGAGGGCTATGCTGAAAAAGGAAATATCCTCAGATGAAATCTGGAAAGAAGCTTTCTGAGAAACTGCTCTGTGATGTGCGACTTACACTCACAGAATTACATCTGTATTTCGTGGATCTCTTTGCTAGCCTTATTTCTGTGGAATCTGAGAACAGATATTTCGGATCCATTTGAAGACTATAGGGCCAAAGGAAATATCCTCTGATAACAAAGAGAAAGAAGCTTTCTGAGAAACTTCTTTGTGTTCTGTGAAATCATCTCACAGAATTACAGCTTTCCCATCAAGAAGCCTTTCGCTAAGACAGTTCTTTTGGAAATGGCAAAGTGATATTTGGAAGCCTTTAGAGGGCTATGGTGAATAAGGAAATATCCTCAGATGAAATCAGGAAAGAAGCTTTCTGAGAAATTGCTCTGTGATGTGTGACTTCCACTCACAGAGTTACATCTGTATTTCGTGTATCTCTTTGCTAGCCTTATTTCTGTATAATCTGAGAACAGATATTTCGGATCCCTTTGAAGACTATTGGGCCAAAGGAAATATCATCCGATAACAAAGAGAAAGAAGCTTTCTGAGAAACTTCTTTGTGTTCTGTGAAATCATCACACAGAGTTACAGCTTTCCCCTCAAGAAGCCTTTCGCTAAGACAGTTCTTGTGGAATTGGCAAAGTGATATTTGGAAGCCCATAGAGGGCTATGGTGAAAAAGGAAATATCCTCAGATGAAATCTGGAAAGAAGCTTTCTGAGAAACTGCTCTGTGATATGTTACTTCCACTCACAGAGTTACATCTGTATTTCGTAGATCTCTTTGCTAGCCTTATTTCTGTGGAATCTGAGAACAGATATTTCGGATCCCTTTGAAGACTATAGGGCCAAAGGAAATACCTTCCGATAACAAAGAGAAAGAAGCTTTCTGAGAAACTTCTTTGTGTTCTTTGAAGTCATTTCACAGAGTTACAGCTTTCCCCTCAAGAAGCCTTTCGCTAAGACAGTTCTTGTGGAATTGGCAAAGTGATATTTGGAAGCCCATAGAGGGCTATGGTGAAAAAGGAAATAACCTCAGATGAAATCTGGAAAGAAGCTTTCTGAGAAACTGCTCTGTGATGTGTGACTTCCACTCACAGAGTTACATCTGTATTTCGTGGATCTCTTTGCTAGCCTTATTTCTGTGGAATCTGAGAACAGATATTTCGGATCCCTTTGAAGACTATAGGGCGGAAAGGAAATATCCTCCGATAACAAAGAGAAAGAAACTTTCTGAGAAACTTCTTTGTGTTCTGTGAAATCATCTCACAGAGTTACAGCTTTCCCCTCAAGAAGCCTTTCGCTAAGACAGTTCTTGTGGAATTGGCAAAGTGATATTTGGAAGCCCATAGAGGGCTATGCTGAAAAAGGAAATATCCTCAGATGAAATCTGGAAAGAAGTTTTCTGAGAAACTGCTCTGTGATGTGCGACTTGCACTCACAGAGTTACATCTGTATTTCGTGGATCTCTTTGCTAGCCTTATTTCTGTGGAATCTGAGAGCAGATATTTCGGATCCATTTGAAGACTATAGGGCCAAAGGAAATATCCTCTGATAACAAAGAGAAAGAAGCTTTCTGAGAAACTTCTTTGTGTTCTGTGAAATCATCTCACAGAATTACAGCTTTCCCCTCAAGAAGCCTTTCGCTAAGACAGTTCTTTTGGAATTGGCAAAGTGATATTTGGAAGCCCTTAGAGGGCTATGGTGAAAAAGGAAATATCCTCAGATGAAATCTGGAAAGAAGCTTTCTGAGAAATTGCTCTGTGATATGTGACTTCCACTCACAGAGTTACATCTGTATTTCGTGTATCTCTTTGCTAGCCTTATTTCTGTATAATCTGAGAACAGATATTTCGGATCCCTTTGAAGACTATTGGGCCAAAGGAAATATCATCCGATAACAAAGAGAAAGAAGCTTTCTGAGAAACTTCTTTGTGTTCTGTGAAATCATCTCACAGAGTTACAGCTTTCCCCTCAAGAAACCTTTCGCTAAGACAGTTCTTGTGGAATTGGCAAAGTGATATTTGGAAGCCCATAGAGGGATATGGTGAAAAAGGAAATATCCTCAGATGAAATCTGGAAAGAAGCTTTCTGAGAAACTGGTCTGTGATGTGTTACTTCCACTCACAGAGTTACATCTGTGTTTCGTGGATCTCTTTGCTAGCCTTATTTCTGTGGAATCTGAGAACAGATATTTCGGATCCCTTTGAAGACTATAGGGCCAAAGGAAATACCCTCCGATAACAAAGAGAAAGAACCTTTCTGAGAAACTTCTTTGTGTTCTGTGAAGTCATTTCACAGAGTTACAGCTTTCCCCTCAAGAAGCCTTTCGCTAAGACAGTTCTTGTGGAATTGGCAAAGTGATATTTGGAAGCCCATAGAGGGCTATGGTGAAAAAGGAAACATCCTCAGATGAAATCTGGAAAGAAGCTTTCTGAGAAACTGCTCTGTGATGTGTGACTTCCACTCACAGAGTTACATCTGTATTTCGTGGATCTCTTTGCTAGCCTTATTTCTGTGGAATCTGAGAACAGATATTTCGGATCCCTTTGAAGACTATAGGGCCAAAGGAAATACCCTCCGATAACAAAGAGAAAGAAGCTTTCTGAGAAACTTCTTTGTGTTCTGTGAAATCATCTCACAGAGTTACAGCTTTCCCCTCAAGAAGCCTTTCGCTAAGACAGTTCTTGTGGAATTGGCAAAGTGATATTTGGAAGCCCATAGAGGGCTATGCTGAAAAAGGAAATATCCTCAGATGAAATCTGGAAAGAAGCTTTCTGAGAAACTGCTCTGTGATGTGCGACTTGCACTCACAGAGTTACATTTGTATTTCGTGGATCTCTTTGCTAACCTTATTTCTGTGGAATCTGAGAACAGATATTTCGGATCCATTTGAAGACTATAGGGCCAAAGGAAATATCCTCTGATAACAAAGAGAAAGAAGCTTTCTGAGAAACTTCTTTGTGTTCTGTGAAATCATCTCACAGAATTACAGCTTTCCCCTCAAGAAGCCTTTCGCTAAGACAGTTCTTTTGGAATTGGCAAAGTGATATTTGAAAGCCCTTAGAGGGCTATGGTGAAAAAGGAAATATCCTCAGATGAAATCTGGAAAGAAGCTTTTTGAGAAACTGCTCTGTGATGTGTGACTTCCAATCACAGAGTTACATCTGTATTTCGTGTATCTCCTTGCTAGACTTATTTCTGTATAATCTGAGAACAGATATTTCGGATCCCTTTGAAGACTATTGGGCCAAAGGAAATATCATCCGATAACAAAGAGAAAGAAGCTTTTGAGAAACTTCTTTGTGTTCTGTGAAATCATCTCACAGAGTTACAGCTTTCCCCTCAAGAAGCCTTTCGCTAAGAGAGTTCTTGTGGAATTGGCAAAGTGATATTTGGAAGCCCATAGAGGGCTATGGTGAAAAAGGAAATATCCTCAGATGAAATCTGGAAAGAATCTTTCTGAGAAACTGCTCTGTGATGTGTTACTTCCACTCACAGAGTTACATCTGTATTTCGTGAATCTATTTGCTAGCCTTATTTCTGTGGAATCTGAGAACAGATATTTCGGATCCCTTTGAAGACTATAGGGCCGAAGGAAATACCCTCCGATAACAAAGAGAAAGAAGCTTTCTGAGGAACTTCTTTGTGTTCTGTGAAGTCATTTCACAGAGTTACAGCTTTCCCCTCAAGAAGCCTTTCGCTAAGACAGTTCTTGTGGAATTGGCAAAGTGATATTTGGAAGCCCATAGAGGGCTATGGTGAAAAAGGAAATAACCTCAGATGAAATCTGGAAAGAAGCTTTCTGAGAAACTGCTCTGTGATGTGTGACTTCCACTCACAGATTTATATATGTATTTCGTGGATCTCTTTGCTAGCCTTATTTCTGTGGAATCTGAGAACAGATATTTCGGATCCCTTTGACGACTATAGGGCCGAAAGGAAATATCCTCCGATAACAAAGAGAAAGAAGCTTTCTGAGAAACTTCTTTGTGTTCTGTGAAATCATCTCACAGAGTTACAGCTTTCCCCGCAAGAAGCCTTTCGCTAGGACAGCTCTTGTGGAATGGGCAAAGTGATATTTGGAAGCCCATAGAGGGCTATGCTGAAAAAGGAAATATCCTCAGATGAAATCTGGAAAGAAGCTTTCTGAGAAACTGCTTAGTGTTCTGTTCATTCATCTCACAGAGTTACATCTGTGTTTCGAGGATCTCTTTGCTAGTTCTTCTGGAATTGGCAAAGTGATATTTGGAAGCCCATAGAGGGCTAGGGTGAAAAAGGAAATATCCTCAGATGAAATCTGGAAGGAAGCTTTCTGAGAAACTGCTTAGTGTTCTGTTTATTCATCTCACAGAGTTACATCTGTATTTCGTGAATCTCTTTGCTAGGCTTATTTCTGTGGATCTGAGAAGAGATATTTCGGATCCCTTTGAAGACTATAGGGCCAAAGGAAATATCCTGCGATAACAAAGAGAAAGAAGCTTTCTGAGAAACTTCTTTGTGTTCCGTGAAATCATCTCACAGAGTTACAGCTTTCCCCTCAAGAAGCCTTTCGCTAAGAGAGATCTTGTGGAATTGGCAAAGTGATATTTGGAAGCCCATAGAGGGCTATGGTGAAAAAGGAAATATCCTCAGATGAAATCTGGAAAGAAGCTTTCTGAGAAACTGCTCTGTGATGTGTGACTTCCAATCACAGAGTTACATCTGTATTTCGTGTATCTCTTTGCTAGCCTTATTTCTGTATAATCTGAGAACAGATATTTCGGATCCCTTTGAAGACTATTGGGCCAAAGGAAATACCCTCCGATAACAAAGAGAAAGAAGCTTTCTGAGAAACTTCTTTGTGTTCTGTGAAATCATCTCACAGAGTTACAGCTTTCCCCTCAAGAAGCCTTTCGCTAAGAGAGTTCTTGTGGAATTGGCAAACTGATATTTGGAAGCCCATAGAGGGCTATGGTGAAAAAGGAAATATCCTCAGATGAAATCTGGAAAGAAACTTTCTGAGAAACTGCTCTGTGATGTGTCACTTCCACTCACAGAGTTACATCTGTATTTCGTGGATCTCATTGCTAGCCTTATTTCTGTGGAATCTGAGAACAGATATTTCGGAACCCTTTGAAGACTATAGGGCCAAAGGAAATATCCTCCGATAACAAAGAGAAAGAAGCTTTCTGAGAAACTTCTTTGTGTTCTGTGAAATCATCTCACAGAGTTACAGCTTTCCCCTCAAGAAGCCTTTCGCTAAGACAGTTCTTGTGGAATTGGCAAAGTGATATTTGGAAGCCCATAGAGGGCTATGGTGAAAAAGGAAATATCCTCAGATGAAATCTGGAAAGAAGCTTTCTGAGAAACTACTTAGTGTTCTGTTCATTCATCTCACAGAGTTACATATGTATTTCGTGGATTTCTTTGCTAGCCTTATTTCTGTGGAATCTGAGAACAGATATTTCGGATCCCTTTGAAGACTATAGGGCCAAAGGAAATATCCTGCGATAACAAAGAGAAAGAAGCTTTCTGAGAAACTTCTTTGTGTTCCCTGAAATCATCTCACAGAGTTACAGCTTTCCCCTCAAGAAGCCTTTTGCTAAGACAGTTCTTGTGGAATTGGCAAAGTGATATTTGGAAGCCCATAGAGGGATATGGTGAAAAACGAAATATCCTCAGATGAAATCTGGAAAGAAGCTTTTTAGAAACTGCTCTGTGATGTGTGACTTCCACTCACAGAGTTACATCTGTATTTCGTGTATCTCCTTGCTAGCCTTATTTCTGTATAATCTCAGAACAGATATTTCGGATCCCGTTGAAGACTATAGGGCCAAAGGAAATATCATCCGATAACAAAGAGAAAGAAGCTTTCTGAGAAACTTCTTTGTGTCCTGTGAAATCATCTCACAGAGTTACAGCTTTCCCCTCAAGAAGCCTTTCGCTAAGACAGTTCTTGTGGAATTGGCAAAGTGATATTTGGAAGCCCATAGAGGGCTATGGTGAAAAAGGAAATATCCTCAGATGAAATCTGGAAAGAAGCTTTCTGAGAAACTGCTTAGTATTCTGTTCATTCATCTCACAGAGTTACATCTGTATTTCGTGAATCTCTTTGCTAGGCTTATTTTTGTGGAATCTGAGAACAGATATTTCGGATCCCTTTGAAGACTATAGGGCCAAAGGAAATATCCTGCGATAACAAAGAGAAAGAAGCTTTCTGAGAAACTTCTTTGTGTTCTCTGAAATCATCTCACAGAGTTACAGCTTTCCCCTCAAGAAGCCTTTCGCTAAGAGAGTTCTTGTGGAATTGGCAAAGTGATATTTGGAAGCCCATAGAGGGCTATGGTGAAAAAGGAAATATCCTCAGATGAAATCCTGAAAGAAGCTTTCTGAGAAACTGCTCTGTGATGTGTGACTTCCACTCACAGAGTTACATCTGTATTTCGTGGATCTCTTTGCTAGCCTTATTTCTGTGGAATCTGAGAACAGATATTGCTGAACCCTTTGAAGACTATAGGGCCAAAGGAATCATCCTGCGATAACAAAGAGAAAGAAGCTTTCTGAGAAACTTCTTTGTGTTCTGTGAAATCATCTCACAGAGTTACAGCTTTCCCCTCAAGAAGCCTTTCGCTAAGACAGTTCTTGTGGAATTGGCAAAGTGATATTTGGAAGCCCATAGAGGGCTATGGTGAAAAAGGAAATATCCTCAGATGAAATCTGGAAAGAAGCTTTCTGAGAAACTGCTTAGTGTTCTGTTCATTCATCTCACAGAGTTACATATGTATTTCGTGGATCTCTTTGCTAGCCTTATTTCTGTGGAATCTGAGAACAGATATTTCGGATCCCGTTGAATTCTATAGGGCCAAAGGAAATATCCTGCGATAACAAAGAGAAAGAAGCTTTTTGAGAAACTTCTTTGTGTACTGTGAAATCATCTCACAGAGTTACAGCTTTCCCCTCAAGAAGCCTTTCGCTAAGACAGTTCTTGTGGAATTGGCAAAGTGATATTTGGAAGCCCATAGAGGAATATGGTGAAAAAGTAAATATCCTCAGATGAAATCTGGAAAGAAGGTTTTTGAGAAACTGCTCTGTGATGTGTGACTTCCACTCACAGAGTTACATCTGTATTTCGTGTATCTCCTTGCTAGCCTTATTTCTGTATAATCTCAGAACAGATATTTCGGATCCCTTTGAAGACTATAGGGCCAAAGGAAATATCATCCGATAACAAAGAGAAAGAAGCTTTCTGAGAAACTTCTTTGTGTTCTGTGAAATCATCTCACAGAGTTACAGCTTTCCCCTCAAGAAGCCTTTCGCTAAGACAGTTCTTGTGGAATTGGCAAAGTGATATTTGGAAGCCCATAGAGGGCTATGCTGAAAAAGGAAATATCCTCAGATGAAATCTGGAAAGAAGCTTTCTGAGAAACTGCTCTGTGATGTGCGACTTGCACTCACAGAGTTACATCTGTATTTCGTGGATCTCTTTGCTAGCCTTATTTCTGTGGAATCTGAGAACAGATATTTCGGATCCCTTTGAAGACTATAGTGCCAAAGAAAATATCCTCTGATAACAAAGAGAAAGAAGCTTTCTGCGAAACTTCTTTGTGTTCTGTGAAATCATCTCGCAGAATTACAGCTTTCCCCTCAAGAAGCCTTTCGCTAAGACAGTTCTTGTGGAATTGGCAAAGGGATATTTGGAAGCCCATAGAGGGCTATGGTGAAAAAGGAAATATCCTCAGATGAAATCTGGAAAGAAGCTTTCTGAGAATCTGCTTAGTTTTCTGTTCATTCATCTCACAGAATTACATCTGTATTTCGTGGATCTCTTTGCTAGCCTTATTTCTGTGGAATCTGAGAACAGATATTTCGGATCCCTTTGAAGACTATAGGGCCAAAGGAAATATCCTCCGATAACAAAGAGAAAGAAGCTTTCTGAGAAACTTCTTTGTGTTCTCTGAAATCATCTCACAGAGTTACATCTTTCTCCTCAAGAAGCCTTTCGCTAAGACAGTTCTTGTGGAACTGGCAATGTGATATTTGGAAGCCCATAGAGGGCTAAGGTGAAAAAGGAAATATACTCAGATGAAATCTGGAAAGAAGCTTTCTGAGAAACTGCTCTGTGATGTGTTACTTCCACTCACAGAGTTCCATCTGTATTTCGTGGATCTCTTTGCTAGCCTTATTTCTGTGGAATCTGAGAACAGATATTTCGGATCCATTTGAAGACTATAGGGCCAAAGGAAATATCCTCTGATAACAAAGAGAAAGAAGCTTTCTGAGAAACTTCTTTGTGTTCTGTGAAATCATCTCACAGAATTACAGCTTTCCCCTCAAGAAGCTTTTCGCTAAGACAGTTCTTTTGGAATTGGCAAAGGGATATTTGAAAGCCCTTAGAGGGCTATGGTGAAAAAGGAAATATCCTCAGATGAAATCTGGAAAGAAGCTTTTTGAGAAACTGCTCGGTGATGTGTGACTTCCAATCACAGAGTTACATCTGTATTTCGTGTATCTCCTTGCTAGCCTTATTTCTGTATAATCTGAGAACAGATATTTCGGATCCCTTTGAAGACTATTGGGCCAAAGGAAATATCATCCGATAACAAAGAGAAAGAAGATTTCTGAGAAACTTCTTTGTGTTCTGTGAAATCATCTCACAGAGTTACAGCTTTCCCCTCAAGAAGCCTTTCGCTAAGACAGTTCTTGTGGAATTGGCAAAGTGATAATTGGAAGACCATAGAGGGCTATGTTGAAAAAGGAAATATCCTCAGATGAAATCTGGAAAGAATCTTTCTGAGAAACTGCTCTGTGATGTGTTACTTCCACTCACAGAGTTACATCTGTATTTCGTGGATCTCTTTGCTAGCCTTATTTCTGTGGAATCTGAGAACAGATATTTCGGATCCCTTTGAAGACTATAGGGCCAAAGGAAATACCCTCCGATAACAAAGAGAAAGAAGCTTTCTGAGAAACTTCTTTGTGTTCTGTGAAGTCATTTCACAGAGTTACAGCTTTCCTCTCAAGAAGCCTTTCGCTAAGACAGTTCTTGTGGAATTGGCAAAGTGATATTTGGAAGCCCATAGAGGGCTATGGTGAAAAAGGAAATAACCTCAGATGAAATCTGGAAAGAAGCTTTCTGAGAAACTGCTCTGTGATGTGTGACTTCCACTCACAGATTTATATATGTATTTCGTGGATCTCTTTGCTAGCCTTATTTCTGTGGAATCTGAGAACAGATATTTCGGATCCCTTTGAAGACTATAGGGCCGAAAGGAAATATCCTCCGATAACAAAGAGAAAGAAGCTTTCTGAGAAACTTCTTTGTGTTCTGTGAAATCATGTCACAGAGTTACATCTTTCCCCTCAAGAAGCCTTTCGCTAGGACAGCTCTTGTGGAATTGGCAAAGTGATATTTGGAAGCCCATAGAGGGCTATGCTGAAAAAGGAAATATCCTCAGATGAAATCTGGAAAGAAGCTTTCTGAGAAACTGCTCTGTGATGTGCGACTTACACTCACAGAATTACATCTGTATTTCGTGGATCTCTTTGCTAGCCTTATTTCTGTGGAATCTGAGAACAGATATTTCGGATCCATTTGAAGACTATAGGGCCAAAGGAAATATCCTCTGATAACAAAGAGAAAGAAGCTTTCTGAGAAACTTCTTTGTGTTCTGTGAAATCATCTCACAGAATTACAGCTTTCCCATCAAGAAGCCTTTCGCTAAGACAGTTCTTTTGGAAATGGCAAAGTGATATTTGGAAGCCTTTAGAGGGCTATGGTGAATAAGGAAATATCCTCAGATGAAATCAGGAAAGAAGCTTTCTGAGAAATTGCTCTGTGATGTGTGACTTCCACTCACAGAGTTACATCTGTATTTCGTGTATCTCTTTGCTAGCCTTATTTCTGTATAATCTGAGAACAGATATTTCGGATCCCTTTGAAGACTATTGGGCCAAAGGAAATATCATCCGATAACAAAGAGAAAGAAGCTTTCTGAGAAACTTCTTTGTGTTCTGTGAAATCATCACACAGAGTTACAGCTTTCCCCTCAAGAAGCCTTTCGCTAAGACAGTTCTTGTGGAATTGGCAAAGTGATATTTGGAAGCCCATAGAGGGCTATGGTGAAAAAGGAAATATCCTCAGATGAAATCTGGAAAGAAGCTTTCTGAGAAACTGCTCTGTGATATGTTACTTCCACTCACAGAGTTACATCTGTATTTCGTAGATCTCTTTGCTAGCCTTATTTCTGTGGAATCTGAGAACAGATATTTCGGATCCCTTTGAAGACTATAGGGCCAAAGGAAATACCTTCCGATAACAAAGAGAAAGAAGCTTTCTGAAAAACTTCTTTGTGTTCTGTGAAATCATCTCACAGAGTTACAGCTTTCCCCGCAAGAAGCCTTTCGCTAAGACAGTTCTTGTGGAATTGGCAAAGTGATATTTGGAAGCCCATAGAGGGCTATGGTGAAAAAGGAAATATCCTCAGAGGAAATCTGGAAAGAAGCTTTCTGAGAAACTGCTCTGTGATGTGTGACTTCCACTCAAAGAGTTACATCTGTATTTTGTGGATGTCTTTGCTTGCCTTATTTCTGTGGAATCTGAGAACAGAGATTTCGGATCCCTTTGAAGACTATAGGGCCAAAGGAAATATCCTCCGATAACAAAGAGAAAGAAGCTTTCTGAGAAACTTCTTTGTGTTCTCTGAAATCATTTCACAGAGTTACATCTTTCCCCTCAAGAAGCCTTTCGCTAAGACAGTTCTTGTGGAATTGGCAAAGTGATATTTGGAAGCCCATAGAGGGCTATGGTGAAAAAGGAAATATCCTCAGATGGAATCTGGAAAGAAGCTTTCTGAGAAACTGCTTAGTGTTCTGTTCATTCATCTCACAGAGTTACATCTGCATTTCGTGGATCTCTTCGCTAGCCTTATTTCTGTGGAATCTGAGAACAGATATTTCGGATCCCTTTGAAGACTATAGGGCCAAAGGAAATATCCTCCGATAACAAAGAGAAAGAAGCTTTCTGAGAAACTTCTTTGTGTTCTCTGAAATCATCTCACTGAGTTACAGCTTTCCCCTCAAGAAGCCTTTCGCTAAGACAGGTCTTGTGGAATTGGCAAAGTGATATTTGGAAGCCCATAGAGGGCTATGGTGAAAAAGGAAATATCCTCAGATGAAATCTGGAAAGAAGCTTTCTGAGAAACAGCTCTGTGATGTGTGACTTCCACTAACAGAGTTACAACTGTATTTCATGGATCTCTTTGCTAGACTTATTTCTGTGGAATCTGAGAACAGATATTTCGGATCCCTTTGAAGACTATATGGCCAAAGGAAATATCCTCTGATAACAAAGAGAAAGAAGCTTTCTGAGAAACTTCTTTGTGTTCTGTGAAATCATCTCACAGAGTTACAGCTTTCCCCTCAAGAAGCCTTTCGCTAAGACAGTTCTTGTGGAATTGGCAAAGTGATATTTGGAAGCCCATAGAGGGCTAGGGTGAAAAAGGAAATATCCTCAGATGAAATGTGGAAAGAAGCTTTCTGAGAAACTACTTAGTGTTCTGTTCATTCATCTCACAGAGTTACATCTGTGTTTCGTGGATCTCTTTGCTAGCCTTATTTCTGTGGAATCTGAGAACAGATATTTCGGATCCCTTTGAAGACTATAGGGCCAAAGGAAATATCCTGCGATAACAAAGAGAAAGAAGCTTTCTGAGAAACTTCTTTGTGTTCTGTGAAATCATCTCACAGAGTTACAGCTTTCCCCTCAAGATGCCTTTCGCTAAGACAGTTCTTGTGGAATTGGCAAAGTGATATTTGGAAGCCCATAGAGGGCTACGGTGAAAAAGGAAATATCCTCAGATGAAATCTGGAAAGAAGCTTTTTGAGAAACTGCTCTGTGATGTGTGACTTCCAATCACAGAGTTTTATCTGTATTTCGTGTATCTCTTTGCTGGCCTTATTTCTGTATAATCTGAGAACAGATATTTCGGATCCCTTTGAAGACTATAGGGCCAAAGGAAATATCCTCCGATAACAAAGAGAAAGAAGCTTTCTGAGAAACTTCTTTGTGTTCTGTGAAATCATCTCACAGAGTTACAGCTTTCGCCTCAAGAAGCCATTCCCTAAGACAGTTCTTGTGGAATTGGCAAAGTGATATTTGGAAGCCCATAGAGGGCTATGGTGAAAAAGGAAATATCCTCAGATGAAATCTGGAAAGAAGCCTTCTAAGAAAATGCTCTGTGATGTGTGACTTCCTCTCACAGAGTTACATCTATATTTCGTGGATCTCTTTGCTAGCCTTATTTCTGTGGAATCTGAGAACAGATATTTCGGATCCCTTTGAAGACTATAGGGCCAAAGGAAACATCCTCCGATAACACAGAAAAGAAGGTTTCTGAGAAACTTCTTTGTGTTCTGTGAAATCATCTCACAGAGTTACAGCTTTCCCCTCAAGAAGCCTTTCCCTAAGACAGTTCTTGTGGAATTGGCAAAGTGATATTTGGAAGCCCATAGAGGGCTATTGTGAAAAAGGAAATATCCTCAGATGAAATCTGGAAAGAAGCTTTCTGAGAAACTGCTCTGTGATGTGTGACTTACACTCACAGAGTTACATCTATATTTCGTGGATCTCTTTGCTAGCCTTATTTCTGTGGAATCTGAGAACAGATATTTCGGATCCCTTTGAAGACTATAGGGCCAAAGGAAATATCCTCCGATAACAAAGAGAAAGAAGCTTTCTGAGAAACTTCTTTGTGTTCTGTGAAATCATCTCACAGAGTTACAGCTTTCCCCTCAAGAAGCCTTTCGCTAAGACAGTTCTTGTGGAATTGTCAAAGTGATAATTGGAAGCCCATAGAGGGCTATGGTGAAAAAGGAAATATCCTCAGATGAAATCTGGAGAGAAGCTTTGTGAGAAACTGCTTAGTGTTCTGTTCATTCATCTCACAGAGTTACATCAGTATTTCGTGGATCTCTTTGCTAGCATTATTTCTGTGGAATCTGAGAACAGATATTTCGGACCCATTTGAAGACTATAGGGCCAAAGGAAATATCCTCCGATAACAAAGAGAAAGAAGCTTTCTGAGAAACTTCTTTGTGTTCTGTGAAATCATCTCACAGAGTTACAGCTTTCCCCTCAAGAAGCCTTTCGCTAAGACAGTTCTTGTGGAATTGGCAAAGTGATATTTGGAAGCCCATAGAGGGCTATGGTGAAAAAGGAAATATCCTCAGATGAAATCTGGAAAGAAGCTTTCTGAGAAATTGTTCTGTGATGTGTGACTTCCTCTCTCGGAGTTACATACATATTTCGTGGATCTCTTTGCTAGCCTTATTTCTGTGGAATCTGAGAACAGATATTTCGGATCCCTTTGAAGACTATAGGGGCAAAGGAAATAACCTCTGATAACAAAGAGAAAGAAGCTTTCTGAGAAACTTCTTTGTGTTCTGTGAAATCATCTCACAGAGTTACAGCTTTCCCCTCAAAAAGCCTTTCGCTAAGACAGTTCTTGTGGAATTCGCAAAGTGATATTTGGAAGCCCTTAGAGGGCTATGGTGAAAAAGGAAATATCCTCAGATGTAATCTGGAAAGAAGCTTTCTGAGAAACTGCTTAGTGTTCTGTTCATTCATCTCACAGAGTTACATCTCTATTTCGTGGATCTCTTTGCTAGGCTTATTTCTGTGGAATCTGAGAACAGATATTTCGGATCCCTTTGAAGACTATAGGGCCAAAGGAAATATCCTCCGATAACAAAGAGAAAGAAGCTTTCTGAGAAACTTCTTTGTGTTCTGTGAAATCATCTCAAAGAGTTACAGCTTTCCCCTCAAGAAGCCTTTCGCTAAGACAGTTCTTGTGGAATTGGCAAAGTGATATTTGGAAGCCCATAGAGGGCTATGGTGAAAAACGAAATATCCTCAGATGAAATCTGGAAAGAAGCTTTCTGAGAAACTGCTTAGTGTTCTGTTCATTCATCTCACCGAGTTACATCTGTATTTCGTGGATCTCTTTCTAGCCTTATTTCTGTGGAATCTGAGAACAGATATTTCGGATTCCTTTAAAGACTATAGGGCCAAAGGAAATATCCTGCGATAACAAAGAGAAAGAAGCTGTCTGAGAAACTTCTTTGTGTTCTGTGAAATCATCTCACAGAGTTACACCTTTCCCCTCAAGCAGCCTTTCGCTAAGACAGTTCTTGTGGAATTGGCAAAGTGATATTTGGAAGCCAATAGAGGGCTATGGTGTAAAAGGAAATATCCTCAGATGTAATCTGGAAAGAAGCTTTTTGAGAAACTGCTCTGTGATGTGTGACTTCCAATCACAGAGTTATATCTGTATTTCGTGGATCTCTTTGCTAGCCTTATTTCTGTGGAATCTGAGAACAGATAGTTCGGATCCCTTTGAAGACTATAGGGCCAAAGGAAATATCCTCTGATAACAAAGAGAAAGAAGCTTTCTGAGAAACTTCTTTGTGTTCTGTGAAATCATCTCACAGAGTTACAGCTTTCCCCTCAAGAAGACTTTCGCTAAGACAGTTCTTGTGGAATTGGCAAAGTGATATTTGGAAGCCCATAGAGGGCTATGGTGAAAAAGGAAATATCCTCAGATGAAATCTGGAAAGAATCTTTCTGAGAAATTGCTTAGTGTTCTGTTCATTCATCTCACAGAGTTACATCTGTATTTCGTGGATCTCTTTGCTAGCCTTATTTCTGTGGAATATGAGAACAGATATTTCGGATCCCTTTGAAGACTATAGGGCCAAAGGAAATATCCTCCGATAACAAAGAGAAAGAAGCTTTCTGAGAAACTTCTTTGTGTTCCGTGAAATCATCTCTCAGAGTTACAGCTTTCCCCTCAAGAAGCCTTTCGCTAAGAGAGTTTTTGTGGAATTGGCAAAGTGATATTTGGAAGCTCATAGAGGGCTATGGTGAAAAAGGAAATATCCTCAGATGAAATCTGGAAAGAAGCTTTCTGAGAAACTGCTCTGTGATGTGTGACTTCCACTCACAGAGTTACATCTGTATTTCGTGGATCTCTTTGCTAGCCTTAATTCTGTGGAATCTGAGAACAGATATTTCGGATCCCTTTGAAGACTATACGGCCAAAGGAAACATCCTGGAATAACAAAGAGAAAGAAGCTTTCTGAGAAACTTCTTTGTGTTCTGTGAAATCACCTCACAGAGTTACAGCTTTCCCCTCAAGAAGCCTTTCGCTAAGACAGTTCTTGTGGAATTGGCAAAGTGATATTTGGAAGCCCTTAGAGGGCTATGGTGAAAAAGGAAGTATCCTCAGATGAAATCTGGAAAGAAGCTTTCTGATAAACTGCTCTGTGATGTGTGACTTCCACTCACAGAGTTACATCTGTATTTCGTGGATCTCTTTGCTAGCCTTATTTCTGTGGAATCTGAGAACAGATATTTCGGATCCCTTTGAAGACTATAGGGCCAAAGGAAATATCATCCGATAACAAAGACAAAGAAGCTTCCTGAGAAACTGCTTTGCGTTCTGTGAAATCATCTCACAGAGTTACAGCTTTCACCTCAAGAAGCCTTTCGCTAAGACAGTTCTTTTGGAATTGGCAAAGTGATATTTGGTAGCCCATAGAGGGAAATGGTGAAAAAGGAAATATCCTCAGTGAAATCTGGAAAGAAGCTTTCTGAGAAACTGCTTAGTGTTCTGTTCATTCATCTCACAGAGTTACATCTGTATTTCGTGGATCTCTTTGCTAGCCTTATTTCTGTGGAATCTGAGAACAGATATTTCGGATCCCTTTGAAGACTATAGGGCCAAAGGAAATATCCTCCGATAACAAAGAGAAAGAAGCTTTCTGAGAAACTTCTTTGTGTTCTGTGAAATCATCTCACAGAGTTACAGCTTTCCCCTCAAGAAGCCTTTCGCTAAGACAGTTCTTGTGGAATTGGCAAAGTGATATTTGGAAGCCCATAGAGGGCTATGGTGAAAAAGGAAATATCCTCAGATGAAATCTGGAAAGAAGTTTTCTGAGAAACTGCTTAGTGTTCCGTTCATTCATATCACCGAGTTACATCTGTATTTCGTGGATCTCTTTGCTAGCCTTATTTCTGTGGAATCTGAGAACAGATATTTCGGATGCCTTTGAAGACTATAGGCCCACAGGAAATATCCTGCGATAACAAAGAGAAAGAAGCTTTCTGAGAAACTTCTTTGTGTTCTGTGAAATCATCTCACAGAGTTACAGCTTTCCCCTCAAGCAGCCTTTCGCTAAGACAGTTCTTGTGGAATTGGAAAAGTGATATTTGGAAGCCCATAGAGGGCTACGGTGAAAAAGGAAATATCCTCAGATGAAATATGGAAAGAAGCTTTCTGAGAAACTGCTCTGTGATGTGTGACTTGCACTCACAGAGTTACATCTGTATTTCGTGGATCTCTTTGCTAGCCTTATTTCTGTGGAATCTAAGAACAGATATTTCGGATTCCTTTGAAGACTATAGGGCCGAAAGGAAATATCCTCCGATAACAAAGAGAAAGAAGCTTTCTGAGAAACTTCTTTGTGTTCTGTGAAATCATCTCACAGAATTACAGCTTTCCCATCAAGAAGCCTTTCGCTAGGACAGCTCTTGTGGAATTGGCAAAGTGATATTTGGAAGCCTTTAGAGGGCTATGGTGAAAAAGGAAATATCCTCAGATGAAATCAGGAAAGAAGCTTTCTGAGAAATTGCTCTGTGATGTGTGACTTCCACTCACAGAGTTACATCTGTATTTCGTGTATCTCTTTGCTAGCCTTATTTCTGTATAATCTGAGAACAGATATTTCGGATCCCTTTGAAGACTATTGGGCCAAAGGAAATATCATGCGATAACAAAGAGAAAGAAGCTTTCTGAGAAACTTCTTTGTGTTCTGTGAAATCATCACACAGAGTTACAGCTTTCCCCTCAAGAAGCCTTTCGCTAAGACAGTTCTTGTGGAATTGGCAAAGTGATATTTGGAAGCCCATAGAGGGCTATGGTGAAAAAGGAAATATCCTCAGATGAAATCTGGAAAGAAGCTTTCTGAGAAACTGCTCTGTGATATGTTACTTCCACTCACAGAGTTACATCTGTATTTCGTAGATCTCTTTGCTAGCCTTATTTCTGTGGAATCTGAGAACAGATATTTCGGATCCCTTTGAAGACTATAGGGCCAAAGGAAATACCTTCCGATAACAAAGAGAAAGAAGCTTTCTGAGAAACTTCTTTGTGTTCTGTGAAATCAGCTCACAGAGTTACAGCTTTCCCCGCAAGAAGCCTTTCGCTAAGACAGTTCTTGTGGAATTGGCAAAGTGATATTTGGAAGCCCATAGAGGGCTATGGTGAAAAAGGAAATATGCTCAGAGGAAATCTGGAAAGAAGCTTTCTGAGAAACTGCTCTGTGATGTGTGACTTCCACTCAAAGAGTTACATCTGTATTTTGTGGATGTCTTTGCTTGCCTTATTTCTGTGGAATCTGAGAACAGAGATTTCGGATCCCTTTGAAGACTATAGGGCCAAAGGAAATATCCTCCGATAACAAAGAGAAAGAAGCTTTCTGACAAACTTCTTTGTGTTCTCTGAAATCATTTCACAGAGTTACATCTTTCCCCTCAAAAAGCCTTTCGCTAGGAGAGTTCTTGTGGAACTGGCAAAGTGATATTTGGAAGCCCATAGAGGGCTATGGTGAAAAAGGAAATATCCTCAGATGAAATCTGGAAAGAAGCTTTCTGAGAAACTGCTTAGTGTTCTGTTCATTCATCTCACAGAGTTACATCTGTATTTCGTGGATCTCTTTGCTAGCCTTATTTCTGTGGAATCTGAGAACAGATATTTCGGATCCCTTTGAAGACTATAGGGCCAAAGGAAATATCCTCCGATAACAAAGAGAAAGAAGCTTTCTGAGAAACTTCTTTGTGTTCTGTGAAATCATCTCACAGAGTTACAGTTTTCCCCTCAAGAAGCCTTTCGCTAAGACAGTTCTTGTGGAATTGGCAAAGTGATATTTGGAAGCCTATAGAGGGCTATGGTGAAAAAGGAAATATCCTCAGATGAAATCTGGAAAGAAGCTTTCTGAGAAACTGCTCTGTGATGTTTGACTTCCACTCACAGAGTTACATCTGTATTTCGTGGATCTCTTTGCTAGCCTTATTTCTGTGGAATCTGAGAACAGATATTTCGGATCCCTTTGAACACTATAGGGCCAAAGGAAATACCCTCCGATAACAAAGAGAAAGAAGCTTTCTGAGAAACTTCTTTGTGTTCTCTGAAATCATCTCACTGAGTTACAGCTTTCCCCTCAAGAAGCCTTTCGCTAAGACAGTTCTTGTGGAATTGGCAAAGTGATATTTGGAAGCCCATAGAGGGCTAGGGTGAAAAAGGAAATATCCTCAGACGAAATGTGGAAAGAAGCTTTCTGAGAAACAACTTAGTGTTCTGTTCATTCATCTCACAGAGTTACATCTGTGTTTCGTGGATCTCTTTGCTAGCCTTATTTCTGTGGAATCTGAGAACAGATATTTCGGATCCCTTTGAAGACTATAGGGCCAAAGAAAATATCCTGCGATAACAAAGAGAATGAAGCTTTCTGAGAAACTTCTTTGTGTTCTGTGAAATCATCTCACAGAGTTACAGCTTTCCCCTCAAGACGCCTTTCGCTAAGACAGTTCTGTGGAATTGGCAAAGTGATATTTGGAAGCCCATAGAGGGCTACGGTGAAAAAGGAAATATCCTCAGATGAAATCTGGAAAGAAGCTTTTTGAGAAACTGCTCTGTGATGTGTGACTTCCAATCACAGAATTTTATCTGTATTTCGTGTATCTCTTTGCTAGCCTTATTTCTGTATAATCTGAGAACAGATACTTCGGATCCCTTTGAAGACTATAGGGCCAAAGGAAATATCCTCCGATAACAAAGAGAAAGAAGCTTTCTGAGAAACTTCTTTGTGTTCTGTGAAATCATCTCACAGAGTTACAGCTTTCGCCTCAAGAAGCCATTCCCTAAGACAGTTCTTGTGGAATTGGCAAAGTGATATTTGGAAGCCCATAGAGGGCAATGGTGAAAAAGGAAATATCCTCAGATGAAATCTGGAAAGAAGCTTTCTGAGAAACTGCTCTGTGATGTGTGACTTCCACTCACAGAGTTACATCTATATTTCGTGGATCTCTTTGCTAGCCTTATTTCTGTGGAATCTGAGAACAGATATTTCGGATACCTTTGAAGACTATAGGGCCAAAGGAAACATCCTCCGATAACACAGAGAAAGAAGCTTTCTGAGAAACTTCTTTGTGTTCTGTGAAATCATCTCACAGAGTTACAGCTTTCCCCTCAAGAAGCCTTTCCCTAAGACAGTTCTTGTGGAATTGGCAAAGTGATATTTGGAAGCCCATAGAGGGCTATGGTGAAAAAGGAAATATCCTCAGATGAAATCTGGAAAGAAGCTTTCTGAGAAACTGCTCTGTGATGTGTGACTTCCACTCACAGAGTTACATCTATATTTCGTGGATCTCTTTGCTAGCCTTATTTCTGTGGAATCTGAGAACAGATATTTCGGATCCCTTTGAAGACTATAGGGCCAAAGGAAATATCCTCCGATAACAAAGAGAAAGAACCTTTCTGAGAAACTTCTTTGTGTTCTGTGCAATCATCTCACAGAGTTACACCTTTCCCCTCAAGAAGCCTTTCGTTAAGACAGTTTTTGTGGAATTGGCAAAGTGATATTTGGAAGCCCATAGAGGGCTATGGTGAACAAGGAAATATCCTCAGATGAAATCTGGAAAGAAGCTTTCTGAGCAACTGCTTAGTGTTCTGTTCATTCATCTCACAGAGTTACATCTGTATTTCGTGGATCTCTTTGCTAGCCTTATTTCTGTGGAATCTGAGAAGAGATATTTCGGACCCATTTGAAGACTATAGGGCCAAAGGAAATATCCTCCGATAACAAAGTGAAAGAAGCTTTCTGAGAAACTTCTTTGTGTTCTGTGAAATCATCTCACAGAGTTACAGCTTTCCCCTCAAGAAGCCTTTCGCTAAGACAGTTCTTGTGGAATTGGCAAAGTGATATTTGGAAGCCCATAGATTGCTACGGTGAAAAAGTAAATATCCTCAGATGAAATCTGGAAAGAAGCTTTCTGAGAAATTGTTCTGTGATGTGTGACTTCCTATCACGGAGTTACATCTATATTTCGTGGATCTCTTTGCTAGCCTTATTTCTGTGGAATCTGAGAACAGATATTTCGGATATCTTTGAAGACTATAGGGGCAAAGGAAATAACCTCTGATAACAAAGAGAAAGAAGCTTTCTGAGAAAATTCTTTGTGTTCTGTGAAATCATCTCACAGAGTTACAGCTTTCCCCTCAAGAAGCCTTTCGCTAAGACAGTTCTTGTGGAATTCGCAAAGTGATATTTGGAAGCCCTTAGAGGGCTATGGTTAAAAAGGAAATATCCTCAGATGTAATCTGGAAAGAAGCTTTCTGAGAAACTGCTTAGTGTTCTGTTCATTCATCTCACCGAGTTACATCTGTATTTCCTGGATCTCTTTGGTAGGCTTATTTCTGTGGAATCTGAGAACAGATATTTCGGATCCCCTTGAAGAATATAGGGCCAAAGGAAATATCATCCGATAACAAAGAGAAAGAAGCTTTCTGAGAAACTTCTTTGTGTTCTGTGAAATCATCTCACAGAGTTACATCTTTCCCCTCAAGAAGCCTTCCGCTAAGACAGTTCTTGTGGAATTGGCAAAGTGATATTTGGAAGCCCATAGAGGGCTATGGTGAAAAAGGAAATATCCTCAGAGGAAATCTGGAAAGAAGCTTTCTGGGAAACTGCTCTGTGATGTGTGACTTCCACTTAAAGAGTTACATCTGTATTTTGTGGATCTCTTTGCTAGCCTTATTTCTGTGGAATCTGAGAACAGATATTTCGGATCCCTTTGAAGACTATAGGGCCAAAGGAAATATCCTCCGATAACAAAGAGAAAGAAGCTTTCTGAGAAACTTCTTTGTGTTCTCTGAAATCATCTCACAAAGTTACATCTTTCTCCTCAAGAAGCCTTCCGCTAAGACAGTTCTTGTGGAATTGGCAAAGTGATATTTGGAAGCCCATAGAGGGCTATGGTGAAAAAGGAAATAACCTCAGATGAAATCTCGAAGGAAGCTTTCTGAGAAACTGCTTAGTGTTCTGTTCATTCATCTCACAGAGTTACATCTGTATTTCGTGCATCTCTTTGCTAGCCTTATTTCTGTGGAATCTGAGAACAGATATTTCGGATCCCTTTGAAGACTATGGGGCCAAAGGAAATATCCTCCGATAACAAAGAGAAAGAAGCTTTCTGAGAAACTTCTTTGTGTTCTGTGAAATCATCTCACAGAGTTACAGCTTTCCCCTCAAGAAGCCTTTCGCTAAGACAGTTCTTGTGGAATTGGCAAAGTGATATTTGGAAGCCCATAGAGGGCTATGGTGAAAAAGGAAATATCCTCAGATGAAATCTGGAAAGAAGCTTTCTGAGAAACTGCTTAGTGTTCTGTTCATTCATCTCACAGAGTTACATCTGTATTTCGTGGATCTCTTTGCTAGCCTTATTTCTGTGGAATCTGAGAACAGATATTTCGGATCTCTTTGAAGACTATAGGGCCAAAGGAAATATCCTCCGATAACAAAGAGAAAGAAGCTTTCTGAGAAACTTCTTTGTGTTCTGTGAAATCATCTCACAGAGTTACAGCTTTCCCCTCAAGAAGCCTTTCGCTAAGACAGTTCTTGTGGAATTGGCAAAGTGATATTTGGAAGCCCTTAGAGGGCTAGGGTGAAAAAGGAAATATCCTCAGATGAAATGTGGAAAGAAGCTTTCTGAGAAACTACTTAGTGTTCTGTTCATTCGTCTCACAGAGTTATATCTGTGTTTCGTGGATCTCTTTGCTAGCCTTATTTCTGTGGAATCTGAGAACAGATATTTCGGATCCCTTTGAAGACTATAGGGCCAAAGGAAATATCCTGCGATAACAAAGAGAAAGAAGCTTTCTGAGAAACTTCTTTGTGTTCTGTGAAATCATCTCCCAGAGTTACAGCTTTCCCTTCAAGAAGCCTTTCGCTAAGACATTCTTGTGGAATTGGCAAAGTGATATTTGGAAGCCCATAGAGGGCTATGGTGAAAAAGGAAATATCCTCAGATGAAATCTGGAAAGAAGCTTTTTGAGAAACTGCTCTGTGATGTGTGACTTCCAATCACAGAGTTTTATCTGTATTTCGTGTATCTCTTTGCTAGCCTTATTTCTGTATAATCTGAGAACAGATATTTCGGATCCCTTTCAAGACGATAGGGCCAAAGGAAATATCATCCGATAACAAAGAGAAAGAAGCTTTCTGAGAAACTTCTTTGTCTTCTCTGAAATCATCTCCCATAGTTACAGCTTTCCCCTCAAGAAGCCTTTCGCTAAGACAGTTCTTGTGGAATTGGCAAAGTGATATTTGGAACCCCATAGAGGGCTACGGTGAAAAAGGAAATATCCTCAGATGAAATATGGTAAGAAGCTTTCTGAGAAACTGCTCTGTGATTTATGACTTCCACTCACAGAGTTACATCTGTATTTCGTGGATCTCTTTGCTAGCCTTATTTCTGTGGAATCTGAGAACAGATATTTCGGATCCCTTTGAAGACTATAGGGCCAAAGGAAATACCCTCCGATAACAAAGAGAAAGAAGCTTTCTGAGAAACTTCTTTGTGTTCTGTGAAGTCATTTCACAGAGTTACAGCTTTCCCCTCAAGAAGCCTTTCGCTAAGACAGTTCTTGTGGAATTGGCAAAGTGATATTTGGAAGCCCATAGAGGGCTATGGTGAAAAAGGAAATATCCTCCTAGGAAATCTGGAAAGAAGCTTTCTGGGAAACTGCTCTGTGATGTGTGACTTCCACTCAAAGAGTTACATCTGTATTTTGTGGATCTCTTTGCTAGCCTTATTTCTGTGGAATCTGAGAACAGATATTTCGGATCCCTTTGAAGACTATAGGGCCAAAGGAAATATCCTCCGTTAACAAAGAGAAAGAAGCTTTCTGAGAAACTTCTTTGTGTTCTCTGAAATCATCTCACAAAGTTACATCTTTCCCCTCAAGAAGCCTTCCGCTAAGACAGTTCTTGTGGAATTGGCAAAGTGATATTTGGAAGCCCATAGAGGGCTATGGTGAAAAAGGAAATATCCTCAGATGAAATCTCGAAGGAAGCTTTCTGAGAAACTGCTTAGTGTTCTGTTCATTCATCTCACAGAGTTACATCTGTATTTCGTGCATCTCTTTGCTAGCCTTATTTCTGTGGAATCTGAGAACAGATATTTCGGATCCCTTTGAAGACTATAGGGCCAAAGGAAATATCCTCCGATAACAAAGAGAAAGAAGCTTTCTGAGAAACTTCTTTGTGTTCTTTGAAATCATCTCACAGAGTTACAGCTTTCCCCTCAAGAAGCCTTTCGCTAAGACAGTTCTTGTGGAATTGGCAAAGTGATATTTGGAAGCCCATAGAGGGCTATGGTGAAAAAGGAAATATCCTCAGATGAAATCTGGAAAGAAGCTTTCTGAGAAACTGCTTAGTGTTCTGTTCATTCATCTCACAGAGTTACATCTGTATTTCTTGGATCTCTTTGCTAGCCTTATTTCTGTGGAATCTGAGAACAGATATTTCGGATCTCTTTGAAGACTATAGGGCCAAAGGAAATATCCTGCGATAACAAAGAGAAAGAAGCTTTCTGAGAAACTTCTTTGTGTTCTGTGAAATCATCTCACAGAGTTACAGCTTTCCCCTCAAGAAGCCTTTCGCTAAGACATTTCTTGTGGAATGGGCAAAGTGATATTTGGAAGCCCATAGAGGGCTAGGGTGAAAAAGGAAATATCCTCAGTTGAAATCTGGAAAGAAGCTTTTTGAGAAACTGCTCTGTGATGTGTGACTTCCAATCACAGAGTTTTATCTGTATTTAGTGTATCTCTTTGCTAGCCTTATTTCTGTATAATCTGAGAACAGATATTTCGGATCCCTTTGAAGACTATAGGGCCAAAGGAAATATCATCCGATAACAAAGAGAAAGAAGCTTTCTGAGAAACTTCTTTCTGTTCTGTGAAATCATCTCACAGAGTTACAGCTTTCCCCTCAAGGAGCCTTTCGCTAAGACAGTTCCTGTCGAATTGGCAAAGTGATATTTGGAAGCCCATAGAGGGCTATGGTGAAAAAGGAAATATTCTCAGATGAAATCTGGAAAAAAGCTTTCTGAGAAACTGCTCTGTGATGTTTGACTTCCACTCACAGAGTTACATCTGTATTTCGTGGATCTCTTTGCTAGCCTTATTTCTGTGGAATCTGAGAATAGATACTTCGGATCCCTTTGAAGACTATAGGGCCAAAGGAAATATCCTCTGATAACAAAGAGAAAGAAGCTTTCTGAGAAACTTCTTTGTGTTCTGTGAAATCATCTCACAGAGTTACAGCTTTCCCCTCAAGAATCCTTTCGCTAAACAGTTCTTGTGGAATTGGCAAAGTGATATTTGGAAGCCCATAGAGGGCTATGGTGAAAAAGGAAATATCCTCAGATGAAATCTGGAAAGAAGCTTTCTGAGAAACTGCTTAGTGTTCTGTTCATTCATCTCACAGAGTTACAGCTGTGTTTCGTGGATCTCTTTGCTAGCCTAATTTCTGTGGAATCTGAGAACAGATATTTCGGATCCCTTTCAAGACTATAGGGCCAAAGGGAATATCCTCCGATAACAAAGAGAAAGAAGCTTTCTGAGAAACTTCTTTGTGTTCTGTGAAATCATCTCACAGAGTTACAGCTTTCCCCTAAAGCAGCCTTTCGCTAAGACAGATCTTGTGGAATTGGCAAAGTGATATTTGCAAGCCCATAGAGGGCTATGTTGAAAAAAGAAATATTCTCAGATGAAATCTGGAAAGAAGCTTTCTGAGAAACTGCTTAGTGTTCTGTTCATTCATCTCACAGAGTTACATCTGTATTTCGTGGATCTCTTTGCTAGCCTTATTTCTGTGGAATCTGAGAACAGATATTTCGGATCCCTTTGAAGACTATAGGGCCAAAAGGAATATCCTCCGATAACAAAGAGAAAGAAGTTTTCTGAGAAACTTCTTTGTGTTCTGTGAAATCATCTCACAGAGTTACAGCTTTCCCCTCAAGAAGCCTTTCGCTAAGACAGTTCTTGTGGAATTGGCAAAGTAATATATGGAAGCCCCTAGAGGGCTACGGTGAAAAAGGAAATATCCTCAGATGAAATCTGGAAAGAAGCTTTCTGAGAAACTACTCTGTGATGTGTGACTCCACTCACAGAGTTACATCTGTATTTCGTGGATCTCTTTGCTAGCCTTATTTCTGTGGAATCTTAGACTAGATATTTCGGATCCCTTTGAAGACTATAGGGCTAAAGGAAATATCCTCTGATAACAAAGAGAAAGAAGCTTTCTGAGAAACTTCTTTGTGTTCTGTGAAATCATCTCACAGAGTTACATCTTTCCCCTCAAGAAGCCTTCCGCTAAGACAGTTCTTGTGGAATTGGCAAAGTGATATTTGGAAGCCCATAGAAGGCTATGGTGAAAAAGGAAATATCCTCAGATGAAATCTGGAAAGAAGCTTTCTGAGAAACTGCTTAGTGTTCTGTTCATTCATCTCACAGAGTTACATCTGTATTTCGTGCATCTCTTTGCTAGCCTTATTTCTGTGGAATCTGAGAACAGATATTTCGGATCCCTTTGAAGACTATAGGGCCAAAGGAAATATCCTGCGATAACAAAGAGAAAGAAGCTTTCTGAGAAACTTCTTTGTGTTCTGTGAAATCAACTCACAGAGTTACAGCCTTCCCCTCAAGAAGCCTTTCGCTAAGACAGTTCTTGGGGAATTGGCAAAGTGATATTTGGAAGCCCATAGAGGGCTACGGTGAAAAAGGAAATATCCTCAGATGAAATCCGGAAAGAAGCTTTTTGAGAAAATGCTCTGTGATGTGTGACTTCCAATCACAGAGTTTTATCTGTATTTCGTGTATCTCTTTGCTAGCTTTATTTCTGTATAATCTGAGAACAGATATTTCGGATCCCTTTGAATACTATAGGGCCAAAGGAAATATCCTCCGATAACAAACAGGAAGAAGCTTTCTGAGAAACTTCTTTGTGTTCTGTGAAATCATCTCACAGAGTTACAGCTTTCCCCTCAAGAAGCCTTTCGCTAATAGACTTCTTGTGGAATTGGCAAAGTGATATTTGGAAGCCCATAGAGGGCTATGGTGAAAAAGGAAATATCCTCAGATGAAATCTGGAAAGAAGCTTTCTGAGAAACTGCTCTGTGATGTGTGAATTCCACTCACAGAGTTACATCTGTATTTCGTGGATCTCTTTCCTAGCCTTATTTCTGTGGAATCTGAGAACAGATATTTCGGATCCCTTTGAAGACTATAGGGCCAAAGGAAATATCATCCGATAACAAAGAGAAAGAAGCTTTCTGAGAAACTTCTCTGTGTTCTGTGAAATCATCTCACAGAGTTGCAGCTTTCCCGTCAAGAAGACTTTCGCTAAGACAGATCTTGTGGAATTCGCAAAGTGATATTTGGAAGCCCATAGAGGGCTATGGTGAAAAAGGAAATATCCTCAGATGAAATCTGGAAAGAAGCTTTCTGAGAAACTGCTTAGTGTTCTGTTCATTCATCTCACAGAGTTACATCTGTATTTCGTGGATCTCTTTACTAGCCTTATTTCTGTGGAATCTTAGAACAGATATTTCGGATCCCTTTGAAGACTATAGGGCCAAAGGAAATATCATCCGATAACAAAGGGAAAGAAGCTTTCTGAGAAACTTCTTTATGTTCTCTGAAATCATCTCCCATAGTTACAGCTTTCCCCTCAAGAAGCCTTTCGCTAAGACAGTTCTTGTGGAATTGGCAAAGTGATATTTGGAAGCCCATAGAGGGCTACGGTGAAAAAGGAAATATCCTCAGATGAAATCTGGAAAGAAGCTTTCTGAGAAACTGCTCTGTGATTTATGACTTGCACTCACAGAGTTACATCTGTATTTCGTGGATCTCTTTGCTAGCCTTATTTCTGTGGAATCTGAGAACAGATAATTCGGATCCCTTTGAAGACTATAGGGCCAAAAGAAATACCCTCCGATAACAAAGAGAAAGAAGCTTTCTGAGAAACTTCTTTGTGTTCTGTGAAGTCATTTCACAGAGTTACAGCTTTCCCCTCAAGAAGCCTTTCGCTAAGACAGTTCTTGTGGAATTGGCAAATTGATATTTGGAAGCCCATAGAGGGCTATGGTGAAAAAGGAAATATCCTCAGATGAAATCTGGAGAGAAGCTTTCTGAGCAACTGCTTAGTGTTCTGTTCATTCATCACACAGAGTTACTTCTGTATTTCGTGGATCTCTTTGCTAGCCTTATTTCTGTGGAATCTGAGAACAGATATTTCGGATCCCTTTGAAGATTGTAGGTCGAAAGGAAATATCATCCGATAACAAAGAGAAAGAAGCTTTCTGAGAAACTTCTTTGTGTTCTGTGAAATCATCTCACAGAGTTACAGCTTTCTCCTCAAGAAGCCTTTCCCTAAGACAGTTGTTGTGGAATTGGCAAAGTGATATTTGGAAGCCCATAGAGGGCTAAGGTGAAAAAGGAAATATCCTCAGATGAAATCTGGAAAGAAGCTTTCTGAGCAACTGCTTAGTGTTCTGTTCATTCATCTCACAGAGTTACATCTGTATTTCGTGGATCTCTTTGCTAGCCTTATTTCTGTGGAATCTGAGAACAGATATTTCGGATCCCTTTGAAGACTATAGGGCCAAAGGAAATATCCTCTGATAACAAAGAGAAAGAAGCTTTCTGAGAAACTTCTTTGTGTTCTGTGAAATCATCTCACAGAGTTACAGCTTTCCCCTCAAGAAGCCTTTCCCTAAGACAGTTCTTGTGGAATTGGCAAAGTGATATTTGGAAGCCCATAGAGGGCTATGGTGAAAAAGGAAATATCCTCAGATGATATCTGGAAAGAAGCTTTCTGAGAAACTGCTTAGTGTTCTGTTCATTCATCTCACAGAGTTACATCTGTATTTCGTGGATCTCTTTGCTAGCCTTATTTCTGTGGAATCTGAGAACAGATATTTCGGATCCCTTTGAAGACTATAGGGCCAAAGGAAATATCCTCCGATAACAAAGAGAAAGAAGCTTTCTGAGAAACTTCTTTGTGTTCTGTGAAATCATCTCACAGAGTTACAGCTTTCCCCTCAAGAAGCCTTTCGCTAAGACAGTTCTCGTGGAATTGGCAAAGTGATATTTGGAAGCCCGTAGAGCGCTATGGTGAAAAAGGATATATCCTCCGATGAAATCTAGAGAGAAGCTTTCTGAGAAACTACTCTGTGATGTGTGACTTCCAGTCACAGAGATACATCTGTATTTCGTGGATCTCTTTGCTAGCCCTATTTCTGTGGAATCTGAGAACAGATATTGCGGGTCACTTTGAAGACTATAGGGCCAAAGGAAATATCATCCGATAACAAAGAGAAAGAAGCTTTCTGAGAAACTTCTTTGTGTTCTGTGAAATCATCTCACAGAGTTGCAGCTTTCCCCTCAAGAAGCCTTTCGCTAAGAAAGTTCTTGTGGAATTGGCAAAGTGATATTTGGAAGCCCGTAGAGGCCTATGGTGAAAAAGGAAATATCCTCAGATGAAATCTGGAAAGAAGCTTTGTGAGAAACTGCTTAGTGTTCTGTTAATTCATCTCACAGAGTTACATCAGTATTTCTTGCATCTCTTTGCTAGCCTTATTTCTGTGGAATCTGAGAACAGATATTTCGGACCCATTTGAAGACTATAGAGCCAAAGGAAATATCCTCCGATAACAAGGAGAAAGAAGCTTTCTGAGAAACTTCTTTGTGTTCTGTGAAATCATCTCACAGAGTTACAGGTTTCCCCTCAAGAAGCCTTTCGCTAAGACAGTTCTTGTGGAATTGGCAAGGTGATATTTGGAAGCCCATAGAGGGCTATGGTGAAAAAGGAAATATCCTCAGATGAAATCTGGAAAGAAGCTTTCTGAGAAAGTGCTCTGTGATATGTGACTTCCACTCACAGAGTTACATCTGTATTTCCTGGATCTCTTTGCTAGCCTTATTTCTGTGGAATCTGAGAACAGATATTTCTGATCCCTTTGAAGACTATAGGGCCAAAGGAAATATCCCCCGATAACAAAGAGAAAGAAGTTTTCTGAGAAACTTCTTTGTGTTCTGTGAAATCATCTCACAGAGTTATAGCTTTCCCCTCAAGAAGCCTTTCGCTAAGACAGTTCTTGTGGAATTGGCAAAGTAATATATGGAAGCCCATAGAGGGCTATGGTGAAAAAGGAAATATCCTCAGATGATATCTGGAAAGAAGCTTTCTGAGAAACTACTCTGTGATGTGTGACTTCCACTCAGAGAGTTACATCTGTATTTCGTGGATCTCTTTGCTAGCCTTATTTCTGTGGAATCTTAGAATAGATATTTCGGATCCCTTTGAGGACTATAGGGCTAAAGGAAATATCCTCTGATAACAAAGAGAAAGAAGCTTTCTGAGAAACTTCTTTGTGTTCTGTGAAATCATCTCACAGAGTTACAGCTTTCCCCTCAAGAAGCCTTTCGCTAAGACAGTTCTTGTGGAATTGGCAAGGTGATATTTGGAAGCCCATAGAGGGCTTTGTCAAAAAAGGAAATATCCTCAGATGAAATCTGGAAAGATGCTTTCTGAGAAACTGCTTAGTGTTCTGTTCATTCATCTCACAGAGTTACGTCTGTATTTCGTGGATCTCTTTGCTAGCCTTATTTCTGTGGAATCTGAGAACAGATATTTCGGATCCCTTTGAAGACTATAGGGCCAAAGGAAATATCTTCAGATAACAAAGAGAAAGAAGCCTTCTGAGAAACTTCTTTGTGTTCTGTGAAATCATCTCACAGAGTTACAGCTTTCCCCTCAAGAAGCCTTTCGCAAAGACAGTTCTTGTGGAATAGGCAAAGTGATATTTGGAAGCCCATAGAGGGCTATGGTGAAAAAGGAAATATCCTCAGATGAAATCTGGAAAGAAGCTTTCTGAGAAAGTGCTCTGTGATATGTGACTTCCACTCACAGAGTTACATCTGTATTTCCTGGATCTCTTTGCTAGCCTTATTTCTGTGGAATCTTAGAATAGATATTTCGGATCCCTTTGAGGACTATAGGGCTAAAGGAAATATCCTCTGATAACAAAGAGAAAGAAGCTTTCTGAGAAACTTCTTTGTGTTCTGTGAAATCATCTCACAGAGTTACATCTTTCCCCTCAAGTTGCCTTCCGCTAAGACAGTTCTTGTGGAATTGGCAAAGTGATATTTGGAAGCCCATAGAGGGCTATGGTGAAAAAGGAAATATCCTCAGATGAAATCTGGAAAGAAGCTTTCTGAGAAACTGCTTAGTGTTCTGTTCATTCATCTCACAGAGTTACATCTGTATTTCGTGCATCTCTTTGCTAGCCTTATTTCTGTGGAATCTGAGAACAGATATTTCGGATCCCTTTGAAGACTATAGGGCCAAAGGAAATATCATCCGATAACAAAGAGAAAGAAGCTTTCTGAGAAACTTCTTTGTGTTCTGTGAAATCATCTCACAGAGTTACAGCTTTCCCCTCAAGAAGCCTTTCGCTAAGACAGATCTTGTGGAATTCGCAAAGTGATATTAGGAAGCCCATAGAGGGCTATGGTGAAAAAGGAAATATCCTCAGATGAAATCTGGAAAGAAGCTTTCTGAGAAACTGCTTAGTGTTCTGTTCATTCATCTCACAGAGTTACATCTGTATTTCGTGGATCTCTTTGCTAGCCTTATTTCTGTGGAATCTGAGAACAGATATTTCGGATCCCTTTGAAGACTATAGGGCCAAAGGAAATATCATCCGATAACAAAGAGAAAGAAGCTTTCTGAGAAACTTCTTTGTGTTCTCTGAAATCATCTCCCATAGTTACAGCTTTCCCCTCTAGAAGCCTTTCGCTAAGACAGTTCTTGTGGAATTGGCAAAATGATATTTGGAAGCCCATAGAGGGCTACGGTGAAAAAGGAAATATCCTCAGATGAAATATGGAAAGAAGCTTTCTGAGAAACTGCTCTGTGATTTATGACTTGCACTCACAGAGTTACATCTGTATTTCGTGGATCTCTTTGCTAGCCTTATTTCTGTGGAATCTGAGAACAGATATTTCGGATCCCTTTGAAGACTATAGGGCCAAAGGAAATATCCTCTGATAACAAAGAGAAAGAAGCTGTCTGAGAAACTTCTTTGTGTTCTGTGAAATCATCTCACAGAGTTACAGCTTTCCCCTCAAGAAGCCTTTCGCTAAGACAGTTCTTGTGGAATTGGCAAAGTGATATTTGGAAGCCCATAGAGGGCTATGGTGAAAAAGGAAATATCCTCATATGAAATCTGGAAAGAAGCTTTCTGAGAAACTACTCTGTGATGTGTGACTTCCACTCACAGAGATATATCTGTATTTCGTGGAACTCTTTGCTAGCCTTATTTCTGTGGAATCTGAGAACAGATATTTCGGATCCCTTTGAAGATTGTAGGGCCAAAGGAAATATCATCCGATAACAAAGAGAAAGAAGCTTTCTGAGAAACTTCTTTGTGTTCTGTGAAATCATCTCACAGAGTTACAGCTTTCCCCTCAAGAAGCCTTTCCCTAAGACAGTTCTTGTGGAATAGGCAAAGTGATATTTGGAAGCCCGTAGAGGGCTATGGTGAAAAAGGAAATATCCTCAGATGAAATCTGGAAAGCTTTCTGAGAAACTGCTTAGTGTTCTGTTCATTCATCTCACAGAGTTACATCAGTATTTCTTGGATCTCTTTGCTAGCCTTATTTCTGTGGAATCTGAGAACAGCTATTTCGGATCCCTTTAAAGACTATAGGGCCAAAGGAAATATCCTCCGATAACAAAGAGAAAGAGGCTTTCTGAGAAACTTCTTTGTGTTCCCTGAAATCATCTCACAGAGTTACAGCTTTCCCCTCAAGAAGCCTTTCGCTAAGAGAGTTCTTGTGGAATTGCCAAAGTGATATTTGGAAGCCCATAGAGGGCTATGGTGAAAAAGGAAATATCCTCAGATGAAATCTGGAAAGTAGCTTTTTGAGAAACTGCTCTGTGATGTGTGACTTCCAATCACAGAGTTACATCATTATTTCGTGTA
Organism: Macaca mulatta; assembly: GCF_049350105.2. NCBI lineage: Eukaryota > Metazoa > Chordata > Mammalia > Primates > Cercopithecidae > Macaca > Macaca mulatta. Next base: position 49,746,802 of record NC_133413.1, read on the forward strand.
TCTCTTTGCTAGCCTTATTTCTGTATAATCTGAGAACAGATATTTCGCATCCCTTTGAAGACTATTGGGCCAAAGGAAATATCATCTGATAACAAAGAGAAAGAAGCTTTCTGAGAAACTTCTTTGTGTTCTGTGAAATCATCTCAGAGAGTTACAGCTTTCCCCTCAAGAAGCCTTTCGCTAAGAGAGTTCTTGTGGAATTGGCAAAGTGATATTGGGAAGCCCATAGAGGGCTATGGTGAAAAAGGAAATATCCTCAGATGAAATCTGGAAAGAAGCTTTCTGAGAAACTGCTCTGTGATGTGTGACTTCCACTCACAGAGTTATATCTGTATTTCGAGGATTTCTTTGCTAGCCTTATTTCTGTGGAATCTGAGAACAGATATTTCGGATCCCTTTGAAGACTGTAGGGCCAAAGGAAATACCCTCCGATAACAAAGAGAAAGAAGCTTTCTGAGAAACTTCTTTGTGTTCTGTGAAGTCATTTCACAGAGTTACAGCTTTCCCCTCAAGAAGCCTTTCGCTAAGACAGTTGTTGTGGAATTGGCAAAGTGATATTTGGAAGCCCATAGAGGGCCATGGTGAAAAAGGAAATATCCTCACATAAAATCTGGAAAGAAGCTTTCTGAGAAACTGCTCTGTGAAGTGTGACTTCCACTCACAGATTTACATCTGTATTTCGTGGATCTCTTTGCTAGCCTTATTTCTGTGAAATCTGAGAACAGATATTTCGGATCCCTTTCAAGACTATAGGGCCAAAGGAAATGTCCTCCGATGACAAAGAGAAAGAAGCTTTCTGAGAAACTTCCTTGTGTTCTCTGAAATCATCTCACAGAGTTACAGCTTTCCCCTCAAGAAGCCTTTCGCTAAGACAGTTCTTGTGGAATTGGCAAAGTGATATTTGGAAGAACATAGAGGGCTATGGTGAAAAAGGAAATATCCTCAGATGAAATCTGGAAAGAAGCTTTCTGAGAAACTGCTCTGTGATGTGTTACTTCCACTCACAGAGTTACATCTGTATTTCGTGGATCTCGTTGCTAGCCTTATTTCTGTGGAATCTGAGAACAGATATTTCGTATCTCTTTAAAGACTATAGGGCCAAAGGAAATACCCTCCGATAACAAAGAGAAAGAAGCTTTCTGAGTAACTACTTTGTGTTCTGTGAGGTCATTTCACAGAGATACAGCTTTCCCCTCAAGAAGCCTTTCGCTAAGACAGTTCTTGTGGAATTGGCAAAGTGATATTTGGAAGCCCATAGAGGGCTATGGTGAAAAAGGAAATATCCTCAGAGGAAATCTGGAAAAAAGCTTTCTGAGAAACTGCTTAGTGTTCTGTTCATTCATCTCACAGAGTTACATCTGTATTTTGTGGATCTCTTTGCTAGCCTAATTTCTGTGGAATCTGAGAACAGATATTTCGGATGCCTTTGAAGACTATGGGGCCAAAGGAAATATCCTCCGATAACAAAGAGAAAGAAGCTTTCTGAGAAACTTCTTTGTGTTCTGTGAAATCATCTCACAGAGTTACAGCTTTCCCCTCAAGAAGCCTTTCGCTAAGACAGTTCTTGTGGAATTGGCAAAGTGATATTTGGAAGCCCATAGAGGGCTATGGTGAAAAAGAAATATCCTCAGATGAAATCTGGAAAGAAGCTTTTTGAGAAACTGCTCTGTGATGTGTGAATTCCACTCACAGAGTTACATCTGTATTTCGTGGATCTCTTTGCTAGCCTTATTTCTGTGGAATCTGAGAACAGATATTTCGGATCCCTTTGAAGACTACAGGGGCAAAGGAAATATCCTCTGATAACAAAGAGAAAGAAGCTTTCTGAGAAACTTCTTTGTGTTCTGTGAAATCATGTCACAGAGTTACAGCTTTCCGCTCAAGAAGCCTTTCGCTAAGACAGTTCTTGTGGAATTGGCAAAGTGATATTTGGAAGCCCATAGAGGGCTATGGTGAAAATGGAAATATCCTCAGATGAAATCTGGAAAGAAGCTTTCTGAGCAACTGCTTAGTGTTCTGTTCATTCATCTCACAGAGTTACATCTGTATTTCGTGGATATCTTTGTAGCCTAATTTCTGTGGAATCTGAGAACAGATATTTCGGATCCCTTTGAAGACTATAGGGCCAAAGGAAATATCCTCCGATAATAAAGAGAAAGAATCTTTCTGAGAAACTTCTTTGTGTTCTGTGAAATCATCTCACAGAGTTACAGCTTTCCCCTCAAGAAGCCTTTCGCTAAGACAGTTCTTGTGGAATTGGCAAAGTGATATTTGGAAGCCCATAGAGGGCTATGGTGAAAAAGGAAATATCCTCAGATGAAATCTGGAAAGAAGCTTTCTGAGAAACTGCTTAGTGTTCTGTTCATTCATCTCACAGAGTTACGTCTGTATTTCGTGGATCTCTTTGCTAGCCTTATTTCTGTGGAATCTGAGAACAGATATTTCGGATCCCTTTGAAGACTATAGGGACAAAGGAAATATCCTCCGATAACAAAGAGAAAGAAGCTTTCTGAGAAACTTCTTTGTGTTCTGTGAAATCATCTCACATTGTTACAGCTTTCCCCTCAAGAAGCCTTTCCCTAAGACAGTTCTTGTGGAATTGGCAAAGTTATATTTGGAAGCCCTTAGAGGGCTATGGTGAAAAAGGAAATATCCTCAGATGAAATCTGGAAAGAAGCTTTCTGAAAAACTGCTCTGTGATGTGTGACTTCAACTCACAGAGTTACATCTGTATTTCGTGGATCTCTTTGCTAGCCTTATTTCTGTGGAATCCGAGAACAGATATTTCGGATCCCTTTGAAGACTATAGGGCAAAGGAAATATCCTCCGATAACAAAGAGAAAGAAGCTTTCTGAGAGACGTGTTTGTGTTCTGTGAAATCATCTCACAGAGTTACAGCATTCCCCTCAAGAAGCCTTTCGCTAAGACAGTTCTTTTGGAACTGGCAAAGTAATATATGGAAGCCCATAGAGGGCTATGGTGAACAAGGAAATATCCTCGGATGAAATCTGGAAAGAAGCTTTCTGAGCAACTGCTTAGTGTTCTGTTCATTCATCTCACAGAGTTACATCTGTATTTCGTGGATCTCTTTGCTAGCCTTATTTCTGTGGAATCTGAGAACAGATATTTCGGATCCCTTTGAAGACTATAGGGACAAAGGAAATATCCTCCGATAACAAAGAGAAAGAAGCTTTCTGAGAAACTTCTTTGTGTTCTGTGAAATCATCTCACAGAGTTACAGCTTTCCCCTCAAGAAGCCTTTCGCTAAGACAGTTCTTGTGGAATTGGCAAAGTGATATTTGGAAGCCCATACAGGTCTAGGGTGAAAAAGGAAATATCCTCAAATGAAATCTGGAAAGAAGCTTTCTGAGAAACTGCTCTGTGATATGTTACTTCCACTCACAGAGTTACATCTGTATTTCGTGGATCTCTTTGCTAGCCTTATTTCTGTGGAATCTGAGAACAGATATTTCGGATCCCTTTGAAGACTATAGGGCCAAAGGAAATATCCTCCGATAACAAAGAGAAAGAAGCTTTCTGAGAAACTTCTTTGTGTTCTGTGAAATCATCTCACAGAGTTACAGCTTTCCCCTCAAGAAGCCTTTCGCTAAGACAGTTCTTGTGGAATTGGCAAAGTGATATTTGGAAGCCCATAGAGCGCTATGGTGAAAAAGGAAATATCCTCTGATGAAGTCTAGAAAGAAGCTTTCTGAGAAACTACTCTGTGATGTGTGACTTCCACTCACAGAGATACATCTGTATTTCGTGGATCTCTTTGCTAGCCTTATTTCTGTGGAATCTGAAAACAGATATTTCGGATCCCTTTTAAGACTATAGGGCCAAAGGAAATATCATCCGATAACAAAGAGAAAGAAGGTTTCTGAGAAATTTCTTTGTATTCTGTGAAATCATCTCACAGAGTTACAGCTTTCCCCTCAAGAAGCCTTTCGCTAAGACGGTTCTTGTGGAATTGGCAAAGTGATATTTGGAAGCCCATAGAGGGCTATTTTGAAAAAGGAAATATCCTCAGATGAAATCTGGAAAGAAGCTTTCTGAGAAACTGCTTAGTGTTCTGTTCATTCATCTCACAGAGTTACATCTGTATTTCGTGGATCTCTTTGCTAGCCTTTTTTCTGTGGAATCTGAGAACAGATATTTCGGATCCCTTTGAAGACTATAGGGCCAAAGGAAATATCCTGCGATAACAAAGAGAAAGAAGCTTTCTGAGAATCTTCTTTGTGTTCTGTGAAATCATCTCACAGAGTTACAGCTTTCCCCTCAAGAAGCCTTCGCTAAGACAGTTCTTATGGAATTGGCAAAGTGATATTTGGAAGCCCATAGAGGGCTATGGTGAAAAAGGAAATATCCTCAGATGAAATCTGGAAAGAAGCTTTTTGAGAAACTGCTCTGTGATGTGTGACTTCCACTCAAAGAGTTACATCTGTATTTCGTGTATCTCTTTGCTAGCCTTATTTCTGTGGAATCTGAGACCAGATTTTTCAGATCTCTTTGAAGACTATAGGGCCAAAGGAAATATCCTCCGATAACAAAGAGAAAGAAGCTTTCTGAGAAACTTGTTAGTGTTCTGTGAAATCATCTCACAGAGTTACAGCTTTCCCCTCAAGAAGCCTTTCGCTAAGACAGTTCTTGTGGAATTGGCAAAGTGATATTTGGAAGCCCATAGAGGGCTATGGTGAAAAAGGAAATATCCTCAGATGAAATCTGGAAAGAAGCTTTCTGAGAAACTGCTTAGTGTTCTGTTCATTCATCTCACAGAGTTACATCTGTATTTCGTGGATCTCTTTGCTAGCCTTATTACTGTGGAATCTGAGAACAGATATTTCGGATCCCTTTGAAGACTATAGGGCCAAAGGAAATATCCTCCGATAACAAAGAGAAAGAAGTTTTCTGAGAAACTTCTTTGTGTTCTGTGAAATCATCTCACAGAGTTACAGCTTTCCCCTCAAGAAGCCTTTCAATAAGACAGTTCTTGTGGAATTGGCAAAGTGATATTTGGAAGCCCATAGAGGGCTATGGTGAAAAAGGAAATATCCTCAGATGAAATCTGGAAAGAAGCTTTCTGAGAAACTGCTTAGTGTTCTGTTCATTCACCTCACAGAGTTACATCTGTGTTTCGTGTATCTCTTTGCTGGCCTTATTTCTGTGGAATCTGAGAACACATATTTCGGATCCCTTTGAAGACTATGTGGCCAAAGGAAATATCATCCGATAACAAAGAGAAAGAAGCTTTCTGAGAAACTTCTTTGTGTTCTGTGAAATCATCTCACAGAGTTACAGCTTTCCCCTCAAGTAGCCTTTCGCTAAGACAGTTCTTGTGGAATTGGCAAAGTGATATTTGGAAGCCCATAGAGGGCTATCGTGAAAAATGAAATATCCTCAGATGAAATCTGGAAAGAAGCTTTCTGAGAAATTGCTCTGTGATGTGTGACTTCCACTCTCGGAGTTATATCTATATTTCGTGCATCTCTTTGCTAGCCTTATTTCTGTAGAATCTGAGAACAGATATTTCGGATCCCTTTGAAGACTATAGGGCCAAAGGAAATATCCTCCGATAACAAAGAGAAAGAAGCATTCTGAGAAACTTCTTTGTATTCTGTGAAATCATCTCACAGAGTTACAGCTTTCCCCTCAAGAAGCCTTTCGCTAAGACAGTTCTTGTGGAATTGGCAAAGTAATATATGGAAGCCCATAGAGGGCTATGGTGAAAAAGGAAATATCCTCAGATGAAATCTGGAAAGAAGCTTTCTGAGAAACTCCTCTGTGATGTGTGACTTGCACTCACAGAGTTACATCTGTATTTCGTGGATCTCTTTGCTAGCCTTATTTCTGTGGAATCTGAGAACAGATATTTCGGATGCCTTTGAAGACTATGGGGCCAAAGGATATATCCTCCGATAACAAAGAGAAAGAAGGTTTCTGAGAAACTTCTTTGTGTTCTGTGAAATCATCTCACAGAGTTACAGCTTTCCCCTCAAGAAGCCTTTCGCTAAGACAGTTCTTGTGGAATTGGCAAAGTGATATTTGGAAGCCCATAGAGGGCTATGGTGAAAAAGAAATATCCTCAGATGAAATCTGGAAAGAAGCTTTTTGAGAAACTTTTCTGTGATGTGTGAATTCCACTCACAGAGTTACATCTGTATTTCGTGGATCTCTTTGCTAGCCTTATTTCTGTGGAATCTGAGAACAGATATTTCGGATCCCTTTGAAGACTACAGGGGCAAAGGAAATATCCTCTGATAACAAAGAGAAAGAAGCTTTCTGAGAAACTTCTTTGTGTTCTGTGAAATCATGTCACAGAGTTACAGCTTTCCGCTCAAGAAGCCTTTCGCTAAGACAGTTCTTGTGGAATTGGCAAAGTGATATTTGGAAGCCCATAGAGGGCTATGGTGAAAATGGAAATATCCTCAGATGAAATCTGGAAAGAAGCTTTCTGAGCAACTGCTTAGTGTTCTGTTCATTCATCTCACAGAGTTACATCTGTATTTCGTGGATCTCTTTGTAGCCTAATTTCTGTAGAATCTGAGAACAGATATTTCGGATCCCTTTGAAGACTATAGGGCCAAAGGAAATATCCTCCGATAATAAAGAGAAAGAATCTTTCTGAGAAACTTCTTTGTGTTCTGTGAAATCATCTCACAGAGTTACAGCTTTCCCCTCAAGAAGCCTTTCGCTAAGACAGTTCTTGTGGAATTGGCAAAGTGATATTTGGAAGCCCATAGAGGGCTATGGTGAAAAAGGAAATATCCTCAGATGAAATCTGGAAAGAAGCTTTCTGAGAAACTGCTTAGTGTTCTGTTCATTCATCTTACAGAGTTACGTCTGTATTTCGTGGATCTCTTTGCTAGCCTTATTTCTGTGGAATCTGAGAACAGATATTTCGGATCCCTTTGAAGACTATAGGGACAAAGGAAATATCCTCCGATAACAAAGAGAAAGAAGCTTTCTGAGAAACTTCTTTGTGTTCTGTGAAATCATCTCACATTGTTACAGCTTTCCCCTCAAGAAGCCTTTCCCTAAGACAGTTCTTGTGGAATTGGCAAAGTTATATTTGGAAGCCCTTAGAGGGCTATGGTGAAAAAGGAAATATCCTCAGATGAAATCTGGAAAGAAGCTTTCTGAAAAACTGCTCTGTGATGTGTGACTTCAACTCACAGAGTTACATCTGTGTTTCGTGTATCTCTTTGCTGGCCTTATTTCTGTGGAATCTGAGAACACATATTTCGGATCCCTTTGAAGACTATGTGGCCAAAGGAAATATCATCCGATAACAAAGAGAAAGAAGCTTTCTGAGAAACTTCTTTGTGTTCTGTGAAATCATCTCACAGAGTTACAGCCTTCCCCTCAAGAAGCCTTTCGCTAAGACAGTTCTTTTGGAACTGGCAAAGTGATATTTGGAAGCCCATAGAGGACTATAGTGAAAAAGGAAATATCCTCAGATGAAATCTGGAAAGAAGCTTTTTGAGAAACTGCTCTGTGGTGTGTGACTTCCAATCACAGAGTTTTATCTGTTTACCGTGTATCTCTTTGCTAGCCTTATTTCTGTATAATCTGAGAACAGATGTTTCGGATATCTTTGAAGACTATAGGGCGAAAGGAAATATCATCCGATAACAAAGAGAAAGAAGCTTTCTGAGAAACTTCTTTGTGTTCTGTGAAATCATCTCACAGAGTTACAGCTTTCCCCTCAAGTAGCCTTTCGCTAAGACAGTTCTTGTGGAATTGGCAAAGTGATATTGGGAAGCCCATAGAGGGCAATGGTCAAAAAGGAAATATCCTCAGATGAAATCTGGAAAGAAGCTTTCTGAGAAACTGTTCTGTGATGTTTGACTTCCACTCACAGAGTTACATCTGTATTTCGTGGATCTCTTTGCTAGCCTTATTTCTTTGGAGTCTTAGAACAGATATTTCGGATCCCTTTGAAGACTATAGGGCCAAAGGAAATATCCTCTGATAACAAAGAGAAAGAAGCTTTCTGAGAAACTTCTTTGTGTTCTGTGAAATCATCTCACAGAGATACAGCTTTCCCTTCTAGAAGCCTTTCGCTAAGACAGTTCTTGTGGAATTGGCAAAGTGATATTTGGAAGCCCATAGAGGGCTATCGTGAAAAAGGAAATATCCTCAGATGAAATCTGGAAAGAAGCTTTCTGAGAAATTGCTCTGTGATGTGTGACTTCCACTCTCGGAGTTATATCTATATTTCGTGGATCTCTTTGCTAGCCTTATTTCTGTAGAATCTGAGAACAGATATTTCGGATCCCTTTGAAGACTATAGGGCCAAAGGAAATATCCTCCGATAACAAAGAGAAAGAAGCATTCTGAGAAACTTCTTTGTATTCTGTGAAATCATCTCACAGAGTTACAGCTTTCCCCTCAAAAAGCCTTTCGCTAAGACAGTTCTTGTGGAATTGGCAAAGTAATATATGGAAGCCCTTAGAGGGCTATGGTGAAAAAGGAAATATCCTCAGATGAAATCTGGAAAGAAGCTTTCTGAGAAACTCCTCTGTGATGTGTGACTTGCACTCACAGAGTTACATCTGTATTTCGTGGATCTCTTTGCTAGCCTTATTTCTGTGGAATCTGAGAACAGATATTTCGGATGCCTTTGAAGACTATGGGGCCAAAGGATATATCCTCCGATAACAAAGAGAAAGAAGGTTTCTGAGAAACTTCTTTGTGTTCTGTGAAATCATCTCACAGAGTTACAGCTTTCCCCTCAAGAAGCCTTTCGCTAAGACAGTTCTTGTGGAATTGGCAAAGTGATATTTGGAAGCCCATAGAGGGCTATGGTGAAAAAGGAAATATCCTCAGATGAAATGTGGAAAGAAGCTTTTTGAGAAACTACTCTGTGATGTGTGAATTCCACTCACAGAGTTACATCTGTATTTCGTGAATCTCTTTGCTAGCCTTATTTCTGTGGAATCTGAGAACAGATATTTCGGATCCCTTTGAAGACTACAGGGCCAAAGGAAATATCCTCTGATAACAAAGAGAAAGAAGCTTTCTGAGAAACTTCTTTGTGTTCTGTGAAATCATGTCACAGAGTTACAGCTTTCCGCTCAAGAAGCCTTTCGCTAAGACAGTTCTTGTGAAATTGGCAAAGTGATATTTGGAAGCCCATAGAGGGCTATGGTGAAAAAGGAAATATCCTCAGATGAAATCTGGAAAGAAGCTTTCTGAGAAACTGCTTAGTGTTCTGTTCATTCACCTCACAGAGTTACATCTGTATTTCGTGGATCTCTTTGCTAGCCTAATTTCTGTGGAATCTGAGAACAGATATTTCGGATCCCTTTGAAGACTATAGGGCCAAAGGAAATATCCTGAGATAACAAAGAGAAAGAAGCTTTCTGTGAAACTTCTTTGTGTTCTGTGAAATCATCTCACAGAGTTCCAGCTTTCCCCTCAAGAAGCCTTTCGCTAAGACAGTTCTTGTGGAATTGGCAAAGTGATATTTGGAAGCCCATAGAGGGTTATGGTGAAAAAGGAAATATCCTCACATGAAATCTGGAAAGAAGCTTTCTGAGAAACTGCTTAGTGTTCTGTTCATTCATCTCACAGAGTTACATCTGTGTTTCGTGGATCTCTTTGCTAGCCTTATTTCTGTGGAATCTGAGAACAGATATTTCGGATCCCTTTGAAGACTTTAGGGACAAAGGAAATATCCTCCGATAACAAAGAGAAAGAAGCTTTCTGAGAAACTTCTTTGTGTTCTGTGAAATCATCTCACAGAGTTACAGCTTTCCCCTCAAGAAGCCTTTCCCTAAGAGTGTTCTTGTGGAATTGGCCAAGTTATAATTGGAAGCCCTTAGAGGGCTATGGTGAAAAAGGAAATATCCTCAGATGAAATCTAGAAAGAAGCTTTCTGAGAAACTGCTCTGTGATGTGTGACTTCCACTCACAGAGTTACATCTGTATTTCGTGGATCTCTTTGCTAGCCTTATTGCTGTGGAATGTGAGAACAGATATTTCGGATCCCTTTGAAGACTATAGGGCCAAAGGAAATATCCTCCGATAACAAAGAGAAAGAAGTTTTCTGAGAAACTTCTTTGTGTTCTGTGAAATCATCTCACAGAGTTACAGCTTTCCCCACAAGAAGCCTTTCGCTAAGACAGTTCTTGTGGAATTGGCAAAGTGATATTGGGAAGCCCATAGAGGGCTATGGTGAAAAAGGAAATATCCTCAGAGGACATCTGAAAAGAAGCTTTCTGAGAAACTGCTCTGTGATGTGTGACTTCCACTCACAGAGTTATATCTGTATTTCGAGGATCTCATTGCTAGCCTTATATCTGTGGAATCTGAGAACAGATATTTCGGATCCCTTTGAAGAATATAGGGCCAAAGGAAATACCCTCTGATAACAAAGAGAAAGAAGCTTTCTGAGAAACTTCTTTGTGTTCTGTGAAGTCATTTCACAGAGTTACAGCTTTCCCCTCAAGAAGCCTTTCGCTAAGACAGTTCTTGTGGAATTGGCAAAGTGATATTTGGAAGCCCATAGACGGCTAGGGTGAAAAAGGAAATATCCTCAGATGAAATCTGGAAAGAAGCTTTCTGAGAAACTGCTCTGTGATGTGTGACTTCCACTCACAGAGTTACATCTGTGTTTCGTGGATCTCTTTGCTAGCCTAATTTCTGTGGAATCTGAGAACAGATATTTCGGATCCCTTTCAAGATTATAGGGCCAAAGGAAATATCCTCCGATAACAAAGAGAAAGAAGCTTTCTGAGAAACTTCTTTGTGTTCTGTGAAATCATCTCACAGAGTTACATCTTTCCCCTCAAGAAGTCTTTCGCTAAGACAGTTCTTGTGGAATTGGCAAAGTGATATTTGGAAGCCCATAGAGGACTATGGTGAAAAAGAAATATCCTCAGATGAAATCTGGAAAGAAGCTTTCTTAGAAACTGCTTAGTGTTCTGTTCATTCATCACACAGAGTTACATCTGTATTTCGTGCATCTCTTTGCTAGCCTTATTTCTGTGGAATCTGAGAACAGATATTTCGGATGCCTTTGAAGACTATGGTGCCAAAGGAAATACCCTCCGATAACAAAGAGAAAGAAGCTTTCTGAGAAACTTCTTTGTGTTCTGTGAAATCATCTCACAGAGTTACAGCTTTCCCCTCAAGAAGCCTTTCGCTAAGACAGTTCTTGTGGAATTGGCAAAGTGATATTTGGAAGCCCATAGAGGGCTATGGTGAAAAAGGAAATATCCTCAGATGAAATCTGGAAAGAAGCTTTTTGAGAAACTACTCTGTGATGTGTGAATTCCACTCACAGAGTTACATCTGTATTTCGTGAATCTCTTTGCTAGCCTTATTTCTGTGGAATCTGAGAACAGATATTTCGGATCCCTTTGAAGACTACAGGGCCAAAGGAAATATCCTCTGATAACAAAGAGAAAGAAGCTTTCTGAGAAACTTCTTTGTGTTCTGTGAAATCATGTCACAGAGTTACAGCTTTCCGCTCAAGAAGCCTTTCGCTAAGACAGTTCTTGTGGAATTGGCAAAGTGATATTTGGAAGCCCATAGAGGGCTATGGTGAAAAAGGAAATATCCTCAGATGAAATCTGGAAAGAGGCATTCTGAGCAACTGCTTAGTGTTCTGTTCATTCATCTCACAGAGTTACATCTGTATTTCGTGGATCTCTTTGCTAGCCTAATTTCTGTGGAATCTGAGAACAGATATTTCGGATCCCTTTGAAGACTATAGGGCCAAAGGAAATATCCTGAGATAACAAAGAGAAAGAAGCTTTCTGAGAAACTTCTTTGTGTTCTGTGAAATCATCTCACAGAGTTACAGCTTTCCCCTCAAGAAGCCTTTCGCTAAGACAGTTCTTGTGGAATTGGCAAAGTGATATTTGGAAGCCCTTAGGGGGCTATGGTGAAAAAGGAAATATCCTCAGATGAAATCTGGAAAGAAGCTTTCTGAGAAACTGCTCTGTGATGTGTGACTTCCACTCAAAGAGTTACATCTGTATTTCGTGGATCTCTTTGCTAGCCTTATTTCTGTGGAATCTGAGACCAGATTTTTCGAATCTCTTTGAAGACTATAGGGGCAAAGGAAATATCCTCCGATAACAAAGAGAAAGAAGGTTTCTGAGAAACTTCATTGTGTTCTGTGAAATCATCTCACAGAGTTACAGCTTTCCCCTCAAGAAGCCTTTCGCTAAGACAGTTCTTGTGGAATTGGCTAAGTGATATTTGGAAGCCCATAGAGGGCTATGGTGAAAAAGGAAATATCCTCAGATGAAAGCTGGAAAGAAGCTTTCTGAGAAACTGCTTAGTGTTCTGTTCATTCATCTCACAGAGTTACGTCTGTATTTCGTGGATCTCTTTGCTAGCCTTATTTCTGTGAAATCTGAGAACAGATATTTCGGATCCCTTTGAAGACTATAGGGCCAAAGGAAATATCCTCCGATAAAAAAGAGAAAGAAGCTTTCTGAGAAACTTCTTTGGGTTCTGTGAAATCATCACACAGAGTTACACCTTTCCCCTCAAGAAGCCTTTCGCTAAGACAGTTCTTGTGGAATTGGCAAAGTGATATTTGGAAGCCCATAGATGGCTATGGTGAAAAAGGAAATATCCTCAGATGAAATCTGGAAGGAAGCTTTCTGAGAAATTGCTCTGTGATGTGTGACTTCCACTCACGGAGTTACATCTATATTTCGTGGATCTCTTTGCTAGCCTTATTTCTGTAGAATCTGAGAACAGATATTTTGGATCCCTTTGAAGACTATAGGGCCAAAGGAAATATCCTCCGATAACAAAGAGAAAGAAGCTTTCTGAGAAACTTCTTTGTGTTCTGTGAAATCATCTCACAGAGTTACAGCTTTCCCCTCAAGCAGCCTTTCGCTAAGACAGTTATTTGGAATTGGCAAAGTAATATTTGGAAGCCCATAGAGGGCTATGGTGTAAAAGGAAATATCCTCAGATGAAATCTGGAAAGAAGCTTTTTGAGAAACTGCTCTGTGATGTGTGACTTCCAATCACAGAGTTATATCTGTATTTCGTGTATCTCTTTGCTACCCTTATTTCTGTGTAATCTGAGAACACATATTTCGGATCCCATTGAAGAATATAGGGCCAAAGGAAATATCATCCGATAACAAAGAGAAAGAAGCTTTCTGAGAAACTTCTTTGTGTTCTGTGAAATCATCTCACAGAGTTACAGCTTTCCCTTCAAGAAGCCTTTCGCTAAGACAGTTCTTGTGGAATTGGCAAAGTGATATTTGGAAGCCCATAGAGGGCTATGGTGAAAAAGGAAATATCCTCAGATGAAATCTGGAAAGAAGCTTTCTGAGAAACTGCTCTGTGATGTGTGACTTCCACTCACAGAGTTACATCTATATTTCGTGGATCTCTTCGCTAGCCTTATTTCTGTGGAATCTGAGAACAGATATTTCGGATCTCTTTGAAGACTATAGGGCCAAAGGAAACATCCTGCGATAACAAAGAGAAAGAAGCTTTCTGAGAAACTTCTTTGTGTTTTGTGAAATCATCTCACAGAGTTACAGCTTTTCCCTCAAGAAGCCTTTCTCTAAGACAGTTCTTGTGGAATTGCCAAAGTAATATATGGAAGCCCATAGGGGGCTATGGTGAAAAAGGAAATATCCTCAGATGAAATCTGGAAAGAAGCTTTCTGAGAAACTGCTCTGTGATGTGTGACTTGCACTCACAGAGATATATCTGTATTTCGTGGATCTCTTTGCTAGCCTTATTTCTGTGGAATCTGAGAACAGATATTTCGGATCCCTTTGAAGACTAGAGGGCCAAAGGAAATATCCTGTGATAACAAAGAGAAAGAAGATTTCTGGGAAACTTCTTTGTGTTCTGTGAAATCATCTCAAAGAGTTACACCTTTCCCCTCAAGAAGCCTTTCGCTAAGACAGTTCTTGTGGAATTGGCAAAGTGATATTTGGAAGCCCATAGCGGGCTATGGTGAAAAAGGAAATATCCTCAGATGAAATCTGGAAAGAAGCTTTCTGAGAAATTGCTTAGTGTTCTGTTCATTCATCTCACAGAGTTACATCTGTATTTCGTGGATCTCTTTCTAGCCTTATTTCTGTGGAATCTGAGAACAGATATTTCGGATCCCTTTGAAGACTATAGGGCCAATGGAAATATCCTCTGATAACAAAGAGAAAGAAGGTTTCTGAGAAACTTCTTTCTGTTCTGTGAAATCATCTCACAGAGTTACACCTTTCCCCTCAAGAAGCCTTTCGCTAAGACAGTTCTTGTGGAATTGGCAAAGTGATATTTGGAAGCCCATAGAGGGATATGGTGAAAAAGGAAATATCCTCAGATGAAATCTAGAAAGAAGCTTTCTGAGCAACTGCTTAGTGTTCTGTTCATTCATCTCACAGAGTTACATCTGTATTTCGTGGATCCTTTGCTAGCCTTATTTCTGTGGAATCTGAGAACAGATATTTCGCATCCCTTTGAAGACTATAGGGCCAAAGGAAATATCCTCCGATAACAAAGAGAAAGAAGCGTTCTGAGAAACTTCTTTGTGTTCTGTGAAATCATTTCACAGAGTTACAGCTTTCCCCTCAAGAAGCCTTTCGCTAAGACAGTTCTTGTGGAATTGGCAAAGTGATATTTGAAGCCCATAGAGGGCTAGGGTGAAAAAGGAAATATCCTCATATGAAATCTGGAAAGAAGCTTTCTGAGAAACTGCTCTGTGATATGTTATTTCCACTCACAGAGTTACATCTGCATTTTGTGGATCTCTTTGCTAGCCTTATTTCTGTGGAATCTGAGAACAGATATTTCGGATCCCTTTGAAGACTATAGGGCCAAAGGAAATATCATCCGATAACAAAGAGAAAGAAGCTTTCTGAGAAACTTCTTTGTGTTCTGTGAAATCATCTCACAGAGTTACAGCTTTCCCCTCAAGTCGCCTTTCGCTAAGACAGTTCTTGTGGAATTGGCAAAGTGATATTGGGAAGCCCTTAGAGGGCAATGGTCAAAAAGGAAATATCCTCAGATGAAATCTGGAAAGAAGCTTTCTGAGAAACTGCTCTGTGATATTTGACTTCCACTCACAGAGTTACATCTGTATTTCGTGGATCTCTTTGCTAGCCTTATTTGTGTGGAATCTGAGAACAGATATTTCGGATCCCTTTGAAGACTATAGGGCCAAAGGAAATATCCTCTGATAACAAAGATAAAGAAGCTTTCTGAGAAACTTCTTTGTGTTCCGTGAAATCATCTCACAGAGATACAGCTTTCCCTTCAAGAAGCCTTTCGCTAAGACAGTTCTTGTGGAATTGGCAAAGTGATATTTGGAAGCCCATAGAGGGCTATGGTGAAAAAGGAAATATCCTCAGATGAAATCTGGAAAGAAGCTTTTTGAGAAACTACTCTGTGATGTGTGAATTCCACTCACAGAGTTACATCTGTATTTCGTGAATCTCTTTGCTAGCCTTATTTCTGTGGAATCTGAGAACAGATATTTCGGATCCCTTTGAAGACTACAGGGCCAAAGGAAATATCCTCTGATAACAAAGAGAAAGAAGCTTTCTGAGAAACTTCTTTGTGTTCTGTGAAATCATGTCACAGAGTTACAGCTTTCCGCTCAAGAAGCCTTTCGCTAAGACAGTTCTTGTGGAATTGGCAAAGTGATATTTGGAAGCCCATAGAGGGCTATGGTGAAAAAGGAAATATCCTCAGATGAAATCTGGAAAGAGGCTTTCTGAGCAACTGCTTAGTGTTCTGTTCATTCATCTCACAGAGTTACATCTGTATTTCGTGGATCTCTTTGCTAGCCTAATTTCTGTGGAATCTGAGAACAGATATTTCGGATCCCTTTGAAGACTATAGGGCCAAAGGAAATATCCTGAGATAACAAAGAGAAAGAAGCTTTCTGAGAAACTTCTTTGTGTTCTGTGAAATCATCTCACAGAGTTACAGCTTTCCCCTCAAGAAGCCTTTCGCTAAGACAGTTCTTGTGGAATTGGCAAAGTGATATTTGGAAGCCCATAGGGGGCTATGGTGAAAAAGGAAATATCCTCAGATGAAATCTGGAAAGAAGCTTTCTGAGAAACTGCTCTGTGATGTGTGACTTCCACTCAAAGAGTTACATCTGTATTTCGTGGATCTCTTTGCTAGCCTTATTTCTGTGGAATCTGAGACCAGATTTTTCGAATCTCTTTGAAGACTATAGGGGCAAAGCAAATATCCTCCGATAACAAAGAGAAAGAAGCTTTCTGAGAAATTTCTTTGTGTTCTGTGAAATCATGTCACAGAGTTACAGCTTTCCCCTCAAGAAGCCTTTCGCTAAGACAGTTCTTGTGGAATTGGCAAAGTGATATTTGGAAGCCCATATAGGGCTATGGTGAAAAAGGATATATCCTCAGATGAAAGCTGGAAAGAAGCTTTCTGAGAAACTGCTTAGTGTTCTGTTCATTCATCTCACAGAGTTACGTCTGTATTTCGTGGATCTCTTTGCTAGCCTTATTTCTGTGGAATCTGAGAACAGATATTTCGGATCCCTTTGAAGACTATAGGGCCAAAGGAAATATCCTCCGATAACATGGAGAAAGAAGCTTTCTGAGAAACTTCTTTGGGTTCTGTGAAATCATCTCACAGAGTTACACCTTTCCCCTCAAGAAGCCTTTCGCTAAGACAGTTCTTGTGGAATTGGCAAAGTGATATTTGGAAGCCCATAGATGGCTATGGTGAAAAAGGAAATATCCTCAGATGAAATCTGGAAGGAAGCTTTCTGAGAAATTGCTCTGTGATGTGTGACTTCCACTCACGGAGTTACATCTATATTTCGTGGATCTCTTTGCTAGCCTTATTTCTGTAGAATCTGAGAACAGATATTTCGGATCCCTTTGAAGACTATAGGGCCAAAGGAAATATCCTCCGATAACAAAGAGAAAGAAGCTTTCTGAGAAACTTCTTTGTGTTCTGTGAAATCATCTCACAGAGTTACAGCTTTCCCCTCAAGAAGCCTTTCGCTAAGACAGTTCTTGTGGAATTAGCAAAGTAATATTTGGAAGCCCTTAGTGGGCTACGGTGAAAAAGGAAATATCCTCAGATGAAATCTGGAAAGAAGCTTTCTGAGAAACTGCTCTGTGATGTGTGACTTCCACTCACAGAGTTACACCTGTATTTCGTGCATCTCTTTGCTAGCCTTATTTCTGTGGAATCTGAGAACAGATATTTCGGATCCCTTTGAAGACTATAGGGCCAAAGGAAATATCCTGCGATAACAAAGAGAAAGAAGCTTTCTGAGAAACTTCTTTGTGTTCTGTGAAATCATCTCACAGAGTTACAGCTTTCCCCTCAAGCAGCCTTTCGCTAAGACAGTTATTTGGAATTGGCAAAGTAATATTTGGAAGCCCATAGAGGGCTATGGTGTAAAAGGAAATATCCTCAGATGAAATCTGGAAAGAAGCTTTTTGAGAAACTGCTCTGTGATGTGTGACTTCCAATCACAGAGTTATATCTGTATTTCGTGTATCTCTTTGCTAGCCTTATTTCTGTGTAATCTGAGAACACATATTTCGGATCCCATTGAAGAATATAGGGCCAAAGGAAATATCATCCGATAACAAAGAGAAAGAAGCTTTCTGAGAAACTTCTTTGTGTTCTGTGAAATCATCTCACAGAGTTACTGCTTTCCCTTCAAGAAGCCTTTCGCTAAGACAGTTCTTGTGGAATTGGCAAAGTGATATTTGGAAGCCCATAGAGGGCTATGGTGAAAAAGGAAATATCCTCAGATGAAATCTGGAAAGAAGCTTTCTGAGAAACTGCTCTGTGATGTGTGACTTGCACTCACAGAGATATATCTGTATTTCGTGGATCTCTTTGCTAGCCTTATTTCTGTGGAATCTGAGAACAGATATTTCGGATCCCTTTGAAGACTAGAGGGCCAAAGGAAATATCCTCCGATAACAAAGAGAAAGAAGCTTTCTGAGAAACTTCTTTGTGTTTTGTGAAATCATTTCACAGAGTTACAGCTTTCCCCTCAAGAAGCCTTTCGCTAAGACAGTTCTTGTGGAATTGGCAAAGTGATATTTGGAAGCCCATAGAGGGCTACGGTGAAAAAGGAAATATCCTCATATGAAATCTGGAAAGAAGCTTTCTGAGAAACTGCTTTGTGATATGTTATTTCCACTCACAGAGTTACATCTGTATTTTGTGGATATCTTTGCTAGCCTTATTTCTGTGGAATCTGAGAACAGATATTTCGGATCCCTTTGAAGACAATAGGGCCAAAGGAAATATCATCCGATATCAAAGAGAAAGAAGCTTTCTGAGAAACTTCTTTGTGTTCTGTGAAATCATCTCACAGAGTTACAGCTTTCCCCTCAAGTAGCCTTTCGCTAAGACAGTTCTTGTGGAATTGGCAAAGTGATATTTGGAAGCCCTTAGAGGGCAATGGTCAAAAAGGAAATATCCTCAGATGAAATCTGGAAAGAAGCTTTCTGAGAAACTGCTCTGTGATGTTTGACTTCCACTCACAGAGTTACATCTGTATTTCGTGGATCTCTTTGCTAGCCTTATTTCTGTGGAATCTGAGAACAGATATTTCGAATCCCTTTGAAGACTATAGGGCCAAAGGAAATATCCTCTGATAACAAAGATAAAGAAGCTTTCTGAGAAACTTCTTTGTGTTCTGTGAAATCATCTCACAGAGATACAGCTTTCCCTTCAAGAAGCCTTTCGCTAAGACAGTTCTTGTGGAATTGGCAAAGTGATATTTGGAAGCCCATAGAGGGCTATGTTGAAAAAGGAAATATCCTCAGATGAAATCTGGAAAGAAGCTTTCTGAGCAACTGCTTAGTGTTCTGTTCATTCATCTCACAGAGTTACATCTGCATTTCGTGGATCTCTTTGCTAGCCTTATTTCTGTGGAATCTGAGAACAGATATTTCGGATCCCTTTGAAGACTATAGGGTCAAAGGATATATCCTCTGATAACAAAGAGAAAGAAGCTTTCTGAGAAACTTCTTTGTGTTCTGTGAAATCATCTCACAGAGTTACAGCTTTCCCCTCAATAAGCCTTTCGCTAAGACAGTTCTTGTGGAATTGGCAAAGTGATATTTGGAAGCCCATAGAGGGCTACGGTGAAAAAGGAAATATCCTCAGATGAAATCTGGAAAGAAGCTTTGTGAGAAACTGCTTAGTGTTCTGTTCATTCATCTCACAGAGTTACATCAGTATATCGTGGATCTCTTTGCTAGCCTTATATCTGTGGAATCTGAGAACAGATATTTCAGATCCCTTTGAAGACTATATGGCCAAAGGATATATCCTCCGATAACAAAGAGAAAGAAGTTTTCTGAGAAACTTCTTTGTGTTCTGTGAAATCATTTCACAGAGTTACAGCTTTCCCCTCAAGAAGCCTTTCGCTAAGACAGTTCTTGTGGAATTGGCAAAGTGATATTTGGAAGCCCATAGAGGGCTATGGTGAAAAAGGAAATATCCTCAGATGAAATCTGGAAAGAAGCTTTCTGAGAAATTGCTCTGTGATGTGTGACTTCCACTCTCGGAGTTACATCTATATTTCGTGGATCTCTTTGCTAGCCTTATTTCTGTAGAATCTGAGAACAGATATTTCGGATGCCTTTGAAGACTATAGGGCCAAAGGAAATATCCTCCGATAACAAAGAGAAAGAAGCATTCTGAGAAACTTCCTTGTATTCTGTGAAATCATCTCACAGAGTTACAGCTTTCCCCTCAAGAAGCCTTTCGCTAAGACAGTTCTTGTGGAATTGGCAAAGTAATATATGGAAGCCCATAGGGGGCTATGGTGAAAAAGGAAATATCCTCAGATGAAATCTGGAAAGAAGCTTTCTGAGAAACTGCTCTGTGATGTGTGACTTGCACTCACAGAGTTACATCTGTATTTCGTGGATCTCTTTGCTAGCCTTATTTCTGTGGAATCTGAGAACAGATATTTCGGATCCCTTTGAAGACTATAGGGCCAAAGGAAATATCCTCCGATAACAAAGAGAAAGAAGCTTTCTGAGAAACTTCTTTGTGTTTTGTGAAATCATTTCACAGAGTTTCAGCTTTCCCCTCAAGAAGCCTTTCGCTAAGACAGTTCTTGTGGAATTGGCAAAGTGATATTTGGAAGCCCATAGAGGGCTATGGTGAAAAAGGAAATATCCTCATATGAAATCTGGAAAGAAGCTTTCTGAGAAACTGCTTTGTGATATGTTATTTCCACTCACACAGTTATATCTGTATTTTGTGGATCTCTTTGCTAGCCTTATTTCTGTGGAATCTGAGAACAGATATTTCGGATCCCTTTGAAGACAATAGGGCCAAAGGAAATATCATCCGATATCAAAGAGAAAGAAGCTTTCTGAGAAACTTCTTTGTGTTCTGTGAAATCATCTCACAGAGTTACAGCTTTCCCCTCAAGTAGCCTTTCGCTAAGACAGTTCTTGTGGAATTGGCAAAGTGATATTGGGAAGCCCTTAGAGGGCAATGGTCAAAAAGGAAATATCCTCAGATGAAATCTGGAAAGAAGCTTTCTGAGAAACTGCTCTGTGATGTTTGACTTCCACTCACAGAGTTACATCTGTATTTCGTGGATCTCTTTGCTAGCCTTATTTCTGTGGAATCTGAGAACAGATATTTCGAATCCCTTTGAAGACTATAGGGCCAAAGGAAATATCCTCTGATAACAAAGATAAAGAAGCTTTCTGAGAAACTTCTTTGTGTTCTGTGAAATCATCTCACAGAGATACAGCTTTCCCTTCAAGAAGCCTTTCGCTAAGACAGTTCTTGTGGAATTGGCAAAGTGATATTTGGAAGCCCATAGAGGGCTATAGTGAAAAAGGAAATATCCTCAGATGAAATCTGGAAAGAAGCTTTCTGAGCAACTGCTTAGTGTTCTGTTCATTCATCTCACAGAGTTACATCTGCGTTTCGTGGATCTCTTTGCTAGCCTTATTTCTGTGGAATCTGAGAACAGATATTTCAGATCCCTTTGAAGACTATATGGCCAAAGGAAATATCCTCTGATAACAAAGAGAAAGAAGTTTTCTGAGAAACTTCTTTGTGTTCTGTGAAATCATCTCACAGAGTTACAGCTTTCCCCTCAAGAAGCCTTTGGCTAAGACAGTTCTTGTGGAATTGGCAAAGTGATATTTGGAAGCCCAAAGAGGGCTATGGTGAAAAAGGAAATATCCTCAGATGAAATCTGGAAAGAAGCTTTCTGAGAAATTGCTCTGTGATGTGTGACTTCCACTCTCGGAGTTACATCTATATTTCGTGGATCTCTTTGCTAGCCTTATTTCTGTAGAATCTGAGAACAGATATTTGGGATGCCTTTGAAGACTATAGGGCCAAAGGAAATATCCTCCGATAACAAAGAGAAAGAAGCATTCTGAGAAACTTCCTTGTATTCTGTGAAATCATCTCACAGAGTTACAGCTTTCCCCTCAAGAAGCCTTTCACTAAGACAGTTCTTGTGGAATTGGCAAAGTGATATTTGGAAGCCCTTAGAGGGCTATGGTGAAAAAGGAAATATCCTCAGATGAAATCTGGAAAGAAGCTTTTGAGAAACTGCTCTGTGATGTGTGACTTCCAATCACAGAGTTATATCTTTATTTCGTGTATTTCTTTGCTAGCCTTATTTCTGTATAATCTGAGAACAGATATTTCGGATCCCATTGAAGACTATAGGGCCAAAGGAAATATCATCCGATAACAAAGAGAAAGAAGCTTTCTGAGAAACTTCTTTGTGTTCTGTGAAATCATCTCACAGAGTTACAGCTTTCCCCTCAAGAAGCCTTTCGCTAAGACAGTTCTTGTGGAATTGGCAAAGTGATATTTGGAAGCCCATAGAGGGCTATGGTGAAAAAGGAAATATCCTCAGATGAAATCTGGAAAGAAGCTTTCTGACAAACTGTTTAGTGTTCTGTTCATTCATCTCACAGAGTTACATCTGTGTTTCGTGGATCTCTTTGCTAGCCTTATTTCTGTGGAACCTGAGAACAGATATTTCGAATCCCTTTGAAGACTATGTGGCCAAAGGAAATATCCTCCGATAACAAAGAGAAAGAAGCTTTCTGAGAAACTTCTTTGTGTTCTGTGAAATCATCTCACAGAGTTACAGCTTTCCCCTCAAGAAGCCTTTCGCTAAGACAGTTCTTGTGGAATTGGCAAAGAGATATTTGGAAGCCCATAGAGGGCTATGGTGAAAAAGGAAATATCCTCAGATGAAATCTGGAAGGAAGCTTTCTGAGAAATTGCTCTGTGATGTGTGACTTCCACTCACGGAGTTACATCTATATTTCGTGGATCTCTTTGCTAGCCTTATTTCTGTAGAATCTGAGAACAGATATTTCGGATCCCTTTGAAGACTATAGGGCCAAAGGAAATATCCTCCGATAACAAAGAGAAGGAAGCTTTCTGAGAAGCTTCTTTGTGTTCTGTGAAATCATCTCACAGAGTTACAGCTTTCCCCTCAAGAAGCCTTTCGCTAAGACAGTTCTTGTGGAATTGGCAAAGTAATATGTGGAAGCCCTTAGTTGGCTACGGTGAAAAAGGAAATATCCTCAGATGAAATCTGGAAAGAAGCTTTCTGAGAAACTGCTCTGTGATGTGTGACTTCCACTCACACAGTTACATCTGTATTTCGTGGATCTCTTTGATAGCCTTATTTCTGTGGAATCTGAGAACAGATATTTCGGATCCCTTTGAAGACTATATGGCCAAAGGAAATATCCTGCGATAACAAAGAGAAAGAAGCTTTCTGAAAAATTTCTTTGTTTTCTGTGAAATCATCTCACAGAGTTACAGCTTTCCCCTCAAGCAGCCTTTCGCTAAGACAGTTCTTGTGGATTTGGGAAAGTAATATTTGGAAGCCCATAGAGGGCTATGGTGTAAAAGGAAATATCCTCAGATGAAATCTGGAAAGAAGCTTTTTGAGAAACTGCTCTGTGATGTGTGACTTCCAATCACAGAGTTATATCTGTATTTCGTGTATCTCTTTGCTAGCCTTATTTCTGTATAATCTGAGAACAGATATTTCGGATCCCATTGAAGACTATAGGGCCAAAGGAAATATCCTCCGATAACAAAGAGAAAGAAGCTTTCTGAGAAACTTCTTTGTGTTCTGTGAAATCATCTCACAGAGTTACAGCTTTCCCCTCAAGAAGCCTCTAGCTAAGACAGTTCTTGTGGAATTGGCAAAGTGATATTGCGAAGCCCGTAGAGGGCTATGGTGAAAAAGGAAATATCCTCAGATGAAATCTGGAAAGAAGCTTTCTGAGAAACTGCTTAGTGTTCTGTTCATTCATCTCACAGAGTTACATCTGTATTTCGTGGATCTCTTTGCTAGCCTAATTTCTGTGGAATCTGAAAACAGATATTTCGGATCCCTTTGAAGACTATAGGGCCAAAGGAAATATCCTCCGATAATAAAGAGAAAGAAACTTTCTGAGAAACTTCTTTGTGTTCTGTGAAATCATCTCACAGAGTTACAGCTTTCCCCTCAAGAAGCCTTTCGCTAAGACAGTTCTTGTGGAATTGGCAAAGTGATATTTGGAAGCCCATAGAGGGCATTTTTAAAAAAATAAATATCCTCACATGAAATCTGGAAAGAAGCTTTCTGAGAAACTGCTTAGTGTTCTGATCATTCATCTCACAGAGTTACATCTGTATTTCGTGGATCTCTTTGCTAGCCTTATTTCTGTGGAATCTGAGAACAGATATTTCGGATCCCTTTGAAGACTATAGGGACAAAGGAAATATCCTCCGATAACAAAGAGAAAGAAGCTTTCTGAGAAACTTCTTTGTGTTCTGTGAAATCATCTCACAGAGTTACAGCTTTCCCCTCAAGAAGCCTTTCCCTAAGACAGTTCTTGTGGAATTGGCAAAGTTATATTTGGAAGCCCTTAGAGGGCTATGCTGAAAAAGGAAATATTCTCAGATGAAATCTGGAAAGAAGCTTTCTGAGAAACTGCTCTGTGATGTGTGACTTCCACTCACAGAGTTACATCTGTATTTCGTGGATCTCTTTGCTAGCCTTATTTCTGTGGAATCTGAGAACAGATATTTCGGATCCGTTGAAGTCTATAGGGCAAAGGAAATATCCTCCGATAACAAAGAGAAAGAAGCTTTCTGAGAGACCTCTTTGTGTTCTGTGAAATCATCTCACCGAGTTACAGCTTTTCCCTCAAGAAGCCTTTCGCTAAGACAGTTCTTGTGGAATTGGGAAAGTAATATGTGGAAGCCCTTAGAGGGCAACGGTGAAAAAGGAAATATCCTCCGATGAAATCTGGAAAGAAGCTTTCTGAGAAACTGCTCTGTGATGTGTGACTTCCACTCACAGAGTTACATCTGTATTTCGTGGATCTCTTTGCTAGCCTTATTTCTGTGTAATCTGAGAACAGATATTTCGGATCCCTTTGAAGACTATAGGGCCAAAGGAAATATCCTCTGATAACAAAGAGAAAGAAGCTTTCTGAGAAACTTCTTTGTGTTCTGTGAAATCGTCTCACAGAGTTACAGCTTTCCCCTCAAGAAGCCTTTCGCTAAGACAGTTCTTGTGGAATTGGCAAAGTGATATTTGGAAGCCCATAGAGGGCTATGGTGAAAAAGGAAATATCCTCAGATGAAATCTGGAAAGAAGCTTTCTGAGAAACTGCTTAGTGTTCTGTTCATTCATCTCACAGAGTTACATCTGTATTTCGTGGATCTCTTTGCTAGCCTTTTTTCTGTGGAATCTGAGAACAGATATTTCGGATCCCTTTGAAGAGTATAAGGCCAAAGGAAATACCCTCCGATAACAAAGAGAAAGAAGCTTTCTGAGAAACTTCTTTGTGTTCTGTGAAATCATCTCACAGAGTTACAGCTTTCCCCTCAAGAAGCCTTTCCCTAAGACAGTTCTTGTGGAATTGGCAAAGTTATATTTGGAAGCCCTTAGAGGGCTATGCTGAAAAAGGAAATATCCTCAGATGAAATCTGGAAAGAAGCTTTCTGAGAAACTGCTCTGTGATGTGTGACTTCCACTCACAGAGTTACATCTGTATTTCGTGGATCTCTTTGCTAGCCTTATTTCTGTGGAATCTGAGAACAGATATTTCGGATCCCTTTGAAGTCTATAGGGCAAAGGAAATATCCTCCGATAACAAAGAGAAAGAAGCTTTCTGAGAGACCTCTTTGTGTTCTGTGAAATCATCTCACCGAGATACAGCTTTCCCCTCAAGAAGCCTTTCGCTAAGACAGTTCTTGTGGAATTGGGAAAGTAATATGTGGAAGCCCTTAGAGGGCAACGGTGAAAAAGGAAATATCCTCCGATGAAATCTGGAAAGAAGCTTTCTGAGAAACTGCTCTGTGATGTGTGACTTCCACTCACAGAGTTACTTCTGTATTTCGTGGATCTCTTTGCTAGCCTTATTTCTGTGGAATCTGAGAACAGATATTTCGGATCCCTTTGAAGACTATAGGGCCAAAGGAAATATCCTCTGATAACAAAGAGAAAGAAGCTTTCTGAGAAACTTCTTTGTGTTCTGTGAAATCGTCTCACAGAGTTACAGCTTTCCCCTCAAGAAGCCTTTCGCTAAGACAGTTCTTGTGGAATTGGCAAAGTGATATTTGGAAGCCCATAGAGGGCTATGGTGAAAAAGGAAATATCCTCAGATGAAATCTGGAATGAAGCTTTCTGAGAAACTGCTTAGTGTTCTGTTCATTCATCTCACAGTGTTACATCTGTATTTCGTGGATCTCTTTGCTAGCCTTATTTCTGTGGAATCTGAGAACAGATATTTCGGATCCCTTTGAAGACTATAGGGCCAAAGGAAATATCCTGCGATAACAAAGAGAAAGAAGCTTTCTGAGAAACTTCTTTGTGTTCTGTGAAATCATCTCACAGAGTTACAGCTTTCCCCTCAAGAAGCCTTTCGCTAAGACAGTTCTTGTGGAATTGGCAAAGTGATATTTGGAAGCCCATAGAGGACTATGGTGAAAAAGGAAATATCCTCAGATGAAATCTGGAAAGAAGCTTTCTTAGAAACTGCTCTGTGATGTGTGACTTCCACTCAAAGAGTTACATCGGAATTTCGCGTATTTCTTTGCTAGCCTTATTTCTGTACAATCTCAGAACAGATATTTCAGATCCCTTTGAAGACTATGTGGCCAAAGGAAATATCATCCGATAACAAAGAGAAAGAAGCTTTCTGAGAAACTTCTTTGTGTTCTGTGAAATCATCTCACAGAGTTACAGCTTTCCCCTCAAGAAGCCTTTCGCTAAGACAGTTCTTGTGGAATTGGCAAAGTGATATTTGGAAGCCCATAGAGGGCTATGGTGAAAAAGGAAATATCCTCAGATGAAATCTGGAAAGAAGCTTTCTGAGAAATTGCTCTGTGATGTGTGACTTCCACTCACGGAGTTACATCAGTATTTCGTGGATCTCTTTGCTAGCCTTATTTCTATAGAATCTGAGAACAGATATTTCGGATCCCTTTGAAGACTATAGGGCCAAAGGAAATATCCTCCGATAACAAAGAGAAAGAAGCTTTCTGAGAAACTTCTTTGTGTTCTGTGAAAGCATCTCACAGAGTTAGAGCTTTCCCCTCAAGAAGCCTTTCCCTAAGACAGTTCTTGTGGAATTGGCAAAGTGATATTTGGAAGCCCATAGAGGGCTATGGTGAAAAAGGAAATATCCTCAGATGAAATCTGGAAAGAAGCTTTCTGAGCAACTGCTTAGTGTTCTCTTCATTCATCTCACAGAGTTACATCTGTATTTCGTGGATGTCTTTGCTAGCCTTATTTCTGTGGAATCTGACAACAGATATTTCGGATCCCTTTGAAGACTATAGGGCCAAAGGAAATATCCTCCGATAACAAAGAGAAGGAAGCTTTCTGAGAAACTTCTTTGTGTTCTGTGAAATCATCTCACAGAGTTACAGCTTTCCCCTCAAGAAGCCTTTCGCTAAGACAGTTCTTGTGGAATTGGCAAAGTGATATTTGGAAGCCCTTAGAGGGCTATGGTGAAAAAGGAAATATCCTCAGATGAAATCTGGAAAGAAGCTTTCTGAGAAACTGCTTAGTGTTCTGTTCATTCATCTCACAGAGTTACAACTGTATTTCGTGGATCTCTTTGCTAGCCTTATTTCTGTGGAATCTGAGAACAGATATTTCGGATCCCTTTGAAGACTATAGGGCCAAAGGAAATATCCTGCGATAACAAAGAGAAAGAAGCTTTCTGAGAAACTTCTTTGTGTTCTGTGAAAGCATCTCACAGAGTTACAGGTTTTCCCTCAAGAAGCCTTTCGCTAAGACCGTTCTTGTGGAATTGGCAAAGTGATATTTGGAAGCCCATAGAGGGCTATGGTGAAAAAGGAAATATCCTCAGATGAAATCTGGAAAGAAGCTTTTTGAGAAACTGCTCTGTGATGTGTGACTTCCAATCACAGAGTTTTATCTGTTTTCCGTGTATCTCTTTGCTAGCCTTATTTCTGTATAATCTGAGAACAGATGTTTCGGATATCTTTGAAGGCTATAGGGCCAAAGGAAATATCATCCGATAACAAAGAGAAAGAAGCTTTCTGAGAAACTTCCTTGTGTTCTGTGAAATCATCTCACAGAGTTACAGCTTTCCCCTCAAGTAGCCTTTCGCTAAGACAGTTCTTGTGGAATTGGCAAAGTGATATTGGGAAGCCCATAGAGGGCAATGGTCAAAAAGGAAATAATCTCAGATGAAATCTGGAAAGAAGCTTTCTGAGAAACTGCTCTGTGATGTTTGACTTCCACTCACAGAGTTACATCTGTATTTCGTGGACCTCTTTGCTAGCCTTATTTCTGTGGAATCTGAGAACAGATATTTCGGATCCCTTTGAAGACTATAGGGCCAAAGGAAATATCCTCTGATAACAAAGAGAAAGAAGCTTTCTGAGAAACTTCTTTGTGTTCTGTGAAATCATCTCACAGAGTTACAGCTTTCCCTTCAAGAAGCCTTTCGCTAAGACAGTTCTTGTGGAATTGGCAAAGTGATATTTGGAAGCCCATAGAGGGCTATGGTGAAAAAGGAAATATCCTCAGATGAAATCTGGAAAGAAGCTTTCTGAGAAACTGCTTAGTGTTCTGTTCATTCATCTCACAGAGTTACATCTGTGTTTCGTGGATCTCTTTGCTACCCTTATTTCTGTGGAATCTGAGAACAGATATTTCGGATCCCTTTGAAGACTATTGGGCCAAAGGAAATATCCTCCGATAACAAAGAGAAAGAAGCTTTCTGAGAAACTTCTTTGTGTTCTGTGAAATCATCTCACAGAGTTACAGCTTTCCCCTCAAGAAGCCTTTCGCTAAGACAGTTCTTGTGGAATTGGCAAGGTGATATTTGGAAGCCCCTAGAGGGCTATGGTGAAAAAGGAAATATCCTCAGAATAAATCTGGAAAGAAGCTTTCTGAGAAATTGCTCTGTGATGTGTGACTTCCACTCTCGGAGTTACATCTATATTTCGTGGATCTCTTTGCTAACCTTATTTCTGTAGAATCTGAGAACAGATATTTCGGATCCCTTTGAAGACTATAGGGAAAAAGGAAATATCGTCCGATAACAAAGAGAAAGAAGCATTCTGAGAAACTTCTTTGTATTCTGTGAAATCATCTCACAGAGTTACAGCTTTCCCCTCAAGAAGCCTTTCGCTAAGACAGTTCTTGTGGAATTGGCAAAGTGATATTTGGAAGCCCTTAGAGGGCTATGGTGAAAAAGGAAATATCCTCAGATGAAATCTGGAAAGAAGCTTTCTGAGAAACTGCTTAGTGTTCTGTTCATTCATCTCACAGAGTAACATCTGTATTTCGTGGATCTCTTTGCTAGCCTTATTTCTGTGGAATCTGAGAACAGATATTTCGGATCCCTTTGACGACTATATGTCCAAAGGAAATATCCTACGATAACAAAGAGAAAGAAGCTTTCTGAGAAATTTCTTTGTGTTCTGTGAAATCATCTCACAGAGTTACAGCTTTCCCCTCAAGTAGCCTTTCGCTAAGACAGCTCTTGTGGAATTGGCAAAGTGATATTTGGAAGCCCATAGAGGGCTATGGTGAAAAAGGAAATATCCTCAGATGAAATCTGGAAAGAAGCTTTTTGAGAAACTGCTCTGTGATGTGTGACTTCCAATCAAAGAGTTTTACCTGTATTTCGTGTACCTCTTTGCTAGCCTTATTTCTGTATAATCTGAGAACAGATATTTCGGATATCTTTGAAGACTATAGGGCCAAAGGAAATATCATCCGATAACAAAGAGAAAGAAGCTTTCTGAGAAACTTCTTTGTGTTCTGTGAAATCACCTCACAGAGTTACAGCTTTCCCCTCAAGTAGCCTTTCGCTAAGACAGTTCTTGTGGAATTGGCAAAGTGATATTTGGAAGCCCATAGAGGGCTATGGTGAAAAAGGAAATATCCTCAGATGAAATCTGGAAAGAAGCTTTCTGAGAAACTGCTCTGTGATGTTTGACTTCCACTCACAGAGTTACATCTGTATTTCGTGGATCTCTTTGCTAGCCTTATTTCTGTGGAATCTGAGAACAAATATTTCCGATCCCTTTAAAGACTATGGGGCCAAAGGAAATATACTCTGATAACAAAGAGAAAGAAGCTTTCTGAGAAAATTCTTTGTGTTCTGTGAAATCATCTCACAGAGTTACAGCTTTCCCCTCTAGAAGCCTTTCGCTAAGACAGTTCTTGTGGAATTGGCAAAGTAATATTTGGAAGCCCTTAGTGGGCTATGGTGAAAAAGGAAATATCCTCAGATGAAATCTGGAAAGAAGCTTTCTGAGAAACTGCTCTGTGATGTGTGACTTCCACTCACAGAGTTACACCTGTATTTCGTGCATCTCTTTGCTAGCCTTATTTCTGTGGAATCTGAGAACAGATATTTCGGATCCCATTGAAGACTATAGGGCCAAAGGAAATATCCTGCGATAACAAAGAGAAAGAAGGTTTCTGAGAAACTTCTTTGTGTTCTGTGAAATCATCTCACAGAGTTACAGCTTTCCCCTCAAGCAGCCTTTCGCTAAGACAGTTACGTGGAATTGGCAAAGTAATATTTGGAAGCCCATAGAGGGCTATGGTGAAAAAGGAAATATCCTCATATGAAATCTGGAAAGAAGCTTTCTGAGAAACTGCTTAGTGTTCTGTTCATTCATCTAACAGAGTTACATCTGTATTGCGTGGATCTCTTTGCTAGCCTTATTTCTGTGGATACTGAGAACAGATATTTCGGATCCCTTTGACGACTATATGTCCAAAGGAAATATCCTACGATAACAAAGAGAAAGAAGCTTTCTGAGAAATTTCTTTGTGTTCTGTGAAATCATCTCACAGAGTTACAGCTTTCCCCTCAAGTAGCCTTTCGCTAAGACAGCTCTTGTGGAATTGGCAAAGTGATATTTGGAAGCCCATAGAGGGCTATGGTGAAAAAGGAAATATCCTCAGATGAAATCTGGAAAGAAGCTTTTTGAGAAACTGCTCTGTGATGTGTGACTTCCAATCAAAGAGTTTTACCTGTATTTCGTGTACCTCTTTGCTAGCCTTATTTCTGTATAATCTGAGAACAGATATTTCGGATATCTTTGAAGACTATAGGGCCAAAGGAAATATCATCCGATAACAAAGAGAAAGAAGCTTTCTGAGAAACTTCTTTGTGTTCTGTGAAATCACCTCACAGAGTTACAGCTTTCCCCTCAAGTAGCCTTTCGCTAAGACAGTTCTTGTGGAATTGGCAAAGTGATATTTGGAAGCCCATAGAGGGCTATGGTGAAAAAGGAAATATCCTCAGATGAAATCTGGAAAGAAGCTTTCTGAGAAACTGCTCTGTGATGTTTGACATCCACTCACAGAGTTACATCTGTATTTCGTGGATCTCTTTGCTAGCCTTATTTCTGTGGAATCTGAGAACAAATATTTCCGATCCCTTTAAAGACTATAGGGCCAAAGGAAATATACTCTGATAACAAAGAGAAAGAAGCTTTCTGAGAAAATTCTTTGTGTTCTGTGAAATCATCTCACAGAGTTACAGCTTTCCCCTCTAGAAGCCTTTCGCTAAGACAGTTCTTGTGGAATTGGCAAAGTGATATTTGGAAGCCCATAGAGGGCTATGGTGAAAAAGGAAATATCCTCAGATGAAATCTGGAAGGAAGCTTTCTGAGAAATTGCTCTGTGATGTGTGACTTCCACTCACGGAGTTACATCTATATTTCGTGGATCTCTTTGCTAGCCTTATTTCTTTAGAATCTGAGAACAGATATTTCGGATCCCTTTGAAGACTATAGGGCCAAAGGAAATATCCTCCGATAACAAAGAGAAAGAAGCTTTCTGAGAAACTTCTTTGTGTTCTATGAAATCATCTCACAGAGTTACAGCTTTCCCCTCAAGAAGCCTTTCGCTAAGACAGTTCTTGTGGAATTAGCAAAGTAATATTTGGAAGCCCTTAGTGGGCTATGGTGAAAAAGGAAATATCCTCAGATGAAATCTGGAAAGAAGCTTTCTGAGAAACTGCTCTGTGATGTGTGACTTCCACTCACAGAGTTACACCTGTATTTCGTGCATCTCTTTGCTAGCCTTATTTCTGTGGAATCTGAGAACAGATATTTCGGATCCCTTTGAAGACTATAGGGCCAAAGGAAATATCCTGCGATAACAAAGAGAAAGAAGGTTTCTGAGAAACTTCTTTGTGTTCTGTGAAATCATCTCACAGAGTTACAGCTTTCCCCTCAAGCAGCCTTTCGCTAAGACAGTTATGTGGAATTGGCAAAGTAATATTTGGAAGCCCATAGAGGGCTATGGTGAAAAAGGAAATATCCTCATATGAAATCTGGAAAGAAGCTTTCTGAGAAAATGCTTAGTGTTCTGTTCATTCATCTAACAGAGTTACATCTGTATTTCGTGGATCTCTTTGCTAGCCTTATTTCTGTGGATACTGAGAACAGATATTTCGGATCCCTTTGAAGACTATATGGCCAAAGGAAATATCCTGCGATAACAAAGAGAAAGAAGCTTTCTGAGAAACTTCTTTGTGTTCTGTGAAAGCATCTCACAGAGTTACAGCTTTCCCCTCAAGAAGCCTTTCGCTAAGACAGTTCTTGTGGAATTGGCAAAGTGATATATGGAAGCCCATAGAGGGCTATGGTGAAAAAGGAAATATCCTCAGATGAAATCTGGAAAGAAGCTTTTTGAGAAACTGCTCTGTGATGTGTGACTTCCAATCACAGAGTTTTATCTGTTTTCCGTGTATCTCTTTGCTAGCCTTATTTCTGTATAATCTGAGAACAGATGTTTCGGATATCTTTGAAGACTATAGGGCCAAAGGAAATATCATCCGATAACAAAGAGAAAGAAGCTTTCTGAGAAACTTCTTTGTGTTCTGTGAAATCTTCTCACAGAGTTACAGCTTTCCCCTCAAGTAGCCTTTCGCTAAGACAGTTCTTGTGGAATTGGCAAAGTGATATTTGGATGCCCTTAGAGGGCTTTGGTGAAAAAGGAAATATCCTCAGATGAAATCTGGAAAGAAGCTTTCTGAGAAACTGCTTAGTGTTCTGTTCATTCATCTCACAGAGTTACATCTGTGTTTCGTGGATCTCTTTGCTTGCCTTATTTCTGTGGAATCTGAGAACAGATATTTCGGATCCCTTTGAAGACTATAGGGCCAAAGGAAATATCCTCCGATAACAAAGAGAAAGAAGCTTTCTGAGAAACTTCTTTGTGTTCTGTGAAATCATCTCACAGAGTTACAGCTTTCCCCTCAAGAAGCCTTTCGCTAAGACAGTTCTTGTGGAATTGGCAAAGTGATATTTCGAAGCCCATAGAGGGCTATGGTGAAAAGGGAAATATCCTCAGATGAAATCTGGAAAGAAGCTTTCTGAGAAACTGCTCTGTGATGTGTGACTTCCACTCACAGAGTTACATCAGTATTTCGTGGATCTCTTTGCTAGCCTTATTTTTGTGGAATCTGAGAACAGATATTTCAGATCCCTTTGAAGACTATAGGGCCAAAGGAAATATCCTCTGATAACAAAGAGAAAGAAGCTTTCTGAGAAACTTCTTTGTGTTCTGTGAAATCATCTCACAGAGTTACAGCTTTCCCCTCATGAATCCTTTCGCTAAGACAGTTCTTGTGGAATTGGCAAAGTGATATTTGGAAGCCCATAGAGGGCTATGGTGAAAAAGGAAATATCCTCAGATGAAATCTGGAAAGAAGCTTTCTGAGAAACTGCTTAGTGTTCTGTTCATTCATCTCACAGAGTTACATCTGTGTTTCGTGGATCTCTTTGCTAGCCTTATTTCTGTATAATCTGAGAACAGATATTTCGGATCCCTTTGAAGACTATAGGGCCAAAGGAAATATCCTGCGATAACAAAGAGAAAGAAGGTTTCTGAGAAACTTCTTTGTGATCTGTGAAATCATCTCACAGAGTTACAGCTTCCCCTCAAGAAGCCTTTCGCTAAGACAGTTCTTGTGGAATTGGCAAAGTGATATTTGGAAGCCCATAGAGGGCTATGGTGAAAAAGGAAATATCCTCAGATGAAATCTGGAAAGAAGCTTTCTGAGAAACTGCTCTGTGATGTTTGACTTCCACTCACAGAGTTACATCTGTATTTCGTGGATCTCTTTGCTAGCCTTATTTCTTTGGAATCTGAGAACAGATATTTCGGATCCCTTTGAAGACTATTGGGCCAAAGGAAATATCCTCTGATAACAAAGAGAAAGAAGCTTTCTGAGAAACTTCTTTGTGTTCTGTGAAATCATCTCACAGAGTTACAGAACCTCAAGAAGCCTTTCGCTAACACAGTTCTTGTGGAATTGGCAAAGTGATATTTGGGAGCCCATAGAGGGCTATGGTGAAAAAGGAAATATCCTCAGATGAAATCTGGAAAGAAGCTTTCTGAGAAATTGCTCTGTGATGTGTGACTTCCACTCACAGAGTTACATCTGTATTTCGTGCATCTCTTTGCTAGCCTTACTTCTGTGGAATCTGAGAACAGATATTTCGGATCCCTTTGAAGACTATAGGGCCAAAGGAAATATCCTCTGATAACAAAGAGAAAGAAGCTTTCTGAGAAACTTCTTTGTGTTCTGTGAAATCATCTCACAGAGTTACAGCTTTCCCCTCAAGAATCCTTTCGCTAAGACAGTTCTTGTGGAATTGGCAAAGTGATATTTGGAAGCCCATAGAGGGCTATGGTGAAAAAGGAAATATCCTCAGATGAAATCTGGAAAGAAGCTTTCTGAGAAACTGCTTAGTGTTCTGTTCATTCATCTCACAGAGTTACATCTGTGTTTCGTGGATCTCTTTTCTAGCCTTATTTCTGTGGAATCTGAGAACAGATATTTCGGATAACTTTGAAGACTATAGGGCCAAAGGAAATATCCTCCGATAACAAAGAGAAAGAAATTTTCTGAGAAACTTCTTTGTGTTCTGAGAAATCATCTCACAGAGTTACAGCTTTCCCCTCCAGAAGCCTTTCGCTAAGACAGTTCTTGTGGAATTCGCAGAGTGATATTTGGAAGCCCATAGAGGGCTATGGTGAAAAAGGAAATATCCTCAGATGAAATCTGGAAAGAAGCTTTCTGAGAAACTGCTTAGTGTTCTGTTCATTCATCTCACAGAGTTACATCTGTATTTCGTGGATCTCTTTGCTAGCCTTATTTCTGTGCAATCTGAGAACAGATATTTCGGATCCCTTTGAAGACTATAGGGCCAAAGGAAATATCCTGCGATAACAAAGAGAAAGAAGCTTTCTGAGAAACTTCTTTGTGTTCTGTGAAATCATCTCACAGAGTTACAGCTTTCCCCTCAAGAAGTCTTTCGCTAAGACAGTTCTTGTGGAATTGGCAAAGTGATATTTGGAAGCCCATAGAGGGCTATGGTGAAAAAGGAAATATCCTCAGATGAAATCTGGAAAGAAGCTTTTTGAGAAACTGCTCTGTGATGTGTGACTTCCAATCACAGAGTTTTACCTGTATTTCGTGTATCTCTTTGCTAGCCTTATTTCTGTATAATCTGAGAACAGATATTTCGGATATCTTTGAAGACTATAGGGCCAAAGGAAATCTCCTCCGATAACAAAGAGAAAGAAGCTTTCTGAGAAACTTCTTTGTGTTCTGTGAAATCATCTCACAGAGTTACAGCTTTCCCCTCAAGAAGCCTTTCGCTAAGACAGTTCTTGTGGAATTGGCAAAGTGATATTTCGAAGCCCATAGAGGGCTATGGTGAAAAAGGAAATATCCTCAGATGAAATCTGGAAAGAAGCTTTCTGAGAAACTGCTCTGTGATGTTTGACTTCCACTCACAGAGTTACATCTGTATTTCGTGGATCTCTTTGCTAACCTTATTTCTGTGGAATCTGAGAACAGATATTTCGGATCCCTTTGAAGACTATAGGGCCAAAGGAAATATCCTCTGATAACAAAGAGAAAGAAGCTTTCTGAGAAACTTCTTTGTGTTCTGTGAAATCATCTCACAGAGTTACAGAACCTCAAGAAGCCTTTCGCTAAGACAGTTCTTGTGGAATTGGCAAAGTGATATTTGGAAGCCCATAGAGGGCTATGGTGAAAAAGGAAATATCCTCAGATGAAATCTGGAAAGAAGCTTTCTGAGAAACTGCTCTGTGATGTGTGACTTCCACTCACAGGGTTATATCTGTATTTCGTGGATCTCTTTGCTAGCCTTATTTCTGTGGAATCTGAGAACAGATATTTCGGATCCCTTTGAAGACTATAGGGCCAAAGGAAATATCCTCTGATAACAAAGAGAAAGAAGCTTTCTGAGAAACTTCTTTGTGTTCTGTGAAATCATGTCACAGAGTTACAGCTTTCCCCTCAAGAAGCCTTTCGCTAAGACAGTTCTTGTGGAATTGGCAAAGTGATATTTGGAAGCCCATAGAGGGCTATGGTGAAAAAGGAAATATCCACAGATGAAATCTGGAAAGAAGCTTTTTGAGAAACTGCTCTGTGATGTGTGACTTCCAATCAAAGAGTTTTACCTGTATTTCGTGTACCTCTTTGCTAGCCTTATTTCTGTATAATCTGAGAACTGATATTTTGGATATCTTTGAAGACTATAGGGCCAAAGGAAATATCCTCCGATAAGAAAGAGAAAGAAGCTTTCTGAGAAACTTCTTTGTGTTCTGTGAAATCACCTCACAGAGTTACAGCTTTCCCCTCAAGTAGCCTTTCGCTAAGACAGTTCTTGTGGAATTGGCAAAGTGATATTTCGAAGCCCATAGAGGGCTATGGTGAAAAAGGAAATATCCTCAGATGAAATCTGGAAAGAAGCTTTCTGAGAAACTGCTCTGTGATGTTTGACTTCCACTCACAGAGTTACATCTGTATTTCGTGGATCTCTTTGCTAACCTTATTTCTGTGGAATCTGAGAACAGATATTTCGGATCCCTTTGAAGACTATAGGGCCAAAGGAAATATCCTCTGATAACAAAGAGAAAGAAGCTTTCTGAGAAACTTCTTTGTGTTCTGTGAAATCATCTCACAGAGTTACAGAACCTCAAGAAGCCTTTCGCTAAGACAGTTCTTGTGGAATTGGCAAAGTGATATTTGGAAGCCCATAGAGGGCTATGGTGAAAAAGGAAATATCCTCAGATGAAATCTGGAAAGAAGCTTTCTGAGAAACTGCTCTGTGATGTGTGACTTCCACTCACAGGGTTATATCTGTATTTCGTGGATCTCTTTGCTAGCCTTATTTCTGTGGAATCTGAGAACAGATATTTCGGATCCCTTTGAAGACTATAGGGCCAAAGGAAATATCCTCTGATAACAAAGAGAAAGAAGCTTTCTGAGAAACTTCTTTGTGTTCTGTGAAATCATGTCACAGAGTTACAGCTTTCCCCTCAAGAAGCCTTTCGCTAAGACAGTTCTTGTGGAATTGGCAAAGTGATATTTGGAAGCCCATAGAGGGCTATGGTGAAAAAGGAAATATCCACAGATGAAATCTGGAAAGAAGCTTTTTGAGAAACTGCTCTGTGATGTGTGACTTCCAATCAAAGAGTTTTACCTGTATTTCGTGTACCTCTTTGCTAGCCTTATTTCTGTATAATCTGAGAACTGATATTTTGGATATCTTTGAAGACTATAGGGCCAAAGGAAATATCCTCCGATAAGAAAGAGAAAGAAGCTTTCTGAGAAACTTCTTTGTGTTCTGTGAAATCACCTCACAGAGTTACAGCTTTCCCCTCAAGTAGCCTTTCGCTAAGACAGTTCTTGTGGAATTGGCAAAGTGATATTTGGAAGCCCATATAGGGCTATGGTGAAAAAGGAAATATCCTCAGATGAAATCTGGAAAGAAGCTTTCTGAGAAACTGCTCTGTGATGTTTGACTTCCACTCACAGAGTTACATCTTCATTTCGTGGATCTCTTTGCCAGCCTTATTTCTGTGGAATCTGAGAACAGATATTTCGGATCCCTTTGAAGACTATAGGGCCAAAGGAAATATCCTGCGATAACAAAGAGAAAGAAGCTTTCTGAGAAACTTCTTTGTGTTCTGTGAAATCATCTCACGGAGTTACAGCGTTCCCCTCAAGAAGCCTTTCGCTAAGACAGTTCTTCTGGAATTGGCAAAGTGATATTTGGAAGCCCATAGAGGGCTATGGTGAAAAAGGAAATATCCTCAGGTGAAATCTGGAAAGAAGCTTTCTGAGAAACTGCTTAGTGTTCTGTTCATTCACCTCGCAGAGTTATATCTGTGTTTCGTGGATTTCTTTGCTAGCCTTATTTCTGTGGAATCTGAGAACAGATATTTCGGATCCCTTTGAAGATTATATGGCCAAAGGAAATATCCTCCGATAATAAAGAGAAAGAAGCTTTCTCAGAAACTTCTTTGTGTTCTGTGAAATCATCTCACAGAGTTACAGCTTTCCCCTCAAGAAGCCTTTCGCTAAGACAGTTCTTGTGGAATTGGCAAAGTGATATTTGGAAGCTCATAGAGGGCTATGGTGAAAAAGGAAATATCCTCAGATGAAATCTGG
This sequence comes from Macaca mulatta, assembly GCF_049350105.2. Classification (NCBI taxonomy): domain Eukaryota; kingdom Metazoa; phylum Chordata; class Mammalia; order Primates; family Cercopithecidae; genus Macaca; species Macaca mulatta. Next base: position 49,784,772 of record NC_133413.1, read on the forward strand.
AAAGAAGCTTTTTGAGAAACTGCTCTGTGATGTGTGATTTCCAATCACAGAGTTTTACCTGTATTTCGTGTATCTCTTTGCTAGCCTTATTTCTGTATAATCTGAGAACAGATATTTCGGATATCTTTGAAGACTATAGGGCCAAAAGAAATATCATCCGATAACAAAGAGAAAGAAGCTTTCTGAGAAACTTCTTTGTGTTCTGTGAAATCATCTCACAGAGTTACAGCTTTCCCCTCAAGTAGCCTTTCGCTAAGACAGTTCTTGTGGAATTGACAAAGTGATATTTGGAAGCCCATACAGGGCTATGGTGAAAAAGGAAATATCCTCAGATGAAATCTGGAAAGAAGCTTTCTGAGAAACTGCTCTGTGATGTTTGACTTCCACTCACAGAGTTACATCTGTATTTCGTAGATCTCTTTGCTAGCCTTATTTCTGTGGAATCTGAGAACAGATATTTCGGATCCCTTTGAAGACTATAGGGCCAAAGGAAATATCCGGCGATAACAAAGAGAAAGAAGCTTTCTGAGAAACTTCTTTGTGTTCTGTGAAATCATCTCACAGAGTTACAGCTTTCCCCTCAAGAAGCCTTTCGCTAAGACAGTTCTTGTGGAATTGGCAAAGTGATATTTGGAAGCCCACAGAGGGCTATGGTGAAAAAGGAAATATCCTCAGATGAAATCTGGAAAGTAGCTTTCTGAGAAACTGCTTAGTGTTCTGTTCATTCATCTCACAGAGTTATATCTGTGTTTCGTGGATCTCTTTCCTAGCCTTATTTCTGTGGAACCTGAGAAAAGATATTTCGGATCCCTTTGAAGACTATAGGGCCAAAGGAAATATCCTGCGATAACAAAGAGAAAGAAGCTTTCGGAGAAACTTCTTTGTGTTCTGTGAAATCATCTCACAGAGTTACAGGTTTCCCCTCAAGAAGCCTTTCGCTAAGAGAGTTCTTGTGGAATTGGCAAAGTGATATTTGGAAGCCCATAGAGGGCTATGGTGAAAAAGGAAATATCCTCAGATGAAATCTGGAAAGAAGCTTTCTGAGAAACTGCTTAGAGTTCTGTTAATTCATCTCACAGAGTTACATCTGTGTTTCGTGGATCTCTTTCCTAGCCTTATTTCTGTGGAATCTGAGAACAGATTTTTCGGATATCTTTGAAGACTATAGGGCCAAAGGAAATGTCATCCGATAACAAAGAGAAAGAAGCTTTCTGAGAAACTTCTTTGTGTTCTGTGAAATCATCTCACAGAGTTACAGCTTTCCCCTCAAGTAGCCTTTCGCTAAGATAGTTCTTGTGGAATTGGCAAAGTGATATTTGGAAGCCCATAGAGGGCTATGGTGAAAAAGGAAATATCCTCAGATGAAATCTGGAAAGAAGCTTTCTGAGAAACTGCTTAGTGTTCTGTTCATTCATCTCACAGATTTACATCTGTGTTTCGTGGATCTCTTTGCTAGCCTTATTTCTGTGGAATCTGAGAACAGATATTTCGGATCCCTTTGAAGACTATAGGGCCAAAGGAAATATCCTCCGATAACAAAGAGAAAGAAGCTTTCTGAGAAACTTCTTTGTGTTCTGTGAAATCACCTCACAGAGTTACAGCTTTCCCCTCAAGAAGCCTTTCGCTAAGACAGTTCTTGTGGAATTGGAAAAGTGATATTTGGAAGCCCATAGAGGGCTATGGTGAAAAAGGAAATATCCTCAGATGAAATCTGGAAAGAAGATTTCTGAGAAACTGCTTAGTGTTCTGTTCATTCATCTCACAGAGTTACATCTGTATTTCGTGGATCTCTTTGCTAGCCTTATTTCTGTGGAATCTGAGAACAGATATTTCGGATCCCTTTGAAGACTATAGGGCCAAAGGAAATATCCTGCGATAACAAAGAGAAAGAAGCTTTCTGAGAAACTTCTTTGAGTTCTGTGAAATCATCTCACAGAGTTACAGCTTTCCCCTCAAGAAGCCTTTCGCTAAGACAGTTCTTGTGGAATTGGCAAAGTGATATTTGGAAGCCCATAGAGGGCTATGGTGAAAAAGGAAATATCCTCAGATGAAATCTGGAAAGAAGCTTTCTGAGAAACTGCTCTGTGATGTGTGACTTCCACTCACAGGGTTATATCTGTATTTGGTGGATCTCTTTGCTAGCCTTATTTCTGTGGAATCTGAGAACAGATATTTCGGATCCCTTTGAAGACTATAGGGCCAAAGGAAATATCCTCTGATAACAAAGAGAAAGAAGCTTTCTGAGAAACTTCTTTGTGTTCTGTGAAATCATGTCACAGAGTTACAGCTTTCCCCTCAAGAAGCCTTTCGCTAAGACAGTTCTTGTGGAATTGGCAAAGTGATATTTGGAAGCCCATAGAGGGCTATGGTGAAAAAGGAAATATCCTCAGATGAAATCTGGAAAGAAGCTTTTTGAGAAACTGCTCTGTGATGTGTGACTTCCAATCAAAGAGTTTTACCTGTATTTCGTGTACCTCTTTGCTAGCCTTATTTCTGTATAATCTGAGAACTGATATTTTGGATATCTTTGAAGACTATAGGGCCAAAGGAAATATCCTCCGATAAGAAAGAGAAAGAAGCTTTCTGAGAAACTTCTTTGTGTTCTGTGAAATCACCTCACAGAGTTACAGCTTTCCCCTCAAGAAGCCTTTCGCTAAGACAGTTCTTGTGGAATTGGCAAAGTGATATTTGGAAGCCCATAGAGGGCTATGGTGAAAAAGGAAATATCCTCAGATGAAATCTGGAAAGAAGCTTTCTGAGAAACTGCTCTGTGATGTTTGACTTCCACTCACAGAGTTACATCTTCATTTCGTGGATCTCTTTGCTAGCCTTATTTCTGTGGAATCTGAGAACAGATATTTCGGATCCCTTTGAAGACTATAGGGCCAAAGGAAATATCCTGCGATAACAAAGAGAAAGAAGCTTTCTGAGAAACTTCTTTGTGTTCTGTGAAATCATCTCACGGAGTTACAGCGTTCCCCTCAAGAAGCCTTTCGCTAAGACAGTTCTTGTGGAATTGGCAAAGTGATATTTGGAAGCCCATAGAGGGCTATGGTGAAAAAGGAAATATCCTCAGGTGAAATCTGGAAAGAAGCTTTCTGAGAAACTGCTTAGTGTTCTGTTCATTCACCTCGCAGAGTTATATCTGTGTTTCGTGGATTTCTTTGCTAGCCTTATTTCTGTGGAATCTGAGAACAGATATTTCGGATCCCTTTGAAGATTATATGGCCAAAGGAAATATCCTCCGATAATAAAGAGAAAGAAGCTTTCTGAGAAACTTCTTTGTGTTCTGTGAAATCATCTCACAGAGTTACAGCTTTCCCCTCAAGAAGCCTTTCGCTAAGACAGTTCTTGTGGAATTGGCAAAGTGATATTTGGAAGCTCATAGAGGGCTATGGTGAAAAAGGAAATATCCTCAGATGAAATCTGGAAAGAAGCTTTTTGAGAAACTGCTCTGTGATGTGTGATTTCCAATCACAGAGTTTTACCTGTATTTCGTGTATCTCTTTGCTAGCCTTATTTCTGTATAATCTGAGAACAGATATTTCGGATATCTTTGAAGACTATAGGGCCAAAAGAAATATCATCCGATAACAAAGAGAAAGAAGCTTTCTGAGAAACTTCTTTGTGTTCTGTGAAATCATCTCACAGAGTTACAGCTTTCCCCTCAAGTAGCCTTTCGCTAAGACAGTTCTTGTGGAATTGACAAAGTGATATTTGGAAGCCCATAGAGGGCTATGGTGAAAAAGGAAATATCCTCAGATGAAATCTGGAAAGAAGCTTTCTGAGAAACTGCTCTGTGATGTTTGACTTCCACTCACAGAGTTACATCTGTATTTCGTAGATCTCTTTGCTAGCCTTATTTCTGTGGAATCTGAGAACAGATATTTCGGATCCCTTTGAAGACTATAGGGCCAAAGGAAATATCCGGCGATAACAAAGAGAAAGAAGCTTTCTGAGAAACTTCTTTGTGTTCTGTGAAATCATCTCACAGAGTTACAGCTTTCCCCTCAAGAAGCCTTTCGCTAAGACAGTTCTTGTGGAATTGGCAAAGTGATATTTGGAAGCCCACAGAGGGCTATGGTGAAAAAGGAAATATCCTCAGATGAAATCTGGAAAGTAGCTTTCTGAGAAACTGCTTAGTGTTCTGTTCATTCATCTCACAGAGTTATATCTGTGTTTCGTGGATCTCTTTGCTAGCCTTATTTCTGTGGAACCTGAGAAAAGATATTTCGGATCCCTTTGAAGACTATAGGGCCAAAGGAAATATCCTGCGATAACAAACAGAAAGAAGCTTTCGGAGAAACTTCTTTGTGTTCTGTGAAATCATCTCACAGAGTTACAGGTTTCCCCTCAAGAAGCCTTTCGCTAAGAGAGTTCTTGTGGAATTGGCAAAGTGATATTTGGAAGCCCATAGAGGGCTATGGTGAAAAAGGAAATATCCTCAGATGAAATCTGGAAAGAAGCTTTCTGAGAAACTGCTTAGAGTTCTGTTCATTCATCTCACAGAGTTACATCTGTGTTTCGTGGATCTCTTTCCTAGCCTTATTTCTGTGGAATCTGAGAACAGATATTTCGGATATCTTTGAAGACTATAGGGCCAAAGGAAATGTCATCCGATAACAAAGAGAAAGAAGCTTTCTGAGAAACTTCTTTGTGTTCTGTGAAATCATCTCACAGAGTTACAGCTTTCCCCTCAAGTAGCCTTTCGCTAAGATAGTTCTTGTGGAATTGGCAAAGTGATATTTGGAAGCCCATAGAGGGCTATGGTGAAAAAGGAAATATCCTCAGATGAAATCTGGAAAGAAGCTTTCTGAGAAACTGCTTAGTGTTCTGTTCATTCATCTCACAGATTTACATCTGTGTTTCGTGGATCTCTTTGCTAGCCTTATTTCTGTGGAATCTGAGAACAGATATTTCGGATCCCTTTGAAGACTACAGGGCCAAAGGAAATATCCTCCGATAACAAAGAGAAAGAAGCTTTCTGAGAAACTTCTTTGTGTTCTGTGAAATCACCTCACAGAGTTACAGCTTTCCCCTCAAGAAGACTTTCGCTAAGACAGTTCTTGTGGAATTGGAAAAGTGATATTTGGAAGCCCATAGAGGGCTATGGTGAAAAAGGAAATATCCTCAGATGAAATCTGGAAAGAAGATTTCTGAGAAACTGCTTAGTGTTCTGTTCATTCATCTCACAGAGTTACATCTGTATTTCGTGGATCTCTTTGCTGGCCTTATTTCTGTGGAATCTGAGAACAGATATTTCGGATCCCTTTGAAGACTATAGGGCCAAAGGAAATATCCTGCGATAACAAAGAGAAAGAAGCTTTCTGAGAAACTTCTTTGAGTTCTGTGAAATCATCTCACAGAGTTACAGCTTTCTCCTCAAGAAGCCTTTCGCTAAGACAGTTCTTGTGGAATTGGCAAAGTGATATTTGGAAGCCCTTAGAGGGCTATGGTGAAAAAGGAAATATCCTCAGATGAAATCTGGAAAGAAGCTTTTTGAGAAACTGCTCTGTGATGTGTGACTTCCAATCACAGAGTTTTACCTGCATTTCGTGAATCTCTTTGCTAGCCTTATTTCCGTATAATCTGAGAACAGATATTTCGGATATCGTTGAAGACTATAGGGCCAAAGGAAATATCATCCGATAACAAAGAGAAAGAAGCTTTCTGAGAAACTTCTTTGTGTTCTGTGAAATCATCTCACAGAGTTACAGCTTTCCCCTCAAGTAGCCTTCCGCTAAGACAGTTCTTGTGGAATTGGCAAAGTGATATTTGGAAGCCCATAGAGGGCTATGGTGAAAAAGGAAATATCCTCAGAGAAATCTGGAAAGAAGCTTTCTGAGAAACTGCTCTGTGATGTTTGACTTCCACTCACAGAGTTACATCTGTATTTCGTGGATCTCTTTGCTAGCCTTATATCTGTGGAATCTGAGAACAGATATTTCGAATCCCTTTGAAGACTATAGGGCCAAAGGAAATATCCTGCGATAACAAAGAGAAAGAAGCTTTCTGAGAAACTTCTTTGTGTTCTGTGAAATCATCTCACAGAGTTACAGCTTTCCCCTCAAGAAGCCTTTCGCTAAGACAGTTCTTGTGGAATTGGCAAAGTGATATTTGGAAGCCCATAGAGGGCTATGGTGAAAAAGGAAATATCCTCAGATGAAATCTGGAAAGAAGCTTTCTGAGAAACTGGTTAGTGTTCTGTTCATTAATCTCACTGAGTTATATCTGTGTTTCGTGGATCTCTTTGCTAGCCTTATTTCTGTGGAATCTGAGAACAGATATTTCGGATCCCTTTGAAGACTATATGGCCAAAGGAAATATCCTCCGATAACAAAGAGAAAGAAGCTTTCTGAGAAACTTCTTTGTGTTTTGTGAAATCATCTTACAGAGTTACAGCTTTCCACTCAAGAAGCCTTTCGCTAAGACAGTTCTTGTGGAATTGGCAAAGTGATATTTGGAAGCCCTTAGAGGGCTATGGTGAAAAAGGAAATATCCTCAGATGAAATCTGGAAAGAAGCTTTCTGAGAAACTGCTTAGTGTTCTGTTCATTCATCTCACAGAGTTACATCTGTATTTCGTGGATCTCTTTGCTAGCCTTATTTCTGTGGAATCTGAGAACAGATATTTCGGATCCCTTTGAAGACTATAGGGCCAAAGGAAATATCCTGCGATAACAAAGAGAAAGAAGCTTTCTGAGAAACTTATTTGTGTTCTGTGAAATCATCTCACAGAGTTACAGCTTTCCCCTCAAGAAGCCTTTCGCTAAGACAGTTCTTGTGGAATTGGCAAAGTGATATTTGGAAGCCCATAGAGGGCTATGGTGAAAAAGGAAATACCTCAGATGAAATCTGGAAAGAAGCTTTTTGAGAAACTGCTCTGTGATGTGTGACTTCCAATCACAGAGTTTTACCTGTATTTCGTGTATCTCTTTGCTAGCCTTATTTCTGTATAATCTGAGAACAGATATTTCGGATATCTTTGAAGACTATAGGGCCAAAAGAAATATCATCCGAAAACAAAGAGAAAGAAGCTTTCTGAGAAACTTCTTTGTGTTCTGTGAAATCATCTCACAGAGTTACAGCTTTTCCCTCAAGTAGCCTTTCGCTAAGACAGTTCTTGTGGAATTGACAAAGTGATATTTGGAAGCCCTTAGAGGGCTATGGTGAAAAAGGAAATATCCTTGGATGAAATCTGGAAAGAAGCTTTCTGAGAAACTGCTCTGTGATGTTTGACTTCCACTCACAGAGTTACATCTGTATTTCGTGGATCTCTTTGCTAGCCTTATTTCTGTGGAATCTGAGAACAGATATTTCGGATCCCTTTGAAGACTATAGGGCCAAAGGAAATATCCTGCGATAACAAAGAGAAAGAAGCTTTCTGAGAAACTTCTTTGTGTTCTGTGAAATCATCTCACAGAGTTACAGCTTTCCCCTCAAGAAGCCTTTCGCTAAGACAGTTCTTGTGGAATTGGCAAAGTGATATTTGGAAGCCCACAGAGGGCTATGGTGAAAAAGGAAATATCCTCAGATGAAATCTGGAAAGAAGCTTTCTGAGAAACTGCTTAGTGTTCTGTTCATTCATCTCACAGAGTTATATCTGTGTTTCGTGGATCTCTTTGCTAGCCTTTTTTCTGTGGAACCTGAGAAAAGATATTTCGGATCCCTTTGAAGACTATAGGGCCAAAGGAAATATCCTGCGATAACAAAGAGAAAGAAGCTTTCTGAGAAACTTCTTTGTGTTCTCTGAAATCATCTCACAGAGTTACAGCTTTCCCCTCAAGAAGCCTTTCGCTTAGACAGTTCTTGTGGAATTGTTAAAGTGATATTTGGAAGCCCATAGAGGGCTATGGTGAAAACGGAAATATCCTCAGATGAAATCTGGAAAGAAGCTTTCTGAGAAACTGCTCTGTGATGTGTGACTTCCACTCACAGAGTTACATATGTATTTCGTGGATCTCTTTGCTAGCCTTATTTCTGTGGTATCTGAGAACAGATATTTCGGATCCCTTTGAAGACTATAGGGCCAAAGGAAATACCCTCCGATAACAAAGAGAAAGAAGCTTTCTGAGAAACTTCTTTGTGTTCTGTGAAATCATCTCACAGAGTTACAGCTTTCCCCTCAAGAAGCCTTTCGCTAAGACAGTTCTTGTGCTATTGGCAAAGTGATATTTGGAATTCCATAGAGGGCTATGGTGAAAAAGGAATTATCCTCAGATGAAATCTGGAAAGAAGCTTTCTGAGAAACTGCTCTGTGATGTGTGACATCCACTCAAAGAGTTACATCTGTATTTTGTGGATCTCTTTGCTAGCCTTATTTCTGTTGAATCTGAGAACAGATATTTCGGATCCCTTTGAAGACTATAAGGCCAAAGGAAATATCCTGCGATAACAAAGAGAAAGAAGCTTTCTGAGAAACTTCTTTGTGTTCTGTGAAATCATCTCACAGAGTTACAGCTTTCCCCTCAAGAAGCCTTTCGCTAAGACAGTTCTTGTGGAATTGGCAAAGTGATATTTGGAAGCCCATAGAGGGCTATGGTGAAAAAGGAAATATCCTCAGATGAAATCTGGAAAGAAGCTTTCTGAGAAACTGCTTAGTGTTCTGTTCATTCATCTCACAGAGTTACATCTGTGTTTCGTGGATCTCTTTGCTAGCCTTATTTCTGTGGAATCTGAGAACAGATATTTCGGATCCCTTGAAGACTATAGGGCCAAAGGAAATATCCTGCGATAACAAAGAGAAAGAAGCTTTCTGAGAAACTTCTTTGTGTTCTGTGAAATCATCTCTCAGAGTTACAGCTTTCCCCTCAAGAAGCCTTTCGCTAAGACAGTTCTTGTGGAATTGGCAAAGTGATATTTGGAAGCCCATAGAGGGCTATGGTGAAAAAGGAAATATCCTCAGATGAAATCTGGAAAGAAGCTTTCTGAGAAACTGCTTAGTGTTCTGTTCATTCATCTCACAGAGTTACATCTGTGTTTCGTGGATCTCTTTGCTAGCCTTATTTCTGTGGAATCTGAGAACAGATATTTCGGATCCCTTTGAAGACTATAGGGCCAAAGGAAATATCCTCTGATAACAAAGAGAAAGAAGCTTTCTGAGAAACTTCTTTGTGTTCTGTGAAATCATCTCACAGAGTTACAGCTTTCCCCTCTAGAAGACTTTCGCTAAGACAGTTCTTGTGGAATTGGCAAAGTGATATTTGGAAGCCCATAGAGGGCTATGGTGAAAAAGGAAATATCCTCAGATGAAATCTGGAAAGAAGCTTTCTGAGAAACTGCTCTGTGATGTGTGACTTCCACTCACAGAGTTACATCTGTATTTCGTGGATCTCTTTGCTAGCCTTATTTCTGTGGAATCTGAGAACAGATATTTCGGATCCCTTTGAAGACTATAGGTCCAAAGGAAATATCCTCTGATAACAAAGAGAAAGAAGCTCTCTGAGAAACTTCTTTGTGTTCTGTGAAATCATCTCACAGAGTGACAGCTTTCCCCTCAAGAAGCCTTTCGCTAAGACAGTTCTTGTGGAATTGGCAAAGTGATATTTGGAAGCCCATAGAGGGCTATGGTGAAAAAGGAAATAACCTCAGATGAAATCTGGAAAGAAGCTTTCTGAGAAACTGCTTAGTGTTCTGTTCATTCATCTGACAGAGTTACATCTGTGTTTCGTGGATCTCTTTGCTAGCCTTATTTCTGTGGAATCTGAGAACAGATATTTCGGATCCCTTTGAAGACTATACGGCAAAAGGAAATATCCTCCGATAAGAAAGAGAAAGAAGCTTTCTGAGAAACTTCTTTGTGTTCTGTGAAATCATCTCACAGAGTTACAGCTTTCCCCTCAAGAAGCCTTTCGCTAAGACAGTTCTTGTGGAATTGGCAAAGTGATATTTGGAAGCCCATAGAGGGCTATGGTGAAAAAGGAAATATCCTCAGATGAAATCTGGAAAGAAGCTTTCTGAGAAACTGCTTAGTGTTCTGTTCATTCATCTCACAGAGTTACATCTGTGTTTCGTGGGTCTCTTTGCTAGCCTTATTCCTGTGGAATCTGAGAACAGATATTTCGGATCCCTTTGAAGACTATATGGCCAAAGGAAATATCATCCGATAACAAAGAGAAAGAAGCTTTCTGAGAAACTTCTTTGTGTTCTGTGAAATCATCTCACAGAGTTACAGCTTTCCCCTCAAGAAGCCTTTCGCTAAGACAGTTCTTGTGGAATTTGCAAAGTGATATTTGGAAGCCCGTAGAGGGCTATGATGAAAAAGGAAATATCCTCAGATGAAATCTGGAAAGAAGCTTTCTGAGAAACGGCTTAGTCTTCTGTTCATTCATCTCACAGAGTTACATCTGTGTTTCTTGGATCTCTTTGCTAGCCTTATTTCTGTGGAATCTGAGAACAGATATTTCGGATCCCTTGAAGACTATAGGGCCAAAGGAAATATCCTGCGATAACAAAGAGAAAGAAGCTTTCTGAGAAACTTCTTTGTGTTCTGTGAAATCATCTCTCAGAGTTACAGCTTTCCCCTCAAGAAGCCTTTCGCTAAGACAGTTCTTGTGGAATTGGCAAAGTGATATTTGGAAGCCCATAGAGGGCTATGGTGAAAAAGGAAATATCCTCAGATGAAATCTGGAAAGAAGCTTTCTAAGAAACTGCTTAGTGTTCTGTTCATTCATCTCACAGAGTTACATCTGTATTTCGTGGATTTCTTTGCTAGCCTTATTTCTGTGGAATCTGAGAACAGATATTTCGGATCCCTTTGAAGACTATATGGCCAATGGAAATATCATCCGATAACAAAGAGAAAGAAGCTTTCTGAGAAACTTCTTTGTGTTCTGTGAAATCAACTCACAGAGTTACAGCTTCCCCTCAAGAAGCCTTTCGCTAAGACAGTTCTTGTGTAATTGGCAAAGTGATATTTGGAAGCCCATAGAGGGCTATGGAGAAAAGGGAAATATCCTCAGATGAAATCTGGAAAGAAGCTTTCTGAGAAACTGCTCTGTGATGTGTGACTTCCACTCACAGAGTTACATCTGTATTTCGTGGATCTCTTTGCTAGCCTTATTTCTGTGGAATCTGAGAACAGATATTTCGGATCCCTTTGAAGACTATAGGACCAAAGGAAATATCCTCTGATAACAAAGAGAAAGAAGCTTTCTGAGAAACTTCTTTGTGTTCTGTGAAGTCATCTCACAGAGTTACAGCTTTCCCCTCAAGAAGCCTTTCGCTAAGACAGTTCTTGTGGAATTGGCAAAGTGATATTTGGAAGCCCATAGAGGGCTATGGTGAAAAAGGAAATATCCTCAGATGAAATCTGGAAAGAAGCTTTCTGAGAAACTGCTCTGTGATGTTTGACTTCCACTCACAGAGTTACATCTGTATTTCGTGGATCTCTTTGCTAGCCTTATTTCTGTGGAATCTGAGAACAGATATTTCGGATCCCTTTGAAGACTATAGGGCCAAAGGAAATATCCTCTGATAACAAAGAGAAAGAAGCTATCTGAGAAACTTCTTTGTGTTCTGTGAAATCATCTCACAGAGTTACAGCTTCCCCTCAAGAAGCCTTTCGCTAAGACAGTTCTTGTGTAATTCGCAAAGTGATATTTGGAAGCCCATAGAGGGCTATGGAGAAAAAGGAAATATCCTCAGATGAAATCTGGAAAGAAGCTTTCTGAGAAACTGCTCTGTGATGTGTGACTTCCACTCACAGAGTTACATCTGTATTTCGTGGATCTCTTTGCTAGCCTTATTTCTGTGGAATCTGAGAATAGATATTTCGGATCCATTTGAAGACTATAGGGCCAAAGGAAATATCCTCTGATATCAAAGAGAAAAAAGCTTTCTGAGAAATTTCTTTGTGTTCTGTGAAATCATCTCACAGAGTTACAGCTTTCCCCTCAAGTAGCCTTTCGCTAAGACAGTTCTTGTGGAATTGGCAAAGTGATATTTGGAAGCCCATAGAGGGCTATGGTGAAAAAGGAAATATCCTCAGATGAAATCTGGAAAGAAGCTTTCTGAGAAACTGCTCTGTGATGTTTGACTTCCACTCACAGAGTTACATCTGTGTTTCGTGGATCTCTTTGCTAGCCTTATTTCTGTGGAATCTGAGAACAGATATTTCGGATCCCTTTGAAGACTACAGGGCCAAAGGAAATATCCTCTGATAACAAAGAGAAAGAAGCTTTCTGAGAAACTTCTTTGTGTTCTGTGAAATCATCTCACAGAGTTACAGCTTTCCCCTCAAGAAGCCTTTCGCTAAGACAGTTCTTGTGGAATTGGCAAAGTGATATTTGGAAGCCCATAGAGGGCTATGGTGAAAAAGGAAATATCCTCAGATGAAATCTGGAAAGAAGCTTTCTGAGAAACTGCTTAGTGTTCTGTTCATTCATCTCACAGGGTTACATCTGTATTTCGTGGATCTCTTTGCTAGCCTTATTTCTGTGGAATCTGAGAACAGATATTTCGGATCCCTTTGAAGACTATAGGTCCAAAGGAAATATCCTCTGATAACAAAGAGAAAGAAGCTTTCTGAGAAACTTCTTCGTGTTCTGTGAAATCATCTCACAGAGTTACAGCTTTCCCCTCAAGAAGCCTTTCGCTAAGACAGTTCTTATGGAATTGACAAAGTGATATTTGGAAGCCCATAGAGGGCTATGGTGAAAAAGGAAATATCCTCAGATGAAATCTGGAAAGAAGCTTTCTGAGAAACTGCTTAGTGTTCTGTTCATTCATCTCACAGAGTTACATCTGTATTTCGTGGATCTCTTTGCTAGCCTTATTCCTGTGGAATCTGAGAACAGATATTTCGGATCCCTTTGAAGACTATAGGGCCAAAGGAAATATCCTCCGATAAGAAAGAGAAAGAAGGTTTCTGAGAAACTTCTTTGTGTTCTGTGAAATCATCTCACAGAGTTACAGCTTTCCCCTCAAGAAGCCTTTCGCTAAGACAGTTCTTGTGGAATTGGAAAAGTGATATTTGGAAGCCCATAGAGGGCTATGTTGAAAAAGGAAATATCCTCAGATGAAATCTGGAAAGAAGATTTCCGAGAAACTGCTCTGTGATGTTGACTTCCACTCACAGAGTTACATCTGTATTTCGTGGATCTCTTTGCTAGCCTTATTTCTGTGGAATCTGAGAACAGATATTTCGGATCCCTTTGAAGACTATAGGGCCAAAGGAAATATCCTCTGATAACAAAGAGAAAGAAGCTTTCTGAAAAACTTCTTTGTGTTCAGTGAAATCATCTCACAGAGTTACAGCTTTCCCCTCAAGAAGCCTTTCGCTAAGACAGTTCTTGTGGAATTGGCAAAGTGATATTTGGAAGCCCATAGAGGGCTATGGTGAAAAAGGAAATATCCTCAGATGAAATCTGGAAAGAAGCTTTCTGAGAAACCGCTCTGTGATGTGTGACTTCCACTCACAGAGTTACATCTGTATTTCGTGGATCTCTTTGCTAGCCTTATTTCTGTGGAATCTGAGAACAGATATTTCGGATCCCTTTGAAGACTATAGGGCCAAAGGAAATATCCTCTGATAACAAACAGAAAGAAGCTTTCTTGGAAACTTCTTTGTGTTCTGTGAAATCATCTCACAGAGTTACAGCTTTCCCCTCAAGAAGTCTTTCGCTAAGACAGTTCTTGTGGAATTGGCAAAGTGATATTTGGAAGCCCGTAGAGGGCTATGATGAAAAAGGAAATATCCTCAGATGAAATCTGGAAAGAAGCTTTCTGAGAAACTGCTTAGTATTCTGTTCATTCATCTCACAGAGTCACATCTGTGTTTCGTGGATCTCTTTGCTAGCCTTATTTCTGTGGAATCTGAGAACAGATATTTCGGATCCCTTGAAGACTATAGGGCCAAAGGAAATATCCTGCGATAACAAAGAGAAAGAAGCTTTCTGAGAAACTTCTTTGTGTTCTGTGAAATCATCTCTCAGAGTTACAGCTTTCCCCTCAAGAAGCCTTTCGCTAAGACAGTTCTTGTGGAATTGGCAAAGTTATATTTGGAAGCCCATAGAGGGCTATGGTGAAAAAGGAAATATCCTCAGATGAAATCTGGAAAGAAGCTTTCTGAGAAACTGCTCTGTGATGTGTGACTTCCACTCACAGAGTTACATCTGTATTTCGTGGATCTCTTTGCTAGCCTTATTTCTGTGGAATCTGAGAACAGATATTTCGGATCCCTTTGAAGACTATAGGGCCAAAGGAAATATCCTCTGATAACAAAGAGAAAGAAGCTTTCTGAGAAACTTCTTTGTGTTCTGTGAAATCATCTCACAGAGTTACAGCTTTCCCCTCCAGAAGACTTTCGCTAAGACAGTTCTTGTGGAATTGGCAAAGTGATATTTGGAAGCCCATAGAGGGCTATTTTGAAAAAGGAAATATCCTCAGATGAAATCTGGATAGAAGCTTTGTGAGAAACTGCTTAGTGTTCTGTTCATCCATCTCACAGAGTTTCATCTGTGTTTCGTGGATCTCTTTGCTAGCCTTATTTCTGTGGAATCTGAGAACAGATATTTCGGATCCCTTTGAAGACTATAGGGCCAAAGGAAATATCCTGCGATAACAAAGAGAAAGAAGCTTTCTGAGAAACTTCTTTGTGTTCTGTGAAATCATCTCACAGAGTTACAGCTTTCCCCTCAAGAAGCCTTTCGCTAAGACAGTTCTTGTGGAATTGGCAAAGTGATATTTGGAAGCCCATAGAGGGCTATGGTGAAAAAGGAAATATCCTCAGATGAAATCTGGAAAGAAGCTTTCTTTGAAACTGCTTAGTGTTCTGTTCATTCATCTCACAGAATTACATCTGTGTTTCGTGGATCTCTTTGCTAGCCTTATTTCTGTGGAATCTGAGAACAGATATTTCGGATCCATTTGAAGACAATAGGGACAAAGGATATATCCTCCGATAACAAAGAGAAAGAAGCTTGCTGAGAAACTTCTTTGTGTTCTGTGAAATCATCTCACAGAGTTACAGCTTTCCCCTCAAGAAGCCTTTCGCTAAGACAGTTCTTGTGGAATTGGCAAAGTGATATTTGGAAGCCCATAGAGGGCTATGGTGAAAAAGGAAATATCCTCAGATGAAATCTGGAAAAAAGCTTTCTGAAAAACTGCTTAGTGTTCTGTTCATTCATCTCACAGAGTTACATCTGTGTTTCGTGGATCTCTTTGCAACCCTTATTTCTGTGGAATCTGAGAACAGATATTTCCGATCCCTTTGAAGACTATATGGCCAAAGGAAATATCATCTGATAACAAAGAGAAAGAAGCTTTCTGAGAAACTTCTTTGTGTTCTGTGAAATCATCTCACAGAGTTACAGCTTTCCCCTCAAGAAGCCTTTCGCTAAGACAGTTCTTGTGGAATTTTTCAAAGTGATATTTTTAATCCCATAGAGGGCTATGGTGAAAAAGGAAATATCCTCACATGAAATCTGGAAAGAAGCTTTCTGAGAAACTGCTCTGTCATGTGTGACTTCCACTCACAGAGTTACATCTGTATTTCGTGGATCTCTTTGCTAGCCTTATTTCTGTGGAATCTGAGAACAGATATTTCGTATCCCTTTGAAGACTATAGGGCCAAAGGAAATATCCTCTGATAACAAAGAGAAAGAAGCTTTCTGAGAAACTTCTTTGTGTTCTGTGAAATCATCTCACAGAGTTACAGCTTTCCCCTCAAGAAGCCTTTCGCTAAGACAGTTCTTGTGGAATTGGCAAAGTGATATTTGGAAGCCCATAGAGGGCTATGGTGAAAAAGGAAATATCCGCAGATGAAATCTGGAAAGAAGCTTTCTGAGAAACTGCTCTGTGATGTGTGACTTCCACTCACAGAGTTACATCTGTATTTCGTGGATCTCTTTGCTAGCCTTATTTCTGTGGAATCTGAGAACAGATATTTCGGATCCCTTTGAAGACTATAGGGCCAAAGGAAATATCCTCTGATAACAAAGAGAAAGAAGCTCTCTGAGAAACTTCTTTGTGTTCTGTGAAATCATCTCACAGAGTGACAGCTTTCCCCTCAAGAAGCCTTTCGCTAAGACAGTTCTTGTGGAATTGGCAAAGTGATATTTGGAAGCCCATAGAGGGCTATGGTGAAAAAGGAAATAACCTCAGATGAATTCTGGAAAGAAGCTTTCTGAGAAACTGCTTAGTGTTCTGTTCATTCATCTGACAGAGTTACATCTGTGTTTCGTGGATCTCTTTGCTAGCCTTATTTCTGTGGAATCTGAGAACAGATATTTCCGATCCCTTTGAAGACTATACGGCCAAAGGAAATATCCTCCGATAAGAAAGAGAAAGAATCTTTCTGAGAAACTTCTTTGTGTTCTGTGAAATCATCTCACAGAGTTACAGCTTTCCCCTCAAGAAGCCTTTCGCTAAGACAGTACTTGTGGAATTGGCAAAGTGATATTTGGAAGCCCATAGAGGGCTATGGTGAAAAAGGAAATATCCTCAGATGAAATCTGGAAAGAAGCTTTCTGAGAAACTGCTTAGTGTTCTGTTCATTCATCTCACAGAGTTACATCTGTGTTTCTTGGGTCTCTTTGCTAGCCTTATTCCTGTGGAATCTGAGAACAGATATTTCGGATCCCTTTGAAGACTATATCGCCAAAGGAAATATCATCCGATAACAAAGAGAAAGAAGCTTTCTGAGAAACTTCTTTGTGTTCTGTGAAATCATCTCACAGAGTTACAGCTTTCCCCTCAAGAAGCCTTTCGCTAAGACAGTTCTTGTGGAATTTGCAAAGTGATATTTGGAAGCCCGTAGAGGGCTATGATGAAAAAGGAAATATCCTCAGATGAAATCTGGAAAGAAGCTTTCTGAGAAACTGCTTAGTGTTCTGTTCCTTCATCTCACAGAGTTACATCTGTGTTTCTTGGATCTCTTTGCTAGCCTTATTTCTGTGGAATCTGAGAACAGATATTTCGGATCCCTTGAAGACTATAGGGCCAAAGGAAATATCCTGCGATAACAAAGAGAAAGAAGCTTTCTGAGAAACTTCTTTGTGTTCTGTGAAATCATCTCTCAGAGTTACAGCTTTCCCCTCAAGAAGCCTTTCGCTAAGACAGTTCTTGTGGAATTTTTCAACGTGATATTTGGAAGCCCATAGAGGGCTATGGTGAAAAAGGAAACATCCTCACATGAAATCTGGAAAGAAGCTTTCTGAGAAACTGCTCTGTCATGTGTGACTTCCACTCACAGAGTTACATCTGTATTTCGTGGATCTCTTTGCTAGCCTTATTTCTGTGGAATCTGAGAACAGATATTTCGTATTCCTTTGAAGACTATAGGGCCAAAGGAAATATCCTCTGATAACAAAGAGAAAGAAGCTTTCTGAGAAACTTCTTTGTGTTCTGTGAAATCATCTCACAGAGTTACAGCTTTCCCCTCAAGAAGCCTTTCGCTAAGACAGTTCTTGTGGAATTGGCAAAGTGATATTTGGAAGCCCATAGAGGGCTATGGTGAAAAAGGAAATATCCGCAGATGAAATCTGGAAAGAAGCTTTCTGAGAAACTGCTTTGTGATGTGTGACTTCCACTCACAGAGTTACATCTGTATTTCGTGGATCTCTTTGCTAGCCTTATTTCTGTGGAATCTGAGAACAGATATTTCGGATCCCTTTGAAGACTATAGGGCCAAAGGAAATATCCTCTGATAACAAAGAGAAAGAAGCTCTCTGAGAAACTTCTTTGTGTTCTGTGAAATCATCTCACAGAGTGACAGCTTTCCCCTCAAGA